>NC_044245.1:122312070-123629570 GCF_003957555.1 Calypte anna
TGAGCAGCTCTGCCATCCACCATAGCTGTGGGCATTATTCATCCAGGCCAGGTGAGACAAACCCAGTTGAGTTTGAATAGTTTTGGTAAGAGGTTCTTCCAGGACCTGGGTCATTCAGAGAGACAGGAAATAAAGACTGATTTTTGCAGTCAGCTGTAATGTCTATAGGAGGTGAAATGACCTGAAGCTGGGGAAGTCTTCTGGCTGACACACAGGCAGGGGATGCATGGTGGCTGTTTGTGTGCCCTTCACATTGAGCTCAAGACATTTGCTGCTTGGCTAAATCATCAGCTCAGTGTGACAAAACATTAAGGCATCCGGGGGTCTGGCTTTGCTGAGAGCATCCTACCAGTGGAGACAGTAGGGCTCCAATCCAGCCTGTAAATCTCTAGGAAGAACAGGAGGAAAATGGCTGTGTTTTTCACATCTCAGGACCACTCACTACAAAACATAATGTACTTCAATGTCTTTCCCAGTTCAGAACCCACAACTGTGTGAGCTTGGCAACAGTCTCCCTGCTGCCAGCCACTCCAGATCTCAGCCAGGCTGCACAGATCAGCCTCAGCAGTAAGGTCTCTGAGATGTCAAGAGCTGCAAAGTGTGGGTCTGATCCTACCCAGTAGCTGAGGGCAGGCAGCCCTCTGGATCTGCAGAAACTGCAGAGTCCAAGTTCCTCTGGCAGGCATTGTCTTGCTCTTTGGCTTGAGTTTCATTTATGAGAATTAGCCTGGAGGTTGAGAAATTAAAAACGGACTGGCCAATGTTTATGAGCTGGGCAGAAAGAGGATTATGCAAAGCAGGAGACATTGGAAAATCAAATAAAAATATACTGTCCTGAAAAGTGGGTTGCATAATAAAAACAACAACTGGGGGGGGGAAATAAGAAAAATAAGAAAAAAAAAAATAGTCTCTGGACACAAGTCTTCATGGTTATTTTCTAACCCCTGTTCACCCAGCCCTCGGCGTTTTGCAGGGGAGGCGAGGAGGACGCTTCTCGCCTGAGGAGGGAGAGACGCCTCAGAGGGTTCCTCTGCTGCAGGCGGGCGGGTGGAAAAGCAAGAGTGGCTGGTGGGCGAGCAGGGGTGCCTGGTGGGCAAGCAAGGGTGGCTGGTGGGCGAGCAGGGGTGGCTGGCAGGCGCCGAGGTGCGATGGCCCCACAGAAGGCCATGCATTGTGCACGGCACGGCGAGCCGGCTCTTCGGTGCCAGCCAAGAAAACAAATGCCTTTCTCCTGGAAATGCTTCCACTGCTCCTGCTGAGCGAGTTCATTTCAAAGCCAGCTGACTTTTTGCCCTTTCTAATAGAGCTTAAAATGTTTCTGTTTTCCAGCTCACACACACACACACACACACACACACACACACTCCGACCCTCAGCTCGGGTGCATTAATACCGCAGGTTTGTGGAATGCCAGCGGAGTATATGGCAAATCAAAAGGATTAGGAGGGCGATTGGCATCTGAGGGGGCCGGTAGGGTCTTAGGATTCTTCCCCACAGCGGTAGTGAAACGCTATAAACCCGCAAATCTTAAAAGGTATCAGTTAAAGCCAGCAAAATCCCCTTTGGAGACTGATCCCTCCAGCTGCGGGGTTGCCATCCTGCCTTTCCCATCCTGGATTTTTCCTTTTCTTTTCTTTTTCTTTTTTTTTTTTTTTTCCTTTTTATTTTTATTTTTTATTTATTTATATTATTTTTTCCCCTTCCGTTTCACCCCCACTTCTTTTTTCTCCCCTGCCCCATTTTTTATTTTTTTATTTTTCCGGTTTTTTTCCTCCCTTTTTTCTTCTTTTTTCCCTTCCTCCCTTGTTTTCTTTTTTTCTCCCATTTCTTAGTTTAGCCGTTTTCTTTTTTCTTTTTCTTTCTTTTTTTTTTTCCCTTTTCTCCCCTTCCTTTTTTCCCTTTCCCCCACCCCACCCCCTCGTTTTTATTTTGTTTTCCTTCTTTTCTTTTTTACCCCCTCCCCTTCAGCTCTGCTCCCCCTGCCGCCGGCCTCGGAGGAGCGGAGCAGAGCAGAGCTGAGCAGCGGTCCGAGCTCGGGGGCCCCGCGGGGTGCCGCGGATCGCTCTCCCGCAGCGGCCGCAGCTCCTCCCGGCGCTGCCCTCGGCCCGGCCCTGCAGCTGCCCGCCCGCCGGGGCCGTGTGTGTGTTTAGGAGGTGCCGTTTCCCACAGCTCTGATCTAATGCAGCTGTAATTCAATCTCCGTGTGACCGACACTCCGCCGGCGCTCTCCCACCCGCCGGCAGGCTCCTCTCTCCCAGGCTGTGTGTGTTACACATTTACACTGTCAATCTGACAGGCTCCCCTCAAACAACCCCTCTGTATAGATTTACAATGTCAATCAGGCGGGCTCGGGGGGCTTGGCTGCGGCAATAACTCCCGCCGCTCCCTCCCCTGCCCTCCGCCTCCGCTCGCCCGCAGTGTAGTCACCCTATACCTGCCACTCAGCCCCGGCAAAAGGGTTTTTGTTTAATGGCATTTGTGTGCGACCACAAAGAGTAAAGGCAGCTGAAGCAGATAAGGCTGAGAACCTGAAACAGATGTAAAAGAGATCAGGCCGAGTTTTCTGCGGATCCTCAACTCCTGTAGAGATTTATGACCCCTTTTAACCCCGTTTTAAATAGGTTAAACTGGGCTTGTTTTAGACAGACAAAGTTTCTATACCGGCACTTGTGTAGAACTTTACCCAGAGGGAAGGATCAGCCTCCCCCCCGCCCCAGTTTTGCTCCGTTCCTTATCACTAAGCCAACCCATTCGGCCACTGCACTGCCTGTCGTTTGAACATTTTTCTGTGATGTCATTATAACTCACATCCTCCAAAAGATCTCGAAGCTGCCGGCTGACCTTTAGCCCCTGAAGAACCCTAATTTTGGGCTGGCAGCTTACAGCTCAGCAAGTGAGGTGAGGCAGGCAGACAATAGCAGCGGCAGAGGACAGGGAGCACGGGACAACAATAAGTACAATAAGTTGTCCTTGGAAGCTCTGGGCTGCGATTGTCATCCCAGACACAGCCATGGGAGACTCAGTTGGGATCGTTTTCTTTTGGCAGACAGCTTTGAACTCTGCTTTTCCCTTCCTGCTTCTCCGTTAATTACAAGTTTCTGCTTCTTCCCAGTGACAGATGAATCTGCCTGGGGTGAGAAAAACCAAAGGGACAAATTCTGATTTGTCAGAGGTGCTGAGCTTCCTTTGACTCACACAGAGTGACTCCAGATTTACACCAGAGGGCCTGAATTGAGGAAAATATACCTTACTAGTTCAATCATGCTTTGTACAAAAGGCACAAATCAGTTTTCCTTGCGGAAGGTTTGGCTGAGCACTGTGATACTCACTACAGATAGCAGCAAAGACTTTCTTTTTGCTTTCTTCTCCTCTTCCTGCAGTCACCAACAGCACTAATTTCTAGAAGATCGTGGGGGCCATTTCTTGAGAGCTACACCAAAAAACAGAACCCACAGTAAGACCCATTCTGCATGTTGCATCTGTGGTCTGGGACACTGTCTGAGCTGCTGGAGAGCAGTGGTGGTTTCTGAGCTTCATTTTGGGAATCACCAGCCAGCATCACTTGGTTGACCCTTCAGCTGGAACCATCCAGCTTCTGTACTGCCCCATGGAAGTGATGGTGGCTCTTCAGCCCACTCACAACTCCAGTATCATTTTTTTTTATTTTTTAACAAGAATTTCTGAGTTTCACTGGTACCAGGAGAGGGTTTTTTTAAAAAGTGCTTTTCCTACTGTTCTCCTATAATGGAGGCTCAAAACAAAACAAACCTAGAAACACTACCATAAGAAGAGCCACGTCAATTATTTTCCTTCCATGAATAATGACTCATCATAGTTTTTTCACATTCTGAGCTTTGAAACCATCTGGAAGTGGTAAAGCCTATTTAATTTCTGTCATACAGGACTTCTTCTGAAACCCCTATGTTTTCTCTGTTTGGGGATGGAGATAAAAGAGGAAAGTCCTCTAACAGCAAAACAAAGAGTCTTCAACTTGTGGCTGTGCCTCCGCTCTCCCACGTATGCACCTGTGTTCCCAAGCCTCTAACAACAGCATCAGAGTTTTAAAAAGCTTTGCTGTGCTCAAAGGAAAATAAGAAATGTCACCATCCAGCCTGGAAGGGAGAAAACTTCTAACTAGAGGTCATGCCCCAAATCAATATTCATAGAGCACAAGCTACTGGAAAGGCCTCCAGAGAAGAAAAAAAACAGTGATAAAAAGTAGAAGTGTCATAAAATGGAAATGGAAGCCTCTATTTTTTCCCAGTTTTGTGACAGGCATTTTCTGCTGAACTTCCTCCCAGCACCTGACTCACACCCAGCAAGTGACTGCAGATGCCAGTATTTTACCCCACAGTTTGCACATACATGAGAGAATTCAACTTGAACCAAAGGGGCAGAAAAAACAAATGTTTCCCACAGCTGCCAGTGCTGTGGGTTCCTGTCCATCAACAAACACCCAGAACCAGTGAGAAAAGGCTTGGCATGCAGGCAGCTGCTCCCTGGTAGGACAGGGTACCCACCACACAGCCCCGTGTCCAGCAGCCACTGTGAGACTGGGGCTCAGCCCAGGTCTTGGCCCCTCCTGTCCTCATTTTGCTGAGGGGGCTGCAGCTCCTCTGGCTTTGTGCAGACAGCATCTCAGGGCCAAGAGCAAGGGGGCACAAGATTTTACTGCTTCTTCAGTGGGAGGCCAGGTAGAGCTCAGCCTAACTCCCTCTACTCCCATCATCTCTGCCTCAGCCTGCAGATTAACACCATCACCCTAAACCCACAAACTGAAAATAGTTTTTATTTTAAGGCAACATTAAAAAACCTATTAAAAAGGTTAAAGGCCCCATATTATTATCTTATATTATTTTCAGTCCCGTGTTATTAATTAAAAAAAAAATTTACCCAGCTTGAGAATTTGATTCCTCCTGCATGATAGGGGGAAGGAAAAGAATCTCTCTTGAGAAAGGTCTCCAGAGTCCTTAATCACCATTTAGGGGCCCTGCTCTTTGAAGGGCCATAGAGGAACAAAGTGGTTTGGGGATTAGCGCATGGCTTTTATTTCTTCCCTAATGATGAGAAAAGTGCAACGAATGCCTAGGGCAGATGATAAATTGAGTCAGAAAATGTTGCACGAGTGCCCTTTGCTAAGCTAGAGGATCAGTGTCAACAATATAAAAAAATGCCTCTGTTTGCTCATAAGAAATAATGTTTGAATCATTAAACAGTAGAGATGGTATTGGTCATATTTAACCTCCTGGTACCTGCAGCCCCTTTGCAAACAACCCCTTTGAAGTGACTTCAAAGGGTCTGTGCTCATAAGGAGAGGCTGCAGTATCAGTCACTTCATTGGTTACTCTGGGGACTGCCAAGCAGAGCACAACAGAGCTGAGCTGACTCTACCCAACAACCTCATTCAGAGATGGGAGTGAAAAGGAAGGCTATTCAAAAGCCCTTGAGAATATTTTACTCCAAAGAAGAGAGAGAAGAAAATACAGTATGTTCCCTTTGACATTGTCCCCCAAGCCACTTTGAGGTGGGATTTCCTTCAGCCGTGGGGGAAAAAATAAATAAAAAATTAGAAGCTAACTCCAGGTGGAAAAAAAAAAAGTTAAATAGAGTCATGAAGATTTGTAGAATGTGGTGAGAGTGAGGAATCCAGGATGGAGCCAACATCGTCAGAAATCACTGGAAGGACTCCCTGGTTTTAGATAGTGCCAAGGCAGGCTTGAGCCAAGGCTAGCAGGTAGCATGAGTCAGAAAGCTCTGCTGGCAAGAGAGGTACAGGTCAGGAGCTGACTTAAGAGAAAACAACCAAATCTGCAAACCAGACTAATTTTTTTTCCTTTCATATGGCTGAGTTACAGCTCCATCTCAGAGTGCTGGCTCTTCAATACATCAGGACTTGTGGACTTGCCTTTTCTTCTTTGCTTCTTCTTATAAACAATTTTTCCCTCTTTGAAAACACCACATGAGTCTTAGAATTCAGGCTGTCTGTGCCATAGGTAAAGATGCTATCATTGTGGTTTGTTTTTTTTTTTAACTTGGAAGAATGATCCAAGTAACTTGCTTAGTTCTGGAGCTCAGATCACCTTCTTTGAAAACTAGTGAGATTCTGACAGGAGGTGGATTTCATGGGCTCATTTTACCTACCCATTCACTAAAGAGGAAGCCTACAAAGATAAAATGTGCAAAAGTGCAGTGGTTTTATGTCTGCGGTTATATACTTCAGTGATACATGATGTCCTGCTGCTTATTATGTTTATTAAAAGGTTAAAGACACAAGGAAAAGGAGGAAGACACAATAGGAGGAAAGACACAATATATATTCATACTACATTATTTTATTCTCTGAGACATTCTTAGTAAGTAACTCTTACCAGAGATATGTAAACATTCTCCCCTTTCAAAATATCTGAATCCAGCTTTTAGGTTTTTATATTTAGAGGATTCTATAAAGATCTTGAGCAGGATGAGGACTTCAGCAAGAACTTCAGGATTTCTGAAATAATTGGTGTTTTTAATGATGAAACAGCACGAAAGAAAGTGCCAACAGTTTATCTCCATGGAGACAAATAAATTACCTGCTCCTACAGAAAAGCAACCTGGTTAGCACCTTAGATATTTGTGAGGAATGAAAAAATAATGATGGGGAAAGTGCTCCTCAGTTAGCAGTTGGCAGAGAAAGAAAATACGTTCCATGAAGAATGAAGACTAGCAGCATGCTTTACTACATGTTAGCTGAACATATAAAATAAATGCTGAGCTAGCACTATTGTCTTCCTTAAAATACCTACACTGTGGGGGTGACATAAATTGTTGAAGTGGCAAAATTACTGAGAATTTTTAAATATAAGGAGTCAGAGAGTTTGTGCTTGCCTCTCTTGTGTAAAAATAAACAGATGGGACAGAAATGGCTCTGTTAAGGTTGAAATCAGAAGAAAATACTTTTACTAAGTCAAGGAAGCACAGATATTAGGAAAACATTGTGGTCAAGAAATGTAAGGATGGATGTTACCTAGACCTCCGAAGAAGCTGAGGAAAGAAATTTAGGAGATGTTTTTCACATTTGCCAAGAATGTAACACTGCCAGCCTTTGCATCTGTGGAAAGGAAAAGTAGAAACATGTATCAGGTTTAAAAGGGTTGCTGAGAGAAAGAAAAAAAAAGGAATAAAATTAAAAAAAAAAAAACAACCACAACAAAAAACAACCAAACCAAACAAAACCAAACAAAAAAAAACAAAAACCAAACAAAAAACCCAGGTTCAAACTGCTGTGACTAGAGGGAGAAAGAGAGAAGCAGGAGTTCCAGATGAAAAACAGTGCCATGACTTGTGAAACCATTCAGTCAAGGGAGGGCAAGGAATGGAGACCTGATTCCCAGGGACCAGTTTCAGTGTGGTCTCCTCATGGGCCAAAAAAAGGGCCCTTAATCAGCAGCAAACTGGAGAATGTCTGTTTCAGACACAAGAGTGTTGGGCAGCCCAAGAGGCATAGCAAGAGACTGCTTCAGCTTTGGAGACAGTCTTATGACATGAGATCCTTCTGCAAGAGAAGAGTTAACACTTGTAAGCATGTTTGTGATGCTGGAAACTGCAAACACATTGTGAAGAGACAGAAGAGCCAAATACACAAAGAGAGAGCATCCACCAAAAAAAAAAAAAAAAAAAAAAAAAGCAAAATCAATTGTACTAAAGCAGAGAGAGAGGGAGGAGAGCAATAGGTTCTGAGTTGCTAAGTAAAGAAGCAAGAGATTAGGATGAGCAATAAGCAGGTCTCCCAACTGAAAATGAGCTGGGAAAGTTATACAAATAAGCAGAACTGACTTAAATAGGTATTTAGAGGAGCAAAAATTAGTCTTGAACATAGTCCTTCTGAGAGTACTTCACATCAGTGCTGTCAGGTGGCACCAGGAGCTCAGGGACAGGCACTGCCCCCCCAGCACACTCTCTCTGCCAGTGCTCTCCATGGGGCCAGGCTATGTCCTAGCATCCATACAGAGAAGAATGAGCTTTAGATCTCATTTCTGCAGATGCTGGAGGTTGTGTGAGCTCTTAAGGAATAAATACTGGAAACATTTGGCTAAAGAAGGATGGCGTAGGATAGAGAAGCTTCCTGAGCAGTCAGGTTTTTTTATTTCATCTGAATGGAAGGCAAGAGTGCAATAGAAAAAGTAGACAAACCAAATTTATATTTTATCAGTATTTTTGAATGTTTTTTATACTGAGTCAGTGAACAGCATAATAGATGACAAGCTGGGATATGAAGCTTTAATCTCTAGAAACCAGTATTTCACAGACAACTTTTCAGCTCTACAAGTAATGATATTTCATGTATTTCCATAAGTAAATATGAAGTAGAAAATCCTGGTAATTTTAATCTGCTTATAGCCTGAATTGCTACAGAGAGAGAGAAAAAAAGAAAAAAGAAAAGAAAAAAAAAGTTGCTTTTTCATTATTTCCTTTTGAGAGAAAATCAGATACCATATGGTCATAAATTGAAAGCGATAGATAACAAGTCCCCTTTCCCAAAGAGCTTACAATGTGGAGAGGAGAAAAAAAATGTGGTTCTGTGTGTAGAGAGGATAAATGGTCTTTTTATATCCAGAAATGCTTTATTTTACCATGAGTCATAGCGGGTTTGAGTAAGTCCTTCAAAATGCCTCACATTTTGGCTCTGAGCATGGAAAGCTTCTGTCAGAAATCAAGTTTCTCAAAGTCACTGGAGGGATGTATATGAGCCAGGGAAACTCAGAGCAGCTTCTGTCACTGCAGACCTTGTCCCAGGTCACTGTCTGTGGCCGTGCTGGTGACCCAGCAGCCACTGCCACCACAGGAGCTGCAACACGTGCATGAGAGCCTGACTAGAGCACATCAAAGTGATGTGGCTTTCAGATGTGAGCAGGAACATGCAAGCCCCTTTGTGAATGTGGAGGCTAACTGGTGCTAGCAATCAGTTTTGGGGTGTTTGGGTGTTTGGGTTTTTTTTCTGTCCGTTGTATTTTTGTCTAGAAAGCATCCCAGGGATGGTGAGGGTAGCTCCTATCAGGGAAGTCTTTTGTGAAAGCATTTAAACAGGATCTGTTCAGGATGCTCACACTTATTTCATTTTTTAGAGCATTTTTCAGTCCTTTCACCTAAGCCTGAAAGCTTCCAATTGTTCCCTCAGGGTTTCAAAATTGGAATCAGCTCAGGTCCCTGGGTGGAGATATCCTCTGGGCCACAGTATTGTTGCCCTGTCCCCTCACAAGTGTCCCTGTGCTCAGGCACCAAGCAGGCCTCCTGGAGCCACACAAGCGCCACCATAGATGTCCTGAACTTAGGTACATCCCACCATCTGAAGGCACTTCCCCAGACATGTCCCTCGAAGAGACAGGGAAAAGATGAGGGAAAAGGCTCCAGGAGCACAGGTATCTGCCACAGATCTCGTTAGAGAGTTTCTGGATCACTTCACTTGTTTCTCTTTGATCATCACCAGTGGCCATACCTGAGGCACGGAGAAGCCCCCACAGAAAACCTGCTCTGAGTGGCTTTCCTTCTTCAGTCGGGTTTGCTCTGATTTATTTGAGGGACAGGAGGGGGTTTTCAAGCAGAAACTTTGGACACAGCATTTCAGATGATGAAAATAATTTCCTTACCCACTGAAAGAACTTTGCACCTCCCTTTTGGCCTGTTTGGCCTCTTTAAAGGCTGAATAAGAGTCATTAAAACTTCTGGCAGTGTTCTGCGAGCCAGACCTAGTGTCTAAGCAAGGCTATCCCTGAGGATTTTATTGAACTACATATAAAAATAAGGGATACAGTCAGTACAATAGGCCTGCATGCCTGTTTTATACTAAAATCAGCTTTGTCCCTTTTGTCCCCAGTGCAGTTTGAATACATCTAATGAGAGATTTCCACCATGGAAATGATCCACAGAGGCTGTCCTGTTGCTCAGATACCTTTCTCTCATTGCAGCCTCCAGCTTATGGCTTGATTTGTTCCTGACATCTTTGGTGCCACGTTTACCACATATTCACAACCACTAATGAGCCTCTCTTCTATTCTGAATGTTACTTGTCACATGAAGAAGGTGAATCTATTATAAGGTGAGTCACAGAACAGTCAAGACCAAGAAGGAAAAGCCACAGACGTTCCCATTGCCTTAACAAGCCATGGTCACAGGACACAGCCAACAGAAGACAGTCTTCAGCAATTATAATGAAAAATCACAGCCAAGACACCACTCAGATCTGAATTTGTCTCTTCTTAACTCACTGCATGGCTCTGCAGCCATGTCATCACCTCATTTAGTTAAGTCCATCATCACCCTGCCATTGGGTGCTGGCAAGGAGCTACGAGCATGCTGCAGGGCTCAGTACAGCCAAGAAGGAAACCTCTGAGGTTGCATTTTCACTCCCCTCAATCAAACAACTTTGCTGCCAGATCAACATGTGACACACTTAAAACCCTTTCAACCTGCATGCCTTAAGAAAACAGCTCCTGAGTTTATAAAGACATGGCATGGCCCAGGCCTGCTGGGTTGCCAGCATCCTCTGCAGCTGCTGCACATACCACAGCCACTGTTCTCACCTGTCAGGATAATGCCAAAACAAACACCAGAGCTGCTCATCCCACAGGGCATCACACCAGAAAATGTCCAACCTGAGGAAGAAAACTGCAGTTCAAACTGGGGGCTCCTGTGGCTGCAGCTGGTAAGGAGCACTGCCCAATCTGCCTCTCTTGGTAAAGAAATTTCTCAGCCTCCAGACATGTCAGTAGGGTCAGGTAAGTCTCTAAATTGTTTCAGGAAACAAGAAATCTACTGCAATTTGGAGATGAGATTTGCCAGGAATACGAGAAGAAAAAAAGCAGCCTAAAAGAAGCTAGAACACCATCAGGTTTTAGAAATAGCCCAGCATGCTCTGAGCATCTGGTGGATCCTCAACAGCACAGGTAGTTTCCAACCCAACTCCCTCAAATGCCTTTTTCACAAAGATGCATGAAAATGTCAGTGCAAGCCATGACCTCAGGCTGCAAATGCCACTCTTTTGTCTTGGGCCCTTGTCAGAGTGCTGTGAAGGAATTTGCCCTTTCTCAGACTGTCTTCTGCTCATCTCACCATGATACAACTGAGGCTAAGGCTGGGCTGGGTTCAAAGCAGCGTGGCCAGGCATACTTAATTTTTTTATACCTTAGAAACATATCTTCTGATTTGAGTGCATCCTTGCATCTTTTGTTTTTGTTTTTTTTCTGTGTTAAAGAAAGATTTACTTGATCCAGCTCTAGAAATTTCTCATTTTGAAACCTTTCCAGTTGGTACTTCTGAAAATTATAGTCCTTGCTTTTTATCTCAAGAATAACCCTGACATGAAACCAGCATTCTGGGTTCCCCAAAGTAGGACCACATTGTACTCTTATTTAATTCCAGTGACCAGATCCAGATTTCCCTCCAAGAAGACTCAAGGATGTCTGTCATCCTTCACAAAGAAAACATCAGTAGATTACTTTTCTTCTGAGAACAATGTGTACTATTGACGTGCATGTTTGTATCTGCTCCAGTCTGTGTGTGTGTACAGCTGAGAGAAAGGGGAGGGCAGATCCAGAAGAAACCATGGAAGGCAGGGCAAGTCTGAGAGGACTCTCTCCCCCATAGCATCACCTTATCACATTAACATCACCTCCCTTGCATCTGCCTTAGCAACAGTACCTCACTCTCCACCTTTAAACACCCCCTTTGAATAAGAGACCACCAGCCAAAGCTGGAGTTTGAGGTAAAAAGTGGTGAGTAGGTTGTTTCAGCTCCTGCTGGACTGCTGTAGTCTGGAGATGTTGGCTGTGGTGGTGGCCATGGTGCAGGGCTGCATGCAGTTAGGCATGGTGAGATCCCAGGACTGGTGCAAATTCCAAAGGTGACAAGAAGTAGTGAAGTAACCAGCAAAGTCTGTGGGAGAGCTGGTCGCTCCTGTCATGTCTGAAGAGCAGCTGTGGGATTTGTTTTGGTGTCTGTAGAGAGGAAAAGACAAAGACAGCTATGTGAGAGCAGGATCAGCCACACCAAGGAGTGGGAAGGAGAAAGGGATGCTGCCTGAGCCAGGTCACTGCTGGAGCTTTTTGTACTTTCTTCCAGCTCTTGGGCACATCCAAGAGAAATCTTTCTCCAGATCCTGCAGGTTGCCATACAACTCAAGTTCCTTTCCATCCAGTTGCTGACATGCACAATTAGAAGTTTCAGAAACTTGATGTAGACCAGAGCCATATTTTCTACAAACCTCCCACAAAACTTTAACCTAAACTTAATGTTTCCAGTTCCCCTGAGATCTTTTTTTTTCTTGTCTTGTGAAAATGGGTGTTTTTTGTAAAGCCGCAGCTCCCAAATGGAAATCATTACGTGAGAATCTCAGCTTTCATTTAAAAGTACGTTTCTGTCCCTCAGGGCCATGAAAGAAAGCACAAAACTGAATGAAGCAAATCACACTAGCTTAGAAAACAGAAGACAAACAAAAATAAGCCTGTGATAACTGCCTTGCTCACAGCTCAACCTAGGCCCTGGTCTGAGGTGGCTGGAGAAGTCACAACAGGGCCATGATCCCACTCTAGGGTGAACTGCCCTATGCCACCATGCACTGCAAAATAAAGGTGTAAAAACTTTTGTTTGATAGTTGTTGGCTGATTGGATACCTTCACTATGTTTTACTTTGAAGTGCATAGTGGCAGAAAGAGATTCACCAGTGTAGTGCTCAGAATCATCATTTCAGTTACATCAATGTAAAACCCAGAAAAAATCATCAGACTGACAAGAATCCCACTCCAGATATCCTTCAGTTATGAGGTTGCAAAAATAGTCCAGATTCTTAGTTTTCTGATGACAATATTGGGAATAAAT
Source organism: Calypte anna (assembly GCF_003957555.1). NCBI lineage: Eukaryota > Metazoa > Chordata > Aves > Apodiformes > Trochilidae > Calypte > Calypte anna. Next base: position 122,324,923 of record NC_044245.1, read on the forward strand.
GTTACACAGAGAAAAAAGAAAAGTGCTTACATGTTGCTGCCTGACTTCTCTAACTAAACTCCTCTGAGTACAAAACAGGATAAAGAAAGAAACAATTAAATCCTTGTGCTTACGTGGAAACACATTCAAAAGAAGCAGGAAAATTAGGACCTGCATCTTTAGCTTGGCATCTCTGTTGGTCTTTTATATACAGATATCACTTCAATGGATCCTTAAAATGCAATATATTAATTTTGAGAACATAAATTATTTTCTGTACAAAAAGAGTTGATTGTTCCCAGTCATGAATACTTCAGTGATTCCTTTCTGCCAGTGAAGGACAGCATTTTTCAGAGCAAGTACATGACTGACTGCTGCCCAGACACAGCGAAATGCAGAGGTAGGTGCTGCACTCCTGCATTGGTATTGTTCTTTTCAGGACTGAAGAGAATGGTTAGAGAAAAGGAGCAGGGATAGAAATTTCAAATTGATTAAAAGGGCAAAATGTTCTGTGACCTTTGAAACAGCGCTGCAGCAATCCAGCCATCTCTTGAGCAAGCATTAACACAGCAGCATTAAGCTTTGCATCAGGGGGCTCAGTCTAAAGGTTTGCTTGGAGGGGAAAGTGCTGGTTTAAAGGTTTTTAAAAGCAGAGCTCAGATGTGTGCACACCCTGCTCAACAAAATATATTCTGAGCCTTTTCTCTTAACACTTCTTATTTTCTAACTAAGATAATTGAATGACTCAGTGAACACGGCTGGCATTAAAATCTCGGGGGAGGGAAAAGCAGAGGTAGCAAGCTCTAAATCCTCTGCCAAATCCCCTTTTCATAATTTATAGTCTGTCACCAGTTTATCACTGAGAACTGTCCCTCTTTTTCTCATTCTCCCGGCTCCTTTCCCAGTGGACAGTCCATGCCAGCTGTCTCGGCAGCAGGAACGTCCTTTTTTTCCCAAGCCCCGACCTGTGGGAAAATCTTCATTGGCCAGTAATTGATTCCACCCTGCCAGCTCCATTACTTTAGTCTACAGTCAAACTGCCAGCAAGCTGGAGACAGGCAGCCCCAGCCCTCCCCTGCTCCCACTATTGAAGTCCGCTCCTACCCGGCCCGTTGGCTACCAGGGCCCTGAGCTGATGTGTCAGCCTGCCCTGCAATTAGCACTAATCTGAAAATTGGCCTTTGCTAGCAAAGCCAAGCACCTGACAGCTAATTGTTGATGTCAGATTGATGTGTATTTAATATGGAAAGGTTATTTATCAAAGGGTACATTTTTTTTTTTCTTTTTTCCTTTTTTCCTGTTGGTTTTGGTTTGTCTCTGGATCGCCACAGGCGCTTACAGCCCACAAACGAATAAAGGTCTTATACTTCATTTAACTTAAGGAGCCTTCTAAATACCCCTTTCAAAATTTCAGTGTAGGGAATCACAGTACTCATCTATTTATATTGTTTATAAAGAAACTGCTGCTAACCAAGCAGTTATTGTTTTTGGTCTCTTTTTTGGGAATCAAAATATTGGGGGCCAAAGAAGGGTTGATAACAGAATTGCAACTGCCAGACGTCCCTGGGATTAAAAATGAATTAAGCTTTGACTCATCCCCAGAGTCTTGCCAGCCTTTCTTTGTGCCAGGCTACTGTATTACAGAATCACAGAATGGCAGGGCTTGGGAGAGACCTTTGGAGATCATCTAGTCCACCCTCCCTGCTAGAGCAGGATCCCCTAGAGCAGATTACACAGGAACATATCTGAGTGGATTTTGAATGCCTTCAGGGATGAAGACTCCACAGCCTCCCAGGGCAATTTGTTCCAGTGCTGTTACCCTCAGAGTAAAGAAGTATATTCTCACATTCAGGTTAAATTTCCTGTGTGCCAGTTTGTGACCATTACCCCTTGTTCTGTAACTGGACACTCCAAAGAAGAGTCTGGCCCCATTCTCCTGACATCTGCCCATTAGATATTTATAAACATCAATGAGATCTCCTCTCAGCCTTCTTTTCTGTTAGCTAAACAGCCCAAGCTCTCTTACCCTTTCCCCATAGGGCAGATGATCCAGTCCCTTAATAACCTTAGTGCCCCTGTTCTGGGCTCTCTTTGGTAGCTCCTTGTCCTTCTGGAACTGGGGAGCCCAGAACTGCACATGGGCAGAGTAGAGGGGGAGTATTATCTACATTTTTTCTCTCTGCATGCATCACAGAAAACACACAGGGAAAAATATTGGCTCTGTTAATTGTAACACAGGCTTTGCCAATCATTACAACAGAGCAGGGACTTCCCTGGTGCCCTTATGGAGATAAAAGGGGACATTCCTTCAGGTCCTCATCCTGTGATGGATGCCAGAAGGCAAAGACTTGCGTGCACGGAGACCCCTGCACACTATGCTAAAGTTGGCTGGCATCTATCTACCATAAAATGGGATCTCTTGCAGACAGTGGCCATATCTAAATGTTTTCCAAGAGCATAATGCAACCTCTAGACTGAAAACAGGCTGTCCTACCAGCATGAGCATTGGGAGCAGCTGCCTGGTGCTGCACAGGTTACCACGTAGCAACCTGTCATTAGTGAAATAAAAAAACAAAGCCACCACGTATTTAAACAGAATCAATGTTTGTGCAGATTTCAAGCTGTGCTGAAGTCCTGCAAAAAGAACAGTAAGGTTTTGCACTTGCTCTGAGGAAATTAATATATCCTACAAAGCCTAGGAGTGCAGCAAAGATAATTAGTGGCACACATAAAACTTTGGCACACAAGCTGCAGGAAGGAAAAAAGTTGATGGTTTTAAATGAAGCAGGAGAGAAGACAGTCTCCAGGATGGAAAGCATGTTATTAAAAGTGGTAAATCAGATAGGAAACAAATACAACAACTGTTTGATACAAATCATACCCTGACAGGGAAACAAAAAGTACCAGCTTGATATGTATGAAGCAGTTGCTCCTATTTATTCCACAGGTGGAGAAAAACATTTTTTCATGTATATTGAATGTATCTAATTTTTGAATGAGGGTGGTCAAATATTTCACAGAGCCCCTGTCCTCTAAATACCATGGGGTTTTTAAATGTAAAAGTATGTCACTTGTATTCCTGTACTAATTTTATACTGCAAAAATTTAAGTGGAAAATATCCAACTCTGCAAGATCTAGGAAAAAAAACTCCAAAAAAAAATTGAAAAGAAAGTATTAATCCACATTTCATCATTCGTTAGGCTTTGCCTGGATAACAACATCTGTGCATTACTTTCAGTATTAAATTTTATCCTCTGTAGTGAGGTGTTTAATAAATTTGACAAATTAAAAATTTGCAGATGAGTTTAAAACACAGTGGAGTTTACTCAGAGCAATGACTGGAGTGATGTGAGGAGAAGGTATCTGTCTTACTGGGGCTGGGAAGGATGGGAGCATCCATAAGACCTGATGGCAAAGTCCTGCGTGTCCCAGTGGTTGCCAGACAGCCAACAGAAAAAACTTCCCTGTGCATAAGGGCTGCCACTTCCTCAGCCCCACTGTGCTCCACTGAGATCAGAAAGCACACCACTTGCCCTGGCAGGTTCCAAGCACATTCATCCTCTTGGGCAGAAACTCCAGGCCACTGAGGTTTCTAGACAGAGCAGCCCAAGCCCCAGGCTGCACTTCTCAGCCACATGGGGCAATGAGCTGCTGGCAAAGGCTGGGTGCATCCTTCACAGGTTGTCTGTGGCTTTTCCTCCTGCCAGGTGTGCACCTACCCTGATTGTGTGACTCCCTGTCTGGCACCCTTGCAAGTATCATGTAAACTAATTAAATCCTTCATTTTACATACGTGCTTAAACCCCTCCGGGCTTGCCCTCGGCTGGGATTTTAAGTTGTGTTGGAAAGTTTTGGCAGCATTGGTTTCAACTTGGCCAGCAAGGAGATGTTGAAAGCTACTCAACTGCATCCACACTGGAGTTCTGAAATGTGTTAATTAAGACATTCTGTTACCAGCCCTTTCCTTCCTACACAAGACAGATCCCACTGGGTGATAAACGTGTCTGAAATTATTCGTATGTTTTAATGCTTTCCTGAATATGGATCAATTTTAACACTTTTTATAACACATGTATCCTGGCCAAGACAAAGCCGATGACTCCGCTCTGATCGGAGCAAACATTTAACACCCTCCACTGAGTAGGTCCTAGGAGAAGAGTGAGTTCAAGAAGTCACTGAGCTCACTCCCCTGCTCAGGGCCAGAGAGTGGCCAGGTAGATGTTCATCTGAGCTGTTGTATGAGATTTCCAGTTACAAAAGCTGCACAAATTTCCTCATGCAATTTCTCTTCCTCCTTCAGTCTTCTTGCTGATAGAAATTATTTTATGGAGTCTAATGCAATGTTCCCCTGCTGCAATTGCTTTCCTTTCCTGTCTTCCACAGACATGGAGAACACTGCTCCATGCAGTGGAAGCCCTCCATATTTGTCCAAACAATGCTAATTTTCCAGTGTTTCCTCAGAAACACATCCCAGGCTGTGAACACATCCCAGGAGAAAACAGATCACTTTTTTCTCCTGCATTCTCAACTACTGACTTGCCTTGTTTTTGCAGTACTGAAAATAAAACTGGAACAGGGAATCTGGTGCAAGCCACCAGTGTGAGCAGTGGAAGGATGATGTCATAGGCCCTGCCAAGCTATCCTCACATTACATATCCCAGTAGGACACTCACCTTCCCTGCTACAGCATGGAAATGCTGAACTGTTGCCCTTGGCAATGCTGGTTTTGCAAAACTGTTTTCTCCTCATTGCTTCACACATTAGGATTGCTGTTGGGCCCAGGTGCTTCCTCATCCCCTTTCTGTAGCACTGAGGTTTTTAGGCAGGATTCCTTCGAAACTCCTGTTTCTGAGGGGCAGCCTCTTCTCAGCAGTCATTCCCCAACCCAGACATCTCTTCACACATCATCTCTCATCACAGGGACCTCCTTCTCTCCTGCAAAAATGAAATTCCCACCCAGGCTGACCCCTTCTATAGAAGTGCCCCTGGCATCCTCCAGCTTCCAGGTTGCTCTCCCTCCTGGAAGGGCAGGATGGAGCTGATGCAGAGAGGATGTATGTGTGGTGTGGCAGTCCCACAAAGATGTCCTGCATGTGTCCAAGCATCCCTAATGCCACAGAGGGGTTCTTTGGGAAGGAGCAGCTCTGTGAAGGTATCAGTCCCTCCACTGATGACAGTACAGGAGCACTGTCTTGAAGAACATCCTCCTTATGCAGAGCTGAGACCCATGGGACAACCATCAGACTAGAGAGAACTTGTCTTCAATTTATGTAATATAAACATTATTTAGGTACCGATCAGCATGAATCCTGATATAGCACACAACAGATGCTAGTTCAGTAAAGAAAAAAATAAAGGGGGGGTGGGGAAAATTTAAATTATATAAAGTTCTCTCTTACTTAAGTATTAATATCACTAGATAATACAAATCTCTCTAATCTGGAACAAGGGTTTACTTCTTAGGATGTAAAAGCCTCTATCAGATTGGAACACATGTGTGTCTTGGTTAGCTTACAGCTTGGGTTACTTAAAAAAGAAAGGGAAAAAATGCAACCATTTCATCATCTAAAATGAGGAAAAGATCTTGACCTGTCCAACCAAAACAATGACCTGATGCAAAACTCAAGTCTATCAGGTAATGCTCAAGGGAACTTTTTAAATAAGGAAAAAAAGAGTGGAAGTGGGAAAAAAAAAGATCATCATTGTATTCTGATTCAGTAATGTTCCTCTACTAGCATTAACAGCTTATCTTGCCATCTAAGCACTTCTAGATAACAGACTGGGTTTTATGTTGAGTACAGGCTGTACCAAGTCACTAAACCCCTTCTATTGTTAAAGATTATGTAAAATGGTCAATCAAAGTGTCACTTCTTCCTGCCCATCCCCCAGGCTGTTGTGTTGCATAGTTCCTTATAAAAGCCAAGCATAAAGAGGGAAGGCTGGGAGCAAAGAGCTAAGACAGAAAATGGCACACTGCAGAGCTGGCAGGCACACTAGAGATCCCACCACCACAGGGAGAGACTTCAGAAGGTCACACTGCAAGGTCACCTAAGCAAAAAGAGAAATAATATCCAAATTCAACCTGTTGAGTGAATTTGTCCTTGTAAAAAGCATTTCTGTTTATCATCCTGTGCGCCTGCAGAGCTGCTGAGGAGCTTTCCATGCCTTGGCCAGTGGTACAACAGGTCCCAGCAGAATACAGACACAGATGAAGCTGAAATAGGCTTGAGAAAAGTTCATTTTTCCAGCATTTCAAATGAGATTTCTAGATATTAATGCCACGTCCATTGTTCTGAAATAAACTGTGTCAGATTAAAATTATGAGAAATTATGAAATTCGACAACTGAGTTCAGAAAAATGCTCGTGGCTGTTTTGCTGTTTGGTTGGTGTCTTTTTACACAAATAGCAAATTGCAATTCTGCAATTTTGAGGGTGCTTTCTGAGGAGGCATTAACTGATAAAAGGTGGTGGCTGCAGTTTGGAACTCCCTGGATAGTGTTTGTGTGATGGGAAACAGCTCCTCTGAGCCAGAGCAACCCCACAGGCATCACAAGCAGCAGGGATCTGGGGAATCACTCCTCCTCCAAGGGCAAAGCAATCACTTCAGCCATGGAAATACTTGCAGACCTTTGAGCAGCTTTGACTGAGGGAAGATTGCTCAGAAGAGATGTGATTACCAGGCCCCAGAGAGGTGGGAGGTCTAGGAAAACAGGACATCAAACTCAAATCTTACCTCTTTTTTTTTTTTTTAAAAAATCAGCCCCCTAGGTTAAACACAGGTAGGCACTGATAAATGCCTTGGAAGAGAGCCTATCCAGAGGAATGGTGGTGTTAGATCAATGTCATGGATGAAGCTCAGTTTTAGACAACCACAAATGGTCGTTGCAGCACATCGGATGTGACTCAGACACCTCATCCAAAAGCAGACCTCCTGTTTAGGTCAGATGACTGGAACAAGAACAGCTGGACTGGGTCAGACCAACATTGTCCAGCTTCCAACTGCTGGCAAATTTGCCTCAGCCAGCAGTGGCTTCCATGCATTTAGCAGCTCTTGACAGCTTTCCTCTTCTTTGTTTTGTGGAGTGTCCCCTTCAATCTGTGCATGTTTCCAGCCTCCCCACCATCTCCACAGCAAGGAGTCAGCTACTGTTTTGCTTCTTGTTATCACTGGATGTCCAGTGCACTGGAAGAACACTCAATCCCTACCATAAAATGAAGTTAGAGATCTCTATCTCACCTTCCCTCAGTAATCTCTTTTTGCCAGCAGCAGGACACAAACCAGTTGCATATCACCCCTAATTCTCATGTTCCGGGAACAGCTGAGTGGACAGGAGAGCTGCACACTTTATGCAGGCTTGAAATAAGACTTTGTTAAGTATTTGCTTCACATACAAATGCCTTTCAGGTTTCAAGGCAGATAAATCAAGCATACATTCTAGTTAAGGAAGAGATCAAATGATGAGTGTTCCACCCAGCAGAAATTTTCCGAAATTTTTTCCTGATTCAGCTGTATATTCTAAGCACATGCATTGACAGGGAGGGGACATGGATAACTGAGGGCTAGTGCTATTTATCATTTGTGCTAGAGAGTACATAAAGAAAAGGAACAAGAAGTGTAATTCCTTCTTCTCAAATGTCCAAGAACTGATCCAGTCTAAATACAGTTTGTATGAACAGAAGCAGCAAACCATGAGAACTTCTTATTTTTATCTGACACATGGGGGCCTGACATGATAACTCTAGAGGAAATCTGTATATCCCTGCACCAGGATATATGTTCCCTTATATACAGCATGCACACGCACCCAGGCATAGCTGTATCATGTGCTGGCAAGTAACAGAGACGTTCAGCAAACATACCTGAAATAGCTCACATACTTACAGATGTCAAACAGGCTCATTACACCATTTCCAGAGGGTTTTTTCCCTGGACCTCTCCACATCCCCCAGCCAGTCAAGCAACAGTTGTTCATGTGGGTCTGCACTCTCAGCAGTCATCAATTACAAGGCTTCAACTTGAAAAACTATCATTTGTCATTGCAAGGCAAAACAAACTGCCCTGCTCCTTCATGCCCAGCTCTGACAGGAGCTTTCCCAGGCCCAGGCTTGCTCTGGTCCAGTTCTGGTCCCTCAACTGCTTCCTCTTCCTTTTCTTCCTCCTCCTCTTCTTCCTCCTCCTCTTCCTCCTCCTCCTCTTCCTCCTCCTATGCTTCCTGTCTCCTACCCCTGTTGTCATCCACTCTCCCTTCTCTCCCAGGCTTTTGCAAGCAGTAAAGCTTTTTCTCCTCTTTTCTGACTCTCCCCCTTGCTCCAACAGAGGTGATGAAGCTGAGGGGCAGATCTATTTTGTAGAAGAACCTGAAGGCTTTGCAATTCAGAGAGGGTAACTGAGCAGTGCAGAGAGGGTGTCTGAGCAATTGTAGGGGATGGCCCAGCTAAAGATAGGCTGGAATCATAAAATCATAGAAAGTTAGGGGTTGGAAGGGGCCTTGCAATTTCCTCTAGTCCAACACCCCTGCCAAAGCAGGGTCACCTATAGCAGGTCACACAGGAACACATCCAGGTGGGCTTTGAATGTCTCCAGGGAAGGAGACTCCACAACCTCCCTGGGCAGCCTGCTCCAGTGCTCTGTCACCCTCATAGTGAAAAAATTCTTCCTAATGTTTATATAGAACTGCCTATGCTCCAGTTTATAACCATTGCCCCTTGTCCTACTGTTAGTCACCCCTGAGAAAAGCTTGACTCTGTCCTCTTGGCACTTGCCCCTTACATATTTATAAACATTGAAGAGGTTGCCCCTCATTCTCCTCTTCTCCAAGCTGAAGAGCCCCAGGTCCCTCAGCCTTTCCTCATAACGGGAGATGTTCCCATTCCCTCAGTCATTTTGGTCACTCTGCACTGGACTCTCTCAAGCAGTTCCCAGTCCTTCTGGAACTGAGGGGCCCAGAACAGGGCACAATATTCCAGATGTGACCTCACTGGGGAAGAGTACGGGGGGAGGACAACCTCTCTTGACCCATTAACCACCCTCCTTGGCCTTCTTGGCCACAAGGACACATTGTTGGCTCATGGTCATCCTTCCATCCACCAAATAGCAAAGAAAGGCTGGAAATGGCAAAGAAAAGAGGAAAATGGAAATTGGGCTGTAATGAAGCTTCTGGGTGAAAAAAGTGAAGAGACAAGGCAGGGAGGGGATGCTCCTTTGCTTTAGTTGTTAAAAACTGGGCTGAGGAGCGTGCTGGATGTTGCACTGCAAAGATGTGAGGAGACCCTGGAGGACAAATCCCCTGTGAGGCAAATGGGGCTGGTGGCTCTGACACCCTGCAGTGGGACTTGTGCAGGGGAACCTCTTCTCCTGCAAGTACACAGTGTCCTGCAAACCTCCGGGCAGCCCTGAAAACCCCCACAGGCACCAATTAGTCCTAAAGGCAACCAGAATCCCCTGGGGCCTTCTCCTGCACTGCTTGGGGGACACAGCATATGGGAGTCACTGGGTTTGGCTTTGCAGTTCAAAAAAATGGGGGGGAAAGAAGAAAAAAGAAAACAAAACCAAAAAGCAACCCACAAGAGAGATAAAAGACATATCCCCAGGAGGGTTGCAAGGAGGGGGGTGGCCTCATCACTCAGAGGGCCGGGGCCCTGCTCCTGTCAGCACAAGCCAGCAATTAGGATTAATGGGCTGTGGCAAACGGAGCCGGCACTAAGGGAGCCGGCAGGTCCCACCATTTGCATGCAGTAAATTATTCAGGCTGTCAGCTGCTGGGATGGGAGCCGGTAATGTCCCGGCTAAACGCTGGCCACATGGCTCATCTGAGGTGTGCCCACCAGCACCGGCACCAGGGAGAATTGGGTCTGGGCTGCGACAGGCAGAACAGCTGTGCCAGCGGCAGGGCCCCAGCCAGACACCGGCTGTCAGAGCACACACACGGGTAATGACAGCTCCTTCTGGGAGAAAAGAGCACCAGGAGAAGCCCAACGAGGCCTCGTTTAGTTTAAGTTTCAAACAACTGTGGGCTCAAGAAGATGGGGAGAGTTGGGTGCTGGAGAGGATGCCCCAGGGGCTACACCCACCTGTGCCTGTAGAGTTTGGTAGGAATCAGATACGTGTCTGGACTCAAAATCAGAGAACGTCTTCAATAAAAAGGAAGCATCCTATAAGAAACTCAGGGATTGCCAGCTAAACCTGATTTTTAAGAAGCCAAGGGTGGTACTCCAGAAGAGCCTTTGTTCAGGTGGGCCATCAGCAAGTACCAGGCATGAGCACCCACCCCTCACCCTGGGTGAGCTAGAAGTGCACTGCCAGCATCCCCTTCTGCCTATCCAGCTGTGAGAGATGTGCTTTAAGGTACCCACCCTCATGCAGAAAATAATTCTTTTGAACACTCTGAAGCTCAGCTACTATGTTTAAGGAGCATAGCACAAAGAATAGCAAACATGGGGCAGAAGGGAGAGAGAACTTTAGAAAGCAACAGGAAAAAAAAACAGGTGGGGGCATTTTGTCCGCTCATACATCCACCAAGTCCTTCATCACTCTTTTCCCACGATGAGAAGGGACAGTGAAAGATCTGACACAAGCACAAAACCAAGCTCAGAAAGACCAAGCCATGACTCCACTAGCACCTCAGTGTGGACAACTGAAGCAAAGTCCCAGAGTTGCCTTATACAGTGGTCTGCCCTCATTCACTGGTACACAGATTGAGGGGACCTATATTTCATGTCAGGACCTTGAAACACTTTAGAGTTGTCCCTCAGCACCCCGTAAGTCCCTGCACTCTTGCTAGGCATCATCCCCCAGCAGTACTGTCAGCTTTATTGGGAGTACTTGCTTCTCTTTTGCCAAATACACAAGCGGTTTAGTACAAAGGAAACTTTTGATTGAGAAGCATAATGAGTGACAGGCACTCTTCTGAGGACAAGAAAAAAACCCCATAGATCAATACTCCGAGTTTGAAATTAAAAATTAAGATAAATAAAAGTGGGATGGCAAATAGTAAAACTCAGTCTAAGCACAGTAGCAGAAATTGGTAGAAAGTCATGATAATGAATAGGAAAACATATATTTAAGGGCACAAGGTCACTTTGCTAAACAAGTACCTGCCTCTGAACAAATGGGCAGACCAAGGTGCCTGTGCTGGCCCAATCTCTTCAGTGCTGAGCTCACATCTATTTGAAAATGTCTGGGCATAGCCTGTTCAGGCTGTCTGCATTTAGGATAAGTAATTAAGGCAGTTTGATTGTCAGAAGGTCAAGCTATTTCAGATCTACAAAGACTTAAAATCCATTCATGTGCTCAGATGTATGCACTGAGTAGCTCCATCATGACCGAGGGCCACGTAGCAATGTGGAAATTTGGGCAGCAGTATGGGTTTTTTGCATGAGAGCCATATTTTTATCCTCATTGAGGCCCAAAGTACTTACGCACATATACACTAGCAGTAAAACAAAAGTGTTCTTTTATGACAGGATGCCCATACTTGACGAATGCAATTGTCAGCATCCCTGAAAGTAAATTGTAACTACACTCCTTTGGCTAAATCCTGAGCCCTTTCAAATAACAAAACAAAGAGCTCTCTCCCAAGAGTTGTGTTGTCTGCATTGTGTTTTCTGCCATGCTTTCTCACCATCAACCTTTCATCCCAGTGAACTTTCATTGTGAGTGGAGGAAGGCAGGGAGGATAACTCTTGGTAACTTCAGACTGGCAAAGCACACGCCTGCCCAGAGGAAAGGTGACAGAGGGAAACATCCTTGGGAGGGCCAGCTGCCAAGCCCTGTGCCAAAGAGCTTAAATGGGGTAATATGTACATACAACTGTGCTTTTCTACAAATACTGGGTAATGGGAGCTGGGGCAAATGTCTGGGAATTGGTGCTCGTCAGCTGCTCGTGTGGTTCCTCTGTGGGTTGCACCAGTGGAGCATCACAGTGAGTAGCTGCAGCCCTTCTAGCCTGGTGCTCTCACTGACACCAGCAAACAAGGCACCCAAAGCAAGGTCAGAGATGTTGCAATTGGTCCTTTTATAGGAGGGACTTGCCTGAGCTCTGGGTCTTACCACAAGACTGAAGGGAGATGCAGTGAGGTGCTGCCAGAAGCAGTGCTGCAGCACAGCCAGAAGCAAGCTTCTTTATTTCTGTGTCTGTTAAATGAAATATGCCTTTTTCTTTGTATTTTGTCCACCCAGCTTTTTTTTTTTTCATCTTATTTTCTCCAGGCCAGGCTTTGCTCTCCAGCAGGAGTGAAATGGCAGTGATGTTCTCAGGAAGATGCAGGTGCATTACTGCAGGGAGACTTCCTGTGCAACACTACACACCTGCAGGGAGAGCTGATAAAGCCTGAGTTGAGCAGGAGTTTTGTTTGCTGTTTTCACTTTGTTTTCTGTATTTTCTATACCCTAAAGGTTTTGGTTTTCACCTGTAAAAATCCAACTTTTGCTTCCCTTCTGTTCTGTGCGTCAGTCACAACAATGTGTGAAGCTGTATTGACATTAGTATAACTCACAGAAAATTTAGTTCCAGAGCCTAATGAAGGTTGTCTGGGCTGTCACAGCTTGGATGGATGGGCTACTTCAAGGAAAATCATTCTTATAAATTGGTGGTGGTAATTCATTAGGTGAATTCCCTTCTTACTGCACTAAAGCTGAGTCTCAGCCCCAGCCTGTGTGTGGTGAGTTTTAGGAAAGGAAAAGGCTTGCTGTCTTGCTCTCACATATAGCTTGCTTCAACAAGAGGAAGGCTGAACCTGCCAAACCCTAACCCTGAGATTTCAACCTGCCCTTAAGCTGTGCTTAGTGCCCAAGGCTGGGCATCCTCTGCCCCAGTGCTCAGCAGCACTGTTCTCTCAAAGGTGGAAAGGCAACTGCCCTTAAAACCTGCCTTAAAACTTTCCTCCTTCCCAGTTCCAGCCCCTCTGAACACATTTGCCTACACAAACAACCAGAAAGCCTTGAACTGTTCAAACAGCAGGGTCAGAGTTGGTTGGGAACTCACCCAGGAATGGATTTCAGGGGTGGGAAGTGGCAGAGCAGCTGCACAAGAGCAGCTTCCTCTCCAGAAGCTTCAGTGGGAGCCCAAGGAGGATATGTCCATGGCATTAGCAGACTGCATCTATCTTCAGGTATGTGTGTTGTGCATGCAGCTTTCAGCAACACAATAAAAATCCTGTTTATTAAATATCATCAAGTCATGCTTTGGTCCCTGCTGTACATGTCAGCCACTCCCATCACTTCCAAGAGACACCTTTAGAGAGTTTGTAAGTCCTCCAGCTTCCAGCATGGCCAACTGCTGGAGCCTGTGGTGAGAGCAAGGGTAGCACCCTGCTGCACTGTCTCCACAAGCACAGATCCCACCTGGAGGGGACGAGTAGGAGTCACCTGAAATCCTTCTTCTTTACCCTGCCAGCTGAGGCTAAATGTGCGTAGCCACTGCTGCCTTTCCCCTATCAGGGGTCTCAGATGGACAATATCCAGGCACAGAGAGGAGAACTTCACCATGTCGTCTAAACAGAGTCCAAAACAGAGATGTCAAAGACATAGACCACATCTAACTGGATGTAGTTAACTTGAGACTGAGCTCTGATCAAAGTCAGGAAGGATTCAACAGCTTGGCCTGATCCTGCACATCATCTCAGGTAACCTGGGATTGGTGGTGGCCACAGACACAGCGTGCTGTGGGGGGAAAGGTTTACACCTGCAAGGAAGATTCTGCTCCTTGCTGCTTTCAGTGCCTCAGCAGATAGAAAATAGCATAGAAAATAGCTCCAAGATAAGACCATAACACACTGTAAATTAAAATATGCTCAGCTCTCTGCATACAAACAAAGAATGAAGGCTGGAAAACGATGGGGGCTCACATTCATCTCTAGGTGATCATTCATGGGATGCACAACAATGCAATTTCACTCACAGAAATCAAAGAATCTCTGAAATGAAAGATGTGCTCTTTCCAAGTGCTGTTTTTTGGTGTGGGTTTTGTTGTTGTTGTTGTTTTTCAATAAAGATTTCCAGTGTGCTGAAACTGTTTATAACAATAATTGCGGAAAAAAAAAAAGTCTCTGGGAAATTATTGGCATGAACTTCCAGGGCTCTAAATTAAGGCCAGCCTAATTTTCCAATTAAGCAGCTTGATAGGCAAGATGACATGTGAGGAGTAGAAGAGCAGGCTTTAAATGGCATTTTTATGAACATTTCTCATGCCTGCAGCAGCCTTTCTATACCCAACAGCTGAGGAGAGCACTTTCCCATGCCGTCAGGGGTGAGGAGGTTACGACTCCAGCATTGTGCCCCTTGTTTTTCACACAAGAACCCGGCGCGACACAGATCGCTTGAAAGGGTCCAGCGCCCTGGAGAGGGGCGGCCGCCCCCAACCCTCCCCGACCCCCCCCAGGGCTGCTCTCTCGCCCCTGCGTGCTGCCCGCTCCCTGCCCGCTCCCAGCCAGATCCATGCCCGATCCATGCCCGCACATCCATCCCCCCTGCCCGCACCCCATCCCCCGAGCCCCGCGCCCACCCCTTGGGCAGGCAGCTGAGGCGGGCGGCTGGCAAGGCTAATTGGGACGGGGATGGAGGGATGGGGGAGGACGTTCCCCTTTTTCAGAGTCGTTCAGTCGGCAAATGAAACTTCAGCTCCCCGGAGATCCAGCGCCTGCACAGGAGCCGCATCCCGAGGTGCAAAGGGCACATGAGGGAGGCTGCGAGCCGCCGCTGCTCTTTCACAGCTCCGCCGGCCCCGGCACTCGCCGCCCGCGGCTCTCCAGAGCGGGAAACCTGGAGCACTGGGGCAACCCATCCATCCTGCCGGAGCTCGCCGAAGGCCCTGCCACTCCAAACGCCACTGGGAACGTGGCAGCGTGGCTTCTGGGAGCAAATGGGAACCCAAATTAAGTCCAAAGAAGGGCAACAAAGCTGGTGAAGGGTCTGGAGAACAAGTCTTGCATGGAGCAACTGAGGGAACCAGGGTTGCTTGGTGTGGAGAAAAGGAGGCTGAGGGGAGACCTTATCACTCTCTACAGCCACCTGAAGCTGTAGCAAGGTGGGTATTGGTCTCTTCTCCCATGTAACAAGTGATAGGATGAGACGGAACAGCCAGCAATGTGCTCAGGTGGCCAAGAAGGCCAATGGCATCCTGGTCTGTATCAGGAAAAGTGTGGCTAGCATGTCCAGGGAAGGGATTCTGCCCCTGTACTCAGCACTGGTGAGGCCACACCTTGAGTACTGTGTCCAGTTCTGGGCCCCTCAGTTCAGGAAGGAGATTGAGGTGCTGGAGCAGATCCAGAGAAGGGCAAGGAGGGTGTGAAGGGATCCAGCACAAGTCCTGTGAGGTAGGGCTGAGGGATCTGGGGCTGTTCAGCCTGGAGCAGAGGAGGCTGAGGGAGACCTCATCACTCTCTACAACTCCCTGAAAGGAGGTTGTAGCCAGGGGGGGTGTTGGTCTCTTCTCCCAGGCAGCCATCAGTAAGACAAGAGGGCATGGACTTAAGCTCTACCAGAGGAGGTTTAGGTTTGATATTAGGAAGAAATTATTCACAGAGAGGGTGATCAGGCATTGGAATGGGCTGCCCCGGGAAGTGGTGGATTCTCCAACCTTGGAGCTTTTTAAGATGAGACTGGATGTGGCACTCAGTGCCATGGTCTGGTAACCATGGCAGTAGGTCCTTGGAGTTCCTTTCCAACCCAGGGGATTCTTAAAAAAAAAAAAAAAAAAAAAAAGGACAGGTTTAGATCAGATATTAGAAGAAACTTTTTCACTGAAAGGGTTATCAAACACTGGAAGAGGCTGCCACAGATACGGTTGAATCACCATCCCTGAAGACCTTTCCAAACATGGAGATGTTGTGCTTAGGGAATATGGTTCAGCACTTCGGTAGAATTAGGTGAATGGCTGTAGTCTGTGATCTTAAAGGTTCTTTCTGACCAAAATAATTCTGTGATTCTATGATTGTAATCACAGACAGCAAAGTCTGGCCCTCAAGAGACACTGAAATCACATGCCAGTGCCTGCTCAGCACTTCCATGACCTGAGAAAACCATGCTAGGCCTATTTGAACACCCTTCTCTGGGTGAAACAATTGAACAGCTAGATCCATGCTATCTTGCAACAAGCCAGGGGACCTCACTCAAGGGCGCTAGGTTGAGGCAGGAGTTAGCAGGGACACTGGAGATAAGACATTTAAACACGGAGGTCCACGGACCACCAGCACTTTGGAAAACCTTCTTTGAAGAGCAGCTGTGCCAGCTGCAAGAAGCTTCTGGCAGCCACACTGCCAGAATTGCCCTTTAGCTTGGTGAGGCTGATACCAAACTCTGAGCATATGAACACCCTTACCAACCTGCACAGGAGCAGTACATGCACTGGGAATAAAGCAGCAGGAATGATACCTTTATCATTCAGTAGGAGAGGGCAGTAGCCACAAGCAGTAGCCAGTCTCCTTTCTACTGCAGGCTATGCTGAACAAAGAGTAAGCCAGCCTCAAGGATAGGGAGAAGGTACCAATTTCCACCTTTGCCACTTCTGGGGAACCTCAATTCCCTGCAGCCCTTAAGCAATTAGATTCTGAAATGAAGGCCATACCTACCCAGGTAGGGTAGATCTGCTCAGGAGCAGATCTACACATGGAAGAAGCTCTTAGCTTTCAAAAACTTAAAAAGAAGCAATGTTCAAACATAGTGGCATCTGAAATAAGATGCCAACATATATTGCAGAATCACAAGATGGCTGAAGTTGGAAAGGACCTCTGGAAGTTATCTGGTTTGACCCCTCTGCTCAAGCAGGACCACCTGCTCACTGACCAGTTCTATGTCCAAATGGCTTTTGAATGTCTCCAAGGAGGGAGGATCCACAACCTCTCTGGGCAACCAGTACCAGTGCTCAGTCACTCTCACTGTGAAAAAGTGTTTCCTGATGTTCAGAGGGAACCTCCTGTGTTTCAGTGTGTGCCCAGTGCCTCTGGTCCTGGCACTGGACACCACTGAGGTCCTCCTTCAGGCCCTTTTTGAAGATAGGAGTGACATTTACTTTCTTCCAGCCCTCAGAATTCTTTCGTGGTCACCATGACCATTCAAAGATGCTCAACCTGATGCCCATATGCTCATTTGTGTGGCAGATCAGGACGTATCCTGAACACTCATTTTTGATGTCTCTGTTTGCATTTTTTGATGATTGGCACATTAGTATGTGGCCTTCAACTTCAGTTATTTTAGTGTTTTATTTGTATTGATTTAGTAATTTTGACAAGAAAATGACAATTCCTTTCCCTGCAAAGAGAACTATTAAGCCCTTAAGTCTTCCCCATCCTACTGGACTGAGACCATGAAATGGTCCTAAGTTTAGGAAACACCTAAGTTTCCACACATCCTGGCTTAAGCACAAAGCAGGTTTGAAGCTGATAAGGAAAGACTGATCTAACTGAGCTGCTGTTATGTGAAGGAAAGGCAATCAAAGGGGAACTGCTATCTAACAGAGCTCATTATTTTAGCAGTTCTTTGATTTCTCATTAAAGTGTAGAGGAAAAAAAAATCAACAAAACAAAAAACAACCAACCAAAAAAAAACCCAAAAAACCCACAACAAATCCCCCAAGCCCCCAACCACTCCCCCCCCTTTTCCACTACTTTAAGTGTCAACATTTAAAAACTAATTTAAATAGATCTCCACTTTCAGAAGCTAACTCAAAGCTGTCGAGTGACTACAGCAGCTACACCAGAGGGTGCCTCGGATGGATTAACCAGTTTGGGAGGTGTAAGTCTTGGCTGCACTGGACACCCAGCCTGCTGCACTGGGGCACCAACACTAACAAGTGTTCAGTGGCCTCCTTATAGCTGCTGTGCAGAGAGACATCCATCCCATCAGACTGCTTAACTCTGCTGGAACAAGACACAACCCAGAAGGAAACAAGAACACTTAACTGATGTTAGTCTAATGCAGTCACACCAGGGATAATATTTCATTTGGGTTATGGCCAGATGACGATGTAACAGCCTCATTTGGGCAGTCTAGATCCCTACATAAGTGATAAACACTTCCCAAAATGCACAGTATTCTAAGAAACACATGTGAAGTACATGCTTGTACCTACCAGAAATGCTTTCTAGCCAAAACAGATTACTTGAAAAGATTTTCCAGTATAATGGAGGACACTAGGAAAAAAAAAAGCTTGAACAATAATTTGCCTGATCTACAAATGTAAAAGATTAAGAAATGAGGAAGAACCCAAACTTTCCAGAGTGCCTTGAAGAAAAATAAAATCCTAAGTATTCTTTTCTTTAGAAATGAGCTCAGTGCCAAAGCTTTGGTGGCAAGATGCTAATTTGCTCTTAATAGGCAAGCCTGATTTCTTCAGCATTTCCATTTTTCCCCTTCTCATCACCTAAAGGCCTGGAATATGAAAGGGCAGACAAGCCCAGGGGATTTACCAGGTCCTGTTATAGCACATCAGTCATCAAAGGAACACTGAACTATTTCCATTTTTCTTCCAACTCCACATCATGATAAAGCTATTTTGCTTTCCAAGTATGTAAGAAGTCGTCTTAACATTCTGTTTGTAAAATAAAAGGTAGAATTTTTGGAAAACTTAAAGCCTTCAAAACAGGAGCCAAGTAACACAAAAGCCAGCTACAACCCAAATCAGCTCTGATTCAGTTTTTAGGAAACTTTGGTTTGCTTATCAGCCCCTCTGTAAAAGTAGCAAGCACTACAGACATTCAGGTATGGTATTTGAGTGGAGTAAGAAGTGGAGATGGGGTAGGGTGAAGTTCATGGGCATTTCAGTTTC
Organism: Calypte anna; assembly: GCF_003957555.1. Taxonomy (NCBI): domain Eukaryota; kingdom Metazoa; phylum Chordata; class Aves; order Apodiformes; family Trochilidae; genus Calypte; species Calypte anna. The sequence continues at coordinate 122,343,665 of NC_044245.1, forward strand.
TGGCCTAGAAAGTATCCTTCAAGGAGAATGTGTGGAAATTCTTCTTGTTTGTAAAGAAGAAACAATTTTTACCTGCCCACAGGTACTTGCTAGTAAGCCACCCAGCAGAATAATTAGTATTCATTTGGTTAATATTAGTAACATATGTAGTACATGTAAGAGATGAAGAGCATTACAGGTGGTGGTGTGGGCCAGGTACAATGCTGCAAGAACTGGTGTGGTGGCTTTACCCCTCCTTTATATTCCCAGGAACAACCAACCCCCCACACAAATGGTCTTATGCTACCCCTAAGAGAGGCATGGAACAGCCCTTGTCTTAACAGTGTAGAGGTTCAACAAATAACTGCTTTGAAGGTCTCCAAAGATGAGATTGTTGGTTACAACTGGTTGGAACAACTGGTTCTCCTAAGGCCAGAACAGCAGCAGCAGCCTAAAGCCACTGAAGGTTCAACCACACAATTTGTAAGACTGTATTAGTTGGTGTGAACCTGTGGGTTTCCAAACAAAACACTAAGCTGGATTTGAAACAGCAAACACAACAGTCTCTAAAAGCCACTTCTCTTAAGGTTATCTAGGGGAAGATTTGAAAAAAATCAGTATTTGGTACTCTACTATGAAATAACTTCTAGCCTGCCCCCAAAACATTACTGCAGCTATTTTGTCCCAAATCACTTTTATTTAAGGTTTATCAAGTGTATAGGATGAGTTACATTCAACAGTCAGGAATTCTGTGCTATTTTAAATCCATTCTGGCTTCTTAAAATGGGCACCTTTTCCTACTCCAATGCTAGGTTAACTCTTGACCAGGAAGCTAACACCCAATCAAATTCCTGTTCAAACTCCCCTAATTAAGATCACTGAGATGAATGAAAAAACTAAAGCAACAAAATAAGCTCACATTGCTTATTTTATCCCTCTTGCTTAGATCCTCAATAATTTCAGAAAGAAAACTTCAGTTTGCAAAACTATGAAAGGATCTGCTAAAACATGCCCATTCCCTTCAGGAAGATTATGCCTTTTCCATGTGATTCCTCCCAGTATTTTGGGCAAATAAATACCATATAAAAAAAAATACTCTCCCTGACATATCATGCACAAGATGTATTTCGAAGACTACTTGTAGCAGCTGATGCCTGCACTATACCTCTTCTCTCAGTATTACAAAAGAACATAGGTAGGAAAGTTTTCTTTTACTTTTTTTTGTTAAATTTTAACAGAGGAGTAAGAAAGAACCAATCCATTATGTCACAGGGCTGTGGCTCCAGGGAAAAAGGTACTTCAGCTTTCCTTTCACATTTCTTTCTATAAGCTCTCAAACAAAGGAATAAAAGACAACCTCTAAAAGAGAAAGAAATGGCAATGGTTTTGGAAAAGACCTCAAAAAAGGTGAAAGCTTTTATATCCTGTTCAAAATTAATTTTGTTGGACCATATTTGGAGAATCGGGGTGGCAATCTGAGCCACCAGACAGCTGCAATCCAAGAGAACTGCTCACAGTTTCTGTTCTCTGATGCCATCTCACCCAAGTACCCCTCAGATGCTGGCAAGTAAAAGGATGTGTGAGCTGTGGCAGCCTGGAGCTGGCTCCCTGGTTCCCTGCTTGTTTGGGGTTCCTTGATCTCCTCTTCCCTCGCATGTCTGAAACAGCAACACAATTCCAGTCAGGAGAGGAAGAAGGAGCTATCCCATCCTTTGGTGGCTCCACCACTGCTCTCATGGGCTACTCTCTCCAGCAGAGAGGTGTCTGTAAGTTTGAGTAATTCATGCTTAAGCCTGTGCACATTTTGCTCAATTAGTACAAAAAGTGAGAAACACATAGTCACTGGACAGAGACTGCAAACAAACGAGGCACATCACCTTAAAAAAACTTTATTGCAACATTTTAAAAAGTATTTTAAGATTAAACAGGCTTCCTTTTGTAATTCTGTGGCATAATTGGCGAATTTCACCTGCCAGGCACTATGCAGACTGCAATGACAGTGCAGAATTCAGACTTGGATATATACCAAAAATCAAAATAAATGCTCAAAAAAGACACTGGAAACACCACAACATGATTCTTTGGTTGCTCACTCAAACACCCATGACATTTACTTTAAATGTACGATGATTTACACTTGGCCTGCTACATTGAAATAGTTTCTTTTGATTTATATTATCAACCAGAAAAAAATTTATTAACATGCATTGGAAATGAGAGATCATATTAAAGCAAAGAATAATCTCTAGTTTTTTGTGCAGATCGAGATAAGAGCATGATGTATTACAACAGAGATTAAAACATAAGCATTCTGAACTGCACCCTGGGGTATCAGGAACCCTGGAAGAAGCACCACAAGAGCAGGTTTTGGACTTCCCTTATGGAAGTATAATGTCTTAGATCAACCATCCTTTGGGATGGAAAGATGAACTCTGGAATTCATATGCAAATACTCAATATTACCTACAGATGGCCACTTTTCACATTTAAACCCAAAGGCAAAGAGCTAGAAGATGGGTGAATAAAAATAGAGAAAAAAATCAGGTATGATGTGCTTATTGTCTTTTATTCATCTCATTATTTCCATAACCAAGCAGACAGAAACTTTTCATTTATTTCCTGAGGAAATATTTCATTTGTGTAATTTGCTATAGAGCACAAAGTGCGTTTATTTACATGAAATTCACTCCTTTTGCTTTGTTTGCTTGTCCACCAGGCCTAGAAGCACTGCATCAGCATCCAGCAATGTTGTATCAGTTGTTGCACCCAAGAACCTGGATGTGAGTTCAAGGTCCAGCAGTTTCAGGCGTACACGGGTTCCTCTCTGGTATTTTCTGTGAAGGAAAAGGAAGAAGAAGGTAAGTTCTGTCAAGCCATGATCTTGCACCTCCTGAGGCTGCTCTCTTCTCTGCAGACAGAAGCAGCAGTCCCATAAAAACCAAGCTGCTGCAAGGGAAGTCCAACACTGCTGTAACATCAGCACTACAACTTCTGGGACATACTCTGTGACACCACAGAGCCAACCTCTGTTGATTGAATCCTGCCCACTGAAGAGCAGACACCACCAAGACTGCACCAAGGGAACGTGGGCTCTACAGAAAAGCAGTATATTATATAGGAAATTCCTTGTGTCTTCCACCAAAACATTTTATTGGGCCATCTGCTATGATGCACACAATTATCTGCAGGACAGCGTATCATTAAAGGGGAGGACAAGTTGTCATTAGATCGCTGGTGACATTGCTATTATCAAAAAAGTATAATGCCAGCTCACTATGGTTTGTATTTCCAAATCTGGGCCTCAGGCAAGGGAACTTGTCTTGTTCTACCCCCTCTTCCAAAGGGTACGGATCATCTGCTATTTTTTTACTACATATAATTAAAAGAAACCCCACAACTATTGTACTGAAACATTCTGACTGCAGGGCTGGGTTTTATTGTTTTATGCTCATTTTTGCTCTTTTTTCCTTTTAAGTCAGAAGAAGATGCCACTGTTCAAAATGTATTAAAAACAGACTTGTGTCAAGGTGACCATGCCAAATAAGCAAGAATTGTTAAAATACTTCTGCTTTTGAAATCTTCTATAATGCACCTGGAGAACTGCTCATCAAAGTCCAGCAATAAAACTGAGACTTATTCTTCCTTTGAAAGTTGAAGCCATTGAAGAAGAGAGTGGATCAGGCCAAACTGTTTGTGTGAATTTACTTTATGTAGAATTAGAACTTGTAATATGTTAATGAATTTGTGTTCATAACCAGTAGAATTCAGGGATAAACTAAGAAAGAAGTGACCAAAAGCAGATGAGACATGTCAAGACCCTAACAGGATTAACTTCTGTCTTGGAGATAATTAGAAGTGTAAGTCCTGGCACCACTGAGACAGCTGGGCACTGGGGGAGTGTAAACACCAGCACAAAAGGCAGGATGAGGCTGCCAGAACTAGCAGATAAGGGGAAGTTTTATTGCAAGGGTCCAATTATCCTCTATAACAAGGGGATGAAGTCATCAAGAGCAAGAAAGGTAAAAAGTTCAACCCTGAGGAAGACTTTGTTACTTCATCTGAAGACCCCCAAAGACCCCCGAACACATCCCCAAAAAGACAACTCCGCCCAGACTCCACCTGTTATGAATATGTATGTCAGGATGATGTAACCTACCCTTTTACTGTATAAATATCCTAACCCTTTCCCTTAACCCTTGGAACTCCTTGTCCAGCGTTAGCTGGGGTTTTCCCCGGATCCGAAAATAAATACCTTTGCTGTTTAAAGACTCAAACTCTGTCTCTAAACAGTTTTGCTTGGCCTTTTTCGGCTTCATTTTGGCGACCGCGGCAGGACTGGACTCCGTCGTGCCGTGATCCAGGGGGGCCCGGGGACGCTTTTGGGGCCCCCCGACGAATTCTGTCGGATAAGCCTCCCCTACTCCCTTGGCTCCACGCGCGGATGGACACCAGACCTACCTCATACTGAAAAGGTATTTATATATATTTGTTTGTTTGGGTTTCGAGGCCTCTAGGAAAGAGGGGGTTAGAGTCCCCCAGGGGGTTAGAGTCCCCCAGGGGGTTAGAGTCCCCCAGGAGGTTTGAGCTCTTAGGATTCACAGGGACGCGGGGGACGCCCCCAGGCTGACGGATTGGAGTCCTGTCTAGCGCTGAGTTCGTCCCTCTCCGGGGTGCAATTCCCCAGGAGAACTGAAGATCACAGCAGTGGGAAAATACACTTGGTGTTGTATTGTGTTGGTAAAGGGTTTTTGGTAAAGCTGTGGTTCATATGGTTATATGGTGATTGATGATCATGTTGTATTACTTGCGAGTAATATAGGTGTTTTGAGTGTTTGGTGTTAATTCTCTCTTTAAGAGAATTAAGTGTGTTGGGTAATTACGCGTCCCCATCAAAGAAAAGTTTTATAGCTTTATCTTTGGGGGGGGGGTCGCGGGGGCAGCCGCAACACCGGCAGGTATTCGAGGTTTATAGCGGCATTTTGTGATCGTAGGTGGTAAAGCAACATATGAGGTTTTGGTGTAAAAGTTTACCCGTGCAGAGTTCCGACTGAAAGTGTGTGTGTGTGCGTGAAAGTGAGTGACTGAGACGCAATTTAATTGCGAAGCGAGTGCGGAGTCCCGATTTGCGGTTCCGTGTCACCCGCGAGGGGGCCGGCCAGAGACGGACGAAGCGACTGGTGTGAATGTGGATTGTGGAAACAAAAATAAGAAGTGCGCTTGAATGCTAGAATAAGTTGAGTAAGGTTTTGAAATTGTAAGTTGCTGAAATTTGAATAGAATTTGGTAATCCAGAAAGGGTTCTAATAGTTGTAACCTCGTGATTAGGCATAATGGGGACTGAACAGAGTAAGGAAATTGATGCTAAAACCCCCTTGAGATGCATTTTAAAACATTGGAAAGAACTTGGTGGAATCCTGGGGGGAAATATAAGGAAAAAGACACTTGTGAAATATTGTCAGGATTGGTGGCCGTTGTATAAACTAAATGAGGGGGAAAGGTGGCCACAGGAGGGAAGTTTAAATTAAAATATCATTCAACAACTTATGTTGTTTCTCCATAGAAGAGGAAAGTGGGATGAAGTGATATATGCAGACATGTTTTTCATTTTAAGGGATAAGCCAGAATGGCAAAAGGATTGTGGAGCAAATGTATCACCCCAAGATCCCTTGGTTTTAGCCCTGTAACGGGATCAGAAGAACAGTGAAGTTAAGGAATGCTGTGGTGATGCTTGTAGTGCAGGGAAACGATGCCTTAAGTCGAAAGAAAAAGCAGTGATGCAGAAAGTACCATTAGCCTCCAAGAATATCAGCCTCTTGTGCTAGGATGTGGAGTACCGCTGCCAAAGTCACAACAAGAAAGCAGCAGTAGCTTTGCAGAATTGGAAAGTGAGAAAAGAAAGGAGTTGGAAAGTGAGGAGAGAGAGGAATTGGAATGTGTTCCGCAAAAATTGGCAGGGAAAGACAAAGACGAGGAGAAAGCCCCGAAGGAGACAGGGAAAAAGGTGAAGAAAGAGAATAGAGCAGGCACCGAAAACCTGAGAGATGATCCCGGAGAAGGAACTAGCCATTCATATTACACAAGGGCGACCGAGTGAAAGGAAAAGGAAAGGGAGGCAGAAATGGCAAAGATAGAAGAAAGAGCAAAATTGGAATTAGAGGAAGCGAGATTAGAAGCAAAGATAGCTAAGGTAGAAGCCAAAGCTGAGGCAGAGAGAGCAAGGCTAGAAGCAGCATGACTAGAAGCAGAGAAAGCTAGGATAGAGGCTAAAACTGAAGCAAATAGGGCAAAAATAGAAGCAGAGAAAGCGAGATTGAAGGCAGAAAAAGCTGAAGCAGAAAGAGCAAAAGCTCAGACCAGAGACGGTGAAAGAGAGGGAGAAAAAGAAATCCCAGAGGGCTATACAATAGCCCCTCTTCGGCAAGTAATGCCCAAATTAGGAGAACAAGCACGGATAAAAGTGCCATTTACCACAAGTGACCTTAATAATTGGAGAGAGGATGTGAAAAATTTAAGGAGAGACCCAGAAGGAGTAGCTAGGAGGTTTGAATTAACTGCAAAGAATTTAGACGTTGACTGGGGAGATATTGATCTAATGCTATCTGAATTATCAGAGACAGAAAAGGAACTTGTTTTAAAAACTGGAAGGGAACGGGCTGAACTGCTACAGGAGCCTGTGGATGTCGTATTTCCGACCAGTAATCCAAACTGGGATCCAAACAACCCACGCCAATATGATTTATTGCTGCAATACAGAAGGTTAGTTGCACAGGGCTTGCGAAGAGCAATACCGAAAGCAGTAAACTGGGCAGCCCTGTTTGAAGTGAGACAAGGACAGAATGAAACACCAACAGACTTTTTAGAAAGGCTTAGAGCGGCAATGAGACAATATACCCCCTTAGACCCTTACCTAAGATGTAGGTAAACAACAACTGCTGGGATTGGTAATGGGGCAGTGTTGTGCAGATATCAGAAAGAAATGCAAAAACTTGAATATCCTGCAAATAGAGATCTGAAAATGTTAATGAATGAGGCTTGGAATGTGTATAACAACAGGGAACAAGAAAGAGACAAGAAAGAGGGTAAGAAACTTGCCAGAATTATAGCAGCAGTAAACGCATGCCCAAAGCCTCCAAGTGCTAGAGGTAGAGGGCGTGGTTATTCTATGAGAGGAAGAGGAAGGTTTCAGCAAAATAAGGTGGACCCGAATAAATGCTTTTATTGCCACCAAATGGGACACTGGCAACGAGAATGCCCTAAACTAAAAAGAGAACTTGGAGGGGCATCTGTTCCAGTTGCTCATGACACTGATAACTGAAGAGGACCGGTGAGTCATTCCCTAGCAGACCCACTGGTTAAAATAGAGCTAGGGGAAGATAAAGAGGAACTGGATTTTTTAATTGACACTGGAGCTACCTATTCAGTCTTAAATCAGGAATTAATACCAAAATCTGATGAATTTGTACATGTTGTGGGGGCGACAGGCCAAGCAGAAAAGGCTTTCTTCCTGAAACCTCTTAAATACAAAATTGGGAAACAGATGGGGATTCATCAATTCTTATACTTACCTAATTCTCCAAAACTTCTGCTAGGGAGAGACCTATTAGAGAATTTAGGAGCTGTAATAAAATTTGATAAAAACAAACTTGAACTCCAGGTAAATGAAGAACAATTCATAACTGCCCTAAGTCTGACTATCAGTTGTGTTAAACCGGAATCTGATAATCATAACATCACCCGAATCACAAACGGAACATATCCGTCCGTGTGGGCAACTGATGTACCTGGAAAATCAAAACAGGCTGCTCCCGTCGTTATCGAATTAATACCAGGGGCTAAACCAGTAAATAGAAAGCAATACCCCCTGAGGCTAGAAGACAGGAAGGGAATAGAGCCATTGATAGAAAGGTTTTTAGAATTGGGGCTATTGATAGAATGTGAATCAGATTTCAATACACCAATATTACCAGTCAAGAAACCAAATGGGACTTACAGACTGGTACAGGATTTAAGGGCTGTAAATGATATTACAAAGACTCTACATCCAGTGGTAGCCAATCCTTATACACTTTTGACCAAACTCAAAGATAATCTGATCTGGTTTACAGTGTTAGATTTGAAAGATGCATTTTTCTGCCTTACCTTAGCCCCAGACAGCCAAAAGATTTTTGCCTTTGAATGGGAATCTGTTGGTAAAGGGAGGAAAACACAACTAACCTGGACGGTGTTACCTCAAGGTTATAAAAATAGCCCTACAATATTTGGAAATCAATTGGCCAAAGAACTGGAGCAGTGGGAGCGGCCACAGGGAGAAGGCACCCTTCTGCAATATGTGGATGATTTACTGATAGCAACTGAAACAGAAGAACAATGTGTTGAGTGGACAATCTCGTTGTTAAATTTCTTGGGTTTAAATGGTTATCGAGTCTCCCAACAGAAAGCACAGCTGGTGCAAGAAAAGGTGTTCTACCTTGGATACGAGATCTCTGGAGGACAGCGATCCCTAGGAACAGCGAGGAAAGAAGCCATCTGCCAGATGCCCAGGCCTGAAACGGTGAGAGACCTGCGAGCCTTCCTGGGAATGACAGGTTGGTGTCGCCAGTGGATATACCAGTACGGCATACTTGCTAAACCCCTCTATGGTTTGCTGAAAGAGTCTAAAAATATTCTAGTCTGGACTCCTGAGGCAGAAACAGCCTTTAAAAGACTGAAACAAGAACTAATGAAAGCCCCGGCATTAGGCCTACCCAATGTAACAAAACCATTTTGGCTGTTCTCACATGAGCGCCAGGGAATGGCCCTGGGAGTCCTAGCTCAACAATTGGGACCATACAAAAGGGCTGTGGCTTACTTCTCTAAGCAACTAGACGAAGTAAGTAAAGGATGGCCCACATGCTTGAAGGCAGTGGCTGCAGTAATCATAAACATAGAAGAGGCCAGAAAATTTACTATGGGCCAGAAAATGACTGTATTGGTGTCCCACACTGTATCAGTGGTGCTGGAACAGAAAGGTGGCCATTGGCTGTCACCTTCTCGGTTCCTGAAGTACCAGGCAATTTTAGTTGAATCAGATGACATAACCATTCAAGTCACTAATGTTGTCAACCCAGCATCATTCCTAGAAGGAAGAGTGTCAGCAGAGCTAATTGAGCATGATTGTCTAGAAACCATCGAGGCTGTGTATTCCAGTCGTCCTGATCTCAAGGAGGAGCCACTCGAAGGAGCAGATGACTGGTTCTCGGATGGCAGTAGCTTCATAAAGCAGGGAGTAAGGATGGCTGGCTACGCAGTAACTACAACAGAGCAGGTAATCGAATCAAATCCCTTGCCTGTGGGAACTTCAGCACAGAAGGCCGAACTAATAGCTCTTACCCGAGCTCTCGAGCTGGCAAAAGGGAAAAGAATTAATATATGGACGGACTCTAAGTATGCTTTCTCCATCGTACATGCCCATGGAGCGATCTGGAAGGAGAGAGGACTGCTGACTGCCCAGGGAAGACCCATAAAATATGCAACAGAAATCCTACAGTTGCTGGAGGCTGTTCAGCTCCCAACCCAAGTGGCCATAATGCATTGCAAGGGGCACCTGAAAGGTAACACTGTTCCAGAAATAGGTAATAGAGCAGCAGATGCAGAAGCTAAATTAGCTGCTGCAAGAGCCAATGATTTAGTATTGGCCCTGGTACCAGAAGAATTGGACACTAATTTTCAACCAGAGTACCAGGAATCAGACCATAAGTGGATACAAAGAAACAAAGGTAAAATGTTAGATAGTGGATGGGGTCAGCTAGAAACAGGACAACTATTGCTGCCAGAGAAATTAGTATGGCAATTTGTAAAGACAGAACATGACAAGGCCCATTGGGGATTGGATCCCCTTTATCAGCATTTAAAAGTTAGAATAGCAGGGCCAAAGCTGTTTACAGCAGTGAAACAGGTCACATCCCAATGTGAACGCTGTTTGAAAAATAATCCAAACACGGGAACAAAAGTACACCAGGGAGTAATTGGTAGAGGAAAATTCCCAGGGGAAGTGTGGCAGATTGATTTCTCTGAACTTCCAAGGAAAGGGGGGTATAAGTACCTCTTGGTTTTGACTGATACATTTTCTGGGTGGCCTGAAGCGTTCCCATGCAGAACAAACAAAGAAAGAGAAGTAACTAAAGTCTTGTTTAATGATATTATTCCGAGGTTTGGGGTGCCTAGGAGCATCTCCTCGGACAGGGGCTCGCACTTTTGTGCTAAGATTGTGCGAGCAATAAGTAAGGCACTGCAAATCAAATGGCAATTGCATACGCCCTATAGACTACAAGCTAGTGGGCAAGTGGAAAAGATGAATCATCTTATAAAACAACAAATTGCAAAAATATGCCAAGAAACTAATTTGCACTGGTACCAAGCCTTACCTATTGCTCTAATCAGACTAAGGGTGAAGCCCCGCTCAAAAGAAAAATTGAGCCCGTTTGAAATTTTATATGGGAGACCTTATGCCATGCAGACTGTACATAGTGAGGCTGTAGATCAAATAGGTAATCAATATGTGTATGATTATGTTATAGCTGTGGGGAAACACTTTGATAAAAATGCCACAGTGGTGGTGGATCACCAACCTAAGCAACCTGATTGTAAACTGCATCCTTTTAATCCTGGTGATTGGGTATATGTTCAGAATCTTTTAGGGATACCTCTGCAAGAGAAATGGGGAGGACCCTTTCGAGTGTTGCTCACCACCTTCACTGCAGTCCGAATTAAGGAGCGACCCACCTGGATCCACTACTCCCGAGTCAAGAGGACCCCTGAACAATGCCAAGAACATTCCTGAACATCCGAGTACTGTGGACAATGGTTCAAAGGCATGAGAACCTTCCCTTGGAACTTGACGAAGGATTTCGTAAGTTCTAAGGAAAGGGGGGAATGAAGAAGAGAGTGGATCAGGCCAAACTGTTTGTGTGAATTTACTTTATGTAGAATTAGAACTTGTAATATGTTAATGAATTTGTGTTCATAACCAGTAGAATTCAGGGATAAACTAAGAAAGAAGTGACCAAAAGCAGATGAGACATGTCAAGACCCTAACAGGATTAACTTCTGTCTTGGAGATAATTAGAAGTGTAAGTCCTGGCACCACTGAGACAGCTGGGCACTGGGGGAGTGTAAACACCAGCACAAAAGGCAGGATGAGGCTGCCAGAACTAGCAGATAAGGGGAAGTTTTATTGCAAGGGTCCAATTATCCTCTATAACAAGGGGATGAAGTCATCAAGAGCAAGAAAGGTAAAAAGTTCAACCCTGAGGAAGACTTTGTTACTTCATCTGAAGACCCCCAAAGACCCCCGAACACATCCCCAAAAAGACAACTCCGCCCAGACTCCACCTGTTATGAATATGTATGTCAGGATGATGTAACCTACCCTTTTACTGTATAAATATCCTAACCCTTTCCCTTAACCCTTGGAACTCCTTGTCCAGCGTTAGCTGGGGTTTTCCCCGGATCCGAAAATAAATACCTTTGCTGTTTAAAGACTCAAACTCTGTCTCTAAACAGTTTTGCTTGGCCTTTTTCGGCTTCATCATACCCATTTTTTTCTCTACTCAAAGAATAATGAGCTGAAGCTACCAAAGCTTGACCACTTTGAGCAAAAGCAAAAGATAACTGGAAACTTTCTAGTTACAGAACAGAGAAAACCTAACAGGGAAGTTTGGTTGGAGGCATTTCCACCTTGTTCATTTTCACCTTCAGCCTGTGCAGTCTCAGCTGACTGACAACTGTTGGCAAGCATGGAGCAAAACTGAGCTGGTTTTCAACTTTCTTTGGAGTATCAAACCAAAATCCTTTTGGAAAACTAAACATCTTAAGAATAAGATGCTGGACTTGCTTTTTTTTTTCTGTTTTCTGTCAGTTCTATCTTACATTAACTTCCTGTGGCTCTTGGTTAATCCTGGGTAGTAACTTGGTTATGTTCCAGGCTGCAAAGGAAGATGGAGGCGTCTGCTCTGAACAAGTTGCTCGCACAGGCTACTTCAGTGAGCAAGGCTTCTGCCAACACTTGTCCCAGTGAACCCTGTGATGAATGTGGGAATCAACACAGTGGAAACAGTGCACACTTCCTTAAAAACATGAAATTGAAGCCTTTCATCTGCCCCAAATGCAAGTCAGTGCTGTTGCAGTGAAGAGTCTGGCAGAGCTATCAAAGGAGAGAACAGTTCATGTGAGGCTGCTACCTGAGTAGTTGGAAAAGGTGAATTCTGCCACCTTCTATGGTAAATATTTGCATTTCAAAACACAACAGCTTCACAACTGATGATGGTAAAGCTAAGGTACAACACTTCAGAGGAGTGTGACGAGGGGAAAAAAAAAAATTAAAAGACAACGCATAAAACGGATGTTTCCTGGGATTTGTTAAGACTTTCTTAAATAAAAAAGTTCTCTAAAGAATCCAGTTCTCCAAAGTTTTAATATAAGAGGGGCAATGAAGAGGAAATCTCCTGACTCCTCCCAGCAGCCAACAGCTTAAATGAAGATGTCAGCTGACTAGGGATTGTAACCATTTTAACCATTAACCATTTGGGTATAATGGAGAAACCTACAAAAAATTCTTCAGCATGAACCCAACCTCTATATTGTTGACAGCTACAGTCTAGACAGGTTGCCTTAACATTCAGTCATAAAGGTTATCCTGATACCTAGTACTATCTTTGCCATAAATTATCAAACTTTTCTGCCTTAATATCAATGAGTGTGAGGTGTGGATGGGTGTGAGAAAAGATAAAATCTTTAAAAAACAGAGATAAATTAATTCTTGATAAAAGGCAAAAGAAAAGGCAGAGAAAGATATCTGAGAAGGAGAAGAGAGGGAGACGATACCTCACAAGGAGCAAAAAAAGGCTTGGGAATACACAAAAGAGATGATGACAAGAAAGCATTGAAAACACTGTGGGCAAATAATGTAGAAATTAAGGAAAGAGTATGGACTAAAGTCATAGAAGAGGAAGAAGTCACTGAAAAGTTAAGATTGCATTAAACAAATTCTGATGACACTAAACTCAGATCTGGGAACTAGCACATTTTGTGCTGTTGTTAAAAATATGTTTTTAACCTAATAAACTTCATACTACAAAAAAAGGTTCCATGATAAATTTTGAAGACCAGCAATCCCTCTGCCTTTTACTTCCCTCCTTTCTCCTGAATGGAAATGCAGCTGACCAGAAATGGAAAGCAGGATGCTACTGTGAAAACTGGGTTCAGAGTCCAACACTTCCCTACAGAAGATCCAACTGAACGAGGTTTATATTGATTCAGAACTCCTCTCCCAACTTGAGAGCACAGAGTCCTTTTGGACTACAGTGGTAAGAGTTTTGCAAGTGAGAACATGAAACTTATTTTTTTCTAATCAAACCCTTAAAAGTGCGATTTAGAACCAGGAAAACCCACAAGGAAAATCTGTGAAGAAAATGTACTTCTCATGATTAATACTCCTAATTTGATAACAAATCAATAATCCTAACCATTACTGCCCCCATTTTAGCATTATGAAGACCCTGTTCCTTGTATAACCTGCAGAGAGCTTTGCTCAAATTTCCAGACACCTCTATCATATACTTGTAAAACAAAATCTAAGCAATTGTATTTTCAGAAAAAGCACCACAATCTTGAATCCTGCTTCAGTAACTGAAAGAGATTCCAAGCACTTTAACAGTACTTAAACATTAAAGAAGGTTTTCCAGTCACAGCACATCTGCTTACAAAGAGATCCTGAAGAAAATCGCTTTAAGGAGCTGACACAACTGCCAATTTGTGTGAATATAAACCTTGGGGTTTGTGACAGATGTTTCCTAGAGCTAAAACACTTAAGAATAAATGAGAAGTGGAAGATGTAGAAAAAGTAGAAACATGAACACAACATGCAGCAGTGGTCTACCCACCACCTTCAGAGCAAGAGGCAGTGAGGTTGTTCTATGCATAGTAACCATATCCTTTCCACAAAGGTATTTATCCTTAAATTAAAACCATCCTGTGGTTAAAGAACCTTGAATCAGAAACAAAGCTGGCATTTTATTATTTTTAGGAATGGTGTCCTAGGAGACACAGAACACCAGTGTAGAAGGAAAGAAACCATCTACTCCATTTTGCATAAGGGCTTGCTTTATTTTTATGTAATAATGTGGGTATTCAAGATCATCCTGTCTCATGACTATCATCAGGAACCATTAACCCCCACTCAACACCCAACCTCTGTGTCTGCCAAGGATGCATGTGCTTTCCTCCTACTTCCTATTACCAGGTAAGAGAATTAAATTCACTTTAAAGTAGATGAAGGTAGTTTAAGTTGCATATGTAAGAGAAAGTATAGAAATATTCTACAGAACTTTGAAAACGTATTTTGCAAGTAGAGTCAAAGCTTTCCCCACTCTCTCGAATTTGTTTACAAGAGCTATCAATTTTATCCACTTGGGAAGAACATGGAAGGACTCCACCTAACACCCAGCTTCAGAGGTGGGGATTCACCAGCTGAGCTGTGACCCCATCTCAGGCCACTGTGAATGGAGCACCTACAGAAGTACCCACCAGAAACCTCTGCCTGAACTTCAGACGAGGTTCAATGGTCTTCAAAAAGCTTTCTCTAGTTTGAACATGACCTTTCAGGCTTCTCTGCATCTCTTCTGGAGTGGGCAAAGTGCCTGATACAGGTGCACTTAGCCTCAAATGTTTGCTTCCATCAGACGGCTTCAAGTTAGGTTGGTTGCAACCTGAATAATGGTTTCAGCACTCTGGTAATTTTTGGACTGCCTTGGAAAACAATTTGAAAAGAAGCAAAACGAAAATCTTTTTTCATATTTGAACCTTTACACAGTCTGTGAGAGCACAAAGAAATCATGCATTACAGCCCTGCTGATGTTGCTTCAAGAAATAAAGCAAATACAAAAATTACAGTTTATGTCCTCTTATTCCATTAAAATCAGGCATTTTATCTTTGCATGCAAACAGCAAACTGCTGTGTCAGTACTGACATGAAGTCAGCCTCCTCTGTGCTGAATGCACATAAATAGCACAGCTTCCAGTTCCAAAATTAAGGAACTTTGAAGCTTTCTTCTGATTGACAATATCCTTTTTACTGCAAGTTGGTCCCTGTCCCAATCATTTCACTTTTGCACTGGAGCTTTAAATCTCTCAGAATCTTAATGGTAAACTAAAGGAAATGGACCCAAACTCCAAAGCTCTTCAGTCAAAATTTTAAACCTGTTATTTTTTAAGAAGCAAGGAATTTTACTATATTCCCTTAAAACATGTATAAACAAAACCCTCCAGTATTCACTACATAAGAAAATTGGAGGGGGAGGATACAGAATGATGTTTTTCAGCTCTTGCTAACTTTTAAGAAAGCTGGGGCGGAAATGTTATTTTTTAATTTAAAAGTCATTTCAGGCTACAGCAAAAGGTTTGCAAAGGGAGTTAACCTGAAAAGCAATGAGCATGTAAAAAAAAAAAAAAAAGTTTTTTTGATCCTAATTATACCGTTTGCTAGCAAGAAAATAGGACAGTAGTTTTGCAGGTGTGCAGTTTCAAATATAGAGGAAGCATTCTGTATTATTACATGGCATAAAAAAATTATTCAAACTCTAAAATATAGATGTAAACATTAAAGCATTTTGGTAAACTATCCACTATTTAAAACTGCTTCTATTAAATCACAGATGAGGAAGTAGTCCTTTTTCTATTAAAACTGTTCAGGTTATTATCCTAAAATTTAAAGCTAGAAACCCTCAATTCTTGGAAACAGTGCTAAAAAAATATCAGTGTAATTACAGAAATAGCTGAGCCTCACCAGGTCTTGGCTGGTATCTCCCAATCATTTTAAAACTGCATTTGTAGGTTCTCTCTGTCCCATAATATAAAAATTCAGGACTTCTGTTTGAGACAAATGGAGTATTTTAGCTGACATTCCCTGGAGTTTGTCACTGGTTTTTAGTCTCCATTTTTTCCTTTGGAATGATGACCTCTGCAAGGCAAAGCTGCATGAACTGCCTACGGCTGACTATGAACACTCTCACCCAACATTCATTCCTCCATTCCATCAGTCCCACCCCTCAAAAACATGCATCGCTGAATGGAGGAGGAAGGCAACTATTAAACCTGAGTTTTAATTCCTATACTACTCAGGGTGACACTTAGAGAATTTAATTTTAAACACTTTTTGCAGCATATTTTTTAATGTCTCCCAAAACATTCTAGTGATGGTTTTCAAAACCTGCAATAAAAGCAATCCCTGGATTATGTCACATAAAAATACATTAATATAAGACACTTCAAAGAAAGGGTTAGAGCTGAGCCATGGTATGCTCAGAGAATGCCAGGAGAAATCTTAAGTTCTTCCATTTTTGTGCTGTGAGAACATCAAAGTGTGTGTTTCAAATCTATTATTCACAAGGTTTTGTTTTGGCCCCTAAACAGAGTTTAAGATTCTTAATGGTTTCATTTTCTTGATTTATTACGTGGAAGACATCACATTATCAACCTTGGGGAAAAAAATGCAACTCAAAACGTACTGAAGTAAATTTGACTATAACTTTTTCTCCATGCTTTTTGTTCACCACTCTCACCACCAAGCCCACCCCTTCTCAAAAGTGTTTTGAAGCATTCACAGATGCTGCCTGGGCCCACACTGGTCTCAACTGTCTCAGCAAAGAGAGGCCATACACCCCTCTTAAGCAGCTACAGATCTATACGATTTTGGTACAGGTCACCTTCTGATGCCCTACAGGGAAGGAGCACAGCAGAAGCACAACACTTCCCAACAACCCTCCACTCATTGCCAGTATGAATCAAATTCTCATTCAGAAAAAATACAGGTGAGAAGGAGAAGAGCAGATTGCTGGCAGGTTGGAGGCAGTGTGGTTTTACTCAATAATCTACACCTTGCTCAGGTGGCCTCTTCTAGCAGGGTACACACTGCACATCCAGTGATGGGGGAATGGTGATCTTGCTTCCAGCAGCTCAGTACAGCAGTCAGGACACACACTCCTCTCCCAGAAAGAGGTGTCAGGCAATGCTGGGCCAAAAAGATCAAATCCTAGTTTTTTAGGTACAAGCAAGATGGAGGCAAGTGGCAGTAAAAAGGAAGTGTGAATTCTGCACAGAGAACACAGGATGGTAAAGAGAGATACTAGGAGAGTGTGCAGTGTCCTGCTGCCTATCTTTCTTTAAAGATTATTAAAGAGAGGACAAAGAACATGCATAAAACTGAATAATCACATAAAGATCTTGACCTGTCAACTGATTAAAATGATTGGGTTGTCTATACCTTAACAGAATTAAAATACTGGTATTAAAAGGTGCTTGCATTTATCTGGGAAACGCATGTAACAGCAGGAAACTGAGGTCCAACAAATGCAAATGCAAACCACAATTTTGCCAATAATATTGATGAACATCTAGAAAAAATTTTAAAGCACTGAGACTTTTCAGCCATTGATGGCTTCACACAAAGAGATGTCAAAACAGACACGTTAGTTCAGCACAGGGTAACCTGCAGAAATGTCATGTCTTGTGACACAGTGAAGTCCTGAGAGATGACCTGAAGGTCCCTTTTAGCTTAAATTTTATCCATCCATTATTAATTATCACAGCACACAGTCATTTAAACGAAGGGTGGGTGTTCAAAATAGGAGTTTGAAAGCATCCCTATTCTCTAAAATCAAACATTCACAAAAAAACACTCCAAGGTTGCTCTATGCATTTTCCATCAGAAAATTCATTCTTTCTTCCTGTGACTCATCAACCCATGGCCACTTCAGCTGTATTTGTTTCCCACTCAATTTGTTTTTCCTCTCTTCATGAACCAATAAGCAAGAAAACATACTCTCATTTCCTCTGAACATTTGCTGTTTGAGACACCTGCTTAATAATTCTTCAGAATATTTTTGCTCCTTGTGTCAAAGCCATCCTTTTACAATGAAAAAGGCCATAATCTACTAGATACAAGCAAGGATCTAGACAGTCTGCTAGATAAAAGCAGATAAAAGCCTCTCCTGCTCTTGAAAGCATTAGCAGAATGCTGTAAACCTTTATGAAACAGCTTAGACAACAGTCATTGTCACCTTGATGTTTTCAGACAACAGTGGAGAAGTAGAGCCTATGGAAACCATTAAAACCAAGAGGTACTTTGTGCACCTGAGAAAAGTCCAAAGCCAACCACAATTCTGCTCTGACCAGTGCTAAAGAAGAAATTTGGCATGAATACCACTAAAAGTTTGGGAAAAGTAGCTCAATCCTGAGATGTGAAAACCATTCCTAAACACTTGGAAATACCCCAGTCCACCCGGAACTTACAGAAGCATTGCACACACAGGGATCTCACGGCATGTACTGACACCAGGCAGGAAGGTAACTGTGGGACAGCTTGGTAAGAGGAGCAGAACTTGAGGG
The DNA here is from genome assembly GCF_003957555.1 of Calypte anna. NCBI lineage: Eukaryota > Metazoa > Chordata > Aves > Apodiformes > Trochilidae > Calypte > Calypte anna. Next base: position 122,362,064 of record NC_044245.1, read on the forward strand.
CCACTTGAGGGTAAAATATTATCTCCAATGATCCTTACAGAGCAGCCCCCACCACCACATATTGGTGAAGCTCTGGCATCTTCATTCTTTGGGACTCAGTTTCAGGGACCTTGCCAACCTTCCCTGTTTCTGCACTGCTGGTGGCCACCTGAGAGTGGCACAGATGGAGGTGAGTGAAACATGGAAGTTTTCATTCCTGTAGCTAAAAGAAGGCAAAGGCTGAAAAGAATTGTTTGATGATTGTCTCCGTGACATGTCTCCAAGCAAACCACTGAGAAGACACTGTCAAACTCTGCTAATCCAATGATATCAATAATCAAAAGCCAAAGATGCCAAACATTTACATCTAATGATATTCCAGTCAGTACAGATATTTGGGCCCGCAGCAGAACTTCTCAGTTGTGAAACGTTCATAAGAAGCTGCTTGCCTTCAATTCCAACAAAATTCAAGGTTCCCAATATTTACAAGAAAAGACAAAAAAAATCTTGCTGTAATTTTTGCTACAGTCTCCACAAGAATCAATTTGCATTCACTAAGACTTGTGGGACAGGATCATTCTCTTAAAAAAGAAACCACAGAATAATCTACCTTTTAAAATGTACTTCATTTCATATCAAAGATGAACATTATAACCTTTTCTCTATGGCATGGTGAGGTAAGCTCTGACAAACGAAACCTGCAATAGGTGGCTCCTGTCACCTAAGAACTTGTTTCAGATATAGTTATGTCACCATACAGTAACTTATGCCAGTTCTTTTCTCAGTCTGTAACATAAAACATATCCCTTGAATTGAGAGGAAACGTGACTAAAAGGAAAGAAATAAACCAAAACCAAGTCTTTAGCACAAATTGTTATTTTTTTTTCTGCTGTTTAAGCTATGTAATGAATTATTTTGATTAAATATTGCTTTGTAACTTACAAAATGCTAAAAAATAGAGATTACATACTTCAACACAGAAAAAATTAGCAAATTAGACTATGAAACCCACAGCCCTCCATGGTGACGAAAACTGATTAAAAGATGAAAGAAACTGTACCCAGTTGAAAAAAAAAACCAAAACCAACAAACTCTGGCAAAGCATGTTTTAGCATATACTCTTCTGTCCATCTTTCCACAAGTGATCTCTATCTCTTTGACCACACTTATCTCAGTGAGGTGCTTTTCAAGTACATAGCCCTAAACCTTCAGCCCTCCAAATTTCCAACAGTTTATACAATACTGTTCTGCTGTTCTTCTTAATACATGTGGTCTCAGATTTTACTCTCTCTACACTTACTCCATTTCCCTTATCACAACTCCTCCTCTAATCTCTGTCACCCTCGGATCTCTTAGGAGGCATTTTCAGCTTTCTTTACTGTCCTAACAAAAAAAATTGACTTTTTTTTCTTGTCCTGTCTTTCTACCTCCTCACCTATCCCAGCCCCAGCCCATATATTCAGCCCATCTTACTTTTCCCATTCTCCTTTCAATTTCTTGCCCAATTTCAATTTCTTTTATCAGCACCAAATAAATTCAATTGGTTTGGGGTTGGTTTGGTTTGGTTTTTCTCAGTGCTTCTCAGTTCTGTCTCTCAGTCAGATCCATTCCCTTTGCACCAGCACATCTTTTGCACCACCCTTTGCACTCTGCCACATCTCTTATGAGCAATTCAAAAAAAGAGGCTATGATAATCCAGATAGTTATTATCAAAATCAGATTGTTTCTCCCCCTTTCTGCCTAGATAATGACACCAGCTATGGGAATAATGACAAGGCATTTAAAAACCTGCCCAGCTTTGGTGCTCAACCCTCAAGCTCTGTACAGCTTGGAGAAGCTGTCATACAGGAAAAACTTCAGCAAATCAGGATAATTCATGTTATGTCAGCAGGTTTTTGCAGACATATCCTCTAACCCTGCTCTGATGCTCCCATCTGTGCCAAGGGTAAGTACTGTCCATGTCCTTTCTTTGTCTTTAAACCCCATCATAGCTATAAACTGGGTTTATTCTTCTCTTGGGAGGGCTGGATGCATAAGATGGGTGGGGAGACCAGACTGGCTAACCCAGTGAGTGCTGGTAATCACATTAATGCAAGGGCTGGCATATACCAACAGACAGAAAACAGAGATGCTGAAGAGCTGAAGCAGATGCCTGAATTCTCAGCTGCACGTGAATCCAACAGGAAAGAGACAGGGAAGGTGTTAAAGACAGGGAAGGCTGGGAACTAATGGTTTGGGGTCTCAGTGAAAGAATGGGAGTGAGGAGTGGGGTCTAGAGGAGATGCAATACTGAGCTGGTGTAAGTGGGTGGGCTCTAAAAGAAGAGGAGCTGGAGGTACCAAATGGTTCCACTTTATCAATCAACTAAGGGTGAGGGAGGACTGCTGAACAGCACCAGTCTCTGCCTTGAACCTTCCTATTCCCCTGCCTTTTCCCAATGCTCCTTTTGGCTGTTGGTGCCCTCTGGCTTGCACAGTCACTGTTCACCTGTGACAAAAGTTGAGTCACGTCGCATCTAACAGTTGGTTTATAGGATGCACCATGTGCAGATGGCTCAGATAACTGCAAGACACTCAGTGAAGTAATCAAAAAATTCAGGTAAGGATGTCTGACAGTATCAGTGCTATGGCTGAAGTCTGGCAAAGCTAAAAGAGGGTAAAATAGGATCTTGCAGGGAAAAAGCACCACTGTAGCAACAGATTATAAAAATAACTCTCTCCAGTGTACATACATCATCTTGAAGCATCACTGAGAGTGCATATCTATAATATATATCTGCATTTAAACACCAGGGAACATTACCTAACATTTTAAGGTATGTCAAACACTCCTTCTTTACATTTCAGCTACTTGTTAGTGTCCATTTAAATCTGAATGCACCACGAACAATCTCAACTACTTACATTATGAGTGAACAATACAGACTAATAATGAACAGACTTACTGATGAAAAGGAGGTCATGGTGCTCCTTTACAGGGACATTTTCAGATTTGGTCAAGAACATTTCTTTGCAAGCTAACACTTGCATTATTCATTCAAATGGCTTTCACAGTTAATGAAAGCCTATTCAGAGACAACATGAAAATCTTACTGGGGAGTGGCATGTTAAAAATACAACTGGTTTGACATTGTCAGTTTGATTTCAAGAAATGGCAAGAAACTGGCAACTGTGAGGTCTGGGGAAGGCTCACTTCTCTGCAGAATACCATGCATCTGTCTTTAAGAAAACCCAGTATTTGATGCTTTCACTTTCTCCTAATAATAACTGACATGAAGAGATCATAGCTGGAGAAGGACAGTTTTGCAAAAGGTGTGTTTCAGATTAAAAAAAAAATGTGTTTCACAACACACATGAGACAGAACAGGAAAATGCATCAAGAATATCCATGAAGAACACAGTGTTCAGAGGCAAGGAGTTAACAGTGAGACAGCTCACCCAGCAATGTTCACAGAATGATCCTCAGACTGCTAGGGCAACTTTTAGGGACATTAAAGGAAAGGAAAAAGCACACACACCAGCATGAAACAAGGTATTAACAGACATTATTAACACATTAGAAATTCCAAAGGTTATCCTGATGCTTTAATACTTGAGCTTAACGAAACAGGGACTATCACTGAACGTAACTATCAGAAGGAACATAGAATGTCAGAAAATTTAGTTTTGGAAGCAATAAAGAAGAAATGAACAGTTTGATATAAATGAAAAGAGACATGCAGGCAAAAATGGCCATGGCAGGTTGAAAGTGGACAAGGAGGGACCTCCAGGGAAACCCCAGAAAGGAACCGCACTTCTGAGAACAGCAGCACAACACATCCTGGGTTCCTGAAACCAAAGGCAGCAGAAGGGTAGGATGAGTTTCCAAAGGAAATTCTAATCAACAGACAGGGATATAGAAACAGGAGTATGCTTATAATTTTAAAAGAAAGACTGAAAGAACAGGGGGAAAAAAACCTAGAGTAAGTATAATTTAAGTAATTCAGTGAATGTGGAGTAATAAACAAGAAATAGGCCTCAGGGCTGAAAAAGGTTTATTTAAGAATAGTAAAAAGTAGGTGCATTCATGACTGTAAATCTGCATCCAGTATGTGAAGAATACCTGGAAATGAACTGGCAACAACTGGCATGACCTGGAGAACAACCATCTTCCTGATCTACTTGATCAGCCTATACACTCTTTAATAACTACTTTATTGTCTTCTAGTCAATAGAGAAACCCTGGTAAGTTCTCATTAAACATAATATACAAATATGGAGTGAGAAAACACATATCACAGGAGACTGGTTCTTTTTTTCTGTAAATATGGAAAAATGAAAGTTCCACAGAAAATTAATCATCACATTACCATTTCTCCATGGTAAGGAAACTAGGCATAGATAAAAACATCTGGGCAAAAAGGAAAGAAGAAAGCTTCTGTCATCAGAAAAACAAATTCAGAAACTAATTAATGGTTATCACAGAGAGTCAGAGAACTTTCTCCTTCATAGTCTCAACTCCAAATTATCCATACAAGTGGCTTCCTCAAGGAATTTTTCATCTGTAAGCTCTTTCTTGAGCCATTCTGAAATTAAGCCATACCCCACTTTCTGTGCAAACTTAAAACTGTATCTACATAAGCAGACCTTTCACATCAGAACATATTTACTGCGGTGATATGAAACTGTCAGCCAAAGGAGTTAAGGTAATTACAAAATCTGTGTGTATTTCAGAAGTGAAGATAAAAAGAACCCACGATATGGATAAAAGGAACTTAGTCTAGACCCCAGTGTACAGATCTGTGTTTCTCTTGCTCAATACCATCAACAGAAGAGATGGATTCAAAGCTTTAGGTTGGCAACATCATCAGCTGTTCCCAAAGAAGCACCATGTTCTCTGACAGGCTGTAGCACAACAAACAGTTTGAAAGAGCCACTTGCTTTTTGGTATGAAAGCTCAGCCAAGTACTTAAAGCTATTAGTTTCTAATTTTAAACTGATTTCTTAGAACCATTATATAGCAATCCCTATCAGAAGGAGGATTTAGAAGGTGGCATGTACTGTATCAGATCTTCATACAGTTAAAAAAATAAGAGCTGGAAGTAGGACAGATCTATCTTCACAGTCAGACCACTTTTGTTGGCTCACCAAACATGACTGGCAAGACTTCCACTCAGAGCAGCAGAGCTGCTGCACATGTCTGGGACAAACCTCATGATCATCCAAACTATGCCAACCATACCTTGCACGACTGCTTGCCAAGGAAAAAGTGTTATTAGCCAGGCTTGGCTCAAACAATTCACTGCCCACAAAGCTACTTTAATGTACTGTCTCTACTGGGTAAAAAAAAAACAGTAATCCAACAATACATTACGATACTTTCCCATCACTGCAGCAATTCCCACCACAGGCAACACTTTGTCTCCAACAAAGAAGCCTCACATTCTGTGCCTGCAAAAAAACCTATCCATACTGTAGGGATGCCAAGAGGAACATCTGTGTGCTCAGAAGGACACAAAACTGGCTTTTTGTGTGCGTGTGTGTGTGTGCCTGGGTGAAAGGGATGGGGGCAGGGAACTCACAGACAATAGTTTGTGTGACTGCCTGGTAAGGAAATGCTCTTTCAGTCCCTTCCTCCTTCCTTTAAATTCTTTTTTCAGTTTGAACAAGGGATTCAAACAGCCACAACAGCTATCAACTACTTCTCCAAGTCTACTGAAAAGGGTTAAGATTCTCCCACATTACCAGTATTAACCTGGATTTATTTTTTACCGGAAATTATTTCTTTAGGTGTAAAGCACATGTATCTACTTTTCATCAAATAATCTGAGGATTCCAGTTCTACTTCTCCCCTTAGCACAAATTATTATGACTCTAATGTAGATCTCATTCATTAAATACTGTACCCCAGTTAGCAAATTATCTCCTACAAGATGGATGAATCGTGGGCTTTGATTAGAAACAAAGTGAAGACTGAAGAGGGTAAAAAATCAGACAAAAAAAGTAAAAATACTGCTGCCTTTCTGAATGTTGGGTCAATCCACTTGGAGAGCAGCATAAGAGAATGTGAAGCAGGAACGTGCACTACCATGAACTTAAAGCTGTAAAGCAGGGAAAACCAGTAAAATGCAAGCAGGTGATTACTGCGAAGGCAAAGAGCATTGCCTACCAATGAATACTTAAATTTTGGTTTTATAAGACCTACTTAATCAGCTATTTAAACAATCCAACAATTCTTTACTGGTAGATAGAAAAGTACTGTTTTCTTCTCCACTTTAGAAGGTACCTTGTTGTGGTGGGACTGCCCTGGCATTTGAATATGTTCAAGTTCCTGGCAACATGCAAAAATCAGAAGAAACTAAGTTTTTTTTCTGGAGCTGTGCTTACTAATGCCATATTCTGCTTTTATTCCCTACCCATTCTACAGATGCTCCTTCCCAACCTATGTGGTGCAATCTGATCATCTGACAGAGACCATTTACTCAGACTGCTTTCATGCCTCATCTTTAATACCAGCATTACCCCTGCAACTGGGAACAAGCTGCCCAGGGAGTCAATTAGCAGAAACGTATCTGTTTCCCTAAATATTTGTAACTCTTTAACCAAGAGTCTGAAATTACATCCCCTTCCTTTGGGGAAAAAGGAGCCAGGAGATGTAAATCTGGGCCAGAGCTCAGCCTTTCAATCAGTCTCTCAAGCACTCACCTTGCTGGGAACGTGGTCGAGCAAAACAGGCAGGTTTTGACATATCTTTTGCACATCAGACAAAGAGTATGACATTTGCTGCTCACAGCATGCAGTGTTACCTTTGTGTGCCTTCTCCAGAGAGGAAATGGGAGTTACAGGAGCTCCTGCAACTCCTGCATATTGGGAAAGGGAACAAACCAGCTGCATCAACTAGGAGAGGTGTCTCAAATATTTTACTCTGGATTTGGAGACCTCAGTCCAGCACTTGATGCAGAGGGATGAACTCAGGCATGCAGAATCCATCTTTAGCAGGGCTCTCTGGGTGTGGAAGCACCTTTACTGGGCAGATCTTGACTATCAAATCATTCAGATATAAATTGCTTCTCTATGGTGCCAGATCTGATACAGCTGAACTAGGCTCCAAATATTGAGCTCCATGGGGTAGAGTTAAAGTCACTTTGCAGGGAGTCAGCTAAGGACAAGAAGGGTTCTTTTAGCTCCTGTTTAGCCCAGACCTTGCCAAATCTAGTCTGATTGCACATTTCTGCATGAGACTCAGATTTCCAGAAGGTCTTATTGACCCAGGTCTAATGCTACCGAAATGGGAAGAGCCAGCTTTAGTTCAGTGTTGCAATTAAGCTGTTACGTCCTGCTGCAACAGAGGACGCTAAGGGCTACCACAGAGGGCTGCAAGAAACCAGCCCATGATGATCCAAGGGTCCAAGGTGAGCACATGCCAACATCTCCCACTGACAGGGTGGGACAACTCAGGTGTCCTTCCTAATCTGTCTGGCAATACCCACGAGATCCTGTCAAATGGGTTAAACTGAGTATCTCCAACCCAAACACCTTGGAAAAGAGGTGACAGAAAATAAAGAAGTCCTCATTTGGACTTATTTAGATAAAATACAACTGAGTAAGTGAGTAAAGTTTAAGAGTATTTACTTGAACTTAACATTGTGTGAAAGAATAATGTTCCACCTCTTCTATGCACGAGTAAAATTACCAACATAATCACTTTGTATATACAGACACTATTTTTGCTCTTATTTGACAGTCTGCAGTGAAATGAGTTGATTTGAATGCTCAGGAAAACAAGTTGAAGTCACTCAAATCTCAAATGTAAGAAACATTATTTTTAGAGAATTTTCCCTTTTTTTCTGTGTTGTTATTACCAAATCCTCAACTCAGATGGAGACTGCGACTGTGACGCATGCAAACGTGTACAGACAGCAAATCCTGAAATATTTGAAAAGTGCTTGGATTCTCTAAGAGCTCTTGTCCATGTCATGGAAATGGACAAGCTTATTGATTTCTCTGGATGTGTATATACATAGATGTGCAATGTTCCTGCACAAGTGGTTGCTGAATTGAGGCTAAAAAAATCCACACAAGACAGGCAGACATAATAATGAAGAACAGACAGAGCAAAATACAGGGGCACAACTTCATTTGCTGGTCTTCAGAGCAGTGAGTGCTGTTTATGAATGCAATACTTGCATTTCTACTCTACTTTCATATTTACCTTCAAACTTCAGGCAGTTAAACTGAGACACACCATCTAATTTCCTTCACATCTCCTTACCAGCATTTATTTGATTTAAAAAAGAATCACCAAAAGTTTCTACAGCTGATGTCAGAGGATACAAGCATTTAGTGAGAATCTTTACTCCCAGCTAATGCTTCTGTGAAATCCAAGAAGGCCAAGCACCTTGGCCTGTATCCTGGACTACTGGAGTGAAAAAGGGAAGCTGTTCAATGCTGTCTCATTTTCTCTGTCACTGTGCAAGGGTTTTATACTCAACACTTGATAGCATGCAAAAATATTCAAACTCTGTATCATGATCTCCTTAATTCATCACTGCAGCTCCTCTGTAGTGCCTTCAAGTTGTGATCCTCAAACCCTACTGCCAAACTACTAACTACTTAAGAAAATAAAAGTACTTTGTGTGCAGTAATTCTGCAAGGGTCTTCACTTTGTTCAATCAGAACTTAATTGCATTGAGACTCTGAAAGGCTTCCCCGGACTAACCACAAAATCACAGGAACAGACTTCAAGCCCCCTCTGCCATTTTTTTTTTTACTTGCAAAATATTCTTCTGACTGCTTATGCTTTTATTCTTAAAACCACTGAAAAGGTACTTGAAGACCCCAAGGATTTCAAACACTTACAAGATGCACTATGGCTTTCTATAAAAAAAGGAAAACATTCTACAACAAACTTAAATTGGATGTTTGGTATGTTCACCTTCAATATCTGATAATAAGAATGAGGTTTGCATTTTAATAGCTTTTAAAGCGCCTCAGAAATAAACTAAATACATCCTGCCAGTCAATTCCTGCAGAGTTAGAGTGGTGGCACATGTATGAAACAGAGTAGCTTTGGAAATATTTGCGAAACAGCCCAGCACATCTACACATCACCCTTCCATACACTTCTCCAGGTCACACATGCCTTTATTTTCCATTTTCACTCCCTTTCTGTTTACCCAAGTTGCCCTGAACCTCCTGACTGATTAACTTACCACCCTCAGACTCCTAGGAAATGCCATAGAAAGCTGTGGTAGAGCTGGGGCACGCACTGGCTTTGCTGCTGTGAATTATCTCAACAGAGCAGATGGAGAAGGTTGCACTCAGTTTTACTTCCTACTTTTGTTCTGCCCTGAATCACCATGGGGTCTATGATGCTGGGACTCCTGGCCATGCTCACCCTCTAAACCTGAGTTTCTGAAAGAGCAGTCTGAGCCTTCTTCTTTCAGTCTTACCCAACCACTCTTGATGCCATCATTGCAAAAAGGTAAGCCCTCTGGCTGCCAACCTGACAGGAACTGGATCCATTTGAAGATTAATCAAAACAAAACAAAAAAAAGGGCAGTTTTCTTCTGCACTGGCTTCCTGATGTAGCTCTAAATGCAGCTGCACAAGGGGGATGGCCAACATAAACAGCTGAGGATAATGGCAATGTAGACCCTGCCAGCTTCTGCTCTTAGCAGAAGACAAGGCCATAAAAAATTATTTGGGATCCCTCCATGCCTGTCTCTTGCTAACCCATGTCAAGAGTAGATGGAGATGGAGAATACAACAAAAGAAAACAGGCTTTGCCAGTGCTGGAGGGATTTTGTTAAAGGCAATTAAAACCAATGGAAAATTCATAGTTTATAAGAGTGGAATAAAAAAATGACACCCAAAATGTTAGAAACTAGTCTTGTGGTAAAGGTAGCCCTTGGTTCAAATACCAGCTTCATACTAAAGATTCAGTACTACTAATAAAACAAAGAATGTTTTTGTCCCAATCAATGTCCAAATAAGCTTGACCATTGAAAACTGACCTGCTTATCACTTCCATCTATCTCAGAAGTCAGAGCTTGTGGTTATATTTGCTATCAAAAGTAAGAGAGATCTGAAGCCTGCTTCCCTTCCTTTCACTTGTTTGGCTTTTCATTCAATCACTCAAGAATTTCAGCTCCTGCTACTGCTTACTTTCTGGTGGAGTATAGTAAGACAGAATTAATCACGATAACAAAATCCTATTCTGGTTTGTGAGTAAAACTAATTGTAGTACAGTATTTCTTTTCCACCACCTTAGAAGGTGCCTTGCAGCTTTCCCACAGTATCAAGTTCCCGATAGAGTCACACGCAGAGAGCGTCTAGATGACAACTCATTCCAGCTTAACCTACCTTTTCAAACAAACTTCTCCAAACAATGTATTATCTGCATTTTAAATGGAGGGTGAAATTCTACCACTCTCTCTATAAAAAGGACAGGGAGGTTTATTGTACTCCACAAAAGATTTAAGGAAACTATTGATGGTTCAAGCAATCCATAATACTCTTGGGGTGGAAAGAATCATTTGGAAAGTTTTCTCACACAGGAAAAACTAAGAAAAAAAAAAACTTACACATAAACAGTTTTGTCTATTAATGCCATTAGAATATTTTATCAGTTCTAGAAGAGTTTACTTCTGAAGCCAATGGTGCTGCTTATAATAATAATGACTATACAAGACAAAAACAGGCATTCAGTCACCCACGTCAAATTCAGCTTCTGTTATACTTGGGAATAAACTCAGATTACCTGGGTGATAAAACACCCACAGAGCCCAGGGCATGACTGAGCACTGGGAGGCAGCTACAATTTTACCTTGTTTCAGACCTGATCTCCAGTACCTGTTTGGCTGTTTATCACCTGAAGAAATTTAACCTGCAACCAGGATGCAAGGTGTACATCCTTCCACAGAGATGACTGTTCATCACTTCTACCACCCCTGTACCACTGTGCTTATGGACCAAAATCTTAAATTTAACCCCTTAATCTCAGCACCTCATCCATCTACCATATTCTTTAAGCACACTGGACTTAGACCCTTTCAGACCCTGTCTTAGGCACATCTCACACTGTTCCTTTACAGCATTAATCACACTTGTGAAATTAAATGAACTGTTAGAAGAAAATTAGAAGAAAGCATGCTGGTTGAGGTAAAGTTATTCAACCCCACTATTGATGGATGCACACAACTAACACACAAAGAAAAGTATTTCTGTCAAAAAGTCACTATTTACTCATTACTGTAATTAAAAAGTCTTAAATTGAAATGTTTAAGTGCTTGAATTAACTTTTCTTTCACAGTATGTGATTGATTTGATCAAATAAAATAATTCCAATAATATGCCATGACAAAATAGGATTAATTAACTAAACCCTAAAATACCACTTTTTACTATATGAAAAGTCATGTTGTTTAGAATAGATAAATAAAACATATAAGTATACATAAAATTTCATATATAAAAAGTCATTTATTTACCATAGGACTTAGGGAACAGGCAACACTTAACATCCAGTAGAACAGCAAATGAATGCAAGAATGACAGATTTGCTTCATCAGCTGCAGTAAAAATCAGAAACCACAGAAGTTTTACAGTTCAGCTAGCACAGCAATTACTGTTAGATGGGATTTGGAAATCCCTGGCAGGGGACTTGGATTTGTCTGTGCATTGGATTCTCTGCCCAAACAGCAATTTTTCTGGCCAAGAGAAGCACCAGCAGCATTTCTGAGAGGCATGGGGGGCAGCAGTCAGGCTGGGACGGTAACAAAAAGCAGCTACCATAACCTTGCTGCTGCAGTGGTGACAGTGAAGTGGCTCAGCAAAGTCCAAGGGTTCCCCTTCACTATGTGAACATTTAATTCCTCAGAGAACACACTGAGCTTGAAATAATTGTTTAAGTGGTTTTATTCCAGCTTTATCAGGTGCAATAACAATATTTCAGACTTACTTCAGATACCAAATTAATTTTGCTGGAGGGACTGGAAAAAACTTCGGGGAAGTATTTACTGAATGTTCCTGGAATACTATCATCATCATAACCTCCTTGTCAAATAAACACTTACCCATCTTTGTGACAGAAAAAAGGGCAATTCATAACACTTGTGTCATTTAATATTGACTCTAACTACAGCCTACATTTTTCATTCACGTGTAATGGTAACCCTTGATTTATATCAAAGTGTATCAATGATAACCTGTGATTTATAATACTAATATTTTGTAGAAATTTGGAGAAAGATTTTTTTTTTAAAAGGGGGATTAATAGTTATGGAATTTAATATTCAAATACATGGCTTTTTTCCTTAGTTCATGCCTTGGATGTTGCAAGAGGATGTTTCACAGCAAACTGCTTTGTGCTGTAATTGTGCAGGCTGTGCAGCAGTATCTAGGTTAGCAGTGTGATTTCAAATGCAGGTAACTAAACTGCAACCCCCAAGACCAAAAATACTTAGATTTTTTTGTATAGTAGCCTTGAAGAATACAAGGGAGTGAGACTGCAGTATCTCAGGCAGCTAGAGTTTGTCCTAAGTGACAGGAAAAAAACCAATATTAAGTTAATAACTCTTCAGAATTTTCAACACTTATTTCTTAATTTCAAAATCTAAGTAACTTCTGTGAAATGACTGATTAACACATACAGCACCTTCTTAAAGGGTTTCCCTTTTAGGAATCAACTGGTTTGTGCATGCAAGCACACGCACGCAGTCATGCAATGACTGAATTAATTAAACTGTAAATGGTGTGTGTAAACTTGTACTAAATACTGCTTTTTGATGGTGATTCTGGAGGCTGACGTGTTTGTGTTTTTCATTTATTTTTTCCTAACATTTTCTAGCTTAAGCAGAAAAAAAGCCCAGCTACAAAGCTGTAAGCAGTATATTCATTTTTCAGAAAAGGAAGCCCAAACCAGGACAGAAGCATATATGAAAATTCTTCACAACATATATAAGAAACACATGAAAACAGAGGGCCAGAACTCGAGGAGAATAATTGTAAGGTTATTTCTTGTCAAACAGTGCTCATGTTGAGCCAGAAAATATATATTTACCTAAGTTACAGTTCAGCAAAAACAGCTAGTAAATGTTTTCAGCAATTTTTTGAGGAACTGGTGCCATGGTCGAGCAGATGTGATAGTTTGGGACAAAGGCTGGGCTTGATAATCACAGAGGTCTTTTCCAGCCTCAATAATTCTGTGATAAGGCCATATGACTGACTACCTCAGCTTCTTCCAGCTATCACCTAGCAAATGGAAAAGCATAAGAGTTCAGAAAATGCACTAAATGAAATAGAAGTGGCAGAATCAATTCTGAGTAATAATTGTATCAGTATGTCAAAGCTTCCTATGTCACTCCTAATTATTTTATGGTCATTTAGAAAAAAAACTGAGTGAGTTACTTTGAGATTGTATTTATGAGTATTTGTCATCCATCTGCATCACTTGTATGGGAACATAAAACCTTGGAAATAAAGACAGTATTTTACATGCAGCATGCAGAAATATTTATTGCAAGAAGTGTTACTGGCACCTACTGTATTTGAAAGCTGGATTTTATACTGTACTTGCCTTGAAGTATCTCAAAAGCAAGTCTTCTTTAATGCCTAGCCATTTTTTAAATGCTTCACCAAAACCAGAAAAATTAAGTAATTAGAAGAGATTTCCACTCTTACCTTTTACACTGAAGGAGGTTACCCCTGACAAGTATTTATCTAACTAATTTTTAAGAAACCTCTGCAAAGGAAAGGTTCTTTTAAACAGCCCCCTGGGTAAGCCCTCTCAGAGTTTTACCATCCTAACAGTTGAACTTGTTTACCTACTATCTAAGCTAATTGTCTTAACCAAGCCAGCTTTTTCTGTTTTTCCTCTAGCAAAGATCAAAAGATATGACTGAATCATTTTCTATACTGGAAATAGGGTTTGAATACATGCACAAATTATTTTCATATTAAAATGATTTTAAAAGAAATAATGAAACAAGATGAGTTAGTTTGTTGTTATTTATGACATGGAGGAAAGCTGTAAGAAAGATGAGGTGGCAAAAATAAGCTTTCAAAAGTTAAATATTAAATTAAGTTTCTCCAACCATGTCAATTCAGTCCCTTAGGCATACATTCAAGTTTTATTCGACATTAAGCATTGTTAAGGTTGTAAGCATTTCATAGGGCAGGAAAATGAGCCTAATATCTTTTCAATCCAAGTTCAGTTTTCAGTCTTCTCTTCTTCCCCAAGGTGATCAGCACTACTACTGTTACTGTTGTCACTATGAGAAATCACCCCATGCAAACTGTCCATTAGCCAACACAAAAACCAATACTTGATTCTCTAGTCATAAGAGTGATGACTGGCACAGTGATCAAGGCACTGTGAAATGCAAATAATTATTTTCTTCTGTACGGCAGAAATAAAACAAGAAGTCTAGAAATCACCGTTTCTTCCTGATCCCTATTCATCCTCCTTCCCTGGGCTGCAGGACAGATGCCTGTGCTGTCAGTGCTTGTGTTGCCTTTGGCCTGGGAGAAGAACCAGTAGATACTAAAGGGTACACACTAAAGATTGTGGCACTCAGTGCCATGGTCTGGTAACCACAGTGGTAATGGATTACAGGTTGGACTTGATGATCTCAGAGGTCCTTTCCAACCTGGATGATTTTGTGTACCGAGAGTTGTCTGGAAATGACCACTGCTCAAAGAAGCTGATGCATTTGAACATCCTTACCAGAAGCACCTATGAAATGCCTGTGTGTGTCCAAACACTGACTATCTCAGCTCAGTCTATGTGGATTGCACATAGGCACCTCCCCAATGAAGGTTACCCCTCTGAAATTTCAAGGTTGCCCATAAGCAAGGCAGGATAAATACTCCATAAAAACCATCCACAGCAATGTACTTCCAGAAATGCTTGAAACATTCCTGCGATACAAAAAGTAAAATAAACAAGCAGCATACAGAAGGCAAAATGAGGATGGGTAATTTAATGCCAAGCATTCAAAATCCAACAGAATTGAGCACACTGAGTGACAGGAGATACAAAACACTATGTATGAGCAAGCTTGCTTAGGTAGCATCACGATCAGCTTTGCCAACATAGCATAAGCAAAAGTATACTTTTAACAATCCCTTGCTAATAATGAATTGTACTGAACAGTTGCTTTGCTATGGGAACAACTGCCCCACATCAAAAGAACTTCATTTGTACATCAAAGGAGAAATTACGCTCAATAAAATCTTTCTTTGAATTGTCACTTAAAAATAGCATAGGACAAACTCAACTTTTGGTCTGAAGACTTTTAAGAGGAGCAGAGATGTTCATTATGGCAAAAAAAAAACCTGCCCGAGAACGCTTTCACTCTGCATGCTTCAAATATCATAGGAAAGAACAGAAACTATGTGGTGTGAGGAGGTGGGTGTGAAAAAGAGGAAGACTATTTCTTCCATGTACTGCAAAGCCTCTCAGCAACATCAAAGGCAAGCACAGCACGTTCTTCTAAGAGGTGTTTGTTTATGCTCCAAGAGGAGCTTATGGTGCGTAGGACTCCCAGTTGGATGGTGGAATGCACTCCCATCAATACCAAGATCCTCTCACACTTCCTATTTACTCCTCAAACACCCCCTTTATTCCACTAGCCCTATGTGAAAACTTGCTAGAGACTCAAGAGGTGCCTAGTACTGTGCCTGTGAAGCCTGCTTTGCCCACTCACAACATAATATTAAATATTGCCTTGCTTGCTCTCTCCCTGCTGCTTTTCTCTTTCAAGAAATTCTTTGGTGCTCTCTGCAGAATTTTGCAACTTCATTCAACACTGTTCACAAAGTCTGAAGTAGCTTAGTGCTGGGGCTTTATGTCATTTACTGGTGATGGCATGGGTTTATGTCACACACAGCACTTTCAGGCTTTTCACTAATCCGCATTCTTCTTTTCTTCTAAGCCTTATGATACTTGAGAATTTGACAGGAGGAAGTTTCATATGGTCAAGGCCTTCCAAAACCAAGCTGCCACAGGCTGTTGTTGACCAGATGAAATGCAGCAGAGTGGAGCTTTCATCTGTCAAAGGCTGCACAAACCGCAATGCAAGCTCTTATTCTTTTTCTCTGCAGAAGGGCAGAAGTAAAAGCTGCAGGTTCAAACTCATTTGAGACTTTAAAGCCCACAGAAGTACTCAGAACAAAGGGCCAAGTGCTACAAGCAAGGATGGCCCTGCACTGCTTTTAATTTTAGCTCTGTAAGAAAATCTCCCCAAAATGTTAAACTTTTATGACTAGATCCTAATTGCAAAATGGAAAGAGATAATGTTAAAAGATTTTAAATTCAGTACAAAACTGAAACCAAACTAAACCACTACTGCTTTAAAAAAATAACCACATCACACAGTGGCTTTCTCATCAGTCTAAACCCATAAAATGCAGAAGAAAAACTGGTAGGTAACTTCGATGTACTCAATTACTTCCATTAATTGTTTACATTTCCTAATGAAATCAAACAGTTTCACTGCCCTAAGCAATGTAGCTTTGAGATGAAAAAGAAGGCCATATCCTCCTTGTTTTGAAGTCTCTCCACTCATGAGATGTTCCTAGTAGGAAACACCCTTCCTCCAGCTGTAAGGACAGTTGAGCAGCTGCCTTAATAACCAATGCCAGCTCCACATTAATACATAAAAGCAGCTGCCTGCCTGCCTATGCAGCTGAAGGAAAAGTGCTGTAGGCACAGGCCAGTATCTAATACTGGCACTGATTGCAAAGGCAGCTGCTTAGTTCATGCAGCTGCAGCAGGAGTGCTAGGTGTCAAAGTCACAATGAGAAATGGAAGATGGAATGGCTCAAAATATGTAATCAGAATTCCCAGACTTTATAACAGATACTTGCATCCTTAATCTCTGATCCTTAGATGCCCATTTGTGAACTGGGATAAATATGGGAGAAATATGCCTCTCTACTCATGGGATCTTGAAAAACGAAATTCACTTGTGACTGTGAAGCATATTAATATCATGATATCATATCAATGCCAAAACCAGGGAATTCTATCTTCTCTGCAAACTATTCAAAGCATGGCATAGCTGTTCCTTACATAAAAACAACTTGTTCTATCACATTAAACAATAGCAGAGACTTAGAAAAATTTAAAATTAAAATTAGGCACAGATAGGCAGCTTAAGCCCTCTTCAACTTCCAAGTACCTAGATTTTGTAAACAGCTGTAAGGATCTTTCCTCTTCGATTGCTTTTCAAGGAGTGCATGTACATACAGTGCATATATACCAGAGAAACACATCCTGGTTTCCTTGCTCTGACTCTGTAGGCATACCTAGCAATCTGTGTTTCACTGTGTAACATAAAAACTGTATGAAGCTTATGTCACTTTTGGAAAACACCATCTCTCTCCATGGATATTCTGCAGCTGACAAGAGACACTGACCAGGCCATATTCTCAAACTACTACAGAAATTGCCTGTAATTACTAGCACGAGATGCTTTCAGATCCCCTTCCATGCTGAAAGGGCAAAAACATGGCCAGCAGAATGGACCAGACACTTTGAGTTGGAAGTGGGAAGGAAAGTACAGAACAGGCAAATAGATGGAAGTCTTTTAGAAACAAGGACCTACACTGGAGAGGATCTCAGTACATGAGGCGTAAAGGAGGGACTAAACACTGGGCAATAATCAGAAGTGGAAGGAAATCTAGGGACAGAAGATGGGATGAGGAGCTTTGTAAAGCACAGGTTCTTGCCTATGCATCACCTCTTAACTTTGGGTTTTATTTCCAGAGATCAAGGGGATGCTCTTGGCTTAGAAAGCCCTGATTCAGACACAGAGAATCTCCAGAGCCTCTGTGGGAACCAGCTAAGGGCTGGCACAACTGAGAGGTTTCCATGCAGTTACCTCTAGTGCAGGCCCACAGTGCACTCCACAGTACTAACACCACCTCTCCTGTTCTCCAGAACATCCTAGACTTCATTTAGCTTAAGCTGAAATTACTTCCCTTCCTGTCATTCTGGCTTGATTTCTAACCAAATGTCTGGAAAAAGGAAAAAAATAAAAACCTCATCCATTTGGCTACTACCATTTCTATTTTCAACTAGTCATATATAGCTACTGGATATACAATGGTATAAATGCAATTAAATAGCTACTATGACTCCTAACAGCATAGAGTAATAGCAAATATCTGTATACTGACTTATAAGAAACTGTGCCTTTCAAAAGTTCACAGGAGAAAGAAATAGATGAGATCCAACAGAAACTGCTTACCTTTAAATCACCAGAAGTACTATATATCTTCTTGGATTATTCCACACAGCATTACTAAAAAAAACAATTTATCTAATAGATTTTCAGATGAAGCATCTAAAAGTTTCTGTTGGGACAGAAGTCATCTGTTTGGGTTTTTTTTTTCCTAACACATAACTAAAGAGAAGCAGAAGAAAAATATAAAGAAAATGAAATCTCAGGGTTCAACTAATTACCCCTCCTCAACCAGTGGGTACTTGATGACCCATCACGTAAGCTTTGGAATCCTCTTGCTCATCTGCTGACAGCAGTGTCCTCAGGTCAGGTCCCATGAGACAGTAGGTTTCTTCCCAGTGCTCCCAGCACAACTGTAAGGCTTCAGAGATGTGCTATTGCTGCAAGATGCCATATTTCAAAGGAAATATCACTATCCACTTGCCTACATCCTGCTCAAGATTACTGTTAATGCAGATGGATTGGCACTAACATATTAACAGCTGTATACAAGATGTTAGTAGGCAGATAACCATCTCATGAGCAGCCACTGCCCAAATGTGGTGCAATTCATCCCACTGAAAAGCACTCTCCATCAAAATCTCTCAAAGAACACAGACCAGGCAGAAGTAGCACACAACATAACCAGCACGTAGCACAATCAAAGAAGCTCAGGTGGGCTTTTTTGGTTTCAGTATCCTTCATCCATCTTTTGTCCCCCTCCTAATCTGAGGATGTAACTACGTATATATTGTATAAAATATACACTTAAATGAGGGACACAGTTATGCATGCCTGCAAATTGCTTGTCTTTTAATATCAAAAAAAGTTTTAACATTGGAACCAAACTGCATGAACTTATGAGGACAGCTCTTCAGTGTGCTGCTGTCTGGTTTTATACTTCAGAACTGAAGCATACAGTAAACAAATCACTCACACTTCTCATTATAGGTCCAATTATACATAAAACTCCAGCTGATAATTAGTGCTTCCTACTTAATTCCCTGTCATTCATGCAACACTTCTAGTGGGAGGGAGTACATCTGTGTGACATGCTGTATTTTTATCAATACCTTATTTATGCATAGGTAAAATTAATCCAGTACCAATACTGTTATCTTCCACTGCTCTATTAGTCATGAACTCCCTTGCCCCCTCTCCAAGTCTCTGCTAAATGAAGAGACTCTTGCAGTTTCTTCCCAAAATGATAACACCATTTGCCTATTTCTGGGAAACATCTGCTGTGTTGAATGCTAATGTGCAGTCAAATAGCTGAGGAAATCAAGCACAAACTTTCAGAATATCTTCAAAACCAAAGATTCAGCACGGAAGAGGAATGGTGGGCTATACAAGCTAAAAGACAACATCAACCATGGCCAGCAGGTCTAGGGAGGTAATTCTCCCCATCCCTTCTGCTCTCATAAGACTCTACCTGGAGCAGTACTACATTCAGCCCTGGGGTCCCCAGCACAAGACACATGGACCAGGTCCAAGTGAGGGCCATTATAATGATCAGAGGACTGGAACATTGCTTCTATGAAGACAGACTGAGAGAGTGGGAGTTGTTTAGACTGGAGAAGAGAAGGCTCAAGAGGGACCTTATTGCATCTTTCAACATATAAAGGGAACATACTAGAAAGATGGGGACTGGTTTTTTACCAAGGCCTGCAAGGGACAGAACAAAGGCCAATGGTTTAAAACTTAGAGTATAGATTTAGATTTAACATAAGGAACAAATGCTTTATGATAAGGGTGGTGAGACACTGGAATGGCTTGCCCAGAGAAACTGTGGGTGCACCATCACTGTAAATGTTCAAGGTAAGGCTGGATGGGGCTTTCAGTAACCTGAGCTGGTAAAAGATGTCCCTGCACACAGCATAGGGGTGGGATTAGGTGATATTTAAAGGCCCATTCTGTGATTCTCCTAGCTGAAACCAAACATGACAGCCAACACACACCAGTGCTATGAAAAAGATGACTTCCATCTTTAGCTCAGAGCAGCAGTGGATTTTTAGCACATTTTAGGATTTCTTTAGTTTAGTTAGATTTATAGAAATAATGGCTAACATCCTGCTGTTAGGCACTTTCCTTCTTGCCTAAAGACTAGGCATTTGATTGCTATCCCATAGGTCATGGACGATCTTACCTACAGTACCAGAGGCACATCAGGAAGAGTGGATGATGTGGAACTGAAGGATGTGCAGGACAGGGAAGAAAGAACAAAACTCTCTCCCACCTATTTCTGAAATTACTGCCAGCAGAACAGACAGCCCTAGACAGTAAAATCTCATCTAAGAAATACTTCCAGATGCACTGCAGACATGGCCCAAATCCCCAGCAACAGTGTACACAAGCAGTATGTGGAGAAGGTTGACAGCATTAAGCTGCTACTCCCCTGTTCATAGCATAATTCCTATGCAGTTTCATACAGGTTGTTTTTGTTATATTCTACAAGTGGCAAATCCAGTCTGTACACAGACTGGGAAAACAATCTTTCCCCATTTTCTTTCCCTGGATGCTGTGTGTTTCTACGTATCTCAGAGGAGTTCAATATTCATATTTAGCTTTCTCTTCACTGAAATGAAAGCAATTAAGGTTTAACAGGAATCTTTTCCCGTAAGCAAGTCTTAAATAGAAAAAGTCCACTAAAGAATTGCACTAGACAATGGACAATAAACACTGGGATTAAAGCAGAATCCATATTTTTTTTAAATGTGCAATCCTCTGTACATCTTTATCCATAACATAAGAAAACATCTGTTTACAGGACCATACACAGCATTTTTATCCTAGCATTCAAAAATATGTTATATCAAGCAAAACATCAATGTTTAGCAACTGGCTAAGGGATGATGATATGACTACATGTTTTTATGTAGCATGTTACACATATAAACCATTAGCCCTCCTAATTTATTCTTGCAAATCTCAAGTAAGTGAAATAGTAATCTCAGCATTAAGCAAGAGGCAGTGTTGAGTTTTTCTTTTTGCTGCAGAGAAAAATCCTACTGACAACCCCCATTAATGAGCTCTGAAACTGGCACAAGCAGAGGTAGAGGCTCCCTAGCTCCAAGCTGCTCTGTAGTCAGACTGCCAGAAAACAGAGGCTACGAAGCCATAGCAACATTTATGCCATGTACCAAAACAGTCCTTTTCAAATATGACGTGAATCAATGAATTTCAGCCAGGAAGAGTAACATCTCCTGGCTAAAACACAGAAATACTCAATTCAGTGACTTCCTACTCCTGCCAGTCCATTCATGCTCTCCATGCTCTAATTTTTTTTCTTTACTAAAATGGGGATAATAATTTATTATGGCAGTGGGATGCTGAAAATCATGTTTCATTAATATATACAACATTCTTCTGAAGGATTCCAATGCCAGTGGCAGAAATGGAGAGAAGGTTCCGAGGAGACCTTATTGCAGCCTCCTAGTATCTGAAGGGAAGAAAGCTACAAGAAAGCTGGAGATGGTCTTTTTAGGATGTCAGAGAGTGATAGGACTAAGGGGAATGGATTCAAACCAGAGGAGGTCAGATTTAGATTAGATATTAGGAAGAAGTTCTTCACCATGAGGGTAGTGAAATACTGGAACAGGTTGCCCAGAGAGGTGGTGGAAGCCCCATCCCTGAAGTTTTTAAGGCCAGGCTGGATGGGGCTCTGAGCAACCTGATCTAGTGGGAGGTGTCCCTGCACATGGCAGGGACGCTGGAAGATGATCTTAAAGGTCCCTTCCAACCCTGAAAATTCTAAATTAGTAATCTTGATAAAACAAACTGTTCAGAGACACATCTTATTAACACTTATTCATATTAGAGTTTGTACATGTAACAGGCTGTTTCCCTGTCAACTCTTCACATGAGCCTAAGATCGCAAATAGGAATGGGCATTTTATTACAGGGATGCACCAAACAGGCAAGATGGCACAATTCCTTCCCCAAAAAGCATGTAAATAAATTTTTAATGAAAAGCAATTGAGTTTAAAAGACCAGGAAGGAAGGACACATGAAAACGAAAAATGGAAATGAAAAAGAGCCTTGAGGTTACCCAGGACATATTTTTAAAAGTAAAGATCCTAATAATTCAGAAAAATCTTGCACAAAATAAACACAGACTGAGGTTTGTTGTAGGGATTATCCATACTACAAGGAGGTTACAATTAAAATTATAGGAAAAACCCCAAACATTCCTAAGACCAATCAGTAAAAGAAAAGCAGAAAACAGATGAGAGAGACAGGGACAAAAAAAAAAAGCAAGTTTATTCTCCAGTCAGGGTAGCTGGGCATATGTCTATAGGATCCTATGAATGTGTCCCTCATGGGAAGGGAACTTCTACAAGGGCATGTAGTGATAGGACAAGGGGTAATGGCTATAAACTGTAAGAGGGTAGGTTTAGCTTAGGCATTAGGAAGAAATTCTTCACTATCAGGGTGGTGAGACACTGGAACAGGCTACTCAGGGAAGCTGTGGCTGCTCCCTCCCTGCAAGTGTTCGAAGCCAGGTTGGATGGGGCTCTGAGCAACCTGATGTAATGCAAGGTGTCCTTGCCCATGCAGGGGTTTGGAACTAGATGATCTTTAAGGTCCCTTCTAACTCAAATCATTCTATGATTCAATGATATAATTCTGTACTGTAGTCTTTGCTGGTGTTACGTTACCAAAATATTCGGCAACTCTCCCTGTAGGCCAGTGCTCTGTCCTTAGCCCCCTCCCTATCTCCTGGTGGGAAAAAGACCTTGGACAGAAGCAGCACTCTCAGGGGGTTTGGCTGAGTGGAAGCAGTGGCTGCAGGTTCTATCTTGCACACAGACATGAAATCCAGAGAGTACTGCTGCCACATTCCCCCTTCCACTGAAAGGCACACAGCCAAACATTTAAGCAAGTGAAAAAGTTTTTATCTTTCAAATGTGGTTTGCATTCTTACAGAAAACCTACACAGAAGAGGATGCAGATATATTTAGTACTGTGTTGAAAGCTACTTGGAAAATAACTGGGTTTTCAGGAATTATTTCACGAGGGAGCCACAATTTACAGCGAGGCACCGGATGGTCCCAGGGGAAAGCAGAAGAGATCCAACACTTTTTTCTACAACAAAGAAACACTTTTTTCACTCAGTTTGGCTTGTGCTGGCAGCATGATGGCTCTCCTCACACAGCAGCACTTGTGTCCTCCCAAAGCTCCTCAAGTTCCCACCACCCTCTCACTCCTCAGGAGAGAGCAGCAGTGTACTTGTTCCCTCGGGTATGCTTTTTTATTAAGGAAGAAATGTTGATTTCAGAAGATGTCTCCAAAATAATTACATAGGACAAAAGCCTGTCTCCAGGTTGAGATTACTACCTATGGAAATTTTAAATTTTATTTCCACATGCCAAAACACAGACCATGCAGGTTATGGTAATACCAGATACAATGCTTAGATTACAATTCAAATCATAAAAATTACATCTCTGAAAACAGCAGTGGTTTGCTGCAAACTTTAATCCTGAAGAAGCTGAACTTTAATAAATCAATCAATCAATCAATCAATAAAGTACTAAAAGACACAATACCAAGTTCAGAATCAAAGTGTATCAGCCTATATAAAAAAATATTCATAATGTTTTGGATGCCACCCTTCACCAGCCCCTCTACTATGTCTTCTCCAATTCCAACATATGTTTGTGTCTCTGCTTGAGATAATTTTTGATAGCAGGCAAACTAATTAAACATTCTTTAGGAGCCATAGGGCTGAAGTCACTGCGCGGTGACTAAACTCTGCAGCTGTCAGGAGAGGCAAAGTGGGTTCCCATCCTAATCCCACCCTGACCTCGGAGCTGAGCCTGAGAACCTGTCAGAAAGGTGCTCTCACAACACAAGACAGCGAGCAGCAGCTGCTTATGCTCAGCAGGCTGCAGCCAGTCTTTTTTTTTTTTTTTCCCTTTCTGTTTTTTTTCTTTAATGTCACTCTGGATACACACTGCACAACATTCGTGCATGCACGTCCCAGCTCCCGGTAAGAAGGAGCTGCCTGTGAGCTCTGCTTTTCAGTGCTCAAAAGCTGCTCCAGCCCAAGTTGATCCAAACCCCAGTGTCCTCTGGTCAAAACACAGGCAGAAAACCCACCCTTGAGAGTGGCACAAGAAGCCTGAAAGATGTATTTAAAAATATTGCCAAATCCACTTAAATGAAGGTATTTTAATAATACCTTCATAATACCTTAATAATTAACAATGCTAATTCTTTAACATAATTAATGAAAGTATTAGAGTGAGATTTTTCCTTTAAAATAAAGGAAATTCATTTAAAGAGTACATGATATAAGCAAAAGTGGAAAAAAGCTTTTTTATTCATACTAAATTAGTCACTAAAACATAAATATGTGGCAGAGTATCTAACCTACCTTTATTCTGAAGGAGTGATTTATTTTTTAAAAAAGCACAAGGTAAAAGGCAGATAGAAAGCATACTTTTTAATGTAATTTAATTGAGATGCAATGAAGGCAGTAATCACAGAATCACAGAATTGCTCTGGCAAGAAAAGACCTTTAAGATCATTGAATCCATTCATTAACCTAACTCTACCAAGTCCAGCTCCATATTATCTCACAGTAAAAGTACTGACAAACAACAGACCCAAAAGAGATAGAAAACATGACTAATGCTTTTGATTTAGCCATTCATTCCAACAAATCAATCTCAGCAATTCAACCACATACAGTCTCAAAGACTCAAACTACTAAACTGACTGGAGGACAGCAGTACTTCAGAAAAGGAGGAGTTTATCAGTGGTGACAATGGACAACATGTTACTCATCCCAATGAACTCCTCGTGGCACCTTAGGGCAGTCTGATTTTCTAAAATAAAAAAGAATGTGATCACTGTTCATGGACTACTAATTCTAAAATCAAGGGACTGGAGAAGGACACTTTTTCTCATATTAATTACTAAAACACTGTTTAAAGAATTACTTAGCATCTCAGCATTATCCAGCACTGCCTCATCAGTTCTGCTTACAGCTCACTACAGGGTGTAGCCCAATGCATTGCAAAGACGTATCCTCATCACAGGTACCCAGAATCTTCCTTTGGTACCAGGAGCCCATCCTGCTACCACAAAGTAACCAATTTGCCAAACTGCCTCCAGTTTAATCCTTGCATGCATAAGGAAATACTGAACGATCCCTAAACAAGTGATTTCGATCCCAATTTTGCAAATTTGACCCATGTGTTTCCTGGTTTTGTACATGTGGTGCATTTCCCAGCTGGGAGAGTCAATATTGGTTTCAGTGAAGAAAAGCTTGATGACAGGTACAGAAGTCAAAAATCCACTAGGGTGTCCCACAGAATGTATCATAATATATAGTTATCTCCATGACCAGATATTTTTTTAAAAATGTCATGTTATGACATGTCAGGAAAAAACCCATCTTAAACTAGGAAAGTGGGATTACTGCTTTTTTCTGAAGTAATTTTCAGACACTTTTCTTTCTCACTGCTTCTCAAAGGTACCAGTGCTTAGATGACAAAATGGTTAGACTTTCTCTACGTGGTGGGAATTGAGAACACTTAAATTCCACCTTCTCCTGTGAAAAGCATTTTCCTGGTAATTTCTGAGACTGCATCAAAACACCCAAAGGCTCGGGTTCCCAGCTGTCAGGGCAACAGGAGAGAGGTGAGTATCAGGCATTTAGACAACAGCACTGTCACTTTTCCAGGCATCAAGCCACTCTTGAAGAAATAAAAGATAGAAGTTTCTCTGCAAAACAGGTTACCAGGAGCAGAGAGCACATCAAACCCCTCCTTTGATCAGCACACTGACTTATAAAAAACAACACTGTATTACAGGATTTTCATTCTTTGGACTTAGAGGTAGTTCAAGACATAAAGGTCCCAGAGACAGAAGATCTTCTAGAGGGCAGCTTTCTATTATTTAAAGATATTTTTGGCTCTGAAGCCTGTGAAATTATTTACTCACAAATTGAAACCTCAGCCTTCAAGACACAGGCTCTAAAAAGAGTGCTTGCCTACGTGAGAGCCACCTCATGGCACACCTTTGTGTTTCAAGTACACGCTGCATTCCTTCAGCTGGGGCACCTTCTAGGAAGCAAACTAAACAAATGAGATATGAATTAAAATCTGGAAAACAAAATTCCATATGAAACTTTACCCCTGGGAAAAGGAAAGAGAAACAAAGAGTGGATTGCAGGCAACAGATGTTAGCCATGCCTTTCACGGCATTGCTGGAACGTGCACGCATCCCTGGCAATGAGTGCAGGAGCAGGGACCTAACCAGAATAGAACTCCACTTTCCCTCATCTACAGAAGAACGTGGAGAAAACTTGGCTCATAATGTCCCAAATGCAGTTGGGATCATTACCCCACTGTACTTAACTAATACTCAAAGTCACTAAAACCTTAAAGGAACAGATTTATAAACTATAAGAGACTGAGCTGACTATATGACACAAGGTTCACTGCTAAGAACAGCCCATAAAATACTCATTAAAACCCTCTGTGAGAAGTTTGGTGATTGATAAGAAGGGTGAGCACAGATGAGCTCTGTGAAGTAAAAAATTGCTCTCATCATTAAGTGAGAACCTTGAATAAGTATATACACCATTTGTTTTCAACCAGGGATTTTTAACAGCCTCATTATTACCTGAATTAAACTATGTTTTTCTCATGAATTGAAGTTTTGACTGTAAAATTATACTTTTTTATTATCCCAGAAGTTCCCTCATCTATTGACACGAATAGTGGGGAAAGATTTTATAGTATTGTCAGTACATGTCACAGAACTGTCTATAATTAATGCTTTCTGCTGTGGCTAGTTAGCTTCAAAGCAACCTTCCACAAAATTACTAAAAGTGTACTTTCAAATCAAGGCAGAAGCAGTTCCAGAAGTGAAGATACTTTGTTAGAGATTGATTGATTGATTGATTGATTGATAAAATGGTGTATCTGCTATACTGCCAGCTGGTCCAGGTGATCGTCTTCAGAGAGAGGCTGTACCAGTATTCACATCAATGTAATAATTTGCCAATGCATACCTGACAGGTGCCAATTTCAAGCCCAGTTAAAACAAAAGCATTCTTATGATCATTCTTCTGCAATCACATCCTTCTACCAGCTGCAGGCCTGAAAAAGCTAAAACAAACTATTCAGGTAAAAGCCAGTCATATTGCTAGATTGCATGTTAGGTTCACTAACTCTAAACTTGCCAAGTCAGAAAGTTTTGAGTAGATTTCATATATGAAAGGGGAAATAACTAACTTGGAGGGGAAATGGAGCTGTGCAATACCAGAGGGGATGGTGTCTTTCTCAAACACAGCCTTCTGAAATCTGATTTTCTATTAATGGTATTGATTGGCCAATTAAATTTTACACACACACCCCTCCTTGTCAAATAGTGACTTCTTATTTCATATTCACATAAAAGTAGTGTTCTTGTTCTCCATCTGCTGGCTCTGCAGGAGCAATTGACCATGATTTCCAGAACCCTCCCACTGCTGATAAGGCAGCAGGAATAGAAAGGAACCAGATGCAAAGGTTTCATTCTACACCCCTTACTATTAATATTTGATGAAGCTGCATCTGTAGTGAAATGAAAATGGACATAACAAACCAGAAATAATCCAAGAACTAATCAGACTGAAAATATGAAGGTGATGACCTTGCGTTTATGACTTCAAAAAATTCACAGCTTTCATTGTACTCATTTCTTCCAAGTAATTCGCCTCACACCAGGGATCTCCTAAGAATTCTATTTATTTCTATTTACTACATCATTATAATTGTGATCATCATTGATTTATATCACTGATAGGACACTACTGATCTCACAGTTTATACTGTGCCATATCCTGGAGTCCTTCTCTTTATCCAACTGGCAATTTAATAGTTACCTTCAAAATAATCCCACACACAGAGCCCACCATGAGAGCTGGTATCTCATACTGCTCGTTTCTCATAACCAGTACACTAAGGTCAAGTTATTATTAAAAGCTACGAGCAAATTAAAAGTTGTAGATGTGTATTTGCACCCTTGCAAGTACATGAGAGAGAGGGATGTTCCAGCACATATGCTGGCACAGAGCAGGATGTTTGAGAATATGGACTTCTGGACAGACCAGTCTAAAATAGCAGCCAGCCCTTACGTAAGGTGGTTTCACTTACCCATCAGCCACTGATGTGCAGCATGATCAATCTTCCACTGGAGTAAACACGATTACACAAGAAAAAACCTTTCCAGCTTCCCCAAACATTCCTAGATCATGTAACACTGCTCAAACTGCAGACAAGAATGGTCCAGGTCCCATAATACTTTTAAAGAAGAATAAAAGAAATTGCCAGCATCCCATTTTTGTCCTTTTAAGTCCTCACATACCACACTTCCCACTTGTTGGATTTACCCCAAATTTTACTATCCTCTTCCCCTAGTCCAGGGTTACCCTGGAAAACTAGCACAGTCTGGTCTGGATGGGTACTCCAGCTTCCACAGGGAAGGAAAGGCAGTCCTTGGATTCTCTCCTGCCTCCCTTTTCAGTGGGAAACCCAAGAGAGACTAAGTAACTGGAAGGAGATGGTTCAGTGAGAAGCTGAAAAGAGCAAAACTACAGGCCTGAATTACTCCAAAAGAGTTTATTTTAATTTTTCAGGAGTTTTCAGAAGGTCTCTTCACAGAAGATCATAAAAACATCTCAGTAAAACTGTTCACTGTTACTTCTTACACAAAAATAATTGTGTGTTAAACAAAGCTGATGTGCCAGGCTAAGGAAAAGTAACTTAATTCATCACAAAGGCTCTGGCATAAGCTACTGCAGATGCTAAAACAGTTAAGAGAAGTTCAAGGGATGTTTTACTGAGGTGGAGATCAGTGAAGGGATGTTAGCCACGAGGATACCCACATCTTGCTCAAGAAAGCCCTGAACAAAAGCACCGCTCTGTTACTGCTCTGTCCTGAAAGCTTCCCCAGGCACTGGCTACTGCTGGAGACAGAGTACTGCAAGAGTCCTGCAAAACCTGCTGTTTTCTCAAAATAGCTGTTTTTACATTCTTGTTTCTGCCACCAGAAGCCACAGGCAACCACAACAAGAGACTCTGGGAGTAGATCATGCAGGCTGAAGAGAGGTGGATGCAAGAGGATTCTGGAGTCCTCAGCTGGGAAGTCATTTCAATGCCCTAAATTCTGTGTTCTGCATCCATTGAAAGCACCTTGAAAACCTCAATTAATTTCAAATATCCCCAGACATGAGTTTGATTAGAGGTGGTTAGAGGGAAGTTAAGTTTTCAAAAGCTGCTTTTATTCTTAAACCAAAATACTCAAAGGCGAGGAATCTCATAGCTTACCTGGAAGCAAAATTCAGCCACAAAAAAGGAAAACACAAGGTGACACGGAAACTTTATGCTGTTCAAACAAATACAAAAAGGTTTTTAAAATCATTGGTTTAAAAATTGATGCAAAAAATAAGTCTAAACCTAAACCTAAGGTAATTTTTCCTGAAAGTTGTCCTTACCAGGAATGAAACCTTGTTTTAATTGGTTTACATTCTTTACAATTTTTTATGCTTGTACCACCTCTTTCATTTGAAGTAATTAAAACCTAAGAAGTGACTGAAAATTGCACACTGAACTGTTAACCCTTTCATGTATGTATACCTACTAAAATGCAAGCAACTGCCTCAGCACTTGCATTAACATTGTTTTATCAAAACCAAGAGTTCTTGTATTAAAAATGTGTATTTTCCATCACTAAGTAGATGTAGACAAGAGTTTCTCCAGAGCTAATCCTTTTATATTGAGGGACACCCAGGACAAGATACTTCATCTACTGAAAAGGCAGCCACCTGACTTGGGAGGAGGTCACACATAGTGTCAGTGCTGCAATGAATTAAAAGCCACAAAGCAGCCTGAAAGCCACCAAAGTGACCAGTGACACTGCCTGTCCTACTCACTGGGTATGACAGGTATGCTATGATGATGGCAGCTCTGGGGCTCTCACTAACAAAGGCAGGATGATGCCACCTTCCCAATCCAATTTCCAGCATCCAGGGATCTGTCCCATCTCCAAGCTGAAGAAATCCTCTCAACCAAAGGAGAGACTCACAGGTTTCTCAGATGACTGGAGGTAGACGGGGAGGATGTTTAAAGGAAGCTGTATAGGTCAGCAATATGGAAGGGTGAAAAAAAGCACCATGGATTAAAATAATATTAACAAAAAAGACTTCCTTTTATTTATCTTGAAAACTTTTCCTTATTTTTTTTTTCCTAGAAGGGGGTAGGCAGATAGGGGGTGGAAGGAGAGAAAGACATGATTTTCTTGCTTCATATTTATCTACATCCAGATTTTGCTCTGCACAGCTACTGCCTAGCATTTGACCCCCATCTGCATAACCGGTTTCTGCCTATGTCCAACACTTCATAGCCAAACCTTTTGATGGCCATTTTTTTTTCTTTCAGACCTCTTCTCCAGCTTGTAAACTTAATTTTGAAACCTAAGGTCATATTACAGTCTAAAGGAATCTGAAAGACATGGATCTACTGGCCACAAAAAATGGCCATCCATCTGATGATGGATGGAACACCTCTCCTGTGAAGAGAGGCAGAGAAAAATGGAATTGTTCAGCCTACAGAAGAGAAGGTTCTGGGGAGACATTACTTTCAATACTTAAAGGGGGCTTATAAAAAAGGTATTGAGAGACATTTTACCAGGGCCTCTAAATGACAGGACAAGAGGCAATGAAGCAAGGCAGCATTAAAATCACAATACTAAGGCATGACTTCAAGTAATCAAGTTTGGTCAACCATGGTCTAGAGTGTTAAGTTACACTTCTAGACACACTTATGCCATTTGTCTCTGAACTTCATATAATAAAACACAATGTACAGAGGAACCATAAAATGCAAAAACACAATGCAGAAGATACAGAGGCTTTTTCCCAAGAAACATCTGCACACAGGATCTTCATCCCTGTTTCATTCTTGCAACCTGCTGGGCCCCATTTTACCATGTCAAAAGTAAAGATGTGTTCCTAACCCACCATCAAATTTCACAAACCCATATCACTGTACTTCTGTAAAAACAGAAATATGAAAATGTGCAGTGCCTATTACAAATTTATACTATAACTGACTTTCCTCTTAACAGGCAACAGTTTGACTGCCACCACTCTCTGTTTAACTAAGCTTAAAATAAAACACATTATCTAAGACACAGTATCTGAATTAAATACATTTATATATAAATATTAGTATTTTATATGTATATAGTACATGTATATATGTATACAGTACATGTACATATGTATACAATACATGTACATATGTATATAGTACATGTACATATTTATATGACAAGTATATGTAAAAAGCAAATACTTTTTGCAAACACTTCAGGACTTTTTTAAAAATTCAATCTCATTCTTTCACATATTTTACAAGATAAGGCTCAAATATGAACCTTTCTTCCTAGTTTAATCACAAGCAGAAGGGTTTTAATAAAGAAAACGACATTAAACACTGAAAGTATCAGTGAAATGTGCTATATACACCCAATTTTCAAATAATTTAGTTATGGAATTTTTTACATCCAGTATGTATTTTCTCATGGTAAACCTTAATGGTTCCTCAGCAGTTCTTTAAGGAAACAACTACTCTCTGATAACCACAAAGTTATTCTGACAAGTGTCTAAAGACAAATTTACACAGATCTGTTACATCCCTTAAAATAATCCAATACAAATGTAAACTGTCTACAGTAATATACGAGTACTGACTTTGCTTTTATATTTCTATTTCAAATAACTGCACAAACATTTGGTAAAGAGCAGCAGATTATTAACTACACAAATATTTATCCTAGAAAACATAAGAAAAAATGTAAACACAGAACTTCTTCAGTAAAATGAATCTGGCGGTACACAAGACCAGTCTGGTCAGAAAAAAATACTTCCATGCTCAAGGACATTGTCCATTTTCCTGTGTGGTTTCTTTGGAAGGAATAACCCATATCTTCACTAGGCAGGGAGACATTTCAACAACTACAACTACCCAACTTATACAACTAAGTGCCCACAAGAAGTGCTGGGTGTCTCAGAAGCATAATGCAGGCAGATAAATCCAAGAAGCTCAATTCCTTTGAGTCCCATCAGATACAATTATTGGGAAGTCTCCCATAGGACAGAGAAATTTTTGCTATAAATTAGGAGATACCACTTTTTCAAGCAGAAAGTAAAGCTTCTTCATGCAGAAAGACCTCAACAGGTGGTGTTCTGTGCAAAGAAGGTCCTTTTCTTCTGAAGCAGCCTGTGCTATGAGTGAGTGCTATGGGATCAAGTCCCTTTTTTCTGCTTTTCAAGGTGAACTTTCACGGCTGGCAGGTCCTGATGGATTCCTCTGAAGTGATGCATGGGCCCCAGGCAAAAAGTAGAAAGCATAAAACAGGAGACACTCTTTCTAGGGCCATTACTACCCTATTCCAAGTGAGTTTTTATCACAGCTAACAGCAGGTTGTAATTCAAAGCTGATTTTTCAGATTTGTGTCCATATAAACCTAGTCAAATCTAGCAGAACAGGACCATAACAGCACCCACCAGCCTGGAACACACAAATCCAACACTAGCACTGTCACTCTGCTGTCACTCAGTAGGCAAGAGGAGAGTTAAAAACTCTAGATAATGCTCCAGTCAGGGGTAAAAGTAACATATTGTTATGCCCACAACTGGCATGGATTAAATGACCATTCAGTGCCTTATTCATTAGCAGGATTTCCACACTGCAAGTCTCCTCTGATGAGATTTACTATGTAATGCAGAGTCCCACGGAAGTGATTAGGGTCTACCTCAGGATTTAAAGATACACACAAGTATGGTTTTGATTCGATCTTGTTACTTATTATTAAATCTTAATACTGGTAGAGACTATTTTTGGTACTGTGGTTCTGTAAAGTCAGACTGCAATGTATTATTCATGTTGTTGTACCTAAAAGGAGACGACTTTCAGGCCTTGACAGACTGGATTTAGGTGTTTAATTTCAACTGAAATTCAGTAAGACACACAAGAGCTTAACTAACTACTCATGGAGCCTCCAGAAACTGTCTCAAATTTACATCACATTTTTCTTCTCTTCAAATACAGGCATGGGACATTTTTGACATACACACAGACCCCAAGCTGCAGTCATACAAATACATTAATATTTGCCTCTATACATACAACATTAACAATTCAGTTTTATCACAAGTCTGTATCTCTGCATTTCACACTGCAAGATCCAGCAACCTAGTTCTGAAATTATAAGTAGTTTAATTGCTTCATTTTTAAGTAACAGCTTTGGTGTGTTTTACATTTAATCACTATCATCTATCCTGTGGCACTATTTGTTTCACTGGGCAACTTTATATCATATTTTTCCCACAAGGACTATAAACAGACCATAGTCTGGAGAAAGCAGTATCTATTAATAATTCTTACAAGTAAATCATTATAGTTCTTAAAATAAATGTAGTGATTCCCAGTTTAGAAAGCATCACCACAGGTCATCAATATTTTAGGGTCTTCTCAGCCTCAAAATTTTAAATTCTCCTATTTTCCCATTTTAAGGTAGATATTGCACTTATTCTCTACAGCAGGTAAATCCAGATTTACTCTGCAGTTTTAATTGCCCCTTCCTTCCACTGCAGGCCATGATGTGCAGCAAGCTGCTGCAAAAGCTACTTTTATTGACTTTATCCCCCTCTCTGCATCCCCACATCCTTTCTTTTTAAGGCTACAATGGTGAAGCTGGATGGGAAAATGTTTGGCTGCTTTGTCTGAGCTCTGGGCAGCATCTTGCTTTCCCACCACAGGTAGGCACAGGCTGAGAGTGCTGCTGAATGCAGGAGACTTCACCAGTGGCTGAAGCCACTGCTTATTGCTGCTATCTCAGGCACAGGGTATTTTCTACTGACTGTGGCTCTTTGCCAAGCTCTAATTAAGACACTTCAGTATGTCAGAGAGTTAACCCTCTGCTGCACCCACCTTCTCCTGAAGAAAGCAAAGGTATAAGCATCTTCTTTCTAGAAATATCCAAGCAGCTTTCCCAGTACCGGGTCTGTGAGGGGCTCCAAGCCCTCCACGTTTTTACTGCACCAATTCTATAAATTAAGATGAATTAATCAGGTAGTTGGCACTATAGATTTTAGAATTGCTGCTAAAAGTCAGTAAGTATTAGTCCTGCATCAACGTGGAGTGTGCTGCCATGTCTATTTGGCTTCAAAGAACAATGAATGGATCTCAAATTATCAAAGAGTAGAAATTCATTTAAAAAAATAAATGAGAAGAGGCTACTGAGAACTCTCAACTTTACAAACAGTTCGTTTCATTCTTGAGCAGCTATGATGTTATGAGGGAAATGAGGACTTCTGAAGGATACAGAGCTGCATTTTTGGTTTACAAGAGATCAAATATAAATGTAGTATTTGCTGATCTATCAATACTATTTATTGGTCTCACACAAAGAACAACCACCACCAAACTGAATGAGGGGAAGCTGTGACAATGGCCAAAGGGGGTAAAAGGAAGCCCACGTAGAGGCTGACTTGCAATCAATTGTAATCTGTATTTTCTTGTTCCAAAACCCTGTTAAACTGCTGCATCCTGTCAATACACAGAAATCTTCCCCAATGAAAAGCAACATAAGTAACAATGTGAGTGACTGATGAACCAAGTTACTTTCATCTAGTAACTGGGAAAGGGAAAACCCAACTTGAATAAGAGAAATTTCTGCATCCAATAAAACAGATAGGAAAAAGCAAATTGTTTGAACTTTTACAGTTACAAACCCAGAAAATGCAGTTTACTAGCCAACTGCCCTCATATTACAGAATATCACAGAGCATTTGTAATGGAGACTTTGATTACATTAGGGCAATAAATCTAGATTTTTGCACAGTCTAAATGAGGTAATTTGTAAACTAATCCCACTTCTTTGCTCTTACAGTGCATTAGCCCCCATGGAGGGAAAATCAGAGCTGCCTTCCAAAACAATTACTGATCTGATCTAGGTTGAGGACAGGTTTTCCTTTTTTAAAGTGAAATTCTCTGCTATAACATGCAAGGTTGCCCTCTGATTATATTGTTATTATTATTACTACCTTAATGCTCCAAACCACTGAGCACATAATTATTTCTACATCTAGTTTTCAACCTTTCAGTACCTTTCAGCACCACCTCCCAAAGGTACAAGAAAGCTGCAGTGGTTAATACCTATTTCACTAAGTTATGTGACATGTCTAAATACAGGAAGTCACCTTTGCCTCTTTGAAAAATATGTTCTTATGACTCCTTTTTAACTACCTAAAGGCAGAATTTCAGCTGAAATTTCACAGGATGCACATGGCATAAAAATAGGAGTACCCAAGTCAAAAATTTGCTCAAGTTTTACTTACTAGATAAAATCAGGGGAAAAAATCATTTAGCCAGGAAGCTTCTTGATCTCTGCTGGGAATTCCCATTTCAAGTTCTTCCTGACTTTTCTTATTTGCAGTGGAATAGTTCTCTTAGTTAAAGAACTAAAATTTTTAATGAATCTAAGGTATTTACACACTTCTATACGTTAAATCTTCACACTGATTTATCTCCTCTGCAGGTAACACAGTTGAGGAGAAAACACTGTTTTACATAACAGAGTCCTTTCAAAAAGTATTATTCTTTGCTATTCCCTTTACAGCAGAAAAACCAGCAGGTACTGAAGAGGATATACTCTGTTTGAATATTTTCTTTTTTTAAGCTGTGAACTGGACAGTTTAGGAGACAGCTACATAGGTGAGAAACAACAAATTTCTAAGACCACCTAGTACTGTTATGAAGTTAATAAATCTACAAGGCAATGCATGAATACAATTCTTTGCATATTTGGAAACAGTTGTATTGCTACATAGGCAAAGAGACTGTGTACAGCCCTGATACACCCTAGAGAAGTCCCCAAGTATATCTATTCCTTCTGACAGGAGTAAGTATGGATCTTACTGTATCTGATAACTGTGAAGATCTAATTTAACTGTCTTTTGTTGGTAGATGGACGTGGTCTTTCCTTGCTGTCCTCTGCCTGAAAAAAATGCTAATGCTAACACATTTCTAAATATATTTGAAAACTTTTGGGTTTGACTTTTTAACCCTTGCTTCTTGCATAATAGATTCAGTAAATTTTATCAAGGGCTGAAAGGTGTAGAGAAAGTCAGAAATCAAGCAAAAAAAAACTACAACCCACAGAAAAAGAGAAAAAACTAATTACATAACAGATGCCTGTATGAGACAATTTTAGAGTTCCACAACAGCAGCAGGTTCCCATGAGTCTGAGCAAACCAGCTTTTCTCCTTCCCAGCCTCTTCTCTGAAACAGCAGACGTGCCTTTGCAGGTGAAAGTTTCACACTTTCAGCAATTACAGTCCTCCCACAACTATGACGGAGTAACACATATTTTCCATACATAACACGTAGCACCTACTCTCCCTGTTGCATTACATTCCATGCTGCAACACCTCTTCAGAATAATGGGCTCCTACGGAGCAGCACTGGGATGCACGCGGAAGCAGCAGCGTGTAACCATTCATTCCTGCAAGAGATCCCTTAAAGCAAGGATGGATCAGCTGGATGCACTCCCCCCCTCCCACTCCCTGAGTGTGCTCCCGGCTCTGACACGCCATGGAAACCATCAAGGGCCATGTAACCTTCTCTCCTAATTTCCATAGTGGTTCCTTTCTACCTCATCACCGGCAGAAGCAGGTGGGTTTAATTATTATGTGTGTTATGCAGAAACCTCTCCCCTTCAAGCAGAAAAGGGGGGGGGCAGAGAGGGATGAGAGAGAGGATGTGTCAGACTAATTTACATGCTAATATTACACCTCAGTTCCAAAGTATATTAAAAGAAAAGGCAGTTGCCCTCAAATAATTTATGGATAGCAATATTTTACTATCCCTTTACAATCACCACTAAGTTTTGAAACACTGGGCTATTGATAATGAAGGTTTGTTCTCTGGAAGTCCTGGCAACCTGGCCTCTAGGGACCAGAGCCATTGTAAGCCGATTTGTATAGAAAAAAAGAAAAATATTAGTTAACGTGGTGGCTGTTTGCAGAGCTGTTCTGTGCAGACATTCTGCAAGACGGGTTGACAGAAGTATTTTGCAGCCTCTCCTGTCGAAAACTGCTAAATAATAACTGGATCTAGAGCCCAGCCAAGCCCGCAGCTAGGGGAAAAACGTGATGCATAAGGTAGAAGGAACACCCATGCAACCGCACTCGGACTTATCTCCTCCTAGACGGATGAAGTAACCACCTTGTTGACCTGTCAGTCTCGCTAATCCACCCTCTATTTTCAGTTAATATCATTAAAGTTCAGCGCCTGAGAGCCCGGAGGGAGAGGCAAGCGCCCCATCCCCTTTTTCCACGGGGCGGTAACCAGATGTCAATGGCTGCAGCTGTGACTACATAATTACCTGTTTGCATGAACGCCGACCGCAGTTTAGATTTAATAGGTCAGACGACAATGCAGCAAAACGCATTTAGCCCGCGATTACCCCTTTTCAAACATTCTCTCGCTCGCAACTTCGACCCTGGGAACATTGCGGGCACAGACTCGGGTCAATAAGAAACATTGGCCAGCACAATGGGGCTGGCCTCAAACAGCGCTGTTGACAGACACCGGCACAAAGGCGGTGAATAGAGTCCCCCTCAGTTCTCACACAGAGCGAAGAATGAGTCAGTGTACTGCCGCTTTGGTGCTCTGTTTGTACAGTGTATACAGCTTTTGTCCACCGCCACTGTTCCACCCTCAATGGGGGCTAAAGAGCCGAGGAAGTGAAGGCGGAAGAATGGCTCCGCGCTCGCCCCGGCAGCCAGTGGCGGATCCCCCTGCGCAGGAGGGCTCTGGTGGGAAGCCCCACGGTGGGAAGAAGTCCAAAGGGGGGAAGAAGCCCCGTGGTGGGAAGCCCTGTGCGGGGAAGAAGCCCCTTGGCTGGAAGAAGCCCCACGGTGGGAAGAAACTCCATGGGAGGGGAAGAAGCCCCTTGGCTGGAAGAAGCCCCACGGTGGCAAGAAACTCCATGGGGGGGGCAGAAGCCCCGTGGCTGGAAGAAGCCCAACAGCGGGAACAAGCCCCACGACAGGAAGAAGCCCCATGACGGGAAGAAGCCCCACAGTGGGAAGAAACTCCATGGGGGGGAAGAAGCCCCACGGCAGGAAAAAGCCCCATGGCAGGAAGAAGCCCCACGGCAGGAAGAAGCCCAAAGGGGGGAAGAAGCTCCACAATGGGAAGCCCCACATCAGGAAGAAGCCCCACAGTGGGAAGCAGCCCCACAGTGGGAAGCTGGTCAGGCAGCTCCCACCACCCAGTGCTGACACTTCCCATTTCTGTCTTCGTGTGACGACACTGCAGAGAC
Organism: Calypte anna; assembly: GCF_003957555.1. NCBI lineage: Eukaryota > Metazoa > Chordata > Aves > Apodiformes > Trochilidae > Calypte > Calypte anna. The sequence continues at coordinate 122,400,645 of NC_044245.1, forward strand.
CATGTGGTGGTTTTATGTAATATATTTCATCTCCTTCAAAACCAAAACCACAGTAAAGTGCTCCCCACACATAAGCCATCCCTCCCACCATGACCCAGTTCACGGCTGCGATTTAGGGGAAATGTTTTTAAACTGAAGAATAGGTTTAGATTGGATCTTGGGAAGAAATTCTTCAGTACGAGGGTGGTGAGACTCTGGAACAGACTGCCAGGGAAGCTGTGGATGCCCCCTCCCTGGAGGTGTTCAAGGCCTGGTTGGATGAGAGTTAGAGCAACCTTGTCTAGATGAAAGCATCCCTGCCCATGGCAGGGAGGCTGGAGTAGATGGTCTCTAAGGTCCCTTTCCAAACTAACTTAATCTATGATTCTGTGAACTTTGATCAGGAAGAAGAACTGAGCATGGGATATGGAATGACAATATCCTTATGTCCCTTCAAAAGGTACATCAACAATGATAACAATGTAGTCGACATTTTAAATCCCCAATACGAAGACTTTCAAAGGAATGGAGAAGAGTAACAGAAGACAACCACAGCTATACACCTGTATTTCACACAAAACATTTACACTGTGCAAATAAAGAGTCAAAGAAAAACCATCATATACACAACACTGCATTTGCAATTTTTATTAGTTACCTATAAGCAGAGAAAAAAATAAAAATACTTCATATAGACTACTACTACTCTTTAAGTAACTCTCCTCATCAAGTTTTCCTTTCTGGAAACCATACTTCTGCTATTTACATTATCATCCTTATACACACATTTTTTTTTAAAAAAAGTAGCCCCCCAGCATAAAAGCAAAACTGTTACCTTCACCTGCTTCACATACTGTGAGTACAAAACAAAATATACACTTTATTCTAAGGAGCAAAGTCTTTGCTTAAAAAGATATTTAGACTTTGGAATTATTGTCATAAAGGTAAAGAGCAGTTGCTAACTCCCTTATTAAATCCTGCATACTGTGTTACAGTCATACATGATAAAGATGAAGTGCAAGCACTTCTAACATGTTTTAAGACTGTGAATTGGTTTAAAAAACAGAAGGGAGAATAAGAAAATTGCCTTTTAGATTAAGCAAATCCCTAAGATTTTCATTAATGGAACACAAAGAACATTGTTTAGTTTATAACTAATAGCCAGGATACTATAAGCATGCTCTCTATTGCTTTTTCAATATTATTTTTAAGCTCAAAGTACTGGAATGTTATTAGAATCAAACACCTACAGAAAAAAATCTGCAAAATGCTAAAAAATTGATGTTTCATGCCAGAAAAAAATAATTCCAAAAAAATTTAAAGTTTCATTATGCTAAAGATTTGGGGTGTCTGAAGCCATGACTTTCACTCTTGGCAAATGAGTTGAGAGCACGTGGCTTAAAAGATATCACCTTATTCTCAGATACTTTATTTTAAAGGAGTACAGGAATTTCTACTCTTTATAGCTACGTGTGGCCTTATTTAAATAAAGCAGGCCTGTCTGCTTTGAACACTACCTATAAGACATATGACTTTACTTGAATATACTGGCACTTGGTATGTAAAGGAGGCAAACTTTTGCACAAATGCCAAAGGATGCCTGCGAGCCTGCCAAGGATCTGATCAATCACAATCCTAAACATACACTTCAAAGGAGGAAAATCCTCACCTTTCAACTACTATTAGGGTTATTACATACCCTGTGACTGGCATATCCATAGATCTAAAGGCTGAGCAACAAAGCTGGAAGTCTAGCACAATTTTTATTTTTTATTTTTTTAGAATAATGAATGGGAAATTCTGAGCAGAGAAAGACCTTCTAAGTTTGCTCTGTGATAAGAGAAAAAGTAAATGGAGAAATAAACTCTCCTCCGACAGAGTGATTTTAAATCACTGGAAAACTCCTTTTTCCTTTTTTCAAGCTTAAATCAGTGCTCAGCAAGTTAAACCTAGCCTCATCTACCCCAGCTATACATTATTCCTTTCCACTTTTAGCTTTAACTAAGCATACCAGTGGTGCATATGCAAGGCCAAAGCACACCATATTCTTGCAGAATCAGAGGAGTATTTCACAAATCTTCACATTACAGCAACGTGGGAGTCAAGTCACTGAAAGGCCCAGAAAGGGATATTGTATTTGCTGCCATGCATCACTGCTGCTCAGCATCCCCCCAAGGCAGGCAGTACTGCCTCCTGCCAAGCAGAGGATCACAGCTTGTTTACTGAGCTCTGTCTAAAGGAAGCAGAGTGGGATTCAGCCTCCTCTCCAGCAGCCCTGTCAAGCCAGCTGCCAAGAACAGTCTTGAAAAGCTTGGAAGAGAGCAAAATCCAGTAGTTAGGTGGTAAGTAGACCGGGCTGGCACTAGGGACCCAAAGACGAGTGAGGGGGAGCAGGCACTACCCAATCTGAAAGATTAAAACACTTTTAGGTAACTGCAAATGTCTAAAGTCATAGGAAAAGAAGTAACTGAACTCCCTAAGTGGAAAAGCAGATTAGTAATCATCTTATAATTACCACTCTGATTAAGATCTCTGTCTGAGTACTTGAAGTTAATTGAGTACAAATTGCAAATAAATTAAGCTGGTATGCTACTTACATTTCCTTGTGACATATGGGAAAGACCTGAAAAGTTTGATTTGGATTTCATGTTGCAGAAGACCATAATTTAAATATTTAAATTTTTTTATGTAAACACTCCATTACTTCCAGAAGATTTCAGAACATACGTGCTGTGCATTTCTTCAAATATACCCTTCCTATAGGTTTATACAAACCATTAACCTGGCTTATAAGATCTCATTGCCTTTGGAGGAGCCCGCTAACCACTAAGAAAACAAAGAACAAGAGGTATCACATAGAACAAGTAAGCAATCCTTCATTCCTTCGATTAAAATCATTAATCAAAGAAAAATTGCTTAAGCCCTTTTCCTCTTACCCTACTAGTGGGAAGTCACCAAAAACTAATAAGTGATAGGCATTTTTAATTGTACCCAATGGTTATTTCCCTGCCATCAGTCATCTCTCAATTTCTCGGTTAAGTGGGTACGTGCTCACACAGTGTGACCACATTATGTGGACTTTTCCATGTGATCAGAGCCTGCCAAGTCTCAAAGAAGATATTTTAAAATAGAGCTTCAGTATTTTTCAGAATAATCCCTGCAGGATTTGGAGGACTGAGGGGCAGTTATTATTTCTCACCCAAGCTGGGTGGTTGGATTTTGAGTTCTTTAGATAAAGTAATAAATTGTAAATGTTAAGACAGGAAAATAGAAAATGTGCCTTTCCTGACAGCTATCACAAAGAGAAAAAGTAAAAAGCTTTGGTTTTGTTAAAAAAAAAAAAAAAGCACCATGATTGACTATCATCATACTTCCTATTTCAGTGTCCACAAATCATGACTACTTTCAGCAAGTTCACAAAGCAAAAGACATCTGCAAACCCTGCTTGGCTGCTATCATGCCTAAAATGCTGACAGTGCCAAGGCAGCAGTGACCACACACAGGCTCCTAAATTTATTAAGGCAAGGTTTAACAGCTCTTAAAAGAGTAACACTTTTTTTTTCTTTTAAAATATATTAATTTTTATTTTCACTGCAGCTCTTCCAGCATAACAGCAATACCTGCCTAGGATTTAAAATTTAATCTTGAAAATGTAAAAAAAGATTAGGCCAGCAAATACAATAGCAAGGATTGCATGATCAGATGCTCCTTACTCAGTAAGGGCAATTATATACAATCCAAGTGATTTTTTTAGTTCTTTCTATTGCCTCTCCTTCTTCCTTCAAAACATTTGGTACAAAAATTCTACCCAATTGCTGCTCCCATCTTATTTCCCCACAAGCACATGTGAAAAGAGAGGTGGCAAGGTTGTTTTTGTTGGCACAGGAGTGAGCTGAAAAGGAAAGTAAATTACTCTTAAATAACAGACATGCAATAAAAAGTTATTTATTTTTGCCTCTTAACACCTTTTTTTTCTTTTTATTCAGATTTGCTAAGCTGCCTAATAACAGCAAAGCAGTTGAATCTTCTACACACAGCCTGAAAAAGCTCACCTTGCTGTGTAGGAATTTACCTGCTTTTGTGTCCTGGCTGGGTAACAGCATCTAAATAGGTTGAGGAATTACAGAAAGCGTCAGGGGAAGCAGAGCACACGTCAGGGGTTTGGTGTGTAGGAGTAACAGACCCAGTTTTATCAGTCTTTTGGGCCTATGCCAAGAGGCAGTCAACACCCACTCCTCCCTCTGATGAACCATCCCTCTCCACAGACAGTTGACTGCAAATACAAATGCGTGACTAAATCCTCAATGGCCACTGACAGCTTTTAAGTATCTCCAAGAAGAGAGATTCCACAACCTCCCTGGGCAACCAGTGCCAGTGCTCAGTAAAAAAATGTTTCCTTATGTTCAGGGGAGGCCTCCTGTGTCTCAGTGTGTGCTTTTTGCTGGTGGTCCTGTCACTGAGAAGAGCCTGACTGAATTCTCTTTGCAATCTCACTTCAGGTATTTCCATACATTGATGAGATCAAGATCAGCTCTCTCAGCCCTTCCTCACTGAAGAGATGCTGCAGCCTCTTTATTATCTTAGGGGCACCTTCACTGGACTGTCTGTTGAACTGGGGTGCCCAAAACTGGACACAGCACTTCAGGTCTGGCCTCACCAGTGCTGAGTAGAGAAGGATCACACCTTCCTCCAACTGCTGGCAATGCTTTGTTTCATGCAGCCCAAGACACCACCCATCTTCTTTGTCAGAAGGGCACATTGCTGACTCATGTTCAATTTGGTGTTCACCAGGACTCACAAGGCCTTTTCTGCCAAGCTGCTTTCTATCTGGGTGGCCCCAGCATGTAGTGGTGCCTGGGGTTACACCTCCCAGAGGGAAGGACTATGCACTTCTCCATTGAACTTCATGAGGTTCCTGTCAGCCCATTTCTCCAGTTTGTCAAGATCCCTCAATTGCCTTTTTAAAAAAGTTGGTTTAATTAAAAATTCCTATTCCGCCAAGTTTAAAAAAACTGATGTGAAGCACAATACTAAAGGATCCAACAATAAATATACACCAACTTTGTGAAAGGCTTGACCCATGCCTTGTGAAGAGCTTGAGATTGATATATGACCTGCAGAGTGTTTCCCTTGCTGTGTTAATTCTCTTCTAAGACTCGCTCACTGAAACTATTGCAGAGGGATGAATAATTACCACTCCAAGGTTATACGACAGCATTAATTCTCCTGAGTAAGATCTATGTTATATGAAGACTTGTAATTCACATTTGGTCCAAACCATCATTAATTCAGTTTCTCAGCCTAGAAACTAAATAGCTCCTGTCCCTGGGCAAGTCTACACCTCTCAGTGGATTGCCCACAAACTAGTTTAGACCAAGCTGGCTCCCAAACTGAAATTGGAGGCCACGTAAGCACAGCACTGCAGGTCAGCTCATTATGCTAAGGAGAGGGTTGAGCACTGTTACACCCAACCTAATAAAGCAATTATGCTGCTTCAGTAACCTGCACTGCTTTTTCACCCAGCCCTTACCTCTGTTACAGGAACAGGTCAAACTGCACAGACTAAGCCAGAAACACCTGCACCTTGCTCTGCTGTGTGGTTTGGTAAAGTCCAGTTCCCTGTACCCCATGAAAAGTACCTCAAACCTACACAAGTGGCATGTCCCTACCCCATCCACTGGCAGCCACAATCAGTGAAACACACTCATCAAGGTTTTCACTAAAAATCAGAATCTTCTGCATCTGGAATGGTTGAGATTCCTACAGCCTTTTCTAGCTATTACATAATTAATTATACTTTACTAGAAATACTTATGCAAGATAGCTCCTCCCCACATGCAAACCGCAAAGCTTTCTCCAAAAGAAGACGAAATTTCAAATATGGTGTATACAGAGATACAAGTCAATTATTCTCATTCTAAACAAAATACTGAAATTAATATTAACTCTTCTGCCAACTCAAGAGTTTATAACTCTAGTTTCTACAGTTCTTGACATCCCATATTTGAACTAGGGAGAAAGAATTAACCTTCCTCATCTTCGAAAGATAATACTCAAGCTTTTCAATGCAATAATAAGCTTCCCATGCCGTTTTTTTTTTTTTTTCTATCATGTATGTGTGCACGTCCACATATGAGAAAAAGTGTGGCTTAATGAGTATTTACAGACTTTGACACTGCCAAAAAAGCTCCAGGCCTCCTATGGACTGCTGTGTTTTCCCAAGACATTTGAAACAGCATATTCCATCTCCCATTTATCATGACACTCTGGGAAGACCGAGTTGGCACCAAAATTTCACTGGTAAGTGCTACTAGTTTCATGGGGTTTTTCTCCAAAGGCAATCAAATTTCACAACTCCCTGCTACTTTAAAATAATGAGAGAAATTAAAGAAAAAAGGATGAAAAAGTGACGTGCAGGCTTGCATGCACTGCCGCGGCTGTGATCCTAGGGCTACACTGGATACTTCATACTGAATACTGCATAGGGTACCTCATTAATATGGATTAATTGCACTTTTGATAACCAACACCTGTCCCCCAGGATTATTCTGTTCACTAAACCAAGGATCTATCTGTGATGAAAAATTTGCAGTGTAGTCCAAAAAAGTGTTTACAGACTTTGGGCTCCAGGAACTCTGGAAGCACAGCCTTGTGTATAACAGAACCACAAAAAGCCAACACCTTCATTTGTGGTTGAAAATAATCACTGAAGAACGATATACAGTGGGTGGCAAAAACAGTCACAATTGAAAAGTAACCAAGCAAATAATAAGCTGTGTCCATAGGGGATAAAAATGCTATAATTTCTAAAATGCACGGTGCTATAAATAAGTTAGAGGTTATTTGCTGAAGTACAAAGATTAAGTTTGCAATCACACAGCCATTCTGCATGCCTATTTAAAAAAAAAAAAAAAAAAAAAAGGGCTGAAATTGTTTGAGAGCAGACAGAGTGGCACCACGTGCATTGTTTGGGCTGGGAGCAATGGAGTTGTGCTATATGGAAGCTTTGTAGAAAAGGGAGTTTATGCCACACCTCCTTGAATTTAGCTGTCTTCAGTATAAACAGTAAGGCTTCCTTTTTAACTTGCAATGTTGGTATGTGGGAACATGAGGAGAAGATCAGTCCTGCTTTGATTTCTCCCAGGAATTTGGGCAGTTTGAGACCAAAGGTTGACCTGAGTGCCAAAACCCAAGTTTTCTGATGACTAGTGCAAACCACCTTAGTCCCCTGAGAATTTCAGCATGGCATTCTGGTAATTTTAATCACACAAAGAGACTGCTTTTACACTGCGTGGAGACCATTTGTCTGGTTATGTTTTCCATAAAAGTTACAAACTGGAAGATCTTCAAGGAAGCGTGGGTGCACACTTCGTTTCGCACTTCAGCAAAGTTGACCAGGTCATTAACTATTCAACAATTCAAAAATACTATGGTGTAAGTTAATCTTTCATAATGCAGAGGAATTTTTGCCCCCCCCCCCGCCCCGTAAATAGTTGCTTACCTTAATAGCACTACAACTTGGAAGCTAAAAAGGTTGAGGAAGGAGCAGGAAAGTACAAAGATTAATTTGATCTCAGAGAGCTCTTTAGTATTACAAACATTATTAGTCAGCAAAATGGCTCCTGATGGGCAGAAGCCATTTGAAGTTACAGGCACAAAGGAAATCATTGTCAGATACATTTCCCATATTCTCCCAGGTCACTTACTTATGCCACTACTTTTTTTTTTTTTTTTTTTTTTTTTTTTCCCCCCAAACAAAACTATTTAAAGCAGAGCTGATGACAAAAGAAAGGAACAGACCTTTTGTGTGAAAGGTCAAGTATGAGTCCATGCTGACTAAGATTACCTTAATAGGTATTTTTTGTACGTTATATATCTTCTGCTTTGATTATTTATAAGTGAGCAAAATTTATTTATAGAACTTTCCAAAAGCATTATTAGAAGAAACATATCATCTTTAAACCATGGTGACTGCTTAAAAACACACACAAATCTGCAAATTCTAATGGTTCTGCGACATAACATTGGCAAAGAGAAGAAAAATAATGTGACTTACTAACTCATATAATATCAAATAGATATATAGAAGTGTAATTAATTATAAAGTGTAATGAATGAAACCACACTATATTTATATTTAAAACATGTAGTAGCAATCAGTTTTGGTAAAAAAAGATAACAATCCTGGAAGGGGTATACATAGTTAATAGCAGAGCACATGAACAAGGCAATGGCAGCAAAATAAGATGAAAGGAAGGAAGATAACACATTCCAAGAGCCTGGTTACACATTTTCTCTGTCTTCCTTCCAAAGTTTTTCACAGTGTGGTTACTACTAGAAAGACTTGCAAGAAAAAGACTGATCTGTTGGTAATTAAAATTACAGAAGGCCATAAGCAGCAGAGGAAACCACTGATTTAATGCCAGTGAGCTATCAGCAACAGTTTTAACACATAAATAGAACGAAGAAATGCTGTTAATATAGTTACTGTGTTCATTCTCCTCATTTACCAAAAGTGAGTGCTAAAAACATTTTCCTCAGCAGAGTTTGGGCCTTTTCTAAGCAAGAACTACAGCCACAAAATCAAAAGCAATTTGCACAACAACTGAGCATGGTGGGCACTTTATCAGTACCTTCAACATGCATTAGTAGTCTTTAAAAGAGTAAGTTACTACAGGCTTTCAGCCTCTATTTCATACAACCCCTTTTCTGCATCTGCGTAAGTCTGAAAACTGTACTTGTAAAAGCATTATTTATCACTTGTACTGCTGGTTAGCAATTTCCTTCTTTCCCTTTGAGAACTACACAGTACAGAGAGATGTTATTTTGCTGTCAAGAGACAGTAAAAAGGAAGTAGACTGCTGGAAAAGCAAAGATGTAAAACTAAATTCAACATTACTACAGCAAGAAGTGTTCCCTTTACATATCACAACACTGCAGTCAGCAGCAGCACAGGATGGGAAATACAGAGCTACTCTACTAAGGTAAACGGCATTAGGTCTCTCCACTGCCAGCAGATCTGTATCCTAAAGGTCCAAACTACTACCCAGAGACCTTGCTCTGAGTTAGTCACAGACCACAGGTTAAGCATTAATTTAATTCATTGTGATTCCCCCAGCAATGAAAGAGAGAAGGCTCTGGGAAAAAGGAGTGAGGTGCTGGATGTCTCTATTACACCAAGCTCCTACAAGTTGTCTGGGCTTCATTTAATTTTTAAAGAGTTAGGAAGGTTATGTCTTTACCACCATCCCTCTAAACCTTTCCATAGTAGTCTTTCATCATTATATATACAACAGTCAAGGAAACGGGTTCAGTAAGCAAAGGGTGATTCACCACAGTCTGACATCTTCCCTTGTGCAAGCATTTTTGCCTAGAACAAGGTAGCTTGCTCTGTGTGAGGTAGCTCATTCTGGTTGAAGGATGCACTTACTGTTCAAAAAGCATTCAACTGGCACCAAAATGGAGTAGTTAACTCCAAACTTACCCTCCAGGTTAAAGCACAGGGACTCTGTTTAACACACAGACTGGAAATAAACCAAATGATTTCTTACTGAAATCCTCCTACCTACAGAGCGTCTCTCCTCCACAGGCCTCTGGGTTCTTTTTTTTCAGAAATTGATTTTTTTTAATCTTACAAGATCTTTTAAATAGTTTCACTTAAGACTGTTAACTTAAGACAGTCTGGTATGTGCTAGAAAATAACCACCCTTACTCACATTACCTAGTTAAAAAGATAGATTATTTTAATTGGATTACATTCTGACCTTATCTGTAGAACATTTTAAAAATACAACAAAAAGAGAAGAATTTGAAGTGTTTCCCCAATAAAATCCATCCTGGCAATGATTCAAACAGCATAAATATTTTGATAGAAGTTACAGAAACAGCATTAGGTAATGCTTTATAATGCTCATTAAGCTGTCATGTTCTAAATTACAATCAGCATCAAATGATTTCTTCCTTTCTCTACTATTTAAGTTTGGCAAATATGCACTTTATAAAAGGTGTCAAGTAAAATCACCACAGGATATACTGGAAATCCCTGCACCAGCTGCAAACTCAAACATAAAGGAAGTGTCTTTCTGATCCTACAGCCTGATAATACTGGAGTTGCTGGAGGGTTACAGCAGTCTTTGAAAAAAAGGTTCATTACACTGGCTTGGAGAGGTGCAGTTTAATCCTCTTTGGAAGCTGGTCCCACAATCCTACATTTCAGAAAATTGCTGAAAGCCATTGTGTTTTTGATGAGAATTGGTCATTAAGAGTACAGGTGCAGAACACACAACAGGCAGTGTCAGCACAACCCCTTCCCACATTTTCTAGTTCTTAGGAATTTCATCTGATAAAGGCAGAAGCAGGTTGTAACAGCACCTTTGTGCCATGGATTAAGTTGATGCTCGTTTGGGACCTAAGACAGACACTTTTTTTCCTCTTTAGGACTTCGTATCCTCTACATGTTAAAAGAAAGAAAGAAAAAAACCCAACCACTTTCTTCCTATAGCTGAAAACTTACTTTACTTTCCTACAAACCCTTTCTTATTTGTACAAACTCTGGGTGCTTTACAGAATTGCCATATGTTGTTGGCATAAAACATAAATTTAACACACCATTTAAGTCAGTGTATCAGGAAACATGTTTTTACTCATTATAGTATATACTAAGTAAGTACAGAACATATTGAATAAGACTCTGAAATCATAAGGATAATAAATGGTCCTGTAACATTAAATAAAATCCAAATAACAAAATTCTGTTGATATTTATAATACATTATTGTCTGACCCCAGTGAGATTGTACTAACATCATCTCATAAACTGATACATGCTTCCTATCTCAACACCATCTACATTGATAATGAAATGTATTTTTTACAGTCCTATGAAACAGCCTTCCCAAAGAGGATAGGAGTGAAAACCAACTGAAAACAGCTGGCAAGTTCTTCAAATGTTTATCCAATAAATTTTGTCTCATTACTGTTCTAAGGTTTATTTTTTCTTAAGGGTTTGTGGTGGTATATTTGGTTTTGGTTTGTGGTGTTGGGTTGGTTTTTTTTTCCAAACATTGATGTTTACTTTAGAAGGACTGATGGAAAAAAGTGCATTTTTGCAGCTACTTCAAATTTTCCAAGTGAAGGACACCTTTCTTGGTAGCTGCTCTTTACCAAAGAGTCTTGAGGGTGGAATTCCTTTCTTATGGCCACATGGTGGTAGCACTACAGGGTCTTTCACTTGGACATGCCAAGAAATTACAACTGTTAGGATAAGGACTGAGAAGCTTAAGAGAACCAGCTTTACAGCTAAGAACCTCTTGTAGGATTTTGGTTTCTTTTCAAGCAACTTCTAGTACTTCCAAAAGACCAAAGAACATTATATAAAGAAAAAGACAACTGTATTTCAGCATCACGAAAATAGTTGAGAAAAAAAGCCAAATTACCAAGGAAATATCAAAAGCACATGTCCTCATGGAGATATCTCTTTGCATAAATAGCAGGAGGAAGATTTTTTTTGTCTAAAGATGCTGAATTAATATTTTTGAGGAGCTGCCAAATACCTGAAGAGAAAATCACAGTAAAACCAAAGATAAACATCAGAATACAGGTATTAGGAGAGCCATGCTCTCAAAACTGACTTCATAAAATGGTATAATGGTTTTTAATGTCTGAAGGTCGATACAGTAAGTTTTGTCAGAAAGTGAATTAACATAAATAACAGTAACAGTCTTACTGCAATCAGCAGTGTAAGCTGGTACAGATCTAAATACACATTGCAAATTTGATAAGGCAAACTTTATAAAGCAATGTAAGCAGATCAAAGCAATTGTACAAGTAAAGGCATGTCTTCCCACTACTTCTTAATAATCTAAGAGATACAAACTCCACAGCACCTGAATGCTATCGATGACATACTCAGCTAGCTAAGATAGCAGCTTTCTATGTTCATTTTTCATTTCACAAGTACTTTGCAAATTTTGTGTTACAAATCCCAGATAGAAATGAACTGGTGTAACTATATTAAATGACACTGCACCTTATGACAAGCTAAACAACAAAATAAAGATTGCCTGTGACTGCAATTTTTTGAAAATGCAAGTAGGGTTTAGAAATTCCATGGAATTTCAAACTGAATTGGAAAAAAAATGGCATGATTTATTTAAATTATCTTTTTTCTTAAGCAAAAATTTTTATTTAGCAGACTAGGATCATGTATCATTTAAACACTTAAGAAGTCTGAGACAAATTCAGGTTTCTGGACTTAACTGAGGAGAAAGGGAATTTGAATTGGTAACCTACATCTCAAATGAATTCTTGAAGTTCATTAGATCTGAAGTATCCACACTACTACTTCCACTGCCCCTACAGCCTCAATGCTGTAAATGCTGTCTGTATCATTTTGTGAACTACAGCCTTCTTTTTTTAACAATGCCCAGGCTGTTAACTTCCATCTCTCCACTCCCACTCAAAAGCAGTGAGAAGGAAGTATAAACAAGCCTTATGTGGATCTGCTTGTTTTTATCATTGCAACAGGCAGCCAAAAGTGTAACTGGCCTAGATTCTCTCAGCCCCAGGCTCATGCTCCCAGCATTCAATGGACAACTAACTCACTCTGATGCATCTGTCCCAACACTCATTTCCTTGGGTCTCATTTCCTACTGTACAACCAAGACACGCACCAGAAGACAAGACATACAGTATTAGATGAAAGATGAGAGAAGGAGTGGACAGACATTTGTCTGCCTGTCAGTTTTTTCAGGAACAAGTATTTCATTACTTTCTCCCCCTCTCCATTGCCACTCAAGTATTCCAGAGTGGAATTGCCCACACAAGGACACGGCAAACGATGAGCTCAGCATTCCCAAGGTGAAAGAATCAGAGATTTGAAGGCAATACATGAAGTTGCCTGCTTCCCAAACCTGGCAGTAAGCACACAAGCAAACACAGGGCAAGCTAAAGAGGACTGCGCTGCAAGCAAGGAAGGGCATGAGTGCATGGAGCCTCCCTATGAACCATGCAAGGAGAGTGTTGAGAGCTACAGGTGAGAATCAGAGAGAAGATCAACAAAGACAGCATCACAGTAGATGTCTGCTAGGGGCTGTCTGGTCAGGAAGAAGCAGCCTCATTTGAACAAGAAGCCATCTCATGATTGCAGACCTTGATTCTCATGGGGGGCTTCAAATGTCCTGATGTCTGCTCAAGTAGAAACAAACATGATGGGAGTAAGCAATCCAGAGCAAGTGCCCTGGTGGCATTTTTTCTCCAGAGGTGCCAGGGCAGGTCTTCTGCTGGACATGTTACCCACAGGTAGGAAAGTACTGTTTGGGAACACAGTAGCTGATGGCAGCCTCAGCTTCAGTGACCACCGGTGTCAGAGCTTAAACACTGGAGGAAAGTCACAGAGGAGAGACCTGGGCTTCAGTACTGTGGCATTTAATTTATTTGGCGTAGACAAGAAGCTGTTCTGCAGTGAAAAGGTGTCTGGAAGGTCTCTAAGATCAAACTCTTAAATGCTCTAGAAAGCTCTTCCCCAGTGCACAGAAGTCACTGTCTGGAAAAAGGCAAGCTCAGCTGAACAGGTCTGACCTCCACCACAAAAACAAAATGAATGGTCATAGATTGAAATTAATATAGAAACACTCCTCAGGCATGCAAGGATGGGAGGGGGAGAGGCAAAGCTCACCTCCATTTTGAATCAGCAAGGGTTTCAAAGAGAAAGAAGGGCTTTATCATTGCACCAGCAGCAAAACACTAAGAAAATCTCTACGTGCTGCCAAATGTGATGGGCATAAAGGACACAGTTTACCCTGGGCCATCAATTACGTTTGGTTTCAAAGTCATAGGCCTGCCAATGGAAGTTGACTACACAATCTCTTGGATAAGATACTGTCACAAACTTGGATACAAACATGCAATTATTGCCGTTATTTCTTTTAAAAATCTATTATTTCAGAACTACTTATCACTGGAAATTAATTTAATCATTTAGAAATAATGATATTGCAGATTAACAAAGATGCTTCTCCTCTGTCAAGGAAAAAAGAGGGAAGAAAGATGGACAAAAATATTCTGATATCATGAATTCAAAAACTTTTTTTGCCTACATATAAAAAACTAAGTGTTAAAGCAACCTGGACACAAGTTAATTAGGAGAGATGTTTTCTGATAATATAGAATCATGAGATGCTAGAGGCTGGAAAGCTCATAGTGCAACTTCCACTGGAATTTGCTATTTGCTTATCTTTTTGCTCTTTAACTACTGCATTCCCTAGCACAAATGTCATAGTTCCACCACAGATCTAGTCCAGAACACAGAGTGAAACTTCCCACTGGAATATGTACAACATCTTCTTCTACAATATGAAATATTCAACATCAGCACTGATCTTCTATTCCTAACTTTATTATCACCAATAATGTGTAAACTCCTCAATATATCATCTCATGTATACACATGTAGCAGAGATAGGTTCCTGCCTGAGAAAGTTCACAGATTACTTAGGATTAAAGTACCCCATTCACAAAACTCCCAAGTATTTCCATAAATAGTGCTTGTTTTAACAACTCGGATTACTTCCCCTTTCCTCAGTGACAAAACAGTAACTTTGGTCATCAAAAGCTGATATAATATAGACAGCAATAGTGCATACCCATACCCTGCATTCAAGACAACAATGTCTGAGCTACATAGATCTGTTTGCAAACATACTTTCATTCTGCACAATATGGTAATTTCTACATTTTAAACTACAACATTCACACAAACCATCCAAGCTCCGTCCAGAAGATGGTCAAGTCCCATCAGCTAAGCATTTTAGTATGGCATTCATACATGTTAATTGCTTACCATAAGTTTATTACTTACTTTCCATCTACTTCTGGTCTTTTGCACACACAGTGAAACTTGCCACCAAAATCTATATACAGATCATCTTCTACGATATGGAATATTTGACCAATGACAATTTTATCTTTGGCAGGTCCCATCTGAATTAAAGGAGAGCGTCTCAACATGGATGCAAAGGATTCAGATTTTCCTGAAGCAACCTACAGATAAAGGAGAAAAAAAAAAAAGGATTTTACAAAACACGCTGTCTCAAGGATTTTATCTTGTAACACACAAAAAAAGCTTAATTCACTAAATTACAAGATTTTATGTGTTTGGTGCATTTTTAATGAGACTTTTAAGGAAGCATCTTATATTTCTCCAACCCCAAATATTGTACACATTAAGGGTAAAGCTTTCAGTAATTCAGTCACAGAAAACCACAACACACTCCATCTGTCAGTTATACTATACTACTACAGATATAAAAATGCATTTGCAGTATTAGAAGATACTCCAGAAAAAAACATTTCTCATCTCTTTGTTATCTCCTTGGTGAAATCCAAACCAGAATTACCACCTTGTAGCTACTTGTGCCACTATTTAATAATGAATAATAATTAAATCTTTATTTTAAAGGAAAAACAAACAAACAAAACATTTTGCAAAAGCATCAAAAGCAGAAAGCATGCACAGGACTGCTATAACACACTAAAAAAAGTGAACCACCACTTCTCTCATTTTTGACTCTACAGTATCAAAGTAAATATTTTAATTCAGCCACAAAATAAACAAAATACCAGTTTCCTCTCATAAAGCATTTGGAAAACAGGAAAACAAATCCTCCCATTCTTCATGGAAACATCTCTGGTTTGTGATCCAAGACACCTACCACAGGCTTCCCCATCATATGCCAGGTGAAGATACACAGCTACATTAAAGCAAAATTCATTCTAACACACACATTTTCCCTGACATACTAAGTTTGAGCCCTATTTAAGATTACTACCTTTGAAACACAATTGCTAAGAAAAGCCTTTTAGCCAGTAGTGAATGAAAAGGGAGATGCATTTTGGAAGCAATATGTTCCTGGAATCTGAAAGTAAATCTAAGGAAATAATATATAGATGGATAAACAGATTTTTAAAAGTGTGTTATTTCACATACCCCCATTTATCAGTAATTAACAGATACAATTATAACTTCATGCAAGATTTCTTTCTGACTACTTTTAAGCCAGCAAAAGAACTAAACAGAATATTCAAGCAATTAAAGGTTTACAGATCTCTTGGCTCAACAACACTTTCCCATTGACTACAAGTGGATACTCAAAATCATCTATATGTTATATGAAGAGAGAATAATGCCATTTTCCACTTGTACGTTTGAAACCTCTATTCTTGGGGAAGTCAAAAGAAGAAACTGTTTTGAATTTCAGCCCAATTGGAAGGCACAAACAGCACAGCTTGTTCTGAAGTGACAGAACCTCAGGAATTATAAACTAAAGATCTGACACCTGGTAAGTTCACCTCTTCAGAAAGAGAATCCTGTAAATGTAGCATCCCTAGGACAGGGGCTGAACCAATTGCAACACACACACACAGAAAGTGCACACACACCACAAAAAGACAGCAGGTGGTGATGGCAAACCACAAACAGAGCAGCAGGATTTTATATAGGAAAACTGGTATCAGATAAGGTTCCAAATACAGGACTGCTTAAATTGCACAATTCAAACTAAATTCAAATAGATGAAAATTAATTGCACAGGATGCATTTGTTGGTGTTCCAAGAATAAATGTGAAACAGTGGAAGAAATAAGAGAAAGTATTTAAATGAGATTGTATGAACTGAGAGGGCAGCACCAATATAGATGCAACTTCAAATTAAGGTGTAAGTCTAGAAGTAAACATTTCAAACATTTCAAAACTAATACTCCCTCAAAATGAATCCATCTGGACAGAAGATTATAAATTAATCCTCATACTGAAATGCCATAACCTGTTTCAGGGAACCTGAGATGCAATGAAGTGCAAAATCAGTGGTGTTCCACTGCCTGACTTACTATGGAATAGTTTGCAGAATCATTGGCCTTGGAATTCAACTACTTATCCCTGTAAAGTAACAAACACTTTTCCATCAATCCTGTATGCTCATATACATTGATCTCACAGATGACAGAGATGTCATCTTAGTTGTATGTTGTCACTCAATATGAAGTTAAAGCGGTCAAACACAAAACTCCAGAGTCAACTACTCTATCCATTGGGCTGACCATTTAATTCCCTACTTCACTGGATGGAGAAATGGGATTTCTCCATCCTTCATTCCTGACCTAAATAACTTGCCATGTCTGGGGAAGAAGATACCAATAGGAAAAAAACCCCAAACAACAGTATGTAGAATGTGATCGTAGAAACCCTCAGAGCAGAGTATTTCCAGCATGTGTTGAGTCTCTCAGACTGGTGCAGAGAAGTGCTATAAATGAAAACAATTTACCCAAGTAAGAATTAATATTACATCAAGGGTAGATGCCTACAGGGGCACATGATGCAAATACTCGGCAGCATTTATGACACTAAAGAGACAGACACAGTACCATCAATTGGCAGAGATGCTGGCTGTTCAGAAACCAGTGTTTTTGAATAGATCATCCTGCCAAATATTTTACTTGCTCCATCTGTGAGACTGAACAGCTGACAAAAATGTTTCTGGGGTCATCCAAAAACTGTTAAGTCTTCTTAATTTAGGATGCAGGTCTGTAAGTGTTAAAAATAACCAAGCTAGCACTACCATGCCTCACCCTGCCTTCTCCACTGCCCTCGAGTCTGAACTCCTGTCCCCTTATGCCACCATTTCAAGATGTGTAAGCCTGTTTCAGGAACATAAAAAAAAAAACTATTTACTTTCTTCTAAGGACAGTTTTCTGTTGTTCTAGTTACCAAACTAGATCACCAAAGGACTAAGTGAGTATAAGGATGAAAAAACAAGAGCTTCAGAGTGCCCACAGCCAAGGGCAAATATAAGACCCTGGCAGCAATATATAAACTCAAAATTTTAAGAACTCCTATAATTTCATCCCAGAATTATTTTGTTATCCTTCATAGTAATGCAAGCTAATGAGAAATCTGGACTAGGAAAAAACCCCACAAAACAACAAACAAACCACAGAGAAAGGCAGATGTTATCACTTGCAGGCTAACACATATATACTCCACAGCTAACTTCAAGTCTCGAGTAAAGAACAAGAATTCTTTTCATATTTCAACAGGATTTGAGGAGGTCCACCTATAGTTTGGCTTAATTTAATGAACAGCAGTGGAATCAGACAAAACATGTGATCCACTTCCAAAAGCTGAACTGCCTTTTCTTATATGCAGATCATCTGGAAAAAGCCTGAGCTCATAAAGGATCAAGAGAACTTCTGAGACTGGCTTGAAGGAGATTTTCATAAGTTATCTAGAAAGATGGCATTAGTTATGGCTATCAAACACACTGAGCAATATTGAGCTTTTTCTAAGAAGTAGTACTATTCACAGTAAAATCATAGAATGGTTTGGGTTGGAAGAAACCTTACCGACTAATTCCAGCCCCCTGCCATGAGCAGGGATACCTAACACCAGACCAGGTTGCATAAAGCCCAATCCAATCTGGCCTTCCTTTTTCCCTTGGCAAGTACACTCATTAAATAGTATTCACCTCATTCTTGTTGCCTTCATATGATGTCACACACAGTAGGCTACCTTAAAAAACATCTTGCATTGGAAATTTTCATCTCCACTTCATGAAGATGAGTACATCCTGGTTTCCTGTTTTTATCACCTATGAGTCATCCACTCCAGTTAATAACATCCTTCTGTTTTACCTCCATGGCAGGAATAGAAAAATTCTCCCATGTGCAATCTTGTCTGTGAAATTATCTCTGGAACATGACACATAAGTACTATCTTCACACACTGACAAAAGTGCTCATTCCTTACTAGGACAAAGATTAAACTCACTAAGATACAGATGCAAATGTACAAAGAAATCCTTGCCATTCTTTATTCTTGATAGTTTTCCAAGAAGCCACCAGGAGTCTGCACTGCAAAAAATATCTAATTTACATACTGGAAAATCCTCAGAACTTTCCTCTGCAATTTCAAAATCTCCTTAACTGGATTTACCACAATCACACTACAGAAAAACAGTCAGGCAAAAAGATAACAGGGCAACATGCTTTATTAAGCACTCTACATATTTGATTCTCAAGAAGTGTTGGCCATGCAGTTGTGATCAATAATTTATCAATAACATGTCAAGTTGCAAAAACTGGATAATATTACAAAATCCAGAAGCACAAAACACTTTTTTTTCCAAGTACCTGAAGTATAAGTTTTTTTCCTCCTCCTTCTTAAATGTCTAACCTGTTTGATTTTCCGTCTAATTTCTAGATTTAAAAGATTTTCAGATATATGGATGCCTTTCACTTCTCTGCATGTAGTTCAATGAAAAAACAGTAGCTCTTCCAATAACAGAATACTCTGCAAGATGATAATTATCAACCACGGAGGAGAAAAAGGCATAGATTTAAAAGCCTGTTACAAAAGAAGTAATTCCAGTACTGTTTCTAGAGCCCAGGCTATGACTATACAAGCAGGGTGGTCCAATCCCACCCACTGAGCAGTATGTCTTTCAAATCCTAGCTACATGTTTTATGTTTGCATGTAAAGGCAAGTAGCATGCATGTTGGAATATGAAAGATCCAAATGAAACATGGAGAAGTGAGATGGGATATTGGTAATTTGACTGCTAGAATAAAGGGGTGAATGACATATTACAATCAAGTAGCATGCAAAGGTTGCAATCCTCCTTAACTATCAAATTCAATTTCTTCAGCACTAGGTTGCATAGCTAGAAAGATTTTTCTATCCAAAGTTAGTTACATGAAACAACGAAGTGGGAAAATTAATTTGCAACAAGTTACTACGATGCCACAATAGCTAAAGGCCCAACTGCCTGAAGATACTCAAAATTTGACTGGAAAAGACCCTGAGCAACCTGACTAAGTCTGTTCTACTTGGAGCAGGAGTCTGAACAGATTACATCTTGAGATCACTTTCAGCATGCTGAGAAAGAGGGAAGACTAGAAGCCCACTATAAAGAATATTAAAGGACAACTCAATATGTTAAGCTAATGTCTGACCCAATGTATATTGATAAGGCACTTATTTCAACCAGCAACCTAAAAAATGTTAGCACTATCTACTAGCCCACCTGCCTTTAATTCTCCATACCTTGTAACTACTAAGAGTGTGCACTGTTGCTCAGATACAAACATAAAATCAAGGATTTTTTTTAAGTTGTTGTAGACATCACTTGGATAAGAGGTCATAGAGCTTCACACAGTTCATTTACCAAACTCCTCTCTAGTGTGCTTTTACTATTTTTTTACTCAGATGAATGCAAGAAGCTCTATTTAAGTCAGAACTCCATTGTGCAGAAGCACATCACCTTAAAGGCAGCTGAGACAACACACCACATAACCTGACATACAACAGTTAATGACTTTCTACTTATGAGTAGTGTAACGAGCACTACCAGTTCAAGACTTCTCCTAAATTTATCAGAGAACAAGCACTGAGATTGGCTTTCACCATTACAGATTCCCTGCACATTGAAGTTTTTCCTAGAAAAAAGGATGAAGACTCAGGCGGAGTGTGGAGAGGACTGATACACGACTACAGTGACTGAAATGTCACCATACAAGCAACCACAGCTCAAAGTAACTTCTCTGGGTGCCACTTTTTTTTAATACATTGAACTACTTGGTCTGAAGCTCTTTACTGAGTTTAATATATCTTATCCTGAACATAATCCCAGAATATAATCACTCAAATTTTATGCCTCATGCCTTTAACTCATCTCAGAGACACACAGCTCTAAGTCTCCCCTTGAACAAATACATTCAAATGCTTTCTACACATCCAACTTTGAATATGTTCATGATTTTGTGTGTTCAGTGACTTTTGAGCTTTCTCAAACCAAAAGCTTTGCTCCCTGTATTAGTAGAAATGTTTAGGAAAAAAATGTTTTAAAAGAGCTGACAATAACATTTATTAGTTATTTACTCATAAAATATTGTCATAGCCTCTATTGAGTACCTAATCTAGATTACTTAAAAACCAATCCAGGCTGACACCTTCAGGCTGATTTCACTGGACAGCTATTGCCTACCAAGATATCATTCCCACTAAACTTATAGAGCCCTCAAAACCTCCTTCAGTCACAGACTTCTTGTCTCCTCTTCTAAAGCAGCTCTGCACTAGGCAAAAAGCCCTGCACTGCCTGCCTAGGGTCTCTACCACTCACATCTCCACCCAAATGGGCAAACTGACAAAGAATTGTTCCTTTTCCTCCTTCAAGTTTTTCAAACACTGTCCCAGAGTTTATAGACACCCCAAGATGCAGAAAACACCATCAGTAATTGCTTCAATATATAGCCCTAACTACAATATTATGCATCCTACTCATTTGCAGAAGTCTTGTGCCTACCATTGTTTTTTCAGACAGCACAAACTGTAGCTCTGCAGGCCAGGGGATCACCTACTTGTTTATTAACAACAGAGATGTACACAATAAATAGAAACAAGATCTGATAAATACTTGTACTTGGCATATACAGTGTATAGCTTGCTTACATTTTGTAGTACTGGGAAAAGTCAGAAGTCTAAGACAAAACATGACCATGGAGCATCACCTGGACTTCCATGTGAACAGTACTGCAAAGACAGGAACCATCTCTGCAGTATGACAAATAACTCTTTTCCATCTCTTTTCTACTATTTGAGAAACATTTGCAAAAATTGACATTTGCAAAAAAAAAAAAAAACAAACACAAAAAAATCAAATTACTTGTTATTCTCTTATTTGCAAATAGCATTCATCTCAAGTAATATTAAAGCAGAAAATTTGCAAATTGCTACCTAATGTATTATTCACATATGGAGAATACATACTATAGACATCAGCTTGATGCTTCAGTGTCTAAGAGATGTACAAGGCTCTTTGACCCTTTTTTGAAGGCCAATAATTTATTCTGCAATGTGTACAAAGATAAATATTTAAATGCTGCTACTGGGAAAACCAAAAATGTTTATGGATAAAGCTGGGAAACTACACACAAAGTAGAAAACATGGAGACTATTCATATACAGCTCTGTACAAGGAAACCTAGGACATGAGTTTTAGCTAGAATATATAGATTTTCTATGGTTTCTTTCTATGAATTTCTATGATTCAATGGAATTCTATGATTCTATGAATTAAATAGTTGAATTTTGTGGCAGTTGTGTTAGGTCTCAAAGGAACAGCACTCCACCATTCCATCTAGGACACACAGTTACAACTGTCACGGTTTAACACTGGCCCGGCGATTAAACCGAATAACAGATGCTCTCTATTAATCTCTCTCTCCTTGATAGAGAAAGGAGAGAGAATAAGGGAGAGAGACTTATGGGTTGGAAACTAAACTACACAACTTTAATGAAACAGTAATGGTAAATAGGTAAAATTACTAAATATATACAAATATACAGGAAAATGGAAACCACATTCCTCCCCCCTCTCCCCCAATAACTCTCACGTCACCCCCGAGGCTGTAGGGCAGCCCTGGGAAAGTCCAGGCTGGACTCCTGGAGTCGGCAGCAGTCGGGAACCGGAGGCAGGAACACACAGATATGGGCTGGCACGGATCAGGACCACAGGCAGACGAACGGACGGGATCCTTCCAGGATGCCGAGAAGGAAGGGAAGCAGGAAATCAGGAAAAGATCTGGCTCGGCCCTCGTGATGCCTCAAATTTATACTGAGTGTGACGTATATGGGATGGAATACTCTGTTTGGTCAATTCTGGCATCTATCTTGTCCGTTCCTCCCTAAAGGAGGGCTCAGGTGGGACCTCTTTATCCTCCTGGACAGTAAAATGTTTTCTTCAGAGCTGAGCAGTGTCCTTGGCTCTGCATACCAGTCTCTAGCAGTAACTATAAACATCAAGTGTTATCAATCCTAGAAGCACACACTGTCTGAGAAACTTGCTGTTAATTTCAGCAAATGCAACTACTTACAAGAGACTTAGCTAAAAGTAAAAGTACAAAACAGAAAATCACCTTTATCCTGGCCCAAACCAGGACAACAACCAAAGTCAGTATGAACTCAGTTTGTTCTTCTGAAGTCCACCATCTGTTTTGCATTTTTTCCCCACCATAATATAACTTTCCTCCACAATTATTGGCCTGATGATTTGTCCTATTAAAAAAAATATCAAAAACTGAAGTTCATACTGTTCCCCAGCAGATTCAATTTACAATCCATGTGGGTTACCACGAAGATGCTCCTTATCTCTTCAGTTTCCTTTAAACAAAAGACTTTCACATTTTATTCCATGCCAACATACAGAAGTCAAAAACTAATATAAACTTCTTGCTAACAAAGGATTTTGAAAATTAATTACTGTATAAAGCTAAACAAAAGCAAGATTCGCATTATTTAATAAAACTACTGAAGGAAAAATGTGCAAAGAGAAAGCATAAAAGGAGGTTCTGTGATTCACAGGAGAAATAAAAACAGTTATTTAGGGAAAAATCTAACATTAATTACTGCAAAGACACAAAGTTGAGCCCTGAAAGCAGTCAAGGAGAAAACTGGAAGCTCTCCTGCTGGTAAGCAAGAAGTTATTTATAAGAAGCTCCATGTGAATCCATTCCTATGTGAAGATTGTCACAAGGTCCAATTTCTGTAAAGACAACACTTGCACATCAGCTTCCACTGGTGTGACTTGCATTCTTCATGGACATTGTTTTAGCTTTAAGGACTCTAATATGAATTATTTAACACCTGCAGTCCAGTAGAAAAAATATCTAAAAATTTCTACAGGTATTATATTCATCTTTGTCGGTCCATACCCAAGTAATGATTTGAAATGCACATTCAACAGCAGAAAACTCCAAATTATATAGTTCTGAAATAAACATAAATAGTGTACATACCCATTTTTTTTCCCAAGTTAAAACTTTAAAATTTGGAGGGAAAAACCTCTGATTTTAGAATCAGAAAACACAAAGGAAAACAGCTCCTTTTACCTAGAAAAGGATGCGTGAAATGGACAGCTATGTTTTCATTCTTACTTTTATTAAATCTTTATTAACTTTCATAAACCTTGCGTACTTCAGTGTTTAACTGTCCTGAGTTATTTCCCATCACAACCTTAAAACTACAAGCATCCCCAAAGAACTGACAGAAATTAAATCAAACTTCTGCTGTTCCAATCAGAAGGAACTTTCATACGTCCTTCTCAGCTCAGTGAAGAAATGGTTTCATTTTAGAAAGCAAACAAACAAAACTCTTCAGCCAAAAAGGCTGTAAGTAAAAAGCTGAAATTAGGCAGTTAAGCATCCCTTGGTGAGAAGCAGCTAGTAAGTGCTTGGCAAAGCATCATTTACATTTCTCTGTAGATATTAAGATTTCTGGTGACTAATTTCCTGTGCAGGTTTAATAATATTTTGTAAAGATCTCTTCATTACAACTCTGACTCTTGGGGTTTTTTTTCTTTTTTCTTTTATTAATACTGTAGGATTAGAATTTATGGAGCACAGGTACAGGAGTTGAGGTATCTCCATACCCACTTCTAACCTGAAGGTACAATCTTGCAGTGACTTTGCTGCATACAATGTGCTGGAAGCCTCAGTGTCCCTCTGTGACTTGGGAGCACACCTGAACCCAAGTCTCTAGAGAACAGCACCCCCTCCCCTATGAAATAACTGAGAGAGCATCATCTACTCTGTAAACCTTCTATGCAGCTTGGACAAAATTCCAGTACAATTCCTATTTACCAATCTTTCTCATCCCAAAATGAGAAAACCAAAGAAGGACTAAACTTTAGTTTTACTGAGAATAGCACTATTCATATCTTGTAGCATTATCCACAGGGAAACATAGTTACAGGAAGTTAAAACATCAATAGCTCTGCAAGAAGCACTGAAAGTCTGGTTGACTACAGTTAGTTTTTTAAGCCAACTTCACATGTTGAAACTACCCTTTTTTTAAAGTGTTTTAAGTCATATTTTAACTGAAGATGCGTTAAGGATTACACCTGTATGTTAAAAAACAATTAAATATTTGTCCCATGCTACTTGATATCAGTTTATAATCAACATCCTTCCATCGAGCTCCACATTCTGGTAGTCACTGCAACACTGACTGATGAATACAGTATACTTGAAACCTAATTTTGCATACAAAAAAAGTTTTGCATACAGAGTAACTTTTAATTAGAAGTATCTCTGCTGTGCAGAGAACATGTAACATACTTGTATGTATATGTTTGTATCTATATTGTCCCTGTAATAATGAACAATGTAATACTGGGAACTAAGCATAGTTTTTAAAAATGCAAGTAACAGCTAACCAAGAATTTAACCAGTAAAATCTGATGGTGAAAACAATCTTTGTCTCTCATAATTACATTTTTCAAGTAAGACCATGCAGACACTAAATAAAAAACCACAACCAAAACCCCCAAATCAACCACACCAAAAAACCCAGAAAACCCCACAGGACAGGATTTGAATGCTGTGCATAATAGGCACCAGGTTTTCTTGAACTGCACTTTTAACATCTAGAAGTCTTTCTATGTTGTTGTTAAGGCTATTTGAAGCTTTTTTCTAATAGAAGATGGATACTTCTTAGATTGTCACAGGAAAGCTGGGGATGGAACTTTTACAAGGGCATGGAGTGACAGGACAAGGGATAATGGCTTTAAACTGGAAGAGAGTTGATTTAGGTTAGACATTAGGAAGAAATTCTTTAGTATGAGGGTGGTGAGACACTGGAACAGGTGGACAAGGGAAATTATGGTTTCCCCTCCCTGGAAATGTTCAAAGCCAGGCTGGATGGGGCTCTGAGCAACATGGAATAGTTGGATGTATCCCTGCCCATGCAGAGGAGTTGGAACTAGATGATATTTAAGGTCCCTTCAAGCATAGCAACTTCAAAATTATTCTGTTGACTGAGCTAAGAATTTATTTCATAACATAAAATAGTACATAATTTGTTCAAAATAAAGCTGATTAATTTTCTTGACTTTATTTAATTTCTACATATAATTTAAAACAGAGTATTTATCTATAACTTTCTTTCAAGAATTATAGACAAGGAAACAAATTCAGATCTTACAGTTACCTCAGTATTCTTACTACTCTATGCAATGCAAGGAGAGAGACAAAAATAGCATAATTCTGAACAGAAAGCCCCTAGATTCTAAACTGGGGAAGCTGAACCTACTGCACACACCATGTCAAAACCAAAATTGTAAGAGATGAGCACACACAATCCTAAAAAAACCCACAATGCTCTGAGCCCAGCACCTGCCTGTGCACCTACACTACTTAGAACTCAGTATCATTTCCCTGAGCATCTCTGCCTGCATCCTCACATTTCAGGTTGCTGTATGGGGTTGCCATGCTTAAGTGGGACACAAGCAATCCCACACAACAGCACTGTCTGACCCCCAGCCTGACAGTTTCTCCATTTATCACCACCCTGCATTCCCAGGCTCTTTTTTCCAGGCTCTTGGAGGACAGGACACTGTTTCAACAGCCGTAGTTAAGAGAGTAACTGGGATCTCCCACAGCAACAGTGGATGTAAATATCCTGTTGGTAACAATAAGCACCAGGAAGGATTTCCATTCCTATTTTACATTATGGTTCCATGCACCTTCTTCCAAGCAGCCTGATCATGAGCAAGGAGCTGGCATTCATTTGCTTTTCTCCATGAAACTGGTGGTGCCAAGGCAGTCTGAATTTTGGGATTCCACCCTGACAGCCAGTCATCCAAGGTGTATCACATTAAGTCTACCACTCACAGACCTCCACCAATGCCAAAGCAATCACTTGCTGGCCCAGAACCATATGAAGGGGCAAACTGGAGAAGATAATTGAATCCTGATGCTCCTTGAGCACTGAGGCCTTCCACACACCAAGGACAGAGGACAGATTTCTTCCCACAGAAATCTGTGTTCCAGAGACACCACCACCTATCACAACCATGTACAATTTCACTTTACTGTAATGACTTCCTCGCAGGGGCAGCATGCATAGCTTGTCTGTTGTTGACCAAAACAATTCAAAATCCTGCCTACTTCATACCACGAGAGGGTTGCTCCACCACTACACAAATTCTAGAAAATCCCATCATGTGAAGCACTTTTGCCATAAGCAAAGCAGGTCATCCAACAGACCCAGCAGGGCTGACAGCTGGGGCAGGCCCAAGTCAGGGGAATCAAGTTTGGTGCCCCAGCAGAGTGTTATCAGGCTTAAACTGCTTCTTTGCAGAGGTGTCAAGGACAAAGGAGTTCATTCCCACTGTAATGGAATCCAGCTTTTCAAGCAGATCCAGCTGAGAGGATGCTAAAGAAGCCTGTGATACAGTCCTTATTTAGCACAAACATGGAAAGCACCAGGAGCTGTTCACAGTGCACCAGGAGCAAACACAACCCAAGTTTATCAAATGCAGCTGTACAAGATGGCAAAGTAAGCCAAGAGAAA
Organism: Calypte anna; assembly: GCF_003957555.1. Taxonomy (NCBI): domain Eukaryota; kingdom Metazoa; phylum Chordata; class Aves; order Apodiformes; family Trochilidae; genus Calypte; species Calypte anna. Next base: position 122,428,023 of record NC_044245.1, read on the forward strand.
CTTTCAGGTAGAGAAAATTCCTTCCAGCTCATGCAAACCCCACAACTGGCCAGTCTGCTCCCAGTTACTCAGCAGTTCCTAGTACTTCAAAGCAGGACAGGAAAAGAGGACCTGAAAGAGTAACCCCTATGATTAAGGTACAGGTTTTATAAAATGCTGTTACATTTGTAATCAAGCAAAATAAGTTTTAAAGTCACTTATTAACACTTATGAACACTGGAAAAGCACCCCATCCACACAAATATAACAAGTGTTTGAAGAAACACTACACTATGAAAATTATAAGTGAAAATAGCACTAAATATAAATAAGCATTTTTGCTTTCAAGTAACTTCAGTAACAGTCTTCTAAATGTTAACCTAGGCGGGAAGACAGATTGGGAGAAATACTTCACATCAATAATTACATTAACAATAAATCTGACTTTTTTTCTAACGCTTGATTTCAAAACATTCAGTGCTACACATTATTTTACACTGGGGCTTTCAAGCAAGATAGATATACATCCCTTATCAAAGAATGCATGTACTTTTCAGAAGAAAAATGTAATACATTGCTTTAAAATTATCACTTCTGTGTTTTAGTTTTTAATCTCTCCTCTAAAACATCAATAGATGTGGCAACTCTGTATCCCATCTATTAAAACAGTTCTTATTTTACTATCTTTATTAATAGTGATATTTTATTTTTTAAAATAGTGACAAAAAATTTAAATACTCAGACATCCTCCTCAAATTTCTAAATCCTTTCACAAAAGAACCTCTGTCTCACTAAGCAAATTTTATTCTTCCAGAAACATATGTTTTAATTTCTAATATATTTTAGGCATTGGTTGCTATGATGTACAGATACCCACCCGGTCCCTTCCATCTGAACTTCAGAGACAGTCAATTATTTTTCTTCTTAACAAATGCCTTGCCTTAAAACGCATTATCCAAGGAACTAACTAGGAAATTCCTCAAATGTGCTCCTTTTCCTGTGACATCTAGAAACGAGCATTGCCCTCTGCTGTGCCGGGTGTGGAGGTTCACCCAAACTCCAGGGCAGGCTCCCTGCCTTGCTGCCCGGGGTGGATCCACACCTGGAGTTCTGAACACAGATTGTGCTTCTGCTCACACCACTGATGTCTGACACCCACCAGATGGTTTGAGCCCTGGGACTATCAAGTAAAAAGGTACTAACAGAAAAGTTTTCTCACATTGTGACACACACTGCAGCCCAGTAGCAAAGCTAATGTAGCAATAACCCATTTCTACCTAAAAATGTATTTGACCAACTTCACCAATCATTTAAAAAAAAAAAAAACTTTTAGACCATTTAGTTCACAATGCACTGAAGTATCCAATTTATTCTTTATCAGTCACTTCACTCTTATATTTTCTTCAAATATTGGTAACATAGCTCAACAACCACTTCTCTATCCATATGAACAATAATTATCACATCCTTCCTAAAAGGCAGGTGGCTTCAATCTGCAAATAACCCATTTCCTGTCCATTTAAAAGATTTCTTCATGCAATTCCACAGAGAAGAACAGAACTTGAAACTTGTCTTCAGTACATTTAAGAATGTAAAACTGAAATGTCGTAAAAACACAGAAGTAAAAAGCAGCAAGAAGCTGCCTGCTGCAGACAAGGTTATAGTCTACAGCTCAGAATACTTTCCTTAACATGTTGCCAACTTTTTAAAAATTTTAAGTAACATTTAAGTGCCTGCTCTGTAAGTTTCACTATTTGCAAAACAGTAAAAACACAACAGTGAACTGCAGGTGAAAAATAAAACATAAGCCCCTAAAAATTACCAAACACAGCCAAGAAGTACACCAAGCCACTACAAAGGAAGGTCAGCAGCACACATTTGCTGCTGGGCCCCAAAAAACTTAGAAAATTGCCTAGGAAAAATACAATCATTCTTTTTGAATGATATGCATGTCAGCACACTCATTTATCTATTTTCCTGCCATTCATACAAAAAAACCACTGCCTCATGCAGTTTCAAAACTGAGGGGAAAACAGCTGACATGGGAGACCAGTGCAGAAAATGAAACCTCCATATTTTTTTCTCCTAAAGAAACAGGAACTCTAAAGACCCAAATAACATCTCTACTCTCACAGGGCATAAGCACACCAGAAGCCTGACAACACTTTGCCCCTGTCTTTTTCCTGTCTTTTTGGCAGCAGAGATAAGAAATACAAGCTTTCCTCTGGCTGCAGCTCGGACAGGAGTCAGCATGACCACATCCCTCCTGCTTCTAAGTCCAGGTCCCAGACAGGAACAGCAGTTAGGGCCTTCGCACCCTCTCCTGAGGAGAGCACAGATTATTCCCCTTTGAAAGCTTTTCTCAAAAGGTCTTCTAATGCTTTGTGGTTTTGCAGCCACATCCAGTGTCTTTTCCCATGAGCATCACCCAGTTCAGGGCCGCTGCCAGTTCTGCAAAGTTTATTTATCAAATAACACACCTCTAACAATCAAAAATTAGTTAAAACTGTTGAAAATGTCATTTCAATAAAACTACACAGACCCAACAGATGACACTGCAAATCAGCCCCCTTTCATTTTCCTTCTTCCAGTAGCCCATCTTCCACTGCTAACTCGTTCTCACCAAAACCCATTTCCTCTTTGGCACACTCTTAAGAGCAAACAGAGAAGAACCATTGATCACACCTGGGCTCACAAAGTGCTGTGACAACTGGGACAAGAGCAGCATGAAAGCAGATGCATGACAATCTTACTTCACCTCATTGTTATGCTTTTAACATGACTGTGACACTGCCAAGCAAGCTACTGATCTTCTTCCTGTTGAAGTGAGAAAGTAAGTGAGCAGCGTGTAGAGAAATCCAGAGCTGTAGTCCAGTACTTCAGCTTACATTCCTAGTTTGATTTCTGTGTTGTGTTATTTACATTAGCATATACAATTCCACATGGAAATGATCTTGTGAATACTACATAACATTTGAGTTAATTAAGAATCTTTAAAGGCCTGAAGAACAAACAGGGAAAAAATTCTTTTCTAGCTTCTTACTTCAACAGAAAGAAAAAAAAAAAAAGCAACACCCCAGATCCCTGAAGCAGCATTCAGTATCTTCTACAGCCAGATCAAGTGAATCCACTTTTATGTGGACACTTCTCTTGGACAGCATCTGAGGCAGCAACTTCAGTTAGGCATCGCCCTGATCTCTGCACAGGCAGCCTTGCTACTGGGGATATTCAATGGAAAACAGTGTTAGAGATTATGATTTGGGATACCACATCTTAAATTCAGTAAGAGACATTTCTAGTTCTATGCTCCTGGTACTAAACCAGCTCTGCAATATTAACTCACAGCATTAATCTCTACATCATATGGGGCACACTCCAAATAATCCCAGCCCCCAATGTTGTTCAGCAGAATTTGACAAGCTAGAAAAAGAGCAGTGACAAGGATGAAGAACTGCAAAGAATCACTTCCACCTGAGGAAAAGTCAGAAATCATAGTTTTCCAGCCTAGAAGAGATATTCTGGAATACACTGCTAGATACACATACTGCATTTTTTTTGTGATTCCCTAGAAGTCCATTAAAGGCCATTGTAACAACAGACACTAGAAGAAAATCAGCAAAAATTACAAAAATCAACAAATGCAATACCCAGAGAAGATGATTTTAACAAAAGCTCCATATACATTTTACCCACTCACATTCATTCTTTCCCAAGTTTCATTCATTCACATTCTCATCCCCACAGGCTCACAAGAAGCACACAGCAGAGCAGTCTGGGCAGAACCATTTGAGTACAACACTAGCGACAAAGGATGGACCTCTCACCACACCTCTGAGATTCATCCTGTTTGACAACGATGAAACAGGTTTTGGAAAAGCCTTCTACATCCGTCAGGAATAAACAGTTGTTTAGAGAGTGGTTCTTTACTCCAAAAATCTCACTTACTGCAGCCTCAATATATAGCAGACTGCTGCTTGCTACCTGTCTCCCCGTTTACTTCCATGATGGAGTACAGGAAAACAAATGGCACATAAGATATGATACAAGCCTGTTGCCCTATTCCTGCTGTTCAGAAGCAGGATCTGCTCTTGACAAATCATCTATGCTCCAGGCTTATTCACAAAATCACAGAATGTTAGAGGTTGGAAGAAACCTCCAAGATGATCCAGTCCAACCTTTGATTAAACCCCACAGTCAGCTACTAAACCATGTCCTTAAGTACCAGGTCCAAACGCCTTTTAAATGCCTCCAGAGATGGTGACTCCACCACTGTCCTGGGCAGGACATTCCAATGCCTGACAGCCCTCTCAGTGAAAAAATGTTTCCTAAAATTATTAGAGCACAGGCCTTGACAAGAACATCATGATCCTCAACTTTACTCCCAAGACAAGTGTCACAGAATCATAGAACCATTTAGAGGTTAGAAAAGACCTTTAAGATCATCATGTCACACCATTATCCTAGCACCACCAAGTCCACCACTAAACCATGTCCCTAAGCACCACATCTACACCGCTTTTAAGCACCTCCAGGGATGGTGACTCCACCACTTCCCTGGGCAGCCTCTTCCAATGTTTAACAACCCTTCTTGTGAACAAATTTTTCCAAATATCCAACCTAAACCTCCCCTGGCACAACTCAAGGCCTCTTCCTCTCATCTTACCACTTGTTACTTGGGAGAAAAGCCCAACCCTCATTTAAATCCTCACTTTAACCTCCTTTCAGGTGGTTGTAGAGTGATAAGGTCTCCCTTCAAGCCTCCTTTTCTCCAAACTAAACCACCCCAGTTCCTTCAGGTGCTCCTCACAAGACTTGCTATGAGTTTTTGCACATTAATATACACAACTCTTTCAACCTTTGTCCTACTGTTTCTTCTGACACCTTCACACAGGTGCCTTTCAGTGTTTCACCAGAACAGCCTCCCACTACAAATCTCTGGAACACTGTCCAACAAACAGGTCTTTGATCTGAAATGTGAAAACTGTTTTAAAAGCTTTTCCACATACTCCCTGCTAGCCTGTGAACGCCAGAAAACAATTTTACCGGAAGGGTTGCACCATGCATACTACACATAAAAAACTATTTGCACATTTTTCATATTTTTGTAGGAATATGTTAAAAAAAAAATAAAAAAAGGCATGAAAACTGTCCGCATTTCTGCTGGGCATTTGCTACACGGGGTGCAGCGGTGAGACAAGCGACAGACACACCGGAGCAGCCCGGCTGCCAGACCCGGGGGCTGCGCGCGGAGCCGCCGCCTCATCAAGGCCAAAGCGATGCCGGCGGGCAGCTCCCCGCCCGCACCCGCCAAGCGGCAGAGGACGGCGGGGGCGTCACTGTGGAGCCGTTCCTGCCCGGGCATCCGGGTCAGAACCGCCCCCGGACACCACCCCGGCCCGGCCCCCGGCCCGGCCCCCCGCCTCGCCCTCACCTGCCGCTGGCTGGTGGCCGCCGTACCGCTGCCCGGCCGCTTCTCCGTCTGCTGCGTGAGGCTGCCGGCATCCCGCGCTTCGGCCGACGGGGCACCGCTGCACCGCCTCACCGCCAGCCGCCAAGGCCGAGCTGCCAGCCGGGCGGCGGCCACGGCCCAGCTCGGCGCCGCCATCGTTCCCGGGGGCGTGGGGGGGGAGGAGCGTCAACCCTGACCCCGCGACACGGGCGGGCGCAAGCGCCCCGGGCCCGGCTGAGGCGGGACCGCCATCTTGGCTGAGGGACTCGAGGTTCCACTTTGCGGGGCGGCTGTGCCTCGTCCCGCCGCCCCCAGGGGCCAGGCACAGCCGGACAGCTCTTGCTTGCCTCCTGGCAAAGCCGTCCACGGGCGTCCGCTCTGTCCCGGGCGGGCTCGGAGACGCTGTTCTGGCCGGTATGCGCCATGTGCCCGGTGACCGGGAAAGGCGAGCTCGGAGAAGGAGCGAGCCCAGCGCCTCGGGGCGGTGAGGAATGGGATGCGCAGCGGCCGGGGGAGGCGGCCGGGCAGGCCGGGCCTTAGGGAACTGGAAACAGGTGCAGCTTTCGACAGCAAAACGCCCTGCCCTGGAAATAAAGCTAAGATTGTGACAGGCACCCTAAGGATACGGGCGCTGGAGGAGAGAGTGCAGGCCCAGAGATGTTGCCACTTAGACTTAAAATCTTCCTTTATAACCCAGAAAGCCTAGGTAGCCCTTCTTGCTCTTCATTAGTTAGATAAAAAACCTGCACAACAAGGATCAGATCTCATCCCTGGAGATACTCAGGGTGAGGCTTGAGGAGGCTCTGAGCAACCTGATCGAGTTAAAGGAGTCTCTAATACTGCAGGGGGTTGGACCAGAGGATGTTTAGAAGTCCCTTCCAAGCTCAATTATTCCATTATTCTATTCCAGAAGGGCCTGTCCTACCTGCTGTTGACCCTACAGAGGAAGAGCCCGCTGTCAGTTCAGCCCACCATGCCTGTCAAGAGGCTGAGGGTGCATCTCAGCCCATTTTCTGAACTTCCCAATGCGAACAGGGTGGTTTAAGTTGTCAGCCACTGCAAATCAACCTCGGCCTTCCCCTCAGTAGAAATGCCAAGCTCATCCCTGCAGATTGCCCCCTAGAACAGTAGTATGTATCAGCACTGCTACTACTGTTTCAATTAGAAATAAATTTCTTACATAAATAATCTTCTCTATTCACAAGACAATAATTTCCTCACAGGTTTTTATTAAGTTTCTCACATGTAATTAAGCATATATACTACATCTGACATGCGAACAAGGTTGTCAGGAGCCAACTTTTTTTCCATCCAGACATCTGTGGCAGTTGAAGTTTCAGGAATTCACACTGATGATTCAAAACTTGTTTCCAGTTCTAAGCACGGTGATAAAATACTTGCCAAAAGCTCTAACCACACTGACACCATGTGCCATAAGCATACAAAATACAAGAAATTTGAAGCATACATCAGATAAAGCAAGATGTAGGAAAACAGATCTTGTACGAGAGCTATGACACTGTGCACCTCTCAAAACAGATTTCTGGGGTCTTAGACAGGAATAGGTATGCGAGTGATACAGGCCTTGGAACACTTAGAAAAAAAAGGTAAGGTGGTATAGCAGATGTTTTTGATGGTCAGCCTATAAGGGAAACAACATTAGCATTTGAGAGCAATTCTCTTGCTGCCTAAAGAAGAACCAATTTCATCCTCCAGCTTGTTATAGTCCATGCTTTGTTAGTGTAAATGTGTGTGAACTAAGACAAACCTATTTCACGACTGACTAGAAGTTCAGAAGAGTGTATCTTAGCCATTAACATCATGTGCAGAAAAACAAACTGCAAAATGTTACTGTAACTGAACCCAACCAGCAGTACTAGGCATCTTGCTTCCATTTGTGATGGGTCACAAGTTTCCTAGGTGGATAATCCACAGACAAAGCAGTAACTTTTAGATGTTATGTATTGCCTATCCACATCTGTTGAACAAGGAACATGGTAATAAAGCGATATACTTCTTAACCATATGTAATGCTGCTATGAGTAACTTTACAACCTGCTGAAACAGAAGTCCTTTCTTGAGCTGGGACTGATCCTCCTACTCCAGTGTCCCATGCAGGCAACACTTAAGCTGAAATGATCACAAGGGAGCGAAGTAGCAAGCTTCAGTTTGGCAGCAGCAGTATATTCACAACCATTAAGTTGAGCAGTAGTTATAGATTCAAAAGAAATTATGTATCCACAGTATATGTACAGTATAATTAACTTCTCAAAAGAGTTTTCTTCATTGCTATATTTTAAAGGTTGCCTTCAAATTACAGATAAGTCCTTCAAATGCTTGAAAGGCATAAAAATTCCCCTTCCCACATAAAACCCCAAACAATGTATTTTAGTTTCAAAAATATTTTGAACCCACAAACAAGCCTGGTATCAGTTAACCTGGTAAAACAGCTACGTGCTAAATAAAAGCACATCTGGTGGAGAGAGCGCAAAGAATGTTACAAGTGTGCTTAGTTCTTGCTTGCAGCATCTGGCAGTGGGTACAGCAGGACAGAGGCACGAATCTCAGTGGGTCTCCTCCTGTGTCTGTTCTGCAATAGTTTCTGTGGCACTGGCATTGGCAGCAGAGTTGAGAACTTCTCCAAAGTCTCCTCCAGCAGGTTTGCTTCCCCCAACTTTAGACTAGAACACAGAGAGAGCCTCAACATGAAATGGCAATTACTTGGCATGCCAAGTATGATTAACTGTATAAAACCAGAACTTCTGCATTAAAAAGTTTAATAACTTTTCAAAAGAGCAGCTTTTCCAGGACTGAGCAACCTCCACAATACTCAAAGACAAGTCTTGAGTATCATGCAGAAAACAATCACCAGCAGAATCTTAATGTAGCAGTCTCCCTTTGACTTCCAGGTACACACAGCATGAAGCAACCCTGATTCCAGGGAGCCTGGAGGTTGATACACCCTCAGTTCAAAATGGGTACAGATATGCTGCCCTCCCAGACATTTAGGCTTTCAAAGATCCAGAGAACCTTGAAAAGTTTCCAGTCTGAGCAGCAATTCTTGAGCTCTTCAGTGAAGCATAGCAACTATTTTGCTTTCTCCAGGAAAGGTATTTGCCTTTTCACTTTCCCCTATAGCATATATCCTGTGGGATGGCAGAAGTGTTAATGCCAATTAGTTTGCCTAGTTCCCCATGCTATCGCTCATGTGGTTTTCATCCAACCCAGTGTTCCCACAAAAACTGGCTCCAGTTCCATGTATTAGTTATTTTTTAAAGTGATTTTTTTACCTGGAGAAGCTATTAATGTTTGGTTCCGCACTTTAGGCTTTGATGAGCACATTTGAAATTAAGGTAGATAGACCTTGTCGCTTCTGTACCAAAATAAGAAACCTCACAAGCTATACTCCTGTGTAGAATACCAGTCCTTATGAAGGTATGGTAGTAAAAGCTTAGAGCATTTTGGGTATGTAATACTAGCTGTTAGTCCTTCTAGTTAAAGGCATCCTCTTCTAAGAGGTGCAGAAAGCCCATTTTTTACTCTCAAATCATTAGGCAGAGAAACCATTTCCGCAATACTTAGCAAGATGTCATCTAAGCACCATCAACAGTTTACTAGTAAGTAAAACACAGGCTACCCAGAGTCCACTTCAGTCTTCTCTCCACATCCACACTTCCCCAATCACCAAGGCATTTTAGTAATGCTTACCTTTAAGCTTTCAACTTTTTCCTCAAAGGATTTGAAAGTAGGAGAATTTCTATGAAAATAAAAAACAGAACCACAGAATTAAAACCGTATCTGTTTACTTTATAAATACCAGAAAACAGACAGACAGTTGTTTCTTCCAGTGTCAAGATGAATTTCTTTTCTTTGGGGCTCTTTCTTTGTTTTAAAAAAACAGTCTAAAAGTCGTTTATATCTCCCCAAGTACTACAAAACTAAAATTCAAACACACTCAAGTTGCAGCTCATTTGTATCCCTGGCAATGATTTTACAAGGCTCAGCAAGAGGATCTTTCATCACAACATGGAAGGGATAGCTAGCAGGTATTTTAAGTTTAGCTTATTACTCCCAGTGATTTCAAACACGTTCTGATTTAAAGGATTTGTTTAAAAAGCTTTAGTCATCACTTCTGGATAGCCTAGTACATTATTGCTGAAGAAAGCTTGCCATTAGAGTTTTTTCATCACAGGAAAACAAGTTTAATTTAATAGGCTACGTGTTCCATTAGCAAAACATTGTTTGCAGTGGCATTTTCTAGGAACATGTTAAATTTAAGGGAAACTGCCCCTTGCCTTTTAGGTGCTGGAGACAGCTACGATTACAAATCATTTTCCTGCATATGAAGAGCCAGACAGCTTGGGATTTTCAGTGCTGATGGCCAGTGTATTATTTATTAGGGTTTGAAGAGTGGCTTAATACTCTATCTGTCACTGCCATTTGAAAATTTGTGCAATAGCTTGTACCTGTTTCTGCCTTTAGGCAGGATAAAAAATGCTTGACTACAGTGGACCAGGACTGAGGATTCTTAGCAGGCTAAAAAAATAAATAAATTATATATTTATGATGAAAGACAGGAGTTTTTTTCCAAAAGAGATGTTAAGCTTCCTTTCCTCCTTTGCTTGGTATTTTTGTAAGTTACCCACATTTAGCAGCACTCTTTCATTTGGGAAAGCACACAGTGACATACATATATATATATATATATATATGTATATGTATCAAACCAGACTCTCTCAGGAGATGGAGGGACACAATGGCAAGCAAGAGCAGAGAAAAGGCAAGCACTCCCAGTCAGCAAGGGACTTTTTGAGAAACCACCTTCATTGCTCTAAACCAGATGCCAAGCTATTGTCTTTTGGCATCCTGGGGTGCATTAGAAAGGGTGTGGTTAGTAGGTCAAGAGAGGTTCTCCTCCCCCTCTATTCTGCATTGGTGAGGCTGCACCTGGAGTATTGTGTCCAGTTCTGGGCCCCTCAGTTCAAGAAGGACAGGGAAGTGCTTGAAAGAGTCCAGCGCAGAGCTACTAAGATGATTAAGGGAGTGGAACATCTCCCTTATGAGGAAAGGCTGAGGGAGCTGGGGCTCTTTAGTTTGGAGAAAAGGAGACTGAGGGGTGACCTCATCAATGTTTTCAAATATGTAAGGGGTGAGTGTCAGGGAGATGGAGTTAGGCTCTTCTCAGTAGTGACCAGTGATAGGACAAGGGGTAATGGGTGTAAATTGGAGCATAGGAGGTTCAAGTTGAATATCCGGAAAATTTTTTTTCCTGTAAGGGTGACAGAGCCCTGGAACAGGCTGCCCAGGGGGGTCGTGGAGTCTCCTTCACTGGAGACATTCAAAACCCGCCTGGACACGTTCCTATGCGAGGTTCTCTAAGTGGCCCTGCTCTGGCAGGGGGGGCTGGACTAGGTGATCTTTCGAGGTCCCTTCCAACCCCAAGGATTCTGTGATTCTATGATTCTTTTAAACTTGGAACCATTTAGTAGCATTACATTTCTAATGGCAGGGAAACTGTTATAGCTCTCCAAACAGCAGAAAAGTGCACTTGGTCACATTTCAGATGTGTGACAACCACTACCATAAAGCAGAAAAAGAAACCAAATTTTATACTGTATATGAGTACAGGAAACATTACAACATTATAAAGCTAGGTGAGGGCTTTTTTGTTGTTCTTTTCTTTTAAATCTACTTTAGTTGACTTAAGTTCAATTTTACTTGATTTCACACATGAAAATAAATAAACCCAACCATACATTACCTCATAATAGGCATGCTAATTGAATGTTGTATGGAGCGTATACTAAATGCCAGCATTAAGAGAAAAGAAAGCAAGAAGTTAGTTTAAGTGAAAGACTGAGAACAAATTGGCTTAGAAAGCTGACTTCTGGACACTATCCCTGAAGAAAAGCAAAACAGCCTTCTACGGTCTTACACAGTAACTGCTTGGTTTTGTTTTTTAAGTTGCTTAGCCATGCACACACACACACACCAATAAAACAGAGCAAAAGCTGCAACAACTTTTTTCCTTTTTAGAAAGGATCCAGTGCCATGCTTGTTAGTATTTATTTTGCTTAGCTGCAATAGTCTGTTTACTCATTAAGTTTCACAAGCAATGAGAATCATACTGCAATTAGTTTTGAGAATATCAAGTAGCAAGTGAACACTCAGGAGTCCTACCAATTAGTTCATCTCCCTACTGAAAGAGTTATAGCTCATCAATATAAGTTATCTAGCAAGAGCAGTCATATCAACCTATATTCAAGGTCAGGCTTATGCTGGGGACAGGGTCCTAATCTCAACCCTGTTCTGAAATTCACAGTGGACTTCTGTAATGTGACAGTGTTGCTGTACAGTTACTGTTTGTTGAGTGACAACACACACCTAATCCTAGAAGATAACCAGGCATAGGTTAAGGAGTTCCCAAAATAACTTTAAGACCATCTGGAGTCTAATTTAATTCCATATTCTAGAAAATCCCTGTTTACTCTTAACACAAACAAGGATGTTTCTTGTGAAATACCACAATAGTAAGTTAGGAAAAATTATCAACACAGCTTTTCCTAACTATCATTGGAATGTCAAATTTTGACTGGGCTTTATGTTGTCTTTTAATCAAGACTTTCAGACAACTGATTGGTGGGTGGCGCAAATCTCCCACATTTGATGCACCTTTAAAACTCCACTTAATATTTCAGCATAACGGAAGATACATTCCAAGAAGCAAAAAGGTTACATACTCATTGCAGAACAAGTTAAGAGAATCTTTCAGGAGGTTCATCAACAGAATACAGTGATAGGAAAAAAATCTCCATTTGCAAAATGTTCCCTTATGGATCCATTAAGGTGCACAACAGAAGGTTGGTTTGAAGGTACAGTGTACTGGAAATCAGATATGAAAAGGCCCAACATTGTCATAACACACATCAGTAATGGCCTTGCTTCATTCCCTTCCCAAGCCCCAGTTCTGTTTGGTTTGATCTTCATGGATGGTTTGGCTTCCACAAGCTCTTCCAGAGCACATAGGAGCCGATCATCTTCTGGATCTCTGTGGATTACCACAAGTCCTGGCCTTGCTCTGTGTCCAGTTTTATTGCAGAACTAGGATGACACTAACTGGTTCTCTTTGTCTGGTCATGCTCAGCTACTTCCCCTCATACTGCAAGAAGTTTATGGGTTAAAGAGTGTGAAAGTTACCTTCTTAGTCCTATATTTATTTACAAACTGTAGATTCTGCTCACACTGAAAAGCACCCATCTGTGGTGTATTGCAGATCTTTTAGAAGGTGTCTAGGGAAGTTTAGTTTAATCACATAGAGATCATTTAATGGAAGAGCTTTCTGTACATTTCTGAAGGATTTACTTGCTGTTCTATAATACACATACATATACTAAGTATCCATTTTGTAAAGTGTCACCATAAAATGGTATAGATTTTTGGCACAGTGCACAAGAGAACTGAATTAGATAAATCCAGTTGATGCTTTAATATCAAATTACCTTTTCTTCAAGTAGTGCAAATAAACCAAACTAAAAAAGAGATACAATAACTTGCTCTCCAGATTTCCACATATTTTGTGGTGCATTAAAAGCTTGATTATCATTTACATGATTTTTTTGTACAGCTACTACAGTGCCTCATGTTTTGAAAATGCACAAGGAGGTATGCCAGAGTCCCTACCAGGAAAATGTAACTGCATAAGCACTGGTTCCTTGCTTTTGATATTAGTTAGGTTTCCAGATGATATATTGATAAGCCATGATATTTATGAGTCTATGATCATAACAGATTTCCAATGCAAGTGAAGAAAGTTATTCTACTATCTCAGAACAGGGCAAAGAGAGGGACCTCTGCTCTACAATTTGAATGCAGTGCAAGAGGAGCTGAGTGGGAAGTCATGACTGCTCAGGAATTTTGCAGAACATTACATCTTGGTACTCTCCTGTTTTGCCAAAATACTGATGTTGCCCACACAAGGTTGGCTCATTGAAAATTCAAAACAACCTTATAAGGAAAATGAAGGTATTAAATCAGACCTAAAAAGGAATCAAGTTTATTTTCAGCACAACAAAAAGCAAACAAACACAAAAAGGAAGCAACAATACACTGACTTCACACTCCTAAGTCCTCTCTCTTCCACTCTGATTTTGTACTTTCCAAGTTCACAGCTCCACCAACTGCATTACTCCCTTTCACAACTCTCTCCAAAATCACTCTGCAGTGTAAGAATGAAATCATGCACGTGGTAGTTGCTGCACGGAACGTGGAAATAGTCCAACACAGATAAAGTAACACAATTACATCTGTGAAGTCCCTAAGCTAAAACAGTACAAGAAAAGCAAAACCACAATGAAGAAGCCATCTAAGAGTTTAAAAATAAAAATGTGCCTGCATATTCAGTATTTGTTCGAGTAAGTATCAGGTGCATCAGTTCTCAATTCCAGGAAAGAACTTGGGCATCGAAAACTTTCTCCAAAGTAGTCACATAACCCTGAGATCTGAATTCACTGATTGAATCCAAGATGAACTTGATACTCGTGAAAGCAAAAAACTCAAATGTTTCTAATCTCCATTCAAGTGCAACTAAGATCTTGAACAGCACTAATTCTTCTCATCTTCATTTTTTTAAACTCAACTGTTCCTGAATTTATAACTATACCTTGAATTTTCACTGCCATAATTCTCCCCAGGATGCACACCAACAGTGTGGACTCCTCTGGCCATATTACATTCCCTCCCAGTGGCACCATTTCTGATACAGAGCACTCAACATCCACTTAGTCACTAACAATTCATCAGGACACTCTTATTTTGAGGTATTAAATTCCTGAAGTGAGCTACAATGTGTGCTTGTCTTTATAAGTGGTCTAATAGTAGTAGGGGAGCACTATAGCCCAAAGGAAGAAAGGAGAACCTTGTGAAGTGAGCTGCTGAGCTCTGCATCAGAAAGGTATGGAGACATTTTCTAGGCTCATTTTGTCTTACTAATGCTAAGGGGGAGGGAGGTATTTCAGACAGGCTGCTGCTATTCTTAGACTTTAGCAAACTGAGGTCACTTCAGTCTGAGTTCTGGTAGCACCCTGTGCCACTCCCCATCTCCTTCCCAGGCATTCATTGCTCCTGGGGCTATAGCTCAGTCAGATCCCAAGCTCTATAGAGAGATCCTACAGATTCCCTTAGCTACTTGGTGGGAAAGTAAAGAAAAGATGAAGACTCAAGAGGTGTACATAGATGGGATGAGAGGCAATGGACAGAAGTTGCTACACAGGAATTCCTACTACTGAGGACTTAACATTGATTATTTGCTTAGACTGGGCAGATAAAAGGCAATGCAGACAAGGTAACTAAATACTCTGTCTGGAGTCACTGCTCATAAGGACTGTTTCACTGGACAAACTATGAACAGAGATGTAGAAATCATTTCAAATTTAAACTCCAGTGATTTGATTAGAGTCACAATGCTAAACAACTGTAATGGACACAAAAAAGGGAAAATTTCTACTCTCTCAGGGCATAGACACTGTACAGACAAAGAGAAGGAGGAATTCTGCATGCCATTGACCTCAAAACTATGTCCTGTCTCTTCAGAAAAAAACCTTTCAGAATCATTTTAACAGATTTCTTTCTTACAAGGAAAAGAAACTGATTGTTAAGTATTCTCAAGATTGCATGTTCTAGAATAGTTATCAGGTGAGCATGAAGAAACATCTTCCCTGACATTAAGCGAGCTTCAGTTTTACATTAACTAACACTGGAGAAAAAAAGAAATTACCTTTTACAGAGAAAACTTAAAAGATTTTAATGGAGACAGTCTGGCTACATGCTTAGTTTCACAAAAAATTCTTAAGCCCACCTTACCTAAAGGAATGTGAAAATGCCTGTAGTCTGCACAATGCCAGAGTAAGCATTAAAGAAAGAAAGGAAGTTCTGATAAATCTAAAGAAAAATATTTAACTGTGTGCCTACAGCTCAAAATGTTTTCTCACTAAACTTCAAAAAGCAAGAAAGAGGTTAATGGCAGCACTTTGAAACAGAGGGCTGATTTTATTACACTGGTTTCCAATGCAGCGATAATGCTGTGAGAATGTGTGAATTTTTATTTGTCCAATAATTGAAAAATAAGTTTGATTAACTATTCACAACAAGTTATAAGCAGAGATGAGTAGCTGTATACGTTCCAGTAGTAAAAATTATATAATCAAAGAATTTTAAGATGAGGATATGATTGTATTTTTGCACACAGCTCACAATGGAGCTTAAAATGACCAAACTTACCTAATTTGCATGAAGGGCTGTGTCATTTGACAAAAAGTCAAAATATGTTGTATTCCAGTATTTAAGAAATAAAAAGTGCCAATAGTCTGTTAAAAAGGTAATAAAACCAAGCCACTGCTATAAGGTAGAACAGCTTACAAAGAAATAAAACATAAAAGGATACACACACAAGACATTAAAAAAACAAACAAAAAACAAACCAAACAAACAACAACAAAGAAACAAACCACAAGCAGTTAAAGACATTACTTGTTTAAAGGTAGCATTCTAAAAGCTGAGAAAGTCAGAGAACAGAAAGAAAAATGCTGTGTGCAGACATGCTGCCACCTCCAACCTTACCAGAAAATTAAGAGTAGCAGTGGAGGTAAAAGCATATATTACTTCTCTTGCATATATAAAATACACACTACAGAACTCTTCTGCACCACTGAGGACATACAAGCAGATTTTGCAGCATCACTCATTACTCCCAAAACAGACACTTAAAGAGTTCTTGATAGACTTTTAGAAAGGCTGGCTGTGCTAACTGCTTAAATCATAAATGCAACTACTTGGGAAAAGCTGAAGAAACCTACCTGACATCCTCAAACTTCTTGGTTATGACTGAACCAACAGATGAAAACGCAGCAGAAGCCTTCTGGCCAGCCTGAGACAGGGTTTCTGATGTCCTCTTGTATCTGTGTTCAAAAAAAATTAAGTTTGTAGTTATTTTAATAGGAAACATAAGGAAATCTCTGGTGTGTGTAAATTTGTATTAAACCCAGAGGTATAATTCAACTTTGGAGTCAAATGGACAAGCTACTGAAGAGATTATTTATCACTGCAGTCTCTTCTGGCTACACCATCTCTGTGACCTCAGACTTCACATCAGGTTCACAAATATGCACCTACTGCCCCATCTCCAGAACAGATGCTCCCTGATTTTGTAGGACTTAAAAAAACAAACAAACAAAAAAACCACACAAACACACACACACACACACACACAAAAGAAACCAAACAAAAGAAAAAAAAAAAAAAGAAAAAAACCCAAAACAAGAAACACAAAAACCTAAGAAAAACACCACCAGGCAGACATCCTGAAAAAAAAAGAAAAGAGGTCTGGTTTTTAGTGCCAATCATCTAAGATCTTGTACTAAATGGTTTTATCAATAAACTTCACCATGAAATTTTTGAGGTACATCCTGTTACATTCTGCATAGTCATTAATCACGGAAAGCAGTTTGCTCTAAACCTGAAGCTAAAACTTGTTTGGCAAGAACATTTACTGTGAATTTGCATTCCTTCTGCATGATCTTAGTTTAGAACAACTTTTCAAACTGGAAAGGAAGAGGATTTTGTCAGATGTAGGACACCTGGGAATCTCAGTAATATATCTCAGGTAAAGTATCTCAGGTCTGTCAGACAAAAAGTGTATGAATTGCCCATATTATGGTCAAATCATTCTTATTTTGCACAAACACTATTTCCTAATAGTGACATTCTTGAAAGAGATCTATGATGATTTATCCACAGATTTTAGTGCAACTTAACTTTGTGTTATCTAACTCTTCTCATTTCACAAGAACAAAGATGATATAAGAACTACATGGTTTTTGTTTCAAAGTTGAGAGCATTATCATGAACTGGTACATACGCTGTGGTTGATGTAACATCTTGCCAGCCTTTGGTGATGTTCTGCTTTAGTTCCTGTAATGAGTTAATTCCCAGCTTTCTCTTTATTTCTGCCAGATGCTTCTCTTTGGCAGCTAGCACCTGTGAGAGTGTCTGGATTTCCTCTTCTACCTGTGGCAGGAGAGTTGATGAGATCAGTAATGGGAGGGCTGATGAGTTTTTAACACAGTTGTCTAAATGCTAAAAGGGAAATGCAACATAGTCTACAACAAGACTTAATGAGACAGTAATCTACCTGCAGCTTGCTCTATTACTGGAATAGACACAAAGAAGTTTGTAACTAAAACACTGCATATTTAGAAATCATTACCTTTAGACAACATTAACTTATGTGGAGCTTGAAGATTAGTCCAGCCTGGGACAACTGCCAAACCTGTATTCTCCTTCCACATCAGAAGAAGTATCAATGTATGACTAGTGTCAGAAAGCTCAAAGCATGTCTGCACCATACCCAAGTTTTGTCTTCTTGCTTGAACAGAAAGATTCTTTAGTGGCTTAAGCCAGCAGCTGCAAGCTGGATCCAGACACCGAAGTGCTCTCCAGAGAACAGAGTGGAAATGGTAGCAGACTGAACAGTTAATAACAAAACAACCAAAAAACCACCACTACAAAAATGCAGCACTTGTTCAGCAACTATTGAAAACTATTGTTTGTATACTTCCCTCTTTACACAGATGGTCACTTAAGCCTCTCAACAGAACCATGACCAGACCACAATCAGAGATGTCAAAACAGTTGTAGGATGCCATTCTGTGGGCTGTACAGATGTGGCAGAGACACTAAGGCCCTACATACAAAGGTGAAGGAATACACCCAACCCTACTTCCTCATCCAGACCTCACTCACCACCCTACTTGAGTGTCAGGCTGCCCACTCATTTAAGCTCCCTTGAGGAAATACCAACATCTTCAATGCACCTTTGTTCTGGATACCTGTCTGAAGTCCAGCATGGTAACACCCTAGCAGGATCAGATTTCATCACCATCTTCAGCTGGTGGGTTTGCCATGAAATAATATCCAAGACTACCAGAACTGATACTATATTAAATGTGCTTATTTTGTAGTTAATCTTCACCTGCCAATTCTAGGCTTATTCACCAGTGTCTTTTATTAGGGTTCTAAAGCCACAAAGAGCTACAAAAGAAAAAAGACTGGCAACTCAATAAAGCTTGATTTGATAAATTTTAAAATACATGTATCAGGCTTGAATATTTGGCTGTCCTTTAAACAGCCTTTATCTGGCTGTTAAAAAAAAGTTCTGCTGTATCAAGTATGGACAAGACCAGTTACATGGTTATCCATTAGCTAACCTACAGGACCTACATGGATATTACTGTGAAGCAGGAAAACAAGAGCTTTAGTTACTCCACACTATCTGAGACAATACTTGATTTTGGCTGCCAAACGTGTTCTCTTTGACAATTTATTTACCCCCCTTCTCACTTCTACTAAAATGAAGGGTCAGGCATTTATGCATCTTGGTTTAAGATCTGTACACTCAGCACTTCTAGCTTAGTTCCACGTAGCTAGAACTGGATGTTCTTTTCTCCTCAATGCCTTCCCTTTCCCTCCCCAGAACACATGGGAGTGCCCTGCACAGCTTTAGATACTCACAGAATAAATATGCAAAGCATTAACATTCAAAGACAGCATTATCCTAGATTTTCATTCGCAAAACCAGTTTAAGAGCTGTTTTCAAGAGATTTACCTTAGCAAGCTCTTTTCTTAGCTCATCCTGTTCTTCTTCTGAGAGTGTTTCTGCCATACCAACTGAAGCAGCAGCATCCTCTCCAACCTCAGGTATAGAGTCACTTCTCAGCAGCCCTAGAGGTAAATAAAACATTAAAAGTCAGATCATCAGATGTCTGCCCAGATAGAAGCTAAGATTAATATACAGCACTTTTGTGCTAGTGCATCAGGAAAACATGAAAGGACAACAAAGTCATGGTCCCTGAGTCCCTAACTATGATGTCTAGGAAACCAGAAGCATTTTACTGGCTGTTTCATTCTATCAACTTGTATTAAAGCTCAGTATGATTGCATTTGTGGATAGAATAGGACAACAATTTGCTGGGACAGAATTCTACAATAATTCTTCTGTTCAGAGAAACTGGAGTTTTAAGAGCTGCAGAATCCATCTCTGTGAGGACAAAAGGGATAAGATGCTCTGGTATGCAGGTTTCTGTAGTGACCAAGGGCAGTTTGAACCCTGCAGGTGCAGTGGGCTGGGAGTGGTGAAGCCCAGAGCAGCTGGCCCAAGCTGGCCAACCCATATATTCCATACCATGAACATTCTCCTGACTACAAATTTACAGGGGTGATTTTTATTCCTCTACCATGGCTGCCTTCTCAAGGGGGTCCTGTTCATCTCATTGGCATCCCATGCCTCAGCTCTACTCTGCTCACCATGAAAATCAAGATCCCCCTGGAGCTGCTGTGCTGGCAGGGTTGAGCCTTCAGCCCATACTGGTGGATGTACACAGCTTGTCACTTCTATCTGGGGCTGAGTATAACTTTGTATCTTGTTAGCACAGGGGTTAAGATTAGTTTGTTATTATTATTCTTTTAAATATGTTTTCACTTTAATGCACAGGTCTTCTTCCCTTTTCCCAACTCCCCACCTGGCAGGGCTGGTGATAGAGCAATATCCAAACCAGGACAAGGTGCCCCATTGACAGAATCCAAGGCATGGAACCCTAAACCACAACCAGTCCTTCCTACACAGCCTCTGCCCAAGAACCCTCTGCTCTCTTTTTCTTATGCAGCACAGAAATTCTGGAAGTGCTGCAGGAGCTCAAGACCAACTCAGAGCAAGAAGCTCTTTCCCTGCTCTGTACATCAGATCATGGCAACAAGCAAGCTCAGCAACAGCAGAGAAAAAGATCACACTGCAAATACAAACCCTTCCCCTTTAACCCTGCTCACCTCCTATGGACTGGGACATAGGAGATACTGTGGAACTAGAAGTATGCTGATGTTTTGTGCCTGCACTCTTACAAAAATGAGCAGCTCAGTGAAGGAACTTGGGAATAAAAGGCTTTCATTCTCATC
The DNA here is from genome assembly GCF_003957555.1 of Calypte anna. NCBI lineage: Eukaryota > Metazoa > Chordata > Aves > Apodiformes > Trochilidae > Calypte > Calypte anna. The sequence continues at coordinate 122,448,451 of NC_044245.1, forward strand.
TCAGAGGTAATGAGGGGGTGCATCCACTCACACTGATGCCTCTTCCCTTTCCAAAGCCAATAACCAAAACTCTGCCAAATTCCTCTGAATAGATGCTGAACATCCCTATGGTCTTTCTCAACTTTCACCTTCATAGTTTTAGGAAAGACAGTGACATTATTTACAATGTATTTATTGTAAAGTAAATTGTATTAATATCGTAGATTTTATTGTAAATATTAATATTGTAAAATAATATTGCAAATACAATACATTCTATTATTTACAATACAATGACATTGTATTATTATGATGCTCTCACTTTAAAGATTCATTTATTCTTAGACCTTAGTGCTTGCACTAATATAACTTCAAGCACTTCTAATGCAACAGTTTTACCAGCAAAATATTTCTCATTTTGGATCTTTGTGGCTAACACTTAAACATTGTTTGCCAGAAGTAAAGACTTCTGTTTTAATTTACAAAGAGATCAGTTTGCAAAGACACTACTTGCTAGAATTGTTGCAGTTCTGGAACTTTTTCTCTACGTAAGAGGTAAAATGGCTTACTACATAATAAAAAATAAATAAAGTAAAACTCTTAAAATATTTTTCTTTTAATGGGAGGGACTGTTTGTTTGTAAAGAAGTGTATATAAATACAAAATTTAGAAAGCTGAAGACATACTAAGTAATGTTTCCTTACTGGTCACTGTAGTAATTAACCAGATAAAAGTCCATTCTCATTTCAGCAGCTTCTGATGGCATTGCATAATACCATTTAATCTGGAATCCAAAAACTCATTTATGTGCAATCAGACCACCACAATTTCACCATGAGGCTTAATATATCAAATAGATAATCAACAGAAAAGTCAGGGGAAAAAGATCCTGCAAGTCTATAATTAGCTGTGGTATTCTATGAAATGTGCTCCTAAGAGCTGTCAAGCCTAAGAAAAGGAGAGGCCTTGTCCTCAGTCAAGTTACTGAACTCAGGTGAAGACCAATTCCACAAATTCTTTCCAAATCAGTAGGTTTTCTGCATGTATTTGTCTCCAGAACACTTGTCCTCCAATACAGTTACATGGGCAGAACATTTGTAAATTACAAGTTATATGAAGTACCCTAAGAAAGAAGCACACAGAAATGCAGAATGGGGTTTTTATTTATGAAATCTATAGCAAGTCTTCCCAGAGATTTACATCTATGTTCTACACAAACATAATGTAGTTCTTTCAAGTTTCTCAGCGAACCATTTTCTGTCAGGATATCTACAACAGAAAAAAAGTTCACCTCTAGTGCCCAAACCAAAGCACAGCACTACAGCACCACTAAAAAATTATGGCTCGTGTCTCACTATAAGATTTATGTGTTACACATCAACATACCTTTCTTTTTTAATATCAGATGGTTAAGAATGCCATGCCTTTTTGTTAACTTGCTATTTATCCTATTAATTACATACACCTATACTGAAAGAAAACTGACAATTTAAACTGCATTTTTCCTTGACACTCTATGACCCCCAAAACATTGTCTTCCTACTCCTGACCTTGTTCTCCATCTGTGGTGCATTCAGGGACTACAGAGCTTGCCACTGCAAAAGCCATTTCAGAAAGTTTACAAGCTCCAAACACTGACTGCAAGAGCATTAGCACATCTAGCTGAAAGTCTGTTCAATCTGGTTATGAAAAGTCATCTGGATTATCTCACCAAAAATAGCTCAAATGAATCCAGCAGTAGGAAAACATGCTGGATTGTCTCCTGCAGCAATAGCTTATGTTTGAGGAATACACTTTGTGGGAATCTGGTGTTGTAAGGGGGTCTGGGCTGCTTGTTGCCTACATTGAACTTCAGACACAACGCTAAGAAGTAAGGGAATGATCTCTCCTCCCCCTTTGCATTTCAAGATCTTTTGGGAAGACAGGAAATCTCACCTTCCCATCAGTCTTTATTCTGACACCACCTCTCACCCCCTGCTACTTATCACCTCTGTGCTCACTTTTGTCCCATCCCTCAGTTCCCTTCGATACCCACAGGACACAGGGTTCACCTCTGCTACAGGGAGGCCGTGCTGGGAAGCCTGACCAAGCAGCAGTTGTCTACAGTTACAACCACAGATCTCCAAAACCCAAATATACCCCATAAATTAGGGCTGGCAGACAGATCCTGGCTTTGAGCCAGCTTTGTAAGGAAAGGTGCACAGCCCACTTTAGATATTTTTGTGGGGTGCAGGCCACGAAACGAGGGAAGTCGTAGACAGCCAAGAGATGGAAATACTTTGGCTCTATCTGTTATTAAAAACACGTTTCTTGCTTTTGGTCTTCTCTGCTCACCAGCAGAACTGTTTTTTGGCTTCCAACTTGTTACCTGTCAATTGTATTAGTTCACTTGCATCTTCAGAGCTGCAAAGGACTTAAATCCCAGTCATTTAGTACTCTGGCTGCTATAACCAAGTTTAGGAGAGAACTGCATGTCTCTTAAACACAGTAAAAATTCTTCCAGGGGAAAAAAAATGTGAAGACCTATCTAGTATTGGGAAACCTTTTAAGTATTAAGGTCAATTTTTAGGTGTATTTCTAAGATTGAAATATGATCCCAGCAGTTTATTAGATCTACTGCAATGAAAAAAATAAAGACAAAAGCAAGTTAGTTGATTCAGGCTCCAGGGATCCTGTTCAGGATTTAAGTCCCTTTTATTGTGCCAGGGTGGGCAAAGCATTAGAGTCACTCAAGTTACACTCAGGTTTCCTGGCTTGGGGTTTGCTTTGGTTGGTTTCAACCCAAGTTCATGCCCTTTTTTTGCCCCAAAGTGCCAACCTTGTTCTGGCCTGAATTCAGAGATGAGCTGTAAACATGAGCTGGTTAAGGAAGTACTGTTCATTTTGGATGAGCAGGCTTTGGGCTGGGGGAGGGTTAGACTTCACAAAGCATTATCTTTAGACAGATATATTCTGTGTGACACTCAGAATGGGCATTTTGGCTACCACTATGTGTCTGGCAAAACTAAAGAAAAAAGGCACTTGTTAGAGCTCAGAACAAGATGTTACAAGATTTTAAGATCACTCCAATGTTTGACTAATATACAGCACAACAGAGAATACTTATTTTGATATGTATATGTGTGTCAATATATAGATAGACTTATATATAAATATATAAATCAGATTTAAGTGCTTCCCATTTATCGCAGTGGAAAAGCCAAAGCAAGGCATATTTCTTCAACCTGGGGAAGGAAGCTCTTGGGCTTCTCCCAAACACTAATCATACAATAATTCAAAGTGAATGAAAAAGAAAAAAAACCACAGCAAAGGCTGGTGCTGATGGTGATGCATCACTACCAGATACAAAGGACTGCTCCCCCCTGTTAGAAGAGGTGGGAGATGCAATAATTGCAGAAGTGAAAGCTGACCCCTGCACCCCAGAAGTCCCTACCCCATGTAGATCACAGAGGGGTTTGTTTTAGGTCACATGGAGGTTCCCCAAGGGATGCACATTTATAAGGTTGTAGAAAATAAGCCCCAAAAAAAAGTCAGCATTTTGTAACTTTTCCTTGCTCTGTCACACCTGAAGTAGGGCTAAGCTTTCCACATTTTAAATTACACTGGATGATTACATCTGGCAGGAAAGGTGGTAAAACCAGGTTAAGATGTGGTGGTAGGCATGGCTGTAGGTGTTCTGTACAACAGGTTATCAGCTAGAAATTAGTAGGATTAATCACTGGACAGATGCCACTACAACACACAACAGCTGCTTCCTCAGGGGAGTGCAAGTACATTAATTATCTACAGATGTAAGATCTACAGAAATCTAAATGCTAGATGGCACAGAGTAAAGGTTTTAGAAGGCATTTTTGCTAATCAGTGGTATTTTCTGCACTACAGCAAGAGCAGATGTTAGTATGACTTCAGAAGTCAGTGCCTGCCTTCGCCCTCCAACCCCTCCACAAAAAAACCCCAAACAAACAAAACAACTAATAGTCAACCTAGGCCATTTTTTTCCTCATTTTTTGCTCATTTAATTTTCTCACAAACTGCCTTTCTGCTGAGGTAAGAGTTACTCATATCTGCTGGTAAATGCATAGCACATGAGGTACATGACACACCAAAGCTAATACACTACCAGAGTCAACAGCAGGTCAGCTTCTGCCTTCATTTCAGGCAAATCTTACAAATACTTAAATTAGGATATTTTTTTTTTTACAGATATGCATCACTAAACTATCCACATAAAGGTTTTTAAAAAGAAAGAGCAGGATATTACCAGACTTTGCCAGTGTAGGAGATCCAGGTGGAGAAAGGTTTATGCTAGGCGACAGGTAAAGATAATTTCTGTTCACTCCAGCATTGAAATCAAAAGGTGATTTGTAATCCTCATACAGATCCATGCCAGAAAATTCAGAGTGTGCAGCCACCCTCTTCTTCCACCAAAGCATTCATCTTCACTTTCTGAGGCAACCCAGACAGCAGGATTCGGAAACCCTTCATTTCTTCACATGACATTTTCTGTACCTCCTCATAAAATTCAGCTCTCTTACTCCTCTGTTAGATTTGATAGAGCTGTCTGGCAAGTGATTTCTTAGCCATCTTGTAGCTGCTGCTGTTTACATGGCACAAAGTTAAGATCCTGTAAATTTATAACTGGGGCTGGACTTAAACAAACCCTTCCTTTAACAAACATTCACAGCTCACCATTTCGTGGTTTCTGGAAGAGCCTTGGTCCTCTGCAGAACTGCATCAAGATTTTTCAACCATTTAAATAAAAAAAGGTCAGCTGACTGCAGCTACACCAGGATATCCTTAAGCTTCTAGGACACAAAAGGATTACTAGCCATAATCTATCCTATACACCATCTGTGTAGGACTTTTTCCTCTGATTAATGGAAAATTCTGCGTATGTTAACTATTTCTCCAGCTGTTTGGACCAGTGCAAAAACCAGTAGCCAGAACCCAATCCCTGCTGCCCAGGTACCACACTGTAGAGTGGGCTTAGGATTTAAGAAAGCAGAACACCTAGTTTATTTATGAAAGGATGATGTGCATTATAATTTTTGCCCAGAGAGCTAAACATACCGGGGCATAAGGGTGGGTTTTGTTGGGGGTTTTTTAATTTAATAAAACAAAACAAAACCAGGTTTTTGAAGTGCTAGTGCTCAGTGCTATGTCATTGGTGCTTCAGAGAGAGTCATCTAGAGCAGTGAGTTATGCCAGGAATCATGGCATAACTGGAATGCATGGACCTTATGAAATGTTTAGGATTTATGTTTTGACACGTATACCACGAAGAAAGACCAACTTACGTCAGCCACCTGACTTAGCTCTGGGGGTTTTAAGACCTAGCTGTGGGAAGCAGAAGTGTTTCTTACCTAAGAGACACACTCAGCACAGTTCCTCCACGGTCAGCTTCTTTCACTGAAAAAACAAGCTCTCTGCCACTGTAAACCATCTTTACAGCTGAGCTGTAAACTCACACACCAACATCACACTTTCACCTGGGCTCTTCACTGCAGCCTGCACCCAGAGGAGCTTAATCAAATGGAAGTTAATCTTTCCCACCACCATAAGAATGATGCTTAAAGACAAAGCTGCTCAGATACATACACCACCTTCTGCATAAATCTGTAAAAAAGTGAAGGAGCATTGCAGCAAACCCAAGTCAAGCCTGGACAATGTATTCCCTGGGGACAGCAGAAAAGAGCGTACTGAAGTTTTAATTTTCCCTTTCCACTGCATTCAGGGGGTGGAGGAACAGACCTTCCAGCTAATTAAAGAGCAGTTCCTTTGGACTGTAAGACCTACATTGGTTTCTGGTGCAGACTACCTGCAGGCTCTTAACAATGAGTATGCTGAAACACAGATCTCTGCTATTTTCCAGACCCACTTAACAGTGGAAAATAAAGTGTCTCTCTGCAGTTCTGACACGTGGCTGTGGCCATCAGCCAGAAACACCGTGAAGTTCACCTGACAAAGGTCAAAGCTTTCGTCACAGACTCTAAAGCATCCAGAGGGTGCAGGGAACTGTAACATGGCTACAGCAATAATATGCTCTCTATCAGCTAAGCACCAACAGGAATAGCAGCTTTCTCCCTCCTGTAACTTCAGACAAGGGCTGCAACTGTACCAAGGCTCAGGCAGGAGTTGCACTGACTGGATTAGAATGACAAGTGACCAGATGTGGCACACTGGAAGAGCTGGGTGTTTTCTACCACCACTCTCCCAACACAGAAAAAGGAAATAAAGAGGAGGCTACCGCCTAGGACTTTTTCCCAACCCCAGAGTCATTCCATGTAACACTGATAGCACAACAACCAAAGGCTATTACAGGAAAAGAACCCCTTAGGAAGATGTGTTTATCTCTGCTGACGATCAGGAATACCATTTCCTGGCCAAGGGCACTTACTGGAGTGAACACTTTATTATCTTATCATTTACAGGAAACTCCCTCCAGTAAATTATGCCCCATATCCATCCAAAAATCCAATGCTCTTCCCGCATATTTACTGTGTAACAGTTAGCTTTATGGTCCTAGAAACACCTGCAGTCAGCCTAAGGCCTTGCCTTGCATCACCACAGATGGAAGTGTGCACGGGCCAAGATCTTCAAACCTTCAGTGTAGGCAGAGACAAGTAGATTGTTCTAATCCCTCACTATCACATACATTAAGGGCTTTGCAGAGTTACAAAACTGAGCCTCCATGTGAGAGGCTGATTTCTGCTTTTTGCCCTGGCTTATATGCACAGCCTAAGCACAAGCCCAGAAGTCACCCGATACAATTCTTTAGCTTTTATAACTACTGTCCTAAGGTCATTGCTATGAGAGGGGCTGTACAAGCACTCCCTGTTTCAAACTTCCCTCTTTGCTCAGATTAGTGCATCTTGTTATGTGGCTTAAAGTAGCTGTGCATGCTCGAGGATCTTTTTCCTTTGCCCTGCATAGCAAATTCAATTGCTTCAAATATACCTTGGTTGTTACTGCAGTTATCCACTGCAAACCAGTACCTGAAGAGATCTTGAAGCCTAAGGACACACCTGGTCCAGAGACGAAGTGCAGTGAGGTTTTTTTCATTATGCAAGAGATTAAAACTCAAGATTTTGCTGTTCCAGAACAAGTATTCATTCATCCTTAACAAGTCAGGATAACCAAAAGTCTGGAACTGAAGTCATCTCTACCATTTTAGAAGCTGAAGTCTCCGGGACTGGCGTGAAGGAAGGCAACTTCTATCAAGGATGCTTGAACCAATTATCAGCAAGTTCAACTGAATGTCACAGAGCAGCTCAGGAAGGCTCAACAAGCCTCAGCAAGGCATTACCGTCACAACTCCTACCATTAATCACATTGTAATCTCCTCTGTTAAGGTTAGATGAGTGTGCTTAAAGCTTTTCCAGGTAACTATTCAGCATCAACAGTCAGCACAGTTGGTGCACAGATGGGAGGGAACTTCCTACACAGCTAGAAAAGCTTTTAAGTTTGAACAAACACTGTTAACCAGATATTTGCCTGCCTTGTCTCAGGCATGGTTCTTTCTACAGATACCACCTGCTACATAGGTCTGCAGCTGACACCTTAGCCCAAGGAGCTAGCAGCAATGTAAGTAAGATAAAATAGTATTAAGGTTTTTCTTTCTTGTGGGTAACTAAGCAAGGGAAAAATGTCAAGATAGCCTTGCAGTGAAGCTCCTTTTCCCACTTTTAGATCTAGCAGAACATTAGTTTGCTTATACATGAAAAAGGTATGGCCTCCTTTCCCTAAAGAACCCCAACCCAGCTCAAGTACGACTGAGTACTACCTCTGGGCTTTGAAGAACCTAAAGAGTATTCATCAGTAGTGTTTCAGACAAAGAGTTAAATCCAAAAGGGAAAGGCTACCACTAATGCCTTGGGATTGGAGGAATACTCTAGGACAAGAGGCTGCCCCAGGACAAGAGCCAAACAATATCTTGGATAAATCTTCCTAAATAAGCAATCCACAAGAAGATCTGTGCCTAATCAGAGTTCTGCTGTTCCACAGGCATCTTCACTATCTTGGAGGCCCTGCATTTGTCTCCTGTTTGAGCAAAGAGATGCCAAACTTGTGCACCACAGCCCATACTTTTCGGAAGCCTACCATGCTTCCCAGCACTTAATTCAGCAAGCAAAAGAGGGGAAGACAAGGGGAAGAGCTTGTGGACAAAGACAGGGTTGAGTTGCTTGCTATTTTGGGGACATAGCAAAAAGATTCAGCCTTACTTCAAGGTTGATTGTTAATATTCAACTGCCTGCTCAGCCTATACCTGGTTTGAATTAGCATCTTCTGCAGTCTGCTAGCAGGCAAGGCTGACTGAAGGTCTTCGAGTAACTGCAGCTGGGGTAAAGACTTCCAGCCCCATCTTTCCCAGATAAATCTCAATCAGGCAGCAGCAGTCAGGGCTTCTCTTCCTACTCCAGCTGAGTTTTATAGGCCATAAGCCATTTTAAGAGCTATAAAGCTACTTAACCATCTTAAGCCAATCTAAGTTCTGAAGCATCAGTATGATCTTCAAAGCCTTACCAGTTTACAGACAAGTAAAGCCTTTCAGCATCTGATCCAAGGCCTTAAAACTGAATTAAGAAAGATGCTGTTAAGCAATACAGCAGAAGCCCAAACACTAAGCAAGCCTTCAATGAGTACATTTTTGCTCCTATTTCCAAGTCTTGCTCTCTCTTCTCCCTCTCATAGAAGATACCTCTCTCAGACCCTAAGATTTGTACATTACATGAACAGGGCTGCACAGTTATATCAGTTGCTGAAGACTATGAATGCAGCTTCTGCAGCCTTCAGTAATGGTCAGAAGACTGGCTTAAGGGTTCAGGCATTTGCTGCCTTTTAGCAAAGTCCAACTCACCGCTACTCCCAGGTTAATCTCATTACTTCAGCCTCCTCCCATGTGCTTTCTCTGGACTACCTCTCCCTGATGCAACAGCACTGCCCAGTATGGTTCTACCTATACAAATAACACTTTCTGAAGACTAAATGCTGCCTTCACTTATCATATTAAAAAAGAAGAAAAGAAAAAAACAACCAAGCAAACAAACAAACAAAATCAAAAGCAAACAAAAAACCCCACAAACCTCAGAAAAGACCTCTTACAATTATCAGTATTCTCCCAAGATGTATCAACCTGCAACACACTTTTGAGGATTATGGGGTTGCTAGTATTGTTCTTAAACCCAAGTTTCAGCCCACAGCATTTCAGACAGCTGATATATTGTCTTAAGTGAAGGCAACAGTTCTCTACTCCCCCCAATCCAATTACAAACTCAAATTAATTTCCTGACATCTTGTGAGGGAGTAGATCCACACTCTTATGTTTTGCCACAAGAAAAGCAGATACTACAGTAAGACTGTTAACCCATTCATATCAGACAGGAGTCTCTGTATTTGCACAGGTTTTCCACTATCTTTTGAAGGTACTGCTCCAGCCCTAGCAAGTTTTGTGGGGTTTTTTTGGCAGAAATCCCTGATTTACAGCAGAATTTTCTGTCTCAAACCCTGGTCAAAAACAGCCACAATTGTCTGCTCCAGCAATAACAAGTGAAAAGCATTTCCACCATGAAAATCTATGGGAAAAGGACAGAGCAGTCAGCAATCAAGTAGGGCATTGCATTGACTTTGGAGAAGTCAGGCCAAACTCTGAAAATACAAAGGAACATTTCCAAGTGAGATTAACAGAGTCAAAACACTGTCAGGTAGATTCTAAAGGAATATATTTAGTTCTTTGGCTTTAGCTGCTTATCTCAGTTATGCTGCCATTCTCTGGGGACACTGATCCCTGGTAAGAGACTAAACTTGTCAAAATTGCTGTAGAAAAAGTGCTAAGCTGCAGCCAGATGACAGTTCAAAAAGATTAGGAAGAAAAGGCTGTACTACAGGATTGTTTTAAACAAAGTTTTAGTATGTAACCCTGCAATCAAATTAAAAGCCTTACTTGAGTGAGCTTGGAGCAACTCCCAATCTTCCTCATAAGACAGATCTGTCCTTTTGCACTCTTAAAGCCAATCTCCCTCTTCCAACACTGTGCTCCAGAGCTTCCATTCCTGAAAAGGAGTTCCAGAAAAGCCCACCAGTCTCACTCCACAGTATCAGGTCCCACCAAGAAAATGATACTGAACTTTTAAGAACAAAGCAGATTTGATTAAATATCTGAATCACATACTCTGATATCTGAAAAGATAATCACCAAAACAAGCACCATCTGTAATCTTAGCAATACCATAATAATACCAACAAACACTGTTCAGTGCTTAAGGTACACACCAGCTCTCACCGCATAATTATCAAGTTTGTGCCTGGAACAATTTGATGCAAGCAATGGCACTTGAGAAGCACCTCAGAAAATCCCTCTGGACATGGTCCTGAGCAAGCAGCTTTAGGTGGCTCTGCCCGAGCAGGGGAAGTTGGACCTGATGACCTCCAGGAGTCACCTCAATCATTCTGTGGTTTAGAAAATGGCTAAACACAGTTCCAAGCTGCTCACCCACATACTCCAAGGTCTGCAACCCTGGAGAGGCCACCCAGGAACAAGAGGAGTTCTTGGTGCCCTGCCCCACAGGAGCTCTGTGGCCACCCTTTCATCCTGTGCAGTAGATTGGCAAATACCTGCCTGCTGATAAAAGTTCTATTTTCTCCTATACTTTCTAAACTGAAGTATGGACCAGAGGCTTCACAGAAAATATGACACTTCCACACAGCTCCCCAGTGTCCAGGAGTGTTATGCCAGCTGAAAAGTCAGGCAAGAGCCCTTACAGAATTAGACTCTGCAGGACAACATAGCTGACCAGTCCAGTTGGGCCAGATTCTGGGGAACAGTCCTGTGCTTACCTGAAAGGGACTTACTTACATTTCATTCACAAGAGGAATGAGCAAGCAACTCTGCGGGCCTGACATGTGATTCTAGACCTTTAAAACACAAGAAGCTCTTAGCAAATCTGTTTTAGAAAGTCATCCACTTCTCCTTGAACCCCCTTTCCCCAGAAAGGAAGTGAATGCATGTCTGCAGCAGGAAGAGCTCATTCTTGTATACAAAGAAAAACATGAAGGAGACAAATGAGCTGGCAGTGTCCCTATAGTGTCCCTGTCTCTCCTTTTAAGATTTAATCTATAGATTAAACAGAACCCAGGGAAACCAGATTGAAATTAGGTCTTTCAATTCCCCTCTCAGAATCCTCCATTTATTCTTCATCCACTCCAGAGCAGCATCCTTCATTCCTCCAGCAACTTTCCTTTGCGCATGCTTTCAGGTTCTCCTAGCAAAGTTCCTCAGTCCAGACAAAAGCTGGCAGAAAAGCTTCCAGACATGGTTCAGCTACGTATGTTAGCTTGCCCTTCAAAAGCACTCAGCCACTTCTGTGTTCAAGATACAGTAGTTATTAAGGTTGTCATACAAATTGCCCCAAAACAGAGTACAAGAATCTGCAGGTGGACTACCATAAACGATGCACAGACTACCAGCTGGAATGAAATTTGTTAGAAGCACTGCTAAGAGTATCACTAGAAGACAACTAAGTATGGAAAGCTCCAGTTTGTGAAAACAGCCTTCTCCTATTCACATAACTGCACTCCAAGTATCCCTAACACTAATGAAGAAAACAGGGCTAGCTGGCTGTGCTCTCCTCTAAGATCCCACCCAATTTCTAAATGCAGGCAGTGTTCAAATACCTCCACTCCTGGCAATCTCACTGCAGATTTGATGGGACTTAATGGAAACATCATTTTGACTTCTGTTGTTACTCATACACACACTGCTCCATGACTGCCTTCACATGAAACTCTGGCAGCCAACTTCTGGGGGGTTGTTTGGATAACTTACTTTGTCTTCTATGTTTTCTGCCTGATCCCCTCACTGGGTTACACTGCCCTCCTGCAGGCTCACAGCATTAGACAGCTTAAAACAGACTCTAACAATATACCAGAAGTCAAGTGAAGGTACTTGATGCTAGCCTGGAGCTGCTTTAGTAAGCTATAAAAGTGAGAAAAAGCCTGAGCCTCTAACTTGTGCTTTTTGTCTTCAAACCCAGCTTTAAGCTTACTGCAGACTGGGAGAGAATTACACCCTTCCAAGAAATGCATATTAAAATGTGGAAATTAATTTGAACATTTACAGCTGCACCTAGCTGTACACACTCTAACCAGAGGTAGCTACACCAAAGTGCCAGGGACATCAGTTTGTGCCCTCTCGGGAGGCACAAACCTGTCCAATTTCTCAAGTCTCACTGCTCTTTGCAGTCACATCATGTTCTTAAAAACTGCAAAGCTGTAAAACTGTACAATTTTTTTGCCAGAACTACCACACACAAATTACTGGTTGCACAGTGAAGCTGCACTTCTGCTGTAGTCTGGCACCTTATTAAGTTAAGCTTAATAAGATAAGCTTTTTGCTCAATAATTCAACCACCAGGTTGATTCTCTCTTCCCTTCTCAGGCCTTGACTAAGCAAGTTTAAGAGTTAGACAGGTGCTGTCTAACAAATATATAACACAACCTATAGTTTCTCCAATGCAAGCAACTGCAAGTAGCAAGCTGTGTAGAAGTGGCAGTAACATTTTTGCTCTTGGCTTACCTGAGAACACAGACTGCCATGAAACAGTAAAACCTCATCTTGGCAGCAGTAGAAATGCACTGGCACAATAAATATGCAATCATATATGCCCCAGAAAACTCTCAGATCTTAAGAACAAGCTCCTGATCCCCCTTTCCCAATGGGACCAAATCATCTTAGTCTAGTAGTGGCTTTTTTTTCCACAAACCCTTCAGAGAACCATGAGGCACATAAAAACTGACAACAGCCACTGAGCCAGTTCCATAGCTTATACAAGCAGATGAGCCCATGACAAAGGTAAGCTCATATTATTCATCTACATCTCTCATCCACCTCAGAATTTTGGTGAGCTCACCCAAGCTTAAGAAAATGAGACCTAACACAAGGACTAATGGCACCACCAGATTCTGGAATGAAGTACCCTTGCACACAGATGCAGCATCTCACTGTTACTGGGTTTATCTCATTTTAAATAAGTTGTGTTGCTTTCTCTGCAGCATCAAACAATATACACCAAGTATTCCTTTACAGTCCACCATTTTACCATCCACCCACTCTAAGTCTCCTACTCCAGAGAGAGTTGGGCTGCTACTTGCCTGTATCACTTCCCACCATACCCACCTGGGAAGCATTAATTCCTGCAGTGCTTCCAAGCTGATCTGAAGCAGTGGCTGCTGCTCCCAAAGGGAACTTGGACCACATTCTGCCAGAGCTGCAAAATGGTCACATTCAAAATGTGGGGCCTGGATTTCTCTGCACTGCTCTTAATCTCATTTAAGAGACAAGGGGGAGAATGCTGCAGCTAAACAATCCAGTGAACCAGCAGTAATTCACTAATAATCCAACTGCACTGACTGGCTTCTTTGTTTCTAATACAATGCAGAAAATGCATTACCTTTAAAGTATTACTATAAAGTGTTATTAAAGTATTATGACCACTGAAGTTCCCATTATATTAATAAGTATTCTGATATTTTAGCTGATTGATATGTCCTTGAATTACTTTTAATGCTGCTCAAAACGAGTAAATCCTGTTAAGAGACATTTGTTCCTACTCTTAAGTCAGAATAGGACAGTAGTCTACAGGGATACTGCTGTCACACAAATCAACAGGCAGACACAAAACACTTCATCATTCCAAAACTGGAGTAAGGTAAAGAAAAGGGTCAAGAAATTTTGTCCAGATATTATTCCCCACAAGGAAATAAAAGTTCTCAAGGATTTCCAGACCCTAGAAAAATTTGAGTATACCCCCTCCCATCAGATCAGACTTTGGACACAAGACATCACTTTTAGTCTCTGGGTGACATGATAAGCAATCTATATTTGATTTTTTACAACCTTCCCAGGCTCAGATCAGGGAAGTACTTCTCTCTGCTTATAACATTATTAATCTCTCAAGATTTCCAAGCAGTATTAATATATATATATGTGTGATCTAGTTGTGCCCCAGTCCATTCCACACAAACCTAAGTTTTCCTAAATATCAGCATGCTTGGATAACCTGATCATAGAATAGAATCACACAATGGTTTGGGTTAGAAGGGACCATAAATACCACTTAGTTCCAACCCCTCTGCATGGGCAGGGACACCATCTACTAGACCAGGTTGCTCAAAGTCCCATCCAACCTGACCTTGAACACTTCCAGGGAGGGGGCAGCCACAACTTCCCTGTTCCAGTCTCACTATCCTCACAGTGAAGAATTTCTTCCTGATGCCTAACCTAAAGCTATCCTCTTTCAGCTCAAAACCATTACCTCTCATCCTATCACTACATGCCCTTTTACAAAGTCCCTCTCTAGCTTTCTTTCTCAGGTCTCCTCCAGGTACTGGAAGGCCACTCCAAGGCCCTTTTTCTTACAGCTACGGATCTCAATCCATTCTCCTTCCAGCCTGTAATTGTGCTTGGGACTGCCCCAACCCATGTGCAGGACCTTACACTTGGCCTTGCTGAACTCCATCTCCAGGCTCCTCACTCAAATTTCACTGACAAGTAAGAAGAGCAAGTTAAACCATGTAGTGAAGTATATGAGAGTGGACAAAACCGGAAAGACTAGTTAGTCTAGTCTAATATCTAGATTAACACAAAGTTGAGCAGACATATTCCCTGATTCTGCTACAACTGACTTGATGGAAGCAACAGGATGAAGTGCAGTGGATTTGAAGGATGTGTATTGAAGGACATTGGGCTTCAGCTCTAAAGAGTTGGGAGAGGAAGAAAGGAGGAGGATTTTGTTTTATGGTTTTTGGTTGTTTGTTTTGGTTTATTGTTTTATTTTTTTAAAAAGCATAGTTCCACTACTTTTAATGTACAGTTGGTTCAGAACACACTCCTTTCCTCCAGTTGTCTCTTCACGGTATTTGACCTGGAACTGAAGGTCACTGCAAGCCCTAAGAATAAAGCTTTGCACTGCTAAGTCTTGGTTTAGCATTGTTCCCTGTTGCACAAGCTAACCCATCACACATTTCACAACTGTAAACAAATAAACCCACATATATTTGTAGCCACTCTAAGTAATGGTCATGCCCTAAACTGAATTTAATGGATCAGTTCTGTCTAACAGATTGGCCTGATAAACTTTCCAAACTTAATGCTTAAGTATTGGTCCAGCTGATATCCACCAGGTTACTGTTACATTTCATCAGGTTTGGCACATCATAGCTTGGCCATCAGCACAGAAACCCCCCCGAATACTTCAGGACTTAAACACCTATTAATGCAATTCCCAGTTTTTAGTTCTGCATGGCCATATAAAAACTTAATCAGGATACTGAAGAGGGGAAAGTCCAAGCACTGACTTGCACACTGCTTGTTTCCAGTTTTAAATCCCCAACTGTGCACTTTAGTTAGGGAGCTGTGACATGGCATTATTATTATTAAGGTGTCATCACACCCCTCAGAAATGCTGCTGCCACCAACCTGAATGAAGGGGAAACAAAACTTCTCCAGTGACATTGCCTTGGAACAGGCAGACTACTGTAGCTATTTTACTTGATTCCTGCTTTGCTCTCAATTTATCAGTTCTCCCCCACAAAGGGCTTAATAAGTCTACTCAACTCCTCTTGATGACACACAGAGTTCTCCCTTTGACTTCTATATCCCTCTTCCCATTCCATATTTCCACTTTCTCAGAAGATGCTTCTTGAGTAGGAAGAGACCTTTCTGTGATTCGCCACGGTGAAGTTTGCTCTTGAATTGTAAATAAGAAGCATATTAGAGACTCCACATAGCAGTGTGCTAGAACAGAATGAAAGCTGACTGAATTTATTCCAGTAAAGGTCTCCCTTTTGCTGTGTACTCCCAAAGCACATCCTTACCAGCGCAGGAAGCACTCAGACTCCTCTGCAGATTCCACTGACACTTGCTTTCCTTCTTATACAATCTACAAAAAACTTTTCACACCAAAAAACCTGCTCAGTGACAGGCATGCAAGCCAACCAAAACCATCCAGCTTCAGCTGTTAATTCCAACACACTTGCAACTATTTAGAAATATGCAGAAACTAACTCTCCCTGCTCATCACTGCTCTTGTCAACCATAGCAGTCATGTTTGTTCATCTGCAATCCACAGAGAAAGCTATCAGAGGAGGATGCCTCTAATGCTCCTTAAGGGTAGCATAAGCTTCCCAATTAGACTAAGTAAGGTGCCAACATGTTTTCAAGCAAGGCATAAACCCAGAAAGGACCATTCTTTAGACTGATCTTCAGTCCTGGCAAAGCGCAGGGTCATCAAGGTCAGTATACAAAGCTCAAGGTCTCAAATTCAGAAGACAGAGACAGGTCTCACTTGCTGTACCTCAGGTTTTGCTAGAAGCATGCTAAGAAATGCAAATGTATTTTAGAAAAGACTAATATTTAAGAATGATTCCTAGAAACAGTACTTTAAATGGTAGCAGCAACTGTTTATTCCTTTCTCAAAAATCTTCAAATAAGGAGGCTTAAAGTGTGTGTCCAGAACACACTTTTAGTGCAGTTAAGGATTGATTTCTAGGAGAAAACAACAATAAATCTTCCAAATTACTGCATTTAAATCATAAAACAGAAGTAGTCTGATAGAAGATGCAGTAGAGTTTCTGGCATTTAATCTATGTAAATTAAAGGCCAGCTTCTGTGGAGCACAGGATCACACACACATCCTTACCTTGGGTTTGGGGTGTGTGTCCCCAGCCCAAGACTGGGGATGAGGTCCCCATGCACCCTGGAGCAGGAGCTGGTGGGTAGGGTAGCATGAAGGGGCCCAAACACAGCCTGAGATGTGGGAGAAGTGGGGAGCAGGACCAATATTGTGCTCAGCCTTACTCAGTAAGAAGATGAGAAATGAGCAGCTGCTTGTTGGGAACAGCACAACCCCCCCTTGCCATTTCAGACACATCACTCTACTTTCTTCAGATATCCAGACAGTTATCCCTTTGGGATCCTTCGGCTTCCTGGTCCTTCAGGTAGCTCTGGAGGTGGTGACAGGCCACATGGCAATGCTCTAGATAAAGCAGGTGGATGCATCCACACCACATCCCTCGCTTGAGGGCACTAAATTTGCATGGCACCTGAAAAGTCTGCCTAGGCAGTGGACACAAAAGATTGTCACAACCCAGAGGACTAGAAAACAATACAAATACCTGCCAGGCAGGTGCCAGAGCAATCCTGGGAGAAGAGAAAGACAAGACTTCAGTGCAGGTCTATCCTTTTTCTCAAGACCAAATCCCCACTAAAAAAAAAACATTTTAACAATAAAATAAAAAACCTTTTGGATCACAGTGTTGCAAGTGGCTTTTTAAGGAGATGAAACACACAGTGTGAATGGTGCTTCTAAGAGCTCATGACTCAAATCAAAGCACACTGCAGTAAAACAGCTTGTTTCTCCTCTCTGCCAAGACAGTGACATCCAGCAACAGGAAAGTCAGTATCTATATAAGGTTCCTTCCCCCCACCCACACACTAGTCTGATACTCCCAATGCTCCTCATCCCTAAACACCTCAGATGCTCAGCAAGTCTCTCCAGGGACCTCTGAGCCCAATCTGAGTGGTGCTATGGAAACAGCCTGCAGCAGCCTGTGATCCTCTCCTGAGGACTGGAGCCTGTCTGTCTTCAGGCATAAAACTAAGCTTTGCAAAGAGTAATCAAAACTCACAAAAGAGTCAGTAGCTTAGTTAAAAATGGTGAATGATTTGGGGGCTTCTGCTCTGCCTTCAGCCTGCTCCTGGAGATCCCAGAGATGCAGGCAAAACACTTGAGCTGTGCTGAAGGAACTGTCTTCTACAGAACAATACTGCAACCAGAGAGCAAAACACACTCCAGTCTGTGTGTGCTGTGCCCATTTCATACCACTGACTCCTCTTTTGGGATGCAAGTGTTGGCTCCTACTTACAGGACAACTTTAAAGATGCCTATGGCCAAGTCCTTGTACAGCTCCATACCTGGGATCCTGTGTGAGAAAAAACAGAACACATCAGGACCCTTGACTGCTCTGCAGAGACTACAGGCAACCAGAAGCTGCAATTTTAGAGAAATGGCCTTCTTCAAAGGCAGCCTTTCCTGCCAGTGGTTGCAGATATCCATTATTATCCAAGTATTCCCAGAGACTGGACTGCTATAGAGCACAACAATGAACATCAGACAGCAATGACTCAAGTGGAAGCACCAAGGAGGTCTTTTAAATTCTGCTATTCTGATCAAAATCAAGACTTTCTAATGCCATGATGTGATACATGTTCAGGTGGAACACAGTCAAAGAGAGAGGAATGAGTAGGGCTGCTTTTTGCTCACCCTAGGACTCCTGCAAGAATTAAAGTGCTTCAGAAAAAAAAAAAGTAAACAAAGCAAAACAGACATGAGCCACATCCCCAGTGCTCACAGCTGAAACACAGTTTTGCCATACTAAAGACCAGCTAAGAAGCATTACCTACAAAGCATCTTTTCAACATTTTTTAATTTTTCCTCATGAACCGAGATGATGCCAAGCACGGGCTCTGATTGCAGTGAAGCACAGGAGAAGGAACAGTCTGAGAACACCAACTCCATCCCAGGTTGCCTCCCTTGGCACATCTCTTCATCGGGCTTAGGGGGCTCTGGTGAAACTCCACTCCCCTCTAGCTGCTACGTAAGGGAAAGCAGCACAGGAAAAACGCTGTTCTGCCCGTCCCACCCCCCCCTCAGCATGCTGCAGCTGCTCACCAGGCTGCTACCCCAGGGGACAGTATTGCCATGGCTAGAAACAGGCCATAAGCTTTGAACCAAGCTTGCAAGGCCTCAGGACTAGAGGCTTGTCAGGCTTGCTCTGTCTGAACGCTTTGATTTGCCTGCAGCTTTGTTTTACTTGGTGCATCTCTGAGAGCAGAGACACAGGATGTGGCAGCCCAGGCATGGTATGATAAGTAATAGGGCACAGGGCTGACACTGGAGACCCCACAGCTGTAAGAAAGTCACCAATTGCCAGTGGAGACCTGCAGCTAGGCAGAACTATTTTAGAGGTAACAGAGCAAAGAAATAATATCTAAAATACAGAAACAGTACTTTAGATAATAGATTTGGATGCTTGCTGAGGAATGAAAGGATGAATAAATGTGTAAAAAGCAAACATAAGCAGAAGGACCCCAGTGGATCCTACAGCGAGAAAGAAACAGCCATCAACATCCTATTCCTTCCAGCAAAGGAGTCAAAATACTGATAGCTTGCTGTAATACCCCTGCCACCACCAAAGTGACACTACCAGCCTCAGAAGGTTGCTAAGTTGGGAAGGACGAGAGTAACACCAGGAAAAGGTGCAGAAACTAAGTGCATACAACATTACTTTTATCATTTTTAAGACTTCATCAGAATAAGTCTTTTTCTGTAAGAAGATTTAAACCAATAAATCTCAAATTAGGCTGTTAAATTTTCTATTACACTAAATTATTTTATTTCTTTTTAATATATACTTATACACACACACAAAGCATGCTTCCTCTTTGTCTATGAGGTTTTTAAGCTCAGCACACATTTGTTGTGCTGCTGGTAGGCAGGAGGGGCAGTTCAGAAGCCTCTCATTCTGAAGTGTGTGTGGCACTCTAGCATGTCCCTAGCGATCTCAGTTCTGCAGAAACCACTGGAGCACCCCAGGCTCGGCCAAGGCAGTGTATACATTTTCTGGAGCACTCCCCTGTCAGCAAGCATCCGAGGATGTTTTTTTGCTCTGCTCTGTGCAATAGCGAAGTCAGCTTGTGAAACAGGAAAGCTGCCTCTTTCAGTGACAGTATCCACACCACAACAGTAGCACTGGCTCCTAGTTAGATAGCATCAATCCAACCCTTTCTGTTCGGGGGCAAGTAACAGTACAATGAGCATTTTTCTGCACAGCAGCATTTGCTTGCAGTCCGTGTACTCTCTGCTGCACTGCCCGCACCCCCAGGGGCAAATGGCTGCAGACTCATCTGAATGAAGGCTGCCACCACTTGTAGCTGCAACAGCAGAAAAATCCATACAGCTGTCTACACCTCTGCCAGAGAAAAGTGATATCATAGCAGGGCTATTAATTTTTTTTTCATATTTGTTATCCTAGCTCTTGGTAGCACTGCCACTATCAACAACACAGCTACACGTTCTTTCAGCTCCCTTGACCAAGGGCAGAGGAGAAGGTGGAGCAAGAGGAAGTGGCCAGAGTGTCACTGAACCTTCAGAAGAGATCCAGAAAGTTATGGGTAGCTGCTCTAATACTACAGCTCCTTCCATGAGAAGGTTTGTGATAGAAATCTCACCCTCCGAGACAAATTTTTTAATGAAAGCTCCCATACACACTCAAATATAAGGAACCTAAAATGCTTGCTACCTTTAACAGGAGAGAAAGCTGTCCCCCTGGAATCTTAATTGAAGCTGACACAGAAAGACAGTTTTGGCTCAACAAGACCATTTCAATTTAGTGCTTAATCTCACATAATGCATGCTTTCCCTTTCAGTCACCCTTTGTTTGACATTTTTTCTGCTTACTCACTGCAGGATATTAAAAGGACAATGGCAAACAACTCCTTTCCTCTATATAGCAAAACTCAAATCAGAAGTGTCAACACAGAGACTCCAGTGGAGGCAACAGCAGGGTCATAGTTATCCTACCTGGAGGTGAGCTTCTTTTAAAAGCATGGAAAAACCCCCACACCCACCAGACACCTGCTGCTGAGTTCAGTAACACTGTTGTTCCTTCCTATTAAACTAAGAATGGAGTTGTTTGGGCATTTTTCTTCTGAGAGCTGGTCAAGAAAACATTTGCTTTCAAGAAGACTCTCTGCACTGTACCTGCTGCCATGGAAACATCACTTTTTGAAGAGATAATGCTAACATCCTCCTTGTCTCTAGTCATGTCCAGCACCCTCAGGAATCAGCAATCCCCAGACTCACTGATTTTACATGGCAAACCTAGTCCCTTCACTTCACACAGGACTCCTCTGTCCTGGCTGAGGTGTTCCCTCCCCCGGAAAATTGTCATGACCCCTTCCTATTAAAGGAGCAGACAGTTGTGAGGGAAGAGGACAAAGCCTACCCGGCTGTCCACAGCCTTTACTACAGGCAGGGCAGCCAAAGCAGCTTTTGGGGTGCCCTCATCCCGCGGAGTCACTGTATGGCAGAAAGCTTCAGAAGCTCCACCAACTGTTTCCCTCGCCAGGCAGCTCCTCCCAGGACTATGCTGAGATCTGGTTCACCAAGCAGAGGCTTGTCAATGTCACCAAGCTTGTCACTCTGCTTGTCACCAAGCAGAGTTAGTCAATGGCTACTGTATTTCTATTTAGCAGCTGCAGAAGACAAGAGAAGTGCACATAGTAGATGGGAGCAAGAAAATTAATACAAATAAGATTTCCAAGGCAGACTAGTGCACTACATGGTTATTGCCAGCCCCTGCAGATGGAAGGTGTCATTCTCTGGAGTCTCCAGGCTCAGCTGAGAGCATCAGTAGTGCTGGTACCCAGGCCAGCTTTAGGAGAGGTGTTAACATATGGCAGCCAACCTCAGCCATAAAAACCAGCTGTTCCCACTTTACCCACAAAGAAATTGGATCAAGCAGAGCACCAGCACAGTTCTTAAACCACAGCTGAGGCACAGGGCTTTGTTTTGAGCCAGCAAGGTCAGAGCGAGCCTCCCAGGCCTGCTGTTGCTTAAACGGGCAATTGCAGTGGGAGAAGGGGAAACCCATGGGCTGCTTTGCAGGGCTTCAAAGTGCAGGAAACTGGAACAAACAGAACATGCAACAGTTTAATGTCACTGGGATTTTAAAAGCCCCGAGCACTTAGAGCTTGGAGGATCAAAGGAAGCAGATCCTTAGCTAAGCTTGCCCTACCCCAAAAGTTCTGAGCTCAGGCTTTACTCGAGCTGGGTGAAGGATTTTCTTGCCTGCATGTGACAGTTGTGGTTGCAGCCAACAGGGACAGAAGATCCATCCACATCACAAACAAGCAAGAGACTCCTTCCACTGCTGGAAGAGTCAGGCAGGCTCCCTCCATCCCCTCTCAAAGCGGGTGCAAGCATGGATGAAGTGTTCAAGTGACCTTCCAATGCCCAACCACCGGAGGGGAAAGGAAGAGGTGACAGTGACCCATCCTCCGGGTGATGCTTGTGCATCAGCTGCTCCAGCCTCCCTCCAACACAGCACACCAATCCCCTGGGCTCCAGCATCTCATTTCAGTTGTGCACTGGCTGAGGGAGGAGAGCAATGCCATTAAATAACTCACATAACGTCACCCTGTCAAGGCAGTACCCTCAGCCTGAGACAGAACAATGAGATTTCCCCCCTTGTTCCAGAGTTTTTCATGCAAGACAGCAGAAGCCTTGCTTCTATTCAAGGGACCTACTGGTGTAACTGTTCTCCTTTCTTTTTCCCTTTCATCTTCATGTCACTGCTACAGACACTCAGTTCAGTGAAATCACTCTTCCTTTGCAGTTCTGACAAGAGCTGTCTGCTCTTATTTACTTAAGAGTGTTTGATTTCATAATTGCATGGTAAGGAAAAAAATTCTTACCTACAGTTACTGCAAGCACCTAGAGATAAAGAAAACAAATAACGCAGTAGAAAAAGGTGCAGCTTCATCCACTAGGACAACTGAGGAAATCTTATACTGCTCCCAGCAACAAGTTCTTTTCTGCACAAAAGGAACATTAAAGTCCATTTTGTCAGGCCCAGAAACCCAAGTGAAGGCTCCAGGAAAAGAAAGCCTGACATACTCTGTCAAGAAATCAGGGGTAGCGTTTTGGGATTCCTGAGTCCCACAAAGGTTTTGAAATACACCATGTTATGTAAGTAAAGAATCAAGACTAAGAGGAATCCCCCAAACACACTGTTGGAGATGTAGTGTTACCAGATGACTGTGCTGAACATCTTCATGAGAGTGTTCAG
This sequence comes from Calypte anna, assembly GCF_003957555.1. NCBI lineage: Eukaryota > Metazoa > Chordata > Aves > Apodiformes > Trochilidae > Calypte > Calypte anna. The sequence continues at coordinate 122,471,335 of NC_044245.1, forward strand.
TAGCATGGTCTCCTCATTCAGAGCACATCAGCATGTTGCTTCTACTGTTGGGGTGGTTTCATCCTTTTTTGTCCAGTGGTGAACCATACCAGCACTAACAGTAACAGTGGCAAGCCACAGAGACTCTTATTGCAAGCAGAAACAGGTACATTATTTTTTGGGTGCAAGAGAAGCCAGAATCTTTGTGAAAACACAACTGCAATTATCAGTCCATTCACTGAGTCCACACAGTGGAAAGCCCAAATTTTTGTTCATGCTGATTTAACACTAAGCAGTAAAAGAAGGGACTCCTCACCTCAGGAGAGTATTATATCCCTTTAGCTTGAGTGAACATTACTGCTTTGGTGCTTGAAATCACAAGCAAGAGACCCTAAACACTTGCAGCCTAAGCTTTCCAAAGCTCTTGGAGCACAGTGAGCACCATGCAGAGCAATACAGCCAGGCCAAATATCCCTTTCCTGAAAACAAAGACACCTCAAGTGAAAAACTACTCAGTGGTTCTAATTCTGCTTATGGTAATCTGATAACCGCTGTTTAAGGACTGCTACCATACCAGACTGCTCAATAGAGAGGGAAGACTTAAACACAGAACACATCTGGAGGATTTGCCTCATCTAGTTTGGCTGAAGTCTTAACTGTAATCTAGATTTTTTTTTCCCCACGCCCTAACTTTCTCTAGCTGAGAAAGCTGTCATTGTAACAATGAAACTGCAACCTCTGACTCACACTTTCAGGCAAATAATTTTCTAGTTAAGGGGGTGAATTCAGGATGTTTAAGCCAGCCCCAGAGACAGGACCTGACAACCTGGATTTTAGCAAAGTAGGTGACTTTCATAATACCACATCATCAAGCACAATGCCCAATGCAAGCACTTCAGTTTGCCAGGGAAATGGGTCTTTGAGGGCTAACTAGCAGGGTATTAGAAGCCATTGACAGAATAGGCACAAGTGTCTTGGCTATACTAGGTTTTCCTGCTGTACCTGCAGGTCTTCACCTCACACAAAAGAGAAAATAGCAAAATCACTTACAAAAATAAGGCAGTGGAAGAAGGTGCTGCACTTTGCACCGTAAAAGTCACATAGGTCATGGTTGATACACTATTCTGATACACAATATGGGGTACAGTACCCTCTTCATAACAGTATTTATGCAAAAAATTAATACAATAGCAAAATAAGCCTCTAGAAAGCATCAACATTGTCACTAAAGTTTTTCAGAAGACCAGAGTATCTTACTTTCCTTTTTCACTAGAAGTTGTTCACAACCCCACAGTTTTAAAATGGTGTTTGTCTTTTAATAGGCTCAAACAAAGAAAGAACTTCAGGACAAATACTGAAATCTTTGTTAATGCTCTTGCAGTTGGAACTGAAATCCTGATCAAACTGACAGTTGCGTTGTTTTCTGGCTGACTGGTTCTGTTTGTCAGTCCCCAACAATAGGGTGTGGGGCTTTGCTTATTTTTTTTTAATTTGTATATACTGGACCTCAAAATGGTTGAAGGAACCGCCCTGAGGAGGTACAGCCCCACCCCAAATTACCTTATCCGAATAAGCCATTGCTACTTGCACAAGCATACTACAGCAGCCTTGGAACACTTAAAAGAGGGCAAAGATAGATCAAGGTTGGTGCCTTAACCAGCTCACCTGGCAGAGGAGAGAGCTTGACTGCCTGGAGCCAAGGGTTACACCCCCCAGCACCCCCTGTGCCTCTCACACTGCTGCCACCACAAGCCCACGCTCCCGACCCTCCCGAGCACACTGAGCGGAATCGGTCCAAGGGCACCGATGCTGAGCTGGGCCGAGCACACTCAGAGTAGGTTGCTGACCCTGGCCTGCATCACCCCCAACAGTGGAAAGCAGGTGGTGCGCAGTTCAGTAACACCATCATGGGATAGACTCCGACTGCCGCCTGGATCAGCAGGATATGTGCATTACACCTTCATGGGAGATGCCCTCAGAGCAAGGCGTCCTGCTCTGCCCGCAGGTCAGCCGCCATCAAGGCACCAACTACGCTCTTGGGCAGCAGTCCCAAGGTTTTATTGTTTTAAATAAACCACAAAGTTTTAAAGAGAGCATTGTAACAGCAGCAGCGGTAAGAGCCTTTCCCGGGCAAAAGGCACACCGGGGAAGCACGGTCGCCTTTCGCAGCCGACGGAGCCACGCAGGCGACCGCCCGGAGGTGCCACCCCCTGGTACCGCTCAGGAGCCATAAGGCAGCTGCCAGCTGCTGGGACAGAGCGAATGAAGAGGGAATAAGCTAACCACTAACAGTGCTGCTTATTCATAAAAAGTTACGCACTGCTAAAAAGGAAGCGCTCTACTTTTACTCCTGGCTCAAACCAGAAAGTTTATTGTCCCCTCCGGGAAGGCCGGGATGTATCGCCTGTGCCCGGGGACTGGTGGCACTCATGGCGGAGCGAGCCCCAGGCTCTGCCGCCCGCCCCGGCCGGCAGCCATCACCCGTCCCCCGGTTCCGCATTTTCTGAGCTGAGGGAGCGGCGGCAGCCGCAGCCTTGCGACAGGCCGGGGGACCCCTCCCGGGATCCAGCGGAGCCACCTCGGCGGGCTCAGTCAGCTCCCACGCCGGCCACGGGAGTTACCTCGCGAGGGGATCCGCCGGGAACGCGGAGGGGGACACAAGGTGCGCCGAGCCTGGCCCGAGGCGGGCTGGGCTGGGCTAGGCAGGTCCGGGTCGGGCGTGCCGCCGGCGGAAGGGCAGCGAGGAGCCGCCGTCCCCCCGCCGCACGGTATCCCGGCCGCACGCCCGCCACCGCCACCCGCCGCACGGGGCCGCCGAGGGGGGGGGCCGAGGTGCGAAGGCAGCGCCCGCCCCCACACCCTACCTTGGTCCCTGGGGGGCTCCATAGCAGCCCCGGCGCCGGTCCCAGCTCTCCTCGCCTCGGCTCAGCAGCAGCCGCCTGCCCCCCCGCTTCCCGCCGGCGGCTGCTTGGCAGCGGAGGCACCGCCCGCGCTCCGGGAGGCGGAGCGGCACCACGTCAGTCAGGGGGTCGCCCCGCCCCGCCCAGGTGAGGCATCCCGGAGAGCCGAGCCCGGCCCGGCCCGGTCACCCTGCTAGAGAGGTATTGCGGACCCCCACCCGATCCCCCGACCCGGCGCTGTTTACGTTTGGAGCGCTGAGGATCTCAGAACCGGCCAGAGGATTTGATGGGGTATGACGTCTTGGCGACGGCAGCGCTTGCAATCCAGTACGAGGAGTCCCAAAGCCGGACCTCGGGGCCGGTGCCGCCACAGCCGCAGTTTCTCCAGCGTGTTGCTGTACCCCCGGCCCAGCCCTGTTCGGTAGGCAGCTTTCCTCGGTGCAGGCAGGAAGGGGCTGTGGAGCCCCAGGGAGAGATGCCCTGGTGGTGCTGCCGAAGCCCCCGTTGTCAGCGATGCTCCCTCCTGCGTATTACGTGTCCGCTTGCAAAGCATGACCCCCCCCCTCAAACGGCACCGCGTTGCAGAAATTAAACTCTGAATTTGTTTTTGGCTTCTGAGGTTTCCCCCGCGAGACTAACTCTAAGACTTTCAGCAGCTGAAAACCACCGGGTGTCCTAGCTGCAAGCTCTACGCTTTCTATTAGAATACTGCTAAGTGCAAAGTTTTCATTTTGGAGTTTGCCCGGCAAGCTGCTTTACCGGGAAGACTACCGGGAATATTGAGCTATCAAGTCGATCTTTTACTCCACCCTTTTCAAAACCCTGGCCGTGACATCTATGGATTCGTTTGTTGGAAAAGATCAATGTTTGTGCAGGGCGAGCAGCAAGGCCTCCACAGCGTGGGGCTGTGTGAAAGGCCAAATTGTCACCAGCCTTCAGCATGCGTGGTCACATGCTGAAACAGAGCACAATAGCGAGCCAGGAGGTGCCAACTCAGGATGCCCTTGCTTTGGATAGCAAACAGCTGCAGCAAATCCAGGTATTTTTCAATCTGTGAAGTAGCTGAGGAATGCCAGCTTTTGGGTGCCCTCCCTTTGGGGTAAAGGAATGCTTGCTTGTATGCTTTAATCAGCATAGCTGCAGCAGGATGTTGTTGCAACAGCGCTGTAAAAACAGCAAGCAGGTCTGAATATTTCCCTGCATGTTTATACCTTGTTTTATCTCCTAGCACAGAAATTAATTTGCTCAAATATACAAGTCTCACCACAAGCTCAAGCCACATATCTCAATTATGTTTTATGAGGGTTTCAAAAAATAAACTCAAATGGATGTCTGAGAAGGTATTCCTGCTTTTTTTTAAGGAAAAAAATTATAGCTTTTTTTCCCCCCACAGTACTCCATTTGAAGTCCCAAGCTTTCCCACTGAGTAGCTGATATGTGATACATGATCTGTAATCACAGTGATAGAATATCAACAGCATTAAAATTTGCCTCCCTTTGCAGCTACTTCCCACTAGCAGCAGCCTTGGGAGCCCTAAAATGCCTGTCAGGAACCAACTTGCAGAGCAGTGAAGCTGTCAGCATCTCACTACTTCTTTTAGGGTCAGGGATAATTCACCAGCACATCCCAAAAAGCAAGAGATAGTGATCAGTATCTGGAGACCTGATTCAGTATTCTCTGCCAGTGCAACTCCCACCAGCCCAGGTGAGTCCGTGGCACTGCCCTGACTTGGTCATCACCCACCCTGCTGAGGAATGCCATGTTCAGTACAGGTGTAGCCTTAATGTGTACAACCTTGCACCAGTTTTGCTGAACTCAGTAAGTTTATTAATCCCCACATCCCAGTTCCCTTACACACACTGTAGTTGTTTCCCCAACAGTTCTGTCTCACCCAGAGTGGTAATGGGGCAACTTGTGGGATCAGAGCTCAGCCAAGTCCCCAGCTGTCTGGTGTGAAAAGATTTAACCTAAGAAGACACTCAAAACCCACCATCTCCAAATAGGGTGACATATTCCCTTTTTACACACAGCCTCAACTAGAGAGGAGATGGAATTGTTGTAATGAGCATCTGTTACTCAAACCAATGCCTGTTAAAAGCAGTCTGAGTGTTGTCTCCAATTGTCATCTAGAATATAAACACATGATCTGAGAAGAAAAGACTGAATCTGTCCTGAAGGTCTTCTTGTATTTACAAAAAAGGACAAAAGTGAAGGACAAAAGTAGGGGTGTACTGAGCTACTGAGCTCTGTGCCCATGACTTCCTGTTTCCTTCAGTCACTTATAAAAATAAATGTACATGTATAGAAGGCAAGACTTTTTGGCCTTCAGATTGCCTGCCTAAATACAGGACTTCAAAATACTTTGTCTTGAGGGGGACTGGGCCTGTCCCATGCAAGGGACATCTATCTTATGGAAATACAAGTAAGAGTGGCAAGTGCAGAAAGAGCTCGCATTATAGCTGTGTGTCACGTTCCATTTCACACTGAAACACTTGAGCCTTCTTGTCCTCTGCCATACAGATAGGTCAGATCTCCTGCTGTGTAGCAGAGCCCCCTTTTTAAAATATATTCCCTGTAGATCAGCTGTTTATTGCAAATAACAGGCAAGGCAGTCAGAAGTGAATAAAAGTCAAGGTTTCAAATAATACTGCCAAGGTCATTGAGGAATCCAGATTTAAGACAATTAATTATTTTTCAGAGAACCTTGATGCTCTTTAGCTTTCCGGCCATAGTTACAAATGCAATTACCTCCAAATTACACTGAGCTGAATGAGACAATGATAGTTTATACTAGTCCAGGGTAGCTGTTTTGCTTATCTAATGGCAAACACAGACAAGACTATACAACTAGGAATGTGCTAGGTGGGCTGTGTCTACTGAGAAACCCAAGTCCTGAAGCACTTTAGACCTGCGTCATGTAGGCTGCATAACCTCAAGAGCAGAAAGTACTAAGGAAATCAGTCCCCAATTACTTTGCCTCACTAGAGCTGTAGTACTTTACTTGACACAGAATGTCCTCCATTACTTCACAGCTTTGAGTCATTTTCCAACTTAAACCTGTGTTCAAGTCCCTTTTCTACGTGGGGAATGAATCCCTTGTCTCCCATAAAGCTGTCCCAACCTCAGGGGGAACCACCCTGCTGAGGGGTAGGAAGGGAGTTCAGTTCTTTCAGTGGAAATGGTTCCACTGCACATAAAAAATTCACAGGGTCGAGAGTCTGACATTAAATTTTAGTGAGAGAAAAGCCTAGTCACTCAGCTACATCCCACTAACATTGTTACTTGTTCAGTGTGACATAGCTAAACACACAGAAGCCATTTTTTCCTCCCTGCATGACAGTCCTGATGGCAGGGCAGTATTCAGCTGCTCACTGGCTCACCTGGTGGCTCCTTACTCATCACCTGCTGGCTTGGGCACTCTCCAGCAAGGTGCAAATTCAAAATCCCTTCAGTGGGGTAGACAGGTACATACTGAACCAACAGTGTCACAGGTAAGTAAAAACTGTAGCTACTCACTTAACCTGTATTTGCCATATCCTAGATGAGTATGAGTGGGGTATTAAAGGAAGGAAAACAGACAGCACACTCCCTCTATGCTATTGCCTGATGTTTTAGGCATACCCTGAAAGCACTTACTGGATCAAAGTCCTGACAGCCAAAGAGGGATGTACTTTAAGTCAGAAATCCTATGCAACACGTCCCACCTGAGGCAGTACTAGAAACCCCTAAAAGCAGCATTGCCTGTGCCAAATTAACTCTACTATGAAAAAGAGGCGCCGAGTACCTCTTTGAGGCTGGGTATCAGCTGACAAGCAAGTCAAAGAGTCTATAGTTTTGACTCAGGTCCTGCTAAAGCCCATTGTGGAAAATAAATCATTCACACCTCACAGTGTCTACAGGTCAAGATCATACCAAAGTACACTCTGGGATAGATAAGCAGATGCCTAGTGGGATTCCAAAATCCCACCTCACCACGGGCGAAGTGCAGCACACTGCTGAAAATATCTGCAGATGCCTTTCTACCCCTTTAAATACCCAAGTGTCAAGTCCAAGGTCACTTTTGCAAGTGGGAGTTAAACTGGTTAGGTTAAAGGCTGTAGAAAACGATTAGTCCACAGTTCTAATAATTTGGTTGTTTATATATTTAGGGCAGGGCAGTTAGAGATGGCTCCAAAAGGAGCTGGAGATGTGGGATAAATAGATTCGTGCGGGGAGGAAGGTAAAAAAATCAAAATAAATAAATAAATAAAATCAAGCCCTGTGTTAAATCTCTTGCAGAGGCACTAGAGGGAGAGCTAGAGCACCTCATGGGGTTGCATTTGGGCTGTGTCCTGGTTATTTCATCATTTCCCGGTGGAGGAAGAGTACCTACGTGTTTATTTTAATTAAGACCCAAAACTCATAACAAGGCTTATTTTATATGAAGGAGAAGAAGTTTGGCATAGATACACATACAGGTGCACGAATGCTGTAAGCTTCAGAACATGAAGGCAATGATATAATGAAACTATAAATTAAATGTTAATGTCACTATTTTTCCCTTTTGCAAAGTTCCTAAAACTCGTGTATATCTAGGAAGACTTTGTGTTTCTCCTTTTCTTCCCCCCTTTCTAACCCCTGCTCTTTACTTTCTCTTGCGAGCAGAATAAATGTTTCTAACTTCTCATTACATACTTAGTTTTGTACCACAGCTTCCTCTGACAGCATTTGCTCAACAACAACTCAAGGAATTATGTGTTAAAGTATATTCAAGACATAAACATTACTGGGAGCACAGTCCTTTCTTTGTCACATGCATTACCATCTGCAGCAAGTACCTTTATTGCTGTAGTAAGTAAACTGTGCATAAAGCTTGAGCTAAACTACATCCATGGCAACTAATTGCTGCTAATTAGTTACAAAAGCTGTATTTCTGAAAATGTATTAAACAGAATATTTTCACGTTCTAAAAATTGATACTAGAAATAGAATGAGGTCATGTCTGCAGTAACAACTATTTTAAGGCTGCAGTGCTGTACAGTCACTACATAGTAATTAAGAAACAGAGGATCTACAATTGCTTTTCAAATTGTAGTTAACTATCAGTATACTCATGTGAGATGACTAGGTACTACCAAGATGGCTTTATTATTGGTAAACTGAAACACAAAAATTATAAATAATTTGCTAGACACAGACAAAAAAAAACCAAACCAAAACTCCAGAACCAAAAGACCAAAAGGAATATATAGGAGTCCAGCTAAAAGGTTACAAAAGGGAAAAAAAGAGCTGGCACAGTTAACTAAAACTGCTGCAAATTGTTTACAGATTTTGAAAGCAGAAAAAGACGATTGCGAAAGGCTGCTCACTTGCATAATGCAAGCTGTAGAACTGTAGAACTCCAGCCTTTAAATTCCCTCAGTAGACATTTTTTCCTTCCCTATTTTTCAAACAAGAAGTCAAGCCTTGTAGTTCCCTGATATTGTGGCATCCAGCCTCTTAGAAAGAGATGATCTTTGTTTCAGGATTCTAAGTATATCACTGTTTTCATTGATAAGGCCTTTCACTGAGCTAGCCAGTGTAAAGGGAACATAAGAGCAGCAAATTAAACTACAAACACTGAGCTTAAAGATTCATTCATCTCATTAATCTTTTACAAGTAACACTGTCTGCTGCCAGAACCCAGTCCGTAGGTGGTTCCAGCACAAGCTCATTTAGAAATACATTTCCAACATGAGATGCACAAAGCAGATATAACTCGTGTAAATTATTTTTTCCTTCAGACTGTTGTGAAGCCAACTACTCTACATCTCTTAACATCGTTCCTACCTGAGCTTACCAAGCTTGTTTTGAAACTCCTTGCAAAATCCTGCCTTGAAATTTCACCAAAGCAGAGAGGCTGTACTTCCAGTTTCAGCCACAACGAAGCATATAAACCAGACCGCCTCAGTTCCTTTCCCACCATGTATGTATTTGTTTAAAACCAGCTAATTGCTCAGCGAGCCTAAACTCCTACCAGAAGATCTCAGAAAAGAAGTCAGCCACCTCCCCCCAGCAGCAGCAAGGAGGCACAGAGGTGGTTCTGCAAAGTCAACCGCCTGCTGTCCCCAGCCTGAGTGGGTTTTGGTTTTACTTCTTCTCCCATCAAAGAGAAAATCCAGGCGCTTGCTTCATTTGCAAAACCCTCTATATTTTGCACCTGAATTATGCATCAGTGTCTGTGCTAAATTCAAAGATGATGGTGCTTGTACTTGTCCACACCATCACTGGGCTGTGCGTGTGCAAGCTACAATCAAGCAACACCTCTGGATGATTGCAAGCAGTGTATGTGGAGTTACCTCAACAGTAACCTAAGGGAGGAAATTTGCCTCTTAGAGTAGTATCCTGCCCTTCTACAGCACGAGCAAGGCCACATCTAGATGTCCAAACCCTCATTCCAAATTTTTGCAGCTCTCAGCTCTCTCTTGCAGCTCAAGAGCTCTAGCATCAGTCCTCACGACAGCAGCAGCTCTACAGATGGATAAACAAATATGTGAATTGGGTCAATAGCTGTGAAACCTCTGTGCCTGAAAAAATTCCCCTACTCTCCTGAAACTGTACTTCTGCATCATATACTTTTCATTCCTATTACTTCATTAAATAAACAGTCTGAGTTTCTAGTATGAATCTGATAAATAGCCAGACTTGGTTTCAGTACAGTTTCTGCTCCCTTCACAGCAGCAGAGGCTGCTGAGCATTCTTAGTGTGCTGTCAGCAGGGTGGCTTTCCTTTTTGATGACTTTGGAGGGAAGTCCTTGCAGGCGTGTTGATGTACCACACTGCAAGAGGCTGGCTGCCTCTTGGTGCTAGCTGGAAGTGGCTGGAAATTAAATAACTTAAAGCTCCTTCTAGAAGTCATGGTGTGCAGTACAGCAGGGGACGGAGCTACAATCTGGATTTGCTAAACCTCCACATCTCCTGCTGCAATGTAACCATTCACACACCTGTCCCAGCCCCTCCTGTGCACAGTTATTTTTCCAGGCATCAAGTCCCAGCTGCTCCATTTTTCCCTCACACAGCCATGAGTGCAAAGTCAGTGCAACTCACGTTACTCTTATTTCCCACATCCTCAGAGTTAAGTATGGCAGCAATGGGACTTTGGTCAGGTTTCCAGAGACAGGACCCAGCAATGCAAGCCTGAACTTGGGTCACAGCCTTGTCCTTTTAAACCTCTGCCTGGTGGGTACATTGGGCTCCTGCCTTGGAGCAGTGATGTGGTACCCTTAATGCACTCACTTTGCACTGTGGTAAGGGACTGCTGCCAAGGAAAAATTTATACTCCATTCTGAAAAGTGCCCCTCAGCACCAGTAAGGAGGTCTTAGAAGATGGACGGGTGCCTGTTATTTTTCTTCCTTTGAAAACCTTTGTAGGTATCCCTTTCCACACAAAGATGAAAAATCAATGCATCACAGCCCAGCTACCCACACAGCTCTTGAGGTGTTGTAGTTTGAGGGTATAAAAGAGTGTGTGAGTCCAAAAGCCATAAGGCAACATGTCCTGCAACTCACCTCCCAACACCTCCATGATAATTAATCATTTAATCAAGTACCTGCTTACCTAGGTGAAGAACTACTGTTTGCAGCTGTACTCTCTGAACACTGAACTCTGGATTTTTATTTCTCTTGCAATGGCAGTACACAATGGTGCCTCCAGTGTGCTTTCCACTGAATGTATTATCCACTGCTGTCAACTTAAAATAGCCTAGGACAAAGTCTATGATTTCTTTTGCAGGTCTTCTATGCTTTATCCTTTGGGCTTATGAAGTAAAACATTAGATGGCTTTGTGTTTTCAGTCAATTTCAGCATTAAATGAAAATATCACAGATAACACACCTCATTCTCTTCTTCTGTATACCAAGATACAGTCCAAGTCAACAAACTGGTGTGAAGTATTCTCTGCTATCAAAAGAGAAAATGAGAGGGTAATTGGGCTATCCATATAACACGTCTTGAAGAAATTAAAAACATGCTGCACATTATTTTTTCCTTATCGAACAGAGCTGTGACAAAGAGGTTTATTTAATTGTGAAAAATCAATTAAGTTTTGAAGATATTTCCTTCTCCTGTGACGAAGCTTGATTTTGTGCAGAGTATTTCTTTCAAACCAAGGTCCTCAAGGGCCTTGCAGCGTTAAATACATCAGCTGAGGAACTAAATAATAAATAAGAACAGGAAAAGGCAGACCTTTTAGCAAAGCTTCCCTCATATATAAGTAGTCGTTTCTTTCATTTTTAAAGAGGATGTATACTCCTCTCCCGCCCCCCCAAAAAAATAAATAAAATAAAATAAAACAAAAAAATAAAATAAATTAAAAAGTAACTTCTTAAGCTGGCTGATGATAAATACTCCACCTATTAATATGCTCTATGTATCTGCACACAAATGTATACAATAAGAGGAGGTGTGGGTGCTTAGGAAATCAGTTTACACATGGATGATTGCCATGGTTTTTACTTGCCTAATTGCTTGGCTCTCCCAGCACCGGTTTCTGTAGCAACTGCCACCTCATGCTGCAATTATGCTGTCTCGCAGTCACCTGGCACCCTCCGGAAGGGACATATGCACATTTATCAGAGCTGGGGGAAATGCTGGCTCCTTCCATGTGATGTTTGTGTGCTTCACCCCAGAAGACCCCCAGGTGCTGTGCAATTAATGTTTAGAGGGGCTGTAGGTCAGCAGCCTGGTCTGTTGACAGTGAATTCCCTTCTCGCTGCTCATTATACAGTGCTTGCAGCCTCCCAGCCTGCAAACCAGATGGATCCCTCACCCAGGACAGAGCAGGAGGAAAGGAGAGGACAGCAGACCAGAGAGCAGAGACCTGTGGGACCAGCAGCCAGAGGGAAGCATCCCAAGATGGCTCTGGAGGGGGAGAATAAAAGATACAGCTCCAGCAGTCTTCCTTTCTCACAGGACTTCATACATAGCTTTTCTTTATTTACCTGGTCTTTTCTTCTTCAGGACAACAGGACAATAAACGCTGAAAGGAATTGGCAAAAGCTTCCCCTTTCACAGCTTTAGTGCACTTGTGTGTGCTGGGGAAGTGAGCAGTGCAAAAGTGGCCAGGCTGATGTGAGTGTCTGTGATGTGAGGCTGATGTGCTGTGTGTCCTAAATAGCCACCTTCTTATTACCACTGTTGAAGACAGGATAAAACCTCCAAAATTGTGAAAATGGCTACAATAAAACGGTATTTCACATCATTGTGACACAGTGCTGGCCTTGTCTAGATTGCATGCACATTAGACTCAAAACAGCTTGACTCTATAAAGAAAAGAAAAAGAAAAATCAAGGTGACTGTCAATTCATAATCAAGAACTGGGAGGCAGTGGGGCTTGGTGGAAAAACACCAAATACTATGGCTCACACATCAAGCTGCATGACCTGCTTACCACAAATCTCATGCCTTATGCTCAAAATTAATTTTCCAAGCCTGTTAGTTTTGATTTCCAGATCACTCCTACAATCTTATTGCTATTACCTCCACTCTAGTGCTGTCACCCTGTTGTGCCATGGCAGCCTGAAGGACCTGCTGTGCCACACCACTGTGGTGAGCCCAGGTAAGCTCTCCAGCACCAAGCTTTCAGATTTTCAGTAATGTAGCTGTAGAGCAAGGAATTGAATGCAGGCTGTAAAATCAACCCAAGGAACAGCATAAATACAGAGAACAGTGTGAGTCCCAGGCTTGCACAGCTACACGTGGTCAGTCCCTGAACTAGTCAGGGTGTGCCTCCTTGAGACACAGCTTTGGTGGTGTTTCCATTATGCAGAGAGGTGTGTTTGCTTTCTGTGAGGTACATGCTGCAACAGGAGATGTCAAAGTGATCTCCACACAATACATCACAACTGAGTTCAAAATTGAGTTTTATAAAGCGGGTCAATCTGAGAGTGTTTATTCACAAGAGAAATGGACTGACACTGATGGCTCTAAAATATCTGTTTATTATTTGATATCTGGAAGGGTCACCCACAAACCTGGAGGGGTGGCTTTGAGCTTCATGGGCCCCACTTTCCTTCTCTCTCCACTGGTGTTCTGTCCTTACAACCACTGCACAGGCCACAGTGGAAGCAGAGACCATTTGCATACATGACATTGTTTCACTGGAAACTCGTGGGTATATTTACACGTGACATTACATGACAGATGAATAATACTTCAAATAAAAACATAACCCAGTCAGTGTCTTCAGCCTGCTGTTTTTTGTAACACACTTTATCTATGTCATGAAGCTGTCAAAAGCTATAAAAGGTGTTGAAGGAAAACACAAAAGCCATTTCCCCAAGTCTCTGATCTACATAATGGGAAGATATTAACACAGAGATATTAGCCCAAGATATTGCTTGTTCTAAAGGTACAGGGATTTTAACTTGACTGAAGTGTTTAGAAAACACTTAGTGGACATTTTTTTTAGCCACTATGAACAAACATAATTTATATTGACTTCAGCTTAAGCAGGCTGACTTACTGAGGATGCAGGATAAATACTGGCAATTCTGCTCTTATGCAGTGGAAATAACAAGCTGGGCAGAAACAGCTTCATTGCATGGCCACACAAGGCCAATCCAATCTCACTTGAGTTTTTAATTGGAGGGAATATTAATGAATAGAGTTAAATCCTTCTCTGGAAAGCCAAAAGTGGCTCAGGGTGCTGTGAGGACCGCGATGCTGCTTCATGAGAAGACAGCCCTCACTGACATGGAACCAGGATGCTGAGCAACCTGGGGCAGGATCAGGTCCAGGGCAGTGACTGTGGACAGACACAGCCTGGTGATCATCTATCTAGCAAGTCTCCAGTGGCAGGACATGTCCTAGGGCAGGCCGGGAAGCTGTGCCTGTGGATCTGGGTCAGGGCCAGCACTGTGGGAGCAGGAACTGGGGTGCAGGCACCTCTGTGGCACAGCAGTGATGCAGCACAGGCAGCAGGTAGGGATAGAACCTCAGCTAAAAAGCAGCTCCCACAGTGCAGGAGGAGCAGGTCCTGGCTTCTGTGCTTCTTCCCAACAGCCCTTATCAGAGGAGGAGCTGACCTTGGATGCAGCCAGCTACGGTCCAGAAGGCGATGTGCCCAGTGCCCCATCAAGGAGGTTCAGTGTTTGCATTCCCATTTTGAAACATAATTTTCCCCATCTTCTCCTAATCTCCTTGGACAGACAGCAGCAGTCAGAAGAGAACTGTATCTCATTAGTGTCAATTTTCCAAACCTTCATCAGGCTAATTGCTGAGTGACTTTGTGATAAAAGAAGAAAGAAAGAACATTTTAATTTTAAGACTAAAACTGAGAGATTAGGAGAAAATAAACTTAGATAAACTATCATTAAGATCTTTGTAACACTCTGCTCTTTCTTCTTTGCAGGGAACATGAAAACTGAGGGAGTTATTCTTGTAGATTAAAGTAATCCATTTAGATGAGCTGGTCTGCCCCTGGCAAAAAAAAAAAAAAAAAAAAAAAAAAAAAAAAAGGGAAAAAACCCCAAAACCCATGAAATACATGTTATTGCTACTTTGCTCCCACTACTAATCCCATCTGCCACCTTATCTGAACTATGTCAAGGACCATGCTGTTATTGTGGCTTTAATACTGAGTGAGGACAAGTATCTGAAAGAAGCTTGAAGGGATGGGCAGCCCTGCAGCTTCCCTCACCCCTTTGAAGTTCCCTGCACATAGACCCCAAGGAACAGCTCTGCACAGCAGCACTGGACCAGACCCAGGAACACTGTATGGAAATATGTATGGAACAAGCTCTCTTTCCCCATTCTTCTACACAAATGGTAGCACCTATGGAAAGAGGAAGAAATCTCTGTTTAATGGCATTGCTTTCATTTTATTAATTTTATGCTTTGTGCTGGCAGAAATGTGTGTGGTGATAAAAAATAGTAATGGGGAAGACAACAAGCACATTGAGAGACAGAGAGGGGACATATGTCTCAATTATAATATTAAATATCCTAATTTTTCAGTTCCTGTTGAATTATATGAATATCAGCATTTTACACGTGAGCAGTAATATGATGTACATGAGACAGAGCCTAAGGTAGGTCTGAAGACAGGAGGAATTAGGGAGCGTGCAGAATCAGACAAGAAAATCCTGAGCCAGAAGTTAACTTTGATATTTTTCAGGACTCCTGACTACCCTAAGCACCACCTACAGTTTCCCAGTGACTGCCTTGGGAAGAAGGAGAAACCTGACAGGTTGTGGAGGGTAGTGATTCCCTCCTGAGCCAGAAGGAATCTGATATCACTTATGTGTCTCTGAGAGACACTTATGAACCAACCAGTGAGAAGTTTTTTCAGCCATGGTGCCCTGAAAAGCTTTAGGAGCTTCTGCCACAGACACAGGTGGGGTCCTAGGGGTGGATGGACCACATTTTGCACGGGAGTGTATGAAACAATCACTGTCAGAACATGGACATGACATGATGGAATAATCAGAGCTCTTTACTAAATATAGAAGTAGACATGTGGTTTGTAGTGGAATTCAGTAACAGGAAAACTGAGGGTATTTTCCCCCCATCCTCATTCCACATGTTGCTAAGATCTAACAGCAGAGACCCATAATCAACTCTTTCTTAGCACCAGTTGGTACCACCTGAAGCCTGGATATTGCCATTTGATGTACAGGCCCTACAGAGATCCTACATCTGTTGGGGGAGGCATTTGGTCTGTGCTAACTTGTTACATGATATAGGAGAGAACCACAAATTTTCAGATCAGAAATATTTCAGGAATGTGCATTTGACAAGTTACATGAAATGATCAATGTGAATGTGTCCAACTACTCAGCTTTCAAGCAATCACTGAGCTAGACCTCTATTTCTGTGTGCAAAACTTAAAACCATGACTGTATATGTACTTACCTAGCAGTTTACATGTTCCATGAGTTGGTGAATTTCTGTGGGAAATGAGCAGTTTGAGCTCTTATGTATTGGTCACGCTGAGCAAGATTCAGGTATGGCAAAAAGGCATTTCACTGCTTCAGTCTCACATAGAGAATATCTGAAACAAAAAGAGACAAAAGTGTCTGTGGAGGGAATTTTGCAGTTAGGTACCATTGAAAGAGACTGTGCTGGCCCTGCATATGCCAGAATGGAAGATCATATGGATTTAATGAAAAGAAATAAATCACAATAATCTGTGCCCTATGTTTCCATTTTCTCCCATAACAGATTTTTTTTCAACCTATAGCAGGAAATAATGGTCTGAAGAGGAGAGGAGAGAAGAGGAGAGGAGAGGAGAGGAGAGGAGAGGAGAGGAGAGGAGAGGAGAGGAGAGGAGAGGAGAGGAGAGGAGAGGAGAGGAGAGGAGAGGAGAGGAGAGGAGAGGAGAGGAGAGGAGAGGAGAGGAGAGGAGAGGAGAGGAGAGGAGAGGAGAGGAGAGGAGAGGAGAGGAGAGGAGAGGAGAGGAGAGGAGAGGAGAGGAGAGGAGAGGAGAGGAGAGGAGAGGAGAGGAGAAGAGAAGAGAAGAAGAGAAGAGAAGAGAAGAGAAGAGAAGAGAAGAGAAGAGAAGAGAAGAGAAGAGAAGAGAAGAGAAGAGAAGAGAAGAGAAGAGAAGAGAAGAGAAGAGAAGAGAAGAGAAGAGAAGAGAAGAGAAGAGAAGAGAAGAGAAGAGAAGAGAAGAGAAGAGAAGAGAAGAGAAGAGAGAAAGGAGGAAAAAAGAAGAGGGGAAAGCTCTTGAGGGGAAAGCTGTTGTGGACGCTGCTCTGATCTGCAAATGGACTCACCTCCCCAAAGCTTTCAGAGCTAATCTAAAAAGAGCTAAAACTCTGAAAAAGTTCACTTTGATTAACTCATGGGGAATTCCAAAGAAATCAAGAAACAGTTCCTAATTAAATCCAGGGGGAATTGGGTAAATTGATGCTTTAAAGCTGATCTATTCCACTCTGGGCATCCTGCAAGTCTTATAACAAGTTACAACAGGCTAAGGTTGCTTCCTCAAGCTGCTGGAAAGAGGATTGGTGTGAGATGATGGCTGATCACATGGAAAAGATTCCAGGGACCAAATGCCAGGCCACCAACTCTTCAGCTGAGAAGAGATAAAAGAGGTCTCAGAAAAAAAATTACTAAGGAGTAGCAATGTGCTCAAGTCACAGAAAAGAAGTGACAGTCACAGAAAGGAAGTGACTGCAGGGACCCTCGTTTTACTTGACCTGAATACACATGTATTCATTCTTTGAATATTTTATATATACTCTGGCTTGTAGCACACATTCCACTCCTGTGCCCTGGTTTGAATGTTGCATTTCATATGTTGTTTGCAGCAGTCTCAAGAAAGAAAATACATGGAAAACATTAAAAAAAATATATGATCTCCTGAAAGAAAAATGAGCAAAATGGGCATTTCCCTCCCTAGTATCTGGGGCAACAGATGGGGTGGTGAAAAATGTGCCTGCAGGGTGAAGTTCTGCTCCAATCACCCTCCTGCCCACAACAGACAGTTTTAATTTAAAGCAGTAGGGAGTATGCACTTTGGAGCTACACTTTGTTAATTTATTATCCTTAATGTTAATCTGCTGTGTAAATCATCACAACAGGCGTAAGTAAGTAGCAGAAAGTGTAGACTGCTTTGTCAGCAAGCAAGTAGAGTTAGATTAGGAGGTTCAAATATGAAGAAACATTTGCATGTCATTTTAGGGTAGAAAAGTAGTGAGAATTAAAGGAAAAATTATGGAGACCCACTTTTTAAACAGTAGCCATGAGTCAAAAGAAAACTGTTTTTCTTTTTTTTTTTTCAGTAATTCCATGTTGTATTGACATGCACAGTGATGAAGCTTTTCCTTTGCTATTCAACACACCAATGAAGTTTCATACATTTCTGGATTAGGTTTGCTTCGTAGATTAGTTGGCTTAATCCTTTGTAAGTGTATCATTCTTCCTGCTGATTGAGTAAAACAAAGTAAAATATATGACCTACTTGTGACCAGGTCATTGAACTCGGTGATGTCTAAACCTAAATGTGACATATTAGAGCATTAATCATTTACGTTAAGCAGCTAAAATAAGCAACATAAGTTCCCCTCAAGTAGTTCCCTATTTGAATACTGTCTGCAGACACATACTTTTCACTAGAGCAGGAGTTTTACACCTGATTTCAAGATAGGTGTATCTTCAGACATGACAAATAGGCTGAAAAATCACATGGAGATTTCAGAAAAGTCTGCAAAACCTGTTAGTCAAGATGCTTACTTGGAGATAATGAAACTATGGAATCATAAGTTAAAGCATAAACAAGTTACTGTGTCTACAAATGAAATGATACTGTAAGAAAACACTGCCTTGCTGGAGGAAAAGTTCCTGAATGTTTCCTGCAATCTGTGAAGAATCAAAAGGAAACACTAAAAACTGTAGGAACATCTTTGTGGACAACTGGTGCAACCATGTACTGACATTTCTATCAGCTTTACTAGACTGTAGTAATGTTTGTGTCCATCTATATGTGGACATACAGTCCACCCATGTGGTGTCCATATTATGATGCATATTTAAAAGACTCTTTTCCTTGTTTGCACAAGATGAAAGCAGGAGCTCCTGCAACACAATGTGCACATGGGAAGTATTCCACAGAGGTGGCAATCAATAAAAGATGAATTGCTCTGGGCACATCTCAACTCTAACAGCTCTGCTTATCTGAGAGGAAGACTTTGCTTTAGGATACATCAGTGAAAGCTGCATGCACAGAATTAGTGGGATCCATACCAAAAAGCTGGGGGGGAGCATGTAGTAGAGAGCAGGCAAAAATAATTAGAGATCTGAGAAGCTTTTGAAAATGAAGTTTGCACATCAATATAATAAAATAAAAAAATAAAAATAGAAATTAAAAAAAAAATAACAAAAAGAAATTTTAAGAGATTGCTTACATGTAAGGCTTATTAATTGTTCAAGGGGAGGTGAATTAAAGAGTAGAATGCAGCACAAATGGTTGAAGGTATCAAAGAATGTAGCTTATTCCTGGGCTTTGTGCATTACTAGTATAATAAATGCAAAATCCTTTTATTGTCTTGGGCCATGTGCTAGAATTCCCAAACCTAATAGTTTAAAAAAACACTTCTTTCTTTGTTACTAAAATCTCAGTCCAGTACCATTAATTCAGTAATTTGTTTGAATGTTGCTGAAAGCAGGCATTCTCTTACATCTGTATAAAAACTTTCTAGCTCTAGAAAGGCAGTAAGTAGGTGAACCACCTCGCCATAGGTCACTGTCTGATTTAGCTATGTTCAAGGATAAATAATTAGAAGATTGCATTGCCCAGCATGCCCCTGAAGATGTTTGGAGCAACAGTAGCATCCAGTGGTCAAAATGTTAATTACATTATATGAGGGCACTGCATGCTGGCAGCATCTTATGACTGCATTTTCCTTGCATAAAAAAAACAGATGAGAGCAAACCTTGAAAACTTAGGATGGTGGCAAAACTGCACAAAAGTAAACACATACAGTAACAAGTAAATTTTCCTACAAAGTTGGTATTTCCTGCTGGTGCCAAATGAGATGTACTGCCCTCTAGGTTTATAAATACTAAACACTTTCTGGTCAGAGGGATGTCAGGACACAGGGTAGCCATGCACGAAGTCATGTCACAAAATAAGAGGGAGAAGGTTCCATGGCCTTGGGCTGGTGTCTGGGGATGAACCTCTGAGCAGAGGACACTACAGTGTAGCTGTGCTGCAGTGCTCTGATTCATCCTTGGCTCAGGGGCCTCAGCCACCAGGCACAGCTCAGAGCAGCACAGAAGCTGCAGCTCTGTTCTAGAAATAGGATGCCAACCCTGCAGGGTGGCACAGGTGGAGCTTGACTCTTATAGTCAGGGAGGTAGCAGAGGTGATGTCCTCAGAGGAAGCAGACACCTATCTGTCCATTGGTGAGGGCACACATTTTGGGGAGAGGGAATCTGCGTTCGTCCTCCCCAAATGCCCCTTTTCTTCACTTGGGCTGGGGAGTGAGAAGTAGAGGCAAAATATGAGTTCCATGCTGAGGACAATCCTTACTTGTCCCTTTTGTACTACAAGAAGCAAGTGACCTCAGGTAAAGAGTGTGTACTCAAGGACATGAGGAAAGGAGGTGACTTTCTACTGTCATCCAGGAAAAGAGATCTCATTAATTGCACTGCAAGAGAGGGAGCTGCCAGGTGTGTATGGGAGAGCTCAGTTTAATCTTCCCAGCCTAGAGAGCAAGGACTACATTGTCCAGCTAGCAAAATGAGACCATGAAAACACTGTGATTAGAGCTGGGATGTCAGAAAGTTATCAAGTGGTAACTACAGTTAAGACATATTGGGCTAATTTTTCACTGGAACTGCAATGGAGAAAAAAAAAAACATAATGAAAAAAAATTAAAATTAAATAAATTTTTGGAGGTTCAACATTCATGTGCTTATGCTGTGTCAGCCTCAGGGATGAAGAAACCCAGGAGCAAACTTGGTTATAGCTTTACAGGTGTTCACAGAGCACTGCCTTCCATGGACAAGGTGCTGTGGGTCTCTCAGAACCAACAGGGTTTTTATGCTCCACTCCTGTAGTCTTCCAGTGCACCACTGCTCTGTGATTCTGAGGGCACAAAACCTGACAGGGGCAGTTAATGATTCTCTGAGCCCCACTGACATCTCCCTGCTCCCTAGCAAATTTTAGCCAAGGTAGAGGGGGATCATCTGTGAAGGCTGCCTCATTTTCTTTTCCCTCCTCCTTTTATAACTTTAACAGCAGAAATTTTGCAGGTCTTGTGCAGAACCATGCTTGCCCAAAGTGCTGGAGAGAGCAATTCTCCCTCACCATCTTTCCTGATGTGTATTCCTCCCCACAAATATATTGTGAAAGGGTCAGATATTGAGGACATATGGAGAGAGAGCTTGCCCAGAGGGCAGCTATGTTATTTAGACTCCAGTCTGCCTCACATGCCTGTGTGGATGTGCTTTCAAAATTATTTCCTTTAGATTCACACTACCTGACATGAAATGGAACATTTCCACAAACAACAACCTTCTACAGAAGAGCTTTCCCCAGGAAAGTATTGGGAGTTTTCCACCATGTATGTGCTCAGTGCTGTGATGCTCGCTATGTTGGTGCTGAGCATCTTATGCCATGGGGTCACTGGGTGAGCCTTGGTGGGATGCATGGCACTGCTGGGTACAGGCTGGATTTGGGACAAATCAAAGGGTTCTTCTCTTCCCACCCCAGCCAACTGCTCACATAGGCTGCAGCATTTGCAAGCTGCCAGCAGACAGCTATGAGCATGGCAGCTCTTCATGCCATGTTGGTGTTAGGGCAGTGAATGCCATTGCTTTGTGTCTCAAAATCTCTCAGGTGTTTCTTCCAAAGGACAATGTTGTAGCTCCATGAGCACAGACTCACATGAACCCCTGACACGTGGGCTCATCCACTTTGGGTGGCAGCACCAGAACCTCTTCTTCTGTCTGATGCATGTTACCAGAATCAGCCTTCTTGCTCTTATCCTGAGGCACCCCATCCCCTCCTGCAGCAAGCAATGAAGCTGCCAGCTGCCTCACAGAGCAAAACTTGTTTAACTGAAGCCAAGCCGGAAAGTGGCTGGGAAAATGAGCTGTGCATAGTAGCTATTAAAAGGAAGATCAAAGCAGCAGAGCAATGTTTGTTTCATATCATAATTGTGCACTGTATCCTCCACAGAACCTGGGAAAGCAAAGGAGAGAGCTCAGTTAGGACATGAAGGATCAGGAACTTTCCAGAGGTTTCGATTTTCCTTGTGAAAACCTGACCATGTAGGGCACATTATATGGGATGCATACATCCTATGGTACACATACACCACATTTGGCTGACTTATGAATCATCAGTGGCCTGCTTTTGGACACTGGGGTACAAGGCCAAAGTAGGTACATGGTCCATACAAAGGCTGTCCTGCTAAAGCTTTATGAATACTGTGTGGGAATCCCATAGTGCTCACAAAAATACTCCCACAGAAATATTCTTACACTTAAACAGAACTTCAGAGCAAACAGCAGTAAATGCCCAAATACTGATAGCATGTGTATTGTGGAATCAGAGATTTAAGTTAATACATAAAAGCTATTTACAGTGAGATTATGGAAGTGGCTCACAGCTACGCTGGACACTTTCTCTTTGAGACTGTGCAGCAGTCTCTTGTGCCTGGAGGTCTGAGTTGGCTCCTTCCAGGTTGCTTAGTTTCCATAGTAACAATGCTAAAAATCATATCACATCCAGTTCTGGAAAGCCATGTCTGAAGGACACTGCACAGATATGCAAAACCCTAGAGGTACGGAGCCCTTTTCTGATATTCCTCTCAGGTTTCTTGGTATATATATATTTCTTGGTATATATAGAAAAACACCCTAGCATGAGCATCTGGTACTTAATGGGCTGCATACAGGCTGCCTGCTGCTTTGCATTTTATTGATTCTTGGCAGAGGCTGCATTGGTTCTGGGGCTGTAGGACTCAAAGTCTAATTACCAGGATAAGAAAGAGAGGTCTAAGAGATCATCTGGGTGAGGACTGAATATAAGGATAGGCAAATGGGTGTTACGTGTTTATACTTTGTAAGCTTTCTTGCCTGTTAGGCACCATATTCTGAACCACATAACAAATAGCAAATAAAGAGCACTTGGAAACAGTCATCAGAACCAGGCACAGTGGGGTGCTGGTGCTCATCACACCAGGGTGCTCAGCATCTCTCCCAATCTACCAACAATGAAAATCTGACCAGCAATATGCTCATAACTGAGCCTCCTATGACTTTGAAATACCATATATTGTGTGGCCACAATCATCGTAGTTCTTTATCTGGTCATTAGTCCTGTTTTGCAAGAAGTTCCAGAGTCAGAGAAGTTTGTGGCTTGGCTTTGCAACATGTTCCTTCCCTGTTACCAAAATAAGACTAGCAGTAAATCTAGTGCTACACAGGAAAGGCTCTGCTATCAAAAGCTTTTTAGCACAATAATACTTTAACAGAACACAAAACAACTTCCCAGGATTTGTGAAGGTAATAAACTCAGCCAGGCTTCCTACACTGATTTCCTTCTGAATTCCCAGCACAAGCAAAGAGAACAATTCACAGCTCTTTTATCTGTAAACACTTCTCAAGGCCATTGGGATAGAATGAGGTGTGGGTGTTCAGGCTCATTTGTTTAGTGTTTCCCAGCTGGTCCCATCCTCCTTTCTGTCCTTGAGCTTCTCTGCTATGAGATAAAGTGGGATTCCATTCCAGGATCTCCCACCAGAGTCCTGTTGCAAGGCACCAAGGGTTGGTTTTGTCTTGCAATGCACCTGTGAGCCATTTTCCGGAACTTTCTCAAGCACTTGCAGATGTAATGAGAAAAGTCTGGGAGTGCAAAGTGATGTAGGAAAACACTTGTAGCCCAACCAAACATTGTGGCTTAGAGTTGCCAGATAAATGTTTTCTCCCATGTAAAATTGTTCCCAAACTGAATAGCACTAAAATCTCTTACCAGGTCTCCACTTCCACTGGTGTCAAGACATGTATGTATATTTACATCACACCTCTGTCTCCAAAATGCAGAAGTCTTTGATCCAAAGGGCATTTAAAGATAAGCCCCAGGCCTGCAGGTGGAGCAGTAGAGACATTGCTTATCAGCATCAGACACTTTTGACCTTCAAATTCCTCTCCAAATCCAGCTGCAAAGTCGAGCCTCTCAAACTGGAGGGCAGCTGCGGATAGTTGGGAAGCATGATACAATTAATGCTAAAGGAAAAAGAACCAAAGAGGAGAAAGACTAGCTGCAAAATTTTACAATTCTTTCCTAAAGTCGATCCTTTATCTGAAAGCCTTGAAAGTAACATTTTATTTCTCCAAAGTTTAAAACTATTGCTTAAGCAGTCATAAGAATGCAACACAAAGGTTTTGTTGCTGCTTGTGATTCCAAAAGATGCGTAGCTGTTCAAAAGCTTTGTACAAGCCTAGGATTTATGACACTTGTAAAGCTGATTTAACTAGACTGGCAAAAGGTCGAGGTCTTGCTTTCAGAACTGAAATTTGAGTGTTATCCTGCACTAAGACATTCCTTCAAGAAAGCAGGATCTGCAGTGCAGACTAAGTCTGTTGCTTTTGCTTCTATGAACAGATGTTTCGTGACTCCGTGTTCTGTTAAAGGATTTCATACACTTCTATTTTCCAGGTCAGATGTTCCTCAGGGAAAAGAAATTAAAGGGGCAGGGGACTTACAGCAGAGGCTGATAAAATCATGGTTGGCATGAAAAATAAAAGCAAAGAATAACTTTCTTTTTAAACACAAAAAAATCAGAAGGCATTAAAAAAAATTAAAATAGAGGGAAATACTTCTTAGCACAGTATGACATGGCTGTCACAGGACACTGGAAGTGTAGGAAGTTCATGTTAGTCCAAGGAATAATTGGATAAAAAAGGAATAAAAATCCATTAAGCCCTGCTTAATACAAATTGTCCCTTCTGTCTAAGTTGTAAATAGTTACAGACCAGGAGCTTATTTTAATTTTGCATTTTCCCTCTTCTTTAATGCTTCCTTAAGTATCCACTATTGTTCAGTGTTCAGCTTTCTGTAAAGGAGGGATGGAGATAGGGGTCAAAAGAGCAATTCTTTAAAATTATAAAACCACAGAACTTGAAAGTGAGCATCCTCATCAGTGACTGCTGCTCCCTAACAGAGCCCAGTCAGCTGCTGGAAACCACCTGTTGGTGTTCTGGCCATTGCTATCAGTGGTGCTATCCCCTTTTAGAATGACAAGACCTAGCAACATTAAATGCACTATCCTTATCTCATTCCACCCAAAAGGGGGAAAAGCTGAATAATAACCATCCACAGTAGTTGTCAAAGACTGGGAATTCTTTAGTTTCTCTTCTACTTTTAATTTCCCAATTGACTGAATTTCCCAGTTTCCTGAAACCTGTTTCTATGGCTCCCAGTAATATACATTTTTTATTTGTGATTTGGTTCCTCTGGAAGACAGGAAAAGGTTCATTGTAATGGCCTCTACATTTCCCCATCCTCCACCTTTTCCTTGCTTCTGTGTTCACTGAGATCTGGACTTGAGAACAAAAGTACATAGGGATGGGATGTTTTCATTGTAATGTGTACAGGACTTTTTATCTGCCTCTTAAAAAAGGGGGGAAAGCAATACAAATCTTTAAGATTTTACTAACCTTTACTAATCCTATGCCTTTTCCAAGACTAGG
Organism: Calypte anna; assembly: GCF_003957555.1. Taxonomy (NCBI): domain Eukaryota; kingdom Metazoa; phylum Chordata; class Aves; order Apodiformes; family Trochilidae; genus Calypte; species Calypte anna. Next base: position 122,496,380 of record NC_044245.1, read on the forward strand.
CCTTGGCTGCTTTGCAGAATAGCTATGCACTACCTGGGAACGTGTTCCACACGTGTCTGGGTTGCAGAGGTACCCCAAGACCAAGCAAGAATGGGCCCTTATGAGGCAAAAGCTTCATTGGAACACTAAATTACAAGACAACTCCTAGCCTATTGGTCCTTGAGGTCCTTGGCTCATGTAGTTACCTCCAAGAGAAGAATTAAATATTCAGACCAACTATGGGTGCCAGAACTGGAGAAGAGATATGTGGACTGTTCACACTCAGTTCAAGGTGCAAAACCCACGGTGTGTTTTATCACACTGGTGATTTCACCTCAGTTCCTACCAATGCAGTTGCTCTCCCTGCTCTCTGCAGTCATTCACAGCTGGTTTGTGGTGTGCCCAGGGAGCCTCCCTGGCATGAGGGGGGCACCATGCACAGGGTACATTCCCCAGCCTCTCCCCTTGGCGTGGGCAGAGGTTGGAGCTGGCAGACAAGCAGACTAAAGGCTATTTTTTTCAAGCTGTCCCAGAAAGGTTATCAGCTCCTCTCCCAGGCCTGCAGATCTGTAATGTACCCACCAGAGCCTCCGTGGGTTTTCAGGGATCCACTCCCAAGCATGGCTCTGGCAGAGCTTAAGATTGCAAGATGTAGCTAAAGACAGAACTTGGCTCAGGATCTGGTTTTGGTCCTCTTGCCTTACAAGAATATAGTATGTTAAATTAAATCAAACATTTCCTTCTGAGTAAAGAAACCACTACATATTTTCCTTTTTTTTTTTTTCTGTTTGTACCATTTAATTACAACAGAAGAGGGTTTAGCAACTTCGGCTAAAGACTGGCCCCCAAGCAAACAAACAAGCAAGCAAGTAAATAAAAGAATTCTTCAGAAGGCCATCTTTATCTAAAGGACTATATTTTGGCCTAATTTATGTACAAAGTATCAAAACAACAGAGCAGACAATAACGAAGATTCTGAGGGTAGCAACACCACACTCAGAAATTTCAGTTCAGAGCTAAAACACAGCGGGGAAAAACTTCAAAGGATCTGATGAAGCCCACTGCACAAACCCCTGGTCTTTAAAATACCCCCAGATCAATAGATGTGTGAGAAGAATATCAGTGTTGTCTCAGAATGCAGGGATATTTTCAGGTCCACCATTTTTTTCCCCGAAAGAACAGATGTAGATATAGATACTTTTTAAAAGTAATTTTCAATACATTTCTTAAAATGCATTTTTAAAAATCTATACAATATTTTCCAGTGTCTAGTACTTTCTTTCAAGATCAACTTCCAGGAATTTATTCAAATTAATTTTAATTTAAACCTCTGCTTTACAATGAGAATTTAAAGAAAATTCTCCTTTACAGTTGAGAAAGCCTGAAAATGGGAAGTCACAGACACTAGAGTTAAAAATTTAAAGCTTACAGTCAGATAAAGACCCAATATCTCCTTTCATCCCTCAAAATATATGTGTTAATTTTGGTAGCAATGGCTTTGAAGGTTCAGCCATAGTTTATATGAACTGAAAAATAAGGTATTTACCAGCTCTGCTCAAAAATTACTTTATACTTTTTCAAAATAGGAACCTATTAAAAATTATAAAAATAAGCAACATGTTTCAGAAAATAATGAAGGAAAATTTACAATTTAAATGTGTGTTACAGAGTCTATGATGCAACTCTTCCAGTATGATGGGTTCCTAAGCACTGAATGATTTTCAAAGGCAATAAAAACTCAATAGCTTTGCTGTTATAGAGGACAATATTCTAAACTTTTTCAACAGGCCTTGTTTGGAAAGTCTTTTTAGCAGTTTCAGCTCAATCCTGCACACCACTGACTCAGTGGATCTCAGCCCTTTTTGGAAAAATAAACCAAATCACCACTGGCTCCAGTTGCCATCACTTCCCCAAAATTCTTACTGGGTAAAAAGTCTTGAAATTACAGCACTGTGTTGCAGTAAAGTTGCTTTTCTTTAATTGTTCAGATCAAATCGTTTGCATTGCATGGATAAGGCTTTTTGTTTTGTAAAGTAGGTAACAGAAACCAAAAGGATGATTATGCCTGGTAATCTAAGCAGTAACAGAGGAGGAAAGAAGGAAGGAAATTATCTTACATTCCAAAATGCTGAGACAGAATTGGTATGATCAGACACAAGATACACCAAAAAGTAACACAAGCTCCTTTAAAACTGGAAACAATGAGTGCTTTAAAATGCTGGGCTTTGTGTGAAAAAAAAAGAAAACGAGGAGAGAACAAGAACTGAAGTTCTTTTGCTTTCAAATACTTCCAGTAAAGGTGACTCCCTAATTTTGCCTGCCAGAGATAAGAAAGTATTTAGTGAGCTAATTAACCCACCCTTCCCAGGAAAGCTATCACCAAGTAAAATTTCCACCACTGACTCCCAAGCTTTTCCCCAGCCCCGGGAGCAGGGGGATGGAGAGCCCAGGGACCCCATCCCAGCCCTGCCAGGCCAGGCAGGAGCAGGAAGAGAGCTGGGCAGGAGGGGAAGGAGAGCCCTGCAGGCAGGGAGAGACAGGAGGGGCAAATGTAGCAAGCTCAAATGCATAAATAAATTAAATGGGCAGATATTAGGAGGAGAAGGGCACACATGGGATTGATGTTGCTCCAGTTCCTTGTTTACTCTTTCGTACAAAGTAACTGCTTTTATTATGGCTTTGACATGACTGGGAGAATAATCAGCCTTCTGTTCCAGAATTATCCCTCTCACCCACAGACACCACCCCTGATCCATTTCCACAGTACTTACAGCTACATGACTGGGCAGCAGGAGCTGGCTCTGTGCTCACCGAGGCCCTGGGAAAATCCCCCCATCCCAGGGGCCGGAGGTGGCTGGGTCACAGAGGGGCTTTGGCCAAGTCCCCCAGGACAATCTGAAATTCAGCAGCTGAGCTCCTGTCCTGCCTCTTCCCTCCCTTTCTGCTGCTCTCAGTCCTCGACAAACCCCTTCTCCCTTGGATCTTTCCTCTGGCAAAAATGAAGGTTAAAAGTCTGTCCCTTCTGGGTTTGTTTTTAATTTGCAGAGCTGGAATTGCACTTTAGCTGCAGCAGTGGGACCCTACATGGTTTTTATTTTTTTCCTCCTTGCGTAGCCCAAAAAAGTGCTTGCTGCTATCATTAACCACCCTAAAGGGCACACCAAAGGAGGTTTGAATATTCTTCACGACTTGGAAGGAGTGATGTGAGATTTTGTTCAAATGAAAGTGCTAGTAAATACTTCAGATTATCCATTCTAGCTGCCTTTTCTTTGTTTACAGGGTTTTTTAATAACAGGTAGAAGGTTTATAACGGTGGTTGTCACCTGAGGAATAGGCAGGCTCTTGTCTCTGTATTCTCAGTCCCTAATAAACACATTCAGTCATAGAAGGATCATGTTTCCACCCTGGATTCTGTGTCCCATTTATCCCATCAAAGCTGAGCCAGCAGAGCACACCTGAGAGATTTGGAAAGTGCTCAGTGATGAAGTCTGAGAGAGGATGAAAGATCAGGGATATCTGAGTGAGCACAAACACCTCCCCAAATGAGGGTCTGGACACCTCAGCAGAGGCTTCTAAAGGAACCTAAGAATGCTGTTCCCTTCTATCTCTTCTCCCTTGTTTGAGTTGTTCCTCTCTTTCATCAACAGTATCTCTATTCCAAATATTTTTCTTCTTAACAACACCCTTTCCTTGGGCGTTTGTTTTCTAAAACCACAGTATTATTTCTTTGAGAACAAAAGCCCTTAGCTTCTTCAGGCAGGATTAGTAGCAATGCAGCTTAAATTATCAAAGGTGCTATTAGTACAGCTAATACCAATTTCTCTGTTCCGCTATACAAGATAACTTTTGTTACCCCTGTGTAAGTCCACACTGAACTTAATGCAAATGCAAGTAGGTAATTAATACAGTTAGGGTCTGGTTTTTTTACACTTTCAGCCATAGCTGCCAATCAACCCATATTTCATGTCATTTGTAGCATCACTTTGCTACTCTGTCCTCATCATTTTTTTTTTAATTCCTTTTTCCCAGAAGCATGTGAAGCCTGGTGCTCTAGCCATCCTTTCACTATGAAGTGAGGCCCTTTCCATGTCGTTGTGCTCTAAAAGTAAATTTTTACAATATTCAAAGTAAAACTCTCAGCCTACAACCTCCTCTCCAGCTCTAACTAAACTCTGGAGTAGACATTTCCTAAGAAATTACGAGATAGTGCAAGATCAGACCTGGTGAGTACAAAGGAGTCTCAGTTAAGATTGAATGAGCAATGGAAAGGTGCTGGGTGTTTTTTATGATATCCAGCACCTGGGGGAAGGTGGACAACTCTGATAGTTGTATCTCCAGCTGTACTGTTAGGACTAATGTAAATTCTTTTCTTTCTTGTGTCTACTGTAGATCTGGTCTATACTTGAGACACCATGTCAGTTCCCTTTGCAGCCCAAGCTCTAAAGAGCTCCAACTCTACAGCAAGCTGCAGGGTGTAGTAGGGACATAGTACCTGCTGCCCAGCTTGGTTGCAGTGGGGTTTCACCCTGCAGATGATGTCTTAACACAGCTGAAGCTTCATGCTCTTTTGCAGGCAGCTCTGTTAATTTTCAGCTCCACATGCTGTCAAGCCTGTTTCTATCTGCTTTTCCCTTACCATCTCCCTGTGCTCCATTTCAGAATATCCATGGAAAAAGATGACCAAGAGCAGCAGGTACCCTGCAGAAATCAGAGGGAAAAGTTAAAAAAGAAATAAGCTATACTCCATATATTTTGCATCCATAGTGTACTCAAGTTTTTATAAGACTGGTTTTGATATGGGATGAAGTTTAAAGGCTGACTTGTTAGGGTATGGGGCTTCCAAGCAACAAGAGATGTAGTTAAATTTGAGCTGTATCTCTAGTTTTCTAAAGCTGAAGAGATCCTCTCAGAACTCTGTGTTTGCAGAGGCTTTTGGCTTGGCACAGTGATTTCACTATATTTGTCCATGTAAGTTTTATCTTAGTGATTGCGTGTGCTTAATTTTAATGGCTTTGACTTTGTGACTTTGTGGTGCCTGAAGTGCTGCAGCAGACGAGTGCAACAATATTTTTATTAGAAAGCCTCTCTAATTTGTATTTTAATTCAGACTTCTCCAGCTGCCGATCAGTGACTGAAATTGAAGTCCAGTGTATTTTCTTTTATATGACTGAAAGCAAGAGGACAAAACTTTCTGTGGGGGCCCAAATGGTGCCTTTGAGAGCCCATGTAGAACCTCTAGAAACATAGCTCCTGTTTAAGGTGATGATCTGCCCACCAGTGTGCCTGCTTCACAAAGGATACCAGCACCCAAGCTTTACGTCTGCCTCTCAGCTTGCAGGTTAGGATACAATGAGCTTTGCTGTATCATCACTATAAAGTTTCCTAGCCTTAATCCTGAAGCCTCTAAAGTGGACACTGGAGCAGGGACTGTGCAGGGATTTGCACCATTCCCATACTGACCTGGTATAAATGGTGAATAAATGCTAAGCAGCTTGAAGCTCTCGTACTGGGTTTATGCATGCTTTGTTTGCTAGAAATACTCTTCTTAAGCAGGATCCCAAGCTGGCTTGATACCACTCTGGCCTTGGTTGCCAGAGTTTGAGGTGAGAGAAAGGAAACCCAGTGCTGGATTACTTCAGCTGCTGTAATTAATTTTGAAGAGATTCAGGTTAAATTGTCTCCAGTTCTACATCACAAGTCCAGCTTCCAGGAGGTATCCTTAACCTCAAGTTTCATTCAGGCCTCACTTTGGCTTCTACACTTCAAAAAAAGTTTACTGAGCTCATTTACTGTTAATTGATCAAGGCTAGCAAGTCCCTCTTTGTGTAAGCAAGGGATTAGGCAGTTATCTCATGAGCATAGCTGCTTCTGGTTTTCCAAACAAAACATGTTACTTCAATCAAAGTACTTTTTTGGCTAATATAACCTCAAAAATTACAAAGTACCCTAGCTTCACTACCCAATATACTGGATGTATTATTTGTCCACATCCCTACCAGTACCATAACAGGAACAAACATGGCAATGATAAAACCAAACTTCTATCAAGTCTTGCTGCCTTTAGCAAAATGTCTGCAAATTCTTCCCATTCATTACAGCAGAAGGGGAGAATAGTGAACCAGGTGAACATGTTAAGATATTCATCTCTTTGTGCTTGACAACCTGGGTACCATATAGCATTCTTTTTTTTTTTTTTTTTTTTCTTTTAGCTGATAGCTAATATTCTCACACAATCAGGTAGCCTGGTAAATTTTTTTATGGGTGATAGTAAAACATCCCTTTATCCTTTGAATTTTTTTTCTTTTTTTTTTTTTTCCTAGAGGCAAATGATTGCTTAATAACAACTCTTTACAAGAAGACACATTTTTAGCACAGGTTAGCATGTCACAAATACAGAAGTGCAGAGATTCCCCCCTAAAATTTCCACCTGAAAGGGAGCAAGTTAAAATCATTTAGCTGGAGACAATAGCAAATCTAGGACTCAAGCTAAGGGAACAGCAGGAAATAAACAGAACATCATGGTCAGCATATTCCTCAGCATTGTTGTACAATGTTACAGTGCTGTAGTAAACCTGGCCCTGGCATTTGTCAATGTTCTTTTTTTGCTTTGTCCCATATTCTGTGGCAATATTTGCTAGTAATGCATTAACAGAATTCACATTCTCAAGGCATAGGAAGTCTTTTTTTTTTTAGCTCCTGACATTATAGACCTATCTAGAATCAATAGAGCTGCCCACTTACTGTGATAATCAGAAACACTGTGGAAGATAATTGCTTCACAGCAAATGACTTTACATAACTTGTGAATCACTAGGTCACAGGCATTATTCTCTTAATTCATTGTGATTTATTTCTACTCTATTTATCAGCACATTATTGTTGATAAAGGTTCTTCTTGATCTTTGGCTCTCAGACCCCAGATGCATATTTTGTTGCTGGCAGTTTAAAAAAAAAAATGTTCAGATTGAAATACTGTGCTCAAAGAAAATGTTTCATTTGTACTGTGTCTGGAGGGTTTTCAGGGCAGTCCTCAGTTATCTTTCAATTTTGCAGTCCTTGTGGTAATGCAAAGGGTAAAACTCCCTTGTCTGGACTAATAGTGATTAGCTTATACTTCACTTCCAAGTCTGGATGCAACTGCTAGCACTGCACCTCTTCATTGTGAAGCTGAGGTATATTGAACATGTGTCAAAATGTTTTGAAAATATACTGTTATTTGATGCTTGTGTTTTCCCTGCTTTTTATGTTTAAAGGGTTGTCAGATTCTGGGGTTTTGGAGAGTGGTTAAAGCCAGAGATAACTGGCATGCATTTTGTAGAATCACAAAATCATAGAATACATGGCCAGGGACACATCCTGCTAGACCAGGTTGCTCCAAGCCCCATCCAACCTGGCCTTGAACACTCCCAGGGAGGGGGCATCCACAGCTTCCCTGGGCAACCTCTTACAGTGTTTCACCACCACCACTAAAGACTTTCTTCTTAGTGTCTAACCTAAATCTACCCTCATCCAGCTTAAAACCATTACCCCTTGTGCTATCTACAGGTGTTTGAAAAAAATCCCTCTTCTGTTAATATTGCCCAAGTGAGAGTTAAGCCCTGGAGATGCAGGTGGGAGCCCTCCAGTCCTGGTGCAGATGAGGAGAGGGAAGAGTGACGCCAGAGCAGGTTCCTACATGGCTTGCCCGGAGCTGGAAGTGGGCTCTGTGCACACACCTGGGGAGCAGGCAATGACTTTTTGCTTGTGGCTTTCCTCCCAGAATTCCTGTGACATACTCTCACTATTGTTATGGCTGTATATGGAATTAAACTTTGCATGAACAGGGAAGAGAGAGGGCTTCCCCCCAGCAAGGTGACAAGGATCAGCAATAAGGCCTTGAGTAATGCTCTTTTTTCACCCCAAAGGCTACAGTACTTTTGTTGGATTGTTTCACAAGCAGTAAGGCAGGAGGTGCAGGTGACAGAACAGTGCTAAGCAACCACTGATGAGGCTTCTCCTATTGGCTTCTAAGTAAACCTGAAGTATCTGGAGCTGTGCTGCATAAGGGTTCAGAACTGGAGGCAGCTTTTTTACCAGGTTGGAATAAATAACCCTTGAAGATGTAAAAATACACTCTCCATCAATATCAAGGTTGAAGCAGAACTCTATCCTGGGAGTGACTTCAATAGCAATGATCATTCACTATCCCAGATGGTGATGTAGTAATTGGATTGCTCACTAAGTTACTTGGCCAGTTGTAACCTCTGAAGTTACAAGAAGAGAAGGAATATCCTCCCTCATGCCTTCAGAGCAGCAGGTTTATCAGACTGATGCTGTATTTCCCTTTCTAGTGAATGCAATTTTCTTTGTGTTTTACACAGACTCCTGGCCTATGGTTAGAAATGTGTGGCCATTAAACATACTCAGCAAGATGAGTAAAACTGTAGGCATTTGTTCTGACAGAGATGCTTCCTGCCTAAGTGAGATCTTTGTTTCAGCTGACAGTCCAACAGAAGACTTGCTAGTGCTTCCCACCCTTAACATTTTTTGCTAAACCCCATTTGATGTGGTAGCAATAGACCATCAGGAGAAGAGCACTGAGCTGTTTGCCTTGACCTTCTGTAGTTCCTGTTCCCATTTCTATAAGTCATTTCAAATGCTGCTGATGGTTATGTTCCATTTATATTCAATCTGATCCTTGCATCACTTGTTGTCATTTATACTGGATAACTATGAAACTGAGAATCAAGATTTTTCTTTTTCAATGCAAATGCATTTTGAGCCTCCTTATCTAACACTTATTCATTGGAAATTCACCATTAGCTGTAACACATAGTTCCTTTTTCTGTCTTTACTCATTACATGGTATAAGCAAGCTGTAAGCTACTGCTTAAGAAGCAATTTTTCTGCAATGCATCCAATGATATTTTGTGACTTTGATAATTTGTGACAGTGTATTTTAGGTTAAGCTTATATTTCTTTCTGGCAAAATGGTGACATAATGATTAACAAGAGCGATGAAGTTGCATCCATAGCCTCAGATGTCCCTTTGGCTTTGTTTTCTGTCCCTTTTTGAAGTAAATGTTGTTACAGTCATGGTGTCACCACTTTCTGGTAGGATGGGCAGAATTTCCTCTCTCCTTCTGCCTTCATTCCTAAGCCAGAAATGTGAGGCTGCTGGAAGAACTCTTGAACTCTTCCTCCAGGCCTGCCTGCCAAGAGCTGGTCTTGTCACTACTTGTTGTCTGCAGGCTCAAAGCAATTGCCCATTTGCCTGGGGGATAAGAGTCTAAACGTGACACTTGCATTATCCAGAGACCTCCCACTGGCAGGCAAGTCTGTCACTAAATATAACATTTTATTTCCTCTGCCACAGTTATTCCAATTTTTTTTTACATAAATGTGCCATTAAAGAGGGTGTTAAAAAATGGACATAATTTATATTATAAATTGAAAGATTTATTGCTTTCTGGAGCAGTGGACACTATCACTGTCCTTGTGGACACCATCTGAAAAATCAGTGAGTCTCTGCACAGGACTCTTTAGGAATCAAGACCTCCATCAACTATGTTCAAACATATCTGCTTCCTCATAGCTCATTTACGTGAAAGAGGAACACCCTCCTTGAAGGTGTGTATATTCCTCCTTCCTTCTTCAACCCTCATTTCATTTGTTCCCCTTCCAGGTGGTGAACAGGCTTGGAGGCTGTTGTGGCACTGGTGACTAAAAGCTCATCCCATTTCTAGCAGACAGCAGTTTGTTACTAAGTTCTCTTTCCCTTTGGATTTACACTGTCTAGGTGAGCAGAGCACAAAGCTTAAAATCACCACACTAAGGTTTGAGGATAAGAGTTTGACCCAGCTGATGAGCAGTGTTGTGAGGAACCATAAGTCATGTCTATAGTGCTCAGGTAAGTCACACCTGAGCCCACCCCTTTGAGTGCTGCATGAAGAAGCACAGAACTTATGTAGAAGCTGCAGATCCTGGGCACATCCTCTTTGGCATGACACCTTTCTCATAAATTTTTGCAGCGTGCCCTGCAATACTCTTCTAGTGTCTTCTCCACCACTCTGACTTACTCAGACCATTCAGATGGAGGGATGCAAGGGTGCACTAAGTCCTTACAGCAATAAAAGGGAAGAAGGAGGTCACCCGTAATGACAAGGAGCTGGGGTGGCACCTTGCCAGTCCAGTGACCTCAAAACCTGAATGCATTTGTGTTGACCTGCATGTAAGCTGCAGAGGGCACCCACTACAGAAGTTCAGCCTATATAAGAGTCTGGATAGGTCAGAGAGCTCCAGATTTCCTGTTTGGGACAGAATCTTATCTCAAGCATTCACAGGTATGTGGTACAGGTACGTACAGGAACAGGAATGTTTGCAGTACAGCTTTGGAATGGCATAGCTCTCCCTCACCACCTCCAGTTGTGGATAAGTGCTCCCAGGTTGCTGAGAAATCTTTTTTTATTATTATTTTCTAAGAATGTAAGGCTTTGGCTAAAGAGACCACAGCATGAGCTTCTTACAGAGATCGCAACACAAGAGTGAGCAAATAAGCAGCAAGGAGTGGGTGCCCTGTGGCAGTAATGCTGGCTGGGCTGGCAGTGACAGGGAGCTAGCAGCCAGCTGGCAGGCAGAGTGCCACCTTGGCAGGCATGAGGACAACAGAGAAGGCAGAAAAACATTCTGTGAGGGCTGTCCCAACCAGTTCATTTCTGCCTTGACCGCTTTCTTGGCACAGTGGTCCAGCCACAGCTTCTATGCCTGGAAGCCCACCTGAAAGAATGCAGTGCCAGCTTTGCTACCTGCTTTCAAAATCTGCCTGTGCAGGAATGAAGGCTCAGAGGACTGAGGCTTTCCAATGACTGAGAGGCAGCCAAGGATGGCCCCTGGTAGGAGGCAGGAACTGCTGAATGGACAGGGGATGGCTGGTCATGGACCCCCAAGTATCCTACTTTGTTTATCCTTGAGACATGACCTTGGCATCCTGTCTGCCCTGGGCTGTGCTTCTGATGTGTGCCCACAGCCCCAGCTGGGGAGCCAAGCAGCTCCACATGGGTGGTGTGGGACCACTCCAACATCACAGCTTGGGGCTGGTGGGGATGGAGGACAGGGCCAGAGTATAAACACATGGAGCAGCAGGACTACCTCGGGTCTACATACTACAACAAAGGGTTGGAAGGCAAGTGAAAATCCCTGCTTCTGATGCCTTCTTTGCTTGTGCACAGTGTGCCTGGGAATTCTGGTTCACAGCTGTCCTGGTGACTGTACAAAAATAAGGAGCACACCAGGAATGCCTCCTGTGCTGGGCAGGGAATGGGAAGAGTGGGAAAAACAGCAGAGCAGGCACAAGCCTCAGTGTATATGGTAGATGCAGAGGAACAAAATGGAATTAAGCCTATGTAAGCATGAAGTGCTTGTCATCTAGGGGAACTAACTGGCTGGTGTCAACACCAAGTATTAACACAGCCCAAATCTGTCTAACTGCCATCTGTCAGAAAATCAGCATTTTGGAGCTGTTATAAATGTTGGAGTAAGGAAATGCATATCGTGTTTGATAGCCATGGAGGATGCATGAGCTATAGACATTGCAGATGAGCCACAGTGTGTTCAGCAAACAATTTTTTGCTTACCAGTGCACAGGATTGAGCTAAATTTAAGGGGTGACCACATTTTACAGCTTTTCCATGATGACTTTGGTGTGAGGTTTTCATGCCCAGCTCAGGACACTCACTAATATAGTGCTAGTGCATCCTACTGCTAGAGAAGTAATGAGGTTATATCTGGGGGAGAGCCCAGTCTGCTGCCTGTGCCACGAAGAGCACCTAAAGGTGCTCTTTAGGTTTATTACTGCACCTAAAAATGGTGAACTTCAAGTGATCTTAAAGGTCAAGACCACTTAACCTGTCCGAAAGCTTAGCCTCAAAGGCCCTGGAGCAGGAGGGTTGTGGGGGCTGTCTCCAGCCCTCTGCTATCATCACAACCACATCGTGTAAGTCCCTGCACAAATTCAGCAAGCCTACTCCTAAATTAGATGGATTTTTGTTCCCACCCTTCTGCTGTAAAAGGCTGTTGTAAAATACGTTAAATGTCATGCACCCTAACAAACCCAGCCAAACAAACTCATCTTCCAACAGGAAATCATGTGTATCTCCCACGGTTTTGCTGAAAGTAACATTTAGAAGGACTACACCTCCAGTATCCTGTCTGACCAGCAAAACGTCCCATTTGTGAGGAGCTACAGGGAGGATCATTGTCACAGACAGTTTCCCTCTTGGCTTCACTTCAGAACTTCAAACAGAGATCTACAGTTGGCTCAGTGACACTGTAGGAACACACACTTGGCTTGCAAGGTAGCAGACTCCAGGAGAAGCAGTGGGCAGGGTGCTCAGTAGCTGACCCCATAACTGCAGTACAGCTGCCTCTGAGCTTGCTGCTCAGCTGCTTCCTGCCCACTGAAGATAAATGTGGAGCTGGATATGCGATCAGAAGCCACCAATTCAAGAGCTAAGATGCTGCTCTAGAGGTGGGTTGGCCACTTGCCAAAGGTGTCTGCTCTGGGTCCCTGCTCCACCTGTATCCCTGTGGATGAGGGGTCAGGTACAACAACACAGCTGATGCAGCAGGACCCAGCTTTCCAGTGCAGTCCTCTTATAGGACTATTTTGTTTCAGTCAGACAATATTCAATGGCACTGTGGGCTTATTTCTGGCTAGAGGAGAAAATTATTGTATGAGTAAAGGGCACCCCTGAGTCCTGTTTGTTTACAAGGAAATGCATGCAGGCCTCTATCCTCCAAACAACCTGGAAATGAACAGCACACAGTTGTGTTGCTCACTCTTTCCAAAACTGTTTTTCCTCTTAGCTCCGTTTGTCCAGATTTTCTGGCTCCAAGAGATCTGTCCCACGGCAACTTTCTCCATTACTTTTTCTCATTTTTCCTGGCTTCCAGCCTCTAATATGCTTTCAACAGCCAACCTGCTTTCCTCAGCATTTGCAACTCATTCCATCAGGATGGGTTTTAGTTCCTGATATTTTTTCATGCCATGTATTATGTAAGTTCCTACTCTTTTTAGCTATCATGGCTTTTAGAGGCTATTTTTCTCTTTCCATTTCACTTGGAGAAACCCTGCACAGACTACCAATATGTTCTTAATGGGGTCTCTGCCTTTTGTCTCTAGAAAGCTATTTGATTTCACATTGAAATAGCCTTGTTAGAGTAGCAACATACACTTTTCATCACTTGTGAGAATGGTAACTAAAGGCCAGATCCAACAGGACTCTGGAGAAAGTTTACAGAGGAAAATTCTTGTGAAATAAGCAGAATCGCTGCACACTATTTATTCTGTACTTCCTCCTCCATTGTTGACATCCAGTGAGTTTGAAGAGGTTTCAGTTTGGAAACTCCAGGTGCCCTAAAATTATATTAATTGCAACCTGTTCCACCTCCATAGCTCCAGCTAAGCCAGGAAATTTCTAATTTCAGGAGCTGCTTCCATTTTCTTTCCTACTTTATCCTGTCACAAAATCCCTAAAATTCTGCTTCCAAGCATGCCTTGGTGCAGCCCTGCCTTGACAGTGGAAAGAGAACAACTCAACACCTACCTAATGCTGAAGTGCCTGAGTTTGAGAAACCAGGTTCTTCACACCCATACCCACAGCAAGGGCCACCATCTGCTCCCAGCACACCTCACACATCCATAGGATGGCCTCTCTACAAAGGCATCTCACATCTCTCTTGCCTAATGCATTTATCTGTACAGAAAATGATGGCTGGGCCAGGGAGAGCACGCCAAGATGGGTGACTGGAGCACTTTGAGACCCAAATTTTCTATGTAAATCTGACTCTGAGCTAATCAGAATAATTTGGTTATGTAGCTTATTGATACTGCTGATGATACACAGGTGTATAGGCCTGGCTGTAGTGATTCAAGGTAGCTGGAATTTGCCAGAAATATGCTTTTCCATCTACTCCTGTGTCAAAGTGACAGTGATGATGCAACTAAGGGGAAGTGAAGCAGACACATATTAAGCTTTATTAAGATGTGTTTCTTACCAATCAATAAAGTGGTGATTCTCACTGTCTTTTCCAAAGCCAGGAAACCAAGTTATTCACTACCTGTCAGATATCTGCTAATATTTGATTTACGCTTTACCCATATTTTTTTTTTTAATCTTTATTTTTTGTGCGGCAATTTAGTGATTCCTGAAAAGGCAACTGGATACTGGTGAAGGTGAGAGCTAGCTGGAGGCCAGTGGTAAATGGGAAGCAGAAAAAAAATTCAGCTGAAGTAGCCTGCAGTGACCTGAGAAAAGGGCTCTGTCTACATGAGGAGTAATGCAGCGTAACGGGAGCGGATCAGCAGAGAGAAACAGTTCATGCTGAAAACCTGACATCTACATTACATGCCTTTTAGAAGGGTTACTTAAGATGAGCTCTTGTCTGGTCCAATGGACTAAACATGCATTTGTGGCTCAAGCACACCAGACGTGCTCCTGGAGCACATCTCCTGGTTTGATTTAATCTGAAAGGAGCCTCGCTGACAGACCCCAAGCACACTGCACCAGGTGCAGTAAGTGGGGGTAACTGGACAGCTTGTTTCAAAAGCACATTCCTCAACTAAAACACTCATGTAGATAAGGTGAAAGACTGCTTGATATAGATTAAATTTAAACTAAATGAAGGAGGGTTTGCCCTGCATAATGCCTAAGAACAATGAAGCTGCAGGCTCACAATAAATTGCAGCTGCAAAAAAAATCCCTAATGAATATGCAGTTTCTTCTTCTTTATCCCTTTTCTTCTTGCCTGGTACACCACAAAAGAAGCTTGTGTGCTTAACTTTGCATTCTGGATCTCACTGAAGAAGCCATTCGTCTAGAAGTCAGATATTGCAATGTAAACATACAGCATCTAATAATAAGCATTTTGGGGTTAAATTAAATATTACTCACCTCATATTTTAAACAGGGGAGAGTCACATTTTTGCTTCCAGTTACTCTGAATGCATACTGGAGCAAGATTTATTCAATAAATATTTAAACAAATCATATTCATTAAATTAGCTTCCCTCCCATACTTTCAATTTACTTCCATTTGATATAAAAAGTTCCATTCTGAATTCAGCTCAGTTTTTCCCTAGAGGCTGTAGCCACAATAATACTGTTTGATGTAAATAGGTTGTGGTGACTAAATTTTTTACTCTGGTAAGCATATTGCTTGGAACATGCTGCTCACTCCTGTGGTCCAAAAAACTGTGAAGGGATGACTCATACCTGACAACTGCTACTGATCTCATTTCCCTTACTCAAACTCCACAGTTTATGTACAGCTCTATTTTGAATAGTAGGATGTGTGAACGTGTCTCCAGTCTTTATTCAGCCTCAGGAGCAAAGAGGGAACCACTCCTTTAGTGGGCATGTGCTCATCTCACTAATGTTGGGTCCATTTACAGAACATAAACATAGAATTATTTGGGTTGGAAGGGACCTTAAAGGTCATCTTGTTCCAACTGCCCTGCAAAGGCAAGGACACCTTTCACTAGATCACCTTGCTCAAAGCCCCATCAACCCTGGCCTTGAACACTTTCAGGGAAGGGGCATCCACAGCTGCTCTAGATAACCTGTTTCAGTGTCTCACCACCCTCATAGTGAAGAATTTTTTCATAATATCTCATCTAAATCTGCCCTCTTTCAGCTTAAAACCACTACCCCTCATCCTATCACTACCTACCCTTGTAAAACATCTTGCTTCAGCTTTCCTGTAGGCCCTATTCAGGTTCTGGAGGCCACTTTAAGGTCTCCCCAGAGCATTCTCTTCTCTATGCTGAACACCCCAACTCTCTCAGCCTGTCTCCATAGAAGAAGTGCTCCATCCCTGTGATCATCTTCATGACCCACCTATTGACTTGGTCCAAAAGCTCTATGCCCTTCCTGTGTTGGAGGCTCCAGAACCGGACACAGTACTCCAGGTGGGGTCTCACAAGAGAGGAGTAGAGAGGGAGAATCACCTCCCTCAATCTTCTGGTCATGCTTCTTTTGATGCAGCCCAGGATATTGTTGGCTTTTTGTGCTGCAAGTGCACATTGCTCAGTCCCCCATTACAAAGAGTCTTTGGGGACATCTGGTACAAAGTCACCCACCCTACATGCTGCCAGAAGCCACACACCCCACCAATCCTTGCTTTTACACTCCCTGAGCAGCACCACTTACAAGCTGTGACCCTACCTTAGCACCTGGCTTCACTCTTGCAATTTTTTACCCTTTGTCTGGAGTGGAAAGGGTAGAGACACAGGTCAGGGCATGGAGCTGACCCAACGCCTGGAGCTAACAACACTACCCTGCTCTGCCCATTAGGTGAGAAAATGGGGAACAGGGAGCTCCTTTGGTCAAACTGCTCATTGCATTGGCTTTACTACCTGAAATCACCTCAGGAGGATCCCAGCTCCCTTTCAGCCCAGCCAACAGAGCAGGTGCTAATTAGAAAGTGCAATTTAACCATGAGCTGCATGTGCCACACACTCTGCATGGACCTGCACTTAAAGGTCCTTGGCAGCCCCAAAAGATTTAACTTCAATTTATCCCACAGGAACTGCATGTGGTATTTTTAGAACTCCTTCCTCAGCATTTTTGAGATAGGTGGCCAGGTGGTCTTGCATTAGCCTAGATTTAAAGAGTTATTTACAGGTATGCAGTACCCACTCTGAGCTGCTTATCTCTGTACATGAACATCTATATGTACATGACATGTTTCCTTCCCGGGATGTAACAAGGTTACTGTTGTGGTCCTCCCCTGCTAAAAGCAGTCACAAAGATTTTTATGCTGCAATAATCCTTCACTGGTCATGTTTATTTTAGTGGTTCCCCTGTTGTCTTCCCACATGGCCTTTGCACTGGGTTTCCACCTGGAGCCATTCAGAAGGCTTCAGATAAGGAGGTGGCGCAGAGAGTTGCATGGTCCCTACTAGAGAAGCTGGTGATTTTGAGAGAAGGGCTGAAGAGACTGGCCAAGCAAGATTGTAACTGGGCTCCTATATGGTGCCTTAATAACCCAAGGCTATGAAGATGACTTCAAAATCTGAAGGGAAAACTGTTTCTCGTTGAACATGTGTTATGCACTGGATTGGACTTACTGACATGAGTCACACACACTAATCCTCACTTCAAGACATTTAGCACCAAGCATTTATTTTTCAATCTTCACTGTCATCCTAAGCAGTTATTTTCTATCAAGATTTCAGTGAAATCTTTCGCAAAAGTTTTCAACATCTGAGGTAAACAAATTCTCTCAGAATAAGACAGGGTCAGCTGGTGCTCCTTATCCCACATTGTTCACCATGCTAGCAAAGTCAGCCATTAGAGGAAAGAAATAAGAATTCATGCATTTTCCAGACAAGTTGCCTGGAATATTACTATTATTGCCAATATTATTAAATCCACAAGAGGGCTAACTAGGCTTTGGTTGAAAGAAAAAGTTTTGGAAGTCCAAGGTTTTTTACAGGAAAAAAGTAATCAAAATACAGTTTCAAAAAGCTATTCCACATAAGCAAATGCCATAAATAGCCTCATGAGGAAGTCACAGACCTTATTAATGTAATGACATTTCTTATTTCATAGAACCATAGCAGAGTTAGGGTTGGAAGGGACCTTTAAAGGTCACCTAGTCCAAGCCTCCTGCAATAAGCATGGACATCATCAACTAGATCAGGTTGCTCAGAGCCCCATCCAACCTGACCTTAAATCACAGGGATGAGGCATCTACCACCCCTCTGGGCAACCTGTTCCAGTGCTTCACTACCCTCATTGTAAAAAAAATTCTTACTTATACCTACTCTGAATCTACCTTCCTATAGTTTAAAACCATTGCCCTTTTTTCAAAAGCCAAGTGCACACCCATTTGGAGGGCACCCTAGGTTGAGAACTCTGGTTAAAGCTGTAAATGAAAGATTCCAGGAACTGCATCTTCAGACAGAGGTTAGCTGTGCAGGAGGATGACTTACCACCATGTTGTAATGTCTCTTACCCAGATCAGGGTAGCCAAAGAGAAATGCCACTGGGAATTTGCAGCAGTTCCTGACATGTTCAAGAAACTGAACATGAGCCAGCAGTGTGCCCAGGTGGCCAAGAAGGCCAATGGCATCCTGGCCTGTATCAAAAACAGCGTCACCAGCAGGTCCAGGGAGGTGATTCTTCCCCTGTACTCAGCACTGGTTAGGCCACACCTTGAGTACTGTGTCCAGTTCTGGGCCCCTCAGTTTAAGAAGGACGTAGAGGTCCTGGAACAGGTCCAAAGGAGGGCAACCAGGCTGGTGAAGGGACTCGAGCACAGGCCCTATGAGGAGAGGCTGAGAGAGCTGGGGCTGTTCAGCCTGAAGAAGAGGAAGCTCAGGGGAGACCTCATTGCTGTCTACAACTACCTGAAAGGAGGCTGTAGCGAGGTGGGAACTGGACTCTTTTCACAGACCTTCAACAAGACAAGAGGACACAGTCTTAAGTTGTGCCAGGGGAGGTTTAGGTTAGATATTAGAAAGAATTTCTTCACGGAGAGGGTGATTAGGCTATGGAATGGACTGCCCGGTGAGGTGGTAGATTCTCCGTCCCTGGAAACATTTAAAAAAAGACTGGATGTGGCACTCAGTGCCATGGTCTAGCAACTGCTCCGGTGGGTCAAGGGTTGGACTAGATGATCTCTGAGGTCCCTTCCAACCCGGCTAATTCTATGATTCTATGATTCTATGGTCCCAGGAACCAGTTGGGATAGCACAAACTGGCCTGGCCCAAACCACGCCTGCACCATGCTCCCAGTGTAAGGGTGCAGGCAGTCATGCTCCAGTGCCCAGAAAAATGCTCTTTTTCTCTTGATGATGTAGCCACTGTGTCCAACAAATTTCCCACTCACCTGATCTTTTGCAACACGGTTCTGAGCCCAGCATCTGGCAGACAGGTTATGAAGTGTTTTTCAGAAAAGTGTTGATGTTGTGTATCAGAGGGATCACTGTGTGTTTAGGCAGCCCGTGGTTGGTTTGCCCTCCTAAGTGTGGCCACAGGCATCCTATAGCAAGCAATGTGGACATGTAGAGCACCCAGCAGTGAGCAAGCTCTCTACCAGCTTGCCCCTTCTGCGTGGACCAGGAAATAGAAAGATAGTGATGGGCAAGGCCTTCTGAGGAAAAGTAAAATGAAAGGCTAAACTGGAAAAAAGAAGAAGAGAGAAGAAATTAAGAGGGCACCAGGAGGATCTAAAGAAGACAATGCACTGAAAAATGTTCTACAAGCAACATTAAAATGATTAAAGAGAACTGATATGAAGTTCAGGCTATAGATAAATACCTGCAGAGGTTGTGGTGAGAGATCATTGCAGGAAATGGAGCAGGGGAAAGACACTTTAAAGATTCATGATGCTATTAGAAGAGATTTCCCTGTCTCATATGTTTATTAAATATCCAATTTTAGACTAGTGATAAGGTCAGACATTAGTACCCAGTTCCTGTGTTAATATTTAATACTTATTGACCCCCATTCTCATGTTTCAGGGGAACATGCTGGAAACTGACATAAAAATTACATGGGGATGGAGTACATAAATATATGGAAAGACCAACTGTAGTACTAATTTCTTTGTTGCCTGAAACTAGATTCATTTGCCTCTCATCTGCAGTTTAGTAGGCCCTGTAGGATATGAAAAATATTTATGCTCAGTGTAGCTTGTTGCTGCACACAGAAAGGTTGTGGCTGTTTCTTGTTGCTCCCTGGCTGCTCCCTGGCATCCGTGGTGATGCCATTCAGTGCAGACAAAGACATGAGCAGGGGACCATTCATTTTGGCCAATGCCTCCAGAGAACAGCATTGCATTTTTTTCTCTGAACTACAATAGCCCAATGCCAAACACTGATCTCATGATCTCCTTTAAACTGTTCTGTAGCCAAAAAAAAAAAAATAATAATAAAAAAATAATTATAATGCTGTCTGGCAGAACAGCTTCAGTTACCAATGAATTAATGAATACAGAATTACAGTGATCTGATTATTGTTTGATAAATGTGATAGTGACAAGGTGTTGTACACATAATCTGTCCCATGATACTGCCATGTGCTGAAGTTAACCCCAAAATGTGGATACTAGATGACCATCAGTGCATGTGATGCTGGTTAAAATCAATACCTTTTAAAAACATGGAAAAAAAAAAATTGTTCAATACCTATATTTTAAGGAGGAACATACCTGAAGATCATGCACATCAGCTGGTCATAAGCGAGCAGCTTCTGAGTCAAGACCTCAGTCTCTCATTTGTGAAAAAGGCCACAAAGTCAAGAGCATCAAGAAACTATAAAGATGAGAAAAATGAATTATTACAGTATCCGTGTATTGTTACACATGCTAACCTCAGAAAGACAGAATGAAGCAGAATAAGTAGTGAGCATTACCATGTCATTATGAGCTCAGAGGTGCCACATATGTTATCAGTGATCTGCTGCAGAAGGTCATGCACAACAGCTGAGGTGCCAACATTTGGCACTGTTAGATAGGTTGACAGAATTCTAAATGAGCTGGGAGACCCACATGAGTCACAGTGTGATGAAAAAACTGGAAAGGCCAGCTTGATCCATTTCCAAAACTGTAATAAAGTGCAAGTATTCAGCTGAATGTGCTGTTTAGAATGAAGGCATACTGGTAGGTTTTCAGAACAACATCCTCTCTCTGCAGGACAGATGCCTTGTAGTTGTGGGCATTTCTGGGGTGGGACAGTTTCTTTCTAATGTTTATTTAGCACAGGATTAAAGGAGGCTATGATCTGTGTTTGAAGTTCCAAATCATCATGATGAGATAGGGCATGACAGAAGGGAGGACATTTTCCCTGCACACCTTATGAATTTCTCACTATTCTTGGATCTGAGGTGGCCCATAGAATTTTTTCAGGCACAGAGTTTTTCTGCATTATACAAATAAATGTAATAATAATGATACTAGTTATATAATAATCAACTAAAATATATTATTATAACAGAATAAACAACTAAATAGAATAGTAATGATGTATGTTAATGTGTTATAATATATGTTAATGATACTACTATTAAGATATTATAACAGTACTAATAATAGTAATACTAATGCAAATAAGTGTCGCAGGAACAACAAAGCAAGAATACTTTTCTCTCAGGTATGGGAATACCTGGAACATGTATCTGTAGGCAGTGCAGCTCTGGGTCCAGCCTGGTGTGTGCATGCACAATTTGGAGGGCAGTGAGCTGCCCACCTGGCTTTAGACAATGCCCATTGTCACTCTCTGAAGGCCTGCAAAGTGCTCCTGGACTTTCCCATTCCACTGGGCCTCCTCCTCCTTCAGGGCTGCCTGCTGCCTGCAGGATGGGAGGGAGCTCCCAGTTCCTTTTCTTTCAGGTGAGTGCTGATAACACTTTGTGGGGAATTCCAAGTTAAACACTTGTAAGAGAAAAAGACAAGGGAAGCCTACCACTGATAAAAGATAAAACCACCACATACACTTCACTGGGCTAACCTTATCTTGTTATCTCTTAAATTAGCAGAGCTCAATCTAATTAAAGGTTCACATGGAAGAAACCCAAGTTGTGATGTGACTAATCAGCTTGAAGGCTTCTTCTAACCACAGGGCTGATAGGGCTCTGCTGGCTGGGTGCTGAGAGAAGACACAATTCATGCCTTTAATAGTTTGCAAGGTAAAGCCTGCTCTCCTCTCAAAAGGGTGAGCAGGCTGGTGTTCTGTAGGTGTGGTTTGTAATTCTGCTGGCTTCTTGCAGGTCCTAGAACAAGATGAGTGTATGCCTGTGCCTTTTTTGCTGTTATCAGCTGCATTTACTGTGCCAGGCCTATTGCCTATACACTTAAACTGGTAAGTTATATTACATCTATAGCAGAAACTCCTAAGGTAGATAAGGCCTAGGAAATAAAACTCTATCGAGGTTTATACCTCAATTTATTTATTTACACTCGAAGCTTATCAGTAGCAGAGTAGTTGATCATTTGCTGTCACAGGCTTTTCAAAAATGCCTCAAGAACCACTCAAAAATGTAATATTAGGAGCAGATTTGGATCCCAAAGCCACGACACAATAGATTCAACACCCAAGGGAACAATGTGTCTACTATTTGCATCTGATGGTTTATTACTTCCCATTTCATAACCCCTCACATATTTGCACAGCTGGATCTCACAGTAAATTGGAAGCATGTCCCAGTTAATAGATTTATACCTGTACAGCTGGATATATCAAGTCTTTGTATACAGTCACATTTCATTTTATCAGTGAAGCTCCCTGTTGGTTACTGGGTTTTGGTACACTCTTCTAAAAATCACCTGAAGCCTCTTGGGCAAAGCACAGGTCTCTGGTTCTTGTGTCTGAAGATGCTGTAGATGCTGAGAAGCAGCAGAAAGTGTAACAGAGCATTTCTAGAGCAGAGCAAAGTATGTGAGATAGATCCAGGCTGCTGCTGCTGAACATCATCCATGATGCAGGACCAGACCCTGGCCGACAGGTTGCTGGTCCGTGCAGATTACAGACCCTGGGGAGGCTGAGAATCAGTGCACTCAGCTGGAAGGAGAATCGGCTGGGAAGGAGGGCAAGCTCTTGTATTTCACTCTGCCTGAAGGAGCGTAAGCCTGCAAATGAAAATGTCAACTGGCCCTTTCATTTGAATGAAATAAAAAAACAAAAAACAAACAAACAAACAAACAAAACCACCACGAAACTACAGCTATCATAGCAGCTACGGCCGCCCAGGCTAAGAAAGGGGAAGGGGGTGGGGGAATTGGGAAAAGAAACAAATATCTGGTCTTTCTGATTATAGTGTGACCCGTGAGTTTAAAACCCTGTGAAATTCAGAGGTGGGAGGGGTTCTCTCAGGGAGCTGTGCAGCATTCCTGGGAACAAAGGACTGCCCAACAGCCAAAGCAGCTCACCTGCAGAACAGCTCAGCTATTCATGTCCTTAAGTAGGTGAGAAGATGACAGCTCCTTTCTGCCCCTTTTACCCCTCATTTGGCCTGTCACAGTCCAAAGCCCTCTTGCCTGCAGTCCAGTTTACAAATCCCATTCACACACCCCCTGCCATGGCTGGCTCCTGTCCTGCTGATAAGCCTCATGTGCTGTCTGAGAGGACAGCTCTACAGAAATGATCTGCCAGAGCCCAACCATCCCTATTGTAGGTCTGCTGCTGGAGTATCTGCTGCATAGCTGCAGTGGGCTTCATCTACCCCACTGAGCAATCTGCTACTGAAGCCAGCGTAGTGCATGCTGCAGGGATGTGGAAATTGGTGATGTGGGTGCATGGAGTTGTTTTCATTTGAGCTGCAGGAGAAAGGGAAGGGGGGCAGCCAGGAGAAAGGCACAGCAGACAGAGCTAGTAATGCTTAATCACAATTAGCCCAACCCCAGCTGCTGCCCCTGCAGAAGGTAGACAGGACCTCTCTCATCATGTATTGAAAGCTGGAAGAAAGAGATATTGCCACTATTCACAGTGTCCTAATAGCTGTTTCTAGCCTGGGAGTACCAGGGACAACAGACATCTGCATCATGGCAGCTTTTGTCTGTCAGGAGGCAAGGGAGAGATGGAGGAGTGGATGGTCAAGAGCTGGGCCTCCA
Organism: Calypte anna; assembly: GCF_003957555.1. Taxonomy (NCBI): domain Eukaryota; kingdom Metazoa; phylum Chordata; class Aves; order Apodiformes; family Trochilidae; genus Calypte; species Calypte anna. The sequence goes on from NC_044245.1 coordinate 122,519,951, forward strand.
TCTTCCCTCGTTTATTTGTTGCCTTCTTCCCTCACCTCCCCAAGTGAGAACAAGGCATTTAGGTAGTCATGGAGCAGGATGGTGTTAACAGATGGTGAGAAAAGAGTTTTGAGTAAAGAGAAGAAAGAATACACTGGAAAACTGCTGCTGTGGCTGCAGCATATAGCATGGACATAGACACCACCCCACACCCATGCACACACCTCACTTTTTTTTTTTTCTTTGTATTTAAGAGACTAGACCTCCTCCTAAAAAGAGGAGAGGAAACAGGGTGTAGTAACATGTTAAGGAAGGGACCCCGTGTAGCATCAGCTGGAGGTTGTATACCCAGATCCCTTTCCAGTGGGCATACAGTTACATGGGCTCTCCACCACTGTCTCTGCTGTATTTAAAGCAAAACAGGATGGTGAAATTTTTCACCCTAAAATGCCCACCTTCCCCAGACATTGGAATGGACTGCCCATGGAAGTGATGGAGTCACCATCCCTGGAAGTGTTTAAGGAAAAGCTGGATGTGGCACTTAGTGCCAGGGTCTAGCTGATGTGGCAGTGTTAGGTCTTAGGCTGGACTTGATGTTCTCAGAGATCTTTTCCAGCCTCAGTAATTCTGTGATTCTGTGAAATAGATTACTGGTAAAAACTGCCTAAGACATATCTGTGCCACCAGTCTTTTTTGGATACGGACAGAACTGGTCAGACACAGACTGCTGGCTTTGCTGCCAGCACCCAGCATCACCAGCACTCAGCACTCACCCAGCATCGCTGGCACCAGTCACTGCTGACACCCACCATCTCCAGCTCTGTGTGCTTCCTGAGAGCTGTTCAACTAGAGAGATACGTGTCCCTTACCTGTGAAAAACTGACCACAGACACAAGCTGAAAGATATACTTTTGCTCTGGGGCACAGACCATACAAACAGGCATTATTAGATCCTGATGAGCTTTAAAGCAGATGCTGTCACTGTAGCTTCTCAAGCACACAGCACTGTTTCAGATAAAAAAGCATGTCATGAGTGAGCTGCCATGGTGTTTCAGAAATTTGTAGGTTTCAGTTTTTAAAATAGCAGTGCCATTACTTTTAGATCCACCAGACCACGGTAAAAACAAGTAGTGCAAATACTCAATAAATTAACATATTTTATGTTCCATTTTTAAACATAATGAACCATAAGCTGTTGGCACTGGATAGGTCCACAGTCTTGACAGAGGAAAATTAAACGTGCTGTGAAGAGGAAGCTGATAACCCACAGGCAAGTGTCAGAAGCAAGAGTCTCAGAAACTCTCCATCCCTTGGCCATGTGTGAGCACAGAGCTGGGGCTCTGGGCAGGGCTTCCATCTCACCTGAGTGTCACACAAAAGGCTGCCTTCAGACACGTGTGTCCTCTTAAGACCTCAGCGACACGAGGGTCCCTGGTATTTCCAACAGCTGACAACTTATCATGGGTGAGCATTGCTGAGATCACAGGCTCTGGTTGCCTCTCAGACCTGTGGGGCTGAGCAGGATCATGCGCTGGCAAAGCAGCAAATATGTTGGAGAGTAAGAAATGGAGGCAGACCCTTTGCAAGCCGGAGGAAGGCAAGAAACCCCGCAGCGTACTGCAGAGCAGCTGCTTTGTCTGGCACCAGGTAACCGGATAAATCCTCAGAAACTGTAGTACCTCACAGAAGATTCCAGGGGGAGCAAGAACCTAGATAAATCAGGCTGACGTTAAAGCAGTTTTACCCCCAAACAGAAGCAGATCAAGCGCTGGCAGAAAGCCTGGGACTACCTGTGCCAGCCTCAAAAAGCCAGGTGTCTTCAGCAGATGCTGCCTGACTTTGTATCCAGAAAGCACAGCAGTGATACTCAGTGTATAGTGCTGCAAAGCCTGAACTGATTTCTAGGGGGAATTATTTCCATCCCCCATCACCAAAAGAGTGACAAAAATTACTGGCCCAGAACATGTCGGTAGGTAACTCTCAATGTAACTTTACTGAAAAGTAGAAAATAGAACCAAACCCAAAGGTTATTATGGGCAAGGAAATAATACAAGTCTAGTAGGGAAATGTCGTGTAATATAAGTGGATTAGACAAAAACTGGAGATTTACAGTCTAACTCCAGACACACTACTGAAGTTTTCTTTGAAAAGCCTGTTACAGTTGGATGTAAAAACATGTGGGTTCTTCCTCTGCCTTCCCCAGGGCAGATAAGCAATCAAAACAAACACATTTAGCTGAGGGATCCGTTAATCCTCTGCATAAACAACATTTCACCATGGAAGTTATAGTGGGCTTAGTGTTTCTTGAGCATTGAGAAGCTTAACTCTGCACTTCAGTCCTTATCCTGTAAGCACAACCAGCAAATCCAAGCCACGTTTGCACGTCCTAAGGTTACCCAGGGCAGGAGGCAGGGATAAGGGCCATGTATTTGGTCTCTCTCTGTACAGAATACAGAACTCCAGTCCCCCAAAATGCCTGCTTTACGGTAAAGTAGGTGGGAAGGAGCCTGGCACAGGGTTGGAGGCAGACAAAGGATGTATATTCGCTTAGGTTAGCAGGAATATTCATGAAGATCTCTTTGCCCCAAAGCAAAGGAGCTCTTTAGCTTGTTCTTCGGGGCTCTAAGATTGGAGCAGCAGATCCCAGCATAGCTGCCGGGCAGAGAAGGATGAACTCTGGCCCAGGGAGAGCATTTACCCTTAAGGGCTCCAGGCTGGGGTCTGAGAGGAAAAGCTTCACTGGGGAAAGGTAAGCTAAACCCTTTCAGAAATGCTGCCAAACCTGAAAGCTCAGGGTATCCTCTACCGAATATTCCTGTCAGGCACAAGCTGCTGCTCACACTGGCTGAAGAGTTTTAAAGGTGAATAAGGAGGGTGGCCCTGCTGGGAAATGAAAGCATCTCCCCTCAACAGCCTTTCCAGAGGATGTCTGCACATTGGCCACCTTGGCTCCTTGGACCTGCAGACATTCCTGGCTCTTGTCCTGATATTTTCTGTGTGGTTTCTTCCAGATACAGGACTTAACCAAGGAAGAAAAGGTCACTGGTTGAATCTTTGGCTGTCCAGACACAAGCAGGTTCTATTTAGGAGCTTGTTTCTCCACTCTGGGTCTGACCATGTCAGTCATTTTTGAACTTTGCCTCAGAGGGGGCTGGTTTTGCAAGTTAAGCTGCAAAGCACTGGAAGGAAAAGGAGCTGCCAGAGTATAGAAGTGCTCCCCCAAATGCAAAAGTTTGAGTTCTGAAAAAGGAACTTGATAAGGCTGGTAGGAAAGCTGGGGAAAAGGAAGAAAATAAGAGGTATTCCCTATATGCCACATTGTAAGATAATAAACCCTCAGGTGCTATCCAGAAAGGAGGACTTGAATAGTCATTCATTGCATTGTGAACATGAAATCCCAAAAGAATGCTGGCTTAAGGCCATGTCACTGGTGATGTTGGCTGCTGGAGGCAGGGTAGAGGCATAGACAGACCCTTTGCTGATACCACCATGCCTTAGGTACCGTCTATGCACTTATACACCACTGTACCCATCACAAAATGCTTGCAGTCTTTGTGAGGAATGGTATCGCGGAGAAAGCGCTGGAGGGAAAAAGGGGAAAGAAAGAGCAAAGTAGCTGTGAAAACTCATCTCCTGAGCTGTCCCTGAGCCACATGAGTTGCATGTGATTGATGCCTGTGACAGGCTGAATCAGCTTTAAGCAGCTGTTAGGTAAATCTCATCTCCCCTGAGGGCACACTCAGCAATCATAGTGGTGATTCTGGCAGTCAGAGGATGCTCTCCTCCCTTGGTTGAGGGCCTTATCATCAGCATCTCAGTAGGGAGTGGATCTTCCTCTGAATAAAAAAGAAGACTTGGCTTTAATCATATAGTCTGGACTAATCTTCCTCTGTCAGGCAATTGGTTTTATTTATCCATGCCTTCTCAAATGCCATTATCACAACCACAGCAATGTTACATGTCATTGTTTTGAATGCCCACACAGAAAGGCAAATTGTTTTTCAAAAGCAGGAATCTGATACAGTTTGGGAAAAGACGTGATCAAAAGTTTTTGAGATCCTATGTACTTGGCACTGATTAAGAAATCTTATTCCAAGATTACCAAACATATTGGTTCTCAAAGGTATCTTAATTGGAGTTTTATAAATGGTAATATAAAGGTAACTGAGGCTTGGAAAAATTAAGTGGCTTGTTCAAGGCTGTATAGAAAGCCTCGGACACGGCTTGGAGCAGACACATTACTAACTCCAGTCCCAAACCTTTTTAGTGTCTTTTCTACCTGTTCCTGACAAAAACTCTGATGGGACAATTCTGTAACAATGACTTCACAAAAATGTCCTGTAAGCAGCAAACCCATGAATCCTACTTTTCCTGTTGATTTGCATCCTGAAAGCCAAACTTCTCGTCCTCAGCAGACTCCCATGATACCAACACCTTCCACCCTACCTACCTCTCTCTGCTTGTCTCCCTGGCCCCAGACACAGCCCCATGGCAGCTGTGATGCTGCAGGAGAGTGGGTAGTGGCAGCCATCCTTCTTCTTCTCTTGGGGAAGAAGGTGACTTCAGGTCTCTCACTTCTATGCAGTATCTGACTTGATGGAAAACTCATAAGGAGTGTTGTCTCTTTGCAAGCCCTTCTTTGAAATGCAGTTGTATAGGCTGAGTGGTAACTGGGAGATCCCAGTTGCTTCAGGAGAGGAGGCTAAAGCACGATCAGGACTGAGCTAATAATGTGCCTTCCTGCTGTCTGAAGCTGTGGGGAGCACTACAAACCTTCTTGTTAAGCAAGCTGCTGAGCAGAGTGTTTTGGAAATATAATGTAGTTTATTAATGCTGATCCTGTTTATCTTCCAGGAAACTGCAGCAGGGATCGACCTCTGCTAAGGTTCTGCTTTGTGGATGCTCCTCGGCACCGTGGTAGCTCCCAAGCATTTGTGTCACTGCCAGAAGGCCACAAAGCAATGACTACACTCTGCCACAGCCTGGTGGACATTTGTGTCACCTTAAGTGCCATCTTATCCCAGCACAGCCCGTGGGGCAAGACTCCAGCTGCTTTGAGGTTTACCTCTCAAGTTTGCAGGAGCGATGCAAGAGTAAAGTGCACTGACAATCAGGATTTATAAAAGTCATTAAAAGGCTGCTAATTGTAGTGTTGTTTGCACTGCTTTTCATATGCTGGGGTTTGGGTTTTTTTGCTTGTTTGATTAGTTTTTTTCATATGCTGGTTTTTGTTTTTGTTTTTGTTTTTGTTTTGTTTTGTTTTTTTCCCATCATCCTCACTGGCTTCCTTTAAATCACATACATGTAAGGTAACCATTTCCAAGTCTCAGGCAGGTAAACAGTCATATCCTCCTGTAAAGAGGATGAAAACCACACAGGGTCACTGGCAAATGGCACTCAGCATTTTGCTGTAAGAGGTGATTCCAGCACAGCATTTATTAGTGGGTAACACTCACTTTACCTGAGAATGACCAGATTTATTCATGAAATTTGCCAGAAACCTCAAGTGTACCTTCAAAGGCTTGTTAATGGCCTGCTCTGCTATCCAGCCCACTGCCCTGGAGTTTCTTCATCTCAGAAATCAATGAATCTAATGTCTTTCCATGTTGAAAAGGAGCCTTCTAGAAGTAGAAGACAAATGCTTAAAATCATGTTTCCAGTTGCTATTTCAACATACTATTGTTCGGTTTTTCATAAAACTTTTACCAGATGTGGTTTCTTTCTTAGATATTCCTTTCTCACATTTCCTCTTTAGAAACTGAAGTGACACTTTAGCCACTCTTTGTTGGCAAGTATTTGCTTCCATTTCCTTTTCTTTCATAAATACTAACATGGGTTTGTAATCCAATTTGGTTTGTTTGTTTCTTTATTAAAACAAAGTCAAAAGAAGCAGAGAGCCCCAGATGATCTTGAAATGCATTTCTTTGTGACTGTTTCTTTTCCTGAATACTCCATTTCTCCAGTTTATGTACCTTCCTAAGCATTTAACAAAGCAGAGATAAGGTGGTTATTTGCACACCTTTTGTGTGTGGTTTTTTTCTGTTCTATGCTTCCTCACCACTCACATGAGACATGGGGAAAAGACATCACCAAAAAGCCAAACAGATCAGCTTTTGGCTTTTGGCTTTGGGTTTAGGCAGCTTCAGCTCTTTCAAACTGAAAAAAGAAATTATTTTTGCTAAAGCATCTTGTGAATTGAGGTGGTTCTAGTTGTTGGGAGGTTACAAGCAAGTTCTTTAGGAAGGTTAGCAAGTGTGGAGACTGCACAGCTCTCCTTTCTCTTTCACTCACTGTAGTCAGGTACCAAAATCCATTACTTTTGTCATTCACTGGTCAAAGATTCACTGGCTAACAATTTCCTGTTGATGAATCTTTAAGCCATTTGCTGCCACTTGCTGGATAACTAGATATCCTGCTTCATAACAAGAGAAAAAAGAATCAGAAATGGGCTTCTGATGAAATTTACAGTATGCATCACCTTCAGCCTGTGTCAGTGTAGGAAAAATGTCAAGGGTGAAATGAACATTAAAGTTGTTCCACTCATTGGAGACTGAGTTCCTTGTTAATGAGTTACAGCTATAAAATATTGCCCTGTTTCTCTTAGTCCTTCTCTGCTCTGCTCCATACTGGCTGTGTGAAGCTCTTGGAAGTGGGAGCAGGCAACCAAAATATTTAAGTGAAAGAAAATATAATCCCCTTGCATAAAAGTTAAAGTAACACCTACCAAGCATGAAGCAAGAGTACATTTTCCTACCTTTTTCCATTTTATTTCCACACAACTTTATATCCTGAAGATTCCCGTACTGATAAAATTGCCATTTCCTTAATGAAATAGGAAGTTAATTTTATCTTGGTGTTTCCGAAAAGTTTTAATCCCAGCTGCCATTAAAAATGAGATAGTTAAAAGAACATTACAGGCTGTAATTAGAACATTACAACATTACAACAAATATTTACAAATAGTAGCCAGCACTAAGAAAATAGAAATAAAAGAGTGCATTTACACTACATCCCAGTCTTTAGTCATACAAGAACATACTGTTTTGATGGAATTGCTGCCTAACTGGGAATGGATGGCAAGGTACAGCCCATGGGTATTTGGTTCATCCCACCTTTTCAAGCCCTCTTCCATTGCTTGCTACACACTACTGAAACCCTGATCTGAAGTCAGAATTATTAGTTTCTTCACAGGCTGTCCCACAGAAATGTTATCATCTTATCCAAGCATATGGCAGCCACAAATTAATTTATTTTTCACCATGCTTCTGGGGAAAGAAGAGAATTGTGTCTATTTCTCATTTCACAGCTGACAGTTGAGACTTAACCAGCAATGCCCACAATATTTTCATAAATCAAGAAGCCAGACTTCAAGCAGGCAGTCTGGAAGAGAGAAACACAACCAGCCGCCATTTCTGAAAAATCTGATTTTAGCAGCATGTATGAGGTTTCTGTGACAGAGCCAAGGACAGACCACAGTTCTGCAACACAACATTGGTTTTCTTGGCTATGTCTCTTTCAGCTCAACTACTACGGGCAGGGTTCAACAGCTTCCCACACTCAATATACCTGATCCATCCCCAAAAGAAGTCCATGATCTCCATCAAATGAGCTGGGCTCTCAGGACAATACCAAGTCATCACATACTTAAAACTTATGGGCTGAAAAGAGAGCTGGTGTATGATTTTCCCTTCTGTATAGCAACCCATGGGCTATAGACTTTGGCACATCCTGGGACCTCAAGAGACAGATTTTGAGGATGACCTTTTCTATTTCAGCTCCTGATAGATCAGGAAATGCCAGATCTTTTTTCCTGATGACACAAACCTGTTGGACCAGGCAAGCAGGGAAGAACTTGCATCAGTTCAGAGTGTCCCCCAAGTCATTCCCATGTATGACCACTCCCATTGAACTACAAAGCACAATAAATTAATAATTAATTAATTAATTAATTAATTGTTTCATGTCTTCATTGTATGGCCTTATTTAAAAACAAACCAAACAAATAGACAAACAAACAAAAAAACCCACCCCAACCTAAACCACAAAACAAACAAACAAAATCAACCAACCAAACAAGAACCAAAATCCACAAAACAAGCAAACAAACAAACAAAAAAAACCCCAAACCCAGCTGCATGGTGTTCTGCTGGCACTGTGCATGCAGCTGCCTATGGCCCAGCTGAGGAGCAATGCTGTGCTCTTCCACTATGAAGAAATTCAGACCTTTAGCCTTCTTAAACTGTCTGGTCTTTACCTTTTTTCGTTCTTTTAAAAGTAAACTTGTGTTCAAAATTAATTGCTGCAGCTCCAATGAGCTTCATCTTTTCCTCCTGCTAGAGATGTAATGGAAAAATGACTCTTAGTGGGGAGAGGCCATGGTGTCCAAGGGGAACAATATGTCCCTTGCAACTCCCTCTTTGAGATACCCTCAAGAAGTTTGTTCTGCCAGCAGATGCCAAGGGTAAACTGTACCATATGTCCACGTACCTGGTTAATGTATTAGGATCAAAACAGAAGGGACAACACATACTAAAATACATACACACAGAGAAAGAAAATGTCACTGGGAACAACTGAACTGGTTAAGGGTATCTCCCTGAATAAGCTATATATTAATTTCATATTAATAAGCAATTGCAGCAACATACAGGCTGGGGGGGCTGTAGGAAGGATGCATTACCCGCAGATATCACACAAAATACTGGATGTTTACAAGAAAATTGAGGGAGTCAGGTTCTGCAGTGATATTGTATGCACCACATGAAACTATTTCAAAACCACAGGGGACCTGAAAACAACAGCCTGTCCTGCAGCTCATGCACTGGCAGGAGAGTCTGGCTGTTACTAAAAATGCAGACATCAAACTGGATGCCATGTCTGGCAGACTGTATTTTAAAAACTTGACAGAGAAAGGTCAGTATGAACGAGGCTGGATACAGATCTGGTTAAGGATGTGCTGGGACCACCATATGGAAGTGGCTGTAAAGCTAGAAGCAGAATCAGTCTTTACCAAGGCTGAGTTTAGAAGCCAGATTAAAAAAGAGATTCAGCCATTTAGCTGCTCCGTCTTAGTGTGGACTCAGACACAAACCTCTAGGCTGAAAGGGGTTCCACTGGTCCTGTGCAGGGCTGTCTGCACACACCAGCACATCCATCCATCCATCCATAGCCAGGAGACCGTAAATACCATGGATAGTAGGAGCAAGGAGCAAGTAGGAGCACAGACATGTGCTGTTGCCAAGACTTCCAGATGTCCTAAGATGGCCCTGTTTTTTTCTGTACCTGGGACATTATGTGAAGGAGAAGTTTTACAGAAATGGGACAGCAATGTGTTTTGTTAACCTGTATGACTGAGGCTGTCATGTTTGTCTTATATTTTCTACTTGAGATAACAGCTTCCCTCCAGCAACTACTTTCCTTTAGTTCTAGGTGGATTGGTTTGTCTGTAATAAGCAAAATAGAAACAGAATTTATCATTTCTCAAAACAGTTTTCTTCTGCCTTGTTTGCACTCTGGGTTTCTGCCTTTTAAACAACTTTTCCACTCCAGCTGGTGCAGACTGCAGATTCTCTCTCTCTTTTCCTTTTTTTTTTTGGCAAAGGTATGTGCATATATTTGTGTGCAAATACACAAATACTACTGCACACATACATATATCCGTGCAAATTCTCTGTAGTATTCACTGAACTGCAAACACAAGTGCTTTAATACTTCCGTATGTACCCTCCAGTATACTTTTTAAGTGGAGCTGAGGGGAGTAATTTATTACTGATAGTATAGTAATCTTTATTTTCTTAGATTAGATTTTCAAATTCCTCTTCTTTGCAATTTCTGACTAGTTTTAAAATACTAGGAAATGTCCAAAATGTAATAGGAACTTGGCATGGCTCTTCCTCTCTTCTTTTCAGAGGGATAAAATATCTTTGAAAGGCTTGAAAATTTTCAGGTGTGATTGCTATTTGTTACTCTCCTCCTTCTTGTCTTTGCCAAAGACTAATTCTATTTCTATAATCTTCCATAAATTTAAACCTAGTGGAACTAACACTTCAAAGAAAAAAATTGATGTATGAGTTTGCATATTTCCTCTTCAAATTAATTCCTAATAATTCATTCATAGAGTATTCCTACAAATCATCAATTAGTGAGAAATTTTTGCTAGTATTAAAAATCTGGGAGGTAATATTTTGATTGATCAACAGGTCACACATCATTTCAGTATTATTCTCTCTCAGCCGTTAGACTCAGAAACAGATTTATACTGTAGATTTTCTACCTTAGATTTCATAGGGAGAGATTCAAGAAGAGCATATAGCTATTCATTTAGGAATTGTCTTTTCTCATTTTTATTTTAAAAGAATTTCCATTTCAAAATTAGGGCAAAAGAGGAGCAAATCTAACTAAATGTATGCTAGAACTCAGATACATATGCATGTTTTGTGCATTCCTTTAATTCTGAGTTCAGAACATGACCACGGCAATTTTTTGTACTTTTGTGTCTCTAAATCTCTTCACAAACAGGCTATAACACAGAACATTTGGCTGATCACCACTGACTTGCATTCCCTTGTGTCTTTGATCTTGGTGTTTCCCATTGCTAAAACATCTCAGAAAGCTCAGTGACTCAGGTGGCCTTTGAGCCACCAGCACATAAGCCACCTTTGCTTCTCTGCTCTCTCTCTTCTTTGCTTCTCACCTTTGCTTCTCTGCTGCTCTGAAATTGCAGGATTACTGTAAGGTAAACTTGAGAGCTCCTGAGAAATGCATTTGTTCAGCAGGAACAACAGGGCATGGAAGGTGAATCCTGGAGATTACCTATCCTGGCTGCTGTTTCAGCTGAACAGTGCCTGAAATATTATTACAGCATATTCCTGGGCCTTGGTTCTCCAGGTATCCAGACTGAGAACTTGCTAAAGCAGGCCACAGATCACTTTTAGTCCCCAGCAGGACATGGCTGAGAAGCAGAACTCTGGAAGCAGGCGTGGGTGCTCCAGCTCAGGTGGAGCCTCTGAGGCCACAGAAGGGTAAAGAGAGGTGACTGGGGTGACCTGATGCCTTGGCAAGTCCCAGCTGCTTCCTTTCATGCCAGGCAGCTACCTGTAAGTTCTGCAAGGCACAAGGACTCCTTGAATTCCTCCTTCTGTGGGTGACTCAGATGACAGGAACTCAGCCTCACCGTAATTCATGCTCAGTTGCCTTTATAACTTGCCCTTTAACTCCCTGATGCATGCAAGAAACCTGTTCTCCTAGCTATTCAAAATGTGGCTATTCAACATTAATCCACAGTCTTTTACTACATCAACAGTCACCAGCACAAATTATTGCAGCTACCTGACTTGATCACTTTGGACAGAAGTAAACTCCCTGTAAATAAAGGAGCTTTGTTTCAGACCATCAGCTCCAATGAGCACATTTATAGATTTAAGGCCAGTTCCCAGAGTGTCACGGGATACTGAGGTCTGCTAATTCCATGCACCCTGAGCTGATGGGACTGGTTATCTTAGAAACAAGCAGGTCTTTTTACTTGAGCTGAAATTCTGTAGGAGTATTTGCCAAAACACACAGCCCCGACCCAAATGAGTGAAGAGAAATGCATCTAAATAGGAGACCTGAGTCCCTCTTGTCAGAATTAGTCAGACTTTTCCTTTCCTCTTAAATTCTGCTTTTGTACAGCTAGTGAATATTGGTCACTGCTCATTGCATTTAACTTAAATTTAATTATATATAATTTCAATAATTAAATATTTTTACATATATATGTGTGTATATATATGTGTGTATGTATATATATATACATATATATAAAATAACATATAATTTAAATGTGATTAATGATCACATTTCACTTATGGGTGAAACCCAAAGGATGTTAGAGCTTCACCTTGTATTTTCTTCTCCTACAAAGGGGGCTGACAGTCCTGTCCAGAGCTTCTTGTTCCCACCCCTGTGCTGTTACCACGCTGCCCTCCCAGCTCTGCCAACACTGTCTGTGTGCAGGGCTGCCCCTAAACTGGATCACTGAACTCATCTCTTAACTGGGTTCAAAAATCTCCAAAAAGAAACCCCAAAACAAAACACATCCAGGGCTGTGCTGCTCACAGAGAAAATGTAACATGAAACTAATGCCTCCCTCGACCTCTCCCTCAAAATATTCTTGGTTCTTTGATGAATAAAATACATTTTTTCCTCACTCTGGCTGGTTTAATTCTAATGCAGGATGGAAAATGTCAGCACATCAGGTTTTTATAAAAACCAGAAATTATATTTCCTTATTGGGGTCAATTAAACAACTGGGGTTCTTTCAAAGCAGGAAAAACTATTTTTAATGGCAAAAAATCAAAATGGCAAGACTTGGAGGTAGTTTTGAACCCTATACATTTTTTTTCATTCAAGACTTTTTTCCTTCCCTTCATTTATTTTGAGGGTGGAAAGAAAATCTTGAAAACATGCAAGGGTATGCTCCCTACCAGACCTGCCTTATCTCATCTTGAGGATTTCCTCATCCTTGGCAGATGGGGAGGAAGCCATGTGCCTCCAGATGCCCCCTGCTGCCTCCTGAGCAGTCAGGGAGAGGGATGCTGACACCTCAAAACCAAGAACCAACTCCAGATAGACATGCAAACCTTCTCACCTGCTGTCAGTGTGACCCCGCTCATCAGAGGAACCCCACTCTCCCTTTTTCCACAAAAAAGTGTCCTTCAGCTTTCTCATTCTCCTAAAATAATAACAGGTTGACTCTATATCTCCATCCTCCAGAGTGACCCAGCTACAGCCCTCTCTCCCGGCACATTTTACCTCTTGCCAGAATTGCATCTCCCTCCATCCATCCACCTGAGACCACCAGGCACCAGGACTTCCACTCACCCACTCCACCTACAGCCAGACCCTGGCCATTCTTCACCCAGGCAGCAAACAGAAAATGCAGGAACATCAGATGCTGCACCTACCCATGCACATCTATCCATCCATCCATCCATCCATCCATCCTTCAAGCAGCATATCTTGCATCCGTGACTAAAACCCATTCCCATTCCCACTCTGCTTCCCCCAAGCTTCACAACTTTGGGCAGCCAGTTGCCTGTCGTGGCTCTGAAAAGATACACTTACTGCAAGCAGAGCATCAATTCATATAAATTATTTGCAAATCTGCACATTAGTTCATGTGACATCAGCCTGGCTCTGTGGACAGCTGAAGCAATAGGTTCAAGTGAATTTCTTCGTCCACCTTTATTCTGACACCTGCTGCCTCCTCAGGGATGGGCAAAGCCCTTAAGGGGAGAGTGAAGTGAAGCACAGGCAAGGGGCAAGGAGGGTACCTCAAAGTCCAAAGCAGGGAGTGCACTGGTCTTTGTTTTGCTTTAATTTAGACTTGCTGAGCTTGGTTTTCCACAAGTCCTATTCCTTCAAAAATGCCTTAACTCCACCTAGTTCTGGGTAAGGAAAAAAACAGATCCAAAGGCTTAAGCATTTCAATGTGTATTGCAGAACAGGGATTTCTGCATGAAGAGGACTGACAAAATTTGGAAGTACATCAACATGGAAACAAGAACCTTTTACCTTCCCGCAAGAGAAAACATCTCCCAGAGAAATATTTAACTGCCTCTGTCTTTAGACAGACAGTACAATGTGGGTGAGGATTTGCTTATTTTGGCAAGATGCTCCCAAACTGAGCTGTTTTGTGTGTGGTTAGGAGTGCTGGATGCAAGCTCAGTAATTTGCTAGTGGCATCTTGTGGTAAGTTGTTCTTGTGAGGAGCTTGACTAGACAGCCAAAATATATCGGTCATTGGTGGGTGGAGTCCACAACCTCCCAGTTCTGCTGAAGTCAAGATGCAAAAATTAGTTCTCCCACAGAAACTGAAATTAAATATGAAACCTGAAAGCTTAGCTACTAAATGTAAGCTTATAGGATGATAATTTAATTGGTCATACAATGCCCAGGGTTGTTTGCTATTTAAGAGACCTTCAAGCCCTGTGTAAAGACATGGTCCTTCTCTAGAGGGTTTAAAGGTGCATGAGCATTTGCAGTTAGTAAATAAAACAAATTTTGATCATTAATCATATTTCCAAAGTGTGTCATTCCTATTACATTCATGGCAGTTCAGAGCAATACTCTGTCTCCTAAGCTCCAATGGCCATTTAACTGGAAGGCCTTTGCAGCAGTGGTGAGTGACAGCCAAGAGGTTCTCCATCCATGCCTGTCTCTCAGTTGCCTGACCATAAGGGCAGTCAGGGAAGAGCACAGTAGCTTCTTATATGACCATTTAAATTAAGTTCTATGGAGCAACATGCCAGTCTTTATTCTTCCCGCTGCATGTGTTTGAGAAAGAAAAAAAAAGAAAAACAAAACAAAACAAAATAAAAAAACCTTAATAACTTTTCTAAACAAAGAAGCCAAAACAACACACCCTTCATGGCTGCCTTAACTCCAGGCTAAACCACTTCCGTATATCTGCATAATCTTAAACCTTAGCAAATTAGAAAATAAATATATATGCATGCATTAGAAATAGCTCCAGGCTTTCTCTCTCTGTAACTGCTGAAGTTGTCTGACAGCAATATTCCTTGGAGTCCCATCACATGGATCTGTATTGAAAAGGTTTCAGCAGTTTGCAGTGCAAATGTCCCATCAGGATTGTCACTGGGATGATGCTTCAGGGGCATTTATAAAAACCAGATGCCCCTGGAGAAGGTGGCTGCATGTGAGCAGCACTGGCTGCAAACACTGGCTCTGCAAACACTGGCTGCACAGACATGGAATTACTGCCTATAGCTCCTCTGATACACCAAATATCAGACTTAATGCTTAAACCCAGTAGTTTCAGTTGTCTCTGCCAATTGGAAAGCTGACCAGGACAGTTCAAAAGTGGCCTGTGTGATGTCTGTGTGAGAGGTACTGGTGGGATTGATGAACCAAAGCCGGTGAGGAGACGTGGTGCTTAAGGTTTTAACCTGGCAGGATTTTTATTCTGGGTAACATAAACAGTAGTTTTTGCTATGGGGCTTCATGTTTGTTGTCTGCTACCCTGTGGGCAAAGGATTAACTGTAGTCAAAGGTGTTTCATGTAAAGGAAGCACCACTGGCTCTGACACCAGCCCGATATTAGAATATGTTTTAATGGGAATGCCCATCCTTGCTGCTGACTCCCGGGATTAGACATATGCACCCATCAGACTGGCCCCTTCCAAGGGCAGGGGTGCTCAGTTCACGAGCCCAAAACTGGGAATAAAATAGCAACAAAAAACCTAGCACAGACTAGCCAAGGGGGGACTCAGGAAATAAGAAGTTATTAGGCACCTAAGAAACTTTAGAGGTGTCAGATGTCCCAGGAGAGATAGGAAATGTAGGACAAGGCAGGTTTGCTGTCCCTTGAGTCTAGATACCCAGATTCTACCTATGTCGAACATTAAGCATCTGATTGCTTTTCTGGATCAGGCTGTATATTGAATTTACACAGGAAATCTGTGGTGAAGTAGGATATTGATCTCTGTTTTTCTAAATCTCAGGCCAGCACCTTAACCACAGGCTCCTCATCCTCCTATGGCTCCGATCTCATACAGATACTAAAATGCTGTTGCTATTTATTTCACTGGAATGCTTCCAAATTAGCATTGATACCAGAACAGAAATAGGCCCATTCAGCACAAAATAAACATGAATAGTCCATAAAGGTTAATGACAATATTTAAGTGTCACTGTGTTTGGGATGTACAGACTCCCTTCCCCCTAATGCTGGCAGCTGGAGTTTCTTTTGTCTAAGATCAAACACTGATTATCTTAATGGACTTTGTCTCAGTAATGTTTTTAAGATTATGGTTAATATCTGACAATTACTGTAGATTAACATCCAAGAGTGATGGAAAGACTGAGGTAAATATATTCAGAACAGAGTCACCATGCAGTTCAACATAAAGATGTTTGTTCTCAAAGAAAATGTTTTTATTATAAACAAATATGTTAGTATTAATACTGAACTATAGCTAGGAGTAGCAAATGAGTCATTTTCCACTTCCAATTATAAGTAACAAAATAATGCAAAAGTTAAGGCTTTAAGTATAAAAAGTATTGGTGCTTTTCGTAGCAAACCCAAAAGTGGATAAAAGAACAAAAACCTGCAGTGCTCTGCCTCTTCTTGCCTTCCCATCGTGATCCCAGCCTTTATTGTTGCCTTGCCTGTCCATTCAGTATGTACATGCTCAAAGATTGAAACCAAGAGAATCAGATTTCATAGGATGCTCTGGTATCTAAGGAATGGTGCAAGGGTGAGACAAAGTACAGAAAGGAATTTAAACCTCATTGAAAAATAACAAGAAAGAAAATCTTCAACCTGAGAACATGTGGTGCAAGAAAAACAAGGATACACAGATTTTATTTATATATTGGTGCTCCATTAAACAGATAATCACTGAAGTACTTCATGAAAAATATCCCCAAAGGTTCCATGTTCTTTAACTTCACAACCATTCTGGGCAACCTGTGCCAGTGTTTGGTCACCTTCATGTTAAAAAAAAAATGTTATTTTCTAAATTTAAACAGAACTTATTGTATTTTAATTTGTATCTCTTTCCTCTTATCTTTTCACTAGATACCCCTAAGAGGAGTCTGATTTGGTCTTTATTGGTTATTCAGTCTTTTTATTATGTCTTATGTCATATTATAATATGTCATAAAGTTATTAGGTGATTAGTAGGCATGTTATTATACCTTACATAATAGTATTATGTCTTTGCTATTAAGTCCTTGTTATAACCAATCATCAAGTATTTCTCTTCATGATACCACAAAAACCTATTCTCACAGTTTGCTTTCTCTTTGTGAACTTGGTGGTTTTCTAAGTACTGACCCTAACTTCAGCATGTATTTGAGCTCAAGCACTGCCCTTCTCCTTAAAGTTACTTGGATATATTATTGCGTGATGGGACAGCAATAAACACATTGCAGGATCAAACATCAGGAACTACATAATGAATAAGAAGACCCTGTTTTAACTAAGTTTTTCTCCCTTCTCATGCTGAAGCCCAGATGTCTTTTGAATAAAGAAAAGGAAAACTGCCTTCTCCTTTTGGCAAATCCTGTGAAAAAGGCTCTGTGAGAAGAAAAAAAATCAAGAGATGGCATATAGATGCCACTTCATCATACATTTAAGCACTTGGCCCTGGGATGCAATCCAATTGCATGTACCATACTGCTCAGACTCTAAGCAATCACTGGAGAGAAATCAAGTTCCAACACTTCCCCCTCTCCTCTGGCAACATCCCACAGGGACTGTGTGCACCCCAGCAGCAGCTCAGCCTGCTCAGGTGTGGTGTTTGCCTCCTCCACTAACAAGACATGGAGCTGGGGGAAAAGTTATGCCCCTCCATCCACCTGGCATCATGACTGCAAAGCCTACTTCAAAGCCAGAGGCCAGAAAGGTCTCAACTGAATCTTACACAGTTGTTCTTTGAGGTCTGGGAGTTAGAGGCTGTGTTTTGAAGCATCTACGTAGCCCACAGAATGAACCCCGTGTCAGAAGAGAGCTTTAACTACCTGGGTAGGACACTCTGGGTGAACATGCTGGTGTCCCAGCCCACCACTGAAATTTGGCAGAGAGATGGTCAGAGGGATCCTTGTGACAGCCTGGCAATTGGGTTGCTTTGCAGTTCCAATGCTGCTTTCTGCATCAGACTACCTACCCCAGGATAGATTATTTCTCTTCTGCCACTGACATGATTTCCTATTCTCCAAAGGCATCAATCTTTTATAAACTGAAAGCAGCCTCAAGTTCCAACTTCCAGCTGTCACTGCTTCACCTATGAAGCTTCCTGGCACTGTACTTGAGAGGCTTCTCTGCCTTTTTCTGATCCTAAGAGCTTCATAAGCTGCATTGACTCAGTAAAACACAAGCTATTTTTAAAAAAACATTGTTTGCGTGGCAAATTCAGGCACTTAGAGGCCAGGAAATACTAGGTCTGAGCAATTGCTGCTTTGTTCCCTTTTAAATTCATTTTTTGCTGTCCTGTCAGTGAGTATGTGACCTACTTACTTTATTACATTAATGTCAGCCCCATCCTAAGGATGCACAGAGGGGAAATAATTACAGTGGCACAAGCAGTCAAATAATTTCCTCTTCTAAGCACTTGCCTTTGTAACCCAAATAACAGTGAAGCAGCCTTCCTCCTGCCCTTCCTCTTTCCCTCTCCTCCCTTCTCTCCTCCTTCCTTCCCAGCCCTAGTAGCCCTCTCCACTGAAGTATCAGCAGCACTTGGAGATCTGAACTTTGTATATTGAATATTGAACAGAGATTCAGGACATTTAGCAAGAAGGAAACAGCAGTTAGCAAGAAGGAAAGCTGCAGTCTTCGGTCTAGTTTGCAAGACTGAAGAAGTGTCAGTGTAAAGCCTGACCTGGTAGTCTTCTCCCTTGTGCAAACTCAGGGAACTGATGCTGTATGTGTTGCTACTGATGTAGACAATAAATGGGTACTTGGGCCTACATGTCCACTTTATGTTAGTCTATCCAATTCTTTCTGCTTTTGGGGTTGAAGAGTGAGCAGGAGGATTGGTGTCCCCAGTACCATGTTATTCCTGGGGAAACCCTAAAATAGGAACATGTGTGGTGCATGAAGGAAGGTACTACCTTTCTCAACCTTCAGTTTTGTTCCCCTCAAAATACAGTCTTAGTGTCTTTGTTCTGCAGAAAAAGAATTCAGCTCTTTACACTTGGAGAAGAAACATATACTCAGTTGACAAGACATTACTTCTACCATCAAAGTTCTTCCTGAGTAACTAGGTTAGTGAGTTTGGCTTACAATTAAGTACATGCAGTTGGGTGTTTTAAACACATTCCTATATCAAAATCTCTGGGGGAATACTACAGGTCAAAACCAAAGATCTGTGGAAAACCAGCAGTTTCTAAAAGTTAATTATATTATTTTTAAAAATATTATTTTAAAAAATATTATTTTAAAAATGTGGATTTAGCATCCACTGTTCATTACATTCATTATCTCACTTCTTCCCCTACAAGTTCCTTTTGTAGTGTAATTACTGAAGCCCTTTATACTGAGGACTTTTGTTTCTTGACTGGCAGATAAAATCTTAACACAGCTCATGGTGCACATGGTTGCCAGACACGTGCTCTCTGCCAGGCTCAGCCTAGCAACCCAGACATTGGGATCCAAAGTTGCTAGGACAGAACTTGGGCTCAGTCAAACTTAGTTTCTCTTCTCCCTGGTAATTTATTTAAACTAGACATGCAGGAACATAATTTCATAATGAGACATGTACGCTTGTATTAAATGTGATCAAAGCTGCTAGTAGACTGGAATGTGTTGGTGGGAGGGACACAGATGCAAAGGTGATTACACAGTTTTATTCCCCTAGAAATGGTGGTGAGATGCATGTTGCATGCTGGTGGAGAAACAGATGGGAAACACCATCAGAGGGGCTGCATATTTGATTACTCCTTTGCTTCCAGGGGTGTCACACCCAGTACTGACCCCATGGGGTGCTAATTCCCCAGGGAAGGCTCCTGCTACCAGCTCAAGTGCATCACAGCCATCTGACAAAAGCTGTTGAAGTGCTGCAAAATCTTTCTTCCAGTTCAAATGTGTTCAAAGGAAATTCGAAGAAGCAGTCTTGTCCCTAAATACTTTTTTTTTTTTTTTTTTTTAATTCCCTGATCAGGTGTACTCTCTTCTTGTCCAGATGGCATTAACATTACTGTTCTGGGTAATTCAACAACAATACAATAATGAGTTCACATCAGACCTGCTTTGGGGTGGTTAATGGGTGGTTATACATGGTTTTAAAAAGAGCCATGTCCCAAGATACAGGAGAGTGCCTGTATGTGCAAAGGACTAAGAAGTCTTGAGAAATAAGATGTCAAGTTCTTTCAACAACTGTCAGGTTCACCTTTGGCAGGTCACTGAATCTCTTTGTCTCATTTTTCTTAGCTGCAAAATAATTACTTTCCCATGTAATGAGATAGGGATGACAAATGGGAAGCATGGCTATTGTACAAACAAGTCTTAACTCCTCAGTATTTATTCACATCTATTAGTCTGTACAGGAGCACCTTGTTAGGCTCACGAGTTGAAAAAATCTTTGCTTCTGCTGTCAAGTGCGTGGGAGTAGATCAGGATTAACTCTACTGAAGTTAATAATAAAGCCAGGCTGGGTAAATACAAAATCAAACCCTCCCAGTAATGGAACAGCCCAGACCTGCTTGCTGAACTTTCTCTTGGCCATTTTTAGCATCTTTACAATCTCCTGTGACAACAGACACCTGTTTCACACTTTCACTCCTCCAGGAACGCATACAGGT
Source organism: Calypte anna (assembly GCF_003957555.1). NCBI lineage: Eukaryota > Metazoa > Chordata > Aves > Apodiformes > Trochilidae > Calypte > Calypte anna. The sequence goes on from NC_044245.1 coordinate 122,540,234, forward strand.
CTAAAGTTTCTTAATCTGACCTGTCTCTCCAGTCAAGAGTTTAATTTTGTCTCCTGGAGAACAGTTAGGTCACTGATCCTGGTGTTTTACTTTTACAAAACATTTGCAACAAGAAGCTTTTAAAACTTTTACCAGTGATGAAGCCCACCCACTGAATAAATCCAGCCACTTAATCTCTACAGTATCTATTTTATTGAACGATGATGACTGTTTCAAATGGACAGTCCATGACAGTATAAAGGACAGTGAGCACCTCCCAAAATACAGAAAATTCTCTTCGTAATAGTTTTTTTGTCTTTTGTAGACTTCCAGCTCAGTCTCAAGTTCAGTAAAAATGCCTCTGCTTTGGTGTAAGGTGGGTTTCTTTTTAAGGCATGCATTATTTTCTGTGAAGAAACCAGGTAGTCTGTAGCTCTGGACTCTGTACCTCAGACAGGAGTCCTCAGGACATGCAAGAAGAGGGAGGCTGCTCCAGAGCACTGATGCATGCAAAGCAGCTGTGCCCCCCCCACCAGGGACATCAAACTCGCTGGGTGACTGGCACCAAACACTTCTGAAAAAAGACAATAGCTTCTGGTTGCTGGGACCACTCCAAGTTTGTCAGTGCCAAAAATGGCTCCAAGAGTGCCCTACCCCCTTACTTAAGCAGCCACAGCACAGGCTAAGGGCAGAAGACAGCAAACCAGTTGTGTAGGAAGAATTTAACTCCAAATGTTCTGGGGATCCTGGTGTCCCTGCAGCTCAGAGACCACCATGGTAGCAATGCTGATACCATTTCATCCAGCCTCTGCTGCTGCCAAGAACTTAGGCTGCAAATGACTTCCCTCTCTTTCTCCCTCAGCTATGCTCCAGCCCTGCTGCCTTCTGCAGGATGCTGAGCTGCAGGACCCCAAGCTTCCCCCAGCTTCCAGCAGTCTCACCTGGCTCCAATGTCTACAGGGGGCATCTCACAACAGTCATCTCACCCAGTCCCCTACCTTATTTTACCAGGAGGAGGGGGAAATGAGTGTGGGGGAGTATGAGGCTTCTCATCCCTGCCAGCACTGCCGTGGCTGCGTCCATATCACTGCCTTATAAAGCCCGTTTTGTCTATGGTTCACACCCATGCCCTGTATAAATAAAGAGAAACTGAAATGTTCCAGACTCCACTGTCATCTTATGAACAAAGTGGTAATATGTAGCCCCATGTTTCCTTTTCACCAAATCAGTTGCTTCAGTTGGGCTCCTATTGCCACATGTGGCTGCAGTGGGACAGCCAGAGAGCCACCGCGTTGGCCACGGTGACACCAGCCTGGTGAGACAGCTGCCACCAGATACACCCCAGCATGGCTTTCCTCAGCCCTTACAGTTCTCACAGGTAGTTTTTCCTAACATAATTGTTGGTCTAGGGTCATTATAAGAAAAGGTCTCCAATTCCAAGTACCAGCAATAGTCCACATTGCCTTTGCTGCACACAAGACCATTCGTACAGCTGGGGTAACAACCACCCCTACTTTTTCAGTTACCTGGTAATAAAGCTGTACAAATTGCTGGAGGCAAATGTAGTGGAAGATTACCTCAAAATCTCATCCAGGACAGCTCGCATCTTTCCACTTAAAAACCTGAAAGAGCAGAGGAGATCAACATTCCTTCTGCAGACCCTTCATTTTGTATTTCATGGCAAGAGAAGGGCAGCATGTCCAGAGGTTGGATACACTGGCCCTCAAATTACAACTCATTAAAACAGCTCAGAGGACTAAAAGGGCTACTGCTACCAAGAGGAATGAATTGGGCCTAATTTCTGTTCAAAATAGTGTCACAGCTGAGGCTGTGGCATAGGGAGAGGGGACAACTGTTTCTTGGTCTCTCTCCTTCCTCCTCTGCAATTAAAGGGACTTGAAGGGAAAATCAGGCTCCAAGGGCTTTACATGGTGCTTTATGTTGAAAGCCCAGCTTTACCTTCAGGCTTATGTTAACTGATACCTATTGAAGCCCTTCTCGATGGCCCATCAGTGCTGCAGTTCCTCGAGAAAGATGTTTCACAGCAAAACACTGCTGCAACTTCCCATAGGATCCCTTCCTTCTGTCCCTCCCAGGAAGGGCTCTGCTCCAGGATGGATGCCTGCAATATAAGTAAGTGGGAGACCAGAGGCCACCACAGCTCACCAGACTTTGATGGTTTGTTTTTGCTTTACAGGGTATCAGGGGCTTTTTAGTGCCTTTCCTCAGTCAGGCTGGGGATTGGCCATCATCTAACTAGAAGAGGGTAGATTTAGGTTCAATATTAGGAAGAAATTCTTTAGTGTGAGGATGGTGAGACACTGGCACAGGTTGCCCAGGGAAGTTGTGGATGCCTCTTCCCTGGAAGTGTTCAAGACCAGGTTAGATGGGGCTCTTGAGCAACCTGGTCTAGTGGGATTGGAAACAGATGATTTTTAAGGTCCCTTCCAATCCAAACCATTTTATGATTCTGTGATTCTATGATCTTGCACCCATTTCCCAGTGTAAGAGAGATATGTGGGCAGGCCAGGCCAGAAGGGTCCAGCTCTTCTTGGGTCACAGATGGCAAGGAGATAGGATAGACCTCATGTGCAGCAATAGGAAAATAAGATTTTGACATTTCACACCCTCAAATACACTGCAGCCCTACACAGACTGAACTTGGGACAAAATCATATATATTTTTATATATAATATTTCTATAACATATAATATTACTATAACGTATCTATAAACACATACAAGAGGCACTTTCAGGTCATTTACAACAGATAAGCTACTTCTTGGCTCAGTGCACTCAGAAGATCTATGTTATCTATAGAAACAGAAAGGAAAGAATCAAGACAAAGAAAAACCTCCTGTCTTAAACTTGAATTATTATTATTTTTATCCCCACCACAAAATAGGCATGTGTGTTCTACACCCTGGCAAAAGACCAAGAGCAGATTCTGGAGAACAAAGGAGGCAAACAAACAGTGGTTTAGATTTGCAAACCACAGAGAGATAGACAGAGTACACAGCTAGAGCAAAAGTGAAAGCTTTGGGAGAGGCTTCAAAGGCAAGGAGACTTTTTGCCAAAAGCAGGATAGTCTTGCCTGCAGCCTGGAAACAAGCTTGGATCAAGAACACCCAGCTCTCCACAACTGCTGTATTTGCTTGCAAGACTCAAATTATTTTCTTCGAAAACTTCAGCCAGGCTGATGTGCTGTCTGAGTCACAGTTCAGACTTCACAGAGAAAATCCCCCTCTCAAATTTACAAGAAGTTGATGAACAGCAACTGAACAAAATCTTGCTACTACCAAGGTGATTTGAAAATGTTAGCACAAAACCCAGAATCCAACATTGTACTAATGTACTAAAAACAGTATTTGCATGGATGGATGCAGATTTGTCCCTTGGACACAGCCTGGGCTCAGAGGGCTGTGATGGGAGGCACAATCCCCAGCTGGAGGCTTAGCACTGGGGGTGTACCCCAGGGCTCCTGGGTCAACCTGCTCTAGCTGACCTGGCTTTGAGTGGGGGATTTAATCACACAATATGCAAACGTGCCATCTGTTAGATAGAAAAAAGTTCCATGCTGCCTCTAAGTTACAGTTTTGTCTGTCTGGAAATATAATGCATCTGATGAGCTTATAATCGATGTCACAGTCAAGGTATTTGCTAGGAAAAGCAGACTGATAGTAGCAGTGGCAGACAATGGACCACAACTTGATTCTTACAAGTTTAAAAATCTAAGTTTTTGCAAATAATTCAAACATTTTACAGGACATTATGGCATGCAGATTTTAGGGAAGTCAGATGTTTCGTGAAACGTAACTAGAAAGATACAGAAGAGCTCATGTGAAAGACAGAAAGGAAAGGAATACCCAAGTGCCAGCAGCCTGTAAAATAGCCTAAGGAAAATCTGTGGTGAGTTATACCAGAAGAATGTGTGTGAAGGGAGGAAAAGAGAGGGAACATAACCACACAGAGAAAACTTTACCAGTACAGGCCATTCAGAAAGACCATTCAGAAATGTAAGATGGGATCTGTGAGAAAAAACAAAAGATGATTATCCAGCGAAGGAAAAGGTGGACATAAGCAACCCATAGCAGATGGTAGCAGCTGAAAGATTGAGAAGGATATGGGTAAACGACAAGGGAAATTTATTTAAGGAAGAAAATTTATTTAAGGAAGAAATGTAAAGGGAATGGAATCACATCTTCAGAAATAAGTTTTGAAAGAAAGTCTTGCTCAAGGGTATCTCCAAGAGGAAATGGCATGGAAGAAAGGCTGAAAATTGTGATGCCTCTAACCTGAAAAGGAAGGAAGGAAGGAAGGAAGGAAGCAAGCAAGCAAGCAAGCAAGCAAGCAAGCAAGCTCAGGCAATGATTTTTGAGTCTACAACAGATTCTTGGAGAATGGAAAAAGACATCATCTCACTCTGTGAAAAAGATTCAGAAATTAAGGTATTAACATGGAGATAGAAAATAGTTTCAATTTTATAAAGGGCAAGACTGGGGAAAAGAAAAAAGGTGTATAAGCATTTGCTTCTGTGGAGAGGAAAAACCTGATAGAGGCCACATGGCCACTTTCATCTTTGAATTTGTACGGAGCTCACCACAAAGCTGAGGGGGTGTCTGGGCAGTCTCTTAAGAAGCTGAGAGACTTCTGGAAGCTGGGACACAGTAACCGCACCCTGACAAAGGTTTTTGTGCTTGAATCCTTTGCAAGGGACAGCCCGTTACCAAGACAGTTACATTGACTCTGCCAGCTGAAGACTTTATTGAAAGTATTTCTTAGGCAATGTAGCTGTTTTATGATTACTTTACTCACACAGTAACTTTGGATATGGGGCAAGGACAATTCTATAAAATACCATGTAGCACAGACCATAAACAGAACATGAGATCAGACAGTGAAGGATGAATAACAGTTAAAAATGCAGCAAAACAAAACTGGAAAAAAAAACAAAAAACCTTGGAAAAGAGTGGAAGAAAGATAGAAAAAGTCTTGCAAAGAAAGGAAGTATCACCATTAGCAATGCTGGTGCCACTATCTTCATTAGCCAAAAATAAAAGCCAAAACCAAACATGCAAAAGACGGATTTGACTTGAAGAATTAGGTACTTGAGAGAAGTCTGGATTTTCTCCAGCTCCGTTCAACAGCTGAAGGTGTGAGCAAGATGAAAGGCAGAAACCAGTCAATGATAAAGAGTGCCACAGATGCCAGAATTTGAAACAAGAAGGGCAAAGACAAAGAACTTCAGCTGTAAGACACACCATGTCCACATTTCTCTACCCCAAATCACCACACTGTTTGCAGGAAATGCTACCACAATGAGGCTGATGAAGTATTTCATACAGAAGTTTGGTGTGGTTGTCACCTAAAAGGAGCTGAAACAAATGTGGTCTGATTCAATATCCAAAACTTTTCTTGAAGAGATAAGGCATTTTGCTTGTGACCATGCAGGCCACACGACCCCAGTGCATATCATAAGCCGATGCCACAGGTAAAAAATAATTTACCAATTTCTCTGAAGACCTTTTGCAAGAGCCTACAGTGAAAAAAAGAAAGGAGTGGGGAAGAAATTTTCTTCTGAGATGAGCTCCTGCCTCCTTCCTACACAGAATTACTCCTTCCCACTCCACAGCAGTGTGCCCAGGTGGCCAAGAAGGCCAATGGCATCCTGGCCTGGATCAGGAACAGTGTGGCCAACAGGTCCAGGGAAGGGATTCTTCCCCTGTACTCAGCCCTGGTGAGGCCACACCTCGAGTCCTGTGTCCAGTTCTGGGCCCCTCAGTTCAGGAAGGAGACTGAGGTGCTGGAGCAGGTCCAGAGAAGAGCAAGGAGGCTGTGAAGGGATCCAGCACAAGTCCTGTGAGGAAGGGCTGAGGGAGCTGGGGGTGTTCAGTCTGGAGAAGAGGAGGCTCAGGGGAGACCTCATCACTCTCTACAACTCCCCGAAAGGAGGGTGTAGCCAGGGGGGGTCGGTCTCTTCTCCCAGGCAGCCATCAGTAAGACAAGAGGGCATGGGCTTACGCTCTGCCAGGGGAGGTTTAGGTTAGATATTAGGAAGAAATACTTTCCAGAGAGGGTGATCAGGTACTGGAATGGGCTGTCCAGGGAGGTGGTGGATTCTCCATCCCTGAAGGTTTTTAAGAAGAGAGTGAATGTGGCACTCAGTGCCATGATCAAGGGTTGGACTTGATGATCTGAGGTCCTTTCCAACCCAGCTGATTCTGTTATCCCATAATTTTCTGAAAAAAAGATCTGACTGAGGGAACCTTCTCTTTGCAGAGTGCATCAGGACAGGCTAACAAACACCTGCCCTAGCTGAACCTTAGAGCAGCTAGAGTCTGCTGCAAGCTGTGGTATATTCTGGGACTTCTGGAGAAAATATCCAACTAGTGCTGGCTCACTAGAACTAAGGTAGTGCATGTTAGGCATTGTGAGAGCTCACCTCCCCTTGCTGAACACAGGGCAGAAGTCTCTTAGTCCACTCACATTTGCTGACATGCTCTGCAGGCTCATCACATCTCTCTCATCTCCCTGTTGCCCGACACAAATCCAGAAAATTAATCTGATCTGGTCGTGCATTTAGATACCCTCTTAGGTCAGAAGGATTTAAGTCAGACATACAGACATGAACCAATGATACATGATCTCTGAAGGCAGGCTTTTATGATCAGTCATACTGGTCTGTTGGTGATGTGACAGACTGAAAACCTCTGATGCAGGTTCTGAGATTGCTGTAAATGCTAACTTTCAACTTCGGTGCATGTTTGTAACCTCTTCTGAGACCTCTAAAGAGTTAACAACATCTTCAGAACTGCCCAGTGAAGCATGTAACCCAATTATTCAACACCAGAGCATGCTATGAGGAGCATCCTCTCAACTCAGAGGCAGGTTGCTGCTGCTGCTGCCTGGAACCTTGCTGACCTGAACAGCCACAGCTCGGTGGGTACCCAGTCCTGTGCTGCCCACTCAGCTGTGGATACTGTGCTGGAACAGCATGGTCACTTCTTAAAGTACAGACATGGAAACAATAATGTAAACTATGTAAAAACAGCAGCATGTGTGCTTCCTCCTACGATACAGAATAGAACATTGAGTAACAACATCAGAGTAACTGCGGGAGTCCACATCCTAAGTGATAATATCTTTATATCTCTGCAGTAACATGAACATCTGCCTATACTTCGTGCCACTGAACGTATAATCAGAACAGGAAACTTAAATTTGCAAATTATTTCTCCTGAACACGTTGGTAGAGCCCTACAAATAAGATTTAATATTAGTCTCATCATCATCAACATTCAGGAATAGATGTATTTGGGAAAGGTGAGCAGGGAGTAGCTGCAAGGTCTGTGTTCCTCCCCATTAGCAGACCCTGGTTTAATGTGTGCTCCAGGCCATGTAATACCAGAACATTCTCTTGCCTGTGCTGCCAGGTCCAACAGCAGCTGCATTCAGCCTCACTTCAAAGGACTGAGTCTGCATCTGTGTTTATTGGGTTGCACGCATTGGCCAAAAGCCTTCTGGTAATAAATGTGAAACCACCATTTCTGGTAGGTGAGAGAGTGGGGAGGAAACCTTGTATATTTTAATTTCCTATATAACTTGACAATATAATTATTATTTTTTTTAAGATGAAGGCAAAACCAAAATTACATTAGATTTGCAATAACATTTGGCAATTATTCTCTTCCAGAAGCCAAAAGCAAAATTTGCACTGCGTAAAGTCCTACAGCTATTGACTGTAATTTGCAGATTAGTTATGCCAAATGTAATTTTTATTAGATTTTCAGAAGCAGTCATGGCTTACTGTATGTAGTTCACAGTAGGTAGTTCTGTCTTGAAAGCACTACACAAACATGAATTAATTAATTCCCTCAAAAGAGCAGAAAAATTAATCTAGTGCATTTATTAATTGAGACAGGTACCAAAAGAAGGCTAATGGTGATGTTTTGGACAAGAATTTCAGAAAAAAAGAGAAATGTTTCTGTAACAGCAATTTGAGCAATATGGTAATTCTGAAAAATATTCACTGGTTTCTTCAGACACACTTTTAGAAATACTAGAAAGTCATACTTCTAGTCACAAGTCTTTAGTCTACTTGCCATCACACCATGCTCACTTTTTACTTTAACCTCTTACTTTCAAAGTTAACAGTTGTTGAGAAATAAGGTTTAATATATTCAAGATCCAAATAGTTCATACTAACAGAATTAATCTTGCATCTTTATTTCCCCACATGAATGTTTGTTTGTGACTTCTATGACTGTTATAAATGTAAAATAAATGCTTTGATGCAAAACATGCATTATTCATGAAAGACTGGACAAGAGGCAAGTTGATAGTATACTTACTGAGCTCTTAGACAAAATGTTATGCAAGTGTTACTAAAATGCCCAATGTCACACTCAGATCAGCTTCAGAAGAAGCATTTCATACCTGTGGAAAGTTAAGTTACATGGTTATGCAAAACTCTCCAATGAAGAACTTGTTTTACATCAAGTTAAATTCAGAATCCCCTTCCTTTGGGAAACTAGAAAGTGTCAATGTTTGTTTCCATCCTTTTTTATCATCTCAAAGAAAGTTGATGTTTCTTATGTGAAACCAGCACTTAGTGATCACCAGAAATCAGAATTCAGCAATAGGAAAGACATGAGCATATTAAAATAGGTCCAGTGGAAGGCCACAAAATGGTCCAAAGGAACATTTGGATTTGGAACATCTCTCCTATGAAGGCAGCTGAGAGAGTTGCAATTGTTCAGGCTGAGAAGCCTCTAGGAAGACCTTATTGTGGCCTTTCAGTACTTGAATGGGGCTTATAAGAAAGGTGGAAACTTCATACCAGAGCCTGTACGTAAGTGACAGGAAAACGGCAACATGTTTAAACTGAAAGAAGCTGGTTTTAGTTTGGCTATAAGGAAGCAATCTTTTAAAAATGAGGGTGTTAAGACACTGGAAAGGGTTCCCCAGGGGAGTTGTGGATTCCCCACCATCAGAAGTGTTCAAGGTCAGGCTGGATGGGGCTTTGTGCAACCTGAGCTAGCTAAAGATGTCCCTGCACACTCTGGGGAGGGGAACGTGGGGAGACGGTGTTTGACTAGATGATCTTTGAAGGTCCTTTCCAACCAAAATAATTCTCTGATTTTATGAATCTATGAATAGATTTACATTCTGCTGCAGTTTTGTTTATTGCTATACTAGTCAACCAAATTGTTTGCATCCTTCACCAATAGCTATATTCCCACACTCAAAGATATCAATGCCTGCATTTGACTGTTTAAAAGTACTTTTTCAAGGTACATCCTGGAGAAGCACAGAACATAAAATTTAAAGCTTTTGATTAGGAAACATCACGGTTAAGAATCACATTGAAACAGGGCTTCGAGTCATCGCAATGTTAAACATTAATTTCCCACTGTGGTGCAACTCCATAGCTTAGAAGAAGTGGTTTCAAGTAAAGATGCCCCATTCCTTCCCACAGACACAGCAAGCTGGCCAAGCTACATCTTCCATAACATACCAGCCAGGGTGATCAGAGGGAGAGCACTGTCCCACAGTGAGGGGTGTAATGTCCCAAGAGCATCAGCCAAAAAGGAATTATCATGATAAATACAAAACTGCCTATAAAAATTCAATTTTTTTTCCAGAAAGAACATTTTCCAAAATAAACCACAAGGTTCTAGCCATATAAACTTAGGCTGCTCTCTTGTCATCATCAGGAAAGCACTGAATGAATATGAAGGTATTATCTTCCAATTCCTACACGTTTCTGGAAACTACAGCCTGTGTGAATGACTTGTTACATAAGAGGTGGGAGCGTGCAGCCTGTCTTTTCTAGTAATTTGCCTTGTGCAAAAGATATAGGAGTGGAGAAAGTCTTGACTCCATGTCTGAATTAATGCAGTGACTAGGAGAGTTAGCCAAGCACCAAGGATGAAATAAACTTCACCCTTCAGGTAAAACAGGACTGTACCTCCAAGAAGGCTGGGATTCACTGTCCTGTGTATTAACTGGATTTCTGACTCACAGGAGTTCTTTGAAATAACTTTGGAAACAAGTACTTTAAAAGCCAATCTATATTTAGAGTCCTGCCAACCAAGCAATACAGCTTTCCTGAAATATGACCCAAGAAAGTCTTTTGAAGTGAGCTCAAGAAATTAGCTTACTATACAGCCAGACACAGACAGAGTCAATGATTTACAGTAATTTACTCATGGTTCCATAGTCACTGCGGAAGGAAGAAAACAATAGAAGAAACCTAAACAAGCAGTATCCAATTAAAAAATGAATATATAATGCTTGCTGACCTGAAATGAACATTTAATTCACATTGGTGCAGCTTTTTAATTGAGTAGACCCAGTAATAAATGCAGTTTTCTACCACACGCCAGTCTGTTCACGTTTCACCCCATTGCAGCACTCCCCAGTTGCTTTCCAGTAGTGCATTAAGCAACACATCCTTTGTTCTCCCTTCCTCTGCCTCAGGGGATAGGTTTGTAGAATGATTTGCTTTGGTAATTTGGGAGCTTTTCTTTAATGTATATGTTGCAATGTGTTTATGTCATAAAGGCAGGTTAAAGAAATCTTGTTTACATTTGGATGATGATGTTTGTGATAGTCTTAGCTCCTGAGGGAATCCATTCTGGCATCTGAGTCTTTAACCTCCTGCACAGAGTAGAATGAGGCTGAGAAGTAAATAGTTTTTTCTTTATTTCTTTCTTGTTTTTTCACCTTTAGCTTTAGCCCACCTTTTAGATCACTGCTTTTAAAAGAGACAACCCACCAGGATGCTACAAGAATATACACTGTGTGGTGTTAATAAATAAATAATATTTTGAAGTCTTTATCTCTAGCTTATTCATTTTTATTTCTATTTTTGTGTATGTTTTTTACTGTCTATAGTATACTAGGATGTTACTACACCTATATAATTTCTAAATTTAAAAATATACGTATGTTATAGGGGCACACTCAAAATTTTTTTGTGATATGGGCACACTATCAACAAAGCTTTGAGATCACTGTTCTAGGTAGTAGTTCTCTGATGATACTCCACCCTAACAACACAGACTTGAGATCCTGAGTTTCAGTCAATATTCGGAAGTCAATGCAAAAATCCTCCCAAATATCTGTCAAGCATGGTTAAAAGAACTGCTGCTGTTATACAGCGTTGCTCCAACCTCCCCATACTGCACAGATTTTCCTGGTGCCAAGAATCTCCTACAGAAATAATGCGTAGCTGCTGTCTAACTCAGAGGTGGAAGGAATATGAGAATCGGGTACAAAACAGAGAAGATTAAACAGTGCCAACTTCATGAGCTCCTCTTTGAGTATCAGGAAGTGACCCAGAATTACTCCCAAAATGTGGGCTGAACAGACTGTACATTCATGCGAAGGGAAGTACAATGGATTTGTAAATTCTTTAAAAAATCTTCTGTGAGCACCTCTTCTGTTTTGCTGAGATTTCTGACCCAAGAGCTGATACCATTCTGTCGTGCTCTCAAAAAGCCAACTGAACTGTTAAAATGAGTGTGGTGATGTAGTTGGGTGACCAGTGCTAAGTGCTTTAACATTAGCATCTCATTTTGAAAATGTAGCTTCCCTAGATTAAATCAAAATATTACAAAGGTGCCAACTGTAATTTTTAAAATCCATGTGCATAGATGTGCCTGCAGGGTTTTTATTCTACTTTAACATAATTAACTCAGCCATAAAATATGCCTGATTTCTAGGAACACTTACAGAATACACTTAGAGCAATTCAAGTAGCCACTTTGATTTAATGTCAATAGTACTATACCTTTCTCCATTCTCTCACACAGAAAAACAATTAAACGGTTTACAGGTTACTTACAACTTCCAGAGAAGCCTTGGTAGTTACTCTGAAGTAAGCCTGAAGTTTTTGTGATTAAAACAGGATTTTACAAAGCATTAGAATTTCCATTTTAGCAATATTTAAAAATGGTATTTAAAAATGGGGGGCATTTTTTTCCTAGTGGCAATAGACATGCTTTCCTGAAACACCCCTTAGATAACAACAACGTTCTCTACAGCAACATAAGGCTGTTAAGATTTAGCATATTATAACAACAGCTTGTCCATACCCCAAAGAGTAAGAAGAGGAGGAAAATAAAGGATGTTGAGCAAGAATACTTCAGACAGGCAGCAGAGCTGCTGATGCTTCCGGGACCTGCTCCAGATCCATGCCATGGAGAAGGCAACACTTTTCCAGGGTCTGAACAGGGTATCCAAGATGGCTGTAGGTATTACTACTATTATTATATCTTGCATAATATAACTATTATTATAACTTATGCAACAGGTATAAGGTCATAACACTGGATGTGGGAACCCATACAGCACTCTGCATGGAAAGGAGCTTTGATGGTTTGGGGAAATGTCCACCAGGGAGAAGAATAGCTGGAAGGCAGTGCAAAGGCAGTCAGCATTGCCACAGACTCCTTCCCTTGCTTGCAGTACCCTACTTTGGGACACAGAGCTGGTGAAGTGGGCAGAAGACTTCAGTAAGGACAAACTGGGGTGTCAGGGCCCTGAGCTCACCCCCATCCTCACAGGGCTTTTGTCTGCCTGACCTCGGAGGCAACTTGGAGATAATGCAGCTGATGACCTTGGGAAAAGCTCTTCCTAAAAGCAATGCAGGAAGGATTCATTCACCCAAGCCTGTCCCTCCTTCCCTTGGGCTCTGAAGCTGAGTCTCCTCCCTTTATTCCATGCCCAAATCCCACTGCAGCTGCCCTGCAGCCATGCCTGCACACTGCTGGCCAAGGATTGCCAGCAGGAAAGATCTGCATCATCATGTCAGGCATTGGCAACACCAAAAAACTGCAGCATCTTATAAAGAGTACATCAGTAGTAAGGCTGGAGAATGCTAACCCTGTTCATACTGACAGATTTCACTCAGCTTTAGGAATTTCATTTTCTGAGTGATTAACAGTCTCCTGTAAACGTATTTTTAGGAATCACTTGAATTCCCTCCAAAAAACTACAGGTGTAATTGTGGCTGCTGTATAGAATTGCAGGATTAGCAAAGTGTGCCACAGAAAATTAGTTTGTGATTTAACTAACTGAAGACAGTTTTTTTTCGTATCTCCTCCCAAAACAGGGATTCACATACATTGTCCTACCAAGACAATTTTAGTAATTTTTTAGTAATTTTGCATTTTAGTAAGCAAAAATTTTCACTCCTGTTCACCACTGTGCGGACTAACTCCACTCAGCTGAGATTCTGCAGCTGTGGTAACTGCTTGGTAGTCAAGATGAGGAAGGTTTAATGGAGAAAGATTCTTTCTATGAACTTTGATAACTTTAGATGAAGCCTGTCAGCCTACTGGCAGACATTGGATAAGAAAAACATAAAAGATCATCTAGAAAAACATGAGTTGGAAAGTAGGCTAAGAAGAGAGGGCTAAATTGGATTACCTGAGGTCAGCAGTCAAGAGTGTTAGGAGTAGGCTGTAACCTGACAGAACAGGCATTGATGAAAATCAGAGGGAAAGTGCAGTTGTTCAAGTACCTAGAAGAGGAGCTTCATTCCATTCCTGAATAGAATGTATCTTTTACAGCTCATTCACACACTGGTAAAGCACATCTGTCCTAGCTGCAGACTGAAGAACACAGGACTGCTATGGAGGACCATCAAAGAAACAAAAGACACAAAAGAAAAATACCAAGAATGTACTATTTTTTCAACCAAGAAAAGGTTTTAATATAGCAGCTTTTAGAGCTGACCTCCATTCAAAGTAGGCACCTAACCCAAAGACAGATAAAAGAATCAAAAAGATGTGAATAAGAAAGACAACAAATCTTAGGTGAAAAGAGGCTATGTTACGTTAAAAGACAGCTAGAGCTAAGAGGAAATATCTTGCGTTTGCTAAGGCTAAACTGGTCATAGCTGTAGCCAAAGGAATACAAAAGAAAATCCCTTCAGATTAGCTTTTCAAGTACTGCTTCAGAAAAATAAACCCCATCTCTTTAGCAAAACTATGCCTGTCCCTCATGGAAGCACATGAAAACACACTTATCTACAGGTAAAAACATGCCTAAGTGCTTTGCTGGAAAACAAAAAGTATTTTTCATTTAGACTGCAGGTGACTGAGTGAAACAAATAGCAGTGCTGCCCATGTGTAGAAGTAAAAAAGGAAACAAAAGAAGCAACAAAAAAACAAAACAAAAAAACCCCAAAACCCTGTGTGAAGCTACTTTAAGAGGACTGGACTAGGCAGAACTTTCCAAAAGAAGCAATATAGTTAAGTAGTCATAACAGCAACAATAGCAGTGGATAAAGCACAATCTATTGGATGTCTAGGATGTCTAGAAGCTCCAATCTGAACAGAAACCTCAAGAAAATATGAGGTAAAGAGATTAGGAAAATACTGAAAAGAAGAGGAAAACAAGGCATAAGGTTGGCTCTGCAGTGAATCTGCCACACAACACTTCACCAAAGACAACAAGGAGATCCATGGAGGGAAACAACTACAGATTCCATGGGCCTTTCAGGCAAGGCGATGGTAGAACCACAGGACAAGGCTCTGCAACAGGATGGACACACCTGGAGAGTGGGTAACAAGGACAAAACTCCTTCCAGAGGCCTGTGTGCAACTCGACCTCTCCAGGCTTAGAATCAATGAGAGTCACACACACAGCGACCATAAGAGAATGTGCAAACTGGGAATGAAGGTTGGACCCTACTCAATGTGAACTCCCCCCAGGAGTGTAAAATCAGTGTGACACAGCCCCAGAGCAAACCCATCTGACTGAGGGGCAGCAGTGACACCCTCCATTCAGGGCTCTCCATGCCTCTGGCACCCTTTAAAGGTCTAGTTCAGGTTCTAGATAAGAAAATTACAGGTTTGTATCTGCAAAACTGGCCACTGATATTCACCTGTTAGACCTTTTCACATACTGTTCTGAAGAAGAAGGCTACAAAACCTCTGGATGCTTTCAAATTGTTTTGTATTGCCAGAGCAATATTAAGCACTTTGTACAAAAGAGAATTAAGCCAGCAAAGTGTAACAGAAAAGAAAAAGCACAAATGTGTTTGGAAGAGGTAGAATACCCACAGCACATGCAAGACGAAGTCATGCACTGGCACTGAGTTCACAGACAGGTGTGTGAGTCAGGGACACCATCCTTCTTCCAGTTGTTTCCTACCACTCCTCTGCTGAGAAGTTCCACCCCCGCAGCTCTGTTGGCAGAAGGAATTAATTTAGCACTCCCTCGTGTGCTTCCAACAAGTCAGATGGATTAGTCAACAAAGAGGGTTTAAACTAACCTGCTCATTTTGCCTGAAGCAAATGAAAGCACTCTTAAGCAAACCCCTTTTACCAGCAGAGGTATGGTAGCATTAACTACAGCATCAAAGGGGCAGTGTGTAGGTGCAAATAGGCAAAATCTCCAAACGGCAGAGTTAGATCTGGAGCACATACTCTGTCCAGAGCTTTTTAAGTATGCACAAGCCATAGCATCTTACATACACACCACCAGTCCACGTGTGTATTTTATCAGGCAGCAAATACAAAGTTAATGCAATTATGCTAAAAATCCTCCCACCACGCGTTAGGTTAAGGCACTTTGTCTCATACTCGCTGTGTGCTAACAGCATGCAAGGGAATGGCTATTAGAGATGATGGATGATAAATTCTAATTCATGATACCTTCCTAACTTGCCTAAGGTCACAAGGTTTGATTGTGCAAAATTAGGCAATTGACCCGAAAAGGTTGCAATTTACTTTTCCAAATAGTATTTCAAGACTAATAGCAGCACAAGCTCAGTTTGAATTCAATTTCCCACAAAAAAGAGCTCCTGATTGTAATCCAAACACTCTGCTGACACTTCACAAACACATGAGTTCCTGTTATTGGGAATCCCACTTTCAAAAGTCTTCTCTAATTGTGATCTGAGAGCAAGGGCTGTGACATTAACAGATGTGCCTCTGTCAGGCTGGACAGCAATGAACTCTCAGCACACAGGTCTTCCTGACACACTCAGTGCTCCCCAGGCAGATGAACCCATGCCATAAACATCTCCTTTGTCTACTTCAGCAGTCCCTGCATGCAACAAAAGCATGAGTAGGGATGTCATCAAGTTTTTTTGAGTCCTTTCTCATGAGCTTTGTCTTCTCTTCCTGGTACTCGTGCTGTGGAGCAGCACAGTTTGTACCACAAATGGACAGCGTATGCCTTTTATTTTATTTTATGCTATGATCTATTTGATCTATAGGTTTTTATGATCTATACACTTTGGGCATAGCAGGACACATGTGCTCTTCCTGCCCCAACAATAAGGGTCTGATTCCAATGAACTCACTTTGCTGTGTGATGCCCACAGCAGATCAGCCTATTCTGTAATGTTTTTGCTTGAGAGACAAGAGCCTCTTCTCCTTTCACAGAACTTCTAGCTTCCAAAATCCCTCAATATGCAGGAGTATTTGAACTGAAACTCTTGTATGACCAGGAATACCGATTTTCAGTAACACAAAAAAACATGAAACTGCCTTGGAAAAAAACCTCCTGAATCTTCCTTAGCATCGAGCACTGAGTCTTGCTCTAAGGACAGGAGGACAACCCATTGGTTTGGAAAGCCAGCCTTACCACAGAAGTATTTCATAAGTCCCAACAAAAATTTTGGGGCATAAGTTTTTCCAGATAAAATGTGCTGTTTCAGCAGGATTTTGCTGAAAATGCAGTAATTGGTATACACTGGAATTGCACTGTGTTTCTAATGGCATGATCAATTTCTCACTCATTTCTTTAAGAGATCAGACTTTAAGGACTCTCCTCAGGTGCAATAAAGGGAGACATTGTATGTGTCTAACAAGTTTAGTACACCTGTGGATAACACAATGTCTATAAGTAACAGCATATTACACATCATGCACCACCCAAGTGTGAGAATTTAATCCTCAGTCTTGCACAAGGGGTTTTATCACCTAAAAGGTCCTATTTCTTGTGTAGGAGCTTGCACTTTGTTCATTGAAATTCTAATTCAGCAGAATATGCAAAACTACATTTAAATGTTTTGGTAGAATGGAATTTAAGTAGTACTAAATATGAAATTTATTGGTGATTATATAAATCCGCAAAGTACTGTTATAAATCATTCTCCCCAGACCATTATTTTCGAAGTATCAGACTTTTAGATCCTGGAAAACAAAAACGAGTGGTAAGTGATGCTTTCCTAGGATATGTACACTGCACAAAGCACTACCTGTGACTGCATAGTTTAGATTTAGGTTATTCTAGATTTGGAGCAAAACACCACATCTCCCTCATCTGAGGCACTAGCTTTTGATTTGCAGGAAGCTGAATCAGTTTATGATTCCTTTCCAATGGACAGTGGGAGATTTATACGCCTTTCTCTAATGTGGGAGAACAAAGCACAAAGAACCAAATGATTATCAGAGAAAAAAGGAAGCTACCTTTGGTCTCTGGAGAATTAGATTTCAGATTGAATAAACCTGCATTTGCTCCCCCCAGGACTAGGACAGTTAACAAACGAAGACTTCTTTCCCACACTGTTCCATCAAAGAATGGAAAAGAGATTTCAGTCATCCAAATGTATGAACTTTGGCAGTAAACACTACTGACTCTCAAGAGACCATGGGTAAAAAAGGTATGTTAAAAAACTTCTGTGAAGTGTACATCCCTTTTTAATTTTTAATTATGAACCACAGAAGCACGTGGTTTTGACAGAGAAACTCAAAACCAGTTTATGAAGAAACAGTGAATTAATATTTCTACAGAATGAATGCATTTGTACTACAGCATCTCAGAATGATTTCTGAAATATTTAGTGCCATCATTAATATAATATGAACCCTCATTTGCAACAAAGCAGGGACCTATGTCCAGGAGGACACGCAGTAAAATGGCATTATCAAATACACCAATACAACCTCAGCTCTGGTGTAACAGAGCCATTATAGACCAATTAAACTGGCTGCACTGATTTGGTTAAGTTTGCCTTTCTTGACTGAGCTGCACAGCAGTGGAGTCTCTTTGCAGCAAGCTGACAAAGCAACAGTGTGATGAAGTGGTTTGGGAGGAGCTATTATCAAAGGTCTTCCCAGCAAACAGTCCAGGAGAGTCTGAGCTGCTGTCCTTGAACAACCTACTGTAACTCTCAGGTTGGCTCTGCTTTGAACTGAGTGAACACCAAAGGCTTCCTCCAGTCTAAATTATTTTATGATTCTGTATTGATCGGTTAGCACTCTAGATTATCTGCTGCAATCAAACAACACTTCTTTGCTCTCCAAAACAGAGGCTCTGTAACTCCTTATCCTACCTTTCCTCCTATGTATCTTACCCCAGCTCAGTCCTGAATGTTCACTGGGAAGTTTTTTAGGTTTTAAAGAGATCAGTCCTGGGTGCAGGTTATGTTCTGCAAGATCACAAGCAGACAGCTCCGTAAATATGAATCCCAGCAGGGATTCTTAATGTGAACTTCCTGCACACACACAGTAGTTTGCATGAGTCTAAACATACAGTGAGAAATAATCTACAACATCAGTAACTAAAAAAACACACTATAAAATAGGTAAGAAGGGCCATAGTGAGGCACTAGTCAGCTGGCAAAACGCGACAGCCAAGAATCAAGAGCCACAGGAATCCAAAATCATCACAAAGCTAAAACATCCTTAAACAGGACTCTATTTTGCATTTTACAGAGGCTGTGTCATGGGAATGTTTTGCTCTGATGGACCCAGATCTGAATCGCTATCTCCACCCTGTGCCCCAGAGAGGCACAGCAAATTTCAGAATTCATCCCCCACCACTCCTCTGCCCTCTTGCCTAAATTTAGACTGTCTTTGCTCAGCTCTTGGAAACCACATACTATGCTTTGCATCTTCTCTGGTTCTCCATGGCCAACTCTCCTCTCCCTTCCGGAATTTTAGAAAGATTAAGAAAATCTATCCAGAATAAAAAACAATTTTCTACCAAAGGTCTAAATTCCCAAGTAAAATTGGAGGAGGCAAGTATTCTGGTTTACAGCATACACAGCATTTATAGTATTCTCACAAAGGCTTTTCAAAAGTATAAGTTGAAGTCAGCTTTCCAAGACCCCTGCGTATTTCCAGGCAAGGACAGAGGGGCGTGTATCTGAACATTTCTATCTGCATTACACAGCAGTGACACCACCACACTCCATCACCCCTAAGACCCCACAGCCCTCCCTCACCGACATCTTTTCTTGCACCGGGTCTGGCAGAGACGGAGTTCACGTCCTTCACAGCAGGACATGTAGGGCTGTGGTTTGGAGTTGTGATTGCCCAACAGTGTTTGAACAGCACAGAGACCTTTTCTGACTCTTTTCTCCCCCCATCCCCGCCCCAAGAGATGAGATCTGGGAGGTGACACAACTGGGCAGATGACCTTGAGCAACCAAAGAGATGATCCGATACTCCGCGTTGTACAAGACCACACTGTTCATCAGAGTGGAGATGAGAGACTTAGGGACGTTACCATCTCCTCAGGACTCATGGGACCCGCGTCTGCCCATGCGAGTTGGAAAGCGACAGCCGGGTCACCACCTGCGCATTCCTTCCTTCTTCTCCCGCTCCTTCACTCACTCACTCACTCACTCACTCACTCACTCCCTATCTCGACATCCGCGGGGTTTTGCTTTCCCCCTTCGCCTCCCCGGGTCGCTCACCCTGCGGGGTCACCCTCCCCTCCTCCCTGCCCCACACCCGGGCCCCCGGCGGCCCCGGCGCTGCCTCCCACTGCGCGCACCGCGCACACCACACACGCACCGCGTACCCCGCGCGCTCCCGCCCATCCCCCTCCCCCGCCGCGCCTCGAGCCGTCGCCGGCGGGAGGGCCCCGCCCCGCCGGCACGTGCGGGCAGCACGCACGCCGCACGCGCCGCCGGGCAGACAGCCCGCGCGTGCGCCGCCTCGCTGCGCGCCTAACGGTACCGCCGCGCTGACCTCCCGCCGGGAGGCTCCGCTGCCCCGATCGCCCCTCGGGACCCACAGGGACCCTTCCTCCCCCACCCCTTTCCCCCTTCTTGCGCGTGCGCGGGGGGTGAAGGAAAGGGTGGTGGTGGGGGGGAAAACAAGACGGGAGGGAGGGGGTCGCCTGCCCCCTCCCCCCGCCCCCATCCCCCGTGGTGCCCCGTCGCGAGCGGGGCGGGGCGGGGCGCGCGCGGCGCGGGGCGGCGGGGCGGTCGGGCGGTGCAGGGGCTCGTGACGCGCCCCAGCTGTCGCGCCCGCCCCGCCGGCCCCCCGGCTGCCCGCCCCCCGCTCGCGCTCCCCCTCCCCTGCGGTGGCTCTCCCGGTGCATTGTGGGAGCAGTCCGTTGTTCATTTGCCATTCGACCTGATCCGGGGCCTGTTGGGACGGAAGCGCCGCCGAGCCGGATCCATTGTGGGGAGCCTGCGGCGGCGATCTTAGGCCGGAGCCGGGGGTGGGGAAAGCGGCCGGACTCCGTTTCTCGCGGCCGCCACCCCCGCCCTTCCCGCACGGCAGCCGGCGCCTCCTTCCCCCTTCCCGCGGGCAGAGCCCTCGGCCGGGCGGGGAGCGGCGGGCCAGGGGCGCGAGGCGGCGGCGGGCGGGGGGCGCGCGCGCCATGTTCGCGGAGATGAACCGGCGGACGCTGGCGTTCCGGGGCGGCGGCCTGGTCACCGCCGCGGCGGCGACGGCGGCGGCCGGTGGCGGAGGCGGCGGCGCGGCCGAGGCCTGGGACCGGCAGGACCCCGAACCGCTGAACGGGCGCGGGGCGGACGAGGAAGTGGAGCTGGAGGGGCTGGAGGCCGAGGAGCTGGAGGCCGCCGCCGACGAGAAAGAGGAGTTGCTCCTGCCGCAGGACGCGGTCTCGCCCCCCGCCGCCGGCCCCATGTACGCCGAGAGAAACCGCCGGACACTGGCCTTTCGGGGCGGCGGGGGGCTCCTCGCCGCCCCTTCCGCCGCGAACAATGGCTGTGAGGCTTCGGCCTGGCCGCGGAAGCACTTCAATGGGCGGGGGGCGGACGAGGAGATGGAGCTGGAGGGCGCGGAGGGCCTGGAACCGGAGGGCCTGTTGGAGGGGAAGGAACTGGTCCAGGACGGGGGCTCCCTGAGTGACAGCAGCGACGACGAGGAGGACGGCGAAGGGGGCAGCTTGGGCGACGGCAGCGGCGCCGAGGGCGGCAGCTGCAGTAGCAGCAGGCGGTCTGGGGGCGACGGAGGGGACGAGGCGGAGGGCAGCAGCGTGGGCGCGGGGGAGGGGGAGAGCATCAAGCATTTCCCGCTAGCCAGGCCCAAGTCGCTGCTGCAGAAGCTGCACATCTCCTTCCAGGGCTCCTGGCTCAAGGAGTTCCCATGGCTCTACTACTGCCAGGAGACCGGCCTCATGTCCTGCGCCTGGTGCACCGCCGCCGCGGCCGCCGCCGCCCCTCCCGAGCTGATTATGGCCGGCGGGGCCCTGCCCGGGGGGCACGACGAGCTCTGCAAGGGCACCCGCAATTACAAGCGGGCCCTGCTCCTGCGGCACCACCTTTCCGCCGAGCATCGTCTCAACGAGCCCGTCAGCGCCGAGCAGGTAGGAGAGGCGACGGGGCGGCCGCTGGGTCGGGGTGGGGGGGAAGGCGGGAGCGGGTCGCGGGGAGAAGCCGGCCGGCCTCCCTTTTCGCATAGGTGGGGCGGTGGTTTTCAGAGCCCACGTGCGTGAACTTCTTTAAATGGTTTCCAGTGTTTGTTGTTGCCCAGGCGGCTGGTCACGCCGCGCTGTTTTCGCACGCCGTCTCCGAAGCGGGAGGCGAGTCCGCTTTCTGATTCGGGGCGAGTCCCGCTGCATTCGGGCAGGTACAGCGTTGTCAGCGGTGCCGTCGTGCAGCCCGGGAGCCTTGGCTGCTGTTGTTTATGGCTGCACCGGGACAACGTCGCGTGGTCGGAGGTAGCGAGTGCCGTTTGCATTAGTTTATCTCTTTCTCTGGTGAAGATAAACAGGCGATGTGGGAGAAAGTTGAGTACGGATACCAGTGATGCAGCACTGATTTAAAAACACCCGTTACAACTTCCTCCTGCGGTATCGGAGAAGGGAGGGTAGTGTCCGGCTAACGACTGCTTGTGAAACTGGTCACTGCCAGCCTGCGTAGGGAGTTAGCCTGCCGTTCTTAACCGTGTAGTTCCTGTGCACTAATCGGATCGCTTTATGTAGTCAAGACCTTTTCGTTTAAATCTTTTCCCCGATTGTATAGCTTCAGATTGAGTTAGTGAGCGAGAAGCCTGCAGTTGCTTGCTGCATGTTGGAGATAAACATGTGGTTTCCTGAAAGCCATGTTAGTATGCCAGCGCTCCTCTAATGCTTTAGGAGTAGTGAGACTCTTGTTCCCCGCTAAACGTAAAATTACTGTTTTTCTTGGCTGCGCTTACGAATAAGGCTGGGTTAGCACTAGTACATATGTGGAAAAAAAGCTTCTAAGGAATACTCGTATTGAATCCCCAGCACGCTGCAGCGCTTCCTCCTAAGGATGCGTGCGCTGCAGAAGTTTCACTTGGATCCCCTGGCTGGCCTTGAACTGCCAGCGGAGTGCAAGCCAGTTTGCTTCAGGTTAGGCTAGTACTGGAACTGCCAGGCTGAACTCGAGCTGGTAGCTGGATTTTAATCCTCGACCACTTCATTTTTCACTCTTTAAAGCTCAGTTTTTATTAAAACACCCGTCTCGGTTGTACAGGTGTGTCTGTAGTACAAACTGTAGTGCGGTAGTTCATTGAGCTTATTGCTTGAGTATTTTAAAGAACTCGGGGTACCTTGGGCAGGAGTTGCTATTGTAATGGTTGGGAAAGGATGTAAGGATGACAGATAAAATGCGAGCTGAACATGGTTTTCTTACAGCTAGATGAAAAAGGTTTGCAAGTTTTATATGAAACTACTGCAAGGAAAACCTTACAGTGCATAAATACCAGTGTTATCCAAAATATTATTTTTGGATTTACAAGTGCAACGTTCACTTTAAGGATGAGTAATTCTACCTTTTCAGTAAGTGTATTTCTAGGGCAACCATTGTTACAGACATTTCATGGCAGTAGGTCATTCTAGGTTCCTCCAATCCGGGGTTTGCCTTTCACTCTGAGGTATTTTAGCTAAAAGTGCTTTAAATAACTTGCTTCTAATTTTGGAACTTTCATTCTCAATTTTGTTTTACCTCTCTGTATGTTTAAAAATGTCCTTTTTGTTTGATATTATTGCAGTATGTTCCCTAGCATCTTGTTGCCTAGTTTCTAACTTCAAATTGTGACTGATGGATGACCTTGTAAAGGTGTGTTCAGTCTGTGCATAGCTTCCTGTGTCATTAGGTGTTGCTAATTCATTCCACACTGAGAAGGTTCTCTCACTCCCCTTAAACTAAGCATAAATAAGACCTATTCCAAGCAGTTTCTCTGCTGAAAATTGCTCCTTTTTTCCTTTGTGTTCCTAACCCCAGTCTCCTGTAAGACTGCTAAATACTGTCAGGATGGAAGAGAGGGATAGAATATTGGCTTGTGTGTCACAGCCTAAAAGTGAGCACAAGCATTTATTTGAAGAGTAACCTTTTATTTCATGGGAATCTTTATGAAAACAAGCTTCTGCTTGGTTTTTGCTACCACTGTTTGTTCAAGAAAAAATATTCGTAGTAACTCAAGAGTAAGATAGATGAGATGTGTCAGTGGTTCTTTTGTGCTCCATTAAAGATAAGGTGTAGACAAAGTAAGCTTCTATAAGGTAGCTGTACAGAGATTGGTGTTTTCAAGTGGATAACTGCTGGATGCATCCTTGTGCAATTACATCTAACTTAAGAACTCACAAGGGAAGGAACAAGGCAGTATTTCAAGAATCAAGTGTAGTTTTACTTGTGGTATGCTGTCAGATTACACTTGCTTTATCAAAAATCTGATTAAGCCTCTCTGTTTTCTTTCTGCTTTTATGTTTAATTTCTCTATCCTTTCACACTTTTAATAGCACTTGAATTTCTTTGAATACATGTGTTTAAATTAATACCAAAACAATAGCCTCATTTTTTTCATGGTTAATGCCATGATACCAGATACTTGGAACAAAAGTAGGTAATTTGTACCCTGACCATATTTCCAAACATACTTAATGAGGCTGCAAAGCCATTTAGATTTAATGAAACTTGGGAGAGATCTTTCAGCCTTTGTCTTAGAGACAACACATGCATTCTTGACATGACGAGCTTCAACTGCAGGGCATGTTTAGCAGCTGCTAATAAACATATGGCATAGTGCCACTGCTCAAGTGCAAAAAGGAAATTATAGGTGTTTAGACAGCAGAGCAGTGGAAATTTCTATAGGTCTGTTGGATATTGGAAAGGAGTGATGATTTCAGTTTATTTTTGGGGTATATTTAATTTGGAATGCCAAAATACATCACAAGTGGTTGCAGCTGCTGTAATTTCAAGAGTATTGAGCTGTCAGTGCTTCTTTCTGAGACAAATATTTTCTAGTTTTAAAAAAACACAAAACTGTCTCCATATAAAGCTTAAGGAAAGATGTAGTCGGCTTGAAACACTTTTTTTTGTTTTTAATAAAAGGACTATGATGTGGCAGAAACCTTAAGAAATAGGCACTTAGTGTGACATTATTGCTAAAATATTTTAATCCTGTGATGAACTAAAACCCATAAAATGCAGATTTATTGGCTGTTGGGGGTTCTTCTCCTTAAAGCGGGTCTTAAAACATATTCTCTCTAGACAGAATTCAAAACTTTGGAAATACTGCCAGAAAAGCTTTCTCCAGCCTAAATAGACATGTTGGTTTAAAGCAGAAGCTCTCTAAAAGGAGGAAGGCCTTTGATGTGTTATTTTTTCCATGTGAACTGTAATTGTTTGCTTTATGTGAGCAGTGATGAATAGAAGTCGTGCTTCAGATGTCAGAGTTACATTATTCCGTTCTAAGTTAACTTCTTGAATTACTCTTAGCAGAGCAAAGAAGTTGAGGGCTAAGTCAGGCACTTAAAAGTATGGGCTATATTTTACTGTATTGTTAGATAGTGTTTTTACCAGACTTCAAACTACACCAGTGAATGTTGAGTCCTTAATGGATCAGTTGAAAATTTCTGAGTTTTCTGTTAGCAATGCCAAATGTCAGGGGGGCACCTTCAGTGCAGCTGATAGGACCATATTTCAAAATATTTTTTCCTCTGTAGCTGCACATGCTTAAGAAGTTCCTGATAGCTCATTTCTGTAAGTGCTTTTTAAAATCTGGATGAGAATGAATTTGGGGGCATAGGGAACTGTTGTAGAGTAAGGTGTGGTAGTGGGGAAGGGATTAATGCTACAGCTGAGATAGAATCTATGGTTAGACTGGTTTGGTTTGGTTATTGCTTTGGTGTTTTTTTGTTATCCCCCTCACCATTCTTGTTCCTGGGACACAAGAGTATGTTGATGATACAGGAGCAAAAAGAAAAGCAAGTAGCTGTTCTTGGTCATCTGTTTCTGCTTCTATTAGCTTTTAGGCAAGTTTAATTAGTGAATTTTACATATGAAAGTAATTTATCTTGGAATGTATTCAAACAAATCTAATTGAAACTGAGCACAGTATTAGTTTCCCTGAGGAGTCCCTGTTAGACCACTTCTAATGTCACCTATAGAAAGCAGCTTTCCAGACTTGGAATTCTGTAGATTCCCCAGATGTAACTGAAGTAGCCCTGATTTTTATTCCAGATTTCTTATCAGTTTTTATTAAAGTATGAGATGTTTTGGTGTTGAGATAACTTCACTGATGTGAGCATTTGGTCTGTATTTTGAAAATACGATCAACATTTAAGCAGGTATCTCTAGTTTGTGGTTCTGTTGGAAAAACAGTACCCTGAGAATGATGTGCCATGAACTCAACTCAAGTAACTGAAGTTTGAAAATATATTACTTCGATCTTTCATAATTAATTTCTGCACCTCACGTCCTATTGGACAGAAACAGTACAATACAGTTCAAATGGAAAATGTTTAAAACTCTCTGCGTGGTCCTAATTTTTTTTCATTTTTCCCACAGTAAATGTTAATTCTACTTGTCACACTTGGTGTACAGAGGCTCACTAACTGTTCAGATGTCAGGGCATTTATTTAATTTGAGGTGTGGCAATATAGTGAGCTGCTTCCATACCAGCAGCTGGACAGCTGTTTGCAATATCATAGTTTTTAAAATCTCTATGCACCCATTTCTCTGTAAAGCTGTAATACCGATGTCTTTCCCCTCAACACACATCCCTCTAACTTGGACATCAACTGCATTATATATATCTTATTTTCAACATTATGATCTTCTCTTAAAGAGGACTTAAGTTTTGTATTCCTGTAGCACGTATGTGATCTGCAGCTCTTTTTTACCATAATGGTTTGCAGTTTTCTTAGGAAAGTTAAAAAAAAACTCTGTAATTTTTTTTACCAGCTCTTTTGGATACGTACACATGCTTAGCTATAATATACTTTGCCTGCATTCTTCAATCACACATTTGTAAAAAGAAAGTAGATTATTTTTAAAATTCATGTGTTTAACGTTCTCAGATAATGAAATTGTTAGGTAGATGCTATGATATCTGATATGTGCTGTGTAAAATGTACTTCACTGATGATTGACTTTGATTAGAGTGACAACACTTTCAGGTATGATAATTTCTGTCTTAATCTAATTGAAAGTCAGTGAAATTGGTGTTTTGAAACTATGCAGTGCTCCAGTGCTGGAGTGACAGGAAACTAGCCTAGATCCAAAATTCCCTGAGAAAGAGTGACAGACTTAGCTGTCACACGTTTGGGAAATACTTTCTGTTTCAAGAGCTCTGATCTGAGGGAGTACCTAGGTATGTCAGAGAGTACACACATGCAAAAAAAAATGAGCCAAGGTGGAACAAAGATCTGTTTCTTGTTCTCACATGAAAGCTTAATTGCTTTTATTTCTAGCTCTTTTTTTTTTCCCCCCACTGAAGTGTTTTTCTAATGGGTAGAGATGTAGAAGCAACTTGAATGTGACAGCAAAGTGAAATTTCCCTGCAGGAGCTGCTGAAATGTTACAGTTTCTATTTTTGGTTATGCTGGGCATTATTTGTGGCTTATGGATGTACACATCATTTGGGAGGATGTAGTTGCAGCCTCAGTTGTCACCCCAGTGGTCCACACTGAGGTTATAACTAGAGGTGGTTTTGGATAGAATGCACCAATTGCTGTGTGGTAGAAAGTGGCATTATAAATAGCTGGTTTCTGCCATAGTCCCAAATTAAAGGTGGTATTTTCTGCAACTTGTGTTTTAACCCCACTGGAGATGATGGGTGCATTAGCATTACCTTGTTAATGTTGATTTTGAACTGTAATGTTGAAGGAGTTAAGCTTTAACAATACTACCAGCCCCCCAAATTGAGTTGTTTTAGAGCAAAAATTATATAATATACAAAAAAAAATCTGATTTTCTCTTAATGTAAACCATATTTAAGCCAGACAGATTTGAACTGTCCTTATATGCTGGGGAAGAAGTGCAAATCTTAGATATCCAGTATAAACCAGACAGTCGTCATCACTTATCTTGATGACAGCACATTTCAGTCAATAGAAACATGGTTTCAAATGTCAGTCTGTGTTGTTTTCTGCTTCCTTCTGGCTGCTGCTTTGTAACAGCTGAGTCAGCACTGTCTAAACGTCGTAAAGTTACAAGTTTTCTACATGATCTAAAATGAAGTTCAGATCTGTTATATTGATCAGCCTCTTAGTATTGTAACTAATACTTAAAACCAAATAATTTCTTGGTGTTGGATAATCTGATACTACTTTTAGCAACATTTTCAAGCCATATTTAAGGTCAGATCTTAAAAAGATTGTAGAGAGAGAAATAAGTTCAATACTGGCTGTATAGTAAGTTTGTACAGGTTAAGGTTGTTGCTACCAGAAAGTTTCTGTGAACCTCTATTCAAGAAAGTGTTAGTTCAGTAACAATAGTGGAAGCTTAAGTTTTGTCACTTGCAGTATTCTGTCCTCTTGCTATTTAATGTTTAGCCTGCCACAATTAGAAAATAAGAAATAGCTGTAGAAAGTAAGGAATAATTTGTAGAACTGTGTAAAAAAATAACTGCTGTTTATAATAACTGTAGTAAAAACATATAGTTTGGAAGATACAAACCTATTCTGTATACAGTCATCTCTCAGCACCTGAAAATGTTGAATTCAAGGTTCTACATAGCTCTGTTTCAGTGGAGATTTCCTAGCTAAGGACACGGGGTGTGTGTGTGTTTGTGTGTGTGTGTGAATATGTGACAATTATCTAGTAAATCTTTTGAAAGGATTCCCGAATCTTTAATGTATGTGGGTTAAGATAAACAAGTACTCCACACTCAATTAAATCTTTCCTTACTTCTGTCTGAAAAATTCATTTCCTTTGCCCTCAAGCAATTCTCCTAAGTTCTGGTTTTGTTTCAATTTTGGGGTCAGAGGGTGCAGAATGAGTGACTCTTAGTTTTCAGAAATATTTTAAAATTATACATTTCTGCCTGCCTTTATGACTAAGAACAAAAAATTAAGAAAACCAGCCACGTTTGAATAACATTATCTTGTGAAGTTTATTTTCATATCCTTATTATAGTATTGGAGGGCTAAGAACAGCATTCATTAAGAGCTAATTATGGTTGTGGTTTTTTTAATTGCAGGAGTCAGAGTTACCATCAGAACTGAATAATGAAGGATACTGTGATTTTAACAGCAGGCCAAATGAGAACTCTTACTGCTATCAGCTCCTGCAAGAGCTCAACGAGCAGAGGAAGAAAGGCATTCTTTGTGATGTTAATATTGTGGTGAGTGGGAGGGTCTTCAGAGCTCACAAGAATATCCTGGTTGCAGGCAGCCGCTTCTTTAAAACTCTGTATTGCTTTACAAACAAAGAAAGCCGTAACCAAACCACTGTTACCTATTTAGACGTTGTTGCTGTTCAAGGTTTTTCTGTCATCTTGGACTTCTTATATTCTGGTAACCTCGTGCTCACGAGCCAAAATGCCATTGAAGTGATGTCGGTGGCCAGCTACCTTCAGATGACAGAGGTTGTCCAGTCCTGCCGCAACTTCATTAAAGATGCCTTAAACATAAGTATAAAATCTGAAGCTCCAGAGACCGTTGTGGTGGATTACAACAGAAGATCTGTTAGTAGGGATGGTTTGTCTCCAAGGGATCAGAAGGTTGCCAGCTTCTGGGCAACACGAAACCTTACCAACTTGGCAAGTAGCATAAAAACTGAGAATGATGCATACTCTATTGATGAGGGCCAAATGGAAGGCTACCAAATGAATGACTGCAGTTGGGTCCAGGACAGCTCTCCTGAAATGGCTGAAAATGAATCTCAAGGTGAGGGAAAAGTTTTTGTATGGAATGACATGGGCACACAGGGACAATCAGTTCAAGAACCTGGAAAAGCAAGAAGGAAAAATCAAACTGCAAAGAGATTTATTTATAATATACCACCTAATACTGAAGAGAACTCAGAAGATTGCTCAGTGTTGCAACCGTCAGTCCCATATCCAGAAGAAGATTTGTCATTTATTAAAGAAGAAGCAGGTAAATATTGCTTAATGTCAATCACATATTTTGGAAACTAAATTATTGAATAAAGTGCATGACATTTATAAATGGGATATGTATGGGGTAGGTAGGATCTTTTAGTGAAGTCAGCACACCAGTCAGATAACTAAATCAGTAATCTGATTCTCTACCCTGGAGCACAGCAGTATGGCTTCAGCTAGAGAAAGGAATGACAGCACCATGCCATGCTGTATGTAATGTGACAGTGCTGTGCATGCAGTATTTAATGTGCTGTTTGCATTTGATGCTTGAGTTGGGAATCTTTACCAGCCTGTAGAAACTGAAGTGCGTAGATTTATGTCAAGGAGTGATAACTGGTGGTTAACCATGTTAACTGGTTGCACAGAGGGGAGGGGACTTTACAATTTATTTCCCTACATTAGTAAAAGATTTTCCTGTGAATCTCCCTCACCTGAGTGTCACCTAGAAACACAGACAACTTTCCCCTGCTGTTTGTTATAGGGTTATTTGCAAAGCTACAAAATCGAGTAATCCCAGGCTAGTGTAACAGAGACACTTAAAGCAGATTTGTGAAATAGATAGGAAAGAGATTCCACAAGGACATACTATAAAGAGAAAATCTGTTTCTTACTGTTCTTTACATTCTTTAAACAAATCCTGAGAGCAACTGAATTCACAGGATTTATTTTCCTTAAGGGTCTATGGTTAATGTGAGTGCTATAATAAGATCAAATATCTGTTTGCTAAACAAATACAGTCACACAAAGGATTATAAGCAGAGTGTTCATAGTGTAATTGGTACTTGGGACAATGTAATTAAGTTCAGGTTTTTATTTCTAAACATACTATTATACTACATTAATAGCTGAAGTATATATTTGAAGTACTGCCAGTTACCTGCATCGCTTTTAGATGAGTTAGTGGTTTTGAAAACTTAGCCTTTTGGAGTCAAAGGTGGCTTCAAGGCAGCTGGAACAAAGCTCTTTAGATCTGTTTCTAAAATATTTTAAAACGTATGTTCCCTTCAGACATCAACAGACACTGAATATCCTCTGCTTCCCTGGTTCAAGGGGTGAATTAGGAGGGAAAATTAGGGCATTCACACTGATGAGTATAGGGTATTTCTGGATATGTTTGAATTCCAGTGACAAAACAAAATTGAAAGGAACCTGAGTTCTGAGAGGGTCTAGGAACTTGTATTTATTTTGGTAGAAGGAAGGATGGCTTTGGTTTCCTCCTGTACACCCAGATGTGTTTTAAACAAGACTGAAATAAATCCATACAGTAGTGTCAGGGACAAGCCATTTTTCCAGGGCTCCCAGAATGCCTCTGCCTGCATCGTTCTGGATGCTTATCTGCTTGTCTGGCAGCTACTCCCACCTAGGGAGGCAGTAGGTGAATAGTAGTGCAGCAAGAGGGCACGTGGTGACATTCTGCTGTACCGTGCCAGTACACATTCATGAGCACCACAACAACATATAACAATATAGAGTAATGCAGAATGGGTCTACGGACGTACATCTGGTACGTGAGCAGCCAGTAAAAGGTGTGTTCATAGTTAGCAAGTAGTGTGGCACAACAGGAGCAGCCCTGGAGAAGCAGCTGTGCTGAGGAGCTGACATTGATTCTGTATGCTTCAGGAGGTTCAGTTATCTCTGCTCTTCATTTCTGAACTCAGTGGGTAGGTCTGCTTCAGCTTTGCAGTTCAGCTCGGGAGCGGAGCAGCTTACAGAGGAAATTTTCCAATACTCTGTTACTGTCTAAGCTTTCTTAGATCACACAGGGTTTCTTCTGGCTGAAATGAAAAAAGAAGCTGTGTTTCAGCAACATGCCTATTGTTTGCCAACTGCCAGCAGGCATTGAGTCTCCAGCAGGCATTTAGACACAACCTTAAATAGAGCTCCTTCAGATGAATCTTCAGCACCCACTGGGGAACTGTGCCTGTGCTGAGCTGCGCTACTTGTGAATACATCATTAGTTGGAGTGCCATGAAAAAGGGCAGCACAGGATCTGGAGCAGGAGCTGAGGACCTGTATATTAATTGATTAAACATAAAATTTCTGGCTCAATTGGGTATGTGATTTCTAATTCTGATTTATATGGTATCACGGCTTAGCAGTTTGGGTGAACCAAAAACCAGGGGACAGAGGTATTCTCTTATTATTCCCCCTCTCCCACCCTCTCAAAGGGAAGATAAAAAGGGGAATAAAAGTAAGAGACTTAAAGTTGAAACTAGAAGCAGATTTAGTAGAACAGGGGAAAGGCAGTAACATACGGGTTAAAGAACAAAAATTAAAATGTGTACAAATATATATACAAATACATATACAATCTGATCTCCATGCTGGCAGGTGTAGGTGCCTGAGGGCCCCGTGTGGCAGGGCCAGCTCAGGAGAGGGCTCCACGGCTCTTCCCAGCACCCGATGAATGTGGATTCTGAGCTGCTGGTAAAGGAACTCAGGGGAAGAGCAGTGAATCAAGGAGCGGGCGAAAGACAGGAGGGGCTGCGGTCTGCCTGAGCTTTATGGTGGAGTATATGCAGGAAAGGAAGGAAATAGACCCCTCTGTGTTCTGACCCCTCCCAGAGTCTGAAAGTCCTCCTTCCCTAGTTCCTCGTACTCAAACTGTGACATGGGATAGGTATTCAACCTCTTTTACTGTTGGCAATACCATGGAGAGCATGTCTGCTAGGTGGTGTCCTCAGCAACAGAAGTAAATACTTATTTGCATTCTGCAGAAATTAAATATGTGCAGTGGACCTTTCTTGAAATACTGGAGGAAGCTGCAGTGCAGTAGTGATCAAGCAAGTTGAGTTCTTATTTGGTGTTTGGGGTTTTTTTAAACAGAAGCACCAAGGGTTCCAGTAACTCATTTTGCTTAAGTTTTCAATTATGAAATACATAGATGCAATATCTTGATGAGAAGAGCTGTGAGGCTAGGGGTGCTGTCTGTCCAAAGCCATTGAAAGTTCTGTGATGGCAGGGAGGAGTTTATTTTACTGAACTGTAATACAGCATCAACTAATCTCCTTGGTACTTTCAGGACATAAGTGGTGCCAAGTAAATAATTATATTTTCTGTCAGTGTTAGAACTATTTTGGAAGCCATATCTAATATTTTTATAAGATGACCTTTACTGTTACAAAGTTATGTACATGCACATTGTTTGAAACAAGAAGAGATACTTGAAGTAGGGCTTGATAAAGGCTTAGACCCAGGCTTTAACACACAGCCTGTGCTTCAGCATTTGGTGTTCTTTCTCCTCTACTGCTGGCTAGATTTTTCTTTGCTCTGCTGGTATATTCCATTCTTAAAGTCTCATTTCAGTTACTTCCTTTATGGCCAAGAAGAGATGGTAGAGGGTGGAGTAGAGAATTGGAAGAATGACAAGAATGAGTTGTAGAGTAACCTTCAGGTTATATGGTAACTTTCTAGTTGTGGATTAAATATCTTGTGGGGGTGAAAACCTACCAAAAATAATAGGCACTGGGAGTTAAAAATGCATAAGAAAATGTCTGTTGGAATAGAAATAAGACAATGTTGTGAGAAGAAAAAGAGTGCATAGTGCGTTCTTAAGATGAATCTCTGTAGAATTATTCTAATGTTATGCTTTGTCATGTGCCCAATGGGAATAGCCACAACCAGCTGTGGTCATGAGGTGTTTAGTTATATGCAGAGGGAGTTGCTGTGTCCTTAATTGTGGTTTTCTGTTGTCTCTTGTTTTTGTGAGGGGAAAGAAATACCATAGATATGGTGGATGGGAAGCCTATTTAGGAACACTCTTCCCACTACAAAAATTTACCCCAAAAGCCACTGCCTTGAATTCCATAGTAAATCAGCTTCCAGTTGGGTATTGCTAGGTAAGTATTAGGTTATCAACAGTTAAAGCTTTCGGAACAATCCACTGCCCCTTTTGTTCTAGTAAAGCAAACATATTAAACTGGTCCTTGCCAAATGTTTTTCCACAGTTAGGCATATGGATATGTGTCAGCTTCTCTTTCCTCTAATCCCATGTTGCCAATGAGTTTGTATTTAACACCTTCCCTGTAAAAGTAGCACTTCACTGAACTTCAAAAAAATGCATGAAGTTGGGATGGATTTTAAATTGCATGTGCCAGTTTACTTCATTTACCTACTTGTACTGAAGTTTTCAAACCTCTTCCAGTTCTAGTTGTATTAATTAAAACAGCTGTGTTTGTTCACACTGAATGTTATTGCCTACTTCACTATTTTCTTTTCTAGTTGATAATCTGCTAAAAGTGTCTTTACTGTTTACAGCTGTGGTGCATCCTACAATTAACCATTTACCACTGTGAAAATAACAGTGCAATCAGTCAGCATCTCTTAGTTTCCAGTTCATAAAAGCTGAGTAGCTCTAATTAATCATACTCTTAATGTCTTGTTAGTAATTTTTCAATATAATGGCCCAAAGCAGGACTTTTTAAAAATCTCTTGGAGTTTATTTTTCATGTGTGCCAGTTTTTTTAAGTGCAAGTCATAGAACGCAACTGTGAAGTATTGCTTCTGCTTTCCAGAGTTCCCTGTGTTGATTCTTTAGGAGAGTTGTATGTACTATCCCAAAAGCTTAATGAAGCTATCACAGGATTGTTTGTTACTATGATTTTTAGGCTAGAATATACTGTGTCATTCAGTGTGTTGGGGATGGGGGCGAGGGAAAGATAAGAAGGGCAGAATGAAAGAAGGCCATGAAAGGGTATCTGAATGATTTTATGGGGGTTCTTAAGTGATTTATTTCAGCTTGCTGTAGAAGCAACTACTTTTTTCAGCTAAACTTGCATACAGAATTTGTAGTGCTGACCACAGTTCTTGTGATGTGATGAAACACAACTTAGGCCGTTACTGTAGAGTCAGGTAACTTTGTATTTACAGAAATCAAGACTGATGGGCTTTTTTTTGTTGTTAAGAAGTCCTCCTAAGAGTGTACAGCATCTGGG
Organism: Calypte anna; assembly: GCF_003957555.1. NCBI lineage: Eukaryota > Metazoa > Chordata > Aves > Apodiformes > Trochilidae > Calypte > Calypte anna. The sequence goes on from NC_044245.1 coordinate 122,574,673, forward strand.
GATCAACGTCTTCCCCATTGTCCTGGTTTGGGTAGACAGTTCATTTAAATAAGTGGGTATCATGGTTTAACTCTTCATTTAAATTTGCCTCTCCCCAGGAATGATCCCAAAGACAAGTAGATGTCTTTGGCATAAGATAAGATGTTCTTATGGCATAGAAGCCACACAACTTTAATTCATGTTCCATGTATTACTGTAAAAATAGGAGAAAACAAAAGAAAGGTGAATGGTTTGGGAAAGAAGGTTAGGTAGTGTTTACAGACATTTTCTGCCTGAAAAACTTCAGTTAAAAGTGCAATTGAAGCACAGGCAATATATTCACTTGTAAAAAAATTGTCAATCTGAAGTGCTGATTAAAATTTTCTGCTCCCTTATTTATGAGATGGTAAAGATGATGACTTGATGCACAAATGTATCTTCATATGGGGGGCATAACTCCAACCACTGAAGTTCACTGTGCTGTATCTTCAGCTGGCTTCCCTTCTGTGTCGCAAAGATGCAGCTCAGTAAGTCAAACCTAATTAATAAACACATACTAAGCAGTGAAAGTGTTTTTACTCCAGATGTTTCAGATTCTTTTGGATTGTAGCTGATTTTTCAGAGTAGCGTGGGGCTTTTTTTAACCAGCATTAAGATTAGAACGCAACTTCCTTTAAAAAGGAAGTTTCCAGATAGTAATTACTCTAGAAAATCTTTTTATCTACAGCTCTCTTGTCTCCTACATGCTTGCCTTCACATTCCAGTGCATTCCCATATGGTATGTCTGAATTTAAAGACCACTAAAGGACTGTTTAAAAATAGCTTTTATGCCAAAATTAACATATGGTACAGAAAAATATTTTTACGTTTCCTGTTTAACTTGTGGATTTTATGTGTTGGTTGGCCTGTTCAGTTACACCACCATTCATATCCTAGAGTGAGTTTGTCATGTAAGTCCATATAGAAGTATAAGTTGATCAATTGCTGTTCAGTTACTCCAAGCTAGCAAGTCTAAGTGTGTTGTGTGGTTTTGGGCTGGTTTTATTTGTTTTTCTAAATTTGAGGGAAGGGATAGGTCATCTTCAGTGTTGGTAGCTGAGTGGAATAGGTTTTCAGTAGTGTGTAATTTGTAAAAGACAATTCTTCAGCTTTCCTTTTTCTGGTTATCTTTCCTTGATGAGTTGTTTTGCTCAATGCCAACCATTTATTCTCTGTGTACATACACGGCTTTGGAGTTGGTTTTGGGGGTAGAGGAGGGAGGCAAACATAATTTCTTACTTGTGCCAGTTCTGGCAGATATCTGTAAATATATCTATTTGGAAATGTGTTAACAGTGTTAGAAAGCTTATACAAGATGTAGAATACTATAGCATAGCAAGCTTATACTATATATTTACCCTAACATTCATTGTAGTACATGCAGTAGATGTGTTGGTAGGAGTACAATTTTAGCACAGAGTTTCACTTTACCACTACCTTTTATTGGTGCAGCTTTTTTAGTTGCAAGCTTCATTCTGTCATACTGGGAACAGTGGAACAATGTTAGCATGATCTGTAAAAATGTAAACACAATTGCAGAATTCAGTCACTTCTGGTATTGCCAAGGCTAGGGAGAATTTGAGGGGACATGATCTTCAAAGCTGGGAAAAAAAGTCCCCCTTTGTTAAGCAGCTGTTGTCTTTCATGGTCTGATCATGTTCATGGAAAGTATGAGCTGCGTAAAATTTCCACTCTTTTACACATTTGTTTGCTTGTTAGTTGAGTTGTTCCCCTTTCTTTAGAGTGTAGCGTTGCACATTGCTTTGGAAGGAAAGCATGATACTCGTCTAGCAATCTTAGTTTGCTCCAGGTCTTGTTATGCACAGCTCCCAAGGAAGTATCTAGATTTGGTTGGGTATTTTTCTGTCGGAAGGGTAGGTTTTTTTGTATTTTTACAGATTTGTGTCTCTGACTTGGGCCTTTTTTCTTCAAAGTCCAGTATGAAGACAATCCCTCAGTGTATGTCAACAGAGGTAGGTTTTGGCTTAGTAAATCGGGGATGAATGATGCTGAGGTACCAGTTCATCACAGGGGTTTGGGTTAATTATACTACTGCTTGGAAGACTGCCTGCAGATAGAGAAGCTGACATGGAGATCTCAGCATTTCTTTTCACCTGTTTTAGCATAAAAAGTTGTTTAGACCAAAACTTTCTCTACACAGTAATGGTATCTGTGCTTGCATTCTTACATATGAATAAATACAAATAAATGCCTGTATCCGTTCTTTGTGTATTTGTCTCTACTGCAGTGACATTAAGTGGTTTTGACCAAGAAGTATGGCCTTAATTAGTTCTTATTTTAACAAAAGAGGTTTACAAGCCACAGTGTGTAGCTGACAAAACAGTAGCAATAGGAGTTCTTTGATTCAGGAATAAAGTAAGGATTTTACTGTGTAGACAAACCTTGTAGTGGGAATGGAAATAAACACTTTTTTTTTTTTTCTTCCAGTAGGATACTTTTTTACCCCCTCACTGGGGGGAAACTTGCAGTTTTGAGAACAAGTCAAATTTATTTCCTTGAATTTTTTCTAGTCACTTTTTCAAAGAGTTTGCAAGCACATAGAACGTAACACCAAGACATACTGTGGTTACCAGAGTATTGAGAATGGTTGTTGTTTTTTACTGTATCAAAGGATCTTCACCCTCAATGTCAGGCAGTCTTCAGGACTTTCAGGCAGCCTTCCAGGTCTTATATCTCCTTGAAAACACTAATTTACACCTCAAATATCACCTTAATGAACAGGTGATATGAAATGTTTATGTTGTAAAATCTTTTGAGTTGTCTCTCAAATACTTTGCTTGAGAAAGCTCTTGAGGTACATTCTTAAATTGACTTGTTTGCAGTGTTAGTGGTCTGGCCCATGAGCTTAAAACATAGCCCAGAAGTTAATGGATGAAGGAATTTTCCTACAGTGAAATCAAGAAAGGCTGTTTTCCTGAAAATAGCTTACCAAGTCTCATACTGTTGAATATTTTCATCAGTGATCAGGATAGCAGTGCAGTTGAAATGAAATTGGTGGTCGTGGTCGATAATGCTGGATGACAGGGCTGGGCTGGACTGTTGTTCAGATGGACCTCAACAATCTGTAGGAATTGGCCAGCAGAGATTCTGTGCAAAGATAAATGTCAGGTCCTGCATCTGGAAGAAACAAACCTGTGCATCACTGCAATCAGAATGCTGTGTGGTGACTGAAGAAAAGAACCAGGGCATCCCTGTGGACAGCAAGCTTAGCATAAGTTGGTGCATTCTAGAAGCAGTGATGGCTCCTAGGTGATATTAGCTAGAAATATTAGGACTTCCCTCAAATGGCTGAGGGAAGTGATTTGAATACTCCTGTAGAAATAATGTTCCCAGTTTAGAGTAGTCCAGTACTAGAATGGTGCCAGCAAGCTGGAGGGTGGTAGTCCACTGGACTTTAAGGTGGCTGGGGGGATGGAGAACATGTTACTGAAGGAGAGGAACTGAATTTATTTAGTATGGAAAAGGTGGTGGACTCTACCTGCTGTCTTCTACCATATTAAGGAGATTATAGAGCAAAAGAACCCAAATGTTTTTCAGAGGTGCACAGTGAAAGGGTGAGTGAGTGTCTGTTGTTAAAAGTTATAGCTAAGGGAATCCCAGCTGTTACACAAAGTTGTTCATCATGAGCGTGGCTGTGTTGGAACAGATTGTTTAGAGGGTTTATGGAATCTCTCATCCTTGTAGATACTTAAAACTTGGCAAGATGCAACCCACCATCTAGTCCAGCGTTGAAGTGCCCTGCTGTGAGCAGGAGATTCAGCTACCAGCGTTCAGAGGTCCCTTCAGACCTAAGTTTTTATTTTAGTCTGTGATAGTCCCCAAGAGTAACAACTGCCCCGTAAATTACCTGGATGAGAAAAGCTCTTACTATCTCATATTTCATTGATGTAGTCTCTATGGAGAGATCAGCAAAATAGTTTTCTGATGTGAATGGCATCCCTTTCTCAGGGAGAAGGTTTTCAGGAAACATGACAAGCCAGTTGGAAAGCAAGTGGGCTATGTATTTGGCTCCAGTCAATGGTCATCTGGCAGGGTTAGTTGGTGATAGATGAGACTCCATAGTCAAGGCCATAAACTTTTTTTATGAATGAGAACCAGTAAAAATTAATTTGGGGCAGTACATAGAGTATGATTAAGATTTCACTGGCAAAATGTCTTAAATTTGAGCCTTCTGTTGCAAGAGGCAGATGAGAAGTAACATGTTTGACCCCTTTTCAGAAGGAAGGTTAAAGATGTGAATAATACTCTGGGAGCAAATAAATGGAGTGCAATATATTTTCTTTCACTTACCTTCTCTGTATATATCAGTCTTGGCTGTTACTGCTGTTCTTAGCCAATGTTAGGCAACAAATCCAGCCCTCTGATAGCAATCCAGATTGTATCAGATTATCATAGTTGCCTTTACAGTCCTTGAAAGCTCTGGACTAATTGATGATCCCATCTACTGTGTCCTTTTTTAGTTGATTTGAATGAACAGTCAGTATCAAGAAAACTTAATTGAAAAATAGTAGTATTCTTTATCTCCTCTTTTGGACCTGTTTTTAGTGGTAATATATATATAAAGAACACAATTTAGTTCATTGCATACAACTCTGTCTGATACAGAGTTTTGTATATTCTCGCCCAATGCACCCTACTTCCATATGCCTTTCTCTAATGACCTGTTCAATAACTTCTGTCACTGATCTTTCTCACTAATCTCCTCTTTTATCCCCTACTCAGTAAAGACTTCTGTTTTCCCCAAAAAGCAGCATATGTATGGTTACAGAAAAAGAGCAGAACTTGTCAAGCTAAGGATATTTCTACTTTCTTTCTGGTGATGCCCCATTGTTGTTGCCTTTAAAAGTGAAAATCTGTCTGACATCTGCATATCCTTTTTTTCTGACAACAAACACAACAGAAAATAAAATCCTTCCCTACAGCTTTTGTTCTATAAAAACCTGCACAGCCCTTTCATTGTGTTTTGGGCTGTCTTGGTATCTTCTGAAATTGACATCTTGAGAATGTTAATGCTAGTAGTTAATTTTATCTGTATTCTGCTTTTTTGTTGTTTATTTGGTTTCAGGTTTTTTGTTTTGTTTTTTGTTTTTTCTTGCCTTTGTTCTTTCTTGTTTTGGGTTTTTTTCTTGGATTTTTTTTCTTGCTTTTGGTTTTTTCTTGTTGGGTTTTGTTTGGTTGGCTTTTTGGTTGGTTGTGGTTTTTTTGTTATTTTGGGTTTGTTTTGTTTCATTATTTAGATCAGATTACTGATAAAAAACTTACCCATGCAGGGCAGAAGAATGGGTAGGTATTGAAGGCAAATTGACATTTGAATTACTAACTTACATGCCTTACGAATCAACTAAACTGTAAAAAGATCAGAAAAACTTGGGGTCAGACTTGGGTTCTGGTGATACAGAATATTATTTTTTCTAATTACTGTCTGTGGGCTTTTTGTTGGTTTTTGGTTTGGGGTTTCTCAATACCTTTCCCACTACTGTCTGTGTTACCCTCCTTCCACCCTACCTGCTGTCTGCCAGGACAACTGCATATGTAGTTGCTTTCAGTCTCCTGTCAGAATGATCTGGGTTTAAGTTGACAGGAGCAGGTTTGGGGGGCAGTAGCCTGGGTGGGAGGAGAAATGGGAGATGTTAAGAGCCACAGAGGGCTGTAACATCTTGTATTTGGCTCAGCTACAGTCAGTATCTTACCTGGCTGCAGGCCACCTGTGGAAACTAGCAGGAACTAGGTATTGTACTTCCAGTTCCCAGTCAATATGCAGTTTGTGTCTTTGCTGTGTGGATGAGCTATTAGACATTAAAAATGCCTTTTTTCTTACTTTGAACACATTAATCTAGAAAGCAGATTTTCTAGGTCAGTGAATTTTTCTAAGAATAAGCATTAGATTTAATTATGATCTGCTTAGTCCTGTACTGTGCAGAGGCTGAAGTGTCTGTAGCAACTTCTTATCTCTTGTGGTATCTGTGCCAGTGTTCTTTCATGTTACAGCAGGTCTTCTCTTCAAACTGGGAGTAGAAAGGTTTAGTAGCTTTTATCTACACTATAGACTACAGCTCTTAAGTCTGTTTGGCTCTCTGCCAAGTCTTATACTTAGCTCTAGACCTGTGCAGGGATTTGAACTCCTAAGTACCCTTGAACTTCAATACCAATTAGGAACTTCAGTGTTCCTAATAAACCTCAATTTGTGTTCTCTTAGATGCAGAAAAACTGTGTCAGTGACGGTGTTGTAAATGTGTTCAGCTGGGTAGAGCTCATACTTAGGGTCTGTCTTCCTGTGTGCTTGGCTTGGAGGAAGTTACAAAGTTATTTGTTGCCTATACACAGCATATATGTTATATCTGTGAGCAGTAAAGGCTTGCTATGTTGTTCTTACAGATGTTCCTTCCATGGGGGGGGAAGTGATTAAAATAAATACTTCAATCACTGATCTTGCACTGGTCAATGAGATACAGGACTGTTCTGTTAGAGGGGTAAAAAAGTCTAGTATTTTAATCAGATTATTAAAATAGTTTTATTTTTTTCTCTGCTAGATCCTGGTCTGCTTCAATTTGGAGGCTTTTAGCTTTGATAACATGTCATCTTTGCTCTTGTCCAGAGCTGTACAGCACTACTTCCTCACTAATCCTTTCTTGTGTATTACAGAAAGAAGTTTTACTGCTCACCTCAAAGGAATTTGTAGTTGGCATGTCTGTAGGGTATCTGTCTTCTATTCCTTGAGCTCTTGTGAGATGCCATTGCTGGAGTCCATAGCTCCAAATTAGTGTAAGGAGTTATGTCTTTTGGACACAACAACAGCGATTAGAGTCAGTAATTTAAAAAAATAATCTAAAAACTATTTTCCTCACTACTTTGTTTCTTCAAAGAGAGGAAGATTTACTCCCTTTCCCTTCTTTTCTTTCTGTATCAAAGTAGTTAGGTGGATGGGTTTTCTTGTTCTTTGGCTGCTCAAACTCTGGAAGACCTGGGAGGGCAGTCGTGATCCAGCTTTGCTTACCATTCTCCATTGTGTGTTGGATAGAATAGAATTATAAGCTTCCTATCTATTAATTCCCTTTTGAACTGTTGTCTTATTTGCAGATGAAACCACTGCTACTAACTGTAATACTGCCTGAGCTGTAAATTAAACTACTGTAAATGTCTAATGCTGTGAGGATTTGTAATCTGTACTTTGTTCCAGTAAAACTGTAGGTCACAAGTGTTTCAGTATGCAGCTTATCACTAGCTGAATGAAATTCTGGTGTACTCTGAAAGGATTTTCTTTCCTGAAAAAAAATCTTAAAAAGCAATATAGGGATAAAGTAAAAAGTTTTTAGACTATAAAAAATAGTACAGTACAGACTGTAAAAATGTACCTATTAGCTAGGAAGTCCTTCTCAGACTTTTCACAACAGTGACATTAGGAATCAAGTGTGAATACCTGAGCAATATCCAGACAAATAAAAGGAAATCTGCCTTTTTTCCAGTGCAGCTTGTTTAAAAACTGTGCCTTTGAGGAAAGTAATAGATCTATGACTTCGTGTTTTCTAACAAACTCCTATCTTGGGGATTGAGGGGAAGATTTTTGCCCCACAAATGCAATTTTTGTCAAATGCCTAGCGTGGGTTTCAGGTGTACAATTTATAGTTCTCTGTGATGTGTAAAAATAGCATGGGGTTCACTCATGCAATGCTTACTTTTTACAAAATTACAGAATTTAACAAGCAAGGATCTTTTTAAGGCATTGTTCAGTTTTGAATTACTTTTTTCTTCTAAACTGGAAAAAAGCTGCAAAGACAGCACAAACTGCACAGTTTGTGTAAAGACCAAATGTAAATACAGAAACCAGCCTTTTAAGCTGGTATATTCCATGTAATTATGGTCTCTTGATTTGATGTGGTTATTATAGAGTAATGGAGATGATTGTTCAAAAAAGGATTTAGACACAGCTATAAGATACTTCATATAAATAAGGCTATTCGAAGCACTTAATATACCATTGAGGTATTTTAAGTCAATAAAGAAAATTACACCTTCAGTAGAAAATGTTAGCTCTTGTACCAGCTCGACTGCCTGTAGTGGACCAAGTCAAGTCACTGCACAAAGCAGTTGTGAAGAGAATCCAGTGAAAAATCTTTTAGCCCTGTCATGGAGAGTGAGGGAATAAATGTCCTTACCATAGTAGTTCCTGTAGTATGGAAAAAGGCTTTGAATTTTTGCAGGATGGCGAGAAGAAATGGTGCTGTGAATATTAGTTCAGAGGTCTAATTTCATTGAAATTACGAATGTAGTTTTTTCTTCATTTCAGTAGTTAAAAAATACAAAACTATTTTAAGATCTGAAACTTCTTTTGTCACAGTTTTAAAAAGGATATAGATTTTGCTAAAAAAAAAAAACATGACAGAGAACCCAGGAAGCTAAAGTAGGACTGTGTCTGTACTAGGTACTTCAAGTGACTTCAAGTATGGACTGCTGCCGGGTACTTCAAGTGACTTCAAGTATGGACTGTTGCCAGGTGCTTCAAGTGACTTCAAGTATGGACTGCTGCCAGGTGCTTCAAGTGACTTCAAGTATGGACTGCTACCAGAATCTTGGCCAAAAGAAGCTTGGGAAAATGGCAAGTATATCTGTTGGAGAGGAGGTTGTTTTTTGCCTCTGATAGGGGTTCTTCAACTTCTGTGTCAGTGATGGTAATACTTGATTAATTTGTAAAGATTTATAAGATTAAGTGTTTACATAATCTTCTTCCATATCATTTGCCTTTCTGGGTAATGTAAATAGGATCACTTCCTTCGAGGAAAAAAAAGGAAATAAAATGTATGTAAAAGTGAAACATGGATTATATCAGCTCTTGTATTGTGCCTAAATATGAATATACCAGAGCTCTTTAATCATCTAATAGCTTTTTTTTTCTCCATTTAGTTAGCTTAACTAAACATATAAGTGGGCTTTGAAATTGAACCCTTTGAAGACATGGAGTTAAATATAATTTTTAAAGTGGATCTCGGAGCATACTTGTTGTTATTAAAAATTAAAATTATGTTGCAATAAAGCTTTTTAATTCAGTGCAGTCACAGCTAAAGGCCTCTTCAGTCAAATTGTGTTAGATAGCCTACCCTTTCACACCATGCCTTTTGTAATGGTTCAGGCAAGCAATTATCTGTAATTATTTTTCTGTCTGAAAATGTACCAAAAAACCCATTACATCTAAAATAATTATTGCTAGATCCTTAAAATACATGTTCAATAAACAGACGATCTTAACAACTGGGTGGTAGTAAATGCCTGCCTCTTCTCTCTAATAGTTTGAGCTATTAGTGGGTTGTGGTTTATGGTTTAATTTAAATGTTTTGGGGTTTACAGTGAAAGAAATTGAGTCATCAGAAGGTGAAATTCACTAGCAGGGAAGAGATTAGAACTCAGGTTTTAGGAGACCTGCCTGTTCCTGTGACAGTAAATTCCTTTATGTCATACAGTACTGATGTCTACCTGTCTGTTATATCCTGTTGATGTGCATACAACTGCCGTTTAAAACCTTTTTTTGGGCTTATTTTTGTTCATGTAAGCCATTACATGACACTTTGACATGCAGCTTGTGCGAGTGCTCTGATACACCAAGGCAAACTTCAGAATATTAACAAAATTTAACTTCCATGCTCTGATGGATTTTGAAGCTGGGAGGAGATGTCTTAGATAAGGTGTGCATGGCTGTGCACGTAACACAATTATTCTTGCTTTCTTCCTGCCAGCATGAACATATAATAATAACATGAACGTATAATCATGTAACCTTACCCAGTCCTTTTTCGGTACTTCTAGATGGTAACAATAATGTTTATAAGCTAGCACACCTGTAATAAATTGAGTCAATACCCTATTCTCAAAATAATCCTTTTATACCTGTGCAGCCTTCATGCTGTCACAGCACCCTCTACTTTTTTAATTTTGCAAATAGGCAACTGTATTAAACCTGTTCTGCACTTACTCTTTGAGCAAGCTATGCTACCCTTGGTCCATCAATACGTAAATAGCTTTCTTCCATCATAAGGAAAACGTGCTATTTGTCTGCTTTCAGAAGGTTTTTTTTCTGCTCTTTATTTTTCTTCCTGTCAGATGAAAATAGATTTTGGGTAGAAAATAGCTGTTCATAACCAAGAACTTCCCTTTTTAGCTATTTCAGAATTATGCCATCTCCAACTGCCCTACTGCTTTTGTCAATATTCGTTCTTGCTTAATTAAACTTCCTTTTTTAAATTTGTACATCTTGGCAGGCAATTCCTGCACATGATTTTAAATAGAATATTAAGAGAGAAGATTGTAATTTTCTAAATGCCACAGAGCTAGAGGGTTTCTAATCCAGAGTAAGTGTTTTCCAGTACAGATGACCTCTAGAAAATGGATTACTGCTAACTTACTCTGTTTCATGAAATAACTTATTTTCAAAGAATTGATTCATACTTCTGTAGTAAAAATACCTTGGTTACAAGTAGGTATTTTTCTAGAAGATCATACATGCAGAACCTTCCAGTATTTGTGGTTTCTGCAGGCAGGCATTGTTCCAGTTTGCGTGACAAAAAGTCATGTGAGTGCTTTATTTCTTTTGCACCAGTTTATTTTTGAGCACCAGGCAGAACATATTTCAGTGTTTTTTCTTTTTGTGTTTCATCATATTTTCTCTTGATGGCTTATTTTCTCATAGGTGATTCCTCTGCTTTAATCATGAACAAGTTGAAGTGTCCACACTGTAATTATGTAGCCAAATACAGAAGAACACTAAAGAGACACTTGCTCATTCACACAGGAGTGAGATCTTTCAGTTGTGACATCTGTGGGAAGCTGTTTACTCGAAGAGAGCATGTAAAGAGACATTCCTTGGTAGGTAACTTCAAGAGTGTATGGGTCTTTATGCACTTGTATGAGTGGGTTTTGGTATTTTTCAGATGTTTTGGTAGCTGAGAGAAACACTGTTCTCTGATTTGCCGTAATGTAAATGGTTTTATATTAACCTGAAATTAATGAAGATAACTAACCCTTTGTGATAACTGTATAGCTTATAAATTCTTAATGGAAAATACAGTATCAATTAAGACAGTTGCTGGAAAAGATGATTTGGAAAGTGATGTGATAAAGAGATCACAGAATGGTTTGTGTTGGAAGGGACCTTAAATACCACTTAGTTCCAATCCCTCTGCCATGGGCTGTTACACCTTCCATTAGACCAGGTTGCTCAAAGCCCCATCCAGCATGGCCTTGAACACTTTCCCGGAGGGAGGGGGCAGCCACAGCTTCTCTTAGAGTGTCTCACCACATGTAATAGCATATCTGCTGGTTCTGTAATGCTGCATCCCTGTTTTCTGAGGATACTCTATCATCAGTGGCACAAGAAATACTTTACAACTAGACAAAGCTATAGTATGGTATCTGCTATAAGATTTAGGAAAGAACGAAAAATATCTGAGATGCAGAAAGTAAGCATCCTTCTGAGTTGCATTATAGCAATACCATAATCAGCATTTAAGCTTACCCTGCCCTGTGCTTGTTGCATAACTTGGGATTTGATTTGAGTGCTGTTTATCTGAGGATCCCAAAAGAGTATTATCAGTCTTGTGTATTTTGCAGGTGCTTTGTATCTTGTCTGTAAGGAAATTGAGACTTCGTTGTAATATTTACTATAGGATATCTAAGGTGTGTTTTAGGGGAGTAATAAAAGACAGACCACATTTGTGATGATAAGGTAGTAGCATTTAGCAGCCTTCAGTACCTGAAGGGAGGCTACAAGAAAGCTGGAGAGGAACTTTTTACAATGGCGTGTAGTGACAGAGCAAGAGGTGAAGGCTTCAAACTGTAAGAGGGTGGATTTAGATTAGACATTAGGAGGTGTTGAGGGTGGTGAGACATTGAAACAGGGTCCCCAGCTAAGTTGTGGATGTCCCTTCCTTGAAGTGTTCAGGTCCAGGTTGGATGGGGCTTTGAGCAACCTAGCTCTAGTGGGAGGTGTCTCTGCACATGGCTGGGGGATTGGAACTGGGTGATCTTTACGGTCCCTTCTATCTCAAAGCATTCTGTTTTCTCCAAGCTGTAATATTTAAAAACTCATTTTGGGGCATGCTTTGCAGATACTCAGAAAAGGTTAGCACATGGAATGGAGTAAATTGCACTTCTCCATATTGGTAGCTTTCCTCTGCCCTTTGAGAATCAGTGGAAGTTCCCTTTCCAGCCCTCATGAAGGTGTTTGATAAGTCTCCATAACATCCTACAGTTGGCTCTTCGTTCCTTACTGAGTAGAAAGTGTGGTTGTACGCTACCAAGTTTTAATATGGATGTAGAAAAAAAACTCGTGGTATAAGTTTTCCTAACTTTCCTTTCTAGCTTGTGCTGTCATGAAATAGACATTGTTAGTACTGTGTTAAGAGTAAATAATAACCTGAGGCTATTGTTCAGGTCATATCCTGAAGGGACAGGAGTAGCTATGATACAACCAAGTCTGAAGGACATTTTGTTTTGTAGTGTTGTGTTGTTTAATGCAGTGGTGGAGGTGCTGATGGTATAAGGAAGCTCAGTGACATGGTAGCAGTTAGGTCATGATCACCTTACTGGTGGTGGTACTGGGTGGTACTGTTCAGCATCTCCCAGCAGCTACTCTACTTCTTCCTTTGTGGCTCACAAGAAAAGATGGCAACAGTGGGCTGTAGTCAGTCTGCCAAAAAGGGCATTAGATTTCTGCCCTGTACCTGTTTCTGCTACTGACCAAGTCTTGTAGCTGAAGATTTTTTTCTTCCAGGAAAGGAGATGAAATCGGGCAGAGTGTAACAGAGTGCAACTAACCCTTGCGCTTCAGTTATAGTGTGCCCTTCTTGATGGATTTTTTTTTTCTTTTTATGTTCAGTCAACACCTCAAACATTGTGTTTTGTGTGAAACGTTATCATAAAATGTTTTACTAACAGGCAGCTACTCTGCAACCTGCTGAATAGTAAGCAGGTTGCTTTGTGGGCAGTATCATAAGCAGTCAAAATCCATCTCTATTAGTATTTCTTTGTATTGGAGTATTTTTCAGAGAAGTTAAAAAACAAATTTTTGTTGTAGTAATATTATTAATAGCTCTTTCGTACTATACTCAAATGCAGCCTGGTATGGATATTTTCATCTGTTAATATTTCTCTTCCATAGGTGCATAAAAAGGATAAAAAGTATAAATGTATGGTGTGTAAGAAGATCTTCATGCTAGCAGCCAGCGTTGGAATAAGACACGGATCCCGGCGCTACGGAGTTTGTGTAGACTGTGCAGATAAATCTCAGCCTGGAGGGCAAGAGGGAGCAGACCAGGTGCAGGACACAGATTTCCCTAGGGATGAAGAATATGAGGAAAACGAAGTGGGAGAAGGTGATGAGGAGCTTGGTGATGATGTAGAAGAACAGAATGACCAGACTCGCTGGGATGAATCTGGGGAAGTTTGTATGCCTTTAGATGACTGACAGAGCATATGGCTTCAGGGTGCTGCAGATGGACACTACATGGATTGACTCTTCCACATTTTTGGACTGAAGGCTTGCAAAATATGGTACAGGCTGGGTGGTAGTTACATTGCTGTGAAAAATGTAGGGTCAAAGCCTTATAGTAAAAAAGGATTATTAATTTTTTATGATATTTGCACAGGACTGTACAGCATACAACCATTTGGTTGAATTATACAGAGTCCTCACATCTACAGTCAGTTATCAAAAGAAAAATGTATTTTTTATTATTTATAGGTTATAGCTACTTGGGTCCTATTCAGACATAGTAGTAACTGTACTTATGTTACACATTCATGTATCTGTTAACATGAATGAAGAAAATTGCAACTCTAGTATGGAAAACAAAGACAGCTTTACCAAGTCCACTTATACTTTGTCAGTGAACCAATGAAGCTAATTTGGGCTAATGGCTCTTATTTCTATAAGCATGTCTTTGCCATACAAAACTTACCTCTCCCATACTCTGATAGGTGAAAGCCAATCATTTAAATAAATATGCATTACAGATAATGACAACACCGTAATGAAATTTGATTTTAAAACTTTTGGCTCTGTGCTGGCAGGTGGAATAAGTGAAAAGCACTGGAGAAGTTTAATGATGGCATTAATTTAGTGTCTGTTTCTTCAGTTTTGACTTTTCAATAAAGTTTTTATTGATTCATCAGTTCCAAAACGATCTTGCAGAAGAAATGACCAATAATGACAATAATAAACTGATCAGAGCATGGGTAACTCTTCTCCCAGTTAGTCAAAAGAGATAGTAATACTAAAAGGTATCTGATGTAATAATGTTTCCTCCCTCCTCCTCTAAGGCCCCACTCCTCAAACTTTTTGACTTCCGTGGTGTATACCTCAGTCCCACAGAATAAAAATACAAGGAATGGAGAAAGTGTCATATTAAAACAACTTTCTGGTTGGTAATTTCTTACTTGTCCAGTTTTTGGCTAGTTTATGTGATGTGAGTTGGACACTAGGCCATTGTGCCCATCGTTCGTCATTAAAATGAACATAGACTGTTTTCTATTCTTTTGTACTTAATGGGTTGTTGCTAGTGTTTATTATAAACCAATTATATTTGTCTTGTTGACTTAATTTGCTGGAATTATTTTTTTTTAAGAAAAACAAAAAGTCCAAAGCAAAATAATTCTCTTTGAGTTGTCTGCTTTTCAGGGTGATGTGCTCCTTACACTCTCTATTTCAAATTTTCCAAGAGGCATTGGAACTTGAACTTTTGTAGCCATGTGGATTTTTTTCCTAAGCTTGTAATCTCATACCAATGATTTCAACCTCTTGCATAGGGAGGGGAGGGCATTACACATTCATCTTAAACTCCTCTGTTGTCTAGCCTAAGGCAAATTAATTCAGGCAATTATTGGAACAATACAGCTGATGTACTATCATGTCACTAGTAAATAAGCAGAGCATTTATCATGACACATAGCTAGGCCAGTGTGACAGTACTGTACAAAAAACAAGCGAGGGTCACCATATTTTTCAGCTTTGTTTAATTTTAAAATGAGTATATTTTTCCTATTTTATATCAGGTAACTAAATTATGCTAGTTGTTGTGGGTAACTTTGAACTATGCTTTGACGGACAGACTATTAATGGTGCTCCATCTGATCAAAGTTGGTATGTTTTTAAAGAGACAAGCTTTACTGTTGTCCTTTACATCAGTAGAACAGTAACATAATGTTAAGACATTGTTTTCGCTGACTGAAGATGAGAAAAATTTGAACTACAGTTATATGGGAATTAAAATGCTTTTTTTTATCATCCACTCGTTTCATTGGTAGTTTCCACATCATTGTAAAGCTGACAGACAATTAGTTTTTTGCGGGAGGGTGGGGTGCCTTTTTTTACACTGAAGAATACATCTTATTGTTCTAGACTGAAATGAGTAATGTGTATTTCTGGTGGGGTCCAAAGTAGAAATTAGTTGGGCAAAGATGATATGAATGAAAAAGTATTTTAAACATTAAAGTAATGGTCTGCTTTGTGAATATGTAAGTATAGCATAAAGATTTTTCCATCCCATTTATCCCCTTTTAAAACCATAGTTTACAATTGGTAGATCTGTTCTATATATATAAATATATATATATATCTGAAATTCACCTAAATCTGCTTTATTAGAATACTGTTCACTTAATGCTTAGAAACTGGACCTGGCTCTACATTTTTAATGTATTTTCTCTTTTGTTTTTGTTTTTGTTTTGTTTTTTTTTCGAGGGGAAGGGGGAGTTTGTTTTGTTTTGTTTTTCCTCAAGGTATGAATTTATTCTCTTGGAACTGAATCTTCTTTTACTACTTAAATCATTTATGTATATCTGGTAAATTATGACCAAATTTGTTGTTAGACTGCATACAGTAAATTGAAATATACACTTGGTACACTACAGAATTGTTGTGCTTTTGTTCTGGTTAATTTTGGAAAAGCAGGCTTTAATAGAAATTAGTGTTATTTATAAATATTCAGTTATTATTCACTGGCCTTAATATTAATTTGCAATGTGACAATCATTTCCTTGGTAATACTTAACAGCTTGCCTTTAGAAGTTTGGAGGGATTGGAGGGAGGGGGATGACCACTGAAAGGTCATCCTAGCTCTTTAGCAAGTGATGTTGAAATAGTTTAATGGAATTCCACTGTTCTTGCGTTGGAGAACCAAAATAATCTGTTTAGGAGTTCTGAGCTGTTTATTCAGAAATTATTTTAAATACATTGCTTTAATTGGGAAGCTCTAAATTAATAAATTTCCTAAGAATTACCTTAAAAGGGACAACTCAAGTTTCTTTACTGTTATAAAATGCAGGAAAATATTTGTTTGCACTTCAAGTTGTTTTCCTCTTAAGAAATGCTGCAGCTATGCTGTAGTAACATGGCAGTGAAGTTTAGCTTGTCTAGTTAGGAGTTGGGGTTATTTTTTTGTTTGGGTTTTTTCTTCTTTCAAAAGAAAAAAGATGACTGAATGTCTTCAAACAGTTAAAAGATAGCCAGAGTTATCTTGGGAGTAATGCTACAGGAGTAGCTTTACGAAGAGAATAATGTACATTATGAAAACAGACAAACAGAATTCTAATGCTGGGATTCCACCTTTCTGCTCTTCAAGCAGTGGCAGCTGTCTTTCATAAATAAACACAGAGCATTTCTCTGGCAAGGAACTGTGATGCTGCACAAAATTAATAAATAAATTTATTTTGATTAGAAGTCCCTGTCAAAATAGGTGTGATAAAAAGAAGAGGTTGTCTTGTGCCAGTGTTACTACAGTGCAGTAGCAGGCATTTTCCAAATGTAATGTCAGAAGCATCTTGCAGTAAAAATGCCTTTTTTTTTTTTTTTTTTTCCCTCCAATTGTGTGGAAAATGTTTATAGTTCAGTGTGCAAACAAGTATTGTAGTGAAAGCATTTTCTGAAACGAAACCAGTTCTTTAAGCCAGAAATGGTACCTGGTTGCCAACACAGAGGTGCACCCTAAGAGTTGAAATTGCTGTTCCCCCTGGTATAACCCAAGGTTCTTGAGACATGCAGATGCACTCAGGTATTACTGCCTGCCCCTCTTCTGTAAAGAATGAGTCTAACCAGGTGAAGAGAAGTTTGAGGCCAGGACACTGGCATGTGGTAGGCATTTGGTTGTGGGTCACAGCAGTAATGCTGTTAGTAGAAGATGCTTTCTTTGCCTGGCTTTAAGTTGGTAATGCTTTTTAAGAAGATTTCTTTAAGGAGGCCAGTTCTCTGTGGTTTGCTTGCTTTAAGTTTTGTTTCACTTGACTTTCCTCGTTCTTGCCACCCAGTAACACAAGTCTCCACCTATTCTAAAGTATTTCTCCAGTCTGCTCACGCCACACAGATGCAGGATTCACTTTGCAAGAACTGCACATTATTGGGTGTTTTGTTTCACTTTGCCATATTTAAATGGCTTCAGAAGAGAGAGAGAGAAATAAAGTGTGTTAATTGACAGAACCATGAGCCTGAAAATCTCGTTGTGCCAAAAGGTGGAGAAAAAAAAGAAAAATGTCAGGCTTTTGGATTTGAATTGTTACAGGTGGTCTGTTTTGCTTCTTGAATGCTTTGGGCAGTTGTCACTGTATTTCTCTCTAGCAGAATTTGGTGACCACCTTCTGATGAAGCAACTGTGTAAGAAACACAGTTTTTAATTTACTCAGTGTCTCCAACATTATGGTTCAGGCTCTGCAGAGGTAGTACCACTGAGTAGTTTTCTGTATATGTTTTGCCATTATGTTTCTGTATATGATGCCTTTTTTTGGCATCCTTCTTCACTGTGATCTGTTACCCACTTTTTATTTGATACATGTTTGTTCCTTAGAACTGAGGTTTGCTTTTTATATATTTTCATAGCACATTAATGTGTTTCATTAAACAGTATGGTACAGGTCAAATATTGACACGGGATAAAAAAATGCTTTCACATAGCATCCTTCAACAAACCTGATAAAATAAGTCTTCTGTAATAAAGAAAATACAGGTTTGAAGTCCAGAGGTGGGGGTGTTGTTGAGCTGAACCTGTTGAGATGTTGGAGATCCCACATGTAATTCACTATGGGGTTTTATAATACTTTTATGTGGGAAGAAAAAAAAAAAGTTATAAGGATCCTATGACTTAAATTGGGGAAAAAATACTTAAGTACATTGTATTTAACATTGCAACTTGAAGCAAATGTTTAAAATAAGTTACACATGTTTGGCTTACCTGAATTGATTTGGATTAGCTACTTCAGAATACAGACATAAGTAATTCCTCAGTAACATATTGGCATGTAAACTTAATTTCAATACTTCTAATACTATGTGCACCAGTTTTTAAGTTACCATACTGCAAATAAATTTTTAAAAATAATTAATTCTACCTATCTACCTATTTTTATATGTGCCCTGGCTTCTCCTCTGCAGAGAGATTTCTTCAGATGGGTAACTATTAAGATACAATCTCTTGCTGTAAATTACTTAATTTCTACTATGGTCTTAGAATTTATAGAAAATTGAACCTTTGTTTGTTTGAAGTTTGTATTTTAAACTTCACTCATAATAAGATCATTGTTAAGATAAAGTTTCTGAAAACCAGCAACCTAGATAAGATGTGTATACCTAAAACTGGACTTTAGACAAACCTTAGCACAACGTTTTGCTGATCACTTAGGAGATACTTTCAACACAGTCTGGTCTGTACCAGAAGGATTGGATCCCCTCTGAGTTGCACAGTGTGAACCCAAAGCTTTTGTACTTTGTTTCCTCTGGTTGGTGCAACCAATATGAACTGTTCTGGAAAAATGCTTTCACCTGGATTTCTTAAAAAGCTGTTTGAGTGAACAGTGCTGGACCTGGGTTTGAACTGATCCGTTGGCTTCTGTTCTCCTCCTAAATGAGTGCTGTTATTGGTGGGTTATGCACAAGTGGGTTTCTTCCATTAATGATGATCAGACCCATCAGCTCTTTTCAAGGATTTGAAAACTTTTGAAATTTTGCCTTGTAGAGAAAATATTTAATTCCTTACCCTGGATAGGCAAGTCTGCTTGTACATCTTGACTTGGATTCTAGGAGATGCTGAGGCCTCTGTCTGATCAGCTTTTCCTATTAGCTTGCTCTGCATAGCTTTCTGTCTGGTACCTGGGTAAAGAACATAAGAAAATTGTCTTGTGGGGAACAGTAGCTCTGGCTTTGGGGGAGCCTAGAAGATTAACTTGTAGGCCTATTGAAAGAACTTATGCACTGTTAAATTTATCTGAATGGTGTTTCTCAGAGAATTCATTCAAGACTTGAATCTATTTTCAGCTTGTTAATAAAGTGCTGTGTAATGTTTTCTCATTAAGTGTATGTAATTACCATGTTTGGTCTAAATATATTAGCAAAAGAGCTTAAGATTCCACAGAGTAGTGTTAACTTTGTAGCTAGAAAGCAGCAGGAAAAGAAAAATGTTTGTTAAAATTGAGCAAATTTGATCTAATTAGGTAAGAATTAACATTGGCAACCAGTTGGAGAAGGGTAACTGCAAAGCTTGTAATTAAAAAAGCCAGTGCTGAATGAAATGGTCAGTAGCTGCTTTTTAGTGGACCTGAAGTCTTAGCTGCATTCATCAAGGACCAGAAAAGATCCTTATCTTTGCTGCATGGTTGAGCTGATGTTGCTGTAAAACCCTTAACTCTTGAAATGCTGACCTTCAAAGGGTAGCCTGACCATCAGGTCAGCCTCTTTCTAGCCCTTCAGCTTGAGAACACCAGGGGAGAAGACAGCCCCAGTCACTTTCAAGTCAAGGGGTTTTTGAGCATGTAAGTGATTATACAACCTCAATCCATTTCTTTCCCAAATTCATGCAGTAGAGGCATTTTATTTTCATTTTATTCCAATATTTTATGGATACTAGATACCAAAATTGTCAACCTCCAACTCTGAACACACTAGTAACTCTTAAACTCCCTAGTCTGGAAGGCTTGCTTTTATCAGTCGTTATGTGCTGTGTTCTCCTGCGATCCTGTCTCCCTGGCTTACATCTTGCTCAAACAAAGTCTGAAGCTCCAGCTCCTGGGTATAGATTGCAAAATGCTATCAGTGAAGTTTTTTTGCTGTGTTTCTCTGCTGAAATGATCTATTAAGTAGATATTTTTCTCAAGGAATACTGATTAGTGAGTGACCTGCAGTGGTGTTCATACCATCTTTCTGCAAGTTCTCTGCATCCACTCGAAAAATCAGACTGCTGAGGTAAAAAAATACAGTATCAGTGTCTATGCATTTTTCTGATTTTTCTCAGAAATCCAGGTTAACCGGGAAGAGCGGGAAGGTTTATCTTTAACCTCTGCATAATTGGAATTTAGCAAGTTAATTGCTTTTAAACCTTACAGAAACTTGGATGGCATGATGTTTAGAGCTGCGTGGGATATGTAACATTCTGGCTGAGCTTGCAAAAGTTACCACTGCTGTTTAGTTGTGTTCTTTCAGAACTATTCAAGTTGTAATCTCAAAGTCATCTGTACTGTCATACTTCTAACATAATTTACACCTTCAGAGTACTGGCCCACTTTCAAAAAACAGCAAGATACAAACATGTATGATGCACACAGAGAAGTTATAGCTTCCATCAGGAAAGAGTTACTGATTACTTTCTCCTAGAGTCCTGAAATGATCATTTTTACACCCTGGAAGATGTGGAAAGGAGCCCGCTGTATACTCGGAGTGGAAAAAAACCTGTAAATCTGCAGTAAACGGGTGTATATTCATACTGGGAACAGACTTCCCCCCCCCCCCTTTTAATTTCGTGCACCTTCCTCTGAAGCATTTTAGTTTTGAACGCTGAATAGAAGTATAAAGAGACCACTAGTTGGTCTCAACTCATAGGGTAATTTTGGTGCTTATAAACCATTTAAGTTAATGAAAACGTGATTTCACTGTAGTGCTGCACACCTTCAAGTTGTCTTTACTTTCAAGTTGTTTCTGTTTGCACTGCTTTAATAATGGCACCTATTAGAGTGGTGATTACACTGATCACACTGCTTGATAGGGCTTTTTAAAAGCTCTTTTGTTCTACATTTGTGGTGTGTCCCGCTGGGTAATCTCAGGGAGTTTATATTGTCCAACATATGTCCTGTAATTTATTTTTTTCCCCCTTTTTGCTGAGATACTTCACAAAGCTCTCCTGAAGCACTGTGAAGAACGCTATTCCAGAGCCAAAGTACTGATTACTTGTGTAAATCTGTGGTGGTTAATGAGAAATATTGGAAGTTCCTCTTCTTTGATGTAGGTTTAAAAAAGAATCTAAAAGTGAATGTGGTTTTAAGTTACCACATCAGATGATTTAACTTTAGCATATACTCATTGTGATGGATGGTGACTCATTTCTTTATCATCACAGGCTAAATCTGAAAACAACTGTTCTCTGAGAAGCATTTGTACCTCTTTATCTTGCACAAGATCCACTTGTTTCTCTTCACAGGCTGGAATGTGCTTCAGGTGAGCTTGTCATTATCTTATTCTGTTACTGGCTCTGAAGTGATTGTTCCTCTGGGTCCATGGATGACTTTGCTGGAGATGGAAAAGCTCTGCAAAGGAGTTCTGTAAGAACTTAATGGAAAAGAGGCACTGGGTCTGCTCAACCTGAGTGAACAGTTGCAGAGCACACTTGATCTTTCTTGGTGCACTCATCATAAATAAGAATTAAACAATGGGAAAGGAATCATGAAGGTACATAACACTACTGTCTTCTGCTGGGCTTGGTGGAGCTTTTTTGTGATGCTGCCTTGCTTTTACTGATGGTGATTGGCTTTCCCCACAGCTACTGAAGGTGGAACAGTTACAGTCAATATTCAGAGTGAATGCATCACAGACATAAGCCAAACAACTCTAACAGTAGATTGCCTGCAAATTTGCTGTGTCCTTGTGGTGTGTCCTGAAAACTGCTAGCAGGCCTGAATATTTAATAAACTATTTGTAAGCAAGTAAACAATAGTTTTTAATTTTAGATTTTTATGCCATTCTTAAAATATTTAGGTGAAGTGTCTTTAAATGTAGTTCAGGGGGTTTTATGTAACCAGTATTTGGAACTATGTCTCACTAACTGTAAATTACTGCGAGCCATTTGTATTTCTGTAACTTGACAGGGGGCTCTCAAAGCAACATGTTTAAGATCAACAAGTAACCATGTGGTTGCTGGAGCTGAGATGGAACCTGCCAGTCAGCTCTGGAGCAGGGAATGGCAGGAAACAACGGAAAATATCATGCGGGGGGACCCTCAGCTTTGGCACAGCAGGGAGGAGGACCCCTGCTTTTAAGAATTCCTTTCCCAGGAATTAGATTTATGTACTTTGGAAGGCGGAAGGACTGAGTCAGCCCTGCTGGAATTTGAACTTTTGTGCTAGGGCGCTCAGATACTTCTAGTCTTAGTTTACACCGCATCCCTTTTAAGAGGAATAAGTTTTTTATAGTATGTTGGAGCATTAAGGCTGCAACCTGTTGTTACCATGTGAAGGTCAGATTTAACTGGCCCTTAATTTGATGTTTAATTATTCTCTTGAAAACTGCTTCTACATAAGAATTTGAGAATCCCCTACTTGACACCCTGTGTGTGTAGTCAGTATTTTAAGCAATTGATACATAAAAGATAAAATAGGCCATACCTTTTCACATGCAAGAAGGGTGTTATCTTTCATCTTGCAGTTGTTGCTTCAGACAAGGAAGCTTGAGCTCATGTTGCCTTCCCTTGTTCCTGTATGGAGCCTGGTTAAGAAATTCACTTTGAAATGCAGCCTCCCTCAGCTGCATTTCCTGTATCATCTGAAACATCAAACTCCTCACACCATGTTTAGCTGATCTGCTAAGCACGTAAGTTTAAACTTTATATTTTTTCTTTCAAAAAAAAAACCCTAAAAACCAGCCCAACTGCTCTGTGTTTTTCAGATGCTAGAATAAAGGTTGTTCCTGACCATTTCACTTCTATGTTCAGGATGGTGAAAGCAATATCTTATTAATGCATTTAATATTAATATAATATCACCTTTGCCTTGAAGCAGTCTCTGGTGGTTTCATGCTGAGGGAGTGCCTTCAGGCACAACTGTAACTATGAATAAAACATGGTACAGAGCACAGCTGAGTTAAGGAAATGCCATAGATCTTTCAGGCAAGTAAAGAGGAAGAAATGAAGGAATGGCTAAAGCTCAAGCTGCTAAGTGGCAAACCTTGCCAGGCAGCCTTGTGCCATGAAAAGCTTTTCTCACAACACAGTCGTGTCCTTTCCTATTTGCTCTCTTCCAAGAAGCAATGCTCCTCTGCCTCTGTAGCATGTGGTTTTTGCCTTAGTGTCATCTCTGAGGGACAAAATTCAAGCATATCAGGTGTCCCACTTTCTCACCAGGGAAAGGGTTTTTCTGTTGAGCTTGCTGTGATTTAATTTGCACCTTTATTTAAACAGTTGAGGGAAGAGTGTGATGATTGTTGAAGCCTCGGCTATTTAGTAAACTGCTACAAGAAATTGTGTGTGTTCAGCTTTTCAAATTTTGATACCAAGCTCTCTCTCACCTTTTAACAGAGGTCACATGTTATGTAGGTGATGCAGATGACAGGCTCAATATTGACAGATTTTGTGTTAAGTTTGTACTCTCACTCTGTGTTGGTTTGCGAGGAGTTGGTGACTGACACGACTGATTCACAGTCTCCCCTATCATCCACTGTCATCAGCTCCAAAGCAAAGGGTGGGGATTCAATTTCTGACTCAAATCCTTTTTATGATGTTTGCCAGCTAAGCTGCCGGTGCTAGTAAGCTACTTTACACTTAAGCTTTATCAGTTTGCTACTACTGTTGTTTAATCTAAGTAAACTACAAATCAGCCTTGTCGGATCAACGTGATTTAGCAGAAATAACGAGGGAATCAGCACAGATGCTATGCAAAGGACAAGTCTGCTTTTTCTCAGGTCTAGCTTGTTTAGAAATTACTGTACTCTGACAGGTATTTTCAGAATAATAAAAAATATTTTCTGAAAATTTATCCATGTCCAGTTTCTCACATGGTGGTGATAATATTTTCTTGTTTTCCAGCAAACTATAAAACTAATCAAAACATTTTGACTTAGTGTTCCCTTGTCCCATTCATCCTTACTTCAGGCTGAGTGAACATGCTTTTAAAAAGGACTCCTGTTGAGTTGCCTTATAGCTTGCAGCACTTCAGACAGTGAAGGACCAGTGCCCTTTGTTAGGCGTCTACAATCCTTTCCCATTCTGTTGCATAGATGTTTTTCATCAGCAGAACATTGTTTTTTGGCCTTTTTTCTGGTTATTTAGTTTTGGTTTGGGGTTTTTATGGCTTTCTAGCTAAATATGTAAACATAATTAAGAACAATAAGGTATTGTTCTGAAGTATTGCATGAATTGCTCTCATTAAACTATAAAGTTTGGATCAGTTTTTTTCACCTTGTTGAAGCAGGGAAGTGCCATTCATTACTCAGCACAGTAAAAACAAACAAAAAACCAAACCGAACAAACCAAAAAAACAGAAAAAAACATGAAACAAGCAAACCCTGGGCTTGGGCATTTTCCTAGTATTTTCTAATGTTTTGGTCTGTATCTGCATGTTAATAGGACACAAACCCAGAGCTGACAGAAGAGATGACAGAGCAAAGGCAATTCAGTTTTCCAGGTGTCTTTGGTCACTGGAAAAAAACATGACACTGAGACTGGCACTGGGACAAACAGCAAGGGTTTTCAGTCCAGTTCCTATTAGAACTCCACACCCTACAAGACAGTCATCTTTGCATTATTCTGGGCTGTTTCTGTGCTGACAAGACCAGAAGACTTGAGCTATCTTGTGTCTCCTGAGGTGCAAACATTTCAACTTAAGCTGATGAAGTAAATTCATCTGAGTCCTTGAATTAGTTTGGATCAGAAGATCAGTTCTGAAGCAGAACTTTCCACCATCCCCACTTGCCTGTCTTTAGTTTATATTGCTGAGTACTCTGAATGCATGGAGTTACTTTTTGGATGAAATTAGAAGACATACTTCAGGAGTGCTCCTCATGTGCTTCAGCCACTCAAGCCTCACTGTCTGTGGGACCAAATTAGAGCTAATTCAAAGGAAACTTTTGTTGAAATGTGTCAATTCTGGACAACAGTTCTCAGATCTGCTTTTATGGAATGATGGAACTTAAAGACTTGGCCAAAGCAGTGTTACCCCCCAGCTGCAGTGCTTTTGCCTGGAGCAGTTCTACCAAAGACCAAAATAAGGGGACACAGAATTTTTTGGCTTCTAAAGTAATTACTGAAAAAAAGTGATTTGCAAACCATGACAATTGCTGGCAGTTTTTCCTACCCAGGGTCTTTAGCAGTGTGATGTTGCACAGGATGGGAGCTAGAGTTTTCCTCTCCTGCTGATGAAGCAGTATCTGCAATCTTGAACATTTGTATTTGTTTTCTGTGTTGCTTCAGTATTCTGCTGTTGCTTCATTATATTTTTATGAAGCTGAAACCAGCAAAGTTTCTTTACATCATAAAATCTTTAAGTTCCCTTTTAAAACTGTTCTGGTGCAGCATAGTGTGTTTACTGGAAGTGCCAGTGCTGACAGCAGGATTGGTTTTCTGTAATTCGTGGATGTGATTATTGTGACCTTTTTCTAATATGGTAGAGGGGAAAAGGACAGCCTAGAGCTTCCCAGGTGCAACCCTGTTCGTGGGGTATTGTGATGGTTGCTGAACATCTTGCTGAAAAAAAGCTGTACAGGCACTGGCTAGCACCACAATGCGAATACTTAGGTAGCCATTCTCCATTGCTGCATGTTAAAACACTTCATGAAACTGCTCTGACTGAACACAGGACCAAATTATGGTACTTCCCTTTGCCCTGCCATCATTTTTGGTTTGAGGTTTTTTTCTGGTTTTGCTTCTGCCAGCTGTGGAAGCTGTGTCCAGGCGAGTTGTGCACACACAGATCTGCCTGATGTGACTTGAGCTCCTGCTTTGCTGTTTAGCACAGGACAGTTTGGGGGGGAAGGGGAACAGAAATAATTGCACAATAAATTGTAGGTAGAGAGCTAAAGCTGACTGAACTCAGCAGCTTTTTAGTCCTCTACTTTTGACTGAACCTGCCTAGAATCATTTTATATATATATATATATATTTTAATCTCTTTAAGAAAAGACAAGTAACCACTGCTTTTTATATAATTTCCGTTGGAAAAAATAGCACTTTTAAAACAAAACTTGTTTCTTCATATTCTACGAGTTTCAATAGCTAGGTACTTAAAGTATTCTGATAAGTCACCACCTAACAAGACTGCATTTACATATGGCAAAACTCACTCAGAAGCATTTTACTGTCTATCGTTCTACCACATTAAGTGCTTGATCAATAGCATTGATTTTGATCACAACTTTACATTTGTAAAAGTTACAGTTTGACATGCACTCGTTACTGTTTATGAAGCATATTCAGAGTGGAAAGTGGTAATGTGAGAAACTAAGCTATACTTATTTTTTGTGTGTGCCCAACTGCTTCAAATGTAATTGCATGTGCACATAACAAGGATTAGCTTGGAAATCAGCTTTCTAATTATTCTGTTATTCAAATAAATCACTAAACTTTGGTCATGCAAAGTGACAAACTTCGTCAACCAGATTTTCCAAACATGTTTTAAATGTGTAGCAACAAATTAGCACTTGGGAAAATGAGAGTGAGGGGTAGAAAAATATCCCATGTTTGCAATTGTATTAGAATGTGTCAAAGAATGTTAGAGAGTCTTTTTTTAATTCACATTTAAGAGTGAATTCTATTTTAACAACTAGCTTATTTCAGAGAGAACTATCTTCCTGAAATCCCACTTAATTCCCTTTCAAGCATCTCCTTAGAACCCACTTGATTTAGATCCTTGTCAGGAAGTAGGTGCATTAGATTTGATTTGCAGCAATCTGCATAGCCCCAGTTACACATGTCAAAATGAAGTAGCAGCAAGATCCCATTCTTTGTCCACCTTTTTTTGTGTTTGTTTTTGTAAATGACCTTGGTGAAATTACAAAAAAGTTTATAGTCTGCTTTTCCACCCAGAGCCAATATTGACTTTAAAGCTCCCTATGTCATTGAATCACACTATTGTAGTCCTCTGTTCTGTGCTGTCTCGTACTCTTCCGCCCCTGAACCCCTAAGCTCTTTCAGGGAAGTTTGGTGTATAACGTGTTGCTCTTATGCTCATATTTATGCAGCTGCCTTTGGTCACTCTTGGAGAGCAAGTTTCTAGGTAAGATCTGTCCCTTCAGCCTGAACCAGGATGGCAGGGTTTACTCTCACAGCACTTGGCATGACTTTGAGTGTCATCAGCACTTCTGTCTTGTGACAGACTCTTTCCAAATAGTTTCACCTCTCTGTACTTAATTATCTTACTTAATACACACATTCATATTAATAAAAAATTGATCCTCTGATAAATAAAATGCCTTTGTGGTGGCCCCATGTCTGCAGAATTATGTATGAGTCCTTGGCAGAGTTGGCAGATGCTCTCACACGTTTGATTGTCCCTAAAACTGTAGCAAATTTTAGCTGGACATTATTTATCTCTGACTGCTATGGAGAATAAAAATGCTGTGTGTTTCTCTGAGTTGTGCTGCTAGGAGAGGCATCAAAGCTTCCTTCTGGAAAGAGGCAAGGGTTCTTGACAAACAGTAAACTTAAGTAAAATGAAGGATGGAAAGTACGCAGGCAACATTTTTAAGTAAAGGTAAAAGAACTAACTGCTTGCACTAGGAAGACTGAAGTAGTCACTTTTCATTAGAACTAAGGAATGTGGCTTCTAGTTTTAATTTACAATGAGGTATATGAAACATTCACAATCTCTACCCTTAACACTGGTGTGTTTTTCTACCCAAACAAAGGCAAATGTGCAAGATTTATGCCAGCACCAGCTTGCATCCCATTTTTACTGTCTATATTCATCCTACCCATTTCACACATCTGCTTTAGAACAAGATGAACTTAAATCAGGAGGTGCTTATACTTTTTTAGTAAAGATAAAAGAAACCTCTTCCAGAGGAAGGGAGTTGGGTGCAATTTAACAACCCAGAAATGGCTAATTCATATGATTTTAGATGATTTAGGGTATCTGACTTGGCCTTCTGAAAACTGGATGGGTGACTTATATATCCTGCATGGGAACTGCCAGCCCCATATGGATGCTTTGAAGAACTGAAGTACTGAATTATTTCCATAGGATGGAGTTAGGTTTGATGCAAGGAAACAGTGCAGGCATCTACACCTGAGGTATATGTCCATTAGTCAGTGGAGAGCTGGCCACCACACCAACTGCACTGGAAGTTCAGCTCAGACATAGACTAAAAAGCCACTTAAGGGACAAGTTCCTGAGCATCTCTCTGAGAGTAAACAGAATCACTCTGCAGACTGCACGGAGCCTATACAGACAGACAGATATCTGAACCTATGTGCCTTGGTCTGGAGGAAAAGCTCAACTTGTATTTGGCCATATAGCAGTTTCACTTGATGCATCTATTGCTTATTGAATGTTTGTGAGGAAAAAAACAAAAACCAAAACAGAGGACCTTTAAGCTAAAAGAGCCCTAGGTAAGACTTGGCAATATTGGGTATTCAGCCTTGAGAAAGGCCAGGGAAATGTTTGTTGCTGGCTAAATGCTGGTTTGTACAGTGATGTTCCCTCCTCTGCTGAGGGAAACAGGGTTTGTTAAATGAAAAGGGATGCATGGAACAGCCACTTGGCAATTGTCTTCAGCAATTCAGAGGAGTCAAGGCTTTTGTTAGCTACTTGAGCCAAAGAGTAACACTTACCTTTCCTTTATTCTTCATTTCACAAAGCAATGTGGTATGGCAACTTTCACCTGTGTGTGAGTCAGCCATGGCAAAGAGCACCACAGCCAGGCAATGCCGTCTGCCAAGGAAATCCTCAGTTTGGAATCCAATTCTTTAGATCAGAATGTCTTTAGAAGTAGCTGTTGCTCATTATTAGATTCTTAAGACCACAATGTGCAGAAATTATCTCAGAATCTCTCTTGTGGGAGAAGCTGTATTATTCACCCTTGATAGATTCATAGAGTATAATAATTAAAGGGAGTCATGAGTGAAGCAAAAGCTCAGCAAAACAAACTGGTGCTGACATACTCAGATAATGTCAACTGATAGCTGGTTGGCATTATGAATTGTTTTATAATTAGGTAATTAAAGCAAGTCTGTACAGACTTTAACTTTCAGGAAACTATAAAAATACATGTAGCTGTAAAATTATATTTAGCTATTAATACCTTGTCAGGTCTGTCATACCTGCTCATAGAAGACCTAACAAAGAAGTTTATGCATGCACAGTCTCATGCATTTCTTTTAGAAATTGTGCTATGAAACAGCCCAATCCTAGAAAAACAAATTACAGTTGTAAAGGTAGATGTAGTTTTTTGCTTTTCAAGTTGGAACTGTTATTAGAGCTTTTTTAAGGACCACCAGAAAGCAGTTTCACTGACTTGGCTGAGACTGCAAAAATGTCAGGTTTTGTATGCAGGGTCTCTAGACTGGGAACTAAAACTGTTGGTTACTGGAATTCGGATTTCTTTGTTTGATTTCTGTTGCTCTGCCAGGAAACAGATCCTAGGATTTCACAGGAAAAACAGATGTTAAGAGGTGTTGAGCCCTGAACTATATCACATTGTCCTCCTTTTGGATCTTGTAGGTCCAAAGTAGAAGCAAGGAGGTATTGTACATAATAAATGGATATCTCATGACAGACATGGAGAAGAATTAAGAAGAATTAAGAAGAATTAAGGCAGACCAGCAGATTCACAGTAAGTAAAAACCATCTGGAGACAAGCCTGCAGAACTAACTACAATCTAGGATGTTTATTTTAACTCACTTGGAAGTCAATGAAGTTTTATACCTTTAGCCTGGGGATGGATTTTGGTTCTTTGTATCTGAACTTCCAATTATCTGTCCAGAGGACTCAAGGTCTTTTAAACTTTGCTTAAAAATAAGCAAAGTAACTTGCTAAAAACATTTTACATTTTTTCAGGGACAGATGATGGAGACTTCTTTGCCAGCTATTTTTAGTTTCAGTTGACTGGTACTTTTGCAGAATTAGTCTCCCCAAGTTATATACAACAAACAGGCTATTACAAACATCTTCTGCCTTGGGTATTTCCTCCTAATACTATAAAAAGTAAATGAGAGAATGTATATTTAAAACTCAAATGGACTAAAACCAGAAGAAATATCACAGGCTCAGAAATGGCTGAATTGGCTGTTATAAAAAATTCCTCAGTTTTGAGGTGCCTTATTTTGGGGGGAAGCAATATTGCTGAACAGGTCATACTGCAACAGTAGGTCCCTTTCACAAAAATATAGGTGATATCAACTGTAAATTCAATGCATTTTATGCAGCATCTTTTTTTAAAATTAGAAATAGTTTCTATTTAGAAATAGAAATAGTCTATTTTTATTAGAAATAGAAATGTAGATTAGAAATTTACATTGGTAGATGTATCCAATACATCTTTGATCATAATGCATTTGACTCACCACAAGAGTAAAAACTGTAGAATTCCTAAGGATGTGTCCATTACTAACCAAATCTGAACTTATCCACTAGACAGCTGCTAACATTATGAAATTTATGATGAATAAACCAAAATGGGTAAGATACATCAGCAAACCGAATGCTGCCAATAAAAATTGCTTTGCAACTGATTTTATACAAGCAGTTTCCTTGCACTGGGAAAATCCTTCTAACAATTAAAAAAACCTTCAGGTGCTTTGGAAGCTGGCACAAATTTACTTCCTTTGTTTTTCTTATGCTTTATTTATGACCTGCCAAGTGCTTATAATAGAAAAGCAGGGAGCAAAACTTGAAAATTACTAAGGTTTAGCTACAGTGCCATACAAGGCAAAAAAATCTGAAATGGTGGTGTTTTCTCTTCCTAATTCTGATGTCACAAAGATGTAACAGCTCCAAAGGTCTGTGACTGTCTCCAAATCTGGATGACAGGCACATGTTAACCACATGTGCATAAACATGCATATTTATTGGAGTTCCCTAGGTATAATTTTGTAAAAAGGGATGGTCATATTTGTTCCACCACAAACTCCATAAGAATTCCAGTACTAACTTTATAATTTATTTGCTAAATTAGACAATACAGCAGTGAGTTTAAAATAACCTGCCACTTGTGTGCACTGCTAATGGTCTGCTAAAGACCTTGTTGTCCCCATCTCAAAGGACAATATATATTCTGCTTATGAGCTAAAAGTTTAGTTCTAAAGAACTCTTAAAGGCCTAAATTTTATGAAAGATCATTGTCGAAGTGAGGTGTGGACAGATTTAGAAAGCAGTGGTATTATAGGCGAGACAGAAATTGGCCTAAACATCACCATCTTGACACTTCAACTTTTAGGTAACCAGCACTGGAAGCTTATCTACTTCTGTTTTCCATCTATAGAGTAGATGTGGTATTACCACTGGAAGGGAAAAACTTGAAGTGTAGAGTGTGCATTGACATGTACAACGTACATTGGTTTTGAGCTCCACCTTCTTGTTTAGGCTTTCAGAGTCTGACACCAAAGAAAGATGGGGCCAATATATGAAACTCTCAGTACCACAAAATGGAGCTGGGAGACCCAAAGCTCTGTTTGGGATCATGGTGGAGCACTCTAAGCACTGAAACTGCTATGGGCAGAAGAGATTGTATTTAAAATAGATGAGAAATGTAACTGGGATCAGTCTGAGGGAAAATCTCTACCTCCTCCAGCAATTTTCCTGAGTGCAATGGATTGCAATATATTTTTCCCATCTGCACCTCAAGAAAAGGGAGGGAATGAGTTTTTCTCGGCTGTTTCATCTGAGAGAGTGGAAATTCACTGTGTACACTTGGATGAAAGCTTTTACTCTCAAATTATTTACAGAATAATAGCTTTGTAGCCAGAACTGGAAGAGCAGTAACAGTTACTGAATAAATGAGGCTGGTGAGGGTGGAGGGACTGGAGGGGATTGTGCAGCTGGTCAGGGAGGAGGGTGCCCTGTAGCTGGGGGCAGCCACCAGAGAACAAACATCTCGGGGTGGGGGGAAAGGCCACGTATCAGTGAGCTGGGGAGTCACAGTTCAGAGATTTAATACAAGTGGGTGCTGTAAGTATTTAGAATTAGAAAACTGCCTTCATCTCCTGCCAGAGTTGTTCTGCATGAGTGGTGTTTTTTGGTTGGATGCCGGTAGCCTATTTGGCCTCCTCGTGTTATAAATTACTGTTGAGGAATTGTTGGCTTGGTCATAGAGCAGTATGGGCTTGGGTTTTTTTCCAAATATCATGTGATAACTGGAATCATGTAGTCACTGCAATTTTGTATTTTTTTTAGTTCTGGCTAGAACAGAATATTTTGATACAACAGTTAATATGGATGCTTGCTGTTCTCTTCTTGCAAGAAACAGACCTCTGCATACCACTTCTTAAACCTCCCTCTTGATTAAGGAACTCACAAAGGGGAGGTGCTAGCTTCTGTGGGGGGTTTTTTGCAGCTCATTTTATAACTAATTCTCCTTCTCAAGTTTTGAGTTGCAGGAATCAAGCAAAAATTGAAACAGAACTTTTCTAAAGAAAAAAAAAATCAAATAAGCCCCACAGCTTGCACAGTGCTTGGAAAATGTGAGTTAGGTCCACCCTCATGCTCCAAAAGCAGAAAGCAAATAGAAGAATTTAACAATGTTTCCCAAAATAAATAACCACAGTGTGGGGGCACACTTCACTGGAGGTGTGTGTGTGTAGGAATTGCTCTTAATTTTTTCTAATCCTCAAATTCAGCACATCTGCCACAAACTAAATAAGCAAATCGTTATTGGAGTCAGGGAAGGACAAGCTAATATAAAACAGGCTGAGGCATAAATTAGTAGTCATGGTAATCTGTCACAGGTGAGTGCTCCTGAGAGAAGTGACTTGAAATGTCAAACAAACCTTCTATTGAAATCTGGGAATGTATTTATCCAACCACTTTATTTTAATCTAAGAATTAGCAACAGCTACTACAAAAAAATGCATATAGAGAAACATGAACACTGCAAGCTGTTGTAAAACATACAACAATGATAAACTCCCTTCTGGGGCTTCTCTGCCATCATAGTGCCCGTGTAGCCAGGTGCACTGCTGAGCAGCCACAGAAAGTCAGGCCTCTCTCAATCAGATATTATGGAAACTCGAAGCTATTCCAATGGTCTATGGGATTCAATTTCTTCTTTTTCTTTGCATCCATTAGAATTGTCAGTGTCAAAGAAAAGAAAAGTTGGGATTCCTGCATAATCCTAATTCCAACACTGGAGTTTCTGATTTTATGGGGGAAAAATGACCCATGGTTCAACAAGACCAAGGATAAAACAGTGACAGCTGGTGGCAAGTAAAGGTGCTCCTCTCCTAAATGCTTCCATACTCAAAGCAACTGTTAATGCCAACTTTGCCAAAACTTTTAACACTTCAGGCTCAAGATAGTGCATTAAGCTCAAGCTGATGATCAGAGGAACACTGAGGAAACTGCTAAGCAGATGTTAGAATTGCTGGCCAAACTTGGCAAATAATTAACACTTTGACTAAATGACTAGACTCAATAGAGCACACACACACACAGTGAATGGGGGCTATTTCTGGAGTGCTGGGGGAGCATTATGACAGAATGTTTGTTCTTACAGTTCAGCCACCCTTAGCCATTCTCTCACATTTCCCCCTTCAGACTGGAACAGTTTAAAAAATAATTCTGTCTGAAGTGCTATTAAATTTGGAAACCAAATATATTTAGCCCTTGTTTCATGAAAATTACTGTCTGCTCAGGTTCATGTTGTTTTGATCAGAACTTGATGAATAGCACACAGTTAGCTTTCTTTTTTAGGTGTAAAGGTGAAACAATGATCCTAGAGCCTTTACTGAATCTTTGTGATATGGGCTGTTTGGGTATAACAACAAAGCAGGTTTATTTGATGGTTAAACAGTCTTAACCGAGCTAAATAGCTGAGACAGCAAATCTTTATTTAGATATAATTGCAACAGAATCTAATTAACAGTTGTATATTAAAGACTTGAGAGCCTCTGATCTCTTAAAAATCACCAATACTGCCAAAACTTACAAACTCACAAAAATCGTATGAGACCGATTTATTTTGTGAGATTTTTTGCACTTAAGTCATTAATGTGATTTCTTCTGAAGGAAAATAGTAACTGTCATTAAAAATAAACACAATGAAAACATGATTAAAAGGGCCAAATCCGTGAGAAAGAGTGAAATACTGGGAGAACTAGTAGTGAAGAGACTTGCCCTACTCTGCAGCAGACTGAGGTAGATACTACAGTTCCAGAGATTTTCATGCTATCTAAAGAGTAATCTAGGAAACATATTTCTATTTTAACTACAGAGTGATAATGGCAAAACTGTGCCCCCAGCATGGGCGGGTACAGCCCTTCTCTGTCTGCTGCCAAAAGATGGGGTGGGCCTGTAGCAGAGGGCTCCAGGTAATGTGAGGCTGTAGCTCATTTATCACATTTCTCAGCAGCAATACAAACACTCTTCTGCTTGTTTGATCTGATATGCAGACAGGAAAAAAAAATATAATTTGCAGTATTCCACTAAAAGGAGGGGAAGTAAGAGCTAAGGTCACCTACAATAATGATTTTATGTGTCCTTCTTTTAAAATCCTTGGCTGCTGTATTACTTGAACCAGGAGAAAGTTCAGGCTTAGAAGTAAAGAAAAAAACCCCCACAACTTTTTTTCTTTTGTTTACCATCTTTTCCTTCCTACTCCTTCACTGCAGATGACTAACTTCCCCTTCAGTCCTCAAGAGAACTGTCAGTGCAGCACAGCCCCCAACTGTCTGAGGGATGGCTCATTCCACTCAGAGAAACTTGCAGGGATGCAGAATTGGCAGCCCACGCGTGGCCTCCCTGCTGTGTCTTTCTCAGATGCAGCTCCTGATCATGTGTAGAACGTGGAAATAAAGCCTATAAGTTCTTTTTTTTTGTAGGTAAATTGGGAGCTGCTTATCTTCTGTCTCATAAGCTCTTCAGGTCCACAGAGGAAATCTGACCATGGCTGTTGTACCAGCAAGAGAAATCCTGCACTGCTCACTCAGCTGCATGTCTTCCCTCTGCACATGCAAATGATTCCATCCGCCCAGGTTCCATCACCTGGCTCTTGGGCATGTAGATCCCTTCTCCCAGGAATGCCACAGCCATGCAAGGAGAAAAACACACTGCTCACAGCAGTAACGTGCCAATATTCAATGCAATTCAGGCAAAGTCAAACAGTTGTTTTATATTCAACCCCAACAACTTTTTGGTGAGCAGTGAGATGCAGCCGCACTCTGATACTGCAGAAATGAGTAAGTCGGAAGTACCTGCAAGTTAATGAGGCCACAAAAAAGGCAAACATTTTCCCTTCTGCATGCAGTCTGACATTTTCTACAGCTTGTCTCTGCATTTTTCTTTTTTTTTTTTTTCTTTTTAATTTGGCCCCAGAGCAGATAGGAATATTAGCCCCCCAGAAATGAGTTTTGCAGGAAAATCTAATTACATACAGTGTATTTCAACCCAGGACACTTTTCACAGCCTACTTTTAAACCAAAACTACTAGTTATGGTGCTATGATGTCATTATCAATGTTATAATAGGGATTTTGTGTCTGTCCTGACTCCTATCTCACCACTCTATCAGATTGGTTGGCTTTTGCAAAGTCTGATTAAGCATTAACTCAAAACATAAATCCTAAGGAATTTTCCCAGCCACTCTGACATTTTCTAGCTTGCTGCCATGCATAAATGCCCCCTTCTACGAAATCCTATGCTAGTGCCTTAGTGGATGAATGCAAAACATTCTTGGAGCCATGGTAAATACAGACTTTTACATGGAGACATTTAATTTATTCCAGCTGCATTATTTTTCATCTGTTGCTAATGTCCTTTATTTTCCTAAAGAAACCACCTGTTGTTTTAGTTAAATGGCTGAAACTACTATCTGCCTGTTTTAAGTTTAGGATCCAGAGATGATGTAACAACAAGATGGTCATTCAATCTGTATTCTCCAAACAGATAACAACATTCAATATCCAAATGAAAGACAAATGTTCAGTTGGACAGAGAAGCAGCTGAAGCAACTTGGACTGAATTTTTGGTGGGAATAAAGTCCTCTGCCTTTAAAATCCAGGCTGTTGTCACAGTTAGGAACACACCCTTAGAAAAGAGCAAACAGATCCTCCCAAACACAGGGAACTGCACACGGTTTCCAAATAAGGAATTCTCCATGGAGACAAAGGGAATCATCCTCTTTTCCTACTGTAAGCGAAATGAATAATTTTTCCCCTAGATGAAACTTAAGTATACTTTCCAAGATGAACACATTCACTTTGCCATTTTGAAGCTCCTATGTTTTCAGTTTTGATTTTGCAAAAGGATGCAAAAAATGATGTCTCAAGTGGCAGTAGGCAGACTTGTTTCTCTAGGTTCTTCCTGCTCTCTGCAACACTTGATTTGGGAGAGCCTGTCTGTCTGCAGAGACAAAATGAAAAGCATTCTTTATTTTTTAAATACAAACTATCTTTCTGCAGTCTGCAGAAAATATGGTCGTATGACAAGTAGTTGTTACTGGGCCCAGAATAAAGGGACCAAACCCAGATGTGTATAACTCATTTAGGAGAAGAAAAAAAAAGCCTTAACAGCTGTCTAATCTGCTGTTGCTCTGTTTGCCTTATGCTGAGTAACAGGCTTTAGGAATGTCTTATTATCAAGGTTAAAGATTGCTATACTCACATGGATTTAAAAAACCTGCCTCTGAACCTACATCTGACATACCCTTGCCTTCAAAGTCCAGCAAAGCCACCTCTACCTCTACCTCTACCTCTGTGGTGACATGAATCACCAGCTTGTGAGCTCCTGGACAGAACAGACAATGTCAGTTATGTGCAACTCTACAGTTCCTGTCTGGCATTCTGAATCTTCTATGTTAGTGCTTTGGATCGAGTTCTTACTCGCAACTTTGTAAGAGTTGTTTCAGCCACAGGCACACCTCTCAACTACTGCTGGAAGATCTCCCTTCTACCATCAGGACCTTATTATTAGTGATTTCTTTTCCCTCTGAGAAGCTGGCAAGCAATCAGATACAGTGATGGCATAGCCTCTGACCAGCTTACACCCTAAGTATCTTCCCCGATACCACTGTGGGCAACAGTGGCTGTCAGCTATTCCAGCCAACTCGGTCCCTGGAATGTTCCAGCAGGCCTCCCACTGATGCTCCCCCAGAGCTGCTGGATTCAAGAACAAACATAGTGTTAGACCCAATAAAGAGGTCAACAAAGCTGGAATTTCTATGCATATCATCTGACACTATGTTTCCATCTCCAAACCCAGGGTTAGGTCCCAGTTGAGAACAATGTTTTTCTGCTCCGGCAGTGACTGGAGTTCCTCAGACTTTTTTGTTGGTAACAAAAGCACAACCAATACATGCTGTGCAAGGACTACCGGGAGGAGTGAGTTTTTTAGGCTTTAAGGAAATAATGCACTCATTCTATAAACTTTCCTCCTGTACTTGGAGAAAGGTAGAGAAGAGTAAGAGAAGACATCTCCTGTTTCACCTCTCTCTGACACAATGGAGAGAGCCGTGTTCCACATCTGGCCTTGAGCTGAGCACTGGACAAACCCCACCCCAGCCACTGCTTCTCAGTTACACTCTTATCACTCTCCCGACCGTTTTCATCCCTGGGAAAGCTCACTCTTGCCAGACATGTTCTAGCTTCTTCCACCCACCCAGCAGAGTTTCCCTGGCAGCTGTGTCTTAGCCTTGCTCCAGCCCTTAGGATGTCTCCACCTACTACTTCCTGCTATGAAAACCCTTTAGATTTAAACTACATCTGCTAACTTGGATGATGAGACACCAGATGCTGAGCTGTATCACCTCTCAAAGGCACAGGTGGGGGAAGGGATGCATCTTTTTTTTTTTTGCTTGGGTTCTAGGGCAATCAGCACAAATCAAGAATTGGGTCTGGTTTAGCAGCCCTTTAATTCATTCCAGCAGCCCCTATAGGGGCTTTCAGGTGGCCAAGAAGGCCAATGGCATCCTGGCCTGTATCAGGAACAGCGTGGCCAGCAGGTCCAAGGAAGTGATTCTGCCCCTGTACTCAGCTCTGGTGAGGCCACACCTCGAGTACTGTGTCCAGTTCTGGGCCCCTCAGTTTAGGAAGGATAGCGAGGTCCTGGAGCGGGTCCAAAGGAGGGCAACTGGGCTGGTGAAGGGACTCGAGCACAGATCCTATGAGGAAGGGCTGAGGGAGCTGGGGCTGTTCAGCCTGAAGAAGAGGCGGCTCAGGGGAGACCTCATCACTCTCTACAACTCCCTGAAAGGAGGTTGTAGCCGGGGGGGGTTGGGCTCTTTTCCCAGACGACTTTCAACAAGACAAGAGGGCACGGTCTTAAGTTGTGCCAGGGGAAGTTCAGGTTAGATATTAGAAAGAATTTCTTCACCGAGAGGGTGATCAGACATTGGAATGGGCTGCCCAGGGAAGTCGTGGATTCTCCGTCCCTGGAGATATTTAAAAAGAGACTGGATGTGGCACTCAGTGCCATGGTCTAGCAACCGCAACGGTGGTCCAAGGGTTGGACTCGATGATCTATGAGGTCCCTTCCAACCCAGCCAATTCCATGATTCTATGATTCTATGATAGCGCAGAAGAGCCACCAGAGTGAACACTCCCTGTACAGCAACCACGTGGGAGTATTTGTGACTGTCCCACACAGCTCTCACACAATTCTCCTGGTATGGCTGTGATCTTTCATGATTCTTCAGCTGTAATAACCTGGCCTTGATGTGATCCCTAGCAACTGTTAAGGCCCTTCCCTTGCATGTAATGCAAGAGCAAATGAGCAGCTCCAGTCCAGCTGGGTGCAGAAAGGTGCAAAGGCTTCAAGAAACAATGTGGGAGAAGAGTGAGGAAGATGAAAGCTGTGTAGTGCTGTGGAGACTAGGGAAGAAGCTGCAAAGGGCTCTTTGGGAGGAGGTGTTCTACAGGAAGCTCTGCAAAGAAAGGAGAGACTGCTTTGGACTCCCTCTGGACAGCTTTTTTTTTTGAGGAAAAGGGAGTGAATTAGTTCAATGCTTCATCATTGAGGCGGTGGCTTGTTCTGTTTGCTGCCCTCCAAGCTATTAAAAATGGAAATACCAAAAATGAAATCAAATTTTTGGAATCTCACTTGATCAGTGACTGAAGAGAAACAAGTATTTTTACATTTTATTTCCAGCTGGTATTTCATTTACTGCTGCAAAACTGCAATGTTTGACCTGTAAATGCTTCAGGGAACTTGAAAGAAAACTATTTTCCCTGGATCTTAAATCACAGAAATGTTTCTATTACTATGAATTTTTCACATTGTACAGAAAAATGAGCTTTGATGCTTATGAATCTAGCTCTTCTTTATTTACTTCATAACATTAAAGTAGGAAATGGTTCATAAATATTTGTTAACATACCCCAAATTATGTCAAAACAATGAGTGTTAAGATTCCTAAAGAGATAAGCTAGTTTCATGACAGTAGGCAGCAGAAACACAAAGGGTCATTTATTAAAAGCTTAACATCACACAACAGCAAATACATGGTTATATCTCTAATAATCTAACTCTCAGAAAACATATGCTATGAATCCTTTTGAACCCCTCAAAACTTGTGTGTGGAACGCAACATATGTCAGAAGCCTAAAACAAAGGATACATAAATATATTTAAGTGAATTTAGAATATTCTAGGATTTTAGTATGGAGTATGAATTATTCATACTGCAATTCTAAGGATCTTTATGCCTGAG
The DNA here is from genome assembly GCF_003957555.1 of Calypte anna. Classification (NCBI taxonomy): domain Eukaryota; kingdom Metazoa; phylum Chordata; class Aves; order Apodiformes; family Trochilidae; genus Calypte; species Calypte anna. Next base: position 122,614,505 of record NC_044245.1, read on the forward strand.
ATGAATGAAAGTGAGTTTCCTATATTTCCAAAATACAGGAATACAGCTGTGAAATGAGTGATGTCCATCAGAATAAGGGACAAGTGAGAATTTTGAGATTCATTTTCACTGCATGATAAATTAGGCCCTTCTCTCCTTATTTTTACTGGCTTTCCTATATTAGGAAAACCTCATATCTGACCAAAAGCAAGTTGTTGTTGCTTTTTTCCCACAAGAGACCAATCATCATAACATTTTCTACCCACTCTACATTTCTGTTTCTTGTTTCCTGGAGACCTTTAGAGTCCCCACCACACTGCCTTAATTGTCATGATAATAAAATTATGCCCTGTTCAGTTTCTGAAAGACAGAACAAGATCCAAATCCAGGAAAGGGTTCATGGCTGTGAATCAGCTAAGCAGACTTACTTAAGTAACACTGGACTGGAGGAAGATCCTGAGCCCCAAAGATTTAGATGTCTAACTTGTATTTAAAGATACCTAATTACCTTTAAGAATCTGAGCCTAAGCCCCTTGGGGTTAACTTGTGGCTGTCTCCTTAGCATTTCCTACAGCTATTTCAGAGAGATCCCTGTTCAGCTTGCTGAGTCTAGGCTTTTCAGGAGGGAAGAAGTCTCTCATTTCAAACCTATTGATGTTAATAGGTATTAGAGCAGGTAAAAGCCAAGGTGCTTCAAAGGAACAGCTGGCACCTTTAAATCCCCATGGTGAATTTAACTTTTCATTCCCATTAGCCTGACTTTGCACACAGCTTTGCACTCACCTACTACTACTCTCCCTTCTTCTTATGCTTTCCACTTCCTATATGCTCAAACTTCTTCCATGAATCCTACACAACGTGCTGCCTACCTCTAAGAAACAGCAGGCTTTTTCTTTCCTCTCCTGCTTTGCAACATCCTTGCTTTGGAATCCATCCAGTAAGCTCCTTAAGTACAGGGACTCACAAGTACTTAGCACAGAAGGGTATTACATAAATAATAATAATAATATAATTAATAGCCCATAAATGGAACCTTAAGGGGCTTCTAATCTTCACACGTGCTTGGAAAGCAACTTTCCGAAACTCTTTAATTTGGGTGAGAGTTCTAAGCAGCAACATAATAAGCAAAATACCAAACAGGTTTGTACAATTACATAGCCAGCTGGGCTCCAGCACAAAGGCAGTATGTGTATATGGTTTGGCTGTGTCAGAGCATTGCCCATCCCCAGACTGCTGAAGTTGATTTTTAAACAAAGTTTCGGTGACAGTGTAGGATGTGTTACTCTTCTGTGCTACTCACTCGAAACTGGGTGCCAGGTTGGAGAAGCGAGTAATTTTGGAAGCAGTGGATTTCTTTAACTTTACTGAAATAAGAAATGAAATAATGCGTGTTGTTACACATACACTAGCAATACACTTTTGATGCCTATATTTAATGATCTTGATTTTTTTTTTAAAGGTAAGTGATGTCATATGTATTTTTAACAGCCCTGGTCTTTGTAATAATAATATTGTTCTCCATTTTCATGGAAGATTTTCAGTATTAAAATCGTGAGCAAAATGAGTAGAGTTGAGTTAACATTGCCACTGAACTTTCTCATCATGTGAGTGAAATATCACCAATGTATAAAAAAATAGAAATACTCTTGAATAACTATTGTTGTTTCAGACCTATTTGACTACAACATCACTAGCGCACTGGTCAGCACTTCAAAGAGGAACTATTCACAGAATTTTCTGGGAAATGCATTTATTTTAGTAGAAATGTGAATGTTTTAGAGTGGAGCACTGATGTGTGCTTGCGAAGAGTTGTCCTAGAAACCTGCATTCCCCAAAATAACTAAGACTCAGGCAACTCAGGCCATCTCCCTGGTACTGCACCCATTTCATGCTTTTCATGATACTTTGCATTTCTGGGAAGTATCACGGGAGAGATACCTTTACTCTGGAAAGTGTTCCCAGGACTTCCACTTCCACAGCCACTGGTGTGTTTTCTACGGAGATGTGGAAGTCTCCTGGGGAAAACCAGCCTGACCTTGGGGAAAACAAAAACAAAAAACAAGCTTTCAAAGTTAGCCTGTTTCACTATTAACCTGTTTTACAGTTAGGGATGAGGAAAACTGCTGGCTTGGAAACTGAGATAGCCCTCGGGGCTGCGCCTCCCTCACACGCCGCCTCCAAAGCTTGCGTGGGGGGTAACAGTGGATCCTCTTGGGAAAAAAACCAAACAAAAACAAACAAACCAAAGATTTTCCCGCAGCAGCTCTCTCTGCTACACGTTTCTGCCCCTCGGAGAGGCCTCCGGGGGGGGGATGACAAGGCCGTTCCCGCCCTCTCCCGCCCAGCAGCGGGAAGGAGGGCGCCGCGACGATTTAACGGCCGCGGCCGCCATGGAAACGCGGTCCCCTCCGGCGGGCCTGGGGGCTGCGGGCGCGGCGGGCCGGGGCGCGCCGGGGGTGGGAGGGGCGGCGGCGGGAAAACCGTCCCGCTGAGGGGCTGAGACAAACCCGAGAGGAGTCAGCGTGAAATGCGGCGTCGTGGAGGGTTGTTTGTTTGTTTGTTTGTTTTGTTCGGTTTTTTGCGGGACACGCAGTGTAGTTGTTTTTTTTGGGGGGGGAGGGGGCTGAAAAAAATAATTTAAAAAACCTCACGTAAGCATCATGGTCCAAATGTAGTCGGCGGAGCCGTTATATTTATTTAATAAATCAGGAAAGCGGCGCGGGGCGGAGCGGCTGGGACTTTTTCATGGCTGAAGGGGGAGGAATTGTAGTGGCGGGGGGAGACAAGGCGCTGGGGGGGGAGGAGGGGGCAGCGGTGAAGGGGTCAGCGGTGGGGGAGCCAGAGCTCAGAAGGGGGCAGCGCTGAGGGGCAGCAGCGTTTAGGAGGGGCAGCAGTGAGGGGGGGGTGCGATGAGGAGGGGGCAACTATGAAGAGGAGGCAGCGGTTGGAGGGGGCAGCTGTGAGGAGGGGGTAGCGGTGAGGCGGGGGGCAGAGCTAAGGAAAGGGCAGCGGTGAGGAGAGGGTAGCGCTGAGGGGGGGGCAGCGCCGAGGGGGAGCAGCGGTGAGGAGGGGGCAGCTGTGAGGAGTGGGCAGCGGTGGGGGAGACAGCTCAGGAGGAGGCAGCGGTGAGGGGGGCAGAGCTGAGGAGGGAGCAGCGGTGAGAGGGCAGCACTGAGGGGGACAGCGCTGAGGGGGGCGGGCAGCGGTGAGGAGGGGGCAGAGCTGAGGGGGGGGCAGCGTTGACGGGGAGCAGCAATGAGGCGGGGGCAGCGGTGAGGGGGCCAGAGCTGAGGAGGGAGCAGAGGTGCGAGGGGGAGACAGCGGCGGGGGCAGCAGCAGTGAGGGGGGCAGCGGTGGGGGAGGGCAACGGTGAGGAGGAGGCAGCGGTGAGGAGGAGGCAGCGGTGAGGAGAGGGCAGCGGTGAGGAGGGGGCCAGAGCTGAGGAGGGTGCAGCGGTGAAGGGGGGGCAGCAGTGAGGGGGTAGGGGTGAGGAGGGTGCAGCGGTGAGAGGGGGACAGCGCTGAGGGGGGGGGGCAGCGGTGAGGAGGGCAGAGCTGAGGAGGGGGCAGCGCTGAGGGGGGGCAGCGTTGAGGAGGTGGCAGCTGTGAAGAGGGTCAGCGGTTGGGGGGACAGCGGGCAGCTGTGAGGTGGAGCGCTGAGGGGCAGCAGTGCTTAGGAGGGGCAGCGGTGGGGGTACAGCAATGAGGAGGGGGCAGCGCTACGGAAGTGGCAGCGCTGAGGGGGGACAGCAATGAGGAGGGGGCAGCTGTGAGGAGGGGGCAGCAGTTGGGGTAGGCAGCGGTGAGGAGGGGGCAGCGCTGAGGGGGGGGAGCAGCATTGAGAGGGGGCAGCGGTGAGCAGAGGGTAGCAGTGAGGGGGGCAGTAGTGAGGAGGGTGCAGCGGTGAGGAGGGGGCAGCTGTGAAGAGGGGGCAGCGGTTTGGGGGGGCAGCAGTGACCAGCGAGCAGCTGTGAGGTGGGGGAGCGGTGAGGGGCAGCAGTGCTTAGGAGGGGCAGCGTTGGGGGGGCAGCAATGAGAAGGGGGCAGAGAATGAGGTGGAGGGCAGAGCTGTGGAGGAGTCAGCCGTGAGGGGGGAGCAGCAATGAGGAGGGGGCAGCGGTGAGAAGGGGGCACTGGTGAGGGAGGGGAGTGCTGAGGGGCAGCAGCGCTTAGGAGGGGCAGTGGTAAGGAGGGGCAGCGCTGAGGAGGGGGAGGAGCGGTGAGGAGGGGGCAGCGGTGAAGAGGGGGCAGCGGTGAGGGGGGCAGAGCCGAGGAGGGAGCAGCGGTGGAGAGGGGGCAGCTGTGGGTGGGGCAGCAATGAGGAGGGGAGCAGTGAGGGGCGGCAGCGCTGGGGGGCGGCAGCGCTAAGGGTGATAGTAGCGGGTGGGGAAGGCGGGAGGGAGTTGGCAGGGCTGGAGGAGGCGGCGGGGTCGGGGGGGGGTTGTAAGGGGCGGCTGCGGCGGTGCGAGAAGAGAGGTCGGGCAGGAATCTGGCGTAAGCAGATGGTGCTGCGAGTCCCCTCCTTCAGCGGCTGGAATGATCGAAGTCGGGGGTGTGCAGCCTCCGGGGAGGGAACTGGTGTGGATGGAGAGGCAGACAGTGAAGCTAGTGTGTAAAACACGGTTCTTGGGCAAAGCAGAGACACAAATGCGTGGGTTGACGGGCTGAAGGGGAAGAATCCAAGTTTTGCCTGGGAATAGCAGAGGTAGTCACCATTCCCCCTCGCGAACGTGGAGGACGCCCCATTGCCCTTCAGGGTGCCGACTGCCCCCTGTATCCGTGGTCCCCAGGCTGCTGCTGCCCAGCCCTTTGCCTCCACCTCTCGGACTTTCATCCCTTGCACAGATAATCCTTCTGAAAACCAGGGCAAGGAAGAAGAATGGTGGAGAAGCTGGTCACTGCTGCCAAGTTGATGGAAATAGGATATCTTCTGCTGATAAATCATCTGGGCTGAAAACGTGGAGCTGCGCCTGTGATTCACTGTTCCTCTGCTGTCGACTGCAAGGAACTGTCAGGTCCCTGCACCCATACAAAAGATGGCAATTTGCCATTGACGGAGGTTAATCCTCCAGCTCATATGTCAGAAGGGCATGTTGTGGAGTTAGAGTGTTCATCAAGCATGCTAATGCTCATGCAGTAACATAAATTAATTCAGCTGATGGGATGAGTGTCCTGTCTTTGTTTTTAACACAACCTGCAAAATTATGTCGCACATGTTCTTAATTTATCCTCCTTCAGCATATATTAATCACATTTCAGGTTTCAGTGCCACAGTTGTGTGGGTTTTTTCACAGAATGCCTCTCAGTGCATGAGGTGGATGATGCTCTGGGGATGAGCTGTAGCCGGGTACTGAATGGGGTAATGTTATCTGGTCATGTCCTGTTTCAGTTTTACAGACGTGACATGAGGGAGGTCTAAGGGAGACAGGATGGTCTCAAGAGCAAGGTAGGTAACCATCACTTGGCAGATCTGCAGTCTCTGCCAGTGTGACAGAGCTGTTACACAATGCTGGGCAGCAACTTCAGCACCAGCACACTGGCAGCTGCAGCTGTGAGCTCCATGGCTTGGGCACCCAACCTGAGCTGTCAGAGCTACAGCTGAGATCAGCAGACTTATATTCCCAATAAAGAGAGTGCAAAAAATGCTTAATACACCAAAGAAGTAAGCAAGCCAAAATCTGTAGGTATCAGAATGAGAATTTGAAATGCTGTGTCCTCTGTTCATATTCTTTACCAGCTTTATGGTTTAGTTCAGTGAGCATTTCCTCTGGTACCAAAGCTGGATTCTGTTTCCCCACATCACATTTTCCCAAGTGCTGTTGTTCCTGCCCCTGCATGGCAGCTGCCAGCTCCCCAGATGCACCTGTATGGCCGTGCAGGTGATTCACAGGGCAACCTCATCAATCACTGCATCAACGCTGCTAGGGAGACAGTGGACTGTGCTGCAAGACTGGGCAGCTGGAGGTGGGGGCTGAGAGAAAGGGAACGTCTTCCAGCTGCTTCTGCCATGGGAGAAAAATTTCCATTGCCTACACCCTAAGTCTTCCATGGCTTGAGTGGTAATGATGGTATGAAAACCTGCCCCTCACTTCTGCAAGACATGCAGCAACATTTGCATTAACGTGGGTAACTCTGCCAGCTGAGCCTCCGACACATCAGTGCTCCGGCACTGAGCAGAGCTGGGGCAACATTTGGCATAGAAGGACACACAGGCCAACGGCATCCTGGCCTGTATCAGGAACAGCGTGGCCAGCAGGTCCAAGGAAGTGATTCTGCCCCTGTACTCAGCTCTGGTGAGGCCACACCTTGAGTACTGTGTCCAGTTCTGGGCCCCTCAGTTTAGGAAGGATAGCGAGGTCCTGGAGCGGGTCCAAAGGAGGGCAACTGGGCTGGCGAAGGGACTCGAGCACAGATCCTATGAGGAGAGGCTGAGGGAGCTGGGGCTGTTCAGCCTGAAGAAGAGGCGGCTCAGGGGAGACCTCATCACTCTCTACAACTCCCTGAAAGGAGGTTGTAGCTGGGGGGGGTTGGGCTCTTTTCCCAGACGACTTTCAACAAGACAAGAGGGCATGGTCTTAAGTTGTGCCAGGGGAAGTTCAGGTTAGATATTAGAAAGAATTTCTTCACCGAGAGGGTGATCAGACATTGGAATGGGCTGCCCAGTGAAGTAGTGGATTCTCCGTCCCTGGAGATATTTAAAAAGAGACTGGATGTGGCACTCAGTGCCATGGTCTAGCAACCGCAACGGTGGTCCAAGGGTTGGACTCGATCACTGAGGTCCCTTCCAACCCAGCCAATTCTATGATTCTATGAAATCAAATTATTGACCAGGTGCTCACCAAGTGGCCACGGGCTGTTCTGCTCACCAAAAGATTGCCAGAATCCTACAGGAAAAAAACAAAACAAAACCCACCCTAGGACATCACATAATTAAAGACTACATCCTTGCACAGTTGTGCAAGGGGTTAAGCAAAGGGCGCAGCTCTTAACCCACCACTTGCCTAAAACACTAATTTCCTTTGAGATATTATGGGTATCCAAAAATACCTCTCTTCCCATTCGGATCTGGTCAGGAGGGGGCTGTTCTCCATTTCAACCTGTGACAGCCGGAAGGGTCCTGCCTGCTGCTGAGGCGGCCCAGCCCACCACAGCCCGACCCGGGGGGGGGGGGAGGACGGAGGCTGCTGCATTGGTTTCCTCTCTCTGTATATAGTATGTGAGCTGAGAGCTGTGCGGGTAGAGGGAAAGCAGCTTGTGGGCCCCAGGGAAAGGCAGGCTCTGGGATACATTATTGATTCGCTGAAGGAGACTCTTGCCGGAGGGCATAGAGGAAGAGGGCAGCTGGGCCCTGCTGGAGCCCCAGCAGAGATCAATACTCTTCAGCAGCCCAGGGAGAAGGCACTGAGGAAGCCAGATGTTAGGAGGGAAGAAGCATTCTTTGTTTGGTTTGTCTTACAGAGAAAAAAAAAATAAAAAGAGCTAAGGAAACAGGTTTAAGGTTTCTGGATACAGAGTACAGAAGTAGAAATATAGTAGAGAGAGAAGTAGAAAGTATAGTAAAAAAACTCTTTATTTACAGAGTAGCACAGCCCATCCAGCAGTAACAGTTATTTGAAAGACTTTTTTGAGGCTGTCTTATAGCTGAGGAAATGATGACTGGTAAGGGTGGGGAATCTAGGGAGTATAATGCATGTTTGTTGGTTCACTTTTGGTTTGAAATAAGGGCAGCTTCAGGGACAAGTGGCCAAGTTCCCAAGCCAGTATTTTGTGGTTTTACAATCACACTTTCAAAAATGTTTTCTCCTTCCTGTTGCTGTGCAGAAGATCCACCAAAATAGCCCTGAAAATTGCTGGCACACCAGGCAAAAGAAAAAAATAAATTCCTAATAGCATCTGTTTTGCAGTTTCTGTGACACACAAGACCGGGGGACAAATAGGGTTGAAATACAAGTGTGTTTTCTATTGTTTTTAATTTGACAGTGACTCTTTAAGAACATAACATTGTCTTCAGAGTTTATTTTATATATCCCAGTAAGTAAGGGTTACGCTGCCAGAAGTGGTTACTTTGGGGTTTTTTCAGTTGTTCCTGAAATCATGGTCTAAAAACTCCTAAAATGCGGATTGTGCTGTTGTATGGTTTTGGAAGGGATTGTTCATTGTGTCTTCAGAGCACTCCATACTCTGCTTCACTGTAGCACATTTCCTTCAAGTCTGCATTTGAAGAAATCAAATTTCATAACTTCATTCTCTTTAATAATTATGAGTACTTCCCCCCACACTCCCCTTTTTGGGGGGGATGATAGAATAACTATAAAAATAATAATAATCCACTACACAGTGCACAAGTGGTTAGTGCTATGTGCCTGTTCATGCTGACAGCATGCCTCTTGGGATGGCTTTGGTCCATGCAGCCAGTACTCCTCAGGCAATGCTCAGGCACAAGCCAGGAACCATCCACAGGGAAAAGGAGAATGCTGGCTCTTGGACACAACCCAGGCAGTGTCACTGCCCATTGGAGTCCAATGACAGGCATTCAACCTGTTCAGGTTGCCAATACAGACATAACAGAAATGAAATATAGGGGAGGTAATTCCCTGTCTTCAAATGGAAGGCTGAAAAACAAACTGAGGTCAAGCAGCCAGGGAAAGCAATGGAAGATCTTGGGTTACAATACAAATCTTTTTATTAAGTTACAAATTCACAATGTTGATGTTTGTGGTTTTAATAATTGGGTAACTGCTATGAAGTGCTGCCACAAATCTTGGCTTCATTAAGTACTTGGGTGTCCTACACCTTTCCCATGTAATAGTTCTGGTCCTACACAGGATCTTCTAGGAGCAGCTGAAGCTGGTGGAACATGTGGGGAACATGGATCTGCTTGCCCCATTTCTTTATTGAATGGATAGTGATTTAAATAAAAAATGTACATTTGCATCACATTTCAGCTGCACCAGATACATCAGAGTACTCTTGTCAGAAAAATGGGCATTTCTTCTTGGATGTGAAATACGAGGCACAAGGTAAAGGGGGAAAAGAAGCTGGATAAAATTTGTATTTTCTTCTCCTTCTAGAAGATTGTAACCTCTGGCAGCAAGTGTTGTGTCAGCTGGGTGTGTTCATGCCTCAGACGTTGCCAGTAAGCCTGCCAGCATTTGTCTCTGAGGTACCAACATCAATTTGAAGGAGAAGGGAAATGTCAGGAACCTGTTTCCTACAGCATGCTGCTTCAGCTACTCAGCCACTAAACTTCAGGATACAAGAATTTCAGCTTCCTTTCCCTCCCCAAGCTCCAAACACCCTGGGTTCTTGCTAAATAGTGTCTGTGGTCATCTATTTAGGTTACTTGCAAAGTTTCCACTTACCACAGTAATTTCATAGGAATGAATGTTTCTTCAGTGCTAGAGAATATGGCTTTGTGATAATAAGAGCAGGAATAGAGAATGAAAAAAAGACCAGAGTAAAGTAGAAGCCTTGCCTAGTACTGCCCTTTTACCAAATAGCTTGAGTAGAGAATCAGGAAAAAGCCAGGCAGGACTTCACCCCAAGCTAACAGCTCAGCTAAGGCAGAAAACAATTACTGACAGTTTCACAGGGTTAATACCACATTCAGGGTTGGATGATATTTGTTCAGGGAAGAAGGCTGTCTATGCACTTAACTCCAAACACTTCTAATTTGTCTGATTCACAGGCTGCCACATTGGAAGGCAGTGAAGTCCAGTTAAGCTCGGAAATAGAACAAGGAGACCCACATGGACCTTAAAACTGTCTGCCTTAAAAAAAAGAACAGCAAATGGAAGTCCTCACTTCTAAATCATCTTCTGCTTTAAAATCTCTGAGGTTTTGCTCCTCTCTCCTCCTGTCAGGCTGTGTTAATACCTGGAGAGTTTAAGTCACAGAGACTTCACTGGAGTGTCTTGCTGACTTGAAGCTTCCTCAAAAGAGCAGTTTCCCTGAAATGGCTGTAGAAAAGCAGGTGGGTTATGCAGTTGATAAACCTTTAAAATCAAGTAACCAACTTACCTGCTACATACTTGAGCCACCTTTTTTTTTAACTTAGCAAAGAAAAGTCTATACACGTGCATATGACAGAGCTATTTCCAGCAGAAAGTTGGATGTGTGTGGAATCATGATGTGCTGATCCAGACTTGCACAGATAAAGTGCTGAATTCGTATAGTTCTTTGTCTTATCAGTTTGAAATTTCCGAAGCTGCCTCTGGGATTTAGGTGTTCGCTTTTCAGTTATACCAAGGTGCTTAAATACAGTAATTGTGGAGGCACAAAGATTAGAGCTAAGTCACTTTGAGAAACACCTTTTTTCACCAAAAATGATACCTCTCTGTGCTCCTAGCTGCACAGAAGTGTCCATCGTGCACCATTGCAGTGAGAGAGGTGTTCTTGAACAAACATTTTGAAATGTTTGTTGATCCCACCCTTTATCCTGCAGGAGGGCCAACCTGGCTCAACCCAAACAAATCTGCAGTTCTTCTGAAATCAGCTGTCCCTGCTTTTGCAGTCTTAAATGGAAGACTTTCTGTGTTTGGTGTTGTAATTGTCAAAAGCCTCTGACCTACTCAAGTCTAGAGCCACATAATTGTGCATTTCTCTTTTACAGTCTTTCATCAGACCTGTGGAATACAAAAAAATGGTTAAATTTTACCCAAACATTTTCAGCAGTCCAACTAGGAGAACAGTAGAAAAAATCTGCATGTAAACTTAAATGAAATCTTACAAAAATTCAAGTGATATTTTGTATACCATATTTTTAAAGGTAGCTAAAAATAAACTTAATCTTTGGAATTTCACATGAAAACCACTTCTAAAAGAAAACATCCCCAATTCTTTTTTTTTACTTCCCAGAGTGCTTGCCACAGCTTGTGTTTTGTGCGCTGAAATTGGTGTCTTAAGTGCTGAATTGAAATAAACAGTGATTAAACTTGTCCTTTGTTTATCTTTTTTTTTCTTTTTCTTTCTTTTTTTTTTTTTTTTTCCTTTTTCTTTTTTTTTTCTTTTTTCTTTTTTTTTCTTTTTTTTTTTTCCTTGCTTCTTACTTTTCAGGCCCAAGTTGATACCTCCTCTTCTATAGAGAAATAGCACTCGTTTACAATACATGACCAAGCCCCTTGGAACAGCCCACGTTTTAGACACGTGTAACCTCTCCAGTCCCTCTCTTAAAATGGGCTCAACTTCTCAAACTGTTTCTAACAAGTCCTATGATATGTAAAGGGGAGTGGCAGAGAAGATGTGAATGTGACAGAAGAATGAGCTGTAGTGTAGCCAAGAGGTATAGAGGATGCCCAAAGGAGTACAGAAAGGCTGAAGAAAGGCAAAGGCAGAAGATTTTAAGACACTTTCAGGAAAGCACTTGAGTGTCTGTTTTGCAGTGCTGTGCTCTGTCACAGTGCTTTACACACTTTATCAGGAAGACCTGTAAAAAAGTCTTGGCCTCCACCCCACTCATTTATGTTACCACCTAAGCCAAACATTTAACTGGCTTCCCCACCATTTTTTTTACCCCTCCATTGGGAAGTTCCTCTTCTCCCTCCTTTTTTTTCTCCATGCAAGATGCTCATTAGCCATTTTTTACTTTCTAGTCCTTTTCCCACCTATGCCAGGGACTGTCTTATCTTTAGAAAATACTAATGTTGAAATTCTTCCAGTTTTGAAGCCTTTCTTATTACATTTCCCTCAACTATGCATTGCTAGATCAAAGAAGCAGAAATAATTGTCAGCTTTAGATAAAACATCTCCACTGCATCTAAGCACAGCTTTATGATAAGAACAGACTATCTTATCTTTTGTCTGCTCTTTCCTGGTGGCTGCTGTCCCTTACAAGCCCATTCTTCAATTTCCAACCACAGCTTGTGCCAAAAGTAGGATCCAGCTATTGAAGTCTAATGAGGTGCATTAGAAGGATACTGAAGTTTATCTTCACAGCAGGGCAAGCAGCACCAGCCTTTCAAAAAGTAGGATCAACAAAAGGGTGCCTTGTCTTACACCTCTCCAGAGCAAAAGGAGATTTGCACAAAGATGTGAATTATACTCATATGGATAGCACAAATAGTTGTCAAAGCATCCTCTGAGTAATAATTGTGATTACCTCATCAAACAAGACAATTACATGGGACATCACTTCCAAGTCTTGGTAATGTGTACCACCACTTGCCATCTAACAACATACTTTGCCTTCCATGTAGATTTAATTCATCAAATCAAAATATGTTTTAACAGAGACGGATCAAAGAAGTTGCTGCCAGACATTTTTGTGAGATTTTTAAAATCTGGTTTTAAATCAGGAACTAAGTGACACAAAACAGTCTGGTGACCTGTCTTCAGAAATTGTCATTTGCTCAGTTTACAGAGCAGAATTCCCTGCCTGCTGTAACCTGACAGGGAAAGACTATAATATCCTCAGAATCAGTTTACATACATGCTGCCCTTCACTGTTCCAGAATCAAGCTGGTTTAAGCAAGCCATGTTTCCTCTCTATTCAAGACACAGCCTTCCCACACCTGGGAGGTTTCTTGTGAAGGAAGAGTTTTGATCTGCACTTGCTGCAGTCTGAACAGTGCCAGTTTGAAGTGGTTCTGTGGTGATGGACACAACCTGCCAGCCCTTTGATCTAGTCACAGCACCGTTTTTTTAGTGGAGAACACCCTTCAACCTCACACATATTCATTCCACCACCCCAGCAACAAGCCCTACAGGCTGCTGGTTGGGTAAGTGGGGACCATACCTGTCTTGCTCACCTGGGAATGCCCTGTCAGGTGAGGGCAGCATGAAGACACTCCAGGAGGTTGTCCCTGTGCATACGGTGTCAATGTTCAAAGAAAGTGTATGCCCAATCCTAGGTTTGTGAGAGGGAAGGGTTCTTCCTAGCAGGGTATGTTATAGGAGACATCTTCCACTCTACTGCTTGACTGCACAGTCCAGCACTGGGGCAGAGCTTTGTTGCAAGTTATGATTTGTAGAAACTTCTGCTTCAGCTGACCTTAGTGAAAGTTGCAGGGGTTTTGCTGAACAAGTGAGAAATCAGAACATTAAATTCTAATATTGCAGTGCTATGTTTTTGTCTCAAGTTTAGGATAAAGACTGAAAAAATGCAAAATACAACCACCACCACAACCCCAATTAACTATTTAGAAACGTCCTCAAGTCTTTTTTACATTTTCAGATTAAAAACAATTTCACAATTTTGTTCCACATGGTGTTGTATACTCACAGGTAGTTTTACCGCCTCTCCTTTATAGGCCTCTTATGGGCCTCAGGATTGTGGGGTGCAACACCTCCCACCCCCAGTCCCCCATGGACCACTCCATACTTGGTGCAATTCCCCCTGCTTGGGCCACACACTGACTGGGGACAGCCCAGGTATGGATTGCAAAATTCAGTCTACCAGAGTATTAAGGCACCCCCTTAACATACCTGGCTCCTGCTCCCCCTATTCTTCGGAGACAACAATGATATCTAGATGGTAAGCAGTGGACCAGAGCATGGAGGCAGCTTCCCAATGCACCTGGCTCTGATCTTTCCCTCTTATGACCTGGGAACCACAGTGACAATCAGTCACCTCCTGGCAGTTTAATACATCTGTACTTGGGTCGTGGCTCAAAGCCACGGGTGGTATCAAGACTCACCAGAACTCCAAAGCCTGGCAAGTGCTGGGTCTGTGCATCTGGCGGAAAGTACAAGATATTACATCACCCAAGCTGGACCAAAATGGAAAGGTATCTGACAAAAGTCAATTATCTCAGACTCTACAAATAGTGATGCTAAGCAAGAGCCTTTGAGCTCTCCTGGGTCACAGCGGGCTGTGACCAGAATCTCTCATGAGCTGGGAAACCTCTCAGGCACAAACTCCTTGAGGACTGTCTGCTGACAATGTTGATGGAAGGTCAGGGTGAGAGCAACCTCCTCAAATCTCAATAATGGCCCACTGAGGAATGCCAAGACACTGTGAGTATTTGCTCCAAACTTGAGAACAAGGATATTTTAACTCTAGGCTAGGCTCTTCCATCCACCTCTCTACCTATTAATGTGTTTGAATATCCATATTTAACTGGGGCCAAATATTTCTATCTGTCTGTGTCTGTGTGTTTGTATATTTTGCATTTATACATATGTACACATCTATATATTGCTTTGGGATAGCCTATAGTAAGTTAGTGTGAACCTTGCCATTCTTGCATCTGTAATTAAGTTGCTGTTTTAATTATAATATATTCTACTGAATCACTTGTTAATCTTCATATTAGTTAAACAGTAAGTGCTGCTAAAATTTAACATTTTGATCCACTTCACACTAGAAATAAATCCTGAATTGCTGCTAAATCACAACTGCAACAAATACTTCATCTTTGACAAGGATCAATATCATATTAAACACAGTCAAGGTTCTCCTAGTGCAATGTTCAATTCCAGCAAGAGAACAAAATGCACTGAGGCAAAAACCATCTTGGCAAGAAGAACCATCACACAGAGGAAAAAGGATTAAGATCTCAGATTACATGTCCCAGAAATGTGTTGTAGGGCTTAGACGCAGCCAGGTTTGCACCAAGCTGATCCAGTGTGTTTCCAGTGTATTTCAGCAAGTGATGTTTGAATTAAGATGATTTATTCACTGCTCAAATACTTAATTTTTCTAGGAAAAAAATATTGACTTTTTCATAGTTGTGTTTTTCTATAAAAAGTGTCTTGGTGCAAGTTTTAAAGGAACTGTAAAACAATATATTGGGCAATCATGATCTTACTTACAGACCTTAATATAGGTTAAGGAAGCTTAGAACTCTTTAAAGTTTTGATCAGGAAAGAAAGTGTTCAAATATTTACTATTATAAACGGAATTAATCTCTGCCATAGTTTTCCTAGACAGAAATGTCATGTACAACTTGATTCTCTCCTGTTGGTGATCTTACCCTCCAGTAACCAAGTGCTTGCTATCTGCAGCCCAAGCAGAAGAACAGTTCTGTTGTAAAAGAAGGAAATCAGCAGTCACAAGTTCTTCATCAGCTCAGAATAAAATTGAAACCTCAGAAGAAGGATGAGGTTGAAGGACACTGTTGAGAAGTTCCAAGAAGCCAGTTTGAAATAGACCAAATGGCAGGGAAGTGCTACTGTAAAATTGAAGCAGAAGTCCTCGATACCTCAGCTTTCCCAATATGATAACTATTGTCATCTTCTGTTGCAAGTCATTAGGAATATCAGTTCCTGTTCTAATAACCTCACTGCTGACTGTACCTCAGTCACAGGTACCACTTTACTAATTTTACTGTCTTTGTCTATGCCTTAAGACAGCTGCACTGAATTTCTCTGTGACACCTGCACTTATGATCCCTACAATTAGGATTTAATAATTCTTCCTGTCTCTCTGGATGAAGAGCAAATGTTTCCTCTGGAGTCCATGCACATCCTTCTCACCCTTTGCCTTCATATCCGTGCTCTGACACGGTGCTGGAAGTCAGCAGGTGAACAACATATCCTGCAGAGGCTCCTTTCTGAGCTGTGGGACTGCAGTTGTCAATGCACTCTCCCTTCCCCCAGAAGTAACCTGGAATAACAGGAGGAGTCATGGCCCCGGGCCCTGGTCAGCTTCCACCTTGGATAATTGCACCCTTCTTGTCATTACCCTCTTTGCAGATTTAATTAGGCACAGTGGGGGATTCACTTCCCACCAGAGTTCGCCATGTGGCTTGCTGGGTGATTAAGATACAGTTCACCAAGAAGCCTTTGTGTATCTGAAGCATTCTGAAGGCCTCCCAGATGAAATATGGGCTGTGGGCATCTGAGAGAAAGCAGCTTCTAATCAGATGCAGCACAGCCTTGAGTCTGTAGGCTGTGAAAAAAAGAAGAGCCCTTCCATATGACACTGAAACCTGATTCCTGGTGAAATGTGCACCACACAGACTCCAGATCACACCTGAAGATCAGAAGAGAAAACATCAAAACTTGAGACAGACCTCAGCATCTAGGGGTTCACTTCTCTCCCCTTATGATGGGGACACCACAACTCAGGGTCTGGAGTCCAGCTTATCCTAACAGAGCAGGACACGAAGGGATTTCCCTGGGCTTCTGGCAGCAGGAGGCTGCCTATGAAGTTCTGACACCCCAGGAAATCTGAGCTGCCAGAACAGCCTGTGAGAACACTTCTGCTTTGCACTGCTACCCCAGGAGAGGCTGAACAGAGATCTCAAGGGAGCAACACCAAAAGTTACTCCTCCTGTATCTCCTCTCTGGGAATATCAGACACATCACCCCATCAGACAAAGAGTAGGTTTGTACACATATTTCATCAGTGCTCTGCGTTTTCTAACTCCAGCCAGGCAAGTCATGCACAACTTCATAGAATCAATCATAGAATAATTTGGGTTGGAAGGGACCTCTAAAAGTCATCAAGTCAGTATGCAGGGACACCCTCAACCAGATCAGGTTGCTCAGAGCCTCATCAAGCCTCACATTGAATATCTCCAGGGATGAGGCCTCAACTACATCCCTGGACAACCTATTCCATTTTTCCACTACCCTCATGGTAAAGAATTTTTTTTCTAACATCCAGTCTAAATCTACTTTTCTCTAATTTAAAACTATAGCCCCTCATCCTATCATTACAAGCCCTTACAAGCAGTCCACTTCCAGCCTTCCTGCAGGCCCCCTTTAGGTCTCCCCAGAGCATTCTTTTCTCCAGGCTGAACAATCCCAGCTCCTTCAACCTGTCTTCACAGGAGAGGTGTTCCAACCCCCTGATCATTTTTGTAGCCCTCCTGTGGACCTACTCTCTCAGGTCCATGTCCTTCCTGTATTGAGGGCTCCAGAGCTGGATGCAATAGTTCAGGTGAGGTCTTACCAGAGTGGTGTCAGAATCAGCTCTCCTGATCTGCTGGCCATGTTTCTTTTTATTCAGCCCAGGAATTGATTTGCCTTCTTGTTTGTCATGAATCAGCAGACTGACAACGTGTTACATGTCTTACCAGCCTAACATAACTGCTAGCATAACTGCTACCACTTTTATTTCAGTAGCAACATACTAAATAGTATTTCTCTCCTAAAGCCTAGAAAGTCAGAACAACACTACTCAGCAAAAATAATCCAACAGGATCCATTACTATCTTCCTTTCTTCAAGTGGATCGTAAGATACTTGAATCATCAATGCAAACAACCTGGTCCCTTTCCAAACTGGAAGCCTTTGGAGTCTTTGAGTTGGGAATCCAGCCCTGTGAGTCAGTTCATGCTAACTGCACCCATCCATGCTCCCTAGGAGATGCCCTGTGGAGATCTTAAAGGGCCTCCATGGTCTGTTACATCCTCCCTGCATGTAGTGCTCTCCAACACTTGCAGCCATTTGCTGGGTTGCTGATGTTAATCTTCTCTGAACTCTTATCAGATATATTTACCACAGTTGTTAATGTTTTTGGAAGGCACAGGATGGCTCAAGTTCAAAGGAGGATCATGAAATCGGAAAATAAGCCCTGGAGGTGCTTATTTCAGGAGGCTGACTATGGCACCTTACTAAAGAAAAGGTTGAAAAAGACAAGGTGATGAGTGGGTGTTGACACTGCAAAAGGTGTTTCAGCACAGGGCTTTTCATTTCTGCATAGTGAGATCCAGTTTCTTGCTATTGATGGCAGAACTTCCAATAAGTGAGGAATATTTCTGAGAGGGAAACGTAACTAATCGGCAGGGCAGGATACAGGGGGGCATCAATAAACTCACCATTTTTGTGATTTTAAGTAGAGAAAAGGAAAGCTGTGCTGCATCATCAGACATGTCAGTGTGTCAAGGACAGCAGGGCATGGGAAGCATGTGAGGTAGCAAGATCTTGAGGTCTCTGTCTTTTATCTCAATGACATTTGCAAATTATTTGTGTTTCTGCAGTGTAATCTGTGAAAGCTGCAGTAAGAGGATGCTCAAGGTCATGTTGTGACCTAAGAATACTAGCAAATGAGGTGCTGCATCTTGCATTATTACTAGTGGATCTATCTGAAGGCAGAGCAATGCAAGAAACAACCATGGTCCATCTATTTCCAGGGAGGCAACATGGCATATGCAAGTGCTTAAAGCAAAAAAATCTACATACATTTTGCCATTCCCATATCTCCAGATCCTTTTTTCAGTGCTTATTAGCATAAAACTCATGTGAAGGAAACCAAAATAAAATAATTTGTTACTCTTTTTAAATCTCCCATAGCTCCCATCTTCATATGGAAAGTGACAGTGAAGACAGGACAGGGTTGGTGATAGATTTGAGCTTGAAATGTGGATGTGGAAATCAAGGAATGATGGAGGAGTCTGGAGAATAAGAGCCTGCTTTTTCCTGAAGATGTGTTGCTTTGTGGAACATTTGTATGGATCAGGAGGAGACCTAGAGTTTGGGTGCTCTTTTAGCCCCTTCCTATGCCTCCTTTCAGTGACTATTTTTTTGCCTGAGATGTGAGGGTGCTAATTGTAGCTGTTTGAGAGGGATTCAGCCCATGTGAATAAGTGAAGGAAGAAAATTTTTGTCATGTACCTCTTCAAATAAAAAGGTTTAGTTAAAAATATTAATGCCACAAACTGATGAAATATTATCTGGGTTTCAGTACCTTTTGACACTTCTTAAACCACTAGGAGAAACAGTTGGCTGCAGACCATCCATCCCTTCAGTGTTTCCTTTGAAGCAGAATGAAGATGAGACTACCTTGCAACTCAAAAGATGATATCACAGCTGGGGGAAAAAAAAAACACAACAACAAAAAACAACCAAACCAAACCAACTAACCAAAAGAAACCCAAAACCAAACCCAAAACAAAAACCAAACCAAATCAACAAACAAAAAAAGATCTAAACCCAGCGACAAAACAGAGAATGGGGATTCGCATGATCTTGCCTGGTATCATCTCTGGAAGAAAGATGCTTCCCCACGAGTGGAGAGCTTCTTCCCACAGAGAGATGGGGCCAAGCTGGGCTTTGCCTCCTGTTTCCCACCAGAGAAGGAAGCAGTAGCTTGTCCTTTGGAGAAGGAGCATCTTCCCTATTGACTGTCTGACTGACTCTGCTCTGTTCCTTGTCATCTCAGAGTACTTCTGCTGGTTCTCAGATGCCAGCCCTCTTCAGCTGTATCTCCGCCCTGCCAGCCCTGGTGTCAAACCCTGTTATTGCAGGGACAGGCAAGATGTGATCACAGAAGAGGCTGATAGCAGGGAGGGAGAAGCAGGAGAATGTGTCTGTTCTTTTGGGTTGAAAAGAAGAGTAAAGATCGAGGGTCTGCCAGTAACAGATTTCTCTCTTCTAATGGAATCACAGAGCTGTCATGACTGGCAAAGACCTCTCAGATTACTGAGTCCAACCATCAACCCAGAAAAAACCCACTGTGCCCATTTAGAGCATGTCCTGAAGTGCCACATCTGTGTGTGTTTTGAATACCTCCAGGGATGGAGACTTCACTGCCTCCTTGTCTTGATGGGCAGCCCATTCCAGTGTCTGACTACTCTCTCAGTAAAGAAATTCCTCCTAATATCTAGTCTAAACCTTTTCTGGTGCAACTTTGGGCCATTTTCCCTCATTCTATCATTATTTATTAGGGCAAAGAAGCCAACACGCTCCCCACTACAACCTCCTTTGGGGTAGTTGTAGAGAGCAATGAGGTCTCCCTTCAGCCTCCTATTCCCCAGACTAAATAATCTTAGAACTCAATTTAGCCTTGCAATGAAGGGCAGAATTAGGTGTGGTGTCCTCTTCTGTAGCTTGTGATCTTTTATTGCTGCCCAACTTTCAGCTGGAGGGTCTTTGGTGAGGCCAATCAGCTGTTAAGGGCTGTGAAGGGCGCGGCCAACACACCGGAGAGAAGGTATTTAAGAGCCTGAGTCAGCTAGAGAGCTTCATAAGGCTGCTGGGAGCCTGCTGCTGCTGCCCAACTTTCAGCTAGAGGGTCTTTGGTGAGGCCAATCAGCTGTGAAGGGCGCGGCCAACACACCGGAGAGAAGGTATTTAAGAGGTTTCCGGGAGCGCCAGCGACCCGGAGCAGGCAAACAGGAAGGGACGCGGCAGTTTGCGAGGCAGTTCGCGCAGGCAAAGAAAGCAGGAGTAAGCACGTGGCAGCGCGGAGCAGAGAGCGGCAGCTAGCTTCCAGAGGGCAGGCACATGGCTAGACAGGAGCAACTAGTAGATAGATACATCATGGTCACAACGCGGACAAAAACCACAGTGAAAAAGAATGTGGGGACTCAGATGGAGCTCCCAAGCAGGCATGCAGCAGTGCAAGTCTCTAGCTGCAGTGAATGCCTGTGCCTGGCACTGGTATCAAATGTAACCGGTGACACCGAATGTGTGCGTTGTGAGCAAGTAAATGATCTCCTCAGGCAGGTGGTTAAACTGACAGAAGAGGTTGAGAGACTGAGATCCATTAGAGAATGTGAGAGGGAAATAGACTGGTGGAATCACACCCTGAGGCAGGGGCAGACGGGAGAGGTTGAGGAGATGATGGATCCCCACCCCTCCTGCCACCAGACAGAAGGAGAGGTCTTAAGAGACATGAATGAATGGAAGGAGGTCCGGCCTCGGAAGGGCAAGAAAAAATCCTCCCGACCCCCTCCTCCCTCCCAATTGCCCTTGAAGAATAGGTATGAGGCCTTGGAAATTCAGGGACAAGAAAATGTAGTTACAGAGGTAGACTCACCTAGTGAACCACCTAGGACTCGTCAGTCACCCCGTGTCCTTAGGACTTCTTCAATCAAGAAGGAAAGGAGAGTAGTTGTGGTGGGTGACTCCCTTCTGAGGGGGACAGAAGGGCCCATCTGTCGATCAGACCCATCCCACAGGGAGGTCTGCTGCCTCCCTGGGGCTCGGATTAGAGATGTTAAAAGGAAACTCCCTAATCTTGTGGGTCCCTCTGATTACTATCCACTGCTGATTTTTCAGGTTGGCAGTGATGAAATCATCACAAGAAATGTAAGGGCAATGAAGAGTGACTTCAGGGCCCTGGGACGGCTAGTTAGGGGGTCTGGAGCACAAGTAGTGTTTGCCTCCATCCCTCCTGTAAGAATGGGTGGGGAGGTATATAGGAAGAGTCTACAGGTCAATGAGTGGCTAAGAGACTGGTGCCAAAGACAGGGTTTTGGTTTTTTTGATCATGGGATGCTATATGAGACACCTGGCCTGGTGGTGACAGGTGGGATGCACCTGTCCCAGAGGGGGAAGAGGCTTTTGGGGCAGGACTTAGCAGGGCTCATTGAGAGAGCTTTAAACTAGATGTGAAGGGGGAAGGGGAGAAAACTGGGTCTGTTAGGGACAAACACAAGAAGAACAAACCAGGGCCCAAAGGCAGTTGGTCTAGGAAGGATTTAGTCCCACCAGTGTGCTCTGTTTGTTTCCTGAAATGTCTGTATGTTAATGCACGCAGCATGGGGAATAAGCAAGAAGAGTTAGAGGTCAGTGTATGGGCTAAGGGTTATGATCTGGTAGCGATAACAGAGACATGGTGGGATAGGTCACATGACTGGAATGTGGCCATGGATGGTTATGTACTTTTTCGGAAAGATAGGGCGGGGAAGCGGGGTGGTGGAGTTGCTCTTTATGTGAGAGAGCAACTAGAATGTGTTGAGTATTGTGCAGGGGCTGATGAGGGGCAAGTTGAAAGTCTGTGGGTAAGAATTAAGGGGCAGGCTGGTGTGGGTGACACAGTTGTGGGGGTCTACTACAGACCTCCTGATCAAGGCGAAGAGGTTGATGAGGCCTTCTACAGGCAGCTGAAAGCAGCCTCACAACTTCAGTCCCTAGTCCTCATGGGAGATTTTAACTACCCTGATATCTGCTGGTTGACTCACACAGCCAGCCTTTCACAGTCTAGGAGGTTCCTCCAGTGCATTGATGATAACTTCTTAATGCAGATGGTGGACAAGCTGACTAGAAGAGGAGCGCTGCTGGATCTTATACTAACCAACAAGGAGGGCCTTGTCGAAGAAGTGGTGGTCAATGGCAGCCTTGGCTGCAGTGATCATGAGATGGTAGAGTTCAGGATCCTGTGTGGAAGGAACAGAATACCCAGTAGGACCAAAACCCTGGACTTCCACAGGGCAAACTTTGGCCTCCTCAATCAACTGTTAAGAGAAATCCCATGGGACAGGGTGTTAGAAGATAAAGGGGCTCAAGATAGCTGGTCAATATTCAAGGACCACTATTTGCAAGCACAGGATCAGAGCATCCCTATGGTTAGGAAATCTAGTAAGGGAGCTAGGAGACCAGCATGGTTAAAAAAGGAACTGCTGGGAAAACTTAAGTGGAAAAGGAAAATCTACAGATCATGGAAGGGGGGGCTGGTCACTTGGGAGGAATACAGGACTGTCGTCAGAGGATGTAGGGAGGCAATTAGGAAAGCTAAGGCCTCCTTGGAACTTAACCTTGCAAATCAGGTTAAGGATAATAGAAAGGGCTTTTTCAAATACATAGCTAGTAAAACTAACGCTAGAGGCAATATTGGCCCACTAAGGGATGAGATGGGAGCCCTGGTGACAGAGGATATAAAGAAGGCAGAGGTGCTGAACGCCTTCTTTGCCTCTGTCTTTACTCCTGCAGGGTTTCCACATGAGCCCCAGATTCATTTAGCCCCAGAAGTAGTCAAGATAGATAAGGAATTTGATGTAGTAGATGAGGATTGGGTTAGGGATCAGCTGAGTAATCTGGACATCCATAAGTCGATGGGTCCAGATGGAATGCATCCAAGGGTGCTGAGGGAGCTGGCGGAGGTCATTGCTAGGCCACTCTCCATCATCTTCAGTAAGTCATGGGTAACAGGAGAGGTGCCTGAGGACTGGAGAATAGCAAATGTCACCCCAGTCTACAAGAAGGGCAAGAAGGAGGACCTGGGTAACTATAGACCGGTCAGCCTCACCTCCATCCCTGGAAAGGTGATGGAACAACTTGTTCTTGTCACTATCTCCAGGCATATCAAGGACATGGGGGTCATCAAGAGCAGTCAGCATGGTTTTATCAAGGGTAAATCATGTTTGACTAACCTCATAGCCTTCTATGAGGAAATTACTAGGTGGATAGATGATGGTAGAGCGGTAGATGTGGTTTATCTTGATTTCAGTAAAGCATTTGACACCGTCTCTCACAGCATCCTTGTAGATAAGTTGACCAAGTATGGGTTTGGTGATCAGGTAGTGAGGTGGATCAGGAACTGGTTGAAAGGAAGGAGTCAGAGAGTTGTAGTCAATGGGGCAGAATCTGGTTGGAGGTGTGTGACTAGTGGAGTCCCTCAGGGGTCGGTACTGGGACCGGTGTTGTTCAATATCTTCATCAACGACTTGGATGAGGGTATAGAGTGTACCCTCAGCAAGTTTGCTGATGACACTAAGCTGGGAGGAGTGGCTGACACACCGGAAGGCCGTGCTGCCATTCAGAGAGACTTAGACAGGCTGGAGAGCTGGGCAGAGAGAAACATGATGAAGTTCAACAAGGGGAAGTGTAGAGTTTTGCATTTGGGGAAGAACAACACAATGTCCCAGTATAGGTTGGGGGCTGACCTGCTGGAGAGCAGTGTAGGTGAAAGAGACCTGGGGGTCCTGGTAGACAAGAGGATGACCATGAGCCAGCAATGTGCCCTTGTGGCCAAGAAGGCCAATGGCATCCTGGGGTGCATTAGAAAGGGTGTGGTTAGTAGGTCAAGAGAGGTTCTCCTCCCCCTCTATTCTGCATTGGTGAGGCCGCACCTGGAGTATTGTGTCCAGTTCTGGGCCCCTCAGTTCAAGAAGGACAGGGAAGTGCTTGAAAGAGTCCAGCGCAGAGCTACTAAGATGATTAAGGGAGTGGAACATCTCCCTTATGAGGAAAGGCTGAGGGAGCTGGGTCTCTTTAGTTTGGAGAAAAGGAGACTGAGGGGTGACCTCATCAATGTTTTCAAATATGTAAGGAGTGAGTGTCAAGGAGATGGAGTTAGGCTTTTCTCAGTGATGACCAGTGACAGGACAAGGGGTAATGGGTGTAAATTGGAGCATAGGAGGTTCAAGTTGAATATTCGAAAAAATTTTTTTACTGTAAGGGTGACAGAGCCCTGGAACAGGCTGCCCAGGGGGGTCGTGGAGTCTCCTTCACTGGAGACATTCAAAACCCGCTTGGACACGTTCCTGCACGATGTACTCTAGGTGGCCCTGCTCTGGCAGGGGGGGTTGGACTAGATGATCTTTCGAGGTCCCTTCCAACCCCTAGGATTCTATGATTCTATGATTCTATGATTCTATGATTCTATTGTATGAAATTATAACTGTAACTTAAGTGTAAAAATAAAATGAAAATATTAGAAGCAGTTTTCCATTTGTAACATTTTTACTGGAAGCTGAATCTAACTGAGGGAAGCAGAAAGGATCTTGTGAAGTACACACAGCTTTGCCTGGGCTTTGTAGACTTGAACTGGAGACACAGCAGGGAAGTAAGGTTTAAAAAAAAAAAAAAAAAGTTTTTACATATATATGCAGCAGTCACACAATCAGTCATATGGCAAGAAGGCGTGTGCTACACTGGATCAAAGGGGAAGAGCCTAACATGAGATTAAAGGGGGGATAATTGGAAGCAACCAGAAAGTTTTATAATAGAGGTGATAATAATATACAGCAGCGGAAGAAAATGGCAAGGAACAGAAGTGAGGATAAAATGCGACTAGAAGAGATCGTTTGATCCTTCAGGCTTTCTCCCTGTACAACAGAATTATTTTATCACCCACTTACCTCATTTCCCTTCCTCTTTCATCTTGCTTTCCTGTGATAGCTTTCTAGTTCCCCTGCCCTGCCACTGCACCAGGGCTGCCTCCCTCCACCTGTCTTGCAGCAGTGCAGGATACATCTTTATCAAGTGTCAATTCTAAATATGAAACATCTTCATAAAGAGATTGGATTTCTCATTTTGCTGCTGACTTTGGGAATGGGATGGGCTTGGAAAATCACCCTGTGCAGTGAGCCACATGGCGTGAATTCATCCTGAAATGTCAAAACTCCTGACCACCGCGCTGTGAGAAAATGTGAACATTAAAACCAAAAAGAGTGAACCCAAGAAGGAAGCATCCTGAGAGCGGGATTTTCTGGACACTTTTTGGCATTCCAGATTTTCACCAAAGCCATGGAAGTAAAAAACATTTTCCTTCCTTCTTCCATCCATTCTATATCCTGTTTGCTTTCACAGCCCAAGAGATCTGTGAGCAGAAGGAAGGGTCCAGCTCTTTCTAAGGAGGACATCATTGGAATCTTGTAATAGAAACCTCCCCACTACAGCACTTCAGAAAGCCTGGTCAGTCCTAGCTCAAAGCTCAGGCTAAACTTGGTTACGTGAGTCATCCCTTTGCAAACATCCCAGCTCAGACATGATGGGAACAGCAGTGACACAAACATCCACCAGAGCAAGGAAGAGAAAAGAGGAGAAAAATAAAGAGTGGAAATCAAGAGCCAGTTTCTGCTCTAAGATGGCTAGAAGGTGTGTTGATGGACTCAAAAATGTCCAGTGGTGATTCCTGGGGGTGGCTTGCTTTCTGCTAGCTGTGAGGGGGTGAGACTTGAAAGCTGTAGCTAGCAGGACTCTCATGTTTGTGTCTGAGCAGCAGTTCCAGCTGCATAGGAAGATGAAGGCACCCTCGACAGGATCCCATTTCTGACAGTGCCTTGGGAATGCCTGCTTTGTACCTACTGCTGTTTCTGGTGATGCTGGAAGAGCAAGGCTGCAGGAATGAATTTGCTCCTTCTGCTGAGGAAGGACCCTTGGGACTGACTGCTGGTGTGGGCACATTTAATGAGAGCCTTGCTGCTCTGAGGGTAGGGGGATGTCCTGCATCTGCTGGAGAGTGGGTGAGGTGTATCCTGGGGAGCAGGAGGCAGGTCTATGGGGCAGGCATGGGTGTAACAACAGGAAAGGGTGTCTGGTGCATCTGGAGTGTGAGAGTGCCATTAATCCTGTCCTCCTTGTCACAGCCCTCAGGCTTTGACAGTTCACTCCTAGCAGAGCAAGTAGTGTCTGCTCCCTGTGACCTTACATGAGGTCAGCATTGAAGGATGTTATTAAAAATATTTGGTTTTCCACTTACTGACTTGTTTTCTGATCCTCTGGAGCCTAAATGGAATGTGTGAATTGATTTGAGTGATAGGGACAAGTGCCTAGAGAAGTGAATAACAGAGATGTGAAGCATATAAGCCTCACTGTGCCAGCTATCTTATGCCATGCTGGTGGGAAAGGGGGCAACAAGAAGGATATCAGAAGTGAGACAGGAGACTTGGACTTCCACAGATTAATCGAACAAATGCACTCGACCACAAGAAGTGAGGGATGCTCCATGCCTTGTATATGAGATCGTTCAGTCTTGGTGATAAAATGATACAAATACAGCTCTAACCTGCATGGATCAATGAGGAGTTTTCTGTTCCTTTAGTGCTTCCCACCTAAAACTGTTCCTGAAGCTTTGCAAAGAACTTTTAGATAAATCCTTCTCAAATTTAAGAACTTTTCTTCACTGATGTATTCACAGTGTTTTAGTGCCATGTCAGATGTTAGATTCTGTGTGCTCAGCATCTAATGGAAATTTAAAAGGGTGTGGGCTCTCAGGGATGTGCTCTGGGTTCCCAGCCTGGCCCTGGAGGCCAAGCCCAGCGGTATTTCTCCAACCTCGCCGTGGTGTTGACTTTTACCAACTATTTTTTGGCTACTGCAGGTTCATTTCCTACCACAAGAGGTCAGGACGGGATAAGTTTGAACCTCCGCTGAATGGTCTTGCAAAGGAGACTGCGGTTCCCCCGCGTGTCAATAAAAGTGGTGAGAAGGAAAGATTTCAGTAACAGTTGTGTGTAATACAAATTCAGCTAATTTGTATTAGCTCTCTCCTACAAAAGATTGTTTTCTACTTATTTTCTCATTTTCTACCTATTCTCATTTTGAAAACTGATTTTGTTACAAGGGTCTCTGATACGTATATACATATGTGAACACCACCTCCTTCCCCCCGATATTATCATACACATACATATATAATAATATGGACTCATAGAATTACTCAGACTGGAAAAGACCTTCAAGATCATCGAGTCCAGCCTCATCTTAACCCTATTACCCTATTTCTGATGACCCACCACTAAACCATGTCCCCAGGCACCACATCCAGGCAACTTTTAAAGACATTCAGGGATGGAGACTCTATCACCTCCCTGGGGAGCCTGTTCCAGTGCTTCACAACCCTTTCTGTAAAGGAGTTTCTCCTGATAATCCAACCTAAATCTCCCTTGGTGCAACTTGAAGTAATTTCCCCTTTTCCTGTCATCTTAAAAATGATGTATTATGAAGCAAAGCTAAAAAAGTCTGCAAAGCTAAGAGTTAAAAAGTCTGGGGTAATTCTGCTTCTAGCCTAAATGGAATGTTCACATAATACTGAAAGATAATGAAGTTAAAGTTTGGTGGATCGGTGAACTGCAGCATCAGATCAAGACACTTGGAGCTATGCCATAAGGTGGGTTAAAAACAAGCTTGGTTGTTTAACCCAAATCTTGGTAGAGGTTCCTCCCTCTCTCCCTGTCCATAAGTTATATTTAGTTTTATTTTTACAACCTGGGGAAAAAAAAATCAGTGAAGTCTTGTTTCAGACTCTGTACTAGGGTGACTGCAAGGCAAAGCTGAGACAAAGAGTAATGAGAAATTTCCTTGTCATTTGCCTTGCATTGAAACAAATGTGTTTGAAAACTCTTCTCCTTCCCCCAAAGTTGTAAAAGAAAAGAAAAGAAAACAAAAAGGTACATCTGTTCATGGTAATATCATCTGGGGATAAAGCAGAAAATGTAATTCAGGAAGGTACAAATCCTTTCTCTTTCTTCTCTTCCCCAAAGTGAAATTTGGAAAAGAAATCTTAGAACAATGTTTGGTTTTTATTTGGTAGCCAAAAAGAGAAATGTAGCTCAGTCTTTGAACCAATATGGCAGTTTTAATAATCTAAATATTTGTCTTGGCATCATGAAAAAAAAGAGTGGGTGGGAGAGGGAGGAAAAAGTTGGCAGTTTAATCAAATAAACTAGAAAACAATATGTTCAATTAAGGGGCACGGAAAGAGTGGTATTTTTCTCTAAGTGGCATTTTCATTGCAAAAAAAATGCTTTTGATACAGCATGTTTCCACTAGGACATCAGGGAAATAGTTAAGATAATACCATAATGAGTCTGTAATGCCATGTTTGGAGATCAGGTCTCAAGGGGTGGCATAAAACAAGATAAGGATAGTGTTTGAAATACAAAATGCACAGAACATTTCAACAAGAGGCTGTTTCTTGCAGCTGAGTACTGGAAGGCCAAATTTGAATTTAGTGAATTGTTTTAGCAAAGCTAAGTGAGGTTTGAGGGACTTACTGATGATGGCAGAAAAGGAATCATTCTGTCTCAAAATTTTCTAAAGGAAGTACCCGAGGGTGTGAAATATTTCTAAACCCAATGCAACTACAGTAGTCATCGTCTAAAACTTCAGAAATGGCTTAAAAGGAGACAAAGCCTGTTCAGGGGTGGAGGGAGAGGGGGAGTGAAAGTATTGAATTTTGAGCTACAATTAAATCCCTTTGCTTTAATGTACAAAAGCAGAAAAGAATGTTTGCCTAAAGAGAATTGTAACGGGCCGTCTGCCTGTCTTCAGAAACATCAATTACAGCAGAGATAAATATCTTTAAAGTGGCATTTAATTAGTGGAATTTAATCTAAAATACCACTAAAACGGTTCCTTGCTAATTACATGACTTCAAATCCCTTCCTTCTTATATCTGAAGGAATCAGCTGTAGGGGTGCCCTCTCTAATGGTACAGGTCAGACAGCTCTGGGTGCCTGCCTGGCAGGAGTGAGGCTGTGAAGGCTCCTCCAAGAAGCTCCAAGGAGCACCACAGCTCATTCCAGCAGTGCCTGGAATCAGTGGGATTAAAACTTCCAGCATTCAGGAAGGGATGGTTTGGACAAGCCTGACTAATAGCAATGACACTCAAGGTTGGGCAGCAGGGTAGGGTCTCTGCCCAAGCTGTTTTGCCTCTGTCTGAGTGAACAACTTATTTTAAAGAGATTTTTAGAGATCTTCCTTTACTGGAGATGGATGACCAAGTCTATATACTTGTGGTGAGGAGGTGTTGCTGAAAGCAGGAAAATGGGAACAGAAGAAGAACGATTAAACTGCTCATTAAATTTAATAGCCTTGCTATTTTTATTGGAGTTGGCTGTGCAGCAGTGAGTAAGAATATATTAGCCAAAGGGAAATCTAAATATGAGCTCACAAAACTAGAAGGTGAGAACTTGGTACTAGTTTGTAACTTTTTTTTTTTTAAAAAACAAAACAAAACAAAACGATTTACTCCCTCTTTCAGGAATGTCTCTCCAACTTGCAAGTTTAAAGCAGTAGCTCCACCAACTTTATCATGAAAAAGGCACATCCTGTTCAAACCAAGCTTTGCCACTAAGGAGTGTTCCTTAGTGTGCACAGGGGGCTATTCTGCTGCTGCTGGACAAGAGCAGAAGGAACATGTTGCAAGCTTTATGCATCAGGAAGATTCATTTCATAGCACATATCCCTCTGGAAGGGAGAAACCATAATCACTCAATAAAGGCTGCACTCATAGGGCCAAAACTTAAAATTCATTCCTGTCCTATGTGTCTTAGCTCGTGTTATGGAGTCTAAATATCTGATGGAAGGGAAGGAATTCAGTCCTGCTTGGAAATGAAGCCGATGCCAGGGCTGTCACTGACTCATGTGAGCTCTTGGTTGATACTCAGGGATGCAGAAGCACTGTAGTTCACATAAAGAAGTAGCAAAAGAAAATACATAAGGGTTTTATTACATGAATATTTTTACATACTCCGCGGTAGTCAAATACAAGTGTGTTTAAGTACTGCTTTGTGGACATCATAACAGTCAGAATATTTCAGCTGAACAGTCAGTATTTGGCTGAATTCAAGCCAGTGCAATTCATGACATAACCATCAACAGGAAATTACAGGTCTACAATGAGGTTAGACTAGAGAGCAACAGTGTAGTTATTGTCACATTGAAGCATTACAAAGTATGAAAGCCCAATATTTCAACTATCTCTAAAATGGGATTTGTACAAAGCTGTCAGAGACCCAAATGTAAGGATTTGTCATCTCAGTAATGGATCATGACTTTCTCTAATTTGGGGAGCTATTTCAATATTCAAAAAATATTTGGGGCAACAAGAAGAAATGTAAACATCTGATGGTTCTTTGAAAGTCCCTTCTGAGAAAATACATTGTGTGCCACAGGAAAAGTGCATTCTAACTGGTGTGTCTGCTATGGCCAGTTTGACTCAAATTCACATAGCACCAGGTATTTTTCCATTTCTGCAGTAAAAAGTTAGAAAATCTTTGTATTAACTCAGAAAAGAGGAAACAAAGTCAAAAGTTGTTTTTTTTTTGTTAGTTTTTTTTTTAGAGGAACAACAATTAAATAATAAACCCCCACCCACCCAACATTTAAACATTTACTTCTTATGTACAAAGAAACCAACAGCTAGCAAAGCGCATAGCCAGTGAACAGTCTTTATTATTATTATTTTTCTTCAGGTTCATGAACCTCAATATATGAGTTTATTTACAGGTGAACAGGTATCCACAGAAGTAATAGGCAGAATACTTCTATTTGGCTAAAAGTCATATAAAAAAAAAAAAGACAAACAACTTTTTTTTTTTAATACTTTCCAACTGTATATATATATATTTTAAGTATTCAGTATTTCCATTAGTGCCAGAGTTGGAAGCTCTTTCTCATTTTAAAAAGTTAACTTTGTGATAGTGAGCGACCACTGATGGCTGCAGTCAGAGCTACACCAGAGCCAAGGGGCAGCTGCAGGATGCAGGGAGATGCAGCAGTGGCTTTGCTGCTGTCACAGGTCACATCCTGGCAAAAAGAGTGTTCTGCCCACAGAACACTCTGACAGCCACCTCTGTGCAACCCTCCTGGGGCAGCTCTGATAAAAATGGTCACAGCTATGGCAGATGTGGCAGCTGGGGACTGCTGCAGACCTGCACTCAAGCCATTTTGTTCACTCACTGGGGTGGATATCATTGTAGGAGCCCTGGGAAGGAATATGTTTTTCTATTGAGCAACATGGAAAAAAGCACTGCATTCTTCTCAAAAGGGCAGTGTTTAAAAAAAAACAAACAAACCCTCTGAAATACTGGAAATATTCATTATGAAAATGGTCAAGTAGCTCAATAAATGGAAAAACATAATTTCCATACTAATTCTTGTAAAGAATATAAACTTAAAGGCCTCAGCCCACCAAATACAAATATATATTGCAAAAGTATTTTTCAACTAAATGTAATCTAGATGAGTGTGCATCTCTGGATAGATAAGAATACTACTGACTTCATACTGGTATCAAATATTTAAATCATTTGCATATAAGCAAAATCTTTCTTTGTTGTTAAGTCCAGGCTTGCTTTATTCTAAAGCAAGAGTATTATTAATATGGGGTTATTCTGTGGGTTTTTTTGGTCTTTCTTCCCATAGGCTAAACTGTAAAAAGACACTTGATTCATTGACCAGACTACAGCAATGATCCTAAATTTAAGAATGTTGCATGCAATACCTTTTCCTTTTATTTAATTACAGCACCTACAAGAACAAGACACCACCCATTTTCCATCTTTCCTATTCCCTTCCAACAGATGATACACTAAAAAAAAATAAATAATAAAAATCTGATCCTTTGTCTCTTACACAGCCCAGCCCTGATGTCCAGACAGTGATTAAGATGAAGGATTGAGTGTTTTGAGCAGTGCACCATCTGGGGCAGCAGGTTTCAGCCCTGAGACCACAACCCCAAGGAATCTTCCCTGCCCCCCAAGTGGTTTGCTTGCAGGACACCTTGGAACAGTTCTGGTAAGAAGCAAACAGAGCTGGTAGGGTGGCTGAAAGGGCAATCCCAAGGGGTAGGGTCATAGCTGAAAGCCCATCCTACAGTGGCCTCCTCTTTGGCATAACTTGTTCAAGGGTTGCTGTGAACTCCTACTGACCCCGTGTGGGGTCCAGGCATGAAAGATGCTGAGCAGAATTGCAAAAGGTGCTGGGGTCAGAGGAGGAGAAGCTCTAGCAGAGTAAGCACAGGTACCACATCCCTCTGCTCGGCCACATTTGGCTTGGGAGCCCAACCTGGTGCCCCAAAGCACCCAAAGTGTCCAGAGGTCCCTGCCTTGGCCACAGCCTCTTGGGCTCTCTGCTCCTGAGGCCCTGCAGCTCAGGGCTCCTCCATTCTGCATTATTGGGTCTTTGGAGAGCAGAAACAAGACAGGAGATAAATATGTGCTAAAGGGAGCCCCTTCAGCTCCTGATGTTTGGGGTTGCTGACCTGGGTGAAAAGAGTTGAATTGACTGAAGATACTGTCTGCAGCTGTTTGAAAATGCATAGTTGTACATATACATTCATTTACAAAGATCAAAGAACAGTTCTTTGCTATGCAGTTTAATCACCATCTGCTTTCAACAAAAACGTGACCTGGCAAACCTACAGGAGACTGCCTAACCACACAGCTTGGGAGTAACTTCATGGTAACTCAGTGGCATTTCCCAAATAGAGAGTGAGCTTCTGTTTTTTGGATTTTTTTTGAGGTAATTTTAAGTAGCATTTCATTTGAAAACACTTGTTTCTGTAAGAACATATAATAGATTTTGGAATTTAGAGAGATTCCAATCCAACCATGGCCATCTGAGTATTGGCATGCCCTGCTCTGAGGTTTATTAAGAAGTATAAGCCCTGTAAGACAAACAAGCAAGCCAATAGAAATCTGGTTTTAATTATGGTGTATCAGCTAGATTAAAATGCCATTCTTTTAAAATGCAGAAATTCTAGCTCAATAGCAAGCAGTGCTTTTATTTTGGCAGGAGCTGAGCTAGTATTTAGAAAATTCTGCAAGCAATTCTGCAAGTTTGTTCACTTTTGCTTTTATTTCAGTTAATACTTTGGAACCTAGCTTCTTCCCATGAGGAAAATCTATTATCCTGAGCATCCCTGAACATACAACAGTAATGTACCAGGCAGGATGGGCTTAAAGACAAGGAGAAAACCTTGTCTTTAAGTATCTACTTTAATCTAGTTTTCCATTTGTGCTTCTGCTGAAAAAAATTGCTTTTTGACCTGTTGTACTTACTAAAATACAGTGGTTTGCTACTAAATGTAACTTTAACAAAGATTACTAGTTTTCACTAATCAAATGTTCTATAAATATTTCATTCAGCAGTAAACTGACTTTGTGATACTTCAGCTTCATGTTTTTTCATGTTCTTAACTTTTACTTAGGGAAAAAAGTGGTTAATACACTTACTATATGACTTAGATTCTTTGCAATTTTTATGCAATCATTGTATGACAATTACACAAAAGCATTTTTGAAGCTAGAAAAAAAGTAAGAATCACAAAGAGGAGAATAAACTTATCACAGTATATTTTGCAATCTAAGTGAAGAAACATTGCCTGTAGGGAGTGAATTGATTATTCACTGGGAAGTGAAAGCGCAGAAAATATTTTCTTCCATACAAACAGTGATTAGGAGTGCAAGAGGGAGAGATTTGTTCATTCAGAAACTCAGTGACCAGAAACAAAGTATTCTTTACTTGAATAACTTGAGGAAAAAATATTCCTTCTCGATTTTTAGAAAAAGTTACACAAAATTAGCAAATTAGGAACTCAGTAGTCTTTCTTTAAAGCTTCAAGTGCAAGCACATACTTCTTAGAATTTTAACTCAATTATTTTCAGAGGCTTTGAGGCATGAATATATACACATGCTAATTTCTTATGTGTTTTTAATTTATGAAAAAGATTGGAAATGTGTACAGGACTTGTACAAGGACTTGCATGACAGTACATGCTCAGTACTTGTACTGACTCCCTGCAAAGCTGAAGTCTCTTGGAAGTGCTCTTGGTTCAGTGGGCAGAACTGACTCAGATGCAGAACAAAGATTTTAACACTTTTTTTTTTCATAGAAAGTAACAGAAAAACTCCTAGAGGAATTTTGGAGAGCCCAAGTCTGTAAGATTCTGATACAGCATTACAAGATTTGCAGTGGCAATAGATTGCCAAGACTTTTTGATGAGTTATGGCCAAAGTCCTCAGAATTCTGGAGTCCTCCCCAGCTGCTGGCACTGCAAGGAGTCAATGAGAGTTTAGTGAAGGGCAGCATGGTGCTTGCATTTTGGTGTTCTGTGTTCTTTTATTTTTCAGAAAAAGAAGATAAAAAGCAGCTACTAATAATAAGGAACGTGTTTTTTTGCTATTTGCAAATCACTGGCAGTGGAAGTAACCTGACCTAAATCTGCTCTGCTTGCCCACAGGCTGCCCCCAGAGGGCAGAATGAAATCGGATTGCAAAGGAGCATCGTCTACATGCAGAAATTTCCCCTTCTAAGCTTTCCTTCAAACACACATGAACATAGAGAAATTAGTCATGTAACAGGACTGTTATTTATGCTGCTTGACAGACTGCCACCTCGGTGTGGCTCTGACTCTGCTCCTCCACCAAACACAAACTGAGTTTTCAGAGACAACCTGTGTTTAGCACAAAGGTTTTAAGCCTAATTTTTCCATAATTGCAAGCCCTGAGCAGTGCTGTGCAGCACTCTGCTCTGTGCTGGGATGTACAGGCAGCATTAATCCAGGCTTTCTCTTCAGCAGAGGTTTCATGGTGCTCCCCAGTGCTAAGCACATGGCTTGAATGCCACTGGCAGTGCACATCCCACCCTCCAGGGACTTCTGTTCACCCCTGGAAGGACACAGCAGCTTTACAAGATGCAGAAATACCCAGACCCTGCAATTATTTTTGTATTATTTTTGAAGCTTGAGTAAAAGCAGGATGACAATCCACTTGCAAGACAAGGTGAGACTGTATGTGTGCTACTGGAAGAGAAGTTAGCTTTTATTTTTCCCTATGGATACAGAAATGAAAAAGCAGAATGTCTGAAAGTGGAAGGTTGACAAAGCACTTTCACAGGGATTTTTCCCACCATGGTGTCAAGGAATTCAGAGCTGTGCATGGTCTGTGCAGACACAAGCTCATCATCCTGGGAGAGGGGAGACCAGATAGGAGCCACCCTGGGAAGAAAGTGAGAGCATCACTCTCTGGCTCTCTCCCCTCTTTTCTCCTGTGTGCTTTGTTTTCTCTGACTGCAGACTTCCATTTTTCTAGGTGTGACTTGGAATAAAGAGTTTGGACAAAGTAAAAGTAAAAAATGTCTTTATTTTTCAATAAACTCCACAAGATCTGAAGGGAGTCTGTGCTGGGGTAGAGTGGCTGTTCTTTGTCTAAAGAGCTGAAACTGGCATTAAAGAAATCCTTAAGCTAAACTACATGCAATAGTATTAAGGCTGTAAGTTTAACACCAAAACCAGAGGAAGACAAGTTCTTCATTAGCTCATTTAGGAACATGAATATTGTCTTTAGGACACTAGTTCCCAAAATTAGAGGGGATGAAGTCAGGAAAAACCCAATGGAAATACCACTGTCATCCTGGAAGTGGGCCTCTAAGCAGAGGAGTTTGGAGAGCTACTGATTAAAGCAGGAAAATATTTACTCACATGAGGCTTTTGGTGGAGCCTGGTACTTAGATGAGTTCAGCCCCTCCAGAGACAAAAGAGGACTCTCAGACTGCCCACTACACAGCACTGCATTAGTGTAGTGAAAAAAATACATCTTTGGTAATTGTATTTCAATTTTTCTGTGAGCTCTTTTCATTTTAATACATTTATTAAATAGTCTTATGCTTCTTTAAACTAGATTATACTTATTTTTTTAAGACCTGGATCTATTAAACTAATGCAGGTTTTGCACATAATCAAGTCCAATGCCTGGAACTTTGGCTCCTGCTTACCCATATTCCATTTAAAATCATGCTGTCCATTCATGTACTGAATTTACCAAATGGTAAAACATTTCAGAAGCTCTAATATTTCTCAACATATAATTAAAAACTTCTCTCACCTGAATATTTTATTTACTGTATTTTTATGGAACTTGCATTTTCATAAAAATATTGTAGTTTAATGGTTAATTTCTAGTTAAAACTAATTTAACAAAACTTTTATAATTCTGTATTTCAAAATCACATGGTCCAACCAGTAAAAAAAATACATAAAGTGCAATGCAGAGCACATGAAAGCTCAGTAATTTTACACCAAGTGAAAAAGGAAATGCTCCGGTTCTTGAAATATTGATTCCAAAAAGATATTTTTTTAAAAAGAATTTTACTTTATATTTTCTAACACAATAAGTGATAGGGAACAAAGGAAGAAAAATATATGTGAGCAGATATTTCCCCTTGGTGACTGGAGGGAGCAAAAAAGGATCTAAACATTGCAGTTTTACGCTAGCAGAGTGTATTAGAAATCCCGGATTCATAAAAACTGGGCAATTGGGCCTTGGTTTTCCTACACCTGCCTAACTTGTGCAAAATTCACCCTCTTCTATGATGGTAATATTTTTCTTACATGAAATAAAAGGAGCTGCAGATGATAAGAATTTTGCTTTCTTCAGAGTTTTTTTTTTTTAAAAAAAAAAGTAGTGCAATTGCTGCTGACAGTTCTCTTCCTTCAGCTACCCAATGAGCCTTGACCTTTTTCCTGGCATTCTCATTTTTATCATGCTGATGCCGTAATAAAAAGAGGCTGAAAAAGTGCACTAGCAAAAAAGCAAAAGCAGCCAAGGATCCCTCCTACTTGCTACCATGCCTGACCAAGAAGCAAACCCTGTTTTTCTGTGGCCCAGAGATATTATACAAAGATAGCATATCCCAAGGTTTATCTTACACAGCAAACCTTGCATGGCCTGTAATTACCCTGAGTGACAGACTGGCTCCTGGAGGCAGGGGAAGAGCAAGGCCCAGTAAAGTTGCTTTTCACACCATTTAACTCCTCCAATATCAGCTTAGTAAAACCATGGCACAGTTAAGATGTAGTTTTAAGACTCGTTGTATGTTGGACTATTGATTTAATTCCTTTTTCCCCCTACAGACTCCATGTCATATAAAAATCAATGCTGTTTTACTGGTGTTCTAGTAGTGCTAAGCAACCAGCTGTTAATGGAGCTCTCTTGAGCCAGCTGCTCTTGGAGTATGTGCAAGCCCAGGCCCTTAATGAGACTCCAGCCAAGACAGGGTGGGATAAAAGCAGTATTACCATGCCTGTCACACCAAGAGCAGAGGTACAAACCCAGCAACCCATACCCTGATGGAGCCTTTTGGCATTTTATATAGATCTCACTTTTAGGAGTGGTCTGAGTCAGCATAATTCAGGATATTTATCTCTAGGAATGTCTCTGGCAGGGGTTAGGAACAGCTCTTCCAACAGTAGCACAAGCTTATCCCAACTTAACCTGTTGTGGAACTACAGTACTAGGTGAAAGGTAGAGATAGAAAGCTAAAATCACAGAATCACAGAATGGTTTGGGTTGGAAGTGACCTTAAAGATCACCTAATTCCAACCCCCCTGCATGGGCAGGGACACCTCCCACTAAGACCAGGCTACTCCAAGCCCCATCCAGCCTGGCCTTGAACACTTCCAGGGATGAGGCATCCACAACTTCCCTGCGCAACCTGCTCCAGTGTCTCATCACCCTTGCACTACAGAATTTCTTCCTAATGTCTAACCTAAACCTACTCTCTTCCAGCCTAAAATCATTACCCCTTTTCCCATCACTACAAATTACTATTCCCCAAACCCCATGACTAACAAAGACAATGTTTGGTTGCTTGCAAATGAAAGGTGGTTGCTTGCAAATGAAAAGGTTTTAGGGCTCTTTGCTGGGTTCCATCAAGTCTTGGGGAAAAAGAGTTAAGGTTATAGGGCTGTGAGAGCTCAGATGGGACCATGCTCCCACCAGCTAGCTGAGGCTTAGGAAGGAGGGAAATCACATTTTCTGACTTGAGCTCTGACAATACTGTAATATATTCAGTGACCTTCTCTAACATAAAAGTTTTCCAACAGTTTTATTCTAATCTCTGAAAGATAATTCTTCAAAAGAGATTTCTGTACCACGGGTCACAAATAAATGCAGATAATCACCTCCCTCAGTCTGGACACAACAAATGGAGCATTTGCTCCAGCTGACAGCACATGGACTGGGGTGGTGACTCCCTTCACAGCAGGCTGGCTATCCTGGACACCATTCTTGGAAATCTCCTTCTTCCCAGTCTGGTATCAGTCAGATTGATTACAGACTGCATACCATGTTCTTAACAGCTCTTAAATCAGTCACTAAGTGACACATCCTAAGTGCTGCCACCTTGGTGTTATTAGAAACTGAGCCAACATCTTCCAAGAGCCATGCACGTGTGCCTGGTTACATATCCACCCCTCTCACACAGCCAAACAGGCAAATTCTCTTCCCAAGCACTCAGAAAGGGAGATTCACAATTTCACACTCTCAATTACAGTGGAAACAGCCACACAGAGGAAAATCCAAGTGCCTTGGTTCTACAACCATCATTCATGTGAGCAGTCTGAGTCAATGCACTTATTCATGGGACTAATTGCAACTCTTCTGAGAGAATCTGAAATGCTTCAAGGGCTCAAGCAGTTACCATGCATTTTGCTCTTAGTTGTGTAAAAAGACTTTTTATCAGGCCTGTAACTTAAAAAAAAACCCACAAAAATCTTCTGTAACTGATGGCTTAAAACTATTTTCCTCCTACTGGGATCCATTTCTGAGCAATTTTTGTTTCAGGTCACACCTGACTGGCTCAAGCTTCCTTCTACTGGTGTCACTAATCGGAGTTTGCCTTTTGGCCCTTTGTTGCAAGTCAGGCACACAGAGTAACAACCAAACATTTTGGTTTTCAGTTAATTCTGGACTCTGAGCATAAGACAAAAACAATAAGAGAGATGGGAAAATAATGTAAGATACATGATTGACTCCACAGCACAGATGGAGAGAAGAAATAAGTGAGAGAAGCTTTTAGTTTGATTGTTCACACCCTTTCCATAGCTGAACCATGAAGCCCCAATGTAATATTTTCCTATATAACCTGCTTGCATGAATTCTCCACACAAGTTGGAGCAGGCTGTACAGTATGATGAAATCTGTTTTTAAAGTAATTTTCAAAGGAATACAATTTCAAGCCAAGTATTGGTAATCTAGGAATGTCTTCACAAGCAGAATACAAACCAAAGCCAATAATAAAATGCAAGAGAAAAAGCAAATGCTGAGCACTGAAGTAGTAATTTCTGTGATATCATGGGCAATTTCAGGCTAAACTATCCCTGTAAACAAGGACAATGTATTTTTTTCTTTCAATAATCCACAATTTGTATAGTTTTGTAAAGGTGTTTTAGGTTACTTCTGCCATGTAAAACAACACACCACTATTCTAATTGATTTACAATTCCTTCTCTCCTCCCTATGGTTCATAGGAAGTCCCAAATCCTGTTTCCTAATGGTTATGAAATTCAACCAACATTATAATTTCAGAGAGG
Organism: Calypte anna; assembly: GCF_003957555.1. NCBI lineage: Eukaryota > Metazoa > Chordata > Aves > Apodiformes > Trochilidae > Calypte > Calypte anna. The sequence goes on from NC_044245.1 coordinate 122,653,916, forward strand.
TAATAAGATCCCAGTGCTATAAAAATCAGTTTTAAAAGAGTGCACATTTCGCAGTGATGTACAAATACACACCACTCATTTCCATAATTTAGCCCTTGGTAAGTATTGCACCTTGTTAATAAGGCTACTGTCTACTTTTAACACTAAAAATTACACATAGACAACATCATTTGTGGCTTAAAAGCACAGAATTCCTGAAGTTTTTCAGTAAACTTATTTATTTCCTCACATACTCAGAGCTCCTATGCCTCCAGTTGCCTGGAGGAGTGTAAAGCATACAGGGAATATAGATGGAATTATATATATATATATATATATATTTGTATTTTGTGACTTGCTTCTCATGCATTTTTTTTTCCTGATGTGCTCAAGTAAGTAACTTTGAGCTCAATGGCAAATAGAAACCTTTTACAAACCCAATCAATACTTTCACATGTTGAAATGTACAATTAAACTTGTCTTCTTTCTCAATTTCCCTCTGCAGTGCAAAAAATAATCATAATTTAAAATTCTCTACAATTATCTGGTCTTCAAAATACAAGATAAATTGCATAAAATCTGAAAAGGATAGATTGTCTCACAAAGTGCATATTTCAAACAAAGCTGGAAGAGTATCTGCTCTTGCCAAGGCCTGATGTCAGGTCTACCTGACTTCAGAAACAAGATCACATCAACAAATTCTGCACATGAAATTAGACACAGGGATGTGTTTAACTTGAATTTGAGCCTACGTTTTATTGTTAGAATGCCAGTTCTACCTCTACACAGCCATACCTACTAATTCATAGATTACATGCACTCCTTCCTTGAAATATTTGTTGGGGTCACTGTAGGAATTAATTCCCACCTAAACACTGACACTACAAATTTACATTTGCTATGTGCTATTTACATTTGTAGGTGTTAATACTGAAGATTCTGATTTTTATTCACTTCACTATAAACAATTGAGAATTGGCAGAATGGAGTCCCTGGAGACAGGATCTGATAGGAAAACATTACTATGGACCAAAAATAATTTGTGTACAAATAAAGATGTTGAGAATTTCCATATGTATTCCTTCAGAATATTAGTTAACAAGGTTAAGCAAAACCTTGGGTTTACAGAAGCTGATATACTTGAAGATATTGGAAAACAAATGTGGAGGCATGTTTTCTTTTAATTTCTGGTAGAATCACCAATTTGCACAATGGAGTACCCAGCACCTCCAAGGTATCATGCTAACATGATTTTGTTCCTTGTTGAAATAATTTGGTAAGAAGTAATCCAATTAGAGACAAAGTATGCTTTGGCCAACTACATAAATAAGAAGGTTTTATATTTATAGTAGATCCTGAAAAGACTGATGTGAATGTATAGATTTATATTATAAATAGGTTATGGTTCAAGCTCATCTTCTCTATTTTTGTATCACCTAACATGCTGGGGTTTTTCTATTTGGAACTTCATAGGCCGTAACATTAAGTAAGACCATGTTCACTAATTAGTGCTTCCTTCTAATTTTAATAATTCAAGAAGTGACTTCCTGCATTTGGAATTTTACCTAGAATAGAAAAAAAGATCAATTTCTTACCCTTCTTCCATTCAAATAAACCTAGATTCTGCCTTTACAGCCTTCTTACGTTTCCCTCAGGAAATTCATATTAACTAGCTTGCTTTTTTTCCTTCTGTCTTCCCAAGACAGTTTTTCACAAAGATTTTATTAGCTTTTATTTATCTGACCATTACACATCATGCAGTAATGGCTGCAGGGTATAACATACCAAGATAAGGACTCTAAAGTCAAACATTAATTTTTAAAAAGGATTGGCAAATGGTAAACACTAAGACTCAAACATTTTACAATGCTTCAGCCCATCAAGAATTTATCTTTAAAACCTACCTTGTTAGTATAATATTGTGCATGTGCCCAAGCAACAGGAAAGCTGAAACAGCATTTCTATTGCTAAAATATTTTCTCTCAAGGGTATATTAGAGACTTCACATACAAATCCAAACATGGAAGGAAAAAATTTTTGGTGTTATGATGTGTTTAAAAAAAGCAGAAAACTGGATTGTTACTAAATTTATCCATTCCCTTACATTTCATCAGCTGACTGGCCAAACAAAATCCTGCTGTGAGTATGAGCAAGCATAGGAGCAATCCATATTTTATTTTCCTTTGTGCCACCAGAAACAGACTGATTTCTGTTCTCAGGGTCTTCCTGGATTGTTACTAAACATCGTCTGTGTGAAGCACAAAGAACATGATTAGTGATTTTCATATTGAGGAATAAACTCAACAGTTTTGGAGAGAAGTGAGAGCATGATCTCACTTCCATCTTTTCTCAAGATGGAAAAAAAGTTGATGTGGGCACTATCAAGCACAGGTGTACACTGGCTTTTTGGCAAGCCTGAAGCTTTTCAAGCTCCAAAAAGATACAGACAAGGGCTGCTTACATCTAGCAGAAACAGAATGTATTTAAACCCTCAGCTTGATGAATTTTAGCTCATGACTTATTTTCTAGCCATTTTGCTACAGGTGCCATAAAACTTTACTGAACTTAGAACAAAATCTATGTGATGATTATGTTCTAATAGAAGTTAGGCTACCAATTTATTTAAGAACCCACAGTTGGACTACCAGAATAAAATCCTGACACAGACTAAATCCCATACTCTATACGGGACCCAGTTCCACTTCCACCTTACAGGAAGATAGAAAAAAGTGAGAATGTAAGACCAAGACAAGACTTTACAAACACTTCTTTATCAAAAGGTTTCTAAGAAAAGGTGCAGCACAACTTTCTCCAGCAGATGACTGAAGTTTGAACCAACAGAAACCAGCCTCACTGGCAACCTCGTATGGCTCTGCACATGATCAGCAAGCTTCTCATTTCATGTCCTGCTTCTGAGGTGGTGTTTCAAGGTATTTACAGGCAGGAGAAGAAAGTAATCATTTTATATTGCCACACTTTTGTGCCCTGAATTCTCAGCAGGGCCCCTCTAGCTGGTCCCAGACCATAGCAGGAAACAGAAAACCATCCCGACTCAGTGGATCAGAACAAAATGAAAAAAGAAGTCAATGACAAGGACATCTGGGATGTGGCATGGAGCTGGAGTTCATTCTTAAATGAAGGTTTTACAAGTGCTTTTGTTTAAAGCTTTGCCTCCTGCTGTGTTGCCTACCTAGTCGTTCTCTTAAAAAATGAAGGGGAGGAGGAATGGAGAAAGTGATGTCAGTGATAGAAAAGGGGTGTAAAGAATTTGTAGATGATTAGATGGCTAACAGTCATACCAGGCTAAGGACCTGGAAAAAGTAATTCAATAGACAGTCATTTTTCCCATCTTATTCACACAAGCAGGGCTTAGTGGTCTGGCTTACATGACAACAGATATCTGCTAGGTAATGATTTATATTGGTTAATAGTGTAAACCTGCAAATTGGAATGGAAGAGTTTTTGCTCGTTTTGCATCTTAAGTATCCTGTTACATTTGTGCAAGGCACTAGAGAATCAGGCACATTGTTCTGGGTGGAAACCATTTTATGACTAAGATGATCTGAGTTTATAATGTCCAATATCTTCATAAGGGAGCAGTGGGAGCCTAGCCATATTTTACAAATTGGCATTAAAATTTCCCACTTCTAAAATTATGTCCTTTTCCAGATATTTTGGGGTAAATGGGGAACTGGGACGTAGCTTTGTTACAGTAAGAAAACTCCTGAAGAAAAACATTTGGGATCTATACTGTGGATCTCCACTCTGATACTGATGCTGGTAATTTCTGTTACCAGCATCAATACTAAGTAAGTGGTTAAATTAAAAAAAATAAAAAAAATTTTGTATCTCAGGGGTAAGTTCTGTCTTTTGACATATATGATGAACCCACCTCCAAATCCCTGTAGCATACAGAGACTGCAGGATACATTCAGGCTGTTCTTTCTGACTTCTCCAGGAGGTTACCAGGAGGTTAGAGACAGTGACCTTCCTCCCACAGAGAAACCAAAAAGAGAAAAAATGCCATGTACCAACAAGGATAAATGACCACAGCACTCAGGCCGCTGCTTCCACAGGAAAACAAAAAGAGATCAGAGTCTTTCGGAGAGGTCAGCGCGGAAGTGTGAGATCAATCAGATGTGAGGAGAACAGCAACGCTGAAGCAAGAGACTGAAAAATGGAAGAGGTTATTCCAGATTACACTCAGATAACACAGGAAAGGCTTTGCTGACACTTCTGTTCTTGCTGGGGGCATCAGGAGGGCGCAGGGGATCGGGGTGGGTGCTGAAGTGCTCTTGCAACATGAAGCAATCTGAGTTCCAAGCATGAAGCGACTGGTTAATGCTCCATGCAGGTCCAAATGGTTGTGTCCTCTCGCTACAGCTGGCCATGGCTGAGACACAGGAACTCGAGGAGTACCTACTTTTGAATCAAAATGCCACAGCCATAAGATGCAAAACTTATTTAATATAAAACTGCTGATTAAAGGTCGTGTAAAAATACTGGTAATTTAGCTTTCTCCTGGAAGGATTTATCAAGTATCTTCTGTCCTCTGTTTTGTTAACAATCAATTTTTTATCCTGTTTTGATCAGTTGTGGGTTATTTTGCCTGTATATAACCCGTATCAAATTTGTACCAGAGGGCTACCTGGTCTAGCAACAAAACCATTCTTCCATGCAGAAATTTATAAAGAATAATCTTATTACAATAATTCATAAAGTGCCCTTGGGAAAGGTGCTCACAATGCCATGACATTACAGAAACTATGTACAATCTGATACATTATTTTCAAAAGAATCCTCCAAAGCAAAAAGGGAAAATGTAAAAGGAAGGGAACAACAAATATACAGGCAGATACTGTCCATCTAACAGCAGTCAAATTAATTATGGAACACTTTACATTTAAGTCTTGGAGTGCTTGTAAAAATAGGGGGCAAATTGTCAGGAGTATCTTGGAAAAGTCCCAAATTTCCTAAATTCTACCAAAGCAAATACACCATCAGGAAGCTCAGTGTTTAAGGATGAAATGACTGTGAATTACTATGAAGTATTTTACTAAGGAAACTGAAAAAAACCCCGTAACATCCAAAGAAAAGCCATGACCCACATTTTAGTAAGAGGAAAGAAGATAATACAGTGGCTGTGTCTCCACTGACCTTTAGTGCTTGGTTTCTATATTTATAAAAACACCAATCTTTCTACTCCCTGTTGGGCCCCATATCGGTTTATATGTATATATATATATATATATATAAAACGATGTAAAATCTAGTCTTATATATATATATATATATATACACACTCCTACACACCTGTATGTATCTTATTACAGCATCTCACTAGATTTCAGAGTCTGGTTTTCATTTTTGTGTTTTTTAAATGACTTAAAAGAACAAAACTGGCCAAAAAAATCAAGTAATTATGTGCATGCAACCGTATCTTGCTACTTGTGCATGTAAATTACACAATTTGTAAACAACTGCAGAAATAGCATGCTTGAATTAGGCCTCTGATTGCCCAATTAACTTGTTCAAAGTAAATCAGATGATAACCTTTGGTAGCTCCTATTATAAATTTTATTTCTCAGCACTACTTTGCTGAATTCATAGTGTATATTCTGAACAGCTGTGTTGTTACTTTGTGCTTTTACACAGGCATAAGCAGCAATGCACGTTTGATAGAGCTATTGACTGAATATTGGACCACATTTTAGAAAGCTTTTTAGATAGTCTCCTTATGTCACAGTGAGAATGAACCAGCTTAGACAATGAAAAAAAAAATTTAACAGAAAAAAAAATCTGGTCTAATTTCAAATGGTATTAAAGAAAAAAAATCCAGGAATTTGTAGGCCTCTACACCTCTCCTATTAGGCAAAATCTTGCTTTTTTGTCTTTGATTTTTCTTAAGGTGCCTTGTTTTCTTTAACAGACAAGTATTGTTTAACCACATACATTCATAACCTAGTAAGTTCTTAATTATTTTTGCACTGAAATAATTGTTAATTAATAGTAATTCAATATAGGTTGAGAAAGAACACCAGCTTGCCATGTTCCAGTGTATGCTTTGACAAAGAATGTCAAGCACCCAAATCTATCCAAGTACTGCAAGTAGAAAAACTTGTTAATTCATACATCAAAATTAGTTAAGAAATGGACTTTTACCATAAATATGTTGCTCCTTTGCTGTTGTTCTTCTTTTTCCAAGATGATGTTGTAGAAAGGGAGTATTTCCTTTTTTGTAGAAATTATTTTTATATCAAATAAATCATAGCAATTTTAATGGGGGGGGGGGAAGCCGAGCAAACCATTATCTCTCAACAATCTCTCAAATACAAGAAAAGGAAGCAAGAGCAGAACTGCTGGGCTGGATCATGTCCCTGAATAGCTATTACACATAATCCTAGTGGCTGCATTTACCAGTTCTTTATAGGCCTCCTGCAGCAATAGATGTGCTGGTCCAACTGTTCATCCTCCCTCAGAAATGGGAGAGCAGTGAGAGAAGCTCCTGGACCCCCATTATGTTCTTACAGGTTTCAATCAAGCATCACTGGGTTTCTCCCCTCAACTTCTCGTAACAATCTCTGCTGGTGACTTTCCATTCCTGCTTTTCTACCTCCAGAGGATTAAAATCCAATTTGGTACTTAAATTACTTTGTTCCACTCCACTGGTCAGTTCCTGGTTTAAAAATCTTCCAGGAGCACTGCTACTTCTTCTTGCAAGTTTAGAGTTTGCTTTTCTCCTATATATAAAAAAAAAAATCAAACTAAAACCCCAACTCCTCCCCACATTCCCTTTCCAAAAATATAATCATTGATCACTCATATCAGGAGAATCATTTAGCAGTCTCCAGTCCTAGTACAGCTTTTGTTGAGAAAACTGTAGCTTATATGACTCTGAAGTGTTTATTAGAAAGCTTTCAAAAAGAGATCTTCATTTCAGGAAAAGAAAAATTGTTCAGTTTAGCAAATACAGATGTTCACAGCACAGAGACTGAAATGGTTAAAAATGATCCTAAGGAGCAAGTGGCTCACAGAGTTAGCAAAAATTTAACTTTTTCCTTTCCTTTACAGAAAAACACTAATAGCTGCTCTGGTTTCCATACTTAGTAAGACAGAACTTTGTTGTATGTTCCTGGTTTTGCCTTTTTTTTTTCTCTATTGCTCCACACAGGTTTTGATTAGTGCTTCTCCTTGGCTACAAGTGCTTCACTTTGAAATACAAAGCTCTTTTAAAAAAAGAACACCCAAAAAAACCGAAAACCCCCAACACCACATCACTGAAGGGAAAATGGGGAGTGATACAGTGCAGCTGCAGCAATCTGGGTCTGCTGTTGTCCTCCCCCATCCCCAAATTCTCTGCATAATTTCAATCTTTAGTCGATGAACCTTTGGCAGGCCTTCTTCCATCGGCAGGCAGTACACCACATATCTCTGTTCTCCATCCCATAGACCTTCCGACACTTTTTCCCCTCTCCTCTAGGCTTCCTGCCAGAGAGAAAGAGAAGTTTGTTAATGAGATGCTTTCGTAGCTTTGCTTTATCACCCTAAGATCAGGAAAATGATCTCAGTGACTCCAGAGCTCTGAGGGATCTGACCTTCTCCTTGCCTGGCTTCTACACCCTCTGCAGCACCTGCTGAGCCTGCTCCTCTGCTCCAGGAATGACCCCAGGACAATACACTACTGACTTCAGCCCACTCAGGATAAATGGTACTTTAGCCATGTTAAGTGCCAAGCTGTGACAGACAGTCACAGCTATCCCACAATCCAGCCCAGGTCACATCAGGCAGGAGTCCTCTTTGCTGTGGAGCTGCAGTAAAAATATTCTGCATAGCTCTGAGCAGCAGACCTTGACTACCAGCAGGCAGCAGCTATACAAAAGAGGGGAAAAGCTACCAGCTCCTAAGCTTGACAGTCCCTCCTGCCTGGTTTTCTCTGAGCTTATTGACTGAAAAACAAAGTGATTGAAAAAAACAAAACCAAACAAAAAAGTTTTAACCCTTGCTCTCATTTGCAGCATTTTGTTCATGCGTGTTACTTCACCGTTGTCCCCAAAGTCAGCAAAGCAGGAATAATCTGCTTTCAAAACTGTTGTGGTTTCCATCTTCCAACCCCACTCAAAAGTTCACAAGTTTAGAAAATGATCAAAGTAACTGCTAAAATGAAACTTTTTCATTTCACACATTGCAGGCCAGCAAATCTGAGGAGCAATGCTACAGGTCACCCAACACTAGCTACAGCAGTGCCACCTCTACTGGTGTCTTCACATCAAGGAACTGTACAGACAGAACTGTTCAGTACCTGTATTACACACCGCATGACACACAGGGGAACTGCCTGGTGATTGCTCCCTTGAACACCAATACATTTTTTGATTATTCAGCATTCATTAACGGGCACAATTCATGAACTGGAAAGATTCTAAGTTTGGTTTGTAGCATATGCAATGATCTGAGAGTCAGGAAGAAAGTGAAAAGCATGAAATCTTCCTTTTGTCTCATTATAGGGTACCTTGAAGACTGTGAGAAACAAGGAGACTCTATACTGTAAGAAACTCAGTGTCACAGTTTGATTTTTAACATAACATTTTGAGCACTTCTAAAGCAGATGCTGGTCAAACATCAGTTAGTTTTAATGAAAGTGACTGCAGCTTACGTCTAGAAGACAAGGCATATAAAACTTTGCTTTGATCTAATTTGTTGTGAGATATTTGTTGTGAGATATACATATATATACTTTCTTAAAATTCAATTGAAGCCAAACACCACACTGACTGAATGGTGATGAACACATGAGATAGCACAGCCTTTCAAGGAAAAAAAGCAAAGCCTGGTAACGCAGTTCAGGATGCTTCAGCTGGAGCAGTGAATCCAGGCAGTGTTGCTTTCCATGGCAATTTACATCTGCATCTGAACTCCAGACACTCATGGCACAAGGCCTGCAGTTTGGCTTCACAGTTTGCCTTTTTTCATTTTGCAACAACTCATTTCTCCCCCAGACTTTACCTTTGATGGTAACATCAACAAAACAGGTCCAGAACACTTACTCTGAAGTGTTCTGGTAAGAAACACCCTGACAACTGCAATCACGGTTGGTGGGGTGGTTTTTCTGTTTCTTTAGCCACTGATATCTTATTTACTAAGTGCCCTCCAGATTCTGAGGCTGCTGGTCTGTCAGCAGGAGCTAATGGTCCCATACCTCAAGCCAAATGCTACTCTAGGCGGTGATGAAAGAACTGTGTGGGACTGTTTCTGCTCTCCACTCCCTGCAGGACGATTATGAGTTGGTGAGACCTGTCAATACAGACAAAAAAAGCTGCTTATGAAGAACATATACATGGGAAGGCAGAGCAAACCAGAATACAGATCAGCATCATTGCAGGTTTTGGGAAATACAGAAAATGCATTCATTCTTATTTAAGTCTGAACAGCTGTTATGAAAACTGTCTCCAATTTAAGCAGGGAAAATAACTGGAAAAATAAACTCTGGCCTGTGCTGAGATCAATGCCAATAACACCCTATGAAACAAAGGGATTTCATGTGTTGCTCCCATCTGTGTTTTGGCACTTTTTGTGGAGAGACAGCCTTGGAGAAGGGGGTTTGCTGCAGTGCACTTACTATGTGGTCTTTGGGGTTTTAATGGGAGTGCAATCTCCTTCTGATCCAGGCTGCTAATAAGATGTACTGGATTATTTCCCTGATTTTCCTTTATTCTGCACTTTAAACCTCTCCAGCAGGTGTCCTCCTTGTGAATGTTCATAAGTGAAGGGTGTAGTTTGGTCTTCTGAACATTTCCAAATGAGCCATAGGGTTGGCAACACTATTAGAGTAATCACATGGCATCAAGCTTGGCCTTAAATAATTCCTAAATTATTTACTGCTAGGGTCTTATTTTGATCCTGGGTGAAGGCTTCAATCACTTAACATCTAAAACACCAGAAAAAAATTATGAACACCCACTTCTTCTTATGTGCAGAACATAGCAAGCTTCATTTGGGCAGCTGGTGCACAGAGTGACTGCCTCCTGCAGCTAGGAAATGTAGATACTGTGGTAGTTCCCTGTATTGCTATGACTGTTCAATCCTGCCCTTTTGAAGACTCATAGTATCTGGAAGAATGGGAAGTGACCCTACTTGAAGCAGGTTACTGAACGTGCTTTGATTTTTTTTTTTTATATAAAGGCTATTTTATAGCTACTCCCCAGCAGCAAAAAACTAATACTTGTAACAGAGTGCAGACACTCTTTCAACCTTTATGCTTGGCTGGTAACTACAGAAATTTCTGATTTAACAGCATGTGCATCTTGCACTGTGAATCAGTTTAGACAATTACTGATATATGAAATACATCTCCAGAACTTGTAAGCAATTTCCTCTCTCCCTGCCTGCTAATGTCAGGTTTTATACACCCAGAGACCACACTAGCTCCCTCTTTCTGTCATACCTCTTCAGAATATTGAGGGCATCTTATTGTCTACTACTTTTTTCCCTATCTTTTATCAACTACTTTACCTAGGAATGACTCAAACACTGAAGACAGAATTCAAAGCAATAACACTTTTCTCATCTTTGGCATTCACCACACACTGCACTGTTTTCCAGTTGTTACCAGCAATCAGAGATCTCCAGTCAATTCTTCAAGGGTTCTTAAGCAATTTGAAACCCAGAAAAAATTTATATTGACCACTACTAATGGATATGCAACATATTCCTTGGTTACCACTGAACAAAAAGTGCTTTGATGGTCTCCTCTGTTACAAGCAATTATCCTGATTGCTTCCAAATAGAGAACAGGCTTGAGTTGTAATTGCAGCACGCAGGCTGTATCTCCTCTCTCATTCTCCAGAGAGGGTCTCTGCATGATGGTTTCCAGGGACTGGCACACCAAGGCAGCTAAAATGCACTGAAGTTAAGCTGGAGTGTATTTTGATATGCTTTGCAGGAAGTCTAAACAATACCAGCTAGCTGTATTCCTTTGTAGATGACACTAAGAACAGATTAAAAGGAGGGTCTGAGAAGGCAATCCTTATCCCTTGGAGGCTTTTCATGTTTGAAGCGTTGTCTAAAGCAGAGAATTAAAATGTGAAACAAGAGTGTTTGTTTGAAGGGAGGCCCTCAAGTTTCCAGCTACATCTCCTGGGAGAAACTGCGCTTACAGAGAAGACTTGTGATTTGTAAACATCAGATTATCAAACTTAAAGATCTTCTCTCCTGTTGAACCTTTCTGGGTCTGTGAGCAGGCAGGTAAAAATCAGTATCACACAGAGGAGATCATGCAGTATTCAAGAAGACTTTTATCCTACATTACATAAAACTGGAACTATATGTTCGTTACAACAAGCCCTCCAGTACACCAAGAGATACAGACTCCACTGCTGCTCATCCCACTTGCATAATTTGTGTGTATGCCTTATTTTCTCTCCTAGTTCAGTGTCAAGAGGTAGAACAAATGTGAACCTGTCGTTTCTGCTTCATGCAGACAATTGCACCCACCAATAAGTCACAGTTGTGCCAAAAGTCAACTTTTCTCTTTGCACCTGCAGTTACCTTGGGACAATGGTAAGAAAAAGTCTATTTCTCATCTGCCTCAAGAATTAACATTATTCATGACGGATATAAGGCTATAAGGACTTCGGAGGTTCCCCTAATTCTTCTCCTTTATGACTACAAGACTTACAGATAAATGCCTAATGTGATCAAAATTCCACATTCACAGGAATAAATGGGGAAGCACTTAAAGAAGGTGTCAAAAACCCACAAAAGACTATTTTGAAATGTCATTTCTCTCATGGGCTTAACTGCTGACATATAGGCCTAGAAAGGAGACTGTTCAAAACCAGGATTCAACAGCCGTCTGATGGGTCAAGGACAGAATCATCCCATTGCAACACCACCAGTAATGTGAAGAAATGTGTAGAACTAGGTGCTTTTGCAAATTTGTACCTAATCCTTTACTACTCAGTGGTCTGCCCAGGACAAAGAAGTATCCCAGTGCCATTTTAGAAAACTGTTTGAATGAATATTAAGGGTCAGGCAGAAAGTAATGGTTTGGATTTACTCTCTGAAATTCCACTGAGTACTACAGACATGCATCTGATCTCAGGGACCAAGGACATACACAGTTGCTTGTGCTTGAGTTTATTGTATGCTGGTTCTGTTGCATACTCTAGGCTTAAATAAATTTCATAAGAGTGGGATAAAGTTCATTGTCCTAAAGCTTTTCTAAAGTAGTTACACTCAGTGTAGGGGTGGGAATCAGCAGAGCTTTGTTTTTATAAGGCAATATCTCTTTTACTTAGATGCATGAAAAAGGAACTTTCATCTAATATACAGTTACTTAACATTACTTTGCATGCGCACCCTCAGTGCACATAATTTTCTGGTGCAGACAAGACTTTGTAATTCCTAAATGATCTCACTGATGACAGAATTGTCAAATATGTGCAAACCTAGAAGGTTTTGTGGTTGCGTTGTTGGTTTTTTTTTTTTGCTAAATAGCCTTATAAATGCTGTTAGACAGAGATATAAAGGCAGCAAAGATGGTTCTCTGAGTGGTTTATAATTCTGCCATCATCACTGCTTCCCCAGGTTTTTGTACTGGGATTATTTTAAAATTGTACTCAAATCATTGGCATCTCCACACAATTCTCAGAAAGTGATTTGGTAGTTCTTAAATTCTTTTGAGAAATCTCAACTCTACAGCCTTAGAACAACGTTGCTGCTCGAACAATAAACTAAACACATATGTGTCTAGTCCTGTCCTCTTAAGTGTCTGATTTGCAATGTGGTTAATTGCATTTTTAGATTCCCAACACTCCTGGCACCAATTTGTGCTACTTCACAAAAGGAGCCAGTTTCATAATTACTCTGTATCAACCCCATTGTTGGGAAATCAAATTCTCGAGGAACTTCACGGATAGCATACTCTTGTCAAGGCACTCTCGTTCAAATTGCTGCCAGCATGATGTCTTTCACTGTTAGTTGTTCCTTGATGGAATTTAATAAATATTCATTGGCAGAGTGCAGTTTAATTGATTCAGCCACTTTCATTTTTTATCAGCCCTGCAGGATGCCACAGCCTCTGCAGTAAATCTCTGAGATTTGCCAAAGGTTGACAGTAAGAAGCTTTGGAGATTCACTTGATGAAGAGAAGGGAGAGATACAGCATCTCTTATGGCCATGTCTAATATCCACTGTCAGAAGGAAAAAAGCTGTAAGGTTCTTTGGATGAGCAATGTGACTTATACAAAACACTTTAAAGATTCATAAAGTAAGAAAGTGTAATATTAAATGAAATGTTATGGTATCAAAATAGCTTTATGATTAGAGAATATCAATTTATCCTGAAAAATGCCTTCCAATAAAGATTAGCTACTCTTACATTAAATTTTGTCTCTATTTATTACACAGAAGATATTCCATTACTCATAAATTATGATTTACATTTACTTTCAGTATTCAACACACCAGGCACTAGAAGCCTAATCCCTTTGAACTCTTCATGCTAGGTTTTAACTCCCCCTACAGTATATACCCACACCTATACTGTGTTACATTTAGGACTACTGGAAGTCCATGTTTACGAAAAAATCCCACTTCTGCAATCCTGTTTATGAAATTAGGCCTTGCATAAGGATGTGGCACTCAGTGCCATGGTCTGGTAACCATGGCAGTAGTGGACCAAGGGTTGGACTTGATCATCTCAGAATTCCTTTCCAATCCAGCCAGTTCTATGATTCTATGATACCAGCTACTTTGAAGAAAGGGTCAGAGTTGACTTTACACCTAACACATCTTCATTAAAAATGTGTCAAATTCCATTATGTATTAGGATCATAGAATCATGGAATGGTTTGGGTTGGAAGGGATCTTAAATATCATCTAATTCCACCTTCTGCATGGGTAGGGACACCTTCCACTATAACCTTCCAGGCTGCTCAAGGCCCCATCCAACCTGGCCTTGAACACTTCCAAGGAGGGGGCAGCCACAACTCCCTTGTGCCTGCCATTTCCCCTTGTCCTCTCACTACACACCCATGTAAAAATCCCTACCCCAGCTTTGTTGTACGCCCCCTTCAGATATTGGAAGGTTGCTATAAGGTCACCTCAGAGCCTCCTCTAGGTTGAACAACCCCAACTTCTTCATAGGGGAGGTGCTCCAGCCCTCAAATGTAGTAAAACATAGTGTATTGAACATATTTTCAGGAGAAAAATACAGAAATTTCTACTATCAATGGAGACTACATATATGTAGCTTACTAGAATCAGACTTTGCATTCCCATAATTTTGTTTCTTTCGGTTGTCTTTCAAATATGCATCCTCTTCAGAGTTCATTTAGGTAACAGCCCTACTGCTTGAATACAATTAGCCTGGAAGACTAATTTTCTATCAAGTTTTGTAAGAAATCTCTTAGCAGCACAAAAACGACCATATAGTGCCAGGCTCTGCCCCTACCAGAATGTTCTTTTGTAAACAAGCAGTGTAAAAAAAAATATATGATCAATTCAGTTCTCTGTAGACACGGATGGAAAAAATTTAACTATTGAATGAGAGACTGGCAAGTGTTAAAATCAGCCATTTTAGCCATCTGCCAATCAGTTGGCAAACTCAGACACCTATTCAATTTGTCTTTTTTTAGTACCTGCTATGTCAAATTTACTTCTGTTCTGGAACACTGTGAAACAAAGCAAAAAGTTCTGAAAACTTATTAGGGTTTTGTGTTTGTTTGGTTTTGTGGTGTCATTCACTTACTGGAATGCCGGTGAAGGTAACTGGAGGTGACTGCCAAGAGATGCTAAAGCTACTGCCATTGGGAGTAAATTTTGCTGACCCTGGAATGTTCACTGGAGGAGTAGCCTGTGTGGAAAGAAAAAATTATTCCAGTAAGAAGAACTATTCCCCTTCCAAAAGATTTCAAGGGATCTTTCACTCCTTGAAACTGCAAATCTAAGAGAGACTTTGAGAAGTGGAAAAAAAACCTACATGGTAACAAGCACTTTATCCTTATGAGAGGGATAATCATGGATAAGCCAATAAGAATTGGATACATTAATATATGACTGTTCTTAAAACCTTGTTCAGAGAAAGATAACTCTCACAAGAATCCATCCAAAAGCCTTAAAAGCTAGATCTAATAAAAAAGCACACAAAATCAAAATACATATACAAATAACTTTTAAAATAATGCCAGTTAGCAGCAAAAAATCAGCTGTTCCACAGTGATAAGCAAGGCAGAATTTAACCTGATGGCAGCTGGTTTAAACAACTGAAGATTGGTTGGTGAGGCTTCTTGGCAACAGGATTTACAATCATCAACAAGGGTTTTGTGTTTGTCAGAGAAATGGTGTTAAGAATCATCCCAATTAAAAGAGTCTTCCCTAGCAAAAAGAAGTGTCTGAAAATCATCCTTGGGATTCAAAAGTCTACACTAAAGCAAATATCTGAAGGACCTCATGGCCCCTTGAACTCTTATGTTCCTCCTATCTGGCCTTTATTACTGACTGGTAAGCCTGATAAACCAAAGTCAGACCACTGAGTGCCTTCCATCTTGTGCTTTCTCTTTGGCTTTCTAACTGGCCTCTGAGCCCTCAGGAATTCTCCCCTGCCTCTTTTTGAATCCCATTATTTAATTTACAGTCAGGAAACTCACACCTCTGCAGTTACCCTGCCTAGCAGGAGTGCAAGCAGCCACCACAAACACAGACTCAGTTTGACTCTTGGATTTCAAGCTTTAAAAAAAACTAAAACCCAAAGTCTCCTTGGTTTAAACTTACAAATGAAGTGCTACTCAAAATGAGTTTTTTCCTCTGTCTTTCCATTGCCTGTGCCTGACAACAATGCAATACATTTATCTGAGCAGTGTTTGTGTATTTAAGGCTGCTGAAGTTGCCTCACAGCTTCAGGGAAGAGAGTGCTTCCCAGAAGCTACCAGGCAGCGAGGAGTGATGACAAACTACAACCTGATAGTCCCCATTAAAGATCATCTTCAGAGTAAACAAGTGCAGAAGCAATCCCCTGGAGTGCTTCCAAGGAAAAGCAACTGAGACCACCAAATGCCTCCATCTATGGCAGCGATGCTCTGTGGGCTGAGCCTGCTGACAGCTCCAAGGCAATCCACACAGACACACAGAGCTCCATAAAATATATATATATATAAAAAAATCGCTGAAAAGCAGCAAGAAAAATTTGGCAACTCCAGATGGTACCAGCAGAGCTTCATCACAGCCTGCTTCAAACAGGAAGGAGTGCATGACCACAGCACTCCTGCCAGAAAGAACTGGAGGTTGTGGGGTGGGCAGTGAGGCAGCACTGCCTCACTGAGCATCTCACCAGATTACCAGGTCAGAACAAGGTCACCATGGTGACTTCCTAGGGTACTGGAAGAAGATCCACAAGGGAACTCCTAGATGCTGAAAGAGCCTACCATAGTTCCTCTATAGTTAAATTTTACAGGCATAAGCACTAGTCTTACAATGAAATGTGAAGTAAAAGAAATTGAAAATGGCTGTAATTTGCAGTCACCTAAAATACAATGTATTGAGCACCACTAAAATACAATGGTGCTCAATTTTGTTTTTTCAGTACCTGAATAATTACCTAAGACATGGTCAGATTTAGACAGTCACTGCCCTGGCCCATTTGTTTCCCTGACATGCATCTTTGCTCATCAAGCACAGCCACCTTTTCAGGCTAACATTTTAGAAAATCTCTCCTACAACATAAGCAACCATAATATTACCATGTTCTGAAGTGTTTGTATACCCAGTCTCACTTTGCTTAGAGAGTTCAATCTGATTTCCAATCAAAATGTATTGACAGCTAATTTATAATTATTTATTTGTGGTAGCGTTTGCCTTGTATCTAAAATACCACATGCTCATTCTCTTCCCCTCTCATATTTGTCCTCTCACTTTCTCCCCAGGAAGCAATCCCATCCTCTCCTCAAGACTTCTCTGACTGAGCTTTCAGTCCTTCCGTGTCATCCCCTGCCCTCCCTCTTCATTCTGATCACCTTCTTTCTACCCCTTCTAACTGGAGCCCATCATCCTTGCTGGGTTGACCAGGACTCTACTCAGGATCCCAGCTGAAGTTATCCTGGAGTCTTGTAAAATGGCATTAAAATTCCCTGTCTCTCCTAGGTATTTCTTACCCAAGAAAGCTTACAACTTTTTTTTTTTCCCTTCACAGACCTGTTGTTGACTCGCAGTCATTCTGTGCTCGATTAAAGAACATAGGCTTCATCCCCCTGTAATTTTCTAACTTTCCTCGTTTATAGCAGAAAAATCTCATTAGTTCCTGAGGTGCAGGACTTTGTATGTTCCACCATTAAATCAAATCCTACTACTCATAAGATCACCCAGTCACAAAGCATGATATATAAACCCCTGTACTGCTGACAGCTCAGAAGTTTTGTTATCAGCAAAGTTTATTATAGTATTTTTCTAGCACCAAAATGATTTAATGAAAATGAGATCAGGCCCAACTACAGCTTTTCATTCAACTCCGTAACATTCAATAAACCTTTTCAAAATAACTCTCTGCTCTTCTCCCTGACTCCCCAGCTCTCTCTCCTACACTAAATTTAATCTCTAGCCTCAGAAATACTGCTTACATGTTTTATGACCAAATGCTCTCCTTGAACCCAGAGGGATTTGTTCTTCAGTACTGCTTCTTTGTTGTTTACAAAGCAAACCTGTGCAAGGAAGATGTTAAGACTGCTCCAGCATACAATCTCCCTTTGGGCTTCCTCCACTCCAGTTCATTTTACATGCTATACTTCCCACAATTATTCTAAATCTTTCCTCATCCATAGCACTGGGTCAGAGGAGAGATACAGGACTTGGACTTGCCTTAACACTTTTCCTTCACACCTTTCTTACTACAGGTATTATACATACCATTTCCCAGTCATACAGGAAATTACAATTAATAGATTACCTATTATTCCTGTGACCCAGCTTTGGGTTCAGTATTTTTCCCCCTTTTTTAACAGGAATGCTGGAATTAATATGATTTGGCTTCCCTTATCTGAGTTCCTTGAACAGTGAATTTTGCCTCTTCACTCCCAGTGAACTTATTTCCACTTCCATGCTCTCATTTATATGAGAGATTGTCTTCATCATTACATTCCTGTTCAGTACTTTGGTTTAGTTTTGATAAAGATGTTTGTATCAGAAGTAAATATATATATATATTTATGAAATTCTGTATATGGTTCACACCAGCCAGGAAAATGCAGGAAACACAGTGCAGGAAAGGTGGTACTAAAGATGCTGTTGTTACCTTCTCTGCTATTCTCTTTTACACAACAGTCACAAGAACAGTTAAATGCTATGAGTGAAACCTGGGCTCAGTTCCTCCTCTTTCTAGTGAGATTTGAATATCCACCTTGCCTCCCAGAGAGTGCTCTTCTTGTTGGGCTAGAGGGCCCCCAGCACAGGTTGCCACTGACCCAGCTGCGCAGAGGCTGCCTCCTTTGCAAAGACAAACTGACTGCTCCTGCAAGATCCCTGCCTCCTGCTTCCAATCAGAAAGTCTTGAACACTGTGGACTGTGTCCACCCTTACTGTTGAAATGAAGGATTGAAAAGCAGACAGGGCTCAGACACCTGCAGTCTGAGAATAAATCAATTCAAATCCAATTCAAGCAGCTTAAACGTTGGAACTAAGATTCCTTAGGCAAGCATTTTCCTTAAAGGCTACTAATAAAAGAGTATCAAATGAGACTCCAAACTGCAGGGAAGACACAACTGCAAATCCCAAATGAAGTGAGACTCATCTCAGGAGCCTGGCTCAGTGCCTCACTCTGTGAGAGGCAAGGTTTAAATTCAACTAAGAAGAAAGTCTTCCTCCTAGCTGGTTTTATCCATCTACCTGATGCAGCTCCCACCTGAGATGCCAAGCTTCCACCTATGCTTTCTGCTGTGCAAAAGAATCTAAAACAAGCCCATGAATTCTGTGTGGTTACCTGTGCCCTTTTAGTGGGTCTGCTCCAGACACAAACCAAAAAGGTTTCATCTGCACAGTGCTGTGTAAGAAAGTTACTGCATCAGATAAATTTAACAGAGTTCAATTCTTCAATGCATAAACAGGTCAGGGACCACAAGTCTTCAAAGTCTGTATTCTTCCTTTTTCATATGGTCTCCAGACCAAATCATGTAATATTTTACTGTAGTTTTAAAATTGATGCTTTCTGTTTGAACTTAGTTAGAAGTTTTTGGATCTGATTGGATTTTTGCCATTTAAGGACCTTTGAGGGCAGGACACTGTATATGCCTTTTCATTATTCCTGCTCTGCTTCACATATGCAAACTGACACCTCACAGTGTACAAATAAAAGAAACTAACTGTTCCTGGCATCTCTTGGATACTTGCCTACAAACACATCCAGTACAAGCAGGGGTGAAATTAAGACTCTGGGAGGGATTTGGTTGACTGAATTGAGAATTTTTACAATGCAGGAGACCACATCTGAGCACATCACCATGAGGCCTTCTTATGGTCAATGGACAATTGACTGATGTACGCAGTGAGATACATGAAGCAACTCTTCTCAACCTGAAATATGTACCTATGTGTGGCTGAATAAATAGCACCCCAAAACCCACCAGCTACAGTGGAAGTACAGCCAACCAACTAGCTCAGAAGCGGACATCTAATTTTGAATGAGACAAACCCCTTGGGCTGCACTGAAAAAAGTTCAGCCTATTAAAACTAGACCTTTTTAAATCCCAAATCTGCATTGGGATCTGACATTTCTTTATACATCAATGACACATAAGCGTAACCCATGAAGCTCACTCTCCCCAGTGTTACCTGGTAAGCATGGTCCGTGTGTACGAGGTAGAGGTTGGTAGGAGCTGAGCGGCTCAGAGGTGTCATCAACTTAGCCTCAGTTTTGGCACAGGAAGTTTCAGGACGGATTGCATCTTGGGTGGGAAAAGAAGGAGGAGATACTAGAGATGGAGAGACTGGGGAAAGACTGCTTAAGCCATCAGCTACTGAGTCCGTGTTGAGCCTGATTTCTGTGTAATAAAAATCCTCCTCTCCATCGCTGTAGTCAGACTCTCCTACACGTCTGTACCAAGACAAAGAATGAAAGACTGATTAAATGGAAGCAAGAACCCCAAGGTAAATTTTAAGTTCTAGATACATGACCAAATATATTCATATTGTCAATAAATTACTACTCCCAGTTTCATCCCTACTTACTTTATCAGTATTCTGGCTGCAGGGAAGGAAAAGAAATCAGGAATTAGATTTCTTTTCTCTCTGTATTATTCTTAACTAGTTTTTTGACCGTGAAGTAGATGTTTAACTTCTGTGATTCAGCTTTAGTGCTTCTCATTCTCAACTACTGAAATTAACAAGAATCTTGACTTCAGAAATGACAGAGCAGCCACAGAAGGGTATGTAAACACAAGAAACATGGGCAAGATACACTTCACTGATGCTATGACAAACAATATGTAATGTTATCAGGGGTTACTTAGAGCAAATACAGTTATGGTCAGGGTTCACTGTAACTTTCCCTGGCCCTAACAGAAGCAGCTGCTACAAAACAGTCCCAATATACAACTCACTCAGACACAGGTAGGGAAAGGACAGGACTTGTACTTTCCAGAAGCAGACTTATTGAAAAAGGAGATGTTTAGGTTTAACTGCCCCTGCACCCCTGGCACCATCCATCTGCTGTGTGTTTGAGTGCAAGTGCCAGGAGTGAAACAGCCTAGTCAAAGCAGAAGTAGGCTACATGTTATCTTAAACTCCAGAACAAACCACTACTTTGGTACACATAATCCACATGTTTAATCCACATAATGCACATGCATACACATCCAGATGTAACACACAGCTCATACATGTGTATCTTCTCCTGAATCACCCATATGGGAAATCTGGGAGCCATATGCATCCTCCTGTCTGCATGTCCATAAAAAGCCATGAATGCTGGGCCTCTCTACTTCCATTCATGCACCCCAAAACCAGCCCCTAACCAGTTCTTCATCTGGGTTGCTTGAATACATCTACCTCTGCTCCTTTCACCACTTTGCTCAACAGAACATACAGAGAGACTGTGGGTTGAGCGAGTTTGAAAGTCTCTACCATAAGTACCATCCATCAGACACTCACTAAAACTCCTCAAAGTTGCAAGCTCCAAACTCCAGAGCAGTTCTGCTGTTTACTTTTCCCTCTACTGTGCCACGAAAAGGATGTCCCCAGGATGTACAGGACAAAGCAGACAAAGCAACATTTTCTGCAACTCTTCAGAGCCAAGACTTTTGCAAGACTCTGCTAAGCTTCACACCAGACTATACTGTCATTGTCACTTTAATTTTTAAGCACCAGGTAACACAGACTTACACAAGATGTATTTCCAACATATGTAACAGGTGAAGACCATGAGTTCCCACTGTAACTATGTATGAGACATTTAGGTCCCTCAGCAAATTGCACAGGAGATTTTATTTGCAACTAAGTCTCTGAAACAAGCTTGGGCCATACAAGATAAATTTGCTTTTGCTTCTAGTCCAAGGAACATACACATGGAATTGCAGCTTAGTTTCTTTTTCTTAGGTTTAATGTTTTGAGGTTTTTTCGAGGTTAATTTGACTTGGAATCATCACAACACCTGATCTGATGTGAAACAAAGCTGGAAACTATTCATGCAAGACCCTGAAACCTACATCAGCCTAGGTGTGATGTGCAGATGGCACATAAGAAGTAAATGCCACCAAACAGTGCTGCCATTAGGGAAGTGCTGTGTGACTTAGAGCTGTATGAGACCTTCTGGTGAAGTTCATGAAAGAAAATGCCTCACTGTTGGAATAAGTTCATCTCAATGCACTACTTTGCAGTTTCCTCAGAAACCTAGGGATTTGAGACAGAAAAGCCAAGGACAACCCAGTTCACCTTCAAAGTGTGACTGCTCTCCTTCTATACCAAACCCTTTACAGTTCCAAAGAGACTGCTTTCTTACCCAAGGTGAATGGTCCGTATGTGTTTCTGGATCCCTGCAGCTGTGCTCAGTACCTTCCCACAGTTTTTCCACAGACATTTGAACATCACCTTCATGGAGTTCTGCAAATTACAAATCAAGTGACGTTAGTTGCATGGAGGACAGAAAGAAAACCAAGCCATCCAAAACAGATCTACAATTATAAAGTACTCTGAAGGTTCAGAGCCTCAAACTCTGAATTTATAATAATGTGATAGTCTCTGTCAACAGTGTCATCCTACTGAACTTAACAGAATCCCAGTCAAAAGCCACAGGAGCAGCTTGTGCAAAACTTTACCTCTCTGCTCCTTGGCATGGTTTTCCATTTGGAAGTTCTGGTTTCTGTCTCCCCAGTAAAGGAGGCAGATGATATCAAAACTTCCTACATGCTTTTGAAGTCTTTCAGAGAATAACTGATGAGGACTTCTCACTTAATGCAAGGCATCTTCTTAAATTAAGCTCTTCCTAAAGCAAGCTCTTCTGAATATTTCTGCTCATGAATTTTGCAACACAGACAAAATACTGTGCCAGAAAACTGTTGCTTCTGCAATGACAACATTCAACCCTAAGTTGGCAAAATCTGCTTTTATTTCCTTCAGAAGCTGCTCTGGCCATTATCCTCACAAGAGAATGAGACACTGTGAGACTGTGGCTGTGTTCAGCATTTTAAAAAGAGTATGTGTATAATCTCACTTTAATATTCTTGTTATATTCTTTAATATAACTTCATTGGACTAAACTAAATTATCATTGATTTAGAGCACAGCCAAGTCTCTAACCAGCCCAGTCTTCAATATTTTGAAGCCTGTGGAGAAGAACAGTCTTAATTTAAAACACAGTATGTGGTAACAAAAAGCAATGATACTGCAGAATGGTGCAGATTTTTTTAAAAGCTAATTTTATCCCAGAATAAAACCTGCTTTATAAATTTCAAATTAAAAAAAAATAATTGTACGTGTCAAAATAATTTTCACTATTATTACAGAACACATTATTAAAGAAAACACATGGAAGACCTTCGAAATATTGTATTATTATGCTACAGTTTTAGTTACATGTAGGATTAAATTAATATATTCATACAAAGCTAAAGAAAGAAAGAAAAAAGAAGGAAGCAAGCACATCCTTAGAGATAAGTACATGCTTTCCTTCGTCTTGAACAAAAGCTGACTGGGTTTGGACCCTTTGGAACCGCATGCCAGTAGATTAGAAAGACAGTGATTAGAATATAATTTTTACAAATGGCATCTGATGGGCTTTTCAAAATACAAGTTGATTGAAGTAGCATGTTCTCACAGTTACTTGGCAGTCTAACATCTCTTTGAAAGTACAAATGCTGAGGGCTTTAGATTTGAGGTACCTGATCATACTGTTTGAATGAAAATCTTCTGCTTTGGAATGAATTGCATATAAATTACTTCTGTATTTTTTTTTCATCTGATAATACAGCTATACTCAACTAGATACAGAACTTTTCTTCCTAAAATAAAATGTAATCTATCTAGCAATTCTGATAATTTTTTACTATTATAATATAACAGCAAATACTACAATGAGCTCAAAACCCCACAGCCAACCACAGCAACAAAATGAAGACCATGCTGATCATTCATTTCACCTCTTAGGAATTCTGATATGACATCATAAATGCCATATGCATCTTTAAGGACATAGAATGGCTTAACATAAGTCTCTAGCTTGATGGTAAAACCAATTTCCTAGCTCCACTGTGGTTTTAGCTTTATTATCAATGCTAAGACTCTGAAAAACTCATGTATTTTAACATAAGCAAATGAAATCTTGCTCAGTAGAAATACAGAACACACACCATGCTTCCATTTCTGACTAGCCAAAAAATTGCCTAGTCAGACTATTTAAGAAAATAATGAAGAATAAATGGTTTTGTGAAACCTATCTATATTAGTGGAAACTTTTAAGCAATCAATAAGGGAAGTGGTTGCTAACATAATATTTTCCAAACATGAATTGGAAAAAACTTTTACTTTTTAAAGTAAGGTTACAGATCACTCAATTTCCAGGTTTATTCCTTCTAATTTTTGCATCCCCAAGGACAATATAAGCTGAACATTTTTATTTCAGCTTCTAAAGCTGAAAAGCTGTACTTGGATAAAGTACCATGCTTGGACAAGAATATAAAAACCCAAAGGTAACACAGTTGATTTATAAAACAACATTATGTCATTATTTACCTAAAGTAAAAATTTGCCATACAGAGCAAAATCCCTGTGAACCAGAACAGATAGAGTAGTAGATCTGTGGTGGGTACATAAATAGAAATATCAAAGACAAATTGGGTAACAGTAAAGATGCAGCTGCAATCACATCTGTCTCATCACAGCTGAGCAGTAAGTGATGCTAATAAGCTGAACTTTAACTGAGAAATAAAAGGCAAAGCAGCACACTTCTGTCCCACGCCCCCCAAATTTATCTCTGTTACAGCCAGCTCTAACTTATTATAACAAACGTATCTTCCCAAATATTTTTCTTTCCTTATTAGGAATCACAAGAATTACAATTATTTTATAGCCCTCTCCGACAAACAAGGGCAGAACAGTGTGGGTGGGCAAATAAGTAACTTCTGGAGCAGAAGGATGAATCTGAACAGGTTTAAACAATCATTAAAACTTCTTCCTGCTGGTGATGAAGCAATTAACTGTCTCAGACTGAGCCAGAAACAAAGTCACTAAGGAGAATAAGTTCTCTGTTTTTCTCTTCTTCTTACAAAAAGCCCTTTTTCATCTTGCTATGTAAAATCTGTCCTATTGCGTTGGAAGAGAAGGAAACTTGGACTAGTGCCATCTCTTTGTTTTCTTTTTCTTCGAGAGAAGCTTACTTGCTAGCATAATGGTGCTTTTTTGGGGTTTTTTGACTTTTTTTTTTACATTGTGTTTTATTCAGTCTGCTTTTGCATTCTGAACGAGGATAAATTTGGCCATTACTAATAACGTACCAAAAGCCATCAAGTTTGTTATCTCTCTCTCTCTCCTCTTTTCACTCCATATGTTTGCATAGAGAAAGCTCCACAGTATTAAGGTATCTGACATCCTGTCAGACAAACAGCACTTCCAGAGAACAAGAAGTATTAAGGCCATATCCAGTTTCTGTGAAGACATGTAAAGGCTGCCTGTTGCATCCTGCATACAAAGAATTTGCCAGAGCAGGATAGAAATTCCTTGAATGGCCAGAGGCAACACCTTCTGGAAATCACTCTAATGTTTTCTGAGCAGGAGGCTCTGCAGAACCTCACCATCTGCCATGAAATATGTGGTGCTGATGGCAGCATGTGTGTACAGTAGGTGACTAGGTTCAATGAGACAGTGACTAGGGTAAGTACCTATGTTAACTGGATGCTAAGGAGGGATACACATACAGAGCTGTTTGGGCAAGTTCTTCCTTTTTCACAGCAAAATAACTCGACAATCATTGTATCTGCCCAGGGAGGGGTATGGAATTTAATACGATGCTAACCTTTCTCTTCCTAGGAATGGGTTCATCAAAGAGAAGGTTGCTTGTTTCAGCTTCATCAATACCATCATCTGTCTGGGAAGGTGTCCGAAAAGCTTTGAAGCTATCAGCTGACAGAGGTGGAGATGGGGTGGATGGGTTGGACTGGTCACTGGGAGCGTTCCAGCTCCAGTATCCACTGCTGCTGGTACTAGAAGGCACAAATCCTCCTTCTTTCCAAGATCCATTTAGGGATTCTGTCAAGAATAACAACAGCTATTGTTACAACAGTATTTTGTGTTAAAGCTAAGCAGCTCATTTAAATAATGCTTGGATGCCATGTGGGTAACGAACTGTACATTAATAAGAGAAAGTAAAAGCACTGAAAGTAGAGAGAACAACTGCATCTGTTCCACTGCACACAAACTACATATTCCACACGCGATTTTTCATATGTTTTTTTAAAACCAAAGTATTTCTCTAAAAAAATTGTTGGATTTGGAAAAATAACCTATTCTGGAGCATGAACTGCAGTCAAATGTTTCACACATGAATACATCATCAACTTTCAACAGGAACACTTGACTGTGATTGGGTGTCAGAGCAAGCTCCAAGCCACTATGTGGCCAACAAGAGATGTCCCAGGAAGGGGAGATCGACTCTGAGCCCCAGGACACTAATTAGATTTGCAAAAACATGATTGTCATCTCAGAAGTAAAACACCAAAGAAAACCATAATTGCCCTCCTAACTGTCATCATCTCCCAGTGCACACACTTATGCCTAATATGAATCTCTATTTGAGGTGGTTATGTATCCTTGGAAGGATATCCCTTTGTCTTCATACAGGTGTATCGTTAAGCATCTGTTTTCAGAAGTGGGGTGCAGAGATGCTGGAACACCTCCACACCTGCTTGCTGTGGGAACCTCCTCCTAATGGCAGCAGTTCCCCTGACATTAGGTGGTAAGGAGATGCTCAGACTAACAGGTAACTCTGCAATGCAGTGGGTGGGAGCAAGAGCACTGCATTAGCAGCCTGAGGCACAGCTTGAGCCCTGATCCACATGCTGAGGTCCTCAGGCATTAGATGTTGGCAGGAGAGGAGCATGCAAGCCAGCAGCTCAGCAGGCCATCACCTGAGCATGTCCAGTGCTCTGCTTCAGTCTTCAGTGTCTCACAGGGCTTGGGGCACATGCACAGGGATGGTTTAGGTGCAGTTTGTCCCTAACAGGCATTTCCCAATGACACTGTAGGTGTCTTGAGTATTGGGCAACACCCTGCTTTAGAGCTGGCAAGCAAATAACATCTTATCTCAAGAAAATGTTATTTAGATGGGAATCTTTTCAAGCCAGTGCCTGCCTTGAAGAGTTCTGCAGAAGACACTCCTTCATTCTTTCTCAATTTCTTACAGATAAATTTAACTACTGACATCATCAAGAAAATAACGTCTACCACCTGCTACCAAAAGCTTAACCCAAACCCAGTGATTTTTTAATTTTCTTTTTCTTCTCCCAATTGAGTAGGTTTTGGACAAATCCTTTAAATCTTTATTATCAGCTGCTCACAAAATAGCATGCAGTCCTCCATCATATAAACCTATGAATAAAAATACCCCCTTCCAATGGCAGCTGCCAGGTCCCCGCACTTGCTGATCAGGGCCCCAAAGCACAAATGGGATCAACTCTCCCTCTCCCCATCAATTCCTCTTCTAAAAATGACAGACACATTTCCGGTAGCTATTAACTTAACAAATAAAACCATCGTGTTTTGGTTCATGATTGCAGCCTTCATGTGACTGTAACAGAGGTGGTTTTTGTTTCTTTTAAGTACTTGTACTTGAGTCTTGTGCCAAAGCCAAAAAGTACATCTGGTATCAACTTATGACCTTAGCATAGCTTGAAATTTCCATTTCTTCAGAAAAACAAAGGAAACAGCACTCTTTGAACTACTGCTTTCTGACACATTTTATGGTTGTACTTTGTATTCTCTAGGTTTATAGCTTCTCACCTTGCTGAGAAAGAGATGTAAATCAGGAACATTTTAAAAGTAGGATGGAAAAGGCTGAATGAGGTTGACAACAGGAAAAAACAAACACTGGTTCTCATTAATACTAACAAATCTGACAATGTAAAAAAATAAATTTAAAATATAAATAAGTGCAACTTACTCTTGTTTTGGGGCTCTTTTCACATTGCTGGTGTTGCGTGAAAGAGAACCAGACCAAATATTACTCAGCTGCAGGGCAACAAGGGCCAAACTCTGATCCAGTTTGCATGGGTGCTCATCCCATAATTCCAGCACAGATCAGACTTTAATATTAACACTAATGGTTTTTTTGTTTTTGTACTTCTAGGCAAAATTCCACTTGTTTAAACAAATGTTTCTTTAATTACACTGTTACTTATTGCCCTTTTTTGGAAAAGGATGTAGAAAAAACTAATTATTACTATGTTTGTTATTCATATTACTAAGATCAGAGCCTAGCCAGTCAACACCAAATGAACTTCAAATTATCAAATCTTTGCATTTTTATTGAAGTCTTTAGTAAGTCTTTACTCAGGGAAAATTAAGGTATTTAGGGAGAAGATGCCAAACAACAGCTTCAAAATCTTGTCTCCGAGTACTGAAAATGTATGAATTACTTTTTCAAGGTAGTCTTCCCAGATTTTGGGAAACAAGCAAACAAGCTAGGTGAAGAAACATCAAAGAGCACTCTGACTGCATGCTGTAATATCACAGGCTGTTAACAGCTACCATTTACCTATTAGCAATTTAAAAAAGCCTCTTTCACAGATCTTTCCAATCAACACGTGTTGATAGCTCATGTGCACTGCTGCTCCTGGCAAGTATACTCTGCTCAGGCTGTTTAGGGTGACAGATACTGCCTTGTCCCAAACCAGAGCAGCTCCCCGTGGCTGGGGATGCATCATGGTCCACCCCAAATCAGCACAAACCCATCTTCATCTGTGGTTTCAGCTGTGAGCTGAGCAACTAGAGACTTGGCATGTTTTCATCCTTCCATTGGCCTTCCCTGGAGGCTGGCATCCTCCATCCCTGAGGAAGGACAGTCACTGGGCATTTCACTGTCAGAGGTTTCCCAGAGCTCCTCAGAGCAGTGGTACTCCATAAGTACTTTTGGTTTTCAACACCAGAAAGCACACAGACAGGAACCATGGGCACGCATGGCTAGAATTCCAATTAAAGGGATAAAACATTTTCTGGAAATAAATGGTAAACCCACACTATTTGTTCAAAAATATTTAAATCTGGAACATTTGATACTAATTCCACTTAAGAACATCACTCAGTGGATCACCCCTGCTTCCATGAAGAAATGCAAAGACTATTTCCTTAATTTGTATCTGGTAAGTACTCAATGTCCTCCAATTATTTACAGTAGGAGGGGCATCTACTGTCTATTTAACAATTACAAGTGAGTAAGAAAAGCCAGACTCCTACAGACAATGATGAAACATCCCGAAACAAGGTGGTCCTAATTTAAATTATCCCTTAAAATACAACACAAAAATTTCTTGGTCAAGCTTGCATAGATTAATTGTACTTCATAGTACAGATTTCACAGATTAATTATATTTAATTAGCAGTCTCATTATTACCACAAACTTCTTAAGATTTATTTAATTTGTGCCTTCTGCTGTATCATGAATGGTGTAGTCTTTTAAGGGATTATGGATTTGATGTTAGACCAGCAGAGCTTTACAAAAGGCACAGGAATTGAGACTCTAACCCTGCGTTGGCAAAAAACAGTTCTGTCACTGTGCAGACTGCTAATGCACAAACTCTCAGCCAACGGCTGTGATCTGGAGGTGCTTTGTCTCATCATGGCGAGTAAAAACTCATCTGATTCCCATGGGCTGTCATGTTTACTGCATATGTGCAAATGCAAATAAGCTGTTTGGAAAATCAGTATTTCAGTGAGGTCAGGAGACCTTCTGTAGCCCTCATCTCCCATTTATAAAAGGAGGAATCTTCTGTCTCATAAACTGGATGTATTCTAAGGTTATGGAAAAGGTTTCTTCTCATTTCTGCCAGTGCTGCACCACAGACCTTGATTAGTCCTTGCACTCCAAGAACAAGGTCCTGTGTCTGGGTGGGGGAAATCCCCGGTATCAACACAGGATGGGGGATGAAGGCATTGAGAGCAGCCCTGAGGAAAAGGATTTGGGGGTATTGGTGAGTAAAAAGCAGGATGTAAGCTGGCAGCCCATGTGTGCTTGCAGTCCAGAAGACCAACTGTATCTGGGCTGCACCAAAAGAAGAGTGGCCAGGTTGAGGGAAGTGATTCTCCCCCTCTGCTCTAGTGAGACCCCACCTGGAGTACTGTGTCCAGTTCTGGAGCCCTCAGCACAAGACAGGCATGGACCTGTTGAAGCAGGTCCAGAGACAGGCCACAAAAATCATCACAGAGCTGGAGCAGCTCTCCCATGAAGACAGGCTGAGAGTGTTGGGGTTGTTCAGCCTGAAAAAGAAAAGACTCCACAGAAACCTTATTGTGGCCTTTCAGTACTTAAAGGGGGCTTGTAAGAAAGATAGCAACAAACTTTTTAGCAGGGCAATATGACAAGAGGTATTGGTTTTAATCTAGAAGAGGGTTTATTTGGATGTTAGAGGGATGTTAAGATGTTAAATTTTTTACAGGAACGATGGTGAAACACTGAAGAAGTTTGCTCAGAGATGTGGTAGATGCCCCATCTCTGGAAACATTCAAGTTGAGGTTGGCTGGGACTCTGAGCAACCTGATCTAGTTGAAGATGTCCATGCTCTCTGCAGTATGATTGGACTGGATGACCTTCAAAAGTCCCTTCCAAGTGAAACTGTTCTGTGATCCTATGACAGCTCAGTATGATCTTATGGCATGCACAGGTCACTGCCATAATACAGACACTCACCCTTTGTCCTCCACCATGGCCATAACTCCTGGAAACCAGCCCCAGGTACACGGTGCTGGCACCCCTCCCTCCAGCCCCTGCCCAGGCACTGCTTACCATTGGGTCGGACAGGAGGGCTGCGGACCAAAGGGCTGGTGGACAAACTGGTGAGTACCATGGCTGCTGTTACTTTATCCATGTCCAGTTCTTCTGAAGATTTTCTGAAACACAAGGAATGGGAAGCAAGGAACACATAAGCAAGTATTTAATTTATTTATTTTTTTTAGTGTTTCGGGTTTTTTTTTTCCCTAGTACCAGCCCAAACCCTAATCCAGGACAGTATAGTAATAAAAACAAGTCACTGAAAGAGTTCTGCTGGCAGCCTGAACACAAAAAGTGGCTACTTTAAGTGAACTAATAAAGGGGAACAGCAGTAGGAAAACAGAATATATCACTGTATAAAACTGTTATGATTACTGTGACTCTCCATAAGTTTGACTCCTTCTCTTTTCCAGAATTTCAGCCATTCATATCCTTAGAGCTAAGTGTGTATTTAAGGTGGTTTTTCCCTTTTGACAAAGACACAGAGACGCAAAACAAGGCTAAGATTACTAGTAACATTAATAACATATGCTACTCTAGGGTGAGAAACAATTATGAACTGGAGCTAAGGGTGGCATCTTTTTTTTATTTTGTTCCTTTTGCTTAACACTATTAACCTTCCTGTACTCTCTCCAAATGACTGACTCTACATTTTTCCTGGTCAAATTATAAGCCAATTATCTAAAATAATTAGAAAATTGGAAGAAAATCAGCACAGGGGGGAAAAAAAACAAGAGAGAGAGCTATTTTTGCAGGTCTGATAAAGTCCTGAGCCAGCAGGATGGCACAGTGGGAAGAGGGACAAGCCAGTGCTTTAGCTTGGTCTTGCTGGGAATCCACCCGAAGTCAGAGCATGAGGAAGGGGAAATAAGGGAAAGGGGGGCAGTCAGCATTCCAGGGGAGTGAGGAGAGGACTTGGAGAACAGTGGGTGCCATGAAAAACCAGGTTTCAGTGACCCCACTTCTCAAGGAGCCTCTCAAGGCTTTTTTAGATAGTACAGGATTTTCTTTGTCTGTACAAATGTATATACTATCCCTTTTTCCCCCCAAAAAAGTTACACTCTTCCTGACAATTTACAATTTCTGAAGACTGAAAGTACCAAAATAAAACAACTAAACCCACTAGGTATAGCAGACATTTGCTTTCCATTCTTGTGGGACACTAGAATCAAAGCAGACAGCTTCTGGTAAACATTTGCTTTCAAGCATATGACTGATCATCCAAAACCCTCTCCTCATTTACTAGAGATGAAGTTAAATTTGCTCTTACAGAAGGACACTTTCCCCCCCTCTATTCTGCATTGTGTGGTTTCTGGAATTTCCTTCTTGTCTTGCCAGGAGCTCTGTTTAACTGATCAGATATTTAAAGCTAAACATAAGCCAAACTACCTGCTGTTCTCCATCAACTGTTGATTGTTAAGACATCAAGAAGAATAGGACATACTGGTTGCAGTCCCCTTTCTAGAATCCCAAGTCACCCATCAGGTGGAAGGCTCGTTAACTCAAAAGTCCTAAAATCAAAGCCTCCTAACTTTTTAGAGAGAAAACCTCAATCTTGTCCATGAAACAGTTCACAGATGCTTTCTGGCTGATGCAAGGACCCATGCAGATGCTGAAAATCACCCTCCCATGCCATACAACAACTTAGCTTTCATGACTGTCATTTGCAACACATCACTGCCTGGAATTGAAACACTGATGATGGGTTCTTGCTGTGTTTATATGTATGGAAACCCTCCCTTTTCTACAGCCAAGGTTTTAGCAATGAGTACAGCAGACATGTGGTCATCATTGAGTACTGGAAAAGTCTTGGATATCTGCTATACCCAGCTAGTACCTGAATCTGTCACCCACCAGGTCCTCTCACCTGATGAGAAATATTTCACTAAGAATGCCAAATTACTTTGGGGTCAGAAGACCACAACCCAGGATGACATTAAGATCCTACATTTTCTGGAGACCAACCCTGCCAGATGATTTTCCGATTACTTAATATCCCAGTATGAAAATCCACTCTCTGAGAAGCATTCAGTTGCTCCGGAGTCCACTCCTCAAGACTACACTGACCTTACTCCTTTATCCATCTGTGAATGAACCATCAATATTTGCACTTCTGCAACATATGAGGGTAAAAACGACAACAGCCTCCTGATTCAATGGAGAAGCTTATTCCTAGTGTTTGCAATCAGCCTTATTGCAGAACTATAGAATGGTTTAAGTTGGGAGGGACCTTAAAGATCATCTAGTTCCAGCTACCATGACATTGGCAGGGATACCTGCTACTAGACCAGGTTGCTCTAAGCCCCATCCAACCTGACCTGAAAAAAGAACAGGAGGCTGCTGCCAAGTGGCTGCTGGACAGATCTACACCACCAACTCATACCAGGACAACTGGCAGCCAAGCAGCTGGGGCTTGTTCAGCATCGTGAACAGAACTTTAGGGAGCATGTGGCTCTGCTCATGGTGCTCTGAGTTGCCTTTATCTCATTGTTAATTTTTCATGTATCAAATTGTGTGATCCATATGCTCGCCTCTAAATACACAGATTTCTTCGTAAAAATCAGAGAACTGTGAGCAGAGCCGCCTGTCCTGGGAGTTCTGCTCATGGTGCTGAATGTGTGCCACCTGCTGGACGCTGTGCAGTTGTCCGAGCAGTGGGGTGGCAGTAGAGAGGTGTCTGATGACCACCCAGTGGCAGACAGTTGTCCTAGACCCACCTGAACTTGAACACCTCCAGGGAGAAAGCATCCACAATTTCCCTGAGCAACCTATGCCAGTGTCTCACCATACTCACAGAAAAGAGTTTATTCTAATATCTGCTCTAAATTTACCCTCTTTTGGCTTCAAACCATTACCCCTCATGTTATAGTTTCATACTCTTGTAAACAAAAGTCCTCAGCAGTCCCCTTCAGGTACTGGAAGCCTGATACAAGGTCAGCCCAGAGCCTCCTCTTCTCCAGGCTGAACAAGCCCAACTCTTTCAGTCTGTCTTCATAGCTCCAGCCCTGCCCACAAGGCTCTTCTGTGTGTGCAGTGATAGGACTAACATGGTCCTGTCCAGGCCTCTGCAGAATTGCAAAATCACACTATAGCAGTTGCAGCATTTGCCACGTTGGTGTCAAGAAGTCAGAGTCTAGACTCACAGCTAATCCCAAAGTTCCTCCAATAGTCTATAATTTTAACCTCAAGATCTTCTGCACTGTTTTTTTTTTTTTCCTTTATCTGACTCAGAGTCCTGCTCTGAAAAACTAACCCTGGATCCAAATAATTTTGTCACTGATGTCACAGTGACTGTCAGTATTGGCATCTGTGCCTAAGATGAAAGTTTCCATAGGTAGGCAAAGGACAGGAATGGTCATGAGACCCCTCTGGCTATATCTAGCCATGCTACACCCCACTTCTGCCATTACTGGAATGCTTTTTTCTACCTCATCCAACTGAACAGTCATTTTTACTACTTAACTGCTCCTCAGTTGCATCCAGGAAACAAGGAAACACTTTGCTCATACTTCCCAGCCACAAGGATTCCAGCAGCTACAAGTGCTGGCTTATGTGACTCTGCTCTCAAACACATTTTTACAGTTTGGCTCATAAATGTAAAAACACACATTTCATGTATCACTCAGCCAGCACCACTGCCGCAACAGCAGTCTTCAGGAGAGAAGCAAAGCATAAAACTGAAGACAGGAACCACTTAAGCCATCTGCATTTAGTCAGCATCACATGTGAGTCGATGTCTTAAGAGTCCCCAAGTCTTTTCTAGCTTTCTCTGCTAGAAAGTTGAACCTGCACACAGCTGTTTGACAGTATTTACAATCAGAGGGTAAAATAACTGGTTTGTTACACATCAGTTATTCACAAACCATTTAATCCACCATAGCCAAGGTGATTTTCTGCAGACCGAAGCTATAAAAATTTTGCTTATATTGTTAGAGGTGTAATTAAGCATAAATCAGTTGGAAGATCATCTCCTACACCAGCTATTAAGATTTTTCTTTCCTTTGATACCTGTTAAAAACGCTGACTCGATGTTTCAGCAGTAAAACTTTTTATTGAGAGAGATTAAGTAAAGCAGCACGCTGCAGCATGCTGGGCAGCCAGGAAGCCGCAGCTTCACCACCGGCTCGCAAGTTCGATAAGGTAAAACCAGTCCTTTTATACTTTTCGTAAACCTCTTCCCCTTAGTCTCTTATCAGTTTATCACTGGTTTTCGTTTTGCGGGCTCCCCCAGCATTGGTTCTTGCTTCGCGGGCTTCATCCTGCTGCTGAGGTGAATGGTCACGTGACGTCCCTGTTTCGCGGGCCCCCGCGGCCGGCCCCTCCTCCTGTTTTTCTGACTTTTTTCCTTATAAGTACGCTTAAACACACACCTCAAAACAACGGGATACAAGATGCTACCTTAACAAACAGGCCAAGCAAACATTATTAAATTGAAAGATACACTCAACAAAACAATAAACTACAATTTTAAACCCTTATTTTTCACAATACCACATTCCAGTCTCCAAATACATTGGAGATATTCAGATATACTTGTCAGTATAGTCTGCATCTGAGACCAAGCAGTTTTGGATTCTTTATTTCCAAAGCCTTTGTAAATCTAAACACACATGAATAACTAAATTCTAATGAAACACCTGAAACGTAGGCAACAGAACTCAGAAGGACCTGGGGGACAGATCTTTTCCCAGCACACGATGTCTGTCAGCTTCACATCGCTCTGCTTCCTGAGCAGGGAGAATGGTTTCACTTGATCCCTGCAGAACCCTGACCTAGACAGCCTAAAATTGTTCGTTTCTTTAATAGCCAAGCTCCAACTAAGTATCAGGCTGATTGTTATTACCCTTACTAGTAATAACAGAAGTATTTCTGAAAGAAATAACAATCGTAAATTTCTTTCTACAGGTAAAATGAAAAGATTTTAGGTACCCTCAATTCATCATTAATGGCAAAGGCAACATACTAACAGGGAATTTACAAGAAAAGCCAGGTACATTTCTGTGACTCCAGACATTCAAAGTAACTACAGCCACTCTGCTGTCTTAAACAGTTATCTACAGTATCGTGCAACAAAATCTTATTAATCCATAAACCACCTTACAATTACAATAATATTTAGTTACCATCTAACAACTCAAAATAATTACTGGAGATATATAAATGATTTTGCTTGGTGCAGTTATGTTTAGCTGTTGATTGTGAAGATTAAAAATCAACTTTCTTGCCAAAGACAGAACAAAAACATTTCAAAGCGAATGACTCATACAACCAATCCAAGGTATTGAGAACACTGTTAAAAGCTTTAACTTTTCACAATAACATGAAAAGCAAAGTTTACGTGTTTGTAATGTAAACTTTGGT
The DNA here is from genome assembly GCF_003957555.1 of Calypte anna. Lineage (NCBI taxonomy): Eukaryota > Metazoa > Chordata > Aves > Apodiformes > Trochilidae > Calypte > Calypte anna. The sequence goes on from NC_044245.1 coordinate 122,689,705, forward strand.
GTCAAGAAGTCAGATAAATATTACATTAAATTATTATGTTACTATAATCATATATATATGTATATATGATTATGATATGTATATATGATTATATGTATATACAGTGGTTTGGGTTGGAAGGGACCTTAAAGATCAGCTGGTTCAAATCCCCCTGCAGGGGCAGGGACACCTCCCACAAGATCAGGTTGCTCAAAGCCCAATGCAACATAAACCACTAAATACACTGTTTCAGATTAAAACTGTCTTCCCTCATTTTATCACTCCATGCTCTTGTAAAAAAGTCCCTTTCCAGTTTTGCTTTGGGCTCTCTTAAGGTACTGGAAGGCCATTATAAGGTCTCCCCAGAGCCTTCTCCAGGCTGAAAAACCTCAACTTTTCAACCCATCCCCGTAAGACAAGTTCTCCAGCTCTCTCATTATCTTCATGGCCCTCCTCTGGACTTGCCCCTCAGCTCCATGTCCTTCCTATGTTACAGGCCCCTGAGCTGGATGCAGAACTCCAGGTAGGGTTTCACCAGAGCAGAGCAGAGGGGCAGAATCAGGAGCATTACTAAACACCTAAAAAGAGAACTGACATTTGATATATGAAACAGGAACCCAATAATGTGATTCACTAACTGGAAACTAGGGATTTCTGCCTTTGCTCATGATGGCCAAACACAGAATTAAATTTTAGCACTCCTACCTTTGTGATATTTCTGTATTAGTTCATATACAGGTTAACTGTCCTTCTTGTGTCCCTCTCTGCTGTTTTGGTTACACTCCAGAATTTTTTGGGAGATATTGACAGCTGTTAGAAATTACCATCAAAATCTTTATTATACTAATATAGGACCTTTTCTTCTCAAAACCATATATCCCTGAATTTCTCAAGGAAAAAAGACAACTGCTTCAAAGGCGAGTTCAAAGCACCAAGCTGAAAGACTTTGTGATTCAGTTATTCAAAGGACCTTTGGAAGTCTGGCTGGTCTGCTAGAGGCCAAGGAAAGTTGTTAAGAAACATCAGTAGTTACACAGATACAGATTTCCTACCTGGAGTGTAATGGTTTAAAGACAACAGAAAGGCTCTGCATATCAGTCATATCATATGGGAGATATTCACATTGTGTTTCTCACCATCCTGGAGAAGAAAATACATTTAGCAGAAGAAGTGAAGAGAAATTGGTGTGCAATGTATCTGTGTTTCTCAAAGCCTTTTATTTTTCCTTGCGGCAGACCATGCAGCACCTCCACAAAAGAGGATTCTGTAAGAAATCTATTCTTTAGCCACTATGACTAAAAGCACTAAAACTTAACAGAAAATAATACGTTTTTACAACAGTTTTATAGATTTAAATAACCCAGAAAAGGCAATATCTGCTTCTAAAGGTAAGCTGACATATTCCTCCATACATGGGGGCCTTGCCTGTCTCTTCTTCTGCTGCCCCTGCCCCTTCCTGAGCCCCCAGACATCTCCCCAAGCCAGATGCATCCTCAGGGAGCCCCTGGAGCACCCTTTCCCAGTGCCGTCTCCTCCCTACAGGGGTACAACAGAGCGGTGCTCCCCTGGCTGCTCTCCAGGTTACCATCACACCAAACCCCTTCTGGGAGCACCAGCAGAGATGCACCAGAAACAAAAAGGATGTCAAATTACTGTGATGTCTGTTTTCCACAGCAAACACATCCACAGGCACGTCTGCCACCATACCCTCTGCAACTCAGTGGAAAGAACTACTTTGCCCTGTAAGACTCCTCAGAGAAGTTTTTTTTAAGGCAAAGCCTGCAAAACAGATGAAAAATGCCTCTTTCATTGAAGCCTTTTTCATTTCTTAAGCAACTTGCCTGCCTTCCTTAAAAGCAACTGAAATTTCAAACCTACCCAAATTGTAATGGGTCTGAACCTTAGATCTTGCTCTCTGATTCACAAAACACAGGATACAGTGTGCTGGAGGTTGGGGAGGGAGGGAATGGGTAGTAAAACATTGCTCTCATTATTGGCTGGTGATAGGATCTACAGTTTTTAAAAGCTCTGAATAAATGGTAACAGTTAAGCAAGCCAAATTCAACATTGGGAGATAAGCTGCAGTTTACCAGAACAATTTATTCTATATATTGAAAAAGTTGATAAAATGAATAATTTTTACTTTTCAAACAGCTGCGACGTATCAGAAGAACTTATCTGGTGAAGAGCCCTCAGGGCAATGACAGAAGCTGAAGTAGGAACATGGCATAGAAATAGCCTGCTTCAAAACAGAGCAATCAAATAAATTATAATCACTTGAGAGATTATGAGTGCAAAGCAAAAATTAAGTTCAGAAAGGAATAACAGAGTTCTGCAGAGAACAGTTGTTCCCTCATGGTCACCCAAAAACCTTGATGATTTTCTGTGAAGATTTCTCCTCTACTTTAAAGGCCACTTGCTGATTCAATGAACAATCAGTCTCTACAAACCAAGTCTCAACAGAACCTGAAGCAACAGACCAATTATTCCAAATATTATCCAGTATATTCATGTTCATCCCTTTCCTGCCTCTAACTTATGCTACTGTTCCAGCTTGTTCACAGGAACATTCCCTTTGATAAATGGGATTGTTTCAACAGGGTACAGCTTACAGAAAGAAAATTTCACACTTCTGAGCACTGATGCATTCTTAAGGGAAAGAAGCTGGACCACTTGCTACAATGCTGCTCAACACGATGCAAATTATCATGCTGAGAATAGAGAAGAATGGAAACTAAAAAAAACCCCAAAGGTCCCAGCTCATCAAATGTTAACAAGAATTATGCCAAAAAGTGCTGTGATGTGCTAAGATGACAGCTGATGCCACTTGGTAACACTGAGAACAGGTAGGACAGCTTGCCTCTCCAGGTAACCGGTGTTCCCATCACAAAGCTTGCTGCTGAAGAGCAGCACCATTTGCAACCCTCACCTGCCCCTGCAGTCAAGACCCACCCAAACATTACCACATCTGATGCCCCCTTTTCACAACTCTCTCCCACAGAGCCTTTTGAGTGACAAAAAATGTTTCCTTTAAATTAAAAGTGACAAACGTGACTGACACGATCTTTAGATCCAACATAATCACAGGCCAGATTTTCATGATTTTCCCTTCATAGTTTTCATTTTTCTCAAGTGCTGAGACAACAGCACTTCCAGACATTTCTAGTAGTAGGATATATGGCACAAATATTAGTAAAGCATAAACACTGACATGCAGCTTTGTGGACCATCTGGTCCAGCACTCTGTAGTCAGCAGTGTCAAAGGAAAATACAATTGGGACATTCCCAGTATAATATCCCATGCTGTGATCTTCCAATACATCTTCTATCAACCAAGGCTCTGGATAGTCTTCCCCATATCATCTTCCTCCTCTCTACACTGTCCTTATGTCTGGGCTTCACTCATGTTCTGTGATAAGGAGCACTGCAATCTAGTTAAATTATTCAAGAGATTAATTTGACCTTTTATCAGGTTTGATATAGTTACTTTTCTTATTGTTCTGTTATTTTCATACGATCGGACATGGAGAACAGAAGCTCTAAGTGCAATCTTTGCTCATTACTGCTTCATTTGATATGAGAGTCCCTCCTAAAAATTTCCTTTTTGATACGAACATATACAGTAACTTCAGCCTTTCTTTATACCAAGATCTTTTTATGTTTATCAAGCCAGAGTTCACAATATGCCTAAGGAAGAAAAGGGAACAGGAGTTCCTGGAAGATGTCTCAGTGAGTGAGAGACCCAGCACGATATAAGTGATAGTAACTCCTGGCTGCCCCAACTTTATAAATATAAATAAATATAAATATAAATATAAATATAAATATAAATATAAATAATATAAACCACAGATGTAGAGGCTATTCCAGTAGCAAGAAACTGACTTTACCAATTCCAAGCCAGGCCTACTCAGGAGACAAACTGATGTTCTGACTAACTGGTGATGTGTTGAAGAGCTAAAAAAGGACCAAGTCCTTCTGTCTTAGGAAAGACCATGCTAGATTACAGACTGAAAGAGATACCACTACATTAAAAATATATTCTGCAGTAAGTAAAAACATATCGCATATACTCTACACTGTATAATCCATTTCTACTCCATCATCTCCTTTCAGGTCACTGGTTGTTTGCCCTAGGTCTTTTCAATTTTTCAGGCAGATTTTGCCATTTTTTAAAAATCTCACATTTACAGATAAGAGGTTTCAGTTGTTTGGTTAAAATACAACTGAAATTTGAACTTGACATTATGAACTGTAGAAATGACAGCACCAGAAGATCCCTGGCTCAGTAAGGACACACAGGTTTTAGCCTCTTAAGAAACAAAGAGGACACAAAGCCATTTGTTCTCTGAACCATCCTGGGGCAATTTTGCTCAATTACAGGATAGGTGGAGAATGGATTAAGAACAGTGGAAAAGGACTTGGGGGTGTTGGCTGGCAAAAAGTACATTATGAGCTGGTAGTGTTGTGTGCCTGCAGTCAGAAAGCCAACTGCATCCTGGGCTGCATCAAAAGAAGTGTGGCCAGGTTGAGGGAGGTGATTCTCCCCCTCTACTCTGCTCTAGTGAGACCCCACCAGCAGTACTGCATCCAGTTCTGAAGCCCTCAGCCTAGAACAGAAATGGAACTATTGTATCAGGTCCAGAGGCAAGCCACAAAAATGATCTGAGGGCACCTCTTTGATGAAGACAGTCTGAGAGAATTCAGGTTGTGCAACCTGGAGAAGAGAAGGCTCCAGAGAGATCCTTTCAGCACCTGATGGGGGCTTGCAAGAAAGCTGGGGAGGGGCTTTTCAGAAGGGCTGGTAGCAATAGGATAAGGGGTAATGGCTTTAAATTGAAAGAGGGTAGATTTAGATTAGCTATTGGATAGAAATTCCTCACTATGAGGGTAGTGAGACGCTGGAACAGGTTGCCCAGAAAAGTTATGGATGTCCCATCTCTGGAATTGTTCAAGGACATGTTGGATGGGGCTTTGAACAACCTGGTGTAGTCAGAAGTGTCCCTGCCCATGGCAAGGGGGTTGGAACTTGATGTTATTTAAGGTCCCTTCCAACCCAAACTGTTCTATGGTTCCATGATTCAACATTAAAGTTCATTAAACAAGTTGCCATAGTTCACTGATACTAAGCAATATTATTTTTGCTAGATCAGATCTTCAGATCTACCTTAAAGTAAATAAGCATTTTATTTCTCTTTAAAGTCACCAGGAAGTCATACAAGCCCTCAAGAAATTTTGAAGCTCTGATTTTTCACCCTTGAGCCTCTTCTTTGAGGGAAGGGAAAGCATTGTCCTTTTATGGAGAGATGCCAATGAAAAAAAAAACATAGTTTTAAAATGTTGATTACATATTTAAAATACATGCAACAAGCCTGGTGGAACAGACTGGACTTGAAGTTGGAAACTTACCCTGTAACTGAGATGACTGTAACATGGTAATAACAAATAATGAAAAAATAAAGGTTGCACAGTCAAGCAAGTGGAAGTATAACACGTAATTTAAGAGCAGGGGAAGATTTATATTTAATAATCTGCAAATGGCAATATATAAAATGCTTTTGAACTGGTAGAGGACCCAGGAAAAGCTGGGGGCAGCCATTACAGCCTACTGGAACAGTGGGAGCCTGGGTGCAGCCAAATTGCAAATTATTGCTTTTCCATTTGTTTCCAAGTAGTTTACCTACATCTGTAACATCATCCAGGATATGGTAACCAAAATAGATAATTATACTTTGAATGAAATAATGACAGAAATTTATAAAAGTGGTGTGAAAAAAATGGATTAGGAAATCTTATGAAATTTGCCTGGATTTTTTTTATAAAACCCTGCCAGCATACAAGATGGTCTATTTATATGGATTGAAACTGAAAGGAGTTATTGGGAATATTTAGAAGTGCTCCTGATCTAAATATTTTTTCCAGGATGCTTTTAACATTGAACATTCATTGTGCTGTAATGTTTACTATGTGAGTACAGGTGTTTTGTTGTTTATTTATTTATTTCTACTTACTTGAATTCTTTGCACTTAAAAAGAATCAAACCACTAACATAATACATGGTTGTAGAAGCATGCATCTGGCTTCACACTACTGTCATCTTCAGTACTCTTGTCCAAAATTAACCCTTCTTTTCATTACAAGAAACTAACTGAACTGGGACCTGCTGGTATCAAAGGGAATTGAGAACATACTGCCCAGCCTCTGGCTAGTACTAGGTACAGCTTGTTCTACAGTTTCTTATGACAGATGGAAACATTCTCCTTGGTAATACCTGTATTTGTGCTAGTAGCTGTTTATGAGGTCATAACACTGTTGTACAGACTCAGTTACATGACATTTGTTCTTGTAGATTTCTAAATAACATCTCAGACTTTGCTTTTTTTTTTTTCCTTTTCTTTTTTCCCCTAGGAAAACTCTGCTGTAACTGGTATTATAAGCAAAAATTGCCATAACATCAAAAAAACCCATCACTTCTTCAGTTACTCCTGATACTGAGGAGTACATGAACAATAGTATCAGTCACCTGAAGAGATCACAGCAAATATTTAACTGTGATGAAGATACCATCTTCACCATCTTTCACACTGTTCCCTGGAAGATGCAATTCAGTATTAAGACCACACATGCACATTATAAAAAATTACCCAGGTCTTAAAGAATACTTACAAAGTGTCTGCATAATGGTTGATACTGCTAACCTCATTTTTACTTCTGTTTAACAAAGATAACACAGACAAGAGGGTATAATTTGCCATTGCAAAATTCAATTATGTTCCTATTCTCATATAGAGAGTGGATTCTTTTCCACTATTAGTCAATAATGCACAGCATTTTACATCTTTTTTTCCTGTATTTTTATACTATTAGCACCAGCCTAAGGGGCTGGTTTCTTTGTTTCATATAAAAAAACTGGAAGTGGTTGAGCATGTGCAATGCTCCATGCTAACAAATGAGTGTATTTATAGTCACAGAAGCAATGACATTTGAAGATTTCACTACAATTATTTAAATAATTCTTTTCACAGATAACACAGCAAATGGCACCTCTCTTCAGAATGGATGGAAGTCTCTGTTATTACTTTAGTCTTAAAATTATACCCACTAGAAATGTAGGCTTGGACAGCAAATGGGGGCTGCAAATGTAAAACATCCTGCTTTGCATACCATCTAGCAGACAGTCCATAATTTCCATAAACTCAAACATTCTCTCCTTCTCAGCTTCTCCCCTGTCATCTTCATTCCTCTGCCTTGTGATGCTCTGCTCTGGTTTTCCTGTACTCCCCTTTTTTTCTTGATGCCAGATTCCTCCTAGCAGATCCACCTTTTTCTACAGCCATAAGAGAATTTCTGGGAGGGAAAGCAAAATCCTGCTACAATTTAATAAAAATTCAAAAAATAAAACTGTTAACAAATAAGTACATCTTGTAATAAAAGATGTGGAAAAATAAGTAGCTTCAGCCTGTGAGAAGCTGGCAGTTAAGGTTTGGTTGCCTGCTTAACATCCACTTTCATCAGCTCCTCTCTGCAGCACTGGACAACCACAGCCTCCTCACTGGTCTCCTGAGAGTCCCCATTTAGCTTCTTTGAAGACAAGAAATGTGGCTTTCATGGAGAAAGAGGTACTTCTCCATGAGTCACTGTCTGAAAGCAACACACACCTGACAGCAGTTTTTAATACAACACAAAAAATGACCATTTTCAGAGGCAGATTATATTGCTGTCCTAAAGATTCACTATGTTTCATGCAATCTGGAGCACTGCAGCTAAACATTACTTTTGCAGAACATTACCATGCTTTGAAAATTTATCATTTTTACTTAAGGAATAAGCTGTCTTTAAAATATCTATGATTTAATTTTTTTCCTCCTAGAAAAATTAAGGCAACTGAATGGTTTCTTTCTCCTTTGTACACCTCAGTATAGATCCAAAAACTGCAGTGCAGCTGCAAGTTTCCAGTGGAGCTGACAGCACAGCCTAACTACAGCCTCTTCTCCACCATTAGCTTCTAGCTTTCCTACAGAGATGAACTGCATTATTTCTCCCTTACTTCCCTTCAACAATCTCTTCTCACACACACAACCTTGATTCTCTTCCCTTTAAGTTGTAGGTTGTTAAGAGTACTCTTCACCTTATTTTATCTCCAGCACAAAGTCCTTCTATTAAATGACACTAAGGAAAAGATGTAGGCAGGGAAGCTTTCCTGAATGCACTAGTCATCCCACTTCCTTGTACCTTTAAAAGCCCCACTTTGCCCTCCCAATCCCACCAGAATGGTTTAGCTGACACAAGTGACTACAGAGGCACATCTGTCAACTTGCCCAGCAAAGAGCTCCCCTGTGCAGTGGGCATTGCTCTCCATCCTCTATGTGACAGATTTTTGCTGTTTGCACAGCTGATCTTATCAGATGAGCAAATCTAGGCCAGCATCTTTCTTTACAGCATGCTGTGAATAAGGAATCACAAGTTTATCTTAGCAGGCTGTGCCACCTTCAATTTGTGCAGTTCTTCCTTTTGCTAATGCCAGAGCATTTGGCTAAGTTCTCACCCTGGCAGGAACAAACTCTGGTAGTGAACCATGTAAGCTGAAGCCCAGTACACCAGATGTATAACGATAGCCTGCTGATGAAAAACGTGACTCTGGACCACTGCAGGTTACTGTCCTGTTGTTGATGATGTCAAAAGTTTTCTAAATTATCCAAAACTTTCATTTTTTTTTCAGGGAAAGAAGATGCTACTCTTACAGCTACAATCTTTGCGGCTGCAGCTTCAGCAGCAGCTTCAGCTCCTAGGTTTGCATGTAATAGGATGGTATTGATCACTGACAGCCCACAAAGATACCACACCAACCTGTCCCCCACTCCCCCCACCCAAAATAAATCTATAATGTCACAGCCTCCAAAAAACACTTCATAAACAAAAATATTATTAAAACAGTAACATGTGTTTTAGGACTATTTTTTTTTTTTTGTCATCTCAGTCTGCAATCAGGATCATGTTTTGAAGAACTGAAAATAAACTCAGGGGCAGATTCCAGCCATGATGGTTTCCGTATGCCTGCTCTCCTCCCTACCCTCCCTGCTCACTGCTGTGCTGAAGGGATGCTCTGTCACAAGGGATACATCAGCCAGCCAACCATCAAGGCTGTTACACAACACCTCCATCTGGGGTTCCTCTGCTGGCTTTGCTTGCCTTAGGAGAGGCAAGCGTGTCAGCATCTTCAGTTTGTGTTTAAAAGGCTACGTTTGTTCTTTAAATAACTCTAAGGATTTATGTTTGTGTGACTCCTCACTGCTGTATTTGTCTCATGAAGAGCAGAGTGTGGAGTCCTGGGCCACTGGGACTGCAGTAGTGGCAACTGGCAAAAAAACAAACCAAACCAAACCCAACTGAAGGTCAAAAAGCAAAAGCTTCATCCTCAACCATTTTATTTTGCCCAACTCTGCTTCCAGGCTGACTCAGGCTGACAGATCATATTTGTGGTTGAGCTGCACAGCAGAGGCCCCAGCCCAGGAGGAGAAAAAGCAAGCTGCTACCTCCTGCTCCCACTGGTTTGGGTAATCACAACATAAATAACATTCATGTCCTTGTCAAAGAAGAATAATCAGAAGACACAGATTTTCAAATGGACAGTGCTAGGTGCAAACACAGTCAAATATATATTAAAAAAACCCAAAAAAAAAAAAAAAAAAAAAAAAAAAAAAAAAAAAAAAAAAGCTTTAGCCAATTTCTGTAACCCACACCTTCCTCAAGCATAAGTCACTCCTAAGCAAGGTACTCGAGACAAACTGAAATACTTATTTACATGTGTCACGGCTGTTTGAACATATCCATATGCTGCCAGCCCCCACAAATGGATGTTATTTTGGTATCCAAATTCAGAGGAGGTCATTTGAACTGCCCAGATCACTATATGGTGGAAGACCTATCAAAAATACCAAAATATTTAATGGAAATCTAAACCAAAATAAAACTGTATTGTTCCATTTGTGTTCACAGGCATTCTTTTTCTGGAATAACCAGTAATATGGGACACAAAACTTAGCAATCTGGAAGGAGCAGTTTTTCAGAAAATATTAAGTCAGCAACTTAAAAAAAAAAACCCCACCCGCACACCCCCTCTCCTCCACCCTCCCTCCCCACCTCCCCCACAAAAGCCAACAAAAAAACAACCAAAAAACTTGTTGCAATCAGTGTTGCAATCAGACAACAGTGATCAGCAGTCTCACGTATCACTCTTGAATCAAAGATGTGCACAAGTAAAACTGATTTCACATTTTACCTGAGATAGCATCTGAGCCTAGCACAACTTGGCTGCAGTATCATTGCCATGGTGAACAGTCAAGGTTTTGGATAATCCGAATGCAGTAATTAAAAAGCTCAGCCTTCAGTTTTTTGATCCCTGTTCTCATTTTTTATTCCTCAAACATAAGCAGTTTCTTTCTCCATTATTTTTTTTAAAAGAAAGAAATCACAGAAGACTCACTTGAGAAAAAAAAAAAAGCAATGTTTTAAAAGTTGCCTGTAAAAAAAATTTAACAAGCAACTTAGAGCTGAGAGTATAATCTAGCATGCAAGGGCTGTGTTCTCACAAAATACAATATGAGCAGTATATGCAATAGGTTCTCTAACACTGAAAAATGTTTGCAATAGAAATATCTGATATGTCTGAGTCATTGAGTGAGTTGGAGGTTAATACAATGTCAGTTCTGGAAAGGGTATCTGCTTCAAAAACTAGGAGAGACAGCTATGAAAGAGAGTCCTTCTCTAATAATTTCTGGCAGTGATCCAAGTCAAGTCTGATCCCAAAAATAACTTGTATGGACAAAATCTTTGAGGTCAATGTTTGTCTTTTTTTAACTGAAGGCTCCCTTGAGCTTCACCTTCTGTGAGCAAAAGTTTTTAATAATGCACATTTCAAGATTTCTTGAAGCCAGAATTTCAACTGTACTCTAAATTTAAAGTGAGTATCAATTTTCCACTTTTTTTCCCATGAAAGTTGTGAATTTTACTACTTGATCAGATTAAAATTGTTTATCTTCAAGCCATGCCTTAGAACATGACACAGCAAAGCTGTGTGTATAGGCCAGAGGATTTCTGCATTCTTAAAAGATTCTATTTTCCCATGTTAGACTGCTGGGAGAATACATTAACTGAAATTTTGTTTCAGTAGCCCACAGCCCTCTGTACTAAGGAAAAAGCAGACATGATAAAAGGGGTGCCTTCCTTCTCCCTCCCACCCCCCATTTACACTTCAGAAATATCAAGTTACATGCTGCTTTTTTGTTCTTATATTTGAGACATAATTTGACAAGTCAAGTTTAACAAATTGAACTACAGACTGTTAATGTGCAATAGTAATTGATTATGTAACGCTTTTTAAAATTCATTTATAGTGGTGACAGGAATATAGTTATTGGTGGAAAGAGCAAATAAATACCTGCTCTAGTCAGAAATCAGCTGACAGCCCTGGTGAGTTGCTACTTGATTTAATTTCCATTAATTTTCCACCGGAGAAACTCCCAGCAGGGAACACAAAAGACTTGACAAGAAGTTTCTGCAAATGCTTGGCACCTTTAAGCAAGTTATCCTTTTCCCTGTGCTGCTTTTATGCCAAATGTGCTAAAAATCAATGTTTTTATCTACAACTGGCTATTTCAAGCTTTATGGAAACAAACAAAAAGCAGGGTACCACCAGTGCACTGCATGAAATGCTTTGAGAAGTCCTCAGATTAGAAAAATCAAATGGCTACCTAATGAAAAACATGTCTGTTAAAAAAAACACTTTACTTTTTATTAACTTGTCATAGATGTCTAATTCTGTAAAATTTAGTTTTGTGCCAAGAAACTTACCAAAAACTCATCAGTTTTTTTTCTCTAAAACAGAACATCCATCCACTCAGAACATGCATGTCTGGCATTTATTAAAGGATTAAAATGCATCTGTGTTATGACCTTATCCCTATAAAAGGGACTGTGAGGAACTGCTTCAATCTTATTAATTTATTTATTTTGGAAAGTGAAATGCAGAATTAAGCAATAGCTAAGTGGATAAATTGCTTTACATTTCCACACCAGGAAAAATGTTCCCATTAATCTAAAACTCAGTTCTAGAAACAATGTACTAGAAACAGCTACACAGAAACAGATGTTTCAGGTAATTCCTAAATAATTGTTTTCAAAATGAGAGCTCCTGAAATACAAAACAGAAATACACATTAAAATACAAAGTGGTATTGTATTACATATAACATGTATACGTGTATAAATACATACATAACATCAAATCAGCTCCACATCAGCTAGCACAGGTCCCAACAATGGTGCCACTGCTCACCATTAGTGACAGCTCAGTATTAGGCCCAGAAGATGTGCCACCAGGTCTGATGCCAGTGGAGAAAGTTCAAACCTGCACCCCCTATCTCCCAGGCCAAGACTGTACATCTGTAGGAACCTGGAGTTTTCAGCTACACCTCAGGAAATCAAAACCCAATTGAGATTTTAAAAACTGCCTTCTATTAATTTTGTTAATACATGAAACCAAGTGGTGGCTTTCCTCCTTCCATCCTAAGATCCATCTTCTCCCACCACATCTATAGTCACAGCAGGATCTTCAACACAGCAAACATGAAAATACTCAGAAGGCTTTGGAAACAAATCTAGGACACCCATGCCTGTATTTAAATTTTTAAATGTAATAAAATATTGCCTCCAGCTAGATTAATTCAATTTCCTGGGAATAAAAAGGTTATGGTTGAGAACACAGATTATTCTCACTCTCCCACAAACCACTTGCAATCATACTTATCCGTAGTTTCCATCTGCTTCCTTAATGGCCACAACTGAGGGATACTTTTTGGTTGCAATTCTGAAACCAATTTTGTATCCTTACCAGGGCTGGCAGGAAAGCAGCACCACTCCCCCCAAGTCTTCTTCTTCAAACCTTACATTTTAACCTCAATGCCTAGAACTGTGAGATTGCGGGTGCAACACCCAGTGCTGCTGCTTGCATGGGATCTGCAGAAAGAAGTACATATTTCTGTCAAGAAGCACTTCTCTCACAGAAGCCTTTTTGCAATTTAAAACAAATTGGTTTTAAAGCATCAGTAAGCTTTCCTGCCATAAGCAGAAAGTGTGTTTTTAAAATGCGCCTTTTGAGGATTTTTAAAATGCTTCTTTCAACAACACTGAGCCTCAAGTAAAGTACTGTTGAGAAGTACATGCAAAGCTGGCTGGCACAGGGTGGGATTCAGCTCCAGTTTAGGACATTTATTATTTTTTTTTACACAAGTGGCTTATGTGTGGCAGTCACAACAACAGAAACCTCATCTCAGCAATTAGCATAGCACAGAGACCAGACATTACTAACAGGGTGAAGAGTGGGCTTACCTAAATTTAGGTACCAACCTAACCTATCACAGACTCATCGAATGGTTTGGGTTGGAAGGGACCTTAAAGATCATCCAGTTCCAATACTCTCTTGAGCCAGCTGCTCTTGGAGCATGTGTAAGCCCAGGCCCTTAATGAGACTTCAGCCAAGACAGGGTGGGATACCTGCCAAGGCAGGCAGATATTTCCATGCCTGTCACATAAAGAGCAGAGGCACAAACCCAGCAACCCATACCCTGATGGAGCCTTTTGGCATTTTATATAGATCTCACTTTTAGGAATGGTCTGAGTCAGCATAATTCAGGATATTTATCTCTAGGAATGTCTCTGGCAGGGGTTAGGAACAGTTCTTCCAACAGTAGCACAAGCTTATCCCAACTTAACCTGTTGTGGAACTACAGTACTAAGTGAAATGTAGAGATAGAAAGCTAGAATCACAGAATCACAGAATGGTTTGGGTTGGAAGTGACCTTAAAGATCACCTAATTCCAACCCCCCTGCATGGGCAGGGACACCTTACACTAAGACCAGGCTACTCCAAGCCCCATCCAACCTGGCCTTGAACACTTCCAGGAAGGAAGCATCCAGAACTTCCCTGGGCAACTTGTTCCTATGTCTCACCAGCCTGTTCCAGTATCTCACTCTGCCATAAACTGCTGCTCCCAGAGTAAGGTCTCAGGCAGTTCCCAGGTCACACCACACAGGGATCTCAAATACCTAACGGTGTATAACACAGCACTGGATGCTTATGTCTAACCAACTCCACCTCTGACTTGATGCTTCCTTTGGGGTAAGATAAAATGACCTTTAGGTCAACTGGCCTCTTAATGTATGACAATAATGACAGCTTACATGAGCTGCTTACATTCCACCATCTGAAAGGAAAATCCCATCCTTACTAAGTTTTTCAGAATAGGAAATCTCCTATATCTAATCAACAACTGTTATCAAGGTACTTGCTGTTGTCTGACAAGCTTATTCCTAACTACATTCCTAATATTGATACACCCTACTATCCTGCAATATTGAGCTCTTTCCAGGAAACCTGCACCCAGAAGTGCAGTAAAATAGTCCCAATTTTACACATGGAAACTGGTGCTACCAATTCAGCAGCAAAATGCCTAACAGACCCCCCTCCATCACTACTCCTGGAACCAAAAGCATCCCCAAAAGCACTTCAAGGCAACTTCCCAAAGAAATTGATTAACCTTCAACTCAAGAAAACTGAGATGTAGTTTTGTCTCAACAATTTTAAATTTGGGTAGCAGTACTGGTTTTGGGTTTGTCTCTGAATGAAAAATCGCTTGCTGCCTTGAAGATTAAGTTCATTCTTGAGCACAGCTGTACATAAAATGCTGTAAAATATTGGAAACTAAATGCTGTTTATTCACATTACAGGTTCTGTTCAGAAGGACACGCTGGGTTGGTAAAGGTAAAGGCATTCTGAGTTCACCTCTGAATAAGCGTATTTTGGCACTGCTCCCATTCATGGTGTGGAATTAAAAGATTACCATTTTAAAAGTATATATGGTATACATGGTAAGCAATTTGTCTGTTGCAGCTAAAACTGACTATAACGAAAAAGGCGCTTAAACTGTAAATCTACTTGATTTACTTCAGATTTTCCTAATGTTCCAGGAGTGAGAGAAGGGCAGGGAGCACAAGCAGGATCCCAGCTGAAACACTGCACAGGTCCTGAGGAGATGTCACCTGGTGCTGCTCATGCTTTCAAAACATTCTTGGCAAGTTAAAAAAACATCCTCTTCCTTCATCTATTGAAGTTATAGAGACTACAAGAATTTTACTACATCCTTCTACATTTTCAGTGGCAGGTTTTTTTTTATTAAAAAACTATGTGTACTACAGTATACATAGAATATTCTTCCTTTCCCTTCAGGGAAGAAGTGCTGCAATACTCATTCTCTATACAATAAATTAGCCACTGTGATTTTTAGAAAATGATGATTTGGCAACTTTTTGGTGAACTTGCTGATAAAACCAGGTTGGTGTTAGAACTGAATTACTTCCCCCAGCAACATGCTCTTTTAGTGTTTAGCTCCCAGCAAAATATGCAGGTGGTTGTTCACTTTCAGAGCATTCAGCCAGACTGTCCCTTCAGATCCCAAACCCACAGCTAAAAGAGGACATTGTGATATTAGAGTAACCAAGTGTCTTAACTTCTGCCTGTATTTGGTTTCCAATTTCCTTCTATTTGTTTTGCTTGCTGTACGGGAGCTAACTAAGACACATAGATCTAAAGTATCTTACATCAGGAATGAATAATGTTATAAAGCTATTACATACAGGAGCAATAAACAGGACTTCAGAAACAGAGAAATTTGCCCTGTCCTCATCTCAAGGAGGAAGGTGTTGCACTGAAGAAGGTACCATGTTATCTATGAGAAACCAAAATAATGTCAAACATTTATCCTTCATTCTGCTTCTTAGAGGACCCAAAGTATTTTTGAGATACGAGGTGCATTTCTGCTCTCACCATTTGCACCCCATATCTCAACCTAGTCTTTTAATCTTTTGGAAAATCTCCCAAATGCATTCCTGAGGAGAATTTCAGTGATTGTAAACATACAAATCCACCCTGTGTGTGGACACCTCTAGTCCACACCCATGCAGTAGGCACAGTACAGCAGCAGCAGTTCCCTAATAGTTCATCTTATTTTCAGCCAGCTGCTCTGACCTGTTTGCACAATGGCATGATTTCTGTGGGGAAAAAAACCCCAAACAACACAAAAAACCCAGACTAGACCATCAGCAGTTTCAGGAGGCTGACTTCCTTGACAATGCTGGTAGAAATTTAAAATTATTTTAAACATTTGATTAAGGAAAAGCCTAACTTTCTCACATTTAACATAGTGAATTTCCTGAAAACAATGAAGGGCTAAGCTGTTTAGTTCTCAGATATTTTTTCATGGATTATTTAAAATCCAGGTGTGGCTTTTAGAAACAAGAATATGCTTCTTTTTTTCTGACAGTCCAAGCTTTATATTTAAATTCCTAATAGAAATTAAAAGCCAGTAACAGAGTGGAATAATACAGTCTTGTCAATGCTATACCATATCTAAGCAAGAAACATATATATATACATATATTAGGTCTACATACCCACCTTCCACAAAAGGGCTATTGTTGAAAACTAATAGCACAAAAATGTTGAGGAGCAGGATTGGGGGGAGAAAAAAAATAAATCTGCTTATCCTTTTGGGAATGGTAGACAGGCCATTTTCAAACAACATTGTGGAAGCAAAATAGAGAGTTCACCCTCTTTTGTTTTGAACTGATGCTTGATTTTATTTAGTAGAAGCTCTCATAGGTCTTTAAATAATTCATAACGCAGCGTCTGTTGTTCAATTCAAGGAGGGAGCTTGGAGAATGTTAATCAAACCAGAGATGAATTGGCACAGCTGTAAATCTGCAAGAGACTCCTCCCCGATGAGCTCATCCCCTAGCAGTGCAAATCAGGATGACATCATGCTTGCAAAACCACACACTCACACTCACTCACTCCTCGTCTCCTTCTACCCAGGCAGGATTTCTGATGCTTTTTCACATCTCTTTGTCCAAAAAAATATCACTCTACACATGTATACCTGGGTAGAAGGGACCCAGCTGGAGGACCTGCTGCTACATCCATGGGTTTGTCCTGGTACATCTGTCACAGCTCCAGCACAGACACAAAAAATTCATCTTTCTTTTTTTGAAGACAATGAAGCTGCGTATTTATCAGTCCAGCTCTAAAACCACTTAAGTATCAGAGACATGCTTTTGAATAAGACCCAGTTACTTTCCAAAGGACTACTTGATGCTTTTCCTTGATTTTCATCCAGCATTTCATTACTTTTGTTCTCAAAACCACTCTCAAAACCAGGTCTCAAACAGGTGTGTTTGAAAAAGAAAATGTTCATATAGCCATGTTGTCCAAATCTCTCATTTCTCTAACCCTGTTTGTTAGCCATCAAACACTAAGATACAGATACAAAAATATGTAACATAAGTGAATAGTCAAAACTTACTAATAATGGATAATTTAACAGACAAGTTAAAAAAAGCCCATGGACGGAAATTATGTATGGGAATGAAATGCTGAGAGAATAATTTTGATACTAACCTGCAGAAATCCAAGGTGTTTTCCTAATTGTCCATAAACAGCAAGGGCAGCTCCATTTGTTTACTCTTATGAATATGCTTGCCCAGGTCCACAAGCTTAGTAACTTCAGCAAGTGCAATAAGTATTAATATTAAGAAGCTCATTTAGATCTTTTTCATGCTCTTCAATAATTAAAAGTTATTGTTTTACTGGAGAAGTTTACAAAATTACTGATGGCAGTAGAAAGCACAGCTCAGTTGTCTGAGGCAGTCAGAATACCACTCAACGAAACAAAATTGGAAACAGTCTCAGTCTCCTACCATCTACTGGTCTGGTAAACAGCCCACGCAAAGATCAGGTTTCTTTCTTCACTTTGAATAAGAGCATACTATATAAACTCCCATATGATGATAGAAATGCAATCTGAGTTTTAAACCTCATCACTATATTCCTCATAAAGCACACAAAAATATGCTTTCTGCAGTTTTGATACTTTAGATACACTTTTTTCTAACCACTTGGAAATGCCTTTATAAGAAGCAATCTAAGTTAACATACCCAAAGCAAAGTAATTTCATTTTAATGTGCAGTATCACCTCTTGCCTTGTAGTCCTGGATCAAAAACAAGGGACCAGGTTTCTGCTCTGTGTGAGAGTGCAGAAGGTTTACAGTCATAATTCCAAATTTCTGTATTTTCTAGGCTTCATGTTGCCTGTTGACCTGAGGAGTAATTTAAATTCACAGTTTGGAGGTAAAAAATGGCATACAGGACTGTCTGAAGAGCTTAGCAGACAGCAACATAGAGAATTAAAACAGGCTTATGAAGAAAAAGCTTGTAGCTTTTTAGTTGCACAGAAAAAATATCAAATGAGAAGAAACCAAACACAGACCAGACACAGAAGCAGTGCACTTGACTTTATGAAGGCTGTGGGGCAGCAGGATGTATTCAGATGTCATTACCACACAGCCTAAGCCAAGATGAGAAGAGCTGCACCACAGCAAGAGGATGGGCCTTCCAGCCACCAAGGAGGCATGGCTGCTCACCTTGGAGAGGAAGACAACCAAAGTGTTTTGAATGTGCTATAAATATCTGAAGATCACTTGGAAAAAGCAAGAAAGGAATCAGTTAGCAAACACAAGGAGAGTGGTTGAAGGACTGCTGCAGCCTGACACAAACTGCTTGATGCAGAAGAGGTAAGAGACAGACTCTCAGGTTAGTGGACTTCTTTAGGACATGGGACATCAAGACTATGACTTTACAAAGCATTTTTACTGTTAGTACAGTGGTGTTATGACCAGATGAGGACCTTTTTCAGATACTTACATAAAAACAAAACAGAAGAGTTTCATAGCTCACAGAACTGTGGAGTAATTTTTCCATGAATGAATATTATTTCAAATGAATACAAGCCTCAAATATATTTTCAGATAAGGGATTAAGAAAACTAAAACACATATGTCCAGAAAAGCATAAACACATCAACAAACCCATACTTCAGCAATTGCACTGCACAGGCAAACACTACTATAGAACACCAAGTCCAAAGCAAAGGATTGCAGGCATCCTCCACTGGAGTTATCTGATGGAGTAGTTCAAAGTCCCTGTGATGAGTGGCAAATGAATGAATAGAGATTCATATCAGAGGAGAGCACAGTAATACAAGGCATGATACCCTCAGAGGGAGGAATTTATCTGGGACCTATACAAACATAGGATGCAGTAAAGCAACACCTGCATAAATGCTTCAGCTCATCTGTGAACCTCCTTTCAGGCCAAGGAATTCTGCCTACCCTCCTCACGTACACATGTGCACAATGATCTGCTCAAGATTTCAGAAAATGAGAGGAAAACAAGCCAAAACATCCTTTCTCATCCAAGTGCAGATTTTGAATCTTGTAAACAGACTCTGCATTATGAAAAATTGCTTGGAAATCTCTCATCTTAGAATCAAAGTCTTTGGTAATTAGCCTCCAGATCCAAATTCTGTGACTTCCCTCTGCCACAGTTTGAGGATACCCTTCAGTATGTACTTTTATAATGTTAAACAGCTTGAACCTCTATCTTCTCTCTCTCCCCCCCCCCCCCGCCATGGGATGATTCAAATTAATCTGGAGAAAGGCTAAGCTAAAAGAAAGTTTAGCTCAAACAACAGATTCTTTCATCTCTGTCTGTTATTACTTTGCTCCAGAAGATGCTAACAATATGCTCCAGTAATGCTTCTGCTTAAAAGGAAAAGTAACTTTAGATTTGCAATTTTATAAAAGAAAAAACAAACCACCTTACCTAAGCTCTTCCTTGTATTCTTCCCATCTGCACAGCATAAAGACTTAATGCAATTACTGACTAATGGCACAGAATTTTTGTCTTAGTGTTTGATAAGCCTCTCCAAGCAGAAAATATGTAAATAAGAGTTACAATATAGAAAAACTCTATTGACAGAGATGATTTGTATTTCTGTTCTTTTCAAGAGACGCAAAGAATGATTCCCACTTGGATAGTCAAAGGATAGGTGTACTTTGATTGTTTATCATTAATGTGTTTTTTTAAAATAATCTAATTCTGTAAAAGTTATTAAACATATAAAAACAAAAACAAATAAAAACTTTTATAACATAGAAGTTATAAAACATATCCTTTCTGGGGATTTTTTTAATAATACTACTATATACATATATACACGTACACATACATATATATATACACAGCAAGTATAACTTACTTGGACCTTTTTAAAGGATGGTTTAAAAAACCTCAGAGAAGACCCATAATTGCATACAAGACTCGCTTATGTGGCTTTTTCATAATGGTATGAATTAATTTACATTTCTTTGATCTGCATAACACAAGATCAGAGCCAAGGACAACTGCCAGTTTCTCACAGGCAGGGATCTAAACCATAAGATGCAAGATGGGCAGATGCACCACAGCAGCTTCAAAAGAAGGTACATGCCCAAGAACAGTTGGAACAGGTGGTCAATCTGTTGTGCAATATCAGGCAGAAGTGGCACTTTAAGGAATATCTAAAGGCTTGTGGAAGAAATCAGGTTGTGCAAGCCACAGGGAACATGGTCAGCACAAGGGAAGTGCATGAAGAATAAGCAATAAAGGATGCAAAGATCAGAAAGACTTCAAAAGCTAAGATGGTCAGAAGTAATCGAGTTGGACAACACAGAAGGATAACAGGCAAAGAGAAAATTATGTGCCAAGTGAGTGCTGGAAGTAAAACCAAGTCAGAAAACAGAGCCTTCACCACTGATATAGGTCCCAGATGGCTAGAAAACACATCCAGAGATGAAAACAGGAAGGGAGATCCCCAGGGAACCAAATGGGCAAGCTGTAGGACAAAGCTTAGAGAGACAAGAAGGCAACAGCAGAGACACTGAAATGCCAGTGGGCAGAGTGGAAGGGCTCCAAGGCTAGCACTGGATTTCAGAAACCACCAGAGAAGGCAAAATCATGCTTCCTCACCAGCCACTTCATTTCTCTGCCTTCATTTATTTGCTTACACAGTTTCTCTTCAATGTGTCAGTGAAGCATTATGAAATACAAAGCATTTTAAAATAAAAACAGAAAAGGAAAATAAATCCAGGTCTTGTGCTGTCCTGAACAAATATTCACAAGACTACTATTTAAGTCAGTATTTCTGAAAAGAAAAAGAAGAATAAAAAGGGAAAGAAAAAAAAAAGAAAAAAAAAGAAAAAAAAAGAAAAAAGGGAAAAGAAAAAAAGAAAAAAGAACAGAAAAAAAGGAAAATGAAAACAAAAAAAAAAAAAAAGAAAAAAAGAAAATGGGGAAAAAAAAACTTTTAAAATAGATCCAAGTTAATATCTGTTCTAAAAATGCTTATTCTCCAGTTAAAGATAAATAGCCCCGGCATAATCAGGAGAGTACTAACTCTGCTCTTCTGAGCTCTCCCTGTCCCTAGCATCTGCTGTAAAAAGAGAGCATTAAATATAGCTTTTCCAGTTTTGATATGATAAGGCAATACTGTATTTTGGGGAGCTCCATTACTCCAAACTTTATCTAATATTTGCTGCTAAACAAACAACAGACAAGAACTGCAGGATAACAATGTGCTACTTCTGACCAGTCATTAAGTATGACATTTTCTTCAGCTGAACCATGCACTTAAATAATAATTCATTTTATCTCTGCTTCCTTTGACTAACAGCCAATTGTCACATTTCAAATACAGTTTTGTTATCTTTGGACTCAGAGTTTTCCACTAAGTGAAACAACAAAGAGGAGTTTATGGGACTGAGATAACGCTTTTAAGTGTTTCCACACTACTGGATCCTTGTGATGGGAGAGCCTTGCTGAACACAAGAGAAGCACAGCAAGAGACTGGCAATCCAAGGCCAGAACTACTGGTTCTGGAGCCACTTTTACCAGTGACTAAAATAGATATACATCTTCTCTAGTACTATCTCACATATTTATTTATACTTACAAAATACGTACACACATTGTATAGCCCATTTTACATCCCCCAGAAGCTATTTTCCATCAAATTAACCTAAAATAAAAAACAAAAAACCCAAAGTGTTCTCTTAGATGCTTCTTTGGTGGACATTTAAAGTCATGACCAAATTTGCAAATGTATCACAGCTGGTGATGCAGCAAAGGAAGATCTGAATAAGCCAAAAGTAAGATGAGTTTGGAAATTATTGCACAATTGAGAAATGGCCTCATGCACAAAAATTTATCCTGCCCTTATAGGGTTGAGGCAGAAATTCTTCTTCACCTTCTCTCTAGCATTAAGATAAGGGTGCACAGTAAGATAAAAAGTATACATCATGAAATTCTGTGGGTCTCAATTACCTAATCCTTCATTCAGTTGCAATGACCCAACCACCTCAGACCTCCAGTGCACTCACTGTGGTTGGTAGGGCAGACCAACCTGTGTAAAGACACAAAGGAAGTCCTTGCAACCAACTTCCAAAAACACATCCTAATAATTTCCCACTTCTGAATCTGTGACATTGATTTTTAAAGAAGATCTATGACTGGGGGGCTATACCTTTGCACCTTTCAGGCTTTTGTCCAGCTGGGCATAATGGCTGCAGGACTAATGGCTAAGCCAGGCAACTCACTGTAGGCACTGCCTCCTTCTCCAACTCCAGTATCACCCATTCCTTGGTGCCAACACTCCTAGCAACACAATTTACTTAATAGGTGATTGGTAACAAATCATGAATCACAAACTCATCTCAAAGTTTAAAAGGTACTCCACCTTTTTAAACTTGTCTTAAAACTCTCTCAAATAAAATCACTTTGCCCCAGACATTTGTGAGTCTGGATATAACCCAGAGTAATGAGCAGGTTGTTTATTTTACCTAAATCTGTTCATCAGTTTAAGGTCTGCATCTCTAAAAACAATCCATATTTTGCCATCCGTTATAGTAAAGAAAAAATAAATTACATGCTCATAAAATCTGCAGTGACTAAATGCAACTTACTCTATCTTAAAAAACCTCTATTGTCGTTCAGCCATTCAGCTCATTCCTGTGGCCTGAGCTACAGAGATCAAACTCATGAACATGTTTTTTCTTACCCAAAAAATGTAGCCTTTTGCTATTTGCTTTTGTATTTGGTTAAGTGAGATTTCAGGGATAGTAAGGGCTTGTATCACAGATGTTTAGCTCTTCATGCAGTAAGCTACAAAAAAAGAACAACTGATGCTTTTATTCTTCTTTTAAAACTCTACTGCAGTGAAACACATTCCTCTGAAGACAAACTTGACAGCAAAATTAGCTTTAAATCAGATGAAAAAAAACTCCAACAATCTCAGCTCTTGGTCTCAGTGGTCCCCAGACTACTATTAAAATTTGCTGTTTCAGACCTCATCTGGACTGATCAGACTGGCAATAACTGAAAATTGCTACATGTACCATGATGGACAGTTGAAATCCACTATCAAGGCTAGCAATTCTGTTGTGTTATCAAGACAATTCACTTATCCCTACATTTTCAGAAAGTACATCATATTCCCAGTCTGACAAACTCATGTGCTGGTCTCACTCACTGCAAAACATCCCTGCAAGTCTGGATGTTCAGCACCTTTAAAGCCACATTTTGTGTGACCTGAGTTAATCACCCAAAGAGAAAAGGTTTTCAATATAAAAGGGACATTTTAAGAAACCATTTCAACATCTCAGAGAAACACTGCACTTGGGGTTTTTTTTGTTTTGTTTTGTTTGGTTTTTTGTTGTTTTTTTTTTTAGGGCCACTAGGCATATGAGGCAGGAGTGACACAGATTTTTTTTATAAGAGGGGATGTAAGTTTTATATGAAGTAGAAGGCATTTTGCTTTAAGTTTGGATCTGTAGCGGGAAGAGCCTTTCTTGCTCCAGAGGCTCGACGAGCTGCTGACCTCTCCATCACCTCGCACCAGAGTGAGCTGAGCTGCTGCCTGTGGGTGTGTGTCCCACCTTTATTGGCCCCCTGGTCTTGCTCATGCCCAATAGGGGGCCTGTCCTAACCAGGCACAGGTGGACTCACACCCACTCTTTGGCACCTCGAGGCACCTGGTGGATCTTGTTTCTCTACATGGATCAGAGGTTTTTTTGCAATTTTTCAACTCAACTTTGAAGCAGGATTCTGTGTGACGGACATCATATGGGAAGTATAAATGGGCATAAAAGTTAGTAAAAGTAGCTGGCTGTTGGGAGTCAGTAGGAGGAGGGCAGGGCTGGCAGTCAGCAAGTCTTCACTTCTAATCCTGACATAGCCCCTGCCTTGCTGGGCAGCCACTTCCTCCTGCTATATCACTTCCAAATCTTTAAAGCAGTTTTGCTTACTGTTGTCTGTTATTTTAGAATATTAGTGTCTGTACAGCACTGAATCATAAAAATACCGTTTTAAGCTTTATTTTTATTGTCAGCACAGTTGTTATCCTGCATACGTTGAAGCAGACTTGATAACATTTGAAGGTATCACCTAAGCAATTATTTTTGTTTTGCTGAAAATAAATTGCCATCTCCATGTGCATGCATGGAGTTCAGTTACAAAGCACAAAATCTCATTTATACAGCACACCCCTAAGATGTGCTGTGCACACACATGGACAAGGGAAGCCATTTGTATTAAATGTCGTTAGCAAAGCAGTCGTTCTCAGAGTGGTAAGTTTTTGGATGACATGTGCTTCAACTGGATGAAACATCTCAAAATACTCAGTAGGAAAATATCATTCACTTTTAACAGAGAGTCATCTGTTTAACCATCCCCAGGTCTAACTTCAACCTGGTTCCCACAGAAAGGGAAAATAGAAATGACCTCTGAGACTCATCTAAACCACTGACTTTTTAATTAATGTTCACCAGGCTCTACAGATATGCAAATGTATTTTATAAATATTATATATACATATATACTTACACGAAATTAATAGTTCCTCACCACTGCCTTGCATACTGCAATTTATCAAAACTTATCTAGTGCACCGCTAGTCAAACGAATAGTAATCAAGTTTCAAAGCCACATGGATGGATGGTTTCCAACCACCCTCTTCTTTTAAAGCACAAAACAATGCTTTTGCTCTATACCTGCTGCACCAAACCCTCAAACCAAGCCTCCCTACCTCCTCCAGTGTCATTCTACTGTCAGGAGCCTAGGTACATTTTGGGGAGCACAGAAGGAAGCAGATGCTGCAGAAGAAGCAGACAATTTAAATTGCAGAGCTAGCAGCAGTGATAAGACCATTGCTTTAACAAGCAAACAACAGATATGCCTTGCCTCCTCTAAACTAGTTCTAGTGATGTCCTTCAGTGAACTAAAGTGGCATTTCTGGGCTCCCAGCCACTCACGAAGTACAGCACATTGGGTTGGGTCCAATGCTGAGCCCATACAATACATTAATGTGGAAAATGTTGTGTTCTCTTTCTCAGAAAACAACTGTTGTATTCTGTTTTCAGAACCTGTTTCTTCTATTACCACATGAAAAATGTCAGCAGTCCCACCCAGTTTTTCTACTCACTAACCTCACAGCAGTACTCAGCTTGACCAGCTGTGAAACTCTTCTGATCTTCACCACTACTTCACCTCCTGTGTTAAAACTGGAGAACAGAGGCAGGGGGGTAGAACTAATAAAGTCACAGAAAATGTCAATGCTTTAAAAGGCACAATTCACAAATTCCACATTGGCAATACAGAAGCCACAGGTGTCCAGTTCCTGCTTGGGACATGCTCCAGGGTTTCTGTTACCATGCACCTCTGCTGATCAGTGTCAGTCCTCATCAATCCCTGGCCCCCTCCCATCCCATCCTCAACCTTACCTCCTGTCTTCCATTATGTAAAATGTTGGAGAAGAAAACAAACAAAAAAACAAAATCCAAAGGTTTTCGTGCCCACTGCTCTTCGTGCCCACTGAAGCATGGGGAATAAGCAAGGGATGTAAAAGCAATGAGGGAGGTTTTAGCTGTAATTGGAAAAAATTCTAGCAGTAAAAATATGGAAATCCTGGAACTGACTGCCCTTCTGAAGGACAACATGTCAATAGTTACCAGCTTTTCGGTACAGATTTAGCAAACAGTTAGCAAAAGGGATACACACAACTGATCTTGCTGGGGGGCAAGTGAAGACCTATATGACCTGTGGAGAGCCTTCCACCTGTATTTTTGCTGTTCCAATTCTATAAATGATAATATGCCAATATCTATCATATCTTCTAAACACATCTCTGAGGGAACAGGATTTAGACTATCAGAATAATAAATGAGCAATTACTTGGCATAGATGATGATACAGGAAATCTGGAAAAACATCAGAAATAAAACATTCAGTCATGCATCTCTCAAAAGATAGAATTTGGAAAAGTATTCAATATATTATTTAAACAGAACATGGTACAAGTTTAAAGTTGTTAAAATCTGTTCAAATATTTTTTAAATGTTTAGGATTTTCCATCCTAAAACAACAGCAATTCCCTTGATCAACAAGACAGGTTTCTGAGGTAATGACAGCATTATATCCAGTTTTCCCATCAAGATAAACTCTAACTTAAGAATTTACTCTATGTACATGTATACATAGAATCATAGAATCATAGAATTATAGAATTGGCTGGGTTGGAAGAGACCTCAGATATCATCAAGTCCAACCCTTGATGCTTTGAGGAAATAAATACTTACAATCACAGTATAGCTTTCCATAATGTCTTTTATAAAACCCACAACCTTTTCTATGTATAGGTACTGCAGATGATGGTCAGACCTTATTTAATTTAAACAATTAGGGAAGATGCATGGTAGCAGAAGAATTTTTTTCAGCAGAGCTACACTAGTAGGAAGAGTGGCCTATTGCATGTGCAGCTTGGCATTGCTCACTGCATCTCCAGTTCTTATAGAGGTAGATGCCTTACTGAGTAATGAACAAAGATTTCTGGTAGCATAAAAAGGGGCTTGTCTTCTATGCAGGGAGGAAACAAGGTGCCCTCAACTCTGTAAAATGTAATTTCTATAACAGGTACATTCCCCATACCCCTATGAACGGGCTCCTGTAATGGTCTAAAGAGTAACTGTGTATTTTGGACTCAGGAATAATGCAATAAGAAAACAACTAATTAGACTTAGCACTATATACTGACAAAACTAGTTTAGTAACAGGGGAAATCAGCCATCTGTTCTTAATCGTTGTTGTCCGGGCTTTTTGTTGCCTACCTTTCACTTGGCTTGTGGTTTTTTTGCTTGTTTGGTTTTGTTTGTTTAGGTTTTTTCTGTTTGTTTGTTGGTTTGTTTGGGTTTTTTTTTTTAACTAGAAGGATAAGCTTCCTCAAAGTCTAGTGTTTCCTTTAGGTCATGCTGTTTACAGAAATCAGTAACAATTTGTCTCTCACTGCTTATATAAGGAAAATAAGGTGCATGTTGTTTGTAGCCTCACCACAGGTATTCCCAGCAAATTTTAATTATCCTGTTGGTGATTTAGTGTTGTAAAGAAACATATGTACATGTACACACATCTGCCCTCGCTTATGAAAGTTTATTACTTTTGGCTAGATGACAGTAATGAAGATGCTTACCACTCAAGCAAAGCAGATTTTGAACTTCAAACTATTTTTCACTGTTCCCCTTTCCTCCTCCAACAAAAATTGGATGTAATCAGCTTATATAACCAACGCTGGTAACTTCAAAAAAACAGTAGTGAAAAAATGATGATAAGGTTCATGTATTTAGGTAGCCAGATTTGCTTTCTCCCACCTACCTCCTTCCCCCCCGTGAGCTTGTACTGCTCACAGGAGCCTTCCTTCCTAACATGGTAGGGCAGAAAAAGGTTAGTTGGATATCTTCCAAGCACACACTCAGTGCATAGTATTAGAACAGGAGCTTTTAACCATTTAATTCCTTAATTCAGCACAATACCATTTATCCCAAACATTGTTTACAGAATACATCACAGAAATATAAGGAGAGACTCATTTCAGAGGATTTGGAAGCGTATCTTTTGAAAAGGTAGAAAAATTGTATTCCTCTCTGGTACTGAAAGGAAGGTTATAGAAGCCCAATTGTGAAAAATGTGAAGTATTTGAAAGAAGGTGAGGTTCAGAGAATCTCTGGTGTTTTTAAGGTATGGCTGGAGCAGAGGCATACCCAAAGAAGGAACAGCACAGGGAGATCATGTGGGAGGAAGAGAATATGCAGCAATAGATGAGTAGGTGGGAGGCTGTATAGCACAGTGAGTCAACAGGAGATTTTACAAAGCAGGAGGGCAACCTAGGCCAGATGCTCTCTAAGTTCCCATGACATCAAGGGACACATTTAGCTCAGACAAACTAATTTAAAAAAATCATGTAAGAAAGGCAGAAAGACATAGAAGGGTTTAATATTTGCTCCTCAGTGTAGGGATACACAGAAGGCCAAGTTGTCTTCACTTCTTAAGTCTGACTGAAGTCTGACAAAAGATTTTATCTCCTTTTTTTCACGTTTCTGATATATTTGATAGCAGGGAGACAAGCCATACTTCTAGGGCCAAAGAGAGGCAATTAACGATAGAGCCAACAGTACTTCAAAAGGCACAGATGGCAGTGAAGGGCTGTGATAAACTGGAGTGCCTTTACAAGGGCTGTGTTTTACCAGACACATACAATAAAAACTACCTGGGAGCCGGGGTCTCCTCAGCTGTACCTGAGAAGTCACCTCCAGCTAGGAAGTATTTTACAGGTGAAATGAGGGCAGCATCTGCTGTTGAGCCTCAGCTGCAACCATGATGCTGAGGGACAGCAACTGCTGAGATCTCAATCCTTGTCCTGCAGAAGGAAGCCTCAGCTTTGCTGGGCAGCACTGGTACATGGGACACCTACAGACCCCCTCATGGTTTCTTTCACAGAAACTGTATTTTCCCCCTGGCTCCTAAATCCATCTCCCTACTTTACGTATGCTGCCTCTCCAAATCCTCTACCATAATAATGACAGGAAACTCAATTAATACTGTGAACAGTCTGGATGTCTGCACAACCGACTGCCAAAAAAAAAAAAAAAAATCCCAAGAAAAAGACTCTTGAAGATAACTAAGAACATTTGCTTTATAACATATTTCAAAACTTTTATCTGTAGGATCAATACGAGTGATATTTATTAATGTTGCATGTTATGTCTTAATTTAAGATGTGAAAGCTTCATTTTGTACTGCCTCAGTGTTAACGATTTATTGTAAGTGTAGTGCATATCCAGCTTATTTTGATAAGACCCATCTTACACATAAAATATAGATTTTCTCTCCAAGCTTCTTACTCAGTTCAAAACACAGTAAAATTACAAAATTGATGCATTCCCCTGCATATATTTCCTTCAGAGACTAGCAAGAGATAGTAATGTATCTTCCTTTGTAATACTTTCAACTTCTGTCAACATCACCCTAAATATATACCACAAAATATAAATAACTTTAACCACAAGCCTTTTTATGTGACATGTTTTAAAGGGCTTTTTTACTATTGCATTTTTACTATTGCTGTTATCATTATTCCTGTGACCTGTAAGTACTCTAGCTAGGAACCAGAAGTAAAACACTAGTTCAGAAAGGTTTCTTGGGATATCAGAATTAAGTGCTCAAGTGTGTCACACAAGCACACACTTAAGATAAGCAGGAGAGGGTGGGAGGGTAGTAGGAAGTCCTAAATCCTTTTTAAAAATCTTACTTCACAGCTTCAAGGGAGGAGCTAATCAGTCATTCATGATAAAGACAAAAGCAATGATCCAAATTAAGATAAAGAGGAAAAGCAGACAGACACAGCAGGGATCTTAAGTTTGGAACCCCAGTATGGGATGAAGAATGTCCTTCATTTACAAAAATAAGTAACAGACTACAAAGTATTTTAATGTGGGTTTTCCTAGGAAAGAACTACCTAAACACAAGCTTTACTTCATTATAAAGCTGACCATGAAAAAGGAACATCTGCTGCTGGTGGAAGTATCACTCTGTCTGTAAAGAAACAACCTAGACATTAAGTTTTTGGTAACAAGCCAAATGAAATGGGGAGCAACAGTATTATGATACAAGAGTAACTTATTAAAAGAATCAATTGGCTATTGACTCCATTTACCATCTGGAATACTGCAATTACTAAAAACATTCATGTGTCAACACAGTAGCAGCCTCAATGCAGTATGCCACTGTTGATACTGCAGAGGACAACTATTTCCATAGGATGACACAGCTCAGATGCACAGACAGATGTGGGCTCCTGGTATCCTGCTGGAGCCTGGGATAACCCTCAGATACCTATAATTTTGTATAATGAAAGAAAAGAAACATTCTGATATTGTAGTCTTGCTCTTGATACTGTTGTTGCTTGCTCTCCCTCAGTTCCCACCAAAGCAATCATAGAGTCTGCTGAGTTGGAAGTGACCCATCGGGATCATCAAATCCAACTCCTGTCTCTGTGTAGGGCACCCCAAGAATCACAAAAGTATCATCCAAAATTCTGCTTGAACTCAGGCAGTATTGGTGCCACAACTACTAGGAGGTTATTTTGAAGTTGTGGTTATCATGCACTTTCACCTATACCACCATTAACAATGAATGTTTTACCCCAAAATGAGAATGAAATTGTTTCTAAATGCTGGTTCTATGTGAAGTGTAAACACACATTTGTTTGGGAATGTTAAATATTTCCAGCAAAAATGTCTCATTTAATCTTTTACTCTATGGATGGAAGATCAAGGTACTTGGTACAAGGATGCACTTTCTCTGCTGGGACTACTGAGAGAAGTTCATGTTTCACACAGTTTCCTCCTGATTCACTGACGGTGCTGCTGCCTCTGTTCTGTTCACTGAGCACAGACTGGTGCTTTCTGACCTTGCTGACTGGAGCAGTGAGTTGAAACAATTGGGTACCTTCTAGTTCTAAAGCAAATACAGTGATCTGGGGTGATCAGGCACTCCCTAACCACACCCTGGATTCTGCTGTCTGGGAAAGGTACCCAAGACCCCTCCTGCTCAGACCACAGCCCACTCTGAAAGCTGCCAAGGATCACTTGACTCAAACTGCAGCCATCGTGGAAAAACACTGACTGAAATCAATCATCTTGTCAATCATCTATAAATAACAATTCTGAAGGGAAGGCCCTTCAGAGATCTATGGGATCACACCAAGCTGCTGCACGGTATCTCAAGAAGAAAGTTGGTCTTTCCAATAGGAAAGAGCAAGTAGTTGGCTCCTACTCATAGATGTGGCAAAAAGATTAAATTACATTAATTTATTAGTACTTGACCCCATGGATGAATTGGTGGTATATTTCCTTGCAACTTCTTTTTGTACAGCTTAATGATTTTTAGGTACCAAAATCTATTATCTTAACATAGGTTAATCTCTATATCTGTGTGTGTGTGCATGCAAATTAATTTAGAAACATTGTTAAATCTTTAATTGAACCTCTGTATTGATTATAATACAATGATTGATTGCTGATTAGGCATTGCTAGAGAATAATCCAATGTTGTGACTAATTATAACAGTGCCAATCAACCTCTGTTTGCTGCTATCCCAAATCATGCCAGACCCATAATTATATATAAAAGCACTACAGTGAAACTCCTAAATCTAAACCCTTTAGGTATAAACTGCTGACCAAGATTAGGAATGGATTCAGCAGTACCAAGACTCCTCTCTGACCCCCTCTCAGACAGTAAGGGGGTCCATTCTGGACCTCGTGACTCAATGGGACAGCATTCCTCATTCTTTTCATAGATCCCTGTGCAAATCAGTCCAACCAGATCCTGACTCACTCTCCCCCAGGCCCAAATAAATAACTTCTCCTGATCCCTTGAAAGTAACTCCAACCCAGTTCCAACAGCTACCCATTAACAGAGTGCACCTCGCCATCATAAATCTGTATGAAACTCACCTTTACCTAGTATCTTTGTCAGTGATTCTGTAAGCAACCTTAAGAATCTCCTCTTCTGTTCATGGCAAGGTATTAAAAATACACTGAACCCAACAGGTTAACTCTTGCAAGCTTCCAAAAAGGAGCCATTCAGCAGGGCATGGAACTAGGATTTCAACAAGGAACAAAAGCCAGGCTGCCTGGGTCATGTGCAGTATGTATTTGGTGCAATACAATGCCACTGAATGCTTCTACAATAAGAAAGTCAAAGGATATTTTATTTAGAAAGACTAGCAGCCTATCAAAAATTGCAAACCTTCTGTATCTAGCAACACTTCTGTTCCACTATTTTCCAAAAACGATCAGGGAGCTAAAAGGGAAGAGATGAAGCCTGTATTAAAATCATGTAGATAACTGAAACCACAAGAAGCTGCTGTTCTGATTCAAATCAAAATAACCTGTTAGAAGAATCTAATTTACAAACACACCCTAATCTAGATATTGACATTTCAAAGTGATTAAGTGCTCCATCCTTTGCCAAGGTTCCTGTTGCCACAAAAACTGAAGGAGCCATAGGCAAAACAGCTGATACATACAAATCATCATGTAATAAAAATCAGAAAATCTTTCATATAGAATAAAATGCACCTTAAAAATAGCCTTTCAGCTATACAAATAGATTATAAATTTTATGTACCACATAACAAACTAGAGCTAGATGAGTTTTCTTGTACTGTAGTTGTCTTAGAATACAATCAAAACTCTGAAAAACCCTTGCATATATAATGCAAGCATATTACTATAAATGGAGAAAAGTCACACTTGCTACCTTTTTTTTTTTTTTTTGGTCCCAAATATGCAAAGTGATTGATCTAGACAGGCTAGAGAGATGGGCAAAGGTGAACCTCATGAAGTTCAGTCAGGACAAATGTAGAATCCTGTACCTGGGCAGGAACAACACCACGTACCAGAATGGATTAGGGCATGTTCTGCTGGAAAGCAGCTCCGTGGAAAAAGACTCCATTGGAGTCCTAATGTACAGTAAATTCTCCATGGGTTAGCAACGTGCCCTTGTGGCAAAGAGGGCCAATAGTAGCCTGGGGTGCATTAGGAAGGGTCTCCAGCAGATAGAGGGAGGTTCTCCTCCCCCTGTACCTTGCCCTGGTGAGACCACAGCTGGAATACTGTATCCAGCTTTGGGCTCCCCAGTTCAAGACAGACAAGAATCTACTGGAGAATGTCCAGTGGAGAGCACTTAACATCTCTCCTATCAAGAAAGATTGAGAGAACTGGGGCTGTTTAGCCTTGAGAAAAGAGGGGATCTTATTAATGTCTATAAATATCTGAGGGGTGCATGTCAAGAGGATGAGGCCAATCTCTTTTCAGTGGTGCTCAGTCATAGGACAAGGATTATTTGGTTTAAACTAGAACATAGGTAGTTTCACCTCAACATGATGAGAAACTTCTTTACTGTGAGCACTGGAACAGGCTGCCCACAGAGGTTGTGGAGTCTCCTTCTCTGAAGACTTTCAAAACCCATCTGGATGTGTTCCTGTGTGACCTGCCCTAGGTGATCCTGCTTTGTCAGGGAGGTTGGACTAGATGATCTCCAGAGGTCCCTTCCAACCCTTAACATTCTATGATTCTATTATTTTTATGGAGATAATGTTAAAGAAAGAGAGAAATTTCAAAAAAATATTTTACAAGTAACAATCAGCAATACGTTTCTCTCAGAAATGTACACTTCATGTCAGCCTGACCTCAGTAATGCCAAATACCATTGCATGAACTACAGTAATTTAATTTTATAGCATTTAAATAAAATTACAGTTATGGACATGGACATTATGTATGTAATCTATGAAGCCTAATACACAGTACCCTGTTCTTGCACATTTCACAGACACACAAGTTATAAACCATGTACCCATTGACTTTTTCTCAGCACAGATGGCATTTCAAGAGGAATTTTTTTTGTGTGCCACAGCTAACATAAATGACAAAGAAATTACTCTTACTGAATATTGCCTGCTGTTGAAGAGTGTTTTGAAATTACACTCTGTTTTTTAAGGGAACTGAAGAGTGGAGAACAAGCCGTGCATTCACAGCAGTGCTAACAGATATAGCAGTGATGCTGACTGAATGCAGCTCGTCGAGAACCAGT
This sequence comes from Calypte anna, assembly GCF_003957555.1. Lineage (NCBI taxonomy): Eukaryota > Metazoa > Chordata > Aves > Apodiformes > Trochilidae > Calypte > Calypte anna. Next base: position 122,723,655 of record NC_044245.1, read on the forward strand.
GCCTAATGGATTAAGGACACATTTTTCCCCCTGTGCCACATTAGAGGGTTTCATTGAAATTTGCTTTGTAAAGAGATCATTGTCCACTGACAACTTTCATCACAAATAGAAAATTATTTAGCCTTTTGTCTTGCCTAATAGTGACAGAAGTTTTTAAGAGAACTAGCAATACTTCTTTCTCAGCAGTGTGTTAAATACAGGGTTTTCTAGAGGAATGGAAAACTTACTTGTGAGAGTATGTATGCATACATGCACAAGCACAAATTTTTGAAAACACTAATTAACTAAAATAATACAGACTCCAATGTTAGGCTGCAGGAAAACTTGGCATTTACCACCTATAGCTGCACAATCCAATTCTTGTGGTTTTAGTTTGCACTGGAATTTCATTTCCTGGGAATGCCATTTCAAGTCCGCAGTTAAAAAAATGGACAATAGCACTGGCTGAAGTCATCAGCTGATATGAAAGTTCCCTTTCCTAATATTAATTCTACTGTACAAATTACAAATCAGGATAAAAAGTATGGAAGCCCAGGAACAATGAACTAAGAGGCCCATGTCATGATCACTTGCTACAAAAAGCCCCACCAAGCAGAAAGCCACTTATTTATGAGCAGTAAGCTTCATCTGTCCTCTTGCAAGGTCATAGAATCATAGAATTGGCTGGGTTGGAAGGGACCTCAGAGATCATCAAGTCCAACCCTTGATCCACTACCGCTGCAGTTTCCAGACTATGGCACTGAGTGCCACATCCAGTCTCTTTTTAAATATCTCCAGGGACGGAGAATCCACTACTTCCCTGGGCAGCCCATTCCAATGCCTGATCACCCTCTCGGTGAAGAAATTCTTTCTAATGTCCAACCTAAACCTCCCCTGGCACAACTTGAGACCATGCCCTCTTGTCTTGCTGAGAGTTGCCTGGGAAAAGAGACAAACCCCCCCTGGCTACACCCTCCTTTCAGGTAGTTGTAGAGAGTGATGAGGTCTCCTCTGAGCCTCCTCTTCTCCAGGCTGAACAGACCCAGCTCCCTCAGCCTCTCCTCATAGGGTTTGTACTCGAGTCCCTTCACCAGCCTAGTTGCCTTCCTCTTAAATCCTATCCTGCTTCACAAGGTCAAATCTAGTAAATCAGGCTCAAAGACCACAAGCTCATGTAATGCTATTATGCCAAATTGTGTGAAAAATCACTATCAAATGCAAAATATATGAATAAAGAACAGAAAAAAGCACTTTGCTTTGTTCGTGAGAATAATACACCCTCCACTTTGAACATTACTAGGGAAAACAATACCTCAAGACTTTGACAAGAGTATTATTTTGGAAAAATCCTGCTGGAGAGATCAGCCAGAGTATCTAAGACTGGCGATGAAAGAATAAACTGTGCTAGTGACACAACTGGTTCCTCTACAGACTGCAACTGATTGGACCTGATGGTTGTAGGGATGTCAGCAATACAGTTAAGCATGAGGTATCTTGAAACTAAGATATGCACACAGTACAACACAACAGACAGAAACAGAGGAACTGACAGAAGTCCAGTGCAATATAAGTTATGCACACTTGCAGAGTAAATTTTTCTACAGAGGGGTATGTTCCAACTTTTTCAACAAATGATCCTATCCAACATATCGCTGTGGTTCTCTGGATGCGGGGACTTCTGAATGCTAATGCTGTGTCTGTACCAGCCAGCTATGAAATCTTATCTTATTTACAGTAAGTTCAACCATTCATATCACAGAATTGCACAGAATCACAGAATGGCAGGGGTTGGAAGGGACCTCTGGAGATCATCTAGTCCAGCCCCACTGCAAGAGCAGGATCCCCTAGAGCAGATAACACAGGAACATATCCTGTGTTTTGAATGTTTCCAGGGAGAGAGACTCCACGACCTCCCCAGTGCTGTTACCCTCAATGTAAAGAAGTATTTTCTCATACTCAGGCTAAATCTTTTGTGTGCCAGTTTGTGACCATTACCCCTTGTTCTGTCACTGGACACCGCAGAGAATGGGACAATCCTACTGAGTGTGTCCTCTGTTTCTTGGCACTCTTGAGACTTGATCCATCTCACTACTTGAAAGGTGAATTCCAGTAGTTTGCAAGTTGTCACAAATGCTGTCATCTGTCTCAGCATTGTGTGAAGGTGGCTCAGCTAACATGGCAGCAAACACTATGCACACCCAGGCAAGTAATCTGGAAAATCACATTCCTGTTAAACAAGCAAGGTGCCTTTCAGAGTTCTGGCTTGGCTCTGCAGTAGCTATCTGTGGAGGTTACGTTTGCAATTTAACCTATACTTTTCAAAGTGCTACACTGCTTTTGCTTGCTGCGGGCAGAATGGAGGCATTTAGACCTTAAAGTACATATTCAGTCCTTCTAGAACACAATGAACATTTACGATTAGAAAACAGCACCAATGAATAATACAGGTTTTTACTTCAAAATGTGCAAGCAGACCTATTTTCTAATTGCTCATTGGATAAGCCTCTTTTTCCTGTTAACAGTCAGATTCTAGAAGGCAGCACACCTTTCTGGAATAGGCCATAACCGAGCAGTTTACCATCAATAATAAACAAAATCAAGCTCTAGTGACTGCCTGGGTGAAATCCAGTCAAGCTGCAGTCATATTTAACTAGAGAAGTCTACCAAAACAAAGCAAGAATTTACCACTTAAATAACTAGCTGGTGTGGATATTTGGAGAAGCTGCTTTTAATCACATGGGATAGCCAACTACCAACATTTTTTCAGAAGCCCCTAAAATATGGGAATAACTCTTGAAGTAATTCTCATTACGTGAAAAACAACCACATTCAAAGTTTCTAACTATCATGGGTGCATAGAAAATAAAACTTAAGAAACATGAAAGCTCAACATACACAGTGGTGAAAAAAACTTGGAAAAAACCTCACACCCCAAGAATGTGCTATTGGGCTAGAAGGAAGAGAGAGCTAGAGAGCTTGGAGGATCACAGAGCTTACAGTGGGTAAATCTGATGGACAGCCTGGTTTCTTGGCCTTTTGTTTTCATCCATTTGACCAAAAAGCCTCAAAAGCCACCAATGAGTTGATGTCCTCTGAAGCTGCCTCATCAAACCACTCTGCCAAATTTGTGGGATACAGAAAAGGAGCTCTCCCAAGGAGAACTGAGGAGCCTTCTAAAACAGATGGAGAAAAATAATAGAATACAATCTTGGAATAAACACCACCTCTAGCAAAACAGAAAAGCACAACTTGATCATCAGGCTGCAAGCAGATTGGGGAGTCCTCCTAATGAGAATATTTTAGTTAGGCAGATACTGCTTTTTGATCTTGGAGTCAGGCTCCTGGAGAGTTTTGACTACGAAAATATGCAAATGTTTCCACTGAAATGCATGGTGCATAATCAATCACACCCAGCAGGCCTTATGGATCAACAACACACCATCTAACCAGAAGGCTGCCCAGAGCTATGTTCCTGGAGAGGCCAGGCAAGAAAATCATTTAGGGATGAAAATGCAGCACTGCCTATGCTGTTTCTTTGTAATGATGGGCAGAAAATGCAGCTGCAACTAATTTTGCTCCAGTTTTCTGTAGCTATTCTAGAAGGACCTAAAGAGGCACCAGGGGAGAGAATTCTTAGAGACACTTAATTTACTTCATTTATTTCGTATCTTCTTCCATTGAATTCTAAACTAATCAGAAGATAAAGTATAGGTACAGGAATTAAAATTAATTTCACAGTTACTGAGCAAGACTTTTAATATATAAAAGAAACAGAAGATAGTAAAATCTAATACAGTATTGTCATGGCAAATGTCACTGAAACAGAAGGGCACAGGAAGTAGGTTTTAATGGACAATTGCTATTTTCACACTATAGGAAGTGCTAAAGCAGCTAAGGTTTTAGCTTTGGCTTGTCCTTTAGGAGCACAAACTTAATATAGAAAATGTTAGGCAGTTAGAAAGTTTATAATTATTTCTTTTTTTCAGAGAAGACAGGGTACAGTAGGACTGGGGAAAAGGAAAATGAAGTAGCAAGAGGATAATACAAATTTCACAACATTTTGAGGTCATTTAACAAAAGGTTAACAAAATAAAATCTATTCAAATACTTCCACCCATGAGAGTGATAGGAGTGATGCCTGCCTGGTATCACTCTTTAATTCTTTTAAACTTTTGGATGTTTCCAGTTACTCCTTTCTGGGACGTCAGAAAGGACACCACTTCTGACACTAATGTATGTAAGTTTTGAAGGGTTTTTAGATACACCTAATTAAAACATTTCTGTCTAAAAGGACCTCTAACCCCATCACCATTTCTAGACATTTATTCTCACATTTTATTCAAAAAAGGAAACTTCAACCCTTGCTCTCCATCTCCCACCCTTCCATCACCAACCTCCAAGAGGCAGAAGCCACTCCCCACATGCCTGCCCTGTACTGGGTCCCTACATCACAACTCAAACCCCCTGTATCAGCAATTTAGGCTTTTTCTCATCTTTCTTGTTGACTTGATCTGGGAGTAAGTGTGCATTATGATAAGTAAATGATGAAAATACAAATTATCAAAAAACCTCTGTTAACTTCCACACTGCTCCCTACTGAGGACATCATCTTTGATTACATCTGACCTTCACAAATTTAGCTACCTGGAACCTGTGCTTCCTTTCTGCCCACAAGACAAGGTGATTACTCCCTCAGTGACACGATTCTTTTTAGAAAAACAACCTTTCACTACTCAGATCCTAGAGATCTGGGCTGTGTTTGATAGCTCATGCCTGAACTGGAGGTCAATCTGAAGCATACTGTCCTCTGTTGTACAGGTAAAATCTCAATTCTCATAGATAACTGCAGTTTATAGTTGAATGGTCAGATCTCTTCTCCAAGACAGCATTACTTTATGCACCATAACTACCAGTAAATTTAAGCTTTAGAGGGTAAGAAATTCACATTTCCTTGTTATATCAAATAATTCATCAAATCAAGCTGAACAGTTTCAATTATGCTCATCTGAGTTTCTGAAAGATTTAACTCATATAAATTTTATTCAAAATGACCAAATGAAGAAATTTGAAAGGAGCAAGACGTATTCATTTGTTTCATTTTTGCATTCCAAAACATAAAAGTAAGTTAAAGTCATGCTCTCCACCTATTTTAATCTAAGACACTTCCATTTCAACACATAATATATAGAGAAAACCCTGCAGTATTTCTGCAAGATGAAATAGCAAATGTAAACAATTAACTTTAAAAATTAATTTAAATTCAATGCTACAACTCTCCTGCAGACTTATTTAATATACTAATATTATACTAATATATACTAATATACTACTATACTAATATACTAATACACTAATATACTAATACTAATAAGCAGACTTGTTTAATGTCTGCTACATTTAGCCTGACAATATGACTTTAAAGAGCTGCTATGAAGCACCTTGAACATAGCAGGACTTTGATGTTTAAGATACTTTCTTTGTAGACCAGAGCGTTCAGGTCCTTGCTACAAACACGTCAACAGAAGAAGGTGACCACAGACCACCCATGCTCCAGGTGAGTGTGTTATTACTGGACTAATTAGGCCTAATTAATAGTCCAAGAGTTACTCACTTGCCTGAGCATGGAAGGTTTGTGTTCATGTTCTCTTGTTATATTAATTTGATGTGCCCTTTCTGTCCAGATTTCACTAACAAAATTCTGAAGTGTCCATAATTTCCATTAGTTTCCCCATTCTCTTCCACATGCCTGTGAGACTACCATCAGCCTGCCCCTGCCCAACAGCTCCATTTGTTGTAATTTCAGTACAAATGACTACAAATCACCAGGAACTCAGTTAAGATATTTTTACATTTTTAAAATTTTGGAGTCTATAAGCAAGAATGAAAGCCCTGTGGCTAAATGACTCAGAAGTAACAATTACTATGCCAGTGTTTACTGTATTCTGCATACAGTGCCTCACCAAGATTTTCATTCTTATTCACTGAGATCCTTAAAAGCAGGTAAGACGGGATGGGCTTTGTTACATTTTGTGGTCAGAATGAAATATACTTATCCAGGTTACCAGCTCATTTGTAAACCCTTTTTCAGAGCTCTCACTGAGATACTCATATGACCTTGTTAATAAGGATTTTGCAGTATGATAAATTTCTGTCTCAGGATCACTCATATATTGCCCTGATTTTAGTAGGATACTGCAAAATTTCATGTTACACTTTACTTTGGCATCAGAAATGGGTAACCTTCTCATCTCCATTAAGGTTTAAAAGCAAAATAATTAGCAAGCTTCATTTCCATAGCATTTTTCTACTTCAAAACAAATTTTTTTCTGTGAAGAGAGTGTGTGTAACAATAAGAAACTGAAGATCATATTAAATGACTTATTTCTCCCATGCTTTTGGAAACATCATCTGGTTAATTCAAGATGACCTTTCACAATTGGATACAACAAATCTAAGAAGGCAGATGGATGTCCTTATGAGAAGACAGTCAACCCAACAAGTCCTGCCAGGAGGTGAAGGAAAGGAATTCACCTCTGGGGAACATTCAACTCCACCAGGGCACTTCTTGACAAAAGATTGGAAGAGGTCTATAAAGCAGAAACAGAACTTAAAATGCAAGGACTCTGAAATTCTCTGAATTCATCAGAGAATTTGACTTAAAATCCAAATTGTGCTGAAGACAAAGAGAGACTGAGCCATCCCCCCTGATTACAACCACCTATATTTAGGAAGATCTACGAAAAGCCAAATAATTCATCCCAGATTTAAAGTGAAACTTAAGCTTGTCGGCAAAACAACAGTGACTGAGATGTTCATCATGCTACTGAATTTAGACTCCAGGTTTATTTTCTGCTTCATTCTCTCATTCTGCTAATGCAGCCCAACCTGCATGTCTGAAAACAAGCAACAATATGGCATGATCGTTTCCTTATTCCCAACGAAATACAAAAACAAAAAACACTTTTAGAAGACAAATTTGCAAGTTAATTTATTTCCTAGCATGTTAAGTATCCTGTTCTCACAACTGGTGTCAAAATTAGTCTTAAGAAGGCACTAAAGAAGTTGATTCATCCCCTTTTGCATCTAGTTGGGTAAAAATTTTTCACCTCTCCAAAGCAAGATCATCTTGCAGCTACAGAAAAGACAAGCTCAATTACTTCAAGGGGAGTATCTGTATGAAGCCATACAGAAAGGCACTTAAAGCCTGTACACTGGCTGTCTGAACTGTAACATGGAAATACTAGGATATGGTTTGAGCAGGAAGTTGGAGTAGGTGACGACTTCCTGAGATCTTGAATTTTCTGATTACTCTATTTGCTCTGAGACTCAAGGATGAATGAGAAAGGCACTTGGCTATTACTGGGTCAACCACTGGTGAAAATTTCAAATAAGTATTGTAACATTTTCAAGCTTTTAATGAAAACCCTTTTACTACATATATATGGGGGGGAAAAAATCCTGTCAAAATGCTCATGAACTTTATGGTTTTCACAAAGGTCATCTGTAAGAGCCAGAGGAAATTAACAATCATCCTGTTCTGGATGAGGTGGCTCAACCTACTTGTTTATGTTGGCTTTTAGAAAGCAAACAAACAAAAAACAACAAAACATACAGTTGGCTACATATTTTAAAAGTGGCACTATAATCTCAGAAGGTCTTTCACTGAACATTATGAAGAAATAATTTTACCAGAAAGGTTAAGAATAAAATCGTTGCAGAGAGACTGATGCCAACACAAAATCATGAGCCACAAGAAGCAAAAGCACTAGCAACACAGCATACCCAATGTTTTCGGCAGTTTTTTACCATGTTTAGCATTACTGGATATGTTTCTATTATAGTAATATTCAGCATTTCCTAGAGGAGTCATTCCCTTTCTCTTTAAAATCAGTCAAGTCCTTCCCCAAAGTTCAAGGTTCTAGACTTTGCATTTTCAAGCCCCTTCTCTTTAAATCACAAGCCAGTATGAAATTCTCAGTTTCTCATTCTCTTACAATTATTCCACTTAGATATCGGGAAGTGAAAAATATAGACACAGAAATCTTTACATTCTTGCTGTGATACACATCAAATCTCAGATTAAAGAACAAATATTTTTCTCAAAATAAAATCCTATAGTCAGTCTATAATCAAAAGTGTAAGTGCCCAGATGTGTATGCTGAAGACACAAACATTTCTGTGCATTCACAACAGATCATTAAGAAATAACAAATTAAAAAGCAACACAAAAATCCCCAAATGCCAATTTTGTGCAAATATGATTTGCCTGTATTGGCATTTTCTCACCACTTTTACCTGTTAATTAATTTTATAAACCACATTATCTATACAGGAATCTAAAAACATAAGATACTACATCCTCACTACACAGAACAAGCAAATGGACACTCCCATAACTGCAGCTATGACAGTGAAAAATTAAAAAACCTAGTTGCTAGCAGGTAAGATGATTTTATGTCTAAGTTAGAAAATTACTTCTTGGGGTTAAGATAGGTTAACAATCTTCCTCTACTGAGAGTGCTTGAGCCGCAGAATGTTTTAACAGAAAAAACATTGCAAAAGCAATATAAAGTCTACACTGCAGATGGTGTCAACTTCTGCTACCAGTGTTTCCAATTTTCAAGCAGTGGAGTTGTAATTGCCTTTGGATTACTTGGGCATGAATACTAGTCTTACCAGTTCATAGTACAGCTTACCAAACTTGCCTCTAATACCCCATTAAAAAAAAAAAAAAAAAAAGTTTAAAGCTAAAGATACCAAAAAAATCCCAACTCTCCTTACCTTGCTGGAGGCACATCAATATTTGAAGAAACAACCTTGCGCTTCTGTTCCAGAAGACAAACAGAACGAGTGTTTTCCTTTTCATACTCATGAGCTCTGTTTGGCTTTTTGGTCTCTGCTGTTTTTAAATCTTCCTCCTTTGTGGTGAACAGGAGAAACTGTTGGTCTGGCAGTTTTTGACTGATGTCACTTTTTACATCCTCCTGTTGAAATGCAGGGAAGGTCATTTCACGCTTGATGCTGACTGCCTGTAAAATTGAAAGCAATTATTACATTTTCCTCTAATTCTCCTAAAATGTAGGGGGGGAAACCCAATACCCACAGGCATTTACTTCTAATTAGTTTTTTGAATCAGAGACTACCATTTCTTTGTCCTTCATAAATTCTGAAACTGCCATTAATTTCTCAACAATGTTGAAGACTATCCAGCAAAATAATCATTCCAGCAAAATTCATTCTTGTCCATTTGATAAAGCAATCAGTTACATCTTAATGCTAAATCAAAAAGGTATTTGAACTGGAATATCAGACACCATAGTATATACAACATGTATGTAATTTACACACATTTGTGCTTCGTAACTATGCAAAAATAACCTTAGCTGCCTTCCTCCTAAAATTCCAGGAAAGAAGCCAGTTTGTCCAGATAAAATACAACAGTGAAATTAAAAAGTGATTCTGACAGACACTTAGTGGGTTCTTCAATAGCTGTATTTGTAAAGAGGGTTTCTCAATAAGCCTGAATACAATTTGCTGTGATCCAAATCAGTTGCCATAAGGCAAAAGGGAGCAAGTGATGCTGGCAGAATCTCTGTGAGGAGCCCATCCAGGAACAAGGGACATGGGCACACACACAGAGGTAGTCTCAGGTTGTTTCTTTGGCCGACAGCACTTCCCAGATCTTCAGGTCTGCTGCTTCCCACGAGCAAAGATTTCCTAACCAAATAGGTATCTTAACAAATACACTACGTCTCTGGAATACAATGTCTTGGGGTGTTTATAACACAAACCATTGCAGGGTTGCAGGTGAAAAGCCAACAGAACCAAACCACTCTGCCTGCCCAGCAAGCAAAGCAAGGCCCACAATCTTTTTTCTTCTGAAATGCCACTCTGTGTCCAGCTATGCTTCCTCAGCTTCCTGGGGCAGACCTATCTCAAGGGCTGTCAAAAGCCTCTTCTCCTGCTGAGACCCTCCAGCCTCTCAGCCCTGTAGCTTCCTCACATCCCTACCTACCAGAAGAATCTGTTAACAGAGTTATTTCTGTGTATCTGTGCTTTATGAGAGCTTCAACTGCTAACTAACTGTAATGTCTTCCAGCTTTCTCCTCCTTTTCATTACCCAAAAAGTTTAATGAATATATGTGTGGATATATTTTTGCAAAAATCTCCTTGTTTACAGCTTCTAAGCTTTGGCAGGTATAAAAATGCTGCAAACTATTTTAAGTTCACAGGAAAGACAATCTTGTCATAGTACTTCTGTTTTCTTCTGTGAAGTATGTGTTATTGGTAACATAGAAATACTTAAGATTGATGATTTAATTGTCTCATTCTAGCATTTCCACAGGAGTTCTAGCAGTTGCTTCATGAACAAAACCAGAATTGTTACTTAATGAACGTAAAATGTTGAAAGAATCAGTCATTTTACACTTCTTCACACACAAACAGATGACACATTACCAAAAAAATTTTCATGGAAGACATATCAGCACATGATCACACAGAATTAGAAGACATATAGACAACATCAATTTAATTCTGATTTAATTATTGTTTTTTTTTAAATTTAGATTTACAGTTAGCCTTTTTCTAATAGCCTAAGGATCTTATCAGATGCTGAGTTGCCTTCTATTTTCATCAAAATTGATTTAGAAGTGATACACTAAAGTGGGGGAAAAAAAAAAAAGCCTGAAAACAGCCAAGTTCCAATATCCAACCCCTAGGAATTAAATAACCCCAAATGACATAGATACAGCACTTGAATTCCACTCCCTACATTGCCATATCATCTTCCATTGCATGCACTGCACACATATTTTTCTCCCTCCCCAGGACTGGCACCCTATCCAGTGCAGAGGATGGTGCCAGGCAGGGCACGAGCAGCTAAATCCACTGTGAGTGGTAGGGTGCTGGGGAGTTGATAGGGTTATGGTGACCACACAAAATTGTCAAAGAACTGTCACAGCTAAGTCCTTTAAGATCACCACATCCAACTGTTAACAACCCCCTCAAGAAAATAAATTAAATATATGTTGCAATATCTGTATCATCATGTCCACTAGAGCATACACTGAAGTGCCTCAACGACACAGTTTTTAAATACTTCCCAGGATAGTGATCCCACCACCTCCCTGGGCAGCCCCTTCCAGCTCCTAACTACTGTCTCAGTAAAGAAATTCTTCCTAATATCTAGCCCAACTTCCCCTGGTGTAACTTCAAGCCATTTACCCTAATCCTATCATTATTTACCTGAGAGAAGTGCCCTGCACCCACCTCCCTACAACCTCCTTTCAGGTAGCTTTAGAGAGCAATAAGGTCTCCTCTCAGCCTCCAAACTAAGCAATCTGAATTCCCTCAGCCTCTCCACACAGAACTAGTTCTCCAGACCGTTCACCAGTTTGGTTGCTGGTGGTTTCCACACATGTATGGGAGAGGACCCAGCAGCTGCTTCTTTGCTCCACACAGCTGTTAGAGAGAGAGGCAGCCTCCCTCCTTCCCTGCTGTCTAAAGCCAGACTGAACACGGTATTCATTGGGATGATTTTTATTTTTTTGACACAATAAAGCCAATATTTTACCAAAGGGATTTTTTTTCCCCCCTGAATTTATGGAACTAAGATTTTACTCAGTTTCAGCAAATGTTTTGTGCCATAGGTTATTGAGTTTTCTTTCTATTGAGTTTTCTTTACAGATGTAAATAGTGATGACAAAAGGCTGCAGATTCAGACAAATAAAGCTGTACAAATAAAACCTAAAATGTAAAGATAGGAATACTTGTACTGTGATCCCAGATAATCTATTCATATGTATATAGAAATTGTTCACATCCAGTTCAAATATATTCAAGCAACAGTTTGGTTTTCATTTGCCAATGTGCCATAATAGCCTGCCTCATGCAAGTGTATGGCAGTGAGGAATGACAAAACACACAGAAGCAAGTGATCAGGTTACAGCTTCCTGCCAGGCAGTCTCTTTGCCCAAATGGCCAGAAAGCAGCAGAAGACTAAATCCATTGCTTACACTAACCCTCTTCCTCTCAGTTTTCAAAAGGTGTTTGGAAATACTAAGCTCTTTCTAAACCTTCCCTTGAGAGCAACTGCAGATAAAGAATATTTTCTGCTTTAGAAGCAGGTGATCACAAGAGAAAGCCAGGAGTTTCCCTCAGTAGCCACTCTGGTAGCTTTCTCCTGCTCCACAGGCAGTTTTTTTCTATTTTGACTTAACCACATCTATGTGAGCCACTTCCACTTCAGACATCTGACTGATGTGGAAGAGTACAGGGTCTTTTGCTGGGAATTCAACCATCTACACAAGCAGACTTTAATGTGGGGAATGCTGAAGGCCACAATTACTTGACTGATCATGTTCCTATCTTTATGGCAAGCACAATGTTTAACTACCAGGACTCCTTTGCTTTCAAGATCTGCTTCACCATCACTCACAGTTCAGAGATAATATGGACAGCCTGAAATATATCTTTCCAAGTAAGTTAACTGTTATGCCATATTCTATCAGAATTTTTTTTTCAAAGATCCTTCACATTTTTCTAAACCCTTTGAGGCTCATGGTGGTCCTATAATATGTTTCAGCAAAAAATTTGTGGAAAGTCTAGTCCATACAGATGCAGCCTGTCTCGAAGACAACCAGATGTTAACATTGTAACATCACTGTATTTCTATTTATTTCTAATAGCTTGCTTTCCTCTCTCCTCAGTTGTTCTCAAACTCCATGTTGTTCCCTAATGGTTTGGCTTTTCTTGTCAGTATACCTCTGTATTTGCCACCTGATTGCCTCCAATATCAACTGCTGATAAAAACTTGTACAGTTTTTTTCACACACTTAAATAATCATCATTCATACAGGCAATTTTATAATAGTCTAACTGTTATTTCATTGCAATTCATTGCATATTTTCACCCTCAAGCTATTAGCAACCTTCAGATCACTTTCATCTGAGTTCTTTGCAACCTGGCCTCAGGCACACAACATCACTTAGAAGTTCAGTCACAGAAAGAAGAGTTATAACCCATCTGCAAATTCTAAAAACTACTTCTGTTTCTGTCCACATTTATACTCAGCTGTCTTCAACAGCATCCATCACCATTGGCCAAGCCACTATTAGCACCTTTAATGCAACTACTGCTTGGAAACAACAGCCCAGTATCACCCACACCTTCCCCCCCGGAGCTCAGGTCCCTTCAGATTTACTTTTGTTCCTTATCAGCAACCACTGTGTCTCCCCTGCTCACTCTCCTCCCTAGTTTTCAGCACCTAATAGCACAACCATTTCCTCAAACTTCTTCAAGGGCAAAAGTTGTGTCACAGAGTGGTCTTCCCCTTGCTCAGTTTCAAACATCCTGGCTCAACCAGTACAGCAGCAGCACAGTGCTGTGGCAGACCAAGACATGAGATGCTTCAGCCAGGGAGAGTTTGGTAATCTGCATGCAAAAACTGAAAGCCATTTCTTGCTTTGGTTTCTAAGCAGAAACCTTAGTAAACCACAAAAGGAAAGCATTTTAGTTTCTGTTTTGAAGTTGGCAAGACAATAGTACATACTTAGGTTGAGGGGTTTACTTTTAAGTTAAAGTTCTTGCTTGATTCATTATTATTAAGTGACAAAGTTTAATACTCCAGATGACAGCTACATGGTTACCACAGTTAATATTTTCAGCAGTGTATTAATATTTTTTCAGTGCAAAAGACATCTTAACTTGCCTATAGAAACTTTTATTCAGTGGTACTTTTTCATAACTAAGTTGCTGAACTCCACAGGCCCCATTAAAGACTAAATGTTGCAATGGAAGTCCTACCCACATTAAAACACACTCAACATTGACACAAAATTTGAGGAATTTAAAGAAATATTCCTCTATTCTTTACGGAGAATGTGTGGACTGAAGTTTTTCAATTGTTTAGGCCTTAACTCATCTGCAGTCAATTTCTGAAATGCCCAAAAGCATCCTGATGAGATGCTTACGTTGCAGTCAAAGAGCAGTTTTCTCCACTCTCATTTAAATTTCAGCTTGGATTTTGTCCTGAGCAGCAAAAAAGCATTATTGATCAAAAACACAGCTCAGGTATTGAACTGCCAAGTCAAGGATCAGCAAACACTAGAATAAAACCTATCATATTTATATGCAAATACAGAGACTTATATTTGACTGACCTAACTGGGCTTTAATATCTTCCCTTGTTTCTGGTGCACTGCTGCTTAAAAACTGAAGTTATTGATTTTCAAATAGTTTGCTAGTAGTTAATAGGCATTAACATATTTGTGCTTCCTATTCAATGGAATGTAGTAAACTCCCAAGAATATTAGCCTGATTTACCTGTATGCGAGTCAAATGCATAGAAATATAAATTCAAATGTTAAACCTGACTCCAACTTACAGTCTTTTTTTTCCTGGGTTTTTTTTTTTTTTTTTGTGCAGCACCTGGGCATCCTGGTGGGCACACCAGGAGCACAGACCCCATTTTTAATAGGTTTTGTAATGTTCTACATGGACAGATGGCAACAGAAAAAAATATTGAAAGAACTGCCATGCCACATACCAAGCCTACTTAGCTGGTGGTTTTATAAACAACTCAGGGGATGATTTACCAGCAAAGAGTTGGGCAGCAGGCACTGGATGTGATGGAAGTGCACAAACAGAAGGCAGCTGCCCAGTGCAGAGCTTCACTCTCCCAAACAGCATTGCCTCCAATGCAACCCTGGGACTCCATGCAGAGTCTGGAACAATTTATGGCTGATGAAGAAGAAGCAGCCACACGTGGATTGCATCTGCCTGCCAAGAAGCAGGGCAGCAAACAGAGGCTTGGCTTGTGTCACTCTGTCAGGCAGCAGAACAGCACCAAGAGCCCAGCACACTTCCCTGATCTTCTGGGGGACACCAGCTAACAATTATTTCTCCTTACTTTGACTACTGGGATTCTAGAAGGACTTAGATGCCTGAGAAAGTCCCCTGTATGCACTGTTTGAATCCTAGAGGTCTGGGTAAATTGCATAATCCTGCAACTGTGGCCTATTCTGTGCCATTCTGTTTTGTTCATACGGATAAAATAGTTCATTTTACAACAACAACAAATACAAGCATCTCTATAAAACACAAAAAAAATATTTTACGAGGGTGGAGGGAAGTGTCTTTACAAAAGCAGACTGCATCCAAAAAAAGACCATCTCATCTCAATAACCCTGATGCCACTGCCATGTTTCCATTTTTGTACAAACTTCTCCCTCAGCCAGTAAAGCTACGCTCCTTTACTTCAGCTACACCCTAACTGGACTCAACCCCTCCTGTCACTTCATTCCAAATCCAGCAAGATCCCTCACAAGCCACACTGGCTGCTTTCCAGACTGAGGGGAAGTAGGAGGGAAAGGGAACATGCTAATTAAACCACACTCACGAAAAAATTCCTCCCCAACAACAGCCACTCAACACACTGCTACAGTTCTGGATAAAATTACCTTGTCAATAGATTAAAAAGAAAAACCAAACAAAACTTGATTGTGAGTCCCTAGGCCTACACACAATATTAACACTATATAGCTGTTAAAGAAGACACAGCTAAGGATGAAGACTCTTTATTTCCATACACTTTGCTATGTAATCAGTTGGTCTAGTTCTATCAAAAAAGCTTTTTTAACACCAATTTAAAAAACACCAATAGCTACAAGATGGTTTAGCACCAGCCAACCTGCTGTATAACTGCTGGGTGTTTTATAAACAATTTTTTCATTCTGACTCTGTAACCACCTCTTTTCTGAAAGAGATATAAGCATGTTAAGTGTTACGGATTGGCAATGAATCTTCCACCTGGTGCCAAAATAAAAGTCACAGGATTTCTTTTTTAAGCAAGGCTTTAAAAATTTTTTTTTATCCACTACAGAAAAAATATGCAGCTCAATGGGGGAAGCAAAAGAAAGGATCAGTTATTTCAGCCTAGTGTATTAATGGAAAACAATAATGAAATACATATATTTAAAATAATCCACATTTTAAAGGTTCAGCCAAAACAGTTCAGTAACTGCCAAGACTTTTCTCAGGACAGTCTGAACAGCTAGGATACAAATCTAGGTACAGGGCTAAAGACACTTTTTTGAAAAACAATGCAGTCAGGAATCCACCAAGCAGCAATGAGAAACACCAAACTTACTACCAAGATAACATGCAAGTAAAAAATATTTGAATTAAATCCCCAGAAGGACAAAGGCTTTGGTTTATTCCTACTGCTTTGTATAGTCTTTCCAGTTAAAGTTCCCATGACAGCGAGGTTTTTTAATGTAAAAAGGCTCTAATTTTCACCATCCCAAAACAGCGCTCTCACTGGAAGGAAAGAATATATTGAATTTCCATTTTGCCAGAAATCTCTATTCATACTGGAACACAGAGAGACAAGACAGATCCTCATAATGATGCTTGGAAATAATCTGCCTTGAATTTCAATGTATTATTACATTTTTGAGTATACTTAGCATTTAATTACTTGCTTCACCAGCAGTTGCTCATTACACATGAACCATGTCAATCTAATCACTCTCAGCATTTGTAAACTGCTGCTCTCAAACAATATGGAAGATCATGAATTTTGAGGTCACTGTAAGAGTTCCTTACAATATACAGAATGCATCAATGTACTATAACGTAGTATTCATTTTAAACCAGGCTATGACAAAGTCCCTATCTTCACCATTTGACTGAATATACAAAACCGTCAATAGAACCTATTTTCTGGATATTAAAATACAAATTAAACATTTATGTTGCTGAGATTCACAATATGGTGTAAGGCAGCAAGAACTGGAGTCAGCAAGAAGTTTCCATCCTTCATCCTCACATGTACATCAGTGCTTACCTGGCTAATTACAGCTTATCTAAAAAACAGTGTATCCCAGCAGCAGCCTAAGGAGTTTCTGAATTATACAGCATCTATCCAAGTGAATGACAGAAACTTTCACTCCCACATTTGAGTTGAGATTCAGTACTCATTCAGGCACCCATTGAACCCAAAATAAAACAACAATGAACTTGACACCTGAACTTCTGCACTGGTTATTAACCAGTTACTAACTACTGGGCAGAGAGATGTTAATGGGATGATGGGGAGTCAGCAAGGAACACTGGGAATTCATGTCCCATGCCATACTCCATTTTCAGGTCTAAACAGAAATGATTCGGAGATGTTTTCAGCATTTTTTTCTCCATCACATGAACAAAAGGCTGAAGATGTGAAAGTATGGCAATTTCCTTTCTCATCTGTATTCCACAAAAGTATGTTCCTTACAGAAAAGTATGTGACAAGACTTGTAAGATAGTCAGACACCAATTAGTAAGAATTACTGAGTTTTAATACTAATCATTGAATACATGCATCTTCAAAATTAGCTTTCAGTGTCACAGTCTCAAAGAAATAACTCCATGCTCTCTATTCTGGACCTTCTAGGCAGTCAGCAGTTAGCTGGCTTTAACTAGATAATGGTACCCAGGCATGGCATCTCTAGAAGCACCTCAGTAGAAGTCTTTAAGCCCAAATTTCATTTTCTTAAATAAAAAAACTACCCCTGAAAACCACACTGACTCTCAACAACTAAAAATTAAGAAGTTAGTTTGGAAGGGGGGCCTTGAAAAGAAGGGGAGGATCACAGTCGCAAAGAATAGGTTCATTTTCCATTCAGCAATTCTGTTGCTGCACTTCAGGCTTTGCTAAAAACACTCACACTCAGGTGCTCCACCGGGCTAAAAAGGACTTTGCTGGCCAGGAATGGGCAGCTGTAATTGCCTTCCCATTTATTGGTTTCACAAACAGTGAGTTTAAAATGAACTAAACCAATTACCCCATTTTCTCTCAGCAATGTACATGCCTGGCTGAGCATGGGGAAAGGCTGCCTGCCAGGCAGTGTGCTCCCCTTGCCTCTCCTGTGGCCAAAGCAGAGTGATGAGCAGTGCCTGGTGCCACTGGGGCAAGCTGTGGCCATGCAGAAAACAGGAGAGGGACTGGAAATGTGTGCCCTGGGCTGGCTGAGGAGCACTGAAGGACAGAAGAGGAAGATACACTTGGGTCTTGCCAGACATCCATGGCAAGGTTTAAAAAAAAATGGAATTAGAGATAAGGACAAGCATGCTAATGGGGGTAGCAGGGAAGTTCAACTTGTTTTGTTCTTACTTCTATTATGTTACTGGTTGGAATTACAAGTTGTAGTCAGTGAGCACCATCAAACCAGGTGTTTTGTACTGCACTAGACAAGGCTCTGAAACCTCAACTTCAGGGTATTTTCCATGGCATGGCTATGAATATCTATTTTATCTGAAATGGTGATTTTTCCTACTTTTAAGAGATGCAAAGATGGCCCCAGATGCCAGTGGAAAAGTATCTACTGTCTTTACCCCCCCTCTTATTTATTCTGTCTACATTAAGAAGTTGTACACAACAACCTTGTGTATGGACAGAAATATCAACCTGGCCTGTATTTCCCAAATTTCAAGTACAAATAAAGTATAGTTCAAGTACAAATAAAGTACAGTTCAAGTGCAGTTGGTTTCAACTATTTCAAGACCATTGCTGAACATGTAAGAGAAGTGCCACTTGTTCCTTTTTCTTCATTTGCTGGTGGTTTGGGATCAGTAAAGATGGCAGTGGTTGGAAGCAGAAGGGAGAAATACCATCACTACTTCTATCACCTCATTCATCATCAAGCAAGCAGAGCCCTCAAAAATCAAAGTATACAGGAGGCTGTGGGAAACTGCCCACACTTGGTAGAACATTTTGGAAATGCTGGCTCACTGCTCCTCAGCAAGACACCCTTGATCAGTTTATCTGCATTTGAAAGACCTCCTCCTCTGTCTAGAGATAATACATTAGAGAATGTCTGCTGAGAAGAAAAACAGATTAGCTTTGTTTTCGAGATCTCATGCAAGTAAGTTACAGAGAGGGGGTGAGATTTCTAAAGTCAGAAGCTATTGTCTGACTTTGGAAGCAGTCAGACAGAGATGAGATGCTGCAGATCCTTGATCACTTTTATGAGAGTATGGAAATGTAATCCATTTGCCTTAGCATCGTGGGAATAAAGAGATTTCACATGTTTGTTTTAATGACGGGATTTCTGATAAATTAAACTGAGACAGCTCACAGATGTTTCCAACTGCTGTAACTCTGGAGTGAAACAGGGGTTGTGAGTGAAAGCTGCAGGCGCCAGTGCTGATCCCTGAAGGAAAGAGCCTGCAGGAGATACTACAAGATCAGAACTAAGCACAGATCCTTATCTCCTCTAACTGATCTTGAGCCTGGAAGCAGAAAGCTCTTCCTTCAGAGGAGATGAACAAGCAAGGAGTGTTGCTGCCAATTAAGAGATTCTTCCAAATACACATTTGGCCACCTTTGGCTACAGACAAAAACATTTAGCAGTTTTCCTGTTCAGAGTGGGAGAGGTGCCAAAAAAGGAGTTTATTTTTGGATCTGACTATGCAGAAAAATAGTATGACAGAATTTCATCTCATTATACCTGGAAACAATGGAATAATACTACTAGAAACCTGCAGAGGCCAAACATGACCTTCTCTTCCTTAAAATTCAGATCTTGACCAAACCAGTAGAGGGATGCAAATCTCATGGGAGAAGGGCCTTCAAAGAATATGAAGAACAACCCCAAAGTAAAGCACAGCCAAATCAGACAAATGACTGCTGACCTCTAAAGGAGGAAGGCTTGGTCCCTTCCTCGTCTTCCTTTTCTCCCTCTGTGTGCCCAAAATGTGATGTCTCATCTTTTCTTCTGCACTATCAAGGTGTTTGACAATCTCTTCTCTGAGTCACCTTCACTCACTTAAGTTACAAAGTCTACTGACTCCACTGCACAAGTTTACTGCTACTGAAGGAGCCCACAGAAGCACACAGCAAATTCTGACAAAAGCCCAAGGTACCTTAGCACATGGTTGGGAGAGGGAGGAAGGATGGAGAGGGGAATACTTGACCCTTTTTGGAACTGATGAAGTATTAAATCATCTCACCATGGCTTCACAAACACCATCTGGTTTCAGCCAGTGCCTGGGCACAAAGCATGCTGTGCTGCAAAGGCTGCTGCTCCAGCAGTGGGATCTACCAGCATGGAAAGAGAAGCACCTGCAAGACCAACCATTTCTCTCTTGTCCTGAGAAAGTAAGGACAACTGCCTAGAACAGTGGTGGTCACACATATTGAAGTGAAAATACATCCCAAAATGAGGCAGCCATTATCTACTTTTGTTAAAGCAGTAGAAAAAAATTAAGTAAACATTCTTACGACTGTCATATTTGTGCTGCCTATCTTAAGGTCATGCAACATACTATCCATGATGTTAAAGAATTTATTAAAGATGGTAAAATTATTAACTATGTAATTTCAAACTCCTGTACTGAATATTTGAGGCATTTTGCTTTCCCTCTGACTCTTAGTCCAGTGATCATAAGAGTCTTCCATAGTATGCAGCAACACTTAAACATTATTAGGATCTCTATGGAAAGGTTTTAGGAGACTAACAGATTCACCCTTCTAGTTACATAATTGGGCTGAACTCAAAACTGTTTAAACTAGCAGGACTTTTTCATCTGCTTCAGCTGGGTCAGGATTTTATGGAAGTTTGAATCTTTATGTACTGTAAAAACACCAATAAAAGATGTGTATTTTTATCTAAAGTTTGAGAAACAGAAATATGTTCAGTTTCCTGTCTTCATTAGTTTTGTTGTCAGACAACAAATACCACCCACACATGTACTTTTTAATACAATGAGATAAATGTCACCACAATCATCGTTTGGGATTGGAAAGTTTGGCAAGGTGCCAGAGCAGTGAAAGTGATCCCCTCACAGATTGTTCGGTACAAATTCCTTCGTGCTCTGTCTGGCAACACACTACAGTGAAAAACATCAACACAAGTTAGTGAAATAGAAGCTTATCACCATAGGAGCTAATGAACACTATTTTAGTCACTTTATAATTCCCGTTCCAATTTTGGTAAATAAAACCACAAAACACTACTAAGTGTTTCTCTCATAACCTACCATCCTTCTGCAGTCTTTGGGCTGGCCTCAAGCAGTGGGAATGGTCAGGTTGCTCACTATTTTTAGAAATAAGCAATTCAATAAATCACTTGAAAGTATTACAAAGCCAGTAGGCATTCTAATACGGAGGAGGGAAAAAAAATAAAAAAGCATCATTGCTCAATTCACAGCAGTGTTTACAGAGCAAACACCAGCCAAGACCAGCATGCTTCCAACTGCCCAAGCAGCAAAGTTCCCCTCTTTGAGATGGCCAAGTGGCACAGTTTGAAGCCCAGATCTATCCCAGAGTCTGCTAAGATCTTTCTGGTGCTCTCATGTCACTGGAATTTCTTGTCTAGAAGCTGGAAAAACACAGAGTAGTACTCAAGACTTCAAAGCTGTTCTGCAGGACTGGCAGGCTTCTCTGTAACCTTGGGTCAGAAGCAAAGTCTGAAGAGCACGCAGAAAGGAAAGGCACAGATCATCCTTGCATCTGCTCTTGACATAGGACACATTATAAATGTTAATTACCAGATGATGAAAAGCATTTTCTCAGTGCTTTGTTTTCAGATGAAAAAAAAAAAATCTCATGAAGTTCAGCAAGGGAAAATGTAAAGTCCTGCACCCGGCAGGGTACAGCCCCAGGCACCAGTATGTGAAGTTCAGAAAAGGCTCTGATGGACACCAAGTTAAACATGAACCAGCAATTTGCACTTGTGCCAAAGAAGATAAATGGTGTCCTGGGCTGCATTAGAGAAAGTCCTGTCAGGGGGTTGAGGGAGGTGATGCTGCCCCTCTGCTCAGCACTGGTGAGGCCACAGCTGGAGAATCGGGTCCAACTCTGGAATCCTCACAGGTTGCCCACAGAGGCTGTGAAGTCTTGCTCCTCAGAGATAATTCAAAACTCATCTGGACACAGTCCTGGGCAGCCAGCTCCAGGTGGCCCTGCTTGAGCAGGGAGGTTGGATCAGATGACCTCCAGAAGTCCCTTTTCACCTCAGTCATCCTGTGATAAAGACTCAGCAGCACATCTCCATGCCCCAGTACATTCTGCACAGCTGAAGGCAGCCAACTGACCATTCTCAGCTGAGCTCTTTCTAGACTAAAACCACTCTAGCAAGTAAGTATTTTTCTAATACAATTCCTTTTAAGGACAAAGTGCTTATGCTTCATCTGTGACCAATAGAAAACAACAACAAAAAAACCCACCATTAAAAATCCTCAGCAAATTATTCCCATTCATTCTTTATTATTGGAAAGTGGAAAAAAATACTGTCTTCTAATCTCACCACTCCCAGCTCTGCCTCCAGTAATCCTTACTATGTTTTTTTTTTCTTTAGTTGTGCAGCCTCCACACCAACTTGACTAGCCAGGTTTTCACTCAAAGACTCTAAGAAACCGAATAAAGTTTGAAATTTAACAATAAATTTGGTTTATCTGCTTACAAAAACACAAAACTGCAAATGTTTATGTGCCTTTCATCTCATCCTCTAGTTGTTCCACGCAGTCTACTAGTATCAATTATTTATCTCTTGTGTTACTCTTCAACTTTGCAGAAGAGGGTAGAGCAGGATTATGCTTGTTCTGAGTCTGTATACAGCCTACCCTAACAAGACCCTACTTCAAGATCAGAACATCAGTTCTGGTGCTCTATTAACTAGTGGTATTTATAAGAACCTCTTTATCATTTCTAGTCTGAGACGGAACACTTCAGTTTACTCTTAGGTTAGCATGCAAGTTCCTAATGTGTCTTAGAGATCTCTTCACCATGAAGTGAATCTGGTAGTCCAAGTATGCATTTTGCAAACTGCCTGTTAAAATGAATGTATATAAATGCACACATGAAAGCTAAATTAAACAGCACTTTGCTAATCAAGGAAAAAGAAGAAAAAAAAAAAAGTTTGCTTTTCCCAAGATGATCCTATAGTTAGATGGAGCCGATACAGACTGGAGCTAAATCCAGGTGGTGGCCACTCACAAGCAGTGTTCCCCAGGGCTCAGTAACAGGCCCAGTTCTCTTTGGTATCTTTATCAAGGACAAGGGGATCAAGTGCAGTAAGTTTGCAGACAACATGAAGTTAGGAGGGAGTGCTGATATGCTGGAAGGTAGGATGGCTCTACAGAGGAGCCAGACAGGCTGTATTGATAGGCTGAGGCAAAATGTATGATCTTCAGCAAGGCAGAGTGTCAAGTACTGCAATTGGGCCGCAACCCAGTGCAATGCTACAGGCTTTGGGAAGAGTGGCTGGAAAGCTGCCCAGAGGAAAAGGGCCTGGGTGTGCTGATCAACACCCAGCTGAAAAATAGCTAGCAGTGTGCCCAGGTGGCCAAGAAAGCCAACAGCATCCTGGCTTGTATCAGTGTGACCAGCAGGACTTCGGAAGGGATCATGCCTCTGTACTCAGCAGTGGTGAGATCACACCTTGAGTACTGAGTTCAGTTCTGCAGCCCCCACTATAAGGACACTGTGGTGCTGGCGCCAGTCCAGAGAAGGGCAATAAGGATGGTGATGGATCTAGAGCACAAGTCCTGTGAGGAGTGGCTGAGGGATCTAGGCTTGTTTAGTCTGGAGTAAAGGAGGCACATGGGCACCTCATCACTCTCTACAACTACCTGAAAGGAGGCTGTAGTGAAGTGGGTGTTGGTTTCTTCTTAGTATCAAGAGACGGGATGAGAAGAAATTGTGTCAAGTTGCACCTGGGGAGGTTTAAACTGGGTATTAGAAGAAACTGCTTTGCTGAAAGAACAAACACTGAAACAGGCTGCCAGGCAGGTGGCAGAATAACCATTCCTGGAGATGTTTAAAAGACTAAGAAGTGCTCACACACCAGTATCCAGAATGGATAATTTAATGGATGTTTATGATAAGATGAAGGGAAGAGACCAGGGAAACATAATGCTTGAAAAAAAGGAAGAGCCCACATATTTTGCTGGGTTAGGAATGTCCTCTGTCCATATTCTAAACCTGGGGGCAGAACACAGGCTTGAAATGAAGTGGCAGTTCAGCTGGACTAAACAGAAGAAAGCACTAACTCCTTTAATATTTATAGCAGTAGAGAAAACATTGCACCATGAGGACAAGTTACCACAAGCCCATGTTCATTACCATCCCAAATCCTCAATCATAGTGCTTTAGTGGTTTACATGCAACTTGGCTTACCTCTGCAGCTTGCAGTGAGGCTTGCTCTCCACATACCAGATAAACCCTACTTCATTCTCTTCTCTCCAGATCACCAAAGCCATCAGTTTCCATGAAGTGAATTAAATCCACTGCAGTACAGTACAGATCTACTGATCGTGCCATCCCTACTACACTCCTGCAGTTTTGCTTTTGGTCTTCTGCTTTCACTTACTGCACACTTTTCTCACATCTAATCTGTTGCTTTAAAATTACTTGGAAGAATCTTTAGATTAAGCTTCACATACTCCTTTTTATCAGTCTCTAAAGAAATACACAAAAAGCAAAGGCAATGTTTAAAAAATGTTAAATTCTAACAGGTTTTAATTTTAATTAAAAATTAAAGTTAATTAAAAATTAAATGTAAATTAAAAATTTAATTAAGTTTTTTTTTTATTTGTAATACTTAACAGTATAAATAATGAAAGCAAAACCGAGGCAGGTCATTATTCTTCTATAGTCAGTAAATGCCTGCACATAGTTACTGAACTACAGTGCTGCAGATAACTTGAGATTTTACATGTACTGAAAGTAGTCTACACATTATTGCAGTCATCTCATATATGAGGCAGACTTATTTTTCAAGTAGGTAAAGACATGTGACCACAATGTTCTTACAGGCAAACATGGTACTAAATGCAAGAGAGAAATACCAACGACCTTGATTTATTTTATAAAAGATCTACTACTTGAAAATATGCTGCTGACAAAGAGTACACTCCAATAACCCATGTTATATGCAGATTATACCTCTATAATCCATCTGATTATTGTGCTCCATTTGAGAATTCCACATTTTTTACCTATTAAGTACAGAGTGAAAGTTTCTCTAAGCCTCTTCTACACCTTGAAGTTTTGATGCACTGCGTATACATATGAGGCCAGACCACCATTCTGGTAACTCTTCATCCTCCAGCTACAAGTCAAGTGTGAACAGGTTTTTTAACAACAATATTATCCAAGCCTGTCACACTTCAGTGGCACAGATGGGTCTGACCCAGCCAGACCATAACCACATCTTATGGCCTTTGAAAGACTGACTGAACAGTTAGTTACAAGAACAGGGTCCAATAACCTAACTGGGTCAGATTTATCCTGTCAAGGCTTTGCCAAATTTGCTCCGAATCAATATGGGGATAAGTTGTACTTTGACTGCTGCTTTTATTTCAGGATCTTTTGTTGTTCAGTTTTAGTTCCTTTTTTTCCTTCTTATAGGAATAGATACAGGAAAAACCCCATTGGTAATATGGCACTAATACCAGGTCGACTCTGATCCTTTCTCAGGTAATAATAATTATCCAAATGAATACCCTTTAAGCTTCGATATACATTTACTTTCCATAACTAGCGCACACCTATCACATGACTACAGACCTACACACAGACTTAACGTTACTAGTCCGGGTTATCCCAAGAGAAAAATAATTGCAGAAAACCTCTCAAGATAAAGTAATTAAGTCTGAGCCTGCAGGATCTCAGCCCACAAGCATCCAGCAGGCTGATCCAAAACGCACCGAGTTCAGAGGACTGCCCGAGCATACTTCGATGGGATTTGAATCGGGCCTCTACACAGCACTACTGCTGCATTCAGAAACTTTTCGCAAACCTCTCGTCCAGGTCTCCATCCGACGTCCACCTTCCCTGGCAGGAGCCCTCCACCGCCCTGCCCAGCAGCACCCCGTAACCCGCACACCCGGCGGCCAACACTTCAGTCTTGAAAAAAACCTCCGCGCAAACGCGCGGGTCGGACACCCTTCACCACCCCTGACTTCGCCCAGGAAAGTCTTTATTCCCGATACCCAAACTACTTCGGGTGACTTCCCATCCACGCCCCCTTTCAGCCGCGCAGCTGCCCGCACCGGCCCCCTCCACCCCAGGGCTCCAGAGCCCCCAGAGGCAGCTCACCCCCGCCCTCCCGGCGGGCCGCACCGGGCCCCTGTCTCATCTGGGACTTGTTGAACGCGAGCCCGGCCGCCCCCGCCTCCCTCCCCCGCTCGCCAGCACCACTGCCGCCCCCGGGGGCCGCCCCGCCACAAGCCCGAGTCCTGCCGCCAGCCGCAGGCAGCCCGCCCGGGGCGGGGCACGGCGGCCACCCCCAACGCTCCCCCGGCCCAGCCCGGGAACCGGCCGGCCTGGCCCGCCCCCCCACCCCCGCTCGGGCCCCTCTGCCGGCAGCGAGCCGAGCCGGGCGGTTGGCGCCACCGCCCCACTCCTGTGCTCCCCCTCCCCGGGACGCACCTTCAGGTTCCCCCGGAGGGGGCCCTTGCCGTGGCCGGTCAGCGCCGAGGGGGGGCTTTCCAGGCCGGCCTCCTCCTCCTCCTCTTCCTCTTCCACCTCTACCACCACGTCCTCGTCTTCGTCCTCTTCCTCCAGCGCCGCGGCGGAGCCCTCTCGCCGGGGCGGCCTCCAGGCGCTCTCGGGTTTGGGGGGCCGGACCCCGTCCGCCTGCGCGGCTGCCGGCCCCGCGCTCAGCCGCCGACTGCCCATGCTAGAGCGTTTGGCCAAGCGCCGCGCCTGCATGGTGCCTCCGCCCGCCCGGCCCGGCCCTGCCCGGCCCGCCTCCCGCCGCGCTCAGCCCCGGCTGCGGGCAGCGGCAGCACCGAGCCCAAGGGGCGGCGGCGGCGGCGCTCACCGGGGGGCGGCGGTGGGTGTGTGCGGCGGGAGCGCCGCGGCCATGGGGGCCCGCGGGCACGGCCGCCCCGCCGCTCCCCCACCTGCTCCCGCCGCCCTCCTCCTCCTTCTCCGCCGGCCTGCCCGCCCGGCCCGGCTGTCGGGCACTGCGCGGGGTCCGCTCCCGCTCGCCCTTCCTCACCGCCGCTGGTCCCCGGCACCAAAACCCGGACTGGATTCCCGCCGCCCGCGGCTCCGCCAGGCGCTGCGCGGGGCCGCGCTGCCTCCGCCCGCGGCCGCGATTCCCTGCGGAGCGGCGCGGTGCCGGTCTCCGCCGCCCACCTGCCTCGCCCCGTACTCCCGGGAAGCGGGGTACCGGTCCGGCCCTGCCGCTGCACCCCCGCCGGCGGTTTGTCTAAATGCTTAAATGGCAGGAGGGCCGGGGCTGCTTAAAAGGCAAACGGGACGGGCTGCCAGATGTCTCGGGTGAAATAAGATTATTTCACCTCTCCCCCCCAAAAAAACATAAATGGAAAAACATGGAACTTTTCAGGGAAAAAAAAGCTGAAGAGTCTGGGATTTCTTTTGAGATGAAAAATGGAAGCAGAGCTATCTACAGCCTGTGGAGCAATCTATCTAGGATGGTTAGGGAAGTAATTTTCAGTTTAAATGGTAGTACTTCTGTGCTTTAAGTTTTTAAATGCCTTTCTGAAAAGTTTTTTAAATTAAAAGTGTCCAAGCTTTCAGTAATTACAGTCACCATTTTAATTTATTAGAAGTTTCTCTACCATCTATTAAAACCTCCTGAGATTGAGTTATACTTAAGATTGGTATGTGCTTTTCCTAACCTCTTCCTCTGTAAGTAAGTTTTAAGTCTGCCTTTTAATGCTCTTTTTGAAAGGCTTTTTTTTTTTCCACAAATTACAGTAATTCTCTTTTCAGTGTTCACATTTCTCCACACACATTCTACTTCATAGAGATGCCACAGGCCACACATACACATGACATGCCAGCATGGAGCCAAGCTTCACCTCCATGGTGAAGGTTAATTTGTCATGGTCTAAAAGTAATAATATTTATTTCTTTTGGAATGTAGCATGCAGCACTTTCTAGGCGAGAAATTATAGATACAGAACCCATTCTTAAAGAAGTAATGATGTTACTTTTCATACTTAACTGTGCCAGTTGTTTCAGTTTTCTCAACCCAACCCCAGAACTCAGTTGTTTTTATTCAGTTTTGCAAGGTTCCCAGAGCCTCTGGATCTCTGGACAAGATCTGCAAAAGAATCGCTGGCAAATTCAAGCATATGAAGTCTTTCAGCCTGATTTCCTCACCCATCTAAAAGTGACATTTCCAGGCATTTTACCACAGCTTTGATCAGCTGCACTGCAATGTTGGGCCAGCCCATCTCACAGCAGAACAGAGCAGCAGTCAACCCCCCTGGTATGCACCACCCCGAGGTGTCCTGTCTTTTCTTCCTGCTGCTGCACGAGTATTTAGGATTCTGATACCTGGTTAGCGGATCTGTCACGGATTTTTGAAGCTGATATTGCAGAAAGGTTAGGTTTGTGTAAGCAAAAAAAAAAAAAAAAAAAAAGCTTTTTTTTATTCCTAGACTGAATGTTCAGAAACAAGGTTTAGGTTTGACAAAATGTTCTGCTTCAGTTTTGCCTTGAACATGAATTCCACTGTGATTTTAAATGGTATTCTCACTTCCTTCATACTTGTACATCAAGGTAATAATACCTCCTAGCATTAAAATTACTTAAAATATTTTGTATCATTTGAATACCACCTAAATCTAATTGTGATCTTCTGTCATGGCTTGTGTTCACAATTACTGGGATTACTTTACTGTAGGTCCCAATGCTCTCTCTACCACATACTGAGATAAATGCTGAGAGACTTTCTTAGGGTTTTTGAAGGTCTGTATGTTTTAGTTGGAGAAAGAACATAATCAGAAACGGAAAACAGTGATGAAAAGGACAGTTGCACAGACATGTCTGTTAACTTCAGCAATACTTTACACTTCTGCCTTTATTTGAACTCTGTATTCAGCCCTTTTGTCAAGTTAGTTCTGGAACCCACTGGAAGATAACTTGATGCCTCTTGCCCTGAGATTTTTATGAGTGAACATAAAAGCAGAGATTGTTAACCAATAATCAAGCTGTTCTCAGTTTAACAACTCAGCAAAGAAGAGAGGCTCAGACAGATTCTTAGAGATAAAACATGCCAGGCCTGCCTGCCAGGGGTTGTTCCATTGTCTTCTCCCCCATGATGATGCTGGGTCATGGCCCCTCAGCTCTCAAAGCAGAGCAGGACAGCAGGTGAACCCTGGAAAATGTGGGCAGCATGACAGCGGACAAGTGGAACCAGATTCTGGTCAAGGGAAAGAAGTCAAAATAATTTGGGGATCAGAAGGGAAAAGGAATAGCAGTCCAGAGTTCACTGGGTTAATGGGCAGGGCAATGCTAAGAAAGGGTTTAGAGAAGAACACTGATTTTTGATTAGTGATCTGAGCTGCTAATGATTTTACTCCTGCTCAGTTATCAAATGCAATGAGAAGCCAGTGTTGACAACTCTACAACAGATTGGTTAAAAATTTCTAGCACTTCCCAGGCAAGCCAGATTGGAGATGTAGTAAGAATAACTTCTCTCACAATATTTGATGCAAACAAAAGACAGAAATGACTGTTTGCTCCATTTCTTACAGTCTGTCTGACTTGTAGCATGAATGAAGATGAAGCTGAACTCATATTGCCCTTTCAGTGCTTCCCAGGGAAGCTGAATTATGGTGGAAGTCTTCTAAGGACAGCCAGGGAGTCCTAGATCCAGTCCTTCTCAGTATCACATTCAGTATTACATTCACAAGCACTTAAAAGTCAAAAAAAGAAGGCATAATCTGCTATCACCCATCAACATTTTTTCTCTGAGACTCAGTCTTAGCACTCCTGGGGTGAACTGCTGAACAATTCTGGCCCATAGCCACATTCTGACATCAAGTAAATTCTAGTGATATACGGGGTAATATGGTAACACTTAGCTAACCAGAGATACCTCATGATTGTACCACAGCATAATATGTCTCTAATGAAAGTACAGGCTCTGGCTGTAATAACAACTGTTTACATGTCAGTGATTTCCTAGCTTATTAAAACTTAATGTGCACATTTGCACTCCCTTTGTGTATACAGCTCTCCAACACAGCAGAAGTGTTTCAGATGCTCCTTCGCCTCTAACCTTAGCCATCAGTTTGTATTTCCAAAAAAAAAAGTCTGTCTTACTCTTAAAAACACAGGAGACAATTTGAATTATAATTGTATATGAGCACGTAGATTTCCCACCAGTTGTTCTTCTAGAACAATCTGTGAAGGTGAATTACAGTGA
The DNA here is from genome assembly GCF_003957555.1 of Calypte anna. Lineage (NCBI taxonomy): Eukaryota > Metazoa > Chordata > Aves > Apodiformes > Trochilidae > Calypte > Calypte anna. Next base: position 122,753,814 of record NC_044245.1, read on the forward strand.
CAGCTTTGCAGTTCATCTTGAATAATTATTGCCTAACTTTTCAGTTCTGTGCACTAGACACATAAAAAAGGTAATATAGCTTTCCCCGGCACTGCATTAACTAGTCTACACTGATTAATGTCAGTGTGGAGTTTTCTTAGGATACATTTTCCAATAATTTTATACAGTCCATCTCTCAGTTAAGTGCTCCTCTCAATTTTAATATAAATATTTACAGATCACCTTGACATTTTGTTCCATTTAGCTGCTGCTACTTCATACTGTGATTGTGACTGCAGGCAAAGCTTGCCTGCCACCAAGTTGGGCTTTGAGTCCCTTTTGCTTCAAAAAGCCGAGATTCTTCCATAATGCTCAGGTAGGCACTACCATGTAACCACCTTGCTTGCTGGTCCCAGAACTGCTTCCATCAGACACATGGGATGCAGCAATGCAGCTGCAAGCAGCAACAAGCACTAGCCAGGGCTAACAAGTACAGGTGTGCTTTAGTTTTCCTCACAGGAACAGGTGGATACACTGCAGTGCGCATTTTGTCGGACCACCCAGAATCCTGCCTCGGCTAGCTCTCTCTTTTTTTTCCCTCCTTTTTCCTGATGTGCCTGAAAGGAAAGAGAAAATTTCTCCATTTGCTGCCTTTAGTCTCCGAATATTTTTTCCTCTTGCCCATAAATAGCTGGCTTTTTATCACTAGAGACACAATCCCCTCTGCTCCTACCTCCTCGCAAACTGATGACTTTAAAATTCAAGCATTAATAGGAAGCAAAGAAACCTTTAATGTTCTGTGCATTTAGTCACAACACTTCTTTAACATGAGCTGCCCCAGTAGTCACTCACTTTTCACTTAGTGTGCAACAAATTTATTTGAGCTTTAGTATTAAAACCAGCATGTGGACCAACCATGTGTGTGTTCCACTTCTCTCATAATCCCAAGCATTTGAGTCCCTGCCAACTTCGTTATTTGGGGACCTGCCTCCTCCACACCCCCTTTGTAAACTTTGCATTTGTTTTGCTTTATAGTGATCACTAAAGTTCTCACTCCAGCTGGGAGGACAGTCAGGCACCTTCAAGAACAAGGGAATGATTGGCAATATTAGGCAGCAAATTGTCTACCAGATGCTGTTCAAAAGGAGATGTGGCAGCCTTCTGACCCCCTTCTCAGGAAGCAAAATCATCACTTCTGAGACGTGCCTTCGCCCCACTCATCAACGGAGCAGGGAGCACAAGGTCACTTCTGTGTCTGGTTGCTGTGCAGTGAAATGCCACGCTGCAGACAAGGCTGTGCCTCCTGCTCCAAGAAGGTTCCACTGCCAGCCATGCATCGGAATGAAGCTGCAAATTTCATCAAGCCATTACACGCTGCACTTTTCAGTTACTGCTCTGAAACATTTACTAGTTCCAAATAATCTTATTGATATCGCAGGTATTCCAAGGAATTCCAGATGGTCCATCCCTGACCTGTGAGAGAATGATCATGAACCAGAACTGCATGGCTGTTTTAAAACCCCTCCCCGCTCCCCGTAAGTTTTTCCTATTGTCGGTATTTCACACAATTTACATGTTTGTATCTCTTAGAAGGCTTTGTTTCCCAGGAAAAAAGGTCAGCTCTTCAGATTTATGCTAGTACTTATACAATGACGTACAATAATTTCCTTTTTTGTTTTGTTTTTCAAATTCAAGAATCTGAAAAAAAGGATGAATTTGAAAAAAAAAAAAAAACCTAACATTTTCTTATTTAATGAGCATAGACTCACCATCAAGAAAAAAAGAGAAAACACTATTTCTTAACGAAGAGGGGATAGAAAAAAGTTTAAAATCAGTCTACATGGAGGGTGGAAACACAAAAAAACACAGGCCTCTCTAAGGCAAATACTTGGGCACATAATTGAAATAATATACATAGGTTGGTTATGGGGTTTTTTTTACACAAAGAAGTTTTTTTTGGGGGGGGGGATTTCAAAGTTGCGCTCACCAAAGTGTGTGAACAACTCCTAAAATGACACCAGAATGAAAGGAAGGCTACAGAAAAGACTGTAATTGCAATACTATTTTAAGTAAGTGTATTCATTAACTGTCCTAATTTAGGTGTAATTTACCATGTAAGTCAGATTAAACATATACCAAGAAAACTGATGAATTTGCAGAGGTTGCAATTACAAAGAAAGTAACTAGCTGTTCCTTTCAAAATAAACAAATTAGATCAGGCACTCAGTAAAACACAAATATTACAAGACCACATAAAACAGAACTTCAAACCTCAAATTCTACCTGGAAACTCCACTGTAAATCTTGTGGGACCAAGAAAAAAATCTATATAGCTGTCAGTCAATACCAGCAATAAAATTATTTAGTCCACTATATCAAGTAATGAAGAAAAATTTAATCATCTTTCCATCTAAGATAGTATCATTTTATTAGCATGAATTCTTAATGTTTGACATGAATACTCTGCTTTGAACGGAACTCGATTTTTTTGGTTTGCATGCCACACAGACATTAACTCTTAAGGCTCTTGAAGTAAATACTGCTGCAACTAAGATTGAAGGGATATACCAGATTAGCAGATAATTTAAACATAGCCCACACCTCAGAGATTTTTATCATTAATCATCTGAAAGGAAGGTCAATAGCTTGAGATGTAGGAGCAATTTTCCATGTTATGCACGTTCTTATTTTGTAGCAAGTAAAGATGGTTCGTTAAAGCTAATTTTGGTGGGGTCTGTTTTGGTTTGGTTTCAGGTAAAATCCCTGATCCAGCTTTCTCCGGAGGTGCTCCTTCCAGTCAACTCCTTACGAGTTTTAAGAAAAAACGAGTGTATGGTTTTTCCCCTAATAAAAAGAAGCTGGGAAAAAAAATTACATTAAAAAATACGTATCTGAATTGTTCTGCTTTTCTCCTCCGTTCCCTTTCGGGAACGAGCTGCCCTGTTCTCCAGGGGGAAATCCGGTTGACCTCTTCTTGCTCTCCCCCATAAAAAAACCCTGGCACACCAACACCCCCCTCCCCGGGCCCCGGAGCTGGGCAGACAGGGATTAAGCGGACTCGTTTGCAATACAAGAATTTTTCCCCCTAGGAACCTGCCCTTTGCCTGTCACGCCCAAGATGAGCTCCGGCAGGCACCGGAGGACCCACCGGCCGCTCTCCCCACACAGCCCCACCCGCCCGGCTGCCCCCGGGTTGGGAGGGCTCTCCGAGCTCCCACAGCCCCCGCTCCATGCTCCCCGCCAGCGATCCTGTTCAGCTTTTGCCTCGGATTTCCCCTCCTGCCGGCAGAGAGCCGCCCGTAAACATGTGCGGCCCTGTCAGCGGGGTCGGCCCTGCTCGCCCGCTCGCCCGTTCGCCATGCAGGGCCCGGCGGCCGCCCCCAGGCGGGGCGCTGGTTGCGCAGCAACATGGAGAGGAGGGGAAGGGACGGGAGGGGAAGGGAAGGGAAAGAACCGGGGTTGGGGGGGCTCGAGGGAGGCGGTGCTTGCTGCGCCGAGGGGAATGTGGCGGGGGCGGGCAGCGGGACTGTCCCGGACTGGTCCGGAACAAGAGTGGGCCCGGGGGCAGAGGGACGCGGCAGTCACCGGTGCTGTCCCGACAGGGTTTAATAACTGCGTGTTTCCTTCGCCATGGCGGGCGGGTTCCACTGCTGGCTCGGCCTGGCCCGGCCCTGCGGTGTCTGGAATAATCAGTTTTACACTTGGCTATAAATAAACGTCTTAAAGCCCCCATTACGGATATCGGAAGCTTGAGTAAAGCTTTAAGCTTCCTTCAAAAAAAAAAAAAAAAAAACAACCAACCAAAAACAAAACAAAACACCACCCTCAAACAACAACAAACCAAAACCCAAATACAGCTTTTGTAAGATTCCTCTGTGGAAAGAAGTTTCAAAATGATAAAAATAAACAGCCCAGAAATCGCCAAATACATAAAATGGCCCAGCTTTGGGTCAATTACACCTCATTATTGCTGAGCTGAAATTAATTACCTGGGAGCCTATGTCTTGAATTGGGTTAGGACAATTTTTGCTCCAGCAGTTACTGTGCAGGCATGATACAAATGTAAGCATGGAATATTAAACACATTGTGGGTTTTAGGTAAAATACACTTATTAAAAAGTTTCAGAAAAGTTAATGCTGTGGCAAGTTCACTTCAACTGAAGCACTTCCCTCCATCCCCCAGGAAAAGCACTTACATTGCAAATACTGAATGTCATTTATTTCCCTGGCTGGTGGTTGGGACTTTGGTTTTGTTTTGAGGGAGAAGTTCCTGTAAAATTGAAAAACTAAATTATGAAGTGTTTTCTAGTGTTCTGGGGTTTTTTTTAAGTGTAATATTTTGGCTTGAATTTCTAAGCTTTTTGGTTTCTAAATGGTTGGTTGGTTGTTTTTTTTTGTTTTTTTGGAAACACAAAACCTGTTTGGTTGGGGGCTTTTTGCTGGTTTCCTCTGGTAGAAGTGTTACATTATTATCTGTGATTTGTGTATATAGAAAAAACCAAAACAACAAAACATCTTGAGGATACCAAAAGTATTATGCTAAATACAAAGGGCTCTCTTCCAGTTTTTATAGAACAAATTTATTTTTGCATTAAAAATTATTATTTTTTAAAATATGAATTAATTGCTACTCCAGGTATTGTTGGAGCAATGGAGCAGCTGAGTGGTAGAAGGAAGAGGAAAGCACAGGGAAAAGCCAGCTCGAGTTCTGGAAGCTTTCCCTCCTCTTGGAGTTAAAAGATACTTGGAGAAAAGACGATAACACAGGGCACAAGTCTGGTGTATATGGCAAGATAATGAGTTTCACTTGAGCTACAGTTTAATCAAAAGTCTACCGCCTTGTCTGAGTCATTTGGAACATATTGCTTAGATAAACACAGGCTCAAATCAGAAAACAAAGAGATAGTGAGTGGCCCCGGGGAACATCTTAAAGAAGGAGCAACAGGAACAGCAGAGGATTGTTATAGTCATAGGGCAAGGACAGCAAAGAAGAGTGTGGAGGGGCAGGAGGACCAGGTAGGAATAGGAAAGTAGCCCCAGGGCAGTGAATGGTAGCAGAAATGTTGATTAAACCGAGAATTGTGTTTCTAATATTTATTTTCTTGCAATTTTCCCTTCAACACAACTCTTCTTCATAGGCAGTTTATTTAGACAGGGGAGAAGTATTCAAACTGACATGACACGCTTGTGGAGGAGGCTTGGCATAATTATGTGTGACACAGGTAAGTGTCCTGAAGGTATTTGATACAACTCTTGTTAAAAATTGGTATAATTTTATTTCTGTTTGTCTGTTTTGGCTCCTTTGGCTGCTCACAAATTCAGCTGTCTGCAAAACCCAGATTTAGGAGACTTGAGACCTAGATTACTTTTTTCCTACAGTAGCATGAAGTTCTTACTGAACAACAGACACTGATGTTAGAGGAGAATTAACCTCTTCTGCTACAGCATTAGGTGAGCTGCTTGCCACATTAATTGTTATTGTGAGAATTTTAAGTTTAATGACTAAAATACAGCATAGCTCTTTCAAAAAGGATATTAGTTAACCAACACCATCTATCCATGCTAGTTATCTGCAAGTAGATTACAGAGAAGGATGCTCCTTTGCACATGCATTTTGCAAGCTTACTCCTCAGTTGTACTCTTTGTTTTGCAAAGTGCAGACATTGAGATGAAGGGTCTATAATTTCCTAGCTTTCCTCTCCCTTGGAACACTGGCAAGCATCTGCTTTGCTGTGGCTTCATTTGAATACAGCAAATTCTTTATTATGCTTAACAAAGGGTTGCTCTCTGGTCTGCTTTGAATCTCTGTATGCTCATGGAGATTAGTGGGTTTTGAGCAATGCCATCTCACTAAATGTCACCTCTTCACTGATCTCAAAGACATTTGTGACAGTGTATTTAGTAGTAATTTTCATGTGTGTTCTTGCCTTTGAATGGATAATACTTTGCAGTTCTGCTCTCTGTTGCTGTTTGATTCTCCATCCATTGAAAATCAAGTTTAAATTCTAAACTCTGCTTTCCTCTTATGTTGCTTCCTTGAGATACAAAACCACTTCTGTTTGTGGTTTTATTAATGAATGCAGCCCCCACTCTTTTGTTTATTTTGGGTGAATACATTGCATATGTCTATGTATTATCTCCCTCTTCATAAAGAAAACTCTCTCCCAATTCAAGATCAACAGAAATTGTTCTTCAATTGAGCAGAAAGAGGTCAGTGGTTTTAAAGTAAGGGAGTCACAGTTATGTGTCCTGATGTGGCCATATGTCTCATTTGGCCACAAGAATTAGAGACTGGACAACAGTAAAACCTTAGGTGACATCAGATAAGCATCCTCTTTTATTTTTCTATGACAATGACTTCATTAATCTCTACACCTGTTAGCACTTAACATGTGCAGACCTCATTTAGCTCTTGTCTGACTGAACTATTTGTGCCAAGTATGCTTTTTAATTTGGCATAATTTATCTATAATCATCTGTTCAGCATTGTTTTCTTATAAAAGTTTCTCTTTATTCCACTGCAATAAAACAAATTAGTCTTCATACCCCATGCACATGCCTCAGCTTTGTCTGAGTCACTCAGAGAGATACTAGGAATAGATGGATACGTATTTTTTATGAAGTAATCACAAAATACATGGAATGAAATCTAGAAATATTAGAGACATCAATCATCTTAATTTTTAATTTTCCAATTAAGGTCATGAGCATGAGCCACATTGTATGTTACCACTTGGAGAAGCTTTCTTTTACTTTTGCAGTCCCTAGTCTTCTCTAGGGACTTCTGACTACTAGAACATTTGAATTAAATCTCTTACTTCCCCAGTTTTAAGATGTATTTCTTTTGTGAAATGGAGGTAGTTAACAGGTGAAGTTCTCTAGTGCAGTCAGAGTTCAGTGGCTCTGAATAGCTTACATTTAAAAATAAAATAATTATTAGTAAATCTGTCCCTGTTTTATACTACTCACTGCAAAACAGTCACACAAGTAAGATTTCCTGATGGGTAATGATGGTGTGGTGATCTGTGTAAAAAAAAAAAATCTTCCATTTGTGTATTTCTCTTACTCCAGCTGCAGCAAGGCATCACCATTATAATTACCTAAATCATGAAAATGTGTTCATTTAAAGAAACTGTCATGAAAACAAGGCCTTTTGTTGCTCATTTATTTCAATGTATAGAACCAGGTGGTAATAAAGAAGTTAAACCAGGAGTTCAGCTTTTTTGAAGGAGTATTTGCAATATGAGGTTTATTTTCATTCATGTTATTAAGAAATACTATGTGGCTAAACATTATCTTATATTGATGTTTATTGCATTACTTCTGTCAATGAATATAACACAACCTTGTATAATAAAGCAGGATCCTGGACTGACATATTTAAAATTTTCTTGAAGAAGGATCATCAGCCTCTTTCTCTTTTCCAAAAATTTCTTGAGATCAAGAGTTTTACTTTATGTATTAAACAGAAAATTACAAACCTTCCAAAAAGTTAAATCTTTGGAAGCAGATAGACCCCAAAAGACTTGTGCTGCTACCGAGTCAAACTGTAAACTTCCAATTTTTCCATGAGAACAGCAATTCATCTCTAAAGCAGGTTCCATTTCAGAAAATGGTGAATTCCTTATTAAACTAAAGAAATTTACTAAATTGACTTTCTCAAAGGGCTAAAAAGAAGTGTTCTGAGCTTTTAGTTCACCAGATCCACCAGTACAGACATAACATAGGTAAAAGAAGTAGAAAGTGTTAAGGAATGCTAAGCACACCCCCACTCCCCCCAAATAGACCTTGATGGTGGTACCTCTGAAGGTATTTGGCTATTCTAATCCCAGTCTGTGTGCAGCAAAGGATACAATTTGTTCATAGTATTTCAGAGATTTCTTAAAGGCCACTCTTTGAAGATCTGTCCCATTCAGGATCTTCACTTGCTCTGTCCTCTAGGTACTGTTTCCCAGTAAAGAATCCCAGTGAATCACTCGGGGCCTTCACTGCTGTACGTGGTGTGCATTCTGATAGCAGCAGCACAAAACCAAAGGTGGTGGTAGTGGCATAAAAACCTTGCAAGACAGCTATGTCAGTGTCATGCTACATGGCTGCAATAAGCCATGAAAAACATGGGCACTGGTAGCAGCCTCCCTGGGAGAATTGCTGTCACTTCTCTCCTCTCAAGTGCCAGATCAGCTGAGCTGTGAGCCACTGATCACTTCCACCTGCTGCTCATGATGCTGGATGGGAAAAATACTGTAGCCTTGGGCTGTTCAATCTAGGGCAAGGTTTCACTAAAGGCAGTGTCTTAACTGCCACCCACAATGTGAAGTTACCTCTGCCTCATTACTTGCTAACAGATGTACTAAAATCTTATCATAGAATGATTTGTGTTGGAAGGGACCTTTAAAAGTCATCTACTCCAACCTCCCCTGCAATGAGCAGGGACATGTGCATCTAGATCAGGTTCTTCATAGCCTCCTTCAACCTGAATGCTTCCAGGGATGGGCCAAACCTTGCTCAATTAGATCTATAATCATGCTGCTATAAGGTGTTAAAAAAATGGCTTTTGGTTATGTATTCAAACAGACATTTTCCCACAGTGTATCTCTGGTCTTAGTTACTCTACTCTGTTACTTTGTTACTGTTACTCTTTGTGACTCTACTTTGCTACTGTGTTTTCACAAACCTGTTTTGGGCTGTGCTCCCTTGGGGTCAAATAACTTTACAGGTTTATGTAGCTTCCAGCATAAGTCACATTGTGGCTAAAACATCTTTCAGCTGTTAATATTTTCCACCCAAGGTAAAAAAAAAAAAAAAAAAAAATAATAATAATAATAAAAAAAAATACAGAGCTCTAGTCCTTGAGATCAGATTACGCTCCAGATATCTTGATTCTGGCATGCTGACCTTTCCTGAAGATACCATCAATGGCAAGAAATAGTATTATTTTGGTGCATTTGTTCCCTGGAAGCATTATTAAGCTACAAGTTTTCATGTAGATGTGCACCATCAGGAACTGGGCCTGTTCAGCTTTTTCCACTGATCAAACTCAAATTTCATTAAGAGTTAAAGTCAGGGAAGTGGCTTACAGCACATGCATTGAACATTTGCTTGGTAATGAAGAATTTTAAAACATGTCAGTGAAACCTGGTAGCACTAGATGAAACCAGAAGGATTGTTACTTAATCCACCCAAAATTCCCACTGCTGACGAAGAGTAAGATGACTGAATAAACCACAAGATTTTCCAGTTTGCCTGACAGCAACTGTGAGAAACAGGATATAATGAGGAAGAAACTAATGGCATTCATTTGGGGCTAAAAAAAATAGTGCATGGTCCATCATAGGGCTAATACTGTATAACAATTGATGATTCTGTATTCAGAGCCCGTGTAGAGAAAAACAGGCTGTAAATTAAATGATGGAATATTTCACAACTGGCTTGGAATTGTAATGCAATGGCATTTTACATTCTCTTTACAGAGAAAGACTTGATGCCCTTTTTTAACAAGCTACAGCATTTCTAACAAATAATTAGGATTCTGACAATGTAGTCATTTGAATGAAGGATTGAGTTTGACAACAAAAAATAGCCTGTAATTTGTGTGTCATGTGCAGCTTTCTACTGACACACAGCCTTGTGGTCTAGTGCACCAGTATTCACAGCAAATTAGTCTCAGCTTTACTGTATTCTTTAACTACACCAAGTGGTGCTTGGAGATATAAAGTTCTAATACTGTGTCACTGCCATTTAGGTAGCTTGTACAAAAATTGGAGAATGATTCAGTGATACACTTAAAATCAACATCTCACTGTAGTTAAAAATTTGTTTGTTTTGGAGTTTTGTTTGTTTGTTTTGGGTTTTTTTAGATTTAGGTGTAAAGAAAATGGGGAAGGAAGAGGAATCAATTTCTTCTTCCCTTTTGCAATCCTCAGGTTGGCAAGCCAATGGCTTCCTTGAAGTTCATTGCAGTTCCTTCTTAAACTTCCTTGACAAACTACCTCCTTAGGTTTCCAAAGAAGTGGAAGAGTGCATATTGAAAATAAATTACAGCGTGAATTTGAGGAGATGAGTAGAATTATGGTGAAGAAACTGGACTAAGTTGAGCAAACATGCACTGAAGAGTCCACACTGATTTAAGCTGAAAAAAAAATCCCTCTTCTTTTGGTGAAAGTCAGCTATATCTAGCAGATGGGCAGATCAGCCATGCAATTCATATAATGTCTCTGACACCTCTAGGAAACACGAGCTCTGTTGCAGCTTTCCAGAAAATTTGAGATGCCTGTGAAGTTTTGAATTTATCTTGTCTGTGTTCTACATAGCATGTGTACATATTCTGTGTGGGAAATCCCACTGGCAGCAGCCCTAATTCTTTCTAACATTAGGTGTCACAGTGCTGCTGACCTCATTCTTGAGGTGATCTGAGATGCACTGCTGGCTCTCAGAGGTTCTGGACAAAGTTTTTTACCAGCTCATCAGAAAACTGTTCAGTGTTTGTAACCATCTCTTAAGCAAATGGTAGATAGAAAGGTATCTAAGGTTCTTCCTTTCTGTGATGGTGTGTGTGATCAGACAGTCTACCAAAACTGAGTTACCATTTCTGAGTTACTTAATAATTTTTTGGGCCAGCCTAATTATTTCAGATTCAGGAGGAAGTAATTCCAGCAATGAATACTTCTGGGCATTCCAAAACTGCTCCCAAATCTGAGTGCATGTTCAAGTTGGGGCAGCTTGTACCTGGGGGACAGTGGCATCCACCTTGTGAGAAATTCATAAGCCTATTTATTATCTGCCTTTGTCATTTTGTTGTGATGATGACTTGGAAACAACTTTCCTCACACTTAAGTATGTGACAGTGTTCTTGTCCCTTTGTGGTGAAATATCTTGTCAGATTGTTCTTTAACACTGAGATGGTGCATGTGTTACTGTGTAGAGGAGATTAGACACCCATTCACAAGAGCTGTGTTTCTTGCCTAACTTTTATACCAGTGAGGTTATGACAACAAGTGAGTCATCAGTGAGGATTTCTGTGTCTGTCCCCAAGCTTGCAGGGACAAGCATGTGACAGCTCTAACTGTGAGAAGGAAAATGACACAAGCTCTGGTCTGCTGACACCTGCTTTAGGTTATGAAGCTGGCAGAGAGAATTTACAGTACAACTGTATGCTTCAGTGTGTTAAGGTGTGGGGTTTTTTAAAATGTTTTTTGTTTATTTGTTTTTGTGCAATGTTTTTCATTCTTTTGTGTTAAACATATCCCTAATTTTCTGCACATATGAAACTTTCTGTTGAGATACCCACTAGATAAGAAGACTTAGACACTGATCAGGATAATGCATCCAGTAAGTAGCAGCCCTTTTCATGGAAGCATAGAATTATTAAGTTTGGAAAGGACCTCTAAGGTCATCACGTCCAACTGTCAACCCACCACCTAAACCATATCCTGAGATGCCACATCTACACATTATGTAGATTATGTGGCTGGTGTATGCTGTGCTGTAGCCATCTACAAAGCTGTCTTTGAGGGTGAGGTAACTGATAACAAGAGCACACCCCATTGCTTCACTCTTTGCTTGTTTCTTCAGGGGACCCACATCACAGTGAGATGGTGTGTTGCTTAACTCTCTCCCAAGAAAGTTTAAATAAAGTCAGCAAACAACTGGGCTTGTCCTATGACCATAAGGTACTCCCAGGTGTGCATCAAGAGAGCTAGGTAGGCCTTTTGTGGAGAACATGAAAGCACAATGGTACAGAGTGATTCTATCCCCTATTAGTTCCCAGATGTGGCCAGCCAGGCATGGCTGCCCCACAAAACCAGTTTCCAGCTACAGCAACCAAAAAGGTCTCCCCAAGCTCTGCAATCAGTGGTCTCAGTCACATCAGTGGCAACAAGAGCTGTGACTGTGGTGAGTTCAGAGTAGCCAGAGTAAAATGGGATAACCACCAGAGCCTATCCTAAAGACACTGAAATGAGGGAAATCTTTTAAATTCCAGATTTGCACAAATTAAACAATCCCTTAGCACTGGACACAAGTAGGTACCTACTGTTCTTTTTGCTTGTCATGAGTGTTTCACACTCTCATGATGGTTTTAGGGCTAGAGACAATTCCAAGAGATGCTGCGCCAACATTTTTCACACATATTCAGTTTATTTACATTGTGGCTTGTTTTGTTCGGTGCCTCCAAAATTATGCTTTATAGAAGAAAAGCCTGGCAACACGAGGGAAATTGTTGTAAACAGCCAGAATGAGTGCTCCAGCCTGTGTACAATAGACATGCTAGAACTCAAAATAGCACCAGAGGACAAAAACCCCAAAAAACCAAAAAAGCAAAAAACAAACCCCAAACAAAAAAAACTACCTCAAAAACAAGCCTTAGCAAACAATAAGAACATTGTTTGTTTTTAAGAAACACTGAACATTGTTTTCAGTTTGTAGATTAAGCCCAATTGCCAAAAAAAAAAGCCTTTGTTACTGCCCAAACCAAATTCAAGTCAGGAGGCATAGTCTGTAATTATTTCACTTAGGAATGTGCCGCCAGAATCCTAGGGGTGTCAAAGCAAGTAGTGAACAGTTGTTCAAAATTGATAGCTTCATCCTCTCCCTGTCCTTTGTCTCTCTTTTCCAGGTGTAGGGAAGCAGCTTTAATGAACAAGCATTGAAACAGAGAGAAACTGGATTCAAAACAGAGATCTTCTGGCAGCAGTCCCTCTCGCCCCTCTTTATGAGATCTTTCACACATGCCAAAGCTTTCCTCTTAACATTTGCCAGGGTTATTGAATTCTGAAGTCACTGTTTTGAACATAAACCCTCCCAGAACTCTGAGACATCTATATGGAGAATGCTTGCTGCCCTGCATATCTGCCAGAACCCAAGACTGGCATTTTAGTTGTAGATTTTGAATCTTAGAAATGAAAATTAATCCTGACTGTATTCTGTTTCCCATCCTTTTCTTTCTCCTCCTGGCTCTTCCACCCCATCAGGCACAAACAATAGTTTCTTGTACCCTGCGGTATCAACCTTCTTCCCATTAGGAACAGACTTGGCAATCTCTCTGGATGGCCATGCTTATCCAAAATTGTCTTTGGGCTTCACACTTTCTTTTGTGTTCAGTGGAGTGAGAGCTACATCCCCTGCAGCACAAATATTGCTCACAATAAAATGGGCAGGAACAGAAGTTGTTCACTAGCAGCTGTTATTACAAGCAGATGTGTATTTTTATAAACAGTAAGTAGACTAAAGCTATCCAAGCCCATGGACTTTGGGAATTGGCTGTTTTCTCATCCTTTTGCTACAAAATCTGTTCATCAGGTACAGAAATGAGTTAGGAAATTACTGGCAGCTTAATGGCAAGCTTTTTATTTCTGCCACAACATGGAGAATTCATGAATTTCATTTCTGAATCCATCAACTCAGGCATGTAACATTTCGTGTTAAGCATCTGGAGCTATAACGCTCTCACAAGTATCCTCCATAATGACGTTAAAGTTTTTTGTTTTGTTTTAGTTGATAATTACAAAGGACAGGATCCTTGTCATCTTTCCACTTAGCTGTATTTTTAGTGTCATCTACAGAAACTTCACAAGGATGTGGCAATCAACATCTTTCAATCATGTACCTGACGTGTTACCTACACTGCAAAATTTGGAGGGAAAGAAGCTCTAGATTTGCAAATACCTTAACATACTTTTACAGTTTATTGCTATTTATATTCTTTAAACTCACTGACAGTTTATGTGGGGAAAACAAACCACACTTGATAAAACACTAAATGGTTGAAAACAAGGTCATGGTACTATTTTTCGACAAGGATCCACTTATTTGGGAAATGAAGTGGCTGGATACTATCTGCTTGAAAGGGTTCAATGGGATAAGGCCTTGGAGGAAAGAGGGGTCCAAGAAAGCTTATGGATATTTAATCCTCACCTCCTCTAAGGTCAAGAGCAATCCATCCTAAGGGGCAGGAAGTCAGAAAAAAAGACTGGGAGCTGCAAGGAGATCCTCGCAAAACTCAAACAGAAAAAGAAAGCATACAGAAGCTGGAAGCACGGAAAGGTACCCTGTGAAGAATATAGAGACACTCCCCATATGTGCAGGGTCACAGTTTAGAAAGCCAAGGATCAACAGGAATTAAATCTGGTGAGGGATGTCAAAGGTAACAAGAAGGGCTTCTCCAAGTATATCAGAGGCAAAAGGAAGACTGGGGAAAACATGAGCTTGTTGCTGAAGGTGTCAGGGGCCCTGATGACAAAGGACATGAAAGGGCTGAGGTATTGAATGCCTTTTTCACCTCAGTCTTTACCAGTAAGACCAGACTTCAGCAATCCAAGGATGTGCATGCAGAGGGAAAGTTTGGAACAAGGAAGACATACCCTTGATAGAAGAAGATCAGGTTACAGAAAAACTAAAGAAAAGGCGGACATATGTGAGTCCATGAGCCCCAGTGGGATACACCCAAAAGTGCTGAGAGAGCTGGCTGATGTCATTGCAAGGCCACTGCTGATTATCTTCAAACAATCGTGGTGACCTGGAGAGGTGCATGAAGACTGGGGGAAAGCAAATGTCACTCCTACCAAAAATAAACTGAAGGAGTCCCCAGGGAACTACATGCTGATCAGCCTCACCTTGATCCATGGGAAGATGGTGGAACAATTAATCCTGGAAATATGTTTCAGGCACATGAAAGACAGGCGGGTGATTTGGAGTAGTTTGCAGATGACACAAAACAGAGAGGAGTGGCTGATATATCAGAAGTCATGTTGCCATCTGGAAGGGATGCAACTATATACAGGCTAGAGCAATGAGCCAACAGGAACCTCCTGAAGTTCACCAAGGTGAAATGTGAAGTCTTACTTCTAGGGACAAACAACCCCAGACCCCGGTACATGCTAGGGCTGCCCATCTGAAAAGCAGCTTTGCAAAAAAAGAGGCCACTGTTGAGGCCATACACACCTGGAGTGCTGGGTCCTGTTCTGGGATCACCAGCACAAGACAGACATGGACATACTGGGAGGCCAGTGAAGACCCTCAAAGATGCTGAAGGCACTGTAGCTTATTGACCACTAAGCTCTTTGGCAGGGACTATTTCAGAAGTATCATTCATAACTCTTAATATGCTTTCTAGCACCATGACTCTCATGGGATCTCTGGTTTCTGCCTGAACTGGCAGTTCTCTCCTTTTGCCTATCAGTCCTTCCACAAAAGCTGCATGGAAATTCCAGTTGTATGAGTTATATGAAGGGTCAATGTCATCTGTGTAATAACCAGCTGAGAAGAGGTAGTGATAAAGTATCTCATCAACTGGAGTGGGAGGAAGAACAGCCATTCATGAAAGATCATGCCACTGCAATTTGGGGCTTTTGAAACTAATCTGTCAGGTACATTTTCTGCCAAGTGATGTCAAACCACTCTTTAGCTCCAGTGCTTTCTAGTTCTATATAATAGTATGCTCTGTGAACACTGTCTGAGCTGTGAGTCTTTGAGTGAATATGTGCCCAATTAAGAAAAAACTGAGTCACATTTTGCAGGGAATAATTCTATTTTAAACACCAGGTGTCACTGCAGTATACTCTTGACTGCACACCAAGCTTCTCTTAGCTTAATGCTTTCCTTCTAAGCCATGCCAAAGATCAGTGGAGAACAAAGATGCTCATACTTTCTGTTCCTGAGTGTGTATGCAGCTACATGATTAGCCAGAATCTGCACAAATTGTTCAATATTTCACCCACATTTATAATTGCAAATGGTTGGCCTGAAATCTTAAACTAGACATTGCAATAGAATTATTTTATGGCTCATAGCAACTGTTTAGAATGAAGAACGAAAAACAAATTGTATCTGTGATAGTTTTCTTGATAATAGTAATGCATATTTTTCAGAAGGGCCTGTATTGAGTAGTATTAAACAAATCAATTTATACAAAAAATTATATCAAGTTACATATTTTGCAGCTTCGTAATCCACGAATAAAATCAATCTTCTTTTAAACTATCAGATCCTAAATGATTTTTCACATTCAATTTTCCTTATTTATACAGGTCCCTTATTTGACCTATAACCTTTTATCTCTAAGTATTAAAGTGTACTTACCCAGATGAAACATTAAGGAGCCATTAGCTTAACAGTGAACAGATACCATTTGTCTATCTCAGTCTAATTTTTCAGCTTCCAGCTCAGCACAGATTATCTGTGGCTGCACTGTGAATTTTCCAGGAGCCTGTTAATCAGTAACTACTTTGTATTAAACAGGTAGAGCTGCTCTTATCTGTAATTAAAGATAATGAGGGGGAAGGTGCAATTTACAGAGGATACAAGCCCTAGCAGGTGAGGTACCATTTCAGCCTCATGCTCTCGAGTACAAAGAAGCCTTGCTCCAGTAGCATGCTTAAACATTTTCTTCTGTTAGATTTACAGGCAGGATCTGTGTTATGTATTCAGCTCTGGTCCTAATTCAGCTCCCTCTGTGATGTTCTCAAAGTATTCCTACACACATGAAGAGTCTTGCCATTGACAGAGCAGTGCAGCAAATGACTCGGGCAATTCACCTGGAGAGCATCTTTTGCAAGGAAAAGGGAACTGAATGCCATGGCAATTTCAATAGATAATCCCTAAGGCTGGTAATTGCACCCTTTAAAAATGCTGAAAGCTGCACAACTTTAAAAGGCTCAAATCCAATATTTGTACCTGCATTAAAGTGCATTGTGCCACTATATTCATGGGAGTTTCTCCTTTAGTCTAGAGACAACTTAGAATTAGTGCTGTTGTGTGCATGCTTGAATCATGACAGGATTGTGCCTTTGGGAGGAGTACGGTGCTGTATAACACAAAGAAGACTTAATAATACTTGTCAGATAATGAAATCAGCACAAAATGCCCAGAATAAGCACATTTCTATCAAATAATGCAGATTTTACGACCTGTGGGAAAAAATGACTATAAGGACAGAATAAAATATTTCTTAAGGAAACAACAAAAAGAAGCACAAATTCAAAACAAAAGACAAAGTTTATTTACTGTGTTTTATTCTGTCTGGCTATTGAATTTATATATAGATTTCAATCCAAGGAATTTTGCCACAATTTTTTAATTCAACTAATCTCATTGCAATGTAACACGTTTCCATTTGACATAATTTACATGGATTTCCAATAGATTTGAAAGTTATTTGCAAATATATTCATGAGAAAAATGGCAGAGCCTCTTTTAAAAGCTTTCAGAGAATACAGTACAGAATCTTAAGATTTTTTTTCTTCATATAAACAAGTGAATATTAGAATACTACTGTACATAAATAAAAACTGTGTATTATTGACCTATGTTCTTACTTATAGGTAACTGCCTCATAAGTTTATGTAGCATTTTCTCCCCCCCTGAAATATTTACATAAAACTTGTCTACATTTACAATAAATAGCCATAATTACCTACTGTGCTTTTAGCAGCCAAAAGCTGAATAGAAACATCAGATGAAGATTCTTGGGAGAATGGTATGACTAAATTCTATCGACTTGTGTATACTACTATAAAATATTGAGAGGAATTTCATTATTTATCCATTTACAAAATGCAACTTAGTGTTGGATCTGAACTGTTCTAGCAGTAGGATAAGCCCTGCAATTACAGCCAAGCTACTATTTATGGAACATACATCCTGCAAAACTACAGTATTTCAGTGTCTTCAGTGGTATTAATAAAACTATATTTATTTCAAACATGTAGCAAGCCAAATAACCCTTCGTTGTAGCAAATAAGCCCCAGCTAGTGACACCTCCAAAGTCTGCATGCACTGACTCCAGGTTTACATAGAACAGTCATTTCTTTGAACTGCTGTCACTGCCTACAGATCTGAAATACACAGTGTATTTAACTATATACACACAAATCTGAGAAGTTCTGATCCTCTCTTTTCAGAAGCTCATACTGGTTTGAGGATGTTTTGCAGTTCTGACCAAAGAATCAAATGGCTGTCCAGAAAACACAGGTTGTTGCTAGAACATTACATGATAGAACATTGCTGAAAAAACATTCCAGTAATAAATATTTTTCTCCATTAATGAACAGCAGATAAAATAAATGAAAGTGTCTGTAATTACAAATACTTATCCACTATATTCTAAGTATGCAATGTTCTGTATATTTTATATTGAAGCTCCTATAGCACCCATTATAAAGTGGCTCCTACTGAGGCATGATTTTACTATTAGCTATTAAAGATTATCCATATACCAGACTACTTTTTTTTTGTTCCTATGGAAGTCATATAAATTCACTAACATAAAAAAAAGAAAATATATATTTCACTGAAAATACAAACAAAAACACCTAGCACCAAATCAAGCTTCTTCTAAACTCTTATGGTCCAATCCTGCACCCTTCTTATACAAATACTTCTATTTAAATGAAATCATCCAGTTTGCTGTTTTTTTTTTTGCTAAAAACCATCTGTGCAAGTCCAGATCTGCACATGGTACTCAGATTAGAGCATCTACATTTGTCTATTCTAGGTTTACAATAGAACAAAACCATGCATTGATTTATTCATTTCACTCCTATTGATAAGGAAGCTTGGTACAAGATCAGTGAACTGCACCATGGTAGGCCAGAGGACTTGCCCCTCCCTCTTTGGGTGTAGGGAACACTGAGAAAAATAAACAATTCTATCCATTTCCTGTGACATTCTTGGCAACTTTACCCTTAATTGTAACCTCTTCTACTGCAAAAATCTTTCTAAACAGGTAGTCTGAGACATGAGTGAAGTGCAAATAAAACATAGCTATTGTTCCTTTTACCTCTCTCCTCCCAACTGCTGTGAGGGGCTATATCTGTCTTGCTCCACCAGTTAACTGCTCTTTGCTGGGTGTGCAGGTGGGCACTTAGCCCACTTTGATCTAGAAAGGCTAATCAGAGTATGGAGAAGCAGCTTACATCCTCCTTTCTTAAGCTAAAGAGCTCAGAACTGTGAAGCAAAAGGCCATTCCCAATGTAGTTGTCTCCAGAGTAGAGACAGGTGATGCTGGAAATGATGATGGTGCTATGAGTGGAAACTCAGGAACCACCAGAGTGATTCAGATGCTCATTCAAAGACTTGTCTGCTGGTAGGATGTTCTGAGGAGACTGGTTATGTGACCTTTCTCTAGTAGCCTCAGAGATAAAATCAAATTCCAGCATCCTCAGATGTGTAAGAAGGTTCTTGTGCTCTTAGGTGTTTTTTACTAATATATTTAAACATTGCACCAGTTCACCTCTCACATGCATTTTTTCCATGTCAGTTGAGTGTTAGCAAGCTACTGAACTTCTTGCCTGGAAACAAAGTGAAGACCTCCACAGAAGTCTGCAGGACAGGATGTGCTTTCCCCAAAACATCTGACTTAAGTCCAGGCGCATTAAAAAAGTCCCATTCCCAAGTGTTATGTGATGCAGTTTTTGTGACCCCTGGAAAGCTGCTGTATTTAATCAAGGACAAAAGGGATTCTCAGATGGTGATGACTGAACATGGTGGGGAGGAGCAGTACTGTGAGTGGTCCAAATCCAACTGAGAGTCGAAATATGAGAGTCTCTTTGTAAACATAAGGAAGTCAAAACCCCCCCAACATTACAAGATTAAAGTGAAAGGAGTTGGTAACTTTGTCTTGTAGTAATGGGAAGCATTCTGAAATCTCAAACGAAGCCTTTTGAAGTCAAGTGACAGGTACTTTGTAAATCACCTGAACAAATTGTTGCATCATCATAAACTATGAGAGGTAACAGCTGCGTGTTACATGGAGTAACATAACTGAACAAAGAATCTCACTTCATATTTTCTCTAACAAACACACACTCGTTAAAATTAGACAATGAACTTGCAGAGGCAGAAACTTTGTCAGATTGTGCTATTGTAACAACACATGAACATCACAAATGAAATCCAATATTTAGGAATGTGTATGGCAAGAGAGAACAACATGCAGCAAAGAAGTTGCTGTGCAGTAACAGGGAGAATCTTTGCTTTTACAGAAGCATCTTTATTTTTTAGGCACTTTGCTATCATGTTTGTAGCGACTGTCCTTGACAGTTTGAAACTGAAGACCCCTAGAACCAGAACGTCACAGCCTGAAAAAACAGAACTGTAAGTTTTATGTTATCTATAGACTGGGCACAGACCAGTGGGTATGCAGCACAAAGTCAATCTATGCATTTGCAACAGAAATTGTGGTTAGCTATAGGAGCAGGTCAGACCAAACAGAGCATTGCATTGTTCTAGTGGTTCTGCTTACAGCACCAGAGCTGGATCATTTAGAGTTAACTTAAATACATCAACATTATGTAGACACTCTTACTGATCTTTGACTTACATGTAAAGCAAGTTTGTCAATTCATCAATAGGAACCTTGTAGTACAAATAAGCTTTCATCCTTCTGTTGGCCACAGGAAAAGAACAATGTCTCATGTATGTGATAACCTAATGCACACCTAGAAAATTACCATATAGACAACTGATTTGTTTGTTTAATACTTTTGCTGTTTAATACCTTTTGTAAGCCAGGGATCTGCTGTACTGACCCAACCAAGGGGGGTTCTCTCTCCTTGAAGAAAGGGAAACCTGTGTTCTCATCTCTGTGATGTTACATCCATAGCATTTATGTTCAGCGTAACCCTCAACAAATGTTGATCTGTTCAGCCATGAAAATCCCTGAAGAGATGCTACAAATCACTTTCAGCAACAGAGTATGAAATCCTATTATCAGCAATTATGGTCCCTGCATCCAGGAAGAGACCTGTCCTGGAAGTCTTCAGCACACCACCACAAAAGCATCCTTCAGGCTGAGCATCTTCGTACATGCTCCTGTTTTGCAGCAGACTTCACACACCAAATTACTTGTGAGACACATAACAGCCTTATTCAGGCATGTTCCAGCCTACATAAATCCTACTACTCTGAAATAACAGGTAGTTTGCTTAACAGCACAAGTGTGGCCCAAACTAAGATGTTTGTTACAGAAGCAGATTTGTTACAGTCATATTGCAAACAAATGTACATGCACAATAGGAGACAGAAAAAAGTCGTTCAGCTGGGCTCTGTGCTGTTTCCAATCCCACACTACACAGATGAGAATCATGTCTGGGACTTTCAAGGCCAGGCACTTGGCCTGAAGGGCTGCCCAGCCCTGTGGCCCAGCCTAGGCTTGTTCCATGTGATGATTCAGTTCTGGTTGTGTGGGAGGTCAAGAAGAGACAGGGCAGCACTGTCAGCCTTTTGAAGTCAGAGCAACACAATTAATGCTAAGTTCTGGGCAGGAGGCA
The DNA here is from genome assembly GCF_003957555.1 of Calypte anna. Taxonomy (NCBI): domain Eukaryota; kingdom Metazoa; phylum Chordata; class Aves; order Apodiformes; family Trochilidae; genus Calypte; species Calypte anna. The sequence goes on from NC_044245.1 coordinate 122,775,056, forward strand.
ATACTAGAGAGCAAGCCATGTCCCAGCTTTACATGTCAGCTTTCAGAAAGCACACTGAAAACATTTATCCAGCATCTTATAAAAGCACCATTGGAAGGTTGAACAGAGAGCACCGCATATACAGAATTGTGATCAAGACAGTAGACAGGAGCTGTTCAGGGAGCCACGGAGAAGCACACAGCCCAGAAGAATCCCTGCAGGATGGATTCCCGATGAAGGCACGATTGATGAGGGCGTAGAGCACGAGGCAGCTGGTCCTCAGCCACTGCTATGGTGAGGATGGTCCAGCTCCGGGTGCCCCGTGAATATGAATCCCCACCCTTACTTATCCCTCACCCCTTCAATCCTGCTACATGTAAGAAAGCCTGCAATTTAGATTAATAGACAGACTGAAGCAACTAATTTTTCACAGTTGACATGGACAAAGACCACCACCTCCCTGAATGCTCACTGTTGAGAAATGCTGTTTCTTCAAACAAAGCCTGATAATTCTTATTGCAAAGCATAGTCATCATAGCTACATTACTCAGCTTCTTAGAGGATGTTTATGAGAGACTATTGCTATTGTAGGACTAATTGAGGTCAAATATATTTAACGTGTCTCAATAAAGCTGTTTCCAACTTAGACAAGTAAATGCTGGGATTGTCACTTTGTACTTTTGAATTAAGCAAGCACAGTATGGAAAAGAGTATGGAAGCATTAGCTACTCAGTAAAAAAGGCACTATGACTGATCTAACCACGGTAATTAGGTACACACGTGTGCTACAAGTATCTGTAAAGAATCTATTTCTCTCTGTGACTGGGAAAGCAATTCTGCACTCATCATGGTCAAAAGAGATGATGGGTTTATATATGGGATTGGCACTGGTTTAGGCAACTTCCACAGGAGACAGAGATTCACAGAAGCGACATCCAAACTGCATTTCCCCTTTCTGGCACTTAAACCAGACCTTTACCCTAGTGCAGTTATATACACATTGCAGCTTGTCTTGGCCTTACTGTGGCAATTTGTTGTGAGATCTTATTTTATAGTTGTGCCAAAACACAGTCAAAGAAACAGACCATGAAGCTCCCTCCAATAAAATCACAAGGTAACAAAGACTTCATTTTGGATGTCGACATTTTATTTAAGAATATGGTGAAAGAGGACAAAATAGCAATGAAGAAACAAGCAGAGGAGACTCCCATCACAGTCAGATTAATCTGTATGGGAACTACTGTTGGAAAAATCTTTCTATCCAATGTATTACTGAAAAGGAAGCATTGGCAACAGCTGTAAAGAAACAGATCTTACTTCTGGGAACTAAAACAGACACTTGATTCTTTGTCAAGAGATGCATTTATTCACTTAAGAATCTTGGATTGAATTCTAAAACATTCTTCTTTAGCATTAGATTATATAATGGTGATTGTAGGGGAGTTACGGACTCCCCTGTGAGTTCAGGAGAGTAATTCCTTTTTGCAGGTCTCGAGAGTCCAATGTCTGGGGGTCTCAAGGGCTGAGAGCAGGTACACATCCTGCAAGAAGCAATCTATCATCTGACCTCCCAGTGCAAGGCTCTATAAGGAAGGTTAAAAATAGAAACAAAAGAAAAAAAGAGGGTGTGTGTGTGCGTGTTTGACTATGAAAAATGGAAATCTGAAGGTCTTAGTCTGAGGGTCTCAAGAAGCAGCTGTCAGAACAGGGGAAAGAAAGGAAGGAGCTGAGTCTCACATCCCTTCCTCAAAACCAACACTCCTGACCCTGCTCTGAAAGGCCTGCAATGAGCAATCAGGCATGGCCCCTCCTTCCTTTGTGCTGATCTTGACAGGGGCACTTCTAAAGTCAGGTTTGATTTTCTTCTTTTGCACCTTAAAATTTTACAATCAGGAGTTCAGTGCTATTCTGATATTACCTCTTACCTGGTCTGGAAATTGAATCTGGTGAACCTGACAAAACCTCATGTTGTGACTGCTTCTCCAAAAGCAGTTGTAAGACAATCCTTAGGGGATAACTACACCTTGACATGTGCTTGGGAACTTTATGAGTTGAGGTCTGCTTACCACTAAGTTGCAGAAGCCAGACTGAGGACTACATATATAAACTTGTACCCCTGAGCAAGGAAGAGACAGCAACACATGGTTAAAGACTTCAGAAATTCTCCAGACCAAGCAAACCAGACCTTATGAAACATGATGCATCTTATCTTTGGCCTAAACAATGTGAAGTAGAAGGAGAGAACAGTCAAAGATGAAATTCATGAATTCACATTCAAGGGAACAGATATAGAAACTCTTTTTTGAGGGAAAAGCTCCAGAAAGGAAGAAAAACATCAGCTTTAAAAAGCACTCCAACAGAGTGAAAGCAAAAAGGTTGCTGCAGCTGTGGAAGCATAGCAGCATGGTCAACAAGAAGATGGGTGTAGACTGGTCTGAACTACTTCTCCTTAAAGGAGAAGAGATATAGATCAGGTGTGCTGCACTGTCAAATGAGGTCAGAATCCATGAAGTTTGAATCACTCCGTGGGCAGTCTGACTGCACACTTGTACTGCTCCTCAGAGCTGTACTACTTCTAGGCAAAACACACCAATCAGTACACTTCCTTCAGTCATGAAGTGATTTCTAATAAATGTCTGTAACCAGATCTGTGTTTGCCCTTTACAGTACCAAGTAATGTTGAGCACTGGCCACTGATCTGAAAAGGACTCAATCTGGTTTATCAAGACCCAGTACCGAGCTGAAACTAAACCTATTTTTGCTACCATGGAATAAACCAACTTCGTTTTATGTACTTTTTATTTTGAAGTAATAAACTACTCTTCAAGCACATGCTGGATACTATGTATGTGAACGTATTTGAATGGTACCTAGTTTGGACTATAACTTATACTTGTGTCCAAATGACATGTGTATGCTTATATACATGGAGATATATGCACATGTGTACATATAACTGTGCACAGATGTGTATCACGCAGTCCCAGTTCTCTACTGTTGGCTTATTCTTGAAGAAAACAAGAATACCAACCCAGTACCTATGTATTTCACCCAAGCACTGTACTTTGCTTTAAATAGTAACAGAATAACTTGGTGTCTTTGAAAAGCCTGTGATTTTCAAACTGCTTGTCAGAGCCCCAAGTTCTTGGCTGCCTTCTTGCTTCTGTTAGTGAGAAACATCGAGCACCAGTGGATATCCTAAACCAAATCCCACTGTCTCTGCTGCCTCTTCTTTTTTGCCCTTTGGCAGTGTTCCTTTACATGGACTTCATTATTTTGAGCTTAAAAACAGCAAGGCATGTTCCACATCCCTGCTCAAGAAGACAAAAAAACCCCCAAAACCAAAAAACCCCCCCAACAAATTATTCATTTACATTAAAAAAAATAATGGAAAAAAATTTAAAGGAAAACCATATAGAGCCCAAACAAAGAATGGGATTCCTTGTATCAGGATAATGTACAAAAACTTCGAAGATAAATATGTTGTAAAAATAAGAAATATCATCCACTCAACACAGTACATAAATTTTCCTATATAATGAATTACACAAACATATTAAAATGTTTTAAGTCTTGAAAAGGAGCAAAATTCTTAAAAAATGCACTGAAGACTATTTAAAGGTTAGACTAAACATGCCAAAACATTCATTTGTGTAACTTTTTGAAACATGACAACTCTCTGGTGTACGTGTAGGTGTGTGTGTGTATGTATGGGAACCGAGCAAGAAAGCTAAGGGTGACACTTGCCATTTTATAGCAGTATTTCACAAATAACCAAACCAAACCCCTACAAATATCTGTACACATCTCAAATATTGCAAGTGATATTTTACAGCCCTTGACATAAAAAAAGAAAAATCCTACAGATTTAATTCAAGTACATTTGGAGTAGGTCCCTTGTGAAGTGCTGCTGCTTGCACTTCAGTTGCAATGAATATGAACAAAGCTCCCCAAAAAGACACAGAAGTGAGCACACCCTCCCCAGCTCTGCAAAGTAAGTCTGAGTTGAGGTACAATGATCCGTGATTTGCTCAACAATGTGGATGCCCAAACTTGAGTAATGCTTGAAAAACATTTTGAAGCAAATGACAGAGAATAGTATCTGAAAACGAAAAGCTAGCATTGTTATAGGCTGTCTTTTTGGTATGGAATCCTATTGGCACTCCAAGCATGGCACTCCTTCCCAAATTCTGTTTGTCTTGGAGCTAACAGTAAACAAACCTTTACATGGTCCTGGTGTACCCTTTCCCGTGAGCCTCCAACCACCACCCAGAATGACCTTGCAGGTGTCACACCCTGGCTGAAACGTGTGCTGCTGCTTCTCAACTTTTGTTCTCTACTCAGCTTTGTTCCTCAAAATGAGAATAACTTCTCTTCCCACGTTTCGCATGTTCCTTTGAAAACACGAGTGGAGAAATCTGCCTGTCAGAGTAGTTAAAGTCTGGTGAAATCCCTGTGGTGCTGCAAGTCCCCTATGCTCTCATAGTCATTCTCTCCAGAAAGAGCAGTGTGGTTTGTGTGAGGCACAGACAAGGTCCTGTCTTCTTCTTGGATCACTGACTGGATAGCTTCATAGTCAGGCTCCAGCTCCCCGTTTGGTCTGTCTGCTGATTGAGGCACAGTGGTATTATTTAGGGGGTTTTCAAAGTCCTTCACAGTTGCATAGAGGCCACTGCAAATAGATGGGGACCTCTGGGATGTAATTTCTTGAATGCAGGTGTAAGGAGAATCCAGTGCCTTGATGGCCTGTCCCGGCTTACTCACTGATGAGTACATGGCTGAGATCTAGGAAAAGGAGACACTTCCTCAGTATTTAAGCATGGCATAAAGCTTGGTTGCCAGTCTGTACCCCTTCCACCCTAAGGATGCTCTTTCTTACAAAAAAAAAATAATCTTACAAATACTTTCTTTTCTGACATTCATTTATAAAATTATTTTCATTCAAAAAAATGCTTTATGCAAGAAGTTTGTAAATGTATAGATTCTTTGAACATACATCTTGCAAATTAGACCTGAAACAAATGGGAATGGGTTTGTGAGAAAGAGCTCTTGCAAGTTTTGCTATGGTCCTGAAGCCAGCTTGGCTCAACGAGGAGACAGGCATCAAAGGAATGATCAGGCTTAGTAGGAGAAGGGTGCTGTCTGATCCTTGGGGTCTTTAAAATTTTTATTATTTTTAATGGTAGCAGCTTTTCTGCTTTTAAAGACACCTCAGTAAGAGAGTAGTTATTCTTACTGTGTTTATAGGCAGGACCAAGGAGGTACCAGCTCGTGAAGAGAACATTAGAACTCAGAAGACAAACTACTCACACCAGAAAAAAGCAAGCAGTCAGGGCTGATCTTGATAGACAACCTCTGTTTTGTTGCCTAAACTCTGCCTACAAGGCGGAGCTGCATCTCAGCCACTGGGTATCAGAATTTAAGATTAGAGACTGAAACCACTCAGTTACTATAAACACAGAAGAGGGAGCCAGAGTCTCCTAGCTCTAAAAATCCCCTCTGGGAAGTGGTATGATTAATCAAGTACACAAAGGTGGCCCTTAATGAAGAGGTGGAGCAGAGAACCACGTCCACTCCATGTCCCTCTACTGAGGGCTCACTGGGCTGGTGCTGAGCACAGGGAGCTGCTCCTGACTCCCTCTCCAAGCCCAAGTGGATACCACCCCTTGCACAGGGCAGGCAGCTGAAATTCCCTGCACTGTTTCTCTGGTACCTAGCTAGTATCACAATTGCGACATTGCTCTTCTGTTATATTTAAAGTCTTTATACCCTGGATTTGTATCAATCCAATTACACTATCAGATTGGCATGATAATCTCCATTACCATTATGTAACACTGACTGATGCAGATGAACTAGAAGTTCCAAGTTTTTTTTATCAAGACAGACATCCCATTGCAGATGGCAATACTTAATTTATAATTGTTTTAGCTAACCAAACAAAAAATGTTTTTTCTGCTCATCCATACTTCAGCCCTTTCCAGCATTAAATTACATGAACTCAGTTCAAGGATCAATTTACTCATTAATGTCTGGGTGCACTTCTCCCAGCAGAAAGCATTAGCTCACTCAGCTCACTGCCAAGTTTGTGTTTACTTTTATGTCTGGAGAACGTATTTATAAATTGCATGGGAGTACTGGAGATGATCACAAGCAACCTTGTTTCTGTTTAACTTTTCTGTCTTTGTTTCAATCTCCTCAATTTATTTGACTAACAGACTTTTAAAGAACAGTTTATGTTCCAGTGCTCCTATTATGATTCCCTTTATTTCCCAGACCCCAAAAACTTTACATGGGGAAGGCTGAGCCTATTTCAAAAGCTGCTGATTATTTTTGTATATAAGTAGAGCTCATCATCCAAAGCAAGAGGCTGCTCTAATAATGGCCTTCCATTATTTTCAGACAACATTTTTAAGCTATTGACCTGATATAGCCATATACTAGAATACTTCTGATTTTAGGAATGTAGCAGTACAAACTCTGTGCAGAGAAACTTCAGCTTTCATTTTCCCTTCAGACAAATTTCACCTTTCTTCAATCCTGCTTAGTCATGCAGAGTTTATGCTAATTTTTGCCTGAAAAAATGTCTCTAGTTAGTTATTGAATTTCATGCAAGTAACTTACCTCATCTTCTGTAAGGGATGGATCTTCCTCTCGAGACTTGTAAGACATTGAGCTAAGCCGCTGTAAAAAAGGACAAAAAAAAAAAAAAAGAACAAAAGCTCATTACCAGTCATCTGTGCGAAGCCTATAATAAAACTCTCCCATTACAATCAATACATTATATTTTATGGTCATTTGCTCACTAGTTCAATTTTACATAGCTAATATCCCTAATATCCAGAATACATCTCTGGAAATAACAGCCCTGAGGTTAGTAGAACTTTTTAATATATCTGCTCTCATCCTGACTTGAAAATGGTTAAAATGATGTGGTAAAATGATGCTGTATCTCTGCCTTTACACTTCTAATGAAGCAAGAAAGAGTTTGCAAAGACTTTTGAACAATTAAAAGTCAGCTGTTGTGACAGACTAGTTGGCCTTCCACAGGATTTTCAGATACGCTTCTAGATGATGAAAGAGAAATCCTCAACCGACACCTTCCTGACCATTGTTGGCCATCATTCAGTGGATCCTGAAGTGCTGCAAGGGAGGCACCACATCCTCCTGCCCTCGAAATGCAGCAGCAGTGCCACTCAGACCATGGGCATGGAGCAGAACTGCTGTGACCCACCCTGAGATGGGCAGCTCAACTCAATCCTGTTCACACAGTGAAGTTACTTGAAGGATGGAGGGCTTGGTTTGGTACCAAGTCTCCCTTCAAGCACGTAAAGCATCATGGAGAACTTAGGTCATGAAATACTGGCTGAAAAGCATTTTGCTCTTATGAAAAATGCCTTAGGACCCATATGGCAATGAAGACTCTGGTTACCTCACAGTGGCTGTGCCATTCCTTTCCCCTGAGGTGAGAAGGTTTTACTGGACTCCTCCATAGTGATTCAGAGGAAGCCTTCCAGCACTGTTTGAAACAAACTACACTCTGGAGCTTCACACAAGTTCTCCACCTAAAATACTTCAGAATTCCTCTAGAGCAGCCCAAGTGGAGAACTTGAGCTATTTTTAGCACAGTCAATCAAATAAATCCAGGCACATAATAGACATACAAGACTTCTTTTTTGCTTGTTTGTTTTCCACAAAGGTTCATTACTACAGATGCTTTCCAACTTCAGTTTTTCTTGGTGTTTCTACTTCTGGTAAATACCAAGCTTCAAATCTCTGGGGTACTTCTGCTGAAGGTCCTGATCCAGAGTGCAGTGCAGTTTGCCTGCTGCTCCCAGGGGCCTTCCCTCACGCCTCACAATTCCCTTGATTCTTTCCTACCACCTGGAGGATACACTCTTTAACCTTTGTTTACTAACAACAGAAAAAAAAAACAAAATGAGAAGTTCAAATGTAGTCTGGCCCTTCACTACTGCTGCTTCACTACATTAGCTCTGTTTAGTCTTTCTTATTTGCAGGATATTTTTGTGTCTTGAAGAGGAAGTTACTAATTTCATCTTCACACATTAAAACAAATATGGGCTTGCAAAATTCTTCAGTGAATTTATTTTCCCTCATCAGCGTGTCTATAAGCACCATGTGTCAGTTTCCTACTTGAGTACTGACAAAAACCCCAGGGTGTTGGCAATCCTTGTTCTTGTTTCCCTGGGACCAAGTGCTCCTGCTAAATATGAAACCTGTGGCACATCAGTTCGGAAGGATATTGTCATCTTAGAAACGGAAAAAAAACCCAAACTTGCTCCTAAACATTTTTTTACCTTGCAATATTATAAATCCTGCTTGAATCCTCAACAGCAGCAACACAAGTAAGCAAGTATCTTTATTTGCCATTTGCTTTTTGGCTTAGCTGCTGCTCCTGACTCGGGCACAAGAAGACGACCATTCTCCTCTGGTGGATTTTGAAGATACTTTGCCCATCTTCATACTGCACAAGTCTGAAATCAGATGGCTGCAGCCAGATATACACAGAGAGAACATTTCTACCAGTGCTCATTCTGGAAACATCTGGGTGAAAAAAAGATCTGTACTCTTTTTCTTTTAATTAAAAAGGAAAAAAAGTTCTGCCTCTCCAGTGTTACTAGGAGGACTACACCCACATTTTTCCTGATGATACAAGTCTCAAGCTACTGAAGATGTCTTTTTCCACCAAAAAAACCTTCCAAAGGATTTGGATGGGTCACAGCCAGTAACAAATTTAGATAGTGAATCTACATCCACTTACTGCACATCTGTCTCTTGAAAGGATCCTTTATCATCCTTTTCATGCTGTTATATACAGGAACAGTCTCCAGCTCAGTCCACCCAGCTCTCTCTCAAGTAAGAATGCTTTACAAGCTGGGCATCTTCCTGGCTGCCCTTTTACAGGGTGAGACTGAAACAGCCTGGATATGGTCTGTTCTCTGTCAGCTAGCTGGCAGAAGTCTTGGTCACACAAGCAGCCTCCCTGCCTGTCTCTTCTTGGTGCCCTACTAAAGCAAAGCCTATATTGCAATGAGGCTGACATGACTTCCGACCAACCTCTCCCTTCATCAGTCAGGCCAGAAGGTTGAAAAATTTTGGATATGGATCTCATGTTAAGGAAGGCAGCTAAGCAGCCTCATAAGAGAGGAAGGAAAAAGGGTGTTTAACTGACAGAGTTATCACTGTAACATACATTTCCATAAACATCTTGGTTTTGGCTGCCAGATTGGAAAAAACAGGCATTGCTCTGCATTGTTTGAAGCAGCAAAACAGAGGGGAAAAATCAGAATCACCCCAACAGAAAACCAATCCTGCAACCACCTCCCCACACAGTGCTAACAATAATGACATTTATATATTCCATCCATTACCATTTCCAACTCTGCTGCAGCTGTAGCTCTCAAGGACAGGACAGGCACATGCTCCAATGCATAATGCATGTCCCTAGCAGCCAACATGGGAATGATCTGACGCTGCCGAGGCTTTAGCTCCGGACGGCTTTACCTCTGAATAAATTTTAATTAGACAAACACCTTCTTTTCTGGCACTTAGGGGACTGCATGTGTCATCTCTTGATTAATCCTTCAAAACCTGAACCATTTTAATCAATTCCCACTCCTTGCAGTTACTGACACTGTGTACACAGTGTGCCAGGGAGCTACAGAGCAGCAAACGCTTTTTCCCTTGTACTGGTGCCTGGGAAACACAATGGTTTTCTGCAAGTCTTTTCACACCTGGTAGGAAAAATGTCACTGTTACAGAAAGCTGTTTCTCTAAAAGTTTAAGTAGAAATTACATATGGCCTGAATTTGGGAGGGGAGAGTGTCAGTGGATTACTGTTGACAGTCACAACTTAATTTTTTACTTAATGAGCTTGTTAATTGTGAGAAGAGCAAACAGAAGAATCCAGAAAAACAATTTTATATTACCAGTAGTCTTCAATTTATTAATTTTGACTCAATTGTGTTTTGTAAGCTACATGATTAACAAGGTATTTTTCTGCCCTCTGACTGGATTACTGAAATACTCCAAATAAAAGAACAACCTGAAACAAGTAGCAATACCTCAGCTCTGCTATGATTTTTCAGTTAAATGTTTACATTAAAATGTCACATCACATCCTAAGGATTTTTTTAAAATTTTCATCAATACCTAATGTTTAATGACTCAGACACCAAAATCATATTTATCTGCTAAAACCACAGTTCTTTCATTCTCAATTGATAGTAAGTTATCTAAACTAGTTCTGCAAACTGCAAACTCAACAGTTTGTGAAAACTGCAATGATCTGAAAGTATCCTTAAAATTAATTCCTGTGAAAAACTAGAAATGGGAAAATAACTTGTTGAAAATGTCAGAATTCTGTTTTTCAAGGACCTCACCACTACCTTATCCTTGGGCTGGGAAAAAGAATAAGCTTCTGAGAAAACAGATTGGTTTTGGCAGGTAGAAATTAATTAGTCTGTTTATGTGTGATACATAGAATTTGGCAAATATTAAAGCCTACAGTTGGAATCTCTCTTTTTCTGTCCCTCTCTCCTATGGAGAGAGAAGAGATGAGTGGCTTTAAGCATGTCTAACACTGTCACAGGTAAGTCAAGGTGGCCAACAAAGGCATCACATCTAAAGTCAGGGCATCCACCAAGAATGCCTCCCTCTCCTTTTTCTGGACTGTGGTTTCATTAGAAAAAAATAAGAGGACTCTGAACAAGATGGAGATGCTGGGAGTGGTACTGGATACCTACTGTAATAGCTCCTATAAGTATAATGACACTAAACAAAGAAGCAGAGGCCTCTTATGCAATATTATCCTCCTTTGGATATTTAGGAAAAGCTTTATGAAGTGAATACTGCAACAATCCAAAACAGGCAATAGAATGAGTACATGCCTACAATGCAAAGACTATATTGTACATTTTTTTATTTTCATATTTTAAAGTCTTGTATCATTTTGTGTTTTTTTTAATTTCCTTGGCTTTCTTTGTTTTTTGTTTTTTTTTTACAATAAAATAAAATACTCTTTCCCTCCATATGTTCCCTATCCTTATTTTGCTGCTTAAAAAGGACAAGTATTTGCAGTATTTACCTTCTCTGGTTTACTTGCTCCTTCCGTCACTTCCTCCTGTACTTCTTTTTCTTGTACATTCTCATTTTCATCAAGAAGTTTCATGGGTACTGGAGGGGGAAGCTCATCCTCTACATCTGGTGTGTTGTCAAGAGGGCTTTCTGAATTAGCACTTTGGCGACTTTTTTTGTTTCGGTCAACAGATGCATATTCTGCTGATTCAATTCTGCATTCAGGAATCTGATTCTGACCTTCAGAAACTGCCAGTGAAGCCTTTGCTTTGCTGTTACAGTTCCCTTCTGTGCTGGCCACCGCTCCAACATCTTTAATCTCCTTCACAGTTTCATACAAGCAGTCTTCAACTATGTTCTCCTGCGAGGAACTGTCTTTCAAGACTTCGTAAGGCCCTTCCATTCCAAGACCTTGATCATTTTCTGCATTTCTAGCTGTGATGATGGTTTCCATGGTGGTGTTAGGGGGAATACTGGGTAGTTCCCGGCTCTGGTGACATTTTATAGACTTTCCGAGACTATCCTGTTGATCTAGCAGATCAGAGACAGACGTCTGTACTTCTTCATAAGGCTGGATACAGGCAGTCGTACTGTCCTCTGAGAGTACTAAAGAAAATTACAAAGCAGAATTTAAAACAAATGTGTGAGTGTGAGTTGCTACTCTACAGACCACTTTGGTCTCATTGCAAAGGATAAATGGTATTAATGCTTGGAAATGTCTAGTGGTCATCATGCTTTTTGTTTATCAAAAGGTTTCAGTTACAGAGATTTCTGCACTCTGCTGTTAATATGTTTTGTCACAACATCTTAAAATACCTTATGCATCCCCAAGTCACATTATATAGCAACAGCATTCAGGGCAGAGCAGTGGATGGGTGGGTACACACAGATGTTCAGCTGTACTTGGTTATACTGACTGCTCACACACTCCTCAGTAGTCTCAGATGGGTAATGCTGGTGGGAAGCCTCAAACCAAATGCATTTAAATACAACCTTGTTTGATTTTCCTGCTTTTTGGAATCAGAAAGGAAAGTCTTCTTCCTCCCTACCCTGCCCATACCTTAGTGGCCAAACTCTCATCTAAATCCCACACCACACCAGAAGCTCCTCACTGAGAAGCTGTGCCATCCTTCTCTTAAGTCTAGCAGCACATAATGTAGGCTGACAACCTACTAACGAGCTGGCCACATGCACAGAACACTAGACTTCAGAACATAGTGGTAGGCAGAACATGGTATTTTAAATCCCTGAAGCGGGTCACCTGTCGCTGTCACTGGAAAATATAAAGCACTGAAATCTGAGGGACTTCTCATCTTACACTGCACAGCTATCTGTGTGTACATGGGCACAAGCAGACGTGTTTCAGGTAGTAAATATGGTATGTAACATTATGTGACATTATTTCTTTGAAAACCCGCTTCTGAACAGGTTTAGTTTTCTTTGTACAGTTCCTGTGGTACTCCCTTAGCAAAATCAGCATATTCTTCCACTTCCTTCAGTGTGTTTGAGGTGATGACAAGGTGCTGGTGAAGCAATCAGACCCCTTGACTTGGTGGCTGTCACAGACATTGCTCTCTCTGGTGTTCAGGGCATGCAGACCCACGCAGTCAGCATCACCGGGGGCTCTATCGTGACAGCAAAACTCAGGATGGAACAGGTGTTGTGAGAAGATAATTGCTGTTGGAATGGGAGACAGAAGGAGAAGAAAAGGAAACCATCCTTCTTAATTCACTTGGTTCCTGCATACCATCAGGGAGGAATAGGTGGAGCAGGAGGAAGTGTCCTATTGCATCCCAACTAGGACTCAAGGTGTCCTGGTTACTATCCAGGATGCCTGCAGGCTTCCTGAGGAACATCAGGAACCAGCCTGGAAAAGCTGGAACATGTTTTCTCCTTCTGATTCTTGCTCTCAGGGATTTTTGTGCTCCGCAGAGCACTGCCACAGGCCCCTTAGAGCACTCACCCATTCAGCCTGGGAGGGGACTATAGCCAGAATTAATGAGAGCTCACATTACCATGCTCCTGTGGTTATGGGTAGTGACACAGAAAGGGGCTGGCATAGATAACACAAAACTGGCAGGTTGGGTAAAAGAAAAAAACCAAACATTTGATGATGTTGCTTCCATAGCCCTGCCCTGGCTCAAAAGGCAAGCAGAAACAGCAAAAGAAAGAACTATTAATGAGAAGAATGCCTAAAGTATAAATAAGAAATTGAAGCACACCGGTTCCTGTTCTTCAGAGTGGTTGTAGTTTACAAGCTGAGGGTAAACTGTGTAACATCAGATAGTCTGGAAAACACTGGTTGACAGCATGCCTTTTAGTAGCAGCTTTGACAGCTGCATGTGTGGTGACTCATGGCAAAGAGAAAAGCTTCCCTTCTGCAGGGCTTCACACATCCATCCCCTGGTGAGCCACACACCTACATACGCAACAAGCCCATGGATGGAAGCACTGATTAGCTGCAAAAACAAAGTTTAAAAATTCCCTTGGATACTTGTCTCTGAGGGATAAAGTCTGCACAGCTTAGTCTTTGGCTGCACAGTGAGATGAGGAGGCAGGAGATGAAGAGCACAACCCAAGGTGTCAGAGCCTAGCATGGAGACAACAGTTGGCTCCTGGCAGCTCTGAGCTGAGACCAGGATTATTTTTAGGTGCAGCTGGGCAAAATATTTTCCAGTGAGACTTCACTGTGAATCATTTCGGGTGCTCAGCAAAGCAAAGACTAACACACACACACAGAAAAAAAAAGAAAGCCTATTTATGTTGCGTGTTTTCTAGGATACAAAAATAAAAGTGACGGCCTTGCACAGCATGGGAGTATGATTCAAAGTCAAAGTCCCTGGAGGAGGAGCTGAAATATTCTCACAGCCTCCAGGAGTGAAGCTCTAAGGTACAACTGCATCTTTTGGACATGTCACATCCCAACTCCATAACTGGGTAAGTTCTGCAGCAGTCTTCGCCTGATGGCGTGGTCAGTCTGGAGGTGAAGCATTGTAGCCCAGACCTTAGCATCTTCCCAGTGTTGGCTGCCATGGAGGACTGGAAGTCAGGCTGTAGGGTTGTGCCAGAGCACCCCTGGCAGGGAAGTAGAGATGCCGCCTACAATGCAAACATCTCCATGGGATGGGGTACTGACTTGCAGAAAGTAAAGTGTGCTCACTGCATTCTTTAACTTGATCATAAGTTTTATGTGAATTATGTTCTGTGTGGAGAGGACTGACCACCCTCCAGAGAGCTGCATGGCCAGCCACTCCAGAGGTGAGCAGAGGGAAATGCAGAGTATTCAGATAAAAAGCACAACTGTGTGCTTGGAAGGCCAACAGCTAAAAACCTAAGTTGCACTGTGCAACTAAGGTGGTAGCAAGGGGACAGTGCTGCTCATCATCCCACCCCAGGGGCTGCACTACTCACCCTCGCCGTTGCTGAGGGCCCCGTTCTGCTCGGTGCTTGGAGGGGGCTCTGTAGCTGAACTTGTGATGGAGTGGCTGAACACCTCCTTGTCAGAAGGCTGCAACACAAATCAGTGATATCTAATCACTGTTGAGTTAGAGTAAGTGTTTGCATAAATAGGTAAGTGACAGAGTTTTTTTCTGATCTCAGGAGCTCTGACTCACAGGTATTATTGGCAGGAGAGTCAAACCATGCTGACTATACTCGAAGATTTAGATGCCTGCGTTTACAGATGGTGAAACAAATAAAAGCAAGAATGTCTGGAGTCATCTCCTGTCCTACCATTATGGTAAGAGGCATTACTCATGGCTTCAACCCGTGAGAAGATGGAAGATGACAAAGGGCCCAATGCTCCTGTGCAAACAGAGTGAAGGCAAGGTGGGAGATTTGGAGTACAGTGGTGGCAGGAAGAGCATTCAGAAAGTACAGGTTACTGGGGCTTACAAAAATTCTCATCCTCTTCCGGTTCTGCAACTTTCAATGCTTCTTTTGCTCAACCACCTCTGAATTCCTGAGCTGTTTTCCAGTTTGCATTTTTTTTCCACAAGGAGCTTGGTACAAACCAACCACAAGACAGACACCAATCATCAGAAATGCTTACCACATTCATCAGATTTTCATGATCCCCATTCTGATATTTGGCCTTCTTCTCCCTTAGTGAAAAAGACATATGAACTGTTACTAGTGATGATATTAATGTACAGATGCCAATCATCAATACACACCTTACACACCTGCAGGGAACAAAACTGTGATTCACAGTAATACTGAAAATACAAGAACTGAAAATTATCACAGGGACAGCTAAGATTACCTGTGTAAGGTCACTGTTGAGCTAGGGTGGTGATGAACATATTTGCACATCAACAAACACACACAAACCTTTCACTCATTCAGTGTTGATCACAGTAAGGAATAACTGGTGATAAAATATTATTATCCTCAACTTAATCATATCTGAAATGCTCAAAGATACATGAGATACAGATTTTGGTGACAGATGTCCTAGAGAGTTCCCTGCACTGTGCCAGCAAAAGGTGTTTATCCTATGAAGAATTAGCAAAAGCTCACAAAATCCATCCTAATCCCACTCAGGATACTACTTATAATTAATAATAAACATGAGCAGTTCCAAAACAACCTACAAATTTCATAGCAGCAGAGGCCTTAATTTTAAAATGAATGCTGTTTCACTGGGCACTTTACAGGACTCAAAATATGGAACATGTTTCCAGTTTTTACCACTTTTGGAAATAAAATTCTTATTGTAAAATACTGTCATAAACTGAGTTTAAAATAATAACAATCCTTCCCCTAAATGAAAAGACAAGGAAAAAGATGAGAAAATATTGTCAATATGAAATCTGTGCTTCTTTGTAGGAAGAAATTTTGCATAACTGCATTTATGCATAAACAGCTGCCCTACAGAATGACCTGAAATAATAGATGCTGTGTTCAGACTAACAACAAAGAGCATTACCAGATTGCTTGACAAGGTATCCCTGTAACTGCAAAGACATACTCAGTGGTTTGACTCTGTTATTTTAAAACATATTTCCAGAGAAGCTTCAAGTACAGAAGTGTTACAAGACAAAATGTGGTACCTAAATCCCACTTTTATGGCCTTTAGGATTTTTAAAATAAGTTTTATGCTTCTAAAAAATGGAAACAATACCTACTTCTACTTTTTTACTCAAGTATTATAGGAAACTGTGACAATAGGAAGGTACTGTAATGTCACTTAACAGCTTACAAAAACATTTCTCCTTGATCACATGCAATTGGAAGTCCAAGCTTACACTTTTCAGGGTTTCAACCAGCTTACGGGGGCTGCTATTCCCCATGACTTTTTTCACAACATGAGCATTAGGGAAATCCTGGTAGAAACCAGGGCCTTCTACTGTAGATACAACTTATATCAATATAGCATATTTTATGGCTGTACAGCTTCCTCAGTGCTTGAAATGTTGAATGGCTGAAAGAACATGGTCCTATAGGCATAAGGGTCCGAAATAAAGATTTTGCTGTTGTACTGAGTTATGGATAGTGGTGTTTTTTTCCCCTCATAGATCTGACTGAGCTACACTGGCAAAATGTAGTGATATGGACCACAGTGGTGCCGCTCTCCATTGTGCCACCAGCTTCTTACAGAGAAGAAAATAAGGATAAGGTATGAGAACGAGATACTAATTATTATCACTGTTTGATTCTTACTAATTTTGGTTTGAATGGTATGATCAACTCCCTAGTCTTCAGGATTGGCCAAAGCAAAGTTGTAACACCCAGAAATCATTTTCCTTTCTTTTCTATCTATTTTCTTGGTCCTGTTTGGCCTACCAATTTTCTCAGCACCAGGTTAGCATTGTGATCTGCTAATACTCAGTGTCCACCTGCACTCTGGGATCCATCTGAGGAGAAAGAACCTAGCAAACACAACAGTATTTTTTCCTTCACAGAAAAAAAAAAAATAACATTTCAGCTTTTAGAATGAATAGAACTATTAAAATGTAGGTTTTCTCTGAAAAAAGATTTTGTACAGTGCTTCTTTTATTTCTGTACTTAAGCTCTCAGTATTTCTTGCTCACCAGTTATTAGTAAAGCCATTTCAGCCCCTCCACTATTCGATTCAAGAACTGTAGCTGCTTGCTGAGCTCCTGAGCCTCACCTGTTGCAGCTGGAGCAGAGGAGGATGAGGAAGGTGAGGAACAAGAGTGTTGTCACAGCTGCCAAACTTCCCCACAGGATGATGTGGACCTGTCCGCTGCCTAAGAAACCACCCTCTGGCCCCATGGTACCAGGAGGAGCTGGTGATACTTGGGGATGAAGAAGTTACTCCTTGGAGAGGGCTGGCATCTGTGCTGCATCCACCTTCTGTTTCTGCAGAAAGAAAAAACACCTTTAGAGGTTAATACAAATTTTGATGATAATGAAACTGACAGCTACAAATCTGGAGAGATTTTCAAATCCAGATCTTATAAAAAAGGGTTTCAAGTACAAGCCAGCCAGTCAAAGAGATTTTCAACTCTATTTCTGATGGTGACACAGAACAAACCTTGTCCAGCATTAATGCAAACTGTTACCTATCTACATAATCAACACAAATAAAAGTTAGTACAGTGTCTCTGTACCCATATTTTGAGGAAAATCCTTATAAATTCACTCTAAGTTTATTTTGTGGCAATATTTTTTAACTTCACTGAAAAGTGAGCTTTCAAAACCAACAACTTCTGCAAAGTAAACAACCCAAAAGGAGAGCTACAGCAGGCATTCACCTCCTTCCCTCCCAGCATCTCCTGCCAGTATGGGATTCAGTGCATAAACTTCAGTGACAAAAAACACAGGGAAGTCTTTCAAAGCAATACCCAAAAACCTTTCCTGCAGCAGATCAGATCTAATCTCATTCCCATGTGAAATGTTTATTTTCTTAGTAGTATGTCTGGAGCGTAACTGGACTTTTTCTTGTTGCTTCTTTCCACCTGAGTGTAAGATAAAAACTAATGAGAAAAGCAGACAGAGTGGTTTTTAAGAGCTTGTATGAACACAAGTTTTGCTATAGCACCACAGCTCCTAGTGGAACATCTTGGGTAAGTGGTATTTATAAGTTTTGGTATGCAGTATATTCTAAAATTTTATGTCTAGCTTTAATGCAATACATTGATGCAAAATGTATGTGATGGCAATAATAAAAGGAAGTATTTCATTCTGCACTGCTGAAGATATCAATTTCTCTGTAATTTAAGAATAGGTTATGCAAAGTCTATTTACAGGCCTTCAGCCAGACTTCAAGATTGGTAAACACTGAAATAAAATGCAATGGCTAAGAAATGAGCACTTATTTTCTGGAAATGAAAAAGTAGCACAAATGTAAGACTGAACAATGTCTAAAACCATTAAGACTTACTTTAATTTTATGCATATATTTGCCTATTTTTAAAATATATTAAATATGTAAATTTTTTTCCTCTGGTCCATAAGCAGAAGAAACTTGACTGGGGTAGCTCTTACAAGTAATATTTCTGTTCCTACATAAAATGGACTAATTTGTTTCTACCATGTAGAATCAGACTTCTGGACACCTTACAAAAAAACCTAATTCTTATTATTTTATCCATGGTGGAGAGAAGTTTTTTTTTTTTAATTATTATTTTTTCTCTTTTACATATTAATAGCATTGCAATCACTTCAAATGGGAAACAAATGCAAGATGGAAAGAGTTGCCAATCCTGAAAAGACAAACTTCAAAGGGTAGTTAAATATTTCTAGGTGGGCCAAGTTATAAGAAAGCCAAATAATCTGTAACTTCTCTAAACCCATAAATACACAGGATAGGAAGAGCAGACATCACACACCTTGCCAACAAACAGAAATACCTTACTGGTGCTTACTGGTAGCACCAACACCAAGAGCCCCTGCTCTTTGGGGCCAACTATTGCCAAACAATGCAGTAGTGCTTGAAAAATTAAACATTTAAAAGCAATGGCAGACAACTCTAAAAATAATGAATGTTACAAATGTGACTCTGACACAGCCCTGCTTTGTCCCTGTTTTAAAGCAAAACTCAGGTTATCTTTACACTGAGCCACAGTCATATCACTGACTGTGGAATGGAGAGATCTTGAGAGAAGCTGAACCAGATTTAGGCAGGAGAAAATTTGTTGTAATGTCCACAAGGAACTCTCTAATTGAGGTGCAAGGGTACTGTGCACCAGGATGGATTCCTGTAGAAGTGATGGATAGTCCTCATTCAGAAAACACTATAAAGCACATGGCACTGGCTGCCTAAACTAGATCCAAACCTTTGTTAAGTGTTTTAAATAGAAAATATTTTTCTTTTCAACTCTTATTTTTAAAGAATTTTCAAGGATATTTTCTACCCTTTTAAAGCTTTTTTTAAAAAAAGTAGTATTAGAAGATTTTTCACTTTTTTCCCCTCCACATGCTTTTGTCTTCAGAAAAAACAAATTTTATTCCTTCCCTGGAAAAAGGATAACATGAATATGCAATGTGAAAGAAAAAGAAAATCAAAACACATCTTTTTCCCCCTGCATTTTTGTTGTCTTTTCTTCCTTAGTTTTCCCATGACATAAAAAGAGAAAAGGTAAATGAAAAAGAAACCTTTTTTCTTTTTTCTCTTTATTTCAAATACTGAGCAAAGAAACTATAAGAATAGGGATTTAAAAATATTTTTCTTTTTGTCTTAAAACAGAATCACATGCTTGTTTATTTTTTAAGCAGACACAAGGTTGTGTCAAAAGATATAATTTAAGTATTTCTACTACTAAGTTCATGTTTTTATACCTACTCTGAAGAACAATACTACACTCCTCTCAGAAGACTAAGTAATGTAACAAAAGCCAATACAGTAAGAAAAGTTAATCTTTTATTCTACACATATATCCGTAAGGCTTCTGGCATTTAAATAAAGATAGTATTTGAGTTATAGGAAGGTAATGATGCATGGGGAAAAGCTGCATGTTTGGAGACTGTGGTACAGGGTTGGGATGAACTGAGATTGAGGTTAAAAAGGAATGAGAACAGAGGGAGAGATTCCAGAGAGAGCTACATGTGAGTGTCTGAAGTGAAGTGCAAGACTGAAGCTAGACAGGAAACATCCCACCAGGCAGAAGCCAAATGGAGCAAAGAGAACGACCGAGGTCAGATGTAGTTATTCCACAGCAAAAGAGCAAGAAATCAAATACCAAAGCTTTGACTGTAAGTTCAGAGAAAGAGGTCAAAACAGGTCAGAAAAGTACAGTGGCACTTGGACCAGTGGAGGCAACTGCTGGAGACAGCTCTGCAAGCAGAATAAAAGTCATAAATTGCAACAGATTAACAACAGATGAAGCCCCTCATGAGGGAAGCTGAGCAGGCAAGATGAGACCAGAGACTCCTCTGAGCTCCTTGGATGGCAAGAATTTGGCATTAGAGCTAGAGGATGTAAAACTGCTTGGCATGCAGGAAAACCAGAAGTAAATACATTTATAACACAAAAAAAGCATGCTTGCATTCATCTGCTGTGAACCCTTCTCATGAAGGGTCATCAGAGGGCTTACTTCTACTGTTTAATGCCACCAAAAAGATGAGGCTCATACAGTAATTACTTGGGCTGGTGCCTTTAACACAGAGGAACTTCTGAAATAGTTGAAGCTGGACAATTACCCATCAGCTTGCCTGAGCAGCTGGGAACAGAAGCTGGCAGGGAGATACATCAAAACTACAACTGTCTGGACTGCCTCTGCTTCCACTTGGTGAATGCCTGGACACTCAAACGTTAATTTATACTTAATATAATGACTTTTGGAGCTGCTTCAGAGGCTAGCTGAAAGAGAAACTTATCTGTGAACATGACTGTACAACAACAAGCAGCTCACTTCAAAAAGCTCTTAGCTGACATGGTTAATGCCTGCTTTCCCAGTAAAAAGTGATATTGTGCTGCCCTCTGGTGAATGGTCTGTTCGGGGATTTGTGGCTCTTCTGAGGGTGCTTCTGAATGTAAACCCTGCTGCTAAAGAGGGAGTTTACATGGGGTCTTCACCCTGCTGGGCTCAAAACCAGTCCTACCACTACCCTTGAAAAGCTGTAAGACTTGAATTGTTTAACCTCACAGTGAGGTGCTGCTGAGAGACAACAGCAGTCAATTGCACTGAGCTGTTCTTTTTCTATGTGAAGATCATTTAAGAGGAAGATTTCTTTCATTGTATCCTTTCCACAGAAATCTCCACACCAGTTCCTGGTGATGATGAACTCTAAAATAACAACCAATAGAGACAGGTCTGGAACACCTAGATAAGATCACTCCTTAAATTTCATCTAAGGTAAAATGCAAACAAGAGCTTGGGTTCACATTCCAAAGCCACTATCAGTTAAGAAAACTAATCCTTAGACTATATTGAATAAAATGTCTCCTTGTGGGAACTTTCTCTTGCATTTTAGACATCGATATTTGCAATTAGTGAAACCTATATAACAACTAACGCCTGTAGCCATTTCCTCAAAATTGCACTTTAATGCCCAATTACATTTGTGGTTTCAGAAAGACGGATATTTCGTTGCATGACTCGCAATTTCACAGTGAATAATGTGCTATTTTTCATGCAGCTGTTGCAGGGATAAAGCAGAGCTGAGGCAGTTCAGTCTGAGTCAGTGGTGAGAGGACTGCAAGACGTGCAAGTGCAAATTTTTTTGCCAAACGGAAGAATAAAAAATGTCTCAGTGATGAAGGAGTTTTGAGCATATAAGCACAGACAATTTTAGGGAGCACATGGAGTGACAATTTCAACTAGTGAGGAAAAAGCTTGGATTGAGACCCAAACTCCATTGAAGCCTGGGAATGGACAGATCCAGTGCACTTTGGGTCCAGGATCTGGCCTCTGTTTTTAAAGTAAAGATCTGCCTCATCTTACGCTGCAATGTGTATGGGATCTGCTTTGCAAGAAGCAGATGCCATGCCTGGTGGTCCAGGAGGCCCAGTAGGATATGGCAGAGTGTCACTCTCCCACTGCCTTCCCTTTGGGCTTCTGGGGTTTACATCCACTTATTCAGGTCCTGCTGCAAACCACACTCAGCCCACGCTTTCCAGAGGGGAACGAGCGGGAAAAGCAGACAGCTCCACCTCTCTGCTTTTCTTAATGAATTATAGATGGAGCGTAGGCAAGGGAAGAAATTGTTTTGACAACTGAGCGGCTTTGAATGTGAGAAGCCAAATGCGACAGGACAGGAGGGATTTGGGGAGGGCTGTGGGATCAAGACTCCCTGTCCTAGGCTGCCAGGTTGGTCTCAGCAGGCAGGGGCACTGCCCAGGAGCTTCACATGCTCATTTCTGTGCTCAGCTTCAGGTAACAGGGCTCCTCCTCAGCCTCTTGGTCTCCTCCTGCTCCCTTCTCCTTCCCTCTCCTGCTCCCTGTGCCTGCTGCTAAACTGCAAACTGGATGGGTCAGATCACAGCCTGGAGGATCCCCTGCACCTTAACAGTGCAGACCTGGGAGGGAGAGGGGAAAGCAGGGAAGAAGGATGTAACTTTTACAGAAAATTTTCATTGCTCTGTGGTAGCAAGCCCCTGGAGAGATGCATTAAACCAGAAGATGATGAAGTACAAGATATGTGGAACCACAACCTGAGACAGGGGCTGAGACGTATGAAACCATGTCCTCTTGTCAACATCCAGCTACAAAAGCTGTCACTCAAACACTAATGCAGACCAGAAACCTGGGCAACAACAAACAGGCCATGGTAGAAACAGTTCTGAGCTGTGATCTACACATAGATCCTTTTATTTCCGGTTCCTCCAAATCTTGAGGACAGACTTTTTCTAGGAAGCTGGCATCCTGAAGATGAGGTCCTGTTACCTTACTTACACAAAACCCTCTCTGGCAACTTTAGGCTCAGCTCAGGCATCAGCAGGTGCAGTGTTATCTCCAAGAGCCCAAAGATGAAGCACGTTCTTTTAAAGTGATATCCCCACACCACCCTAAGGATAACACCTGAAAGAAGGGAATTCATTACCACAACTGCTGCATCTACAAGAGTTCACAGAAAACTAGACACTTCATTTAGAGAAGAAGAAGGACATGACAGATGCACTTTACTCATTCCAGAACCCCTTTTTCCATGCCAGGACTGTTTCCTGCATACATGGAAATACCATGCCACTGGCAGGAAAATGCCATTCGTGCTCCTGACAGAAGCTTAAGTGTAGCATTATCATGAACTGGCTTAAAACAAACTCAAGGCACCCTTCCTTCACCCAAAGACCCCTTCTCTAAACCTCTGGATTTGAAATTCAAACTGTTTTCTGACCTTTTCCACCATGTGGTCTCACCATGCTTTAACGGCCGAGCAACTGGAGACACCTCCTGAGACTCCTTTCTGTAGCTCAGCACAGCTGGTGAATTCCTGACAGCATAACCTGATACAGCACTACACCCAAATTTTGTGACACCATCAGGGCTACATTTGTCCCTGTGTGGGCAAAACAACTGGGACAAACTTTTTACAGGTATCTCCTGCTGCAAGTCCTGCCTGCAGAAGCTGATGGTAGTTGTGCTCTGATCACTAAGGTTACATCCACAGCAGTAAGTTAAACATGTTGGGGATGAAGTCTTGTACTGCAGCCAGCTGGCATGGCACAGCCTGAACCCAGACTGTAAAACTTTCTTATTTGCCACAGAATAGTTGTTGTATTCAATTGTCTGCCAGGACTGGTTCCTGACCAGAGCTAATTCCTGGGCTGTGTTTGAGATTAGTTAGGGTAAATGCCATTTGAGTGCAGTCAAAATTATGCTTCAGGCTTTTCTCACCTGGTTAAACCAGATCCTTCCTATCCCAGACTGAGCAGCTGGTAACACTGGGTCCTTTTGATCTTGATCCTCCTGTGCTAGAGCTGTTTCTCTCAGTATTTCTGCACCACAGGACGTGCCCAGCTTCCTACCCATTCCAGCTCCTCTCTTTATTGAGAGAGTACCTAGTATGTAATGAGTACACAATAAATTCAAAACAAAGATGTTGAAATTCTATCAAAAAGAAAATTCAGATAAATTGCAGGCATTGCTACATTAAAATAGATGATACTGTGGAACAGAATGAATACACAAAAATTACTCTTGCTTTAAATTGGTGAAAGATGCATAAAAGCAATTGCTATTAAGTGTTTCTGGAAATAACAGACGACAGGACTGCTGCCTGGTCTGAGGTTCTGCTTAGCGTAACCTCTTCTAACACCACAGTGCCACCAGGATCA
Organism: Calypte anna; assembly: GCF_003957555.1. NCBI lineage: Eukaryota > Metazoa > Chordata > Aves > Apodiformes > Trochilidae > Calypte > Calypte anna. The sequence goes on from NC_044245.1 coordinate 122,799,318, forward strand.
GGATTGTGTAGTTTCTCCAAATGCACTGCAAAGTAGTTTTAAGATCAATATATATTAATTTATTTTTTTTTTACATCTGTGTTGCCTTCTTTCAGCTTTGAGCTTTTTATAAACAGATCTAGTACTGAACTATGCAAACCTGAAGACCAAGATCAACTTCCTCAACAGGCACTTCCTGCATTTCATTTTGGGAGTCCCATGCACTAAATCAGGACAAATCCTTTCCTATGACAGATTAAAGCTCTTCTGGTGCAATTGTGTTTTGAGCCGCTTGGCTTGGCAGCACCCACTTAACAAGAACAGCTAAAAACAGACAGGTCTTATTCCAAGCAGTGAAGAACTGCTGCAGGAGACCAGATGTGCACATAATTAAGGCCTGGTCCTGAAAGTCTGATGCTGGAAGGAATTACTGACACGGACTGCACTGCAGCTGCTGGCTGTCAGACAAGCTTTGCAGAGACTGTGTGTGCCATAAGCCTTCAAAATAGTTCAGGTTTCTGCTTTGTGAAGCAGCAGAATAATGAGGTTCTGAACTAATTCCCCACTGTATCTACTTTTACAGAAACCACAGCTGGCTTATCAAAGGATGTGTGTGCTCTATAATGCAAAAACAGATATAGGACAAAACCAAGAGTCCCAAACCACTGGTCACTTCTAACCCCTTCTAAGTCTTAACATTGCCTGGAGAGAATTAAAGTGTCTCTGAAAACATCCATCTATGGCATTGCAGAAAAATTTAATAAGGCCTTTGCAGCAGTAAATGCTGATCCACATCACAATCTGCATTCACACTCCAATCAATTCATTCATGCCTTGTCAGACCATGTCACCTCAAGGTCAACATATTCAGCGTTGACTTGACTTATCCTTCCACCCTTTCCTCTCTACTCCTGATAGCATTTTAGCAATTCCACACAAGTCCTCATTGCAGGCTGCCTCTCCTCCTCAGAAAGACATTTGGGAAACTGGGAAGAATCTGGACAGTAGTACAAACAACTGAGAATGAAAATTCAAGAGCTTGCTCCAAGGCAGTGGAGTAGTTTCTATTAAAATGGTGGAGACTTTCAGCAAATAAGTGGTATCACTAGTGAGGTTTTCCTAGCAGACCGTAAAACTGGATTTTCAAACAAAAGTGAGCAAAATTGCATGTGAAGATTATTACGTCCCAGTGAAACACAGTCTGAATCCCAGGGTTAATACATATGCATGTTTATGCACCAAACTTGTCACGTAGCTAGCACATTTATTTGCCATCTTCACGAGGGCCTTTCTGTCTATAAACCACACACTTGCACATTTCCACCAAAGGTATCTTCCATTATAAATCAGGTCTTAAGCAAATAGAGTTTTAAACCAGTAACTTAAAGCTCACAAATTCATTCCACGGTGGATAATAATGTTACTCCTGTTTCATTACCAGCAGTACAAAAGCCCACAACACAAGCAGGGAAAAGAGGAGAGATGCAGACACAGCTTGTAAATGCAGAGCATCAGCTGGGCTTGGCCAGCTGCTGAGGAAGAAACCAATAATGAAGTCTCTGTGAAACAGCTTCCAGGAACACCACCACATATTTTCCTCTGGCTTTAGCAGCCAAATAATGACTGTCTCGATTCTGACAGCAGAAAAGCTTTATCTGACAAGTGACCATGCCAAAGATTACAGCTTAATTGTAGCACATTATTCTCTTTCCCACACCCCCACAATATCCCATCTTGCTTTCTGGCTGCAGTGGGGTAATTAGACCACAGTTACTACATACTTTGGAGCATATAGAAATGAAAGCTGCCTTTGTGTTTTCCAGCTCTGACACAACTATTCCTGATAGCTTTGCTTTTCCTGGAACTAGATGCCATTTCATGTTAAACACAGCCTGTTTATTTGCTCTTTGCTGCTTATATAATTCTACCATGCCAAGTCCCCTTTCAGTCTTTGCAGTGCAACATTACAAGCAATCCTTTTGTAAACTCAGGTAATAATAATGGAAACAGAGAAATTTTACCAGACCTGGGAAGGGGACACACATGGAGGTTGTCCTTGTCATTTGACCTAAAAGACTTCTAAAATCCATGGCAATCATATATATTCTTAATCTGGTGTTTGAATGAGGCTCATGAAGTGTAAGAGATAGACAGTACTTTTCCAGAGGCTATTCCAGTTTCCAAAGGACCTTGAACTTATACAAATACAAAAGATTGCAAAATATGCAGCAGCAAAACACAATGCTCTGATTGTCACCAATGAAAAATGCTGCTAAAGTAGAAGTAGGACCTTTTTTTAAAAAAAACCCACAAGACTCCTATTTACACTAGGGTTTAACTTTTTATGTTTATATCTCTAAAAACAGGCTTCTACTCACCCGGATGCTATCTACACGATCCCACTTGAGAGATCTCACCTCTCTTCTCATCACAGGAGAAGGCCAAAGTTTTATTTATAGTAAGACTACCTCTACCTTTACTGAGAATGTCAAAAAATGCCTTGTGTCAAACTGTCAGGACATAGCAGCCTTTTTATGAGCCATGACTGATACCACTCAAAAACTAGGCACACCAAAGTCATTCCAATTTTGAAATACCTAGGCAAAAATAATTTTACATCTAAAAACCCCAAATTACTGAATGCTCGCAAGAGCATATAATCTAAAGCTCCGGAAGATCGAAGTGTTGCAGGGAAGCTAAGTGATGGTCTTTGGAGGTAGAGCACAAATTACATCTGAAGGGTTTGTTATATTTAAGATTAAATAATACTGAAGTAAAAGGAATTAGTGAGAATGTAATATCTTACAGCAAGGCAGGCAGAGTCAGTTGTTTAACTAAGTGACAGACCAAGTTTAAGAAAACAGTGTTCAACTCATAATGTGCTTTGCAAAGGTAAAGAGCTATTTCAAGCTTAAAGTTTTCATTATTCACTCTAACTGTTCAATGAACTGACTTTTTAACATTTTAGCATTTGTATTTTATTAAGAATGTCAGCTTTTCTTAAATATTTGGTGCATGTGTGCAGAGCCTTCATTGCTGGAGACATTCTCTCCTTAAGAGTTTATATTTTACCTGGATAAGACCATGACATCATGTGAGAGAATCCCTGTGTAAATAACCACCTTTTCACGAAAAAAATGTCCAAGACAAAGAAAGATTCAGCAGTTTTTGAGGAGTGCTTTGGCAGAGATGAGAACTGATCCCAAACACCTGGGACAGACACTGTCCTCAGACAGCGCTTCATCTTTGTTTCTCCTTTGATTTGGCACTGCGACCATGTAGTCCTTGAGTGAAGGATTTAACTTTAGTCATCTAAAAGTAATGGAGCCTGGTTGCCTGTATGGTCAGTAAAGACCTAACTTCTGCCTGTGAAGAAAGAAATACCTTCAAAAAGGTGAGACCAGGTATGACCTTTAAAGATGGTCACGAGTCTCTTTTCACAGTTCCATGAATTTTCAGATGCCTCGAATTAAGAGAGGAGATACCTATAAATCACAAACAAAAGCAGATGCACTGCGGAGAAAAGTTTTCAGAAGCACTCCTTCAAGTGTGTGTGGTTGACACATCAGAACAGAAAATGTGGCTAATCCTTTACGTGGTGAGAGCTGTACTGACAGATCAAACTAGGTCTTTTCATACCCTCAGACTGCTGCACCATTTCATTGCAATTTCTTTCTGAGAAAAATTATCATGCTATTTTGTCCTCTTCACTGGGAGCAGAACTTGGGGCAAATGAGCACCAGCACATCCTGCAGCTTCACCTCCCCAGTGAGGTGCAGGCGCTGCCCCTCTTGCCAGCTGGAGCAGTGTCTGGTGGAGAGGCAAAATAAACCCAACTGCTTCCTGCACCCTACACCAACATTCTGTCACATGGTGAATTTTTACCTGCCTGCCCTCTTGCTGGGGAGAGGAAAATAAAAAGCTCTGGGCTTGAATCCGAGGCAGCAGAAACTGATCATGGGTCCTGTGGGAATGATCTACGAGCTGGGTTCTCCCCCACGCACACCCAAACCCCTCATTCCCTCATCATGACACACAGAAAATACGATTATAAGATCTAATGAACTGCAACTAATGTAATTCTGAACGTCTTCACAGCTAATGAAAACCAGGTCTTCCCCTTCTTGATTTAATTGAGATGTTTGGTTTATACACTGTGGGGAAAAAAACCCACTCCATAAAGCTATGTATGCATATTGCATTTACATATCCAGCAAATGCAGTTTGCCTGCCATGGTTTTGGTCTCCTTCTCCTGACTGCTAGATATTTAATGGTTGGAAAATATCTGTGAAGGGAAACAGACTTCAGAAAGTAACTACTTTCTTATCTTGTTTCAAGGGAAATCTCTAGTCTGAATGTCACCTACTAATGACCACTTTGCAATCTGAACTTGATAAAAACATCACATTTCCTCAACATGAATAAAACATGAGCCCTAATAAAAATACACTCCTCTTGCACCTAAGCAAGAATCAGAAGACAGCATTTAGCCTGTAGCTTGTACACTTGAATTTGATGAATAACAAATGACTAAAAAAATATCCTTTTCCCCTCCTTCCTCCAGTCTGTTCCTTTTGCTGCCTGTTGGCATCAGTTTTTCTGCTATTTAAGCATCACTAATGCTTCCAGACTTGCCCTGCCTCTGTGTTTTCCCATGTTCCCCTCTATCATTAGCACCAATGTGCAGCACTGCAGAGAGACTCATCATGCCTCCTGCAAAAAGTTTTGCTACTACTTAGACTTCAGAGCTGCCAAAGCATGACGACAGAGAAGCAACTGCTGGTAGGCAGGAGAAGCAGAGCATTGCATCCCTTCATGAAACTGACAACCAGCCTGGCTTTCTTCTTCCAGGCTTCAGTTTTGTGCTGACTGAAATCATTACTTTTTCCCCAGAGAACCTGGTCTTGTTAAGGTTTTGAAGACAAGGGAGAAGGATAAGACTGGAATTTGATGTAAACCAATACTGGATACAGGATAACTGCTCTCCAGGGACAGGAGAGGCAGTCAAGGCAGACTAGGTAAGAAGAGCAGTCTTACACTGGTGATGTTATGAGGGGATGAGCAGACAGCAAGCTCAAAACCTCAGCTCTGCAGATGAGATCACACTTTGCACACACACACACACACACACACACACACAAAAGCACCCGCTGCCTCCACACTGCATGGCCAGGAAGCCTCCATGTCTGTTGCCTTGCCTCCTTCTGTACCTTCATCCACCCTCAGAGTCCCATTCCTCCTGCCACAGCCACCTCCTCTTTCTTTCTGGAGGCTGTGCTGGTGCTGCCACAGTTCACCTCCAACAGCTCCCATGGCCCCCTGAGCTGTATTCAATTCTATACCCACCTCAAGGCTTAGTTCTTCTAAGCAGGGCACTGCCACTCTTTCCACTAACTGAGTATATCTCATCCTGGGCACCATTTTTTGCTTAGCACCTCCTCCTCCCTAAACTGTTTTTGTTTAACAATATACTAGTCAAACTCCTTATAAAATGGCTTGCACTGGTATTAACAACTATTCATTACTTTGGTTATGATTAGGATGCCCAAGTGATGAGAAAAGGCAGGGAATGTCAGAAATACAAAGAAATACATGAAAACACACTCTTAGAAAGAGGATGAAACAACAGGAATTAAGTAATAGGAGTGCTTGCCTACAACCGTGATAAATAACAGTAAGTAACATCCAAGACACTAACATATATATGAATATTAGGCATCATCTCAAGAACATAATTAGCTACAACATCCCCTCTGCCCTGTCCCCCAGCCATTTCAACAGTTAATCGACTTTTACAATTTACCATCACATCACTATTACAATGCCCTGTTCAGGTCTGATTTTCCTTCACCAAGCACTCTGGGGTTCATCCACTTTATCTTCATTTCTTGAGAAATCTTCCATGCTCAGGCTTGCTGTAATACCATCCTGAACATGGCTCATTTTAAAGGAAAACCTAACACTATATGGCAAACAAACCTCTTTTTATCCTTTTCCATCGCTTAGGGTGACAGTTTTATTGTAAAGCAATCAGATTCTGCAGAACCAAACTGTTTTCAGAGAAACCACTCACACATCAGGAGGCTGACCATTAGTTACTGAAAGCTGAAACACAGGTGAATTTGATGGCAGCAATAGTATATTAATTTTTCCATTTTTTAAAAAGATTTTCTCAATTGTGATGAACAGCAGGCTAAGTGCCTGAAGAGAAGAGGTCATCCAGCTCTGAATTTACTTGGACACAATATCAAACTGATGCTCTTATTTCAGAAAAACAACCATTCCATCCTCTTGGAGAACCCTTTTTAAATTTTCAGTTGACTTGTGACACAACCACAGACCTTACTTTGGGGCAGCTGCTAAACTACTTGCTTTGCTCTCTGTTTCTGTGAGTTATTCAACCAACAGGAGAAATGCAAGACTGAGTTTAGCTGGAAGAAAGCAAAAACAACAAAGCCTCATCACTCTCTTTACCCCAGTTTCACAGCCTAAAAATATCAGAAAGGAGCTAATAGATAATATGTGAGCAAAAAGGAGAACCTAGATTCGTGAGGGATAATTTATTCTTAGAAAATCCTTAATTTTGAAATGGTTACACAGGGGCATGCACTGACCCAAATAGACCATGGCTCCGATCATTCCCTTGTGCCTGCAAACAGATAAAACGCTGACGTGTACCAAAATGGTTTGGGGCAAAGAAGCAAGCAAAATCTGCACGCAAACTGCCAAAAAAAGAAAAATTGCAGCAGCTGGTACACAACTGCTAATAGGCAAAGGCAGCCCTGCTGGCAAACACAAGCAAAGGGAAAACAAGGAAAAGGCAAAATGATGACTGAAAATTCAAAGTTCCTTCCAAATGGATGGGGAAAACAAGGCAGTTATCTACTGCTGCCTCAGAAGGACAGTAATTTGATTCATTTCTGGACTCCAAATTTATTCCACTGTGCTAGTACTGCCAAGTGATCAAGCCTCAGGAACACTGATTTCTCCCTGGTGCAGCTTTCTGACTTGGCTTGATTGCCCACATTGCTGTTCTGTGGCTCTGCAGATGACACTGGAGGACTGGGAGACCATGGGTCAAACCCACAGTGCTGAGTAACAGAGCACAGCACTGCAATAATACAGGCAGCAACTACAGTTTTCCCTCCTTTCTTTCTCTCAGCTCTTCCAAAGTTTCTTCATTTTCTATCAACAAAGACCCAGGTGCACTGCAGGCCCAGTGAAATGTCTCAAGTGTGACGTGACAGGTAGGAGTCAGCTACCCATCATGAGAGGTGCAAGATGCCCAAATGTCTATGAGTGACTGACGTGTCTGAGTTCCAGGCTCTACCAGGCAAGGAAGGCTGGCAAGGGATGCAGCTGACTGGCCCATGGAGAAGCTATTCAGTTGCCTAAATACTGGCAGCTAGGATCACTTGAGTTGTTTGAGGACATCCAAGCTATCTGGATGTCTATGCATGGAAATGAACAGCTTGATACAGGAACTGCAGAAGCTTTGTGCCAGTCTGGAGAGGCAGCTGGAGGCCAAGAGGCATAGCCTGTGGCATTTAAAACAGCATTCAATGCCCTCTCTTTAAGCAGTTGAAACCTGAAGCTGGATGTGGTTGGCAGACATAGCACTGGACCTACAGAAATCCCATGATTCTAAAACACTGATTAGAGACTAAGAACAATGACCCAGAACCTCTCAAATTGCATGAGCTGCTTCTGGGTGGGCAACTGACAGGGGCCCTGATCACCACTGACTGCAAGAGGGTCTGAAGGTGCTTTGCATGTACTTGCCTAAATTTCGGAGCTTTCATTTGCACTTCAATCTCATACAGTTGTGCTTAATCATTACACAGACACAAGTGTTTTCCTCTACAATCCTTTGCTACACAAAACTGAAAGCTTTTAGTGCTAAATCCTTCCCAGAAATCCTTAACAATTTCTACAGGAATGAAACATTGTTGTTTAGTACCAGAAAAACACTTTTCTCCATGCAGAACACCACCAGTTCACCACACTCCTTCTACCTGGCAGGACAAAAGATGAATGTCCAGATTTTCAGAAACTACCACAGACCTTGTAACATTTGATTATATCTTATAATTATTATCTGATGGCACTTAGGACTCTGGGTAGAGAAGAAAAGAAGCAAATAAAATCACATGAATTTAGTTGTATGAATATTTAAGATCCCTCTGCTGGAGCATCAATGCGTGGGCTCACATCAACATTACATTAAAAGTCCCTACTTAGCTACAGAATGCATGTGTAAGCACAAGATTAGCAAACAACCACCAAAAGACCCATATTCAGGAAAAAAAATACACTCTTCTCTCTTCATGAACATTTTTAAACAAAGTGTTCGTTTCCCAGTAATTTTTCCCCATTAAATTTTTATGTTACTGCAAAGTGATAGGTATGCAGGCAATTTCTGCTCCAATTCTGTTCCCAGTAGCCCTTATATAATAACTGCAGGCACAATGGTGTCCCCACTATGGAATTACATGCAATTCTAGGTTTCTTTTCACTTAATGCAACATTAACACATACATCCACATCCTAAAATATTAAACCTGCATTAGAGACAACTCTTTTCCCAGCAAATTTACATAAAAGTAGAATAACTAATAAAGCCTTTTATTACCCTGTTAGAGACCAGCAACATTTATAAAGCTCCAAGAAAACGCAAAGCCCTTAAGAAAAACACAAAAGTATTCAACAGAAACTTTCCAGCAATTTCAAAAATTCTAAGTCAAGTCATAGACTTCTTTTGTGGCAATTCTCACTTTGTCCTTAATACTGGTGTGCTACAGAAAAATAGCTGAAGTGTCCTGCAGTTAGTGCTAAGCATTAGTTACTATTTAGTGAAAGAAAGTTGAGACTTAACTATCAGCCTTCAGTGTAAATCTGCTGAGACTGAGTCTCTTCCCAGAGTAAATGTAATATATTTCTGTAAATAGATGGGATATAAATAAAGTAGGGGCTCTGTAGAGTTTAAAACAGGAATTGCCACTTGATTAACAGGCTTATGGAAATGTTACTTAGAAGTAGTTGCTTTAAAGTCTCAGCAGTCTGGTCCTGATGCCTGTTGTGTAAAACCATCTGCTGAACAGACAAAATCGATCCCTGAGTGTGTCCTGCTTGGTTTGTAAATTTACCTACTGTGACTAAGCACATAACTCATTATTAAAAACAGTTAGACCTGGTCTTTCCTGAGGGTAAACTAATGTTTCTCATAATCCTTAAAAAACCCACACAAAAAGAGATAAGGAATAGGTAAAGCATTTAAATAAGAGCTGTTATTTGACAAGCTTACTCTCATGGCCTGAATCAACATGCAAACATGGACTCCAAATCATCTTCATGAGATAATTATAGTTCATAATTGGCACTTCTAAAGTGTTTTCATAGAGCTGTGCAAATATTGACTAATTAGCCACACCAGAATCCTGTGGGGTAGGTGAGCAAGTGTACTAACTTCCTTTAATATCCAAGCAAATTGCTGAGATGAAAAAATCCAAACCCTGCATATCCGAGGGGCTTGGAAGGTGGGGAGGGTCCAGCTCCTGTCCCTTGCCCATCCCATGTTACTCTGTCTGCCAGCATCTTTTCTGGTCCTCTCTTCCAGAGAGAGAATGAACTGAACTCTACGTTAGCAGAGCTCTAGAAATAGTGACCAAACCTTTGCTCGTTCTCTAAGGTCCCATTAAATCAAAGGTCTAGATATTCAAATGTCAAAATAGTGCCTGAGGTTTTGATTCAGGTACATGCAGTATTTACATGAGGATAGCAGCCTCTTCTGCTGAGTAACACTCAAAAAACCATGTACTGCACTAGTATGGCTTACTGCCAGGGAAAGAAAAAAAATTACACAGGTACTTGTGACTAAATAGTAGAAAAAGAGCTCTACATGTATGGAGTAAGATAATAATAAATTAGAGAAATATTATCTACTGTATACCCACAATGAAGGGTGAAGAAAGTGTGGAAGTCCCATTAGAGCCTCCCTCACCTGACTATTTTATCAGGTAATCAAGCATGGAAGGCAAGCAACATCATTTGTTGTAGAATGCTCTCGAATGCTCCTGAAAAGGTAGGGGGTGTGACCCCTTTGCCGTGCCCATCCCCATGTTTGAGGAACCAATTCAATCGGCCCATAATCCTGTGCTACCTGCACCAGGGATTCGCTGTGCTACAGGTAAACACACTGGGTGTCCAATAATACGTTGTGTTGGTGTGTGGTGGCGGGGACATGGTCACAGAAACACTGTACAAGTAAAAGTTACTGTGCAATAAAGTTGAAGCTTGTTTATCGACCATATTGGTTGCATTAGTTTTCCCTCACCGTCTCCAACAATCATTGGTCTCAAAAAAAGGTCTGAAAACAGAGTGAAGACCCTTGGAAGTCACAGCATCTGGAAAGTCAAATATACCACTGCTTATTTCAGTTCAGTTGCTGTGAATATCTTAGCATTTTGTCCCCATTCAATCCACCTCTTGAATTAAATTGCCCTAAGGAAAGCAATGATTAGTCAGTAGTGTCTCAGGTTTTCTGGTTTTAACCAGCAAACGCTAACGATGGCTGTATTCCAGAGTTTGTTATTAATCACTACATTCAAGGGTGACAAACAGGTCTTTTCCAAACTGTATTATTACAAGCTTGCAACCTATACAATATACCTGCACAATATGAATAATTTTTATTTGGTGTAATCCTGCTTTGTCTGTTGAAGCCACTGGATATATGTTGTGTCTAATGTCAGCAACAATCTCTTTAGGGCACAGATTGTGTTCCTGTGGTTTTGTAAAGCCTCATTCATAGTTATAATGCCATATAAATTAAATAAATAAGGATCTGAGGGAATTTATTCTCCGTTTATCAGGAATTCGCAAGTGAGGCTTTACATATTTTTAATGCATTTCATTAAGATAATATCTTCCAGAGATCTAGTTCACTTCTGTTGTTTAGAAAATGGGAAATGGCTTTTAATTTAACTGCTGCGACCATCTAGGTAAAAATAATAACAGATCAAATCAAGTCAGTCCAGTGATGAGTTGAATACTAAATCCAGTGTTATACCACTCTGAAGTGAATATTCATGTGGAACAAGAAGCAGGGTTTCATCCCTGATATAAAGCACTAACATGATATTTTAACTGCTGCATTAGTTATCTACATTGGGCAAGGCTAGACAAAACAAATCGTAGGAACTGAACAGAACTGGATGCTCTACTGAGCAAAACTCATCAAAAAATGCCCAAACCCAAGGAATTCAGATTAAGTGGCTCAGGCTGCAATACAATAAAAGAGAGAAAAGGGCTTCTGTGCTTGTGGTTTGTAGTGGTAGAAATAACAAATATGGAGAAACAGTATGACAAAAATTGCTAACATGTTCTAAATTTGGCACTCCTGGCCATTTGTCCCCCAAATGCTGGAGAAGGGGCTGGGGAACATGGCCACAGAAATGTATTGTCAGTAGTAACATAGAAGAGTCATAAAACCAAGCAAGTTGTTGATAAGGCTCCATATGCTACATTTTTTTTTCTCTTCAGGAGGAAAAGACAAAAGAAAACAGCAATTTGTATCTCTACATAGAAAGGAGTTAATGAAAACATGCATTCAGCCTGTTCTGAGGCTTTGATGAGCATCTCAGAGGACCTCAGGAGACCCCTGGGCTCTCGCACCTGGAGCTGGCAAGTGGCTTTGTTCTGAAAGAATAAAAATCATAGAGTAGGGCAAATGCCTCTTTTCAGGTACACTGGACTTCATCTACAGTAGGTAAAACACAGCAATACTGGTAAAATGAGTCATTGGTGTTATTAGGAAGGTGAATTGTCCTGGCCAGCCTTCTGTCCTTAGAGCTGTGCAACTTCACAAGCCTGTAAGGTGAGAGTTTGGTCCCTATGCCCAGAGTGTGTAATTACAGACATTTCCCATCCTTCAAGATGTCAAGCCCAAGTCATCACATCCATAATTTTTGTAGCTTTTCTTTTTGGTTGTTAACCTAAAACCTGTAAAAGGAACAACGTGTAAGGTCATGTCTGCACACTGGGATGGAAAATGCCTCCATTTGCACAGAGTTAATAACATGTCCTAAAATGTCCATTCACTCTCAAAAGACATTAGCATCTATTAGCAGCTGCACATCCTCTGAGTGCAGATGAGTGCTGGGAAGAGGTACTGAAAGGCTTTGTCCTAGAATTACATGTCACTGCTTCACATGTGATGAGAGGAAATTATTTTAATTGCCCATATCAGTCCAGAACTGAAGTGGTCCTATATTGGTCTCTATCTTGGTACAAGTAGTGTGAACGCCTTTCTTTGCTCAGTGTTGCTTGAGTAGAACATGTACACAGCTGAATGTCTAGAAAGACTCACCACTTAATAAACCGAAATAAAATTGTTCCAATAAAATAGCTTTGCAAACCACTAGCTAGTAATGATAGTTTTTGATCCCAAGTCTTACATACAAAGATCTGATTTCTTGGAAGTAGAAGCACTGCAAGAACATGGACTGTTTTTTGTTTTGTTTTGTTTTTTTCAGATGAATGTTACATTTCAAATGTCACAAACCATATTAAATACATTCAAAACTGGCTCTGGGATTTAAAGAAAAAAAAAACCACTTACACTGTCATAGGAAGGTTGGTGGTGATCCCAGTGCTTATGAGCATGAGAGAAATACGTGATTTTTTTTTTTAAGCATCATTATCTAGTGGCCTTGAGTGCTAAACAAAACAAGGACTATAATGCCTACTTTAATGGGGTTTGTCTCAGTAATGCTCCTAAATGGAATAAACTACATTAAACTCAGGCAAGCTACAAAGAGAGATAAATGGCAAAACAATACACAGAAACCCTAAAGATTCTTTTAATCTATTGTTAACTGGGTTACCACCCACGGCATTCACAGTTAACTGTGGTTTTGTAATCCATTGCTGAATTTTACAAATAAAATAGAAATGTTGTTGTCCTTCTGTTTAAAACAACAAATTAAATACAGCCTGAATTAAGCTCCAGAATGGCTGGCTTGGCAAATACTGTGCTAGAACTGGCTGGGCACTTATTTTCTTCTTTAAAAATAAGGACAGCATCTCCCCTGCAGTTTTTCCTTAAAGTATACAGAGGGAATCTCACCTTGCTGAGATAGTCCTGCACATAAGCTGAGCCTTTGCACAATACAAGAAGGATGCCCTGGGCAAACCAAAGACCTCACATGCTCCCTCACTGATCACTGCCATTCCCCATGGCTCCCGTGCTGCAGGGACAGATGGAAACAGATCTCAGTAGGCTTCAGACTGTCTGCTTAAGGGAAGGGGCACTGAATACTAGGAAGATTAATTCATTGCTGTTGTCCTCCTCCTTGTTCCTTTGTCCTCGCTCATGTCTCTTCTGCATATGCTGTCCCAGCGTGTAGCCACACTGAATTTCTTTAGCTTGATATCCCAGGTGATAAGCTAAATTTAAATCCCTCAAAAGCAATAAAATAGGTTTTCTGTTTTGCTGTATCTGTTTTGCTGTTTCTCTCACACTGAGATGGGACAATGCTCTGCAGCTGAAGAGGAATGCAGACTATAGGATTTTGGGCAGACCCTGAAGCAAAAGGAGACAGTTTACAGGTGAAATGACAACCAAGATTTAGAGGTGATGAAGCTTTTATGAGGAAAGAGTGAAATGTTTCCAGGAGTCCAGTCTTGGAAAGAGGAATTAACTCTTTGTTCATGATGTACACAAAATGTATAATCACGCACCTTATCCTGAGGTAATTTTCAGTAAAGGTTTTTAAAAATTGAAGCTGTAGCTTAAGAAACATGTAATTCATTCTGTAGTTAATTGGTTCCCCTCAGTCCTATATAGAAAAAAATTCCGGTGGTTTGTACTGCTTTTGTAAAAGGCTTGCTCTCCTGCTCTCAAGGGACTGTGAAAGGTCAATGGTGCTGAATATACATGATTTATAAAGTACTCTGGGATGACAGGTGCTGTGTAAATGTAAAATATTATTAGAGCATACTCTCCTTAATTGACACATTCTAAGATGGAACTGGCTGTGCCACAATAGCAGAACTAAGAAACTGAGTTTGTCTGATGACAGAGGATTGTCCCACACTACCAAGGACCTACAGTATCTCATGGGCAAATTTACACAGTGCTGAAAGTTATTGCATTTCATCTGGAAGAGGTGATATGTAGATATGAATTTGAAGATCATAGAATCATAGAAAATAAGGGGTTGGAACGGACCTCGAAAGATCATCTAGTCCAACTCCTCCTGCCAAAGCAGGGTCACCTACAGCAGGTCACACAGAAATGCATCCCAGTGGGCTTTGAATGTGTCCAGGGAAAGAGACCCCACAACCTCCCTGGGCAGGCTGTTCCAGTGCCCTGTCACCCTCATAGTGAAAAAATTCTACCTTATATTTATACAGAACCTCCTATGCTCCAGTTTATAACCATTGTCCCTTGCCCTATTGTTATGTTATATAGAAATTACCAAGTAGGCAAAGATCACAGATTACTCCGTACCATGATGAAAAAGTGGCTTCAGAGGAAGCTGTAGGCACAGGAGATCCTACGAAGCCCACTCACCTTCCACAGAAACTCTGCCTTACACAAGCTGGTTCTCAAGAGTATGCCAGAGATGCTTGGCATGCCATGGTCCTCATGTGCTTTGCAAAGCCACCCTCAGGTGGCACTTTCAAACTCAAAATCATTAATCCTGTTTATTCCTGACTTTGATGGAGGCTTCCAAGTACCCCTTGCAGTGAACCTTGAGATTTTTTTCCTTACACCTATATCCAAAGAAGTTCCATAAAAAACAGTCTCTCACTGAACTGAGTGAGAATGAGCCTGACTGGACTGTAAGTCCCATCCCCTCTCAGGGAAGCATAAATTATACTTTCACCTCACTTTTTGGGACTGATTCCAATTTCTCTCTTTCATCTGACCACAATGGTCTATACTTTAACACAGAAATAAATAATCATTTTGAAGTAGATTTTAAAGTATTTTAACAGCTGGGGCAACGACATTAGTACTCCACTTTACCGTAAATGGAAAAACTCCCATTCCCCCTCCCAAACAAAGACAGAGATTGCAGATCATATTCTGAATTCTTTTCAAAACCTAGGCCAAAAGATCTTACCAGCACAGTCTGTTCCCCTTCACATTATTATTCCCACTCTCACAGATTCTTTTATCTAATTCCCTCTCTCCCTGAAGTTTACACAGTCATTCCAAACATTTTTCAACTGCATTTCTCTTCCCTCCTCTTAAATTCACTATCTCTTACCAGCTATCTAAAACCCTTCTTCAACTAATGCTGTTTGCTTTTAGAAAAAAAATGCTATGAACAAAGTAATCCTTTTCTACCTTTTCTCCTGTGCTAAACCAAGCCATTTTAGATCCTTTTTGGGGGAAAAAAAATAAAACAACCAAACAACCAACAAAAACGCAAAAAACCAAAAAACCCAAAACCAACCAAACAAAAGAACAATCCACAAAAAAGAAAAGAACAAAAAACCCCAAAACCAAACAAAAGCCACAAAATCCCACAATACAGCACTTTATCAGAGCTTTCTACTCCTTAAGGGGAAAAAATAAAGCTCTTTTGAATGTATTTATGTTTTCCCATGTAAATTGATACATTTGTCTGTCTGGGAGGTAAAGAAGACTTGGATTACTTATATTCAAGAGAGTGCTTACATGAATTTATTGCATACAATTATTGATTTTCTAGAAAGATAAGGTTTATTCAAGGCTAACACTAATCTATACAAAAGACTTCTCATACACACAAAAAAGGCTCTTAATTTCCTCTGTACTGAAAAAATGCTATTGTATTTCTCTCTGATGACTTAAGTATTTGTTTTTTTCTCCCTTTTTTTAGGTACTTTTATTACATTTGCTTATGTGGCTACAGCTACAATGCTGCAGCAATGTCAGACAACGACACTCTTAGGTTACATTATGCATGATTAATCTGTACTCTGACTGAAAGCATTTATCATCTGGGGATTACCCTTCCAATTTGTCTTATCCCTGTGTTTCTAGTTGTCCCTTCCTAACAAGGAGAATGACAAAAATTAGTATGAGTTTTTAACCTAGGGAATGACATTTTTAGCTCTGAGGCCTATGTGTAAATGTAAATTTCCAGCTGTTAGAACAAAGAAGTAGCAAATGGGAGGCAGATTATAATGTATGGCCCATTGTTGGTAATACAAGCAAAAATCAACTTTAAAAACCCCTCAGCTATTCCAGTAATGAACACTTACTTGCTTGGGCATTTACATAGACCTGTGCCTACAGAAACAAGATCCTACCAGCTTCCTGCAATCCATGGAGTCTACTCAAATCCTCCATGTTGTTTCTTCCTCTTCTGATATTAACTATCCACAAGCTAGAACATATATTCCATTAAATACTCTTCACGTGTTTCTTCTGCTTAGCAATCTGATGAACACCCAAAGACCATTTAGAGTCTCTTCTTTGTAGCATCTACTACACAATAAAGTCAAGCGCCATCTGGAGCAATATGGACTCTATGCTCTAGAACTTTTTTCAGGACAATACTCAGCACTATAAGTTAAATCCAGTTTCTGGTTTATCTCAAGTACCACTTAGACCCTAAGTCTTCAAGCCTTTATGAAGCCAGTGCAAGCAGAGCTAACAAGGGACAGTTCTGAGCTCCCTAAGATTTCTGCTTTCCTTTGAACCCACCAGCTGCAAGCCCTAGAGCATACATGCAAGTAAGATAAGGTGCTTCTTTCTGTCTAGTATCTTTGTTGCTTCTACTATCTTATAACCATTGGAAACTTCTGAATTAACTGTCCTGGCACAGTGAACCAGAGGCATCAAGAAGCATGGATATTCAGAGCATAATTAAGACTTTAAATTCTCATTCAGGGTCTCCAGCCTTTCTCCAGCTCTTACCATCTCACGACTCTCATCTTCACATCATCCTACACATGGACCTCAGATTTCCATGAATCCTGAAAGTCCTTCCTTCTAATGTTAATCCAGCAGCAACTTCGATTGCCTTGTGTCAGGCTCATTTGTGTTTGTAATTCCTTTCACACTAGGCAATTCATTAAGGGCTCTGTTTTGATTACCAAAATGTGTGAACACAATTTTGTATCTCATCTATGCAGGGTCACTCTTATGTCAGCTCATTTTTGACTCTGACAGTCTTTTCCCATCCTAAAGGCAAAAATCAGTGTTTACATTTGGTTAGTTAAAATATTTACATTGCACATTCAAATGATGCCTTTTCCCATTGACAGGGCTCTCTGTGGTATTTCCTTCTGTACCTACTATGCAGCGGAAACAGATGATCAAGATGAATATTCTGAGTGTCTCTAAACAAGCAGATTAAGGAAACCAGCAGCACAGCCACCCTTCACTAACACTGCTGGACTCTGTAGTAGCCACACGGGCTGTGTAATTTGCCCACCATAGCATCAAAGCCTGTCTTTTAGGCCCTCAAATCAGAAAAACTAGATAATTTCTAGTCATTCTGCATTTCAAATAGATTCTTCCTCTATTGGCTGTTTATAATCTCACTTGGGGTTTGAGGTAGACTAATACACTAAAGGTTGTGGGAGAGGAGGTAAGAATGATGCTGCTTGCTGCTCACCAGACTGCCTGCAGATAAAAGCTTCCAGCACCATGTGTTTAAGAGGTGTGGATATGATGGAGGCTGCAACCCAGCATAATAAGAGAGAAGTTGAGAAGTAAAGTTGACCCTTCTCCTGCCAAGGAAAAGGGAAGGACACAGAGTTTTGGTATTTGCAGGAATCAGAAAACACACTGGACTCTCCTTCTTAAAACTTCAAAGTTGAATAGAATACTGTAGGTGATGCTGAACAGGGACCTGCTGCACCACAAGGTACACCAGGGACACAGCATGATCCTTTCCCTAAAGGGACTGTTTGAGGCTCGCAGGAGAGAAAGAATAAGCATATACACTTCACATAGTAGTCAAATTCAACATGACTTAAGACATCATCATCTGCACAGTAAACGTTTTGCTCGTGTACTTTTACTACCAGAAGAACCACCATATGCAAGTCCTTCTGAGAAGAAATCAGATGCAGAATGAAGCAACTTGTCACGTGGGAGCCCCATAGAAATGCAAAATTGGGAAGAACCTAAAAAAGCCAGTTACCAGTGGGGATATTCCTTACCTTACAGCACCCTCCACGCAGATCTTCATACAGGCTCTTCCAGTGAGGAAGCAAAATCTGTGCTGAAAAGAAACGATGAAGGGCCAGTTAAGAAGTTATTTGCAAAGGCACTGCCTGTCGTCCACCACAAATTCGGCTGCATCTTTTTGTTTACAGAAACATATACAATAGATGAAAGCTGTGTAAGCAAAAGCTATCTATTTTAAATTGACCATGTCCACTTAGTGTCATATACTCCAGAGGAAATGGGTTGTAAAAGTCACTCTATAAATGAGGCATGAAGCATTTAGCAAACAAACTTTAAACAGGATAATTTTATGGGTGGGAGAGGGATTTGCTCCACTTTATTAAATGAACAACGAATGAAACTTTGTGTTTGTCAGTTAGAAGAGAGCAGTAAAAGTAAAGTAAGAAGCTGTAAACCACTGCAAGCCAGTGCACACAGAACAATAAATGCCCCATTTTGATTTAAGGCAAACCCACGTATATCTACATGTATTTTTATTTCTTGATAAGAATGCCTATTGTAAAGCATTCACTTTTATTATTCTGGTTCTACTTATTTGTCTCTGAAGGCAAACTCTGATTTGGTACTTCCACACTTCTGGTCCCTGGCAAGCACAAGAAAATCATTCAGATGCACAGAATGTAATCTAGGGTCTTACTTCTCGCTCTCCTGGGAGTAATGACCATAAATATCTCTCATTTAACAGATTAAAAAAAATAATAAATGGGTCTACACATGCTTATTATTCCTTTAAAATATCCTTCTTTACAGTGTAGCAGGTGTTGTCTGGAAGGTGTCCTCCTGATGAGCTTAACAGAGCACTGTTAAGATGTTGATGCCCCACTGGCAAGACACGTGGTCCAGCCTCACCCCCCCAAGTCATGTTGTCTGGCCGAGGACCCCTCTTTCAGGGAGGAGGGGCACATGGGCAAAGCCCCTGTGAGGGCAGGAAACAGGCTCACTGCCTCCCCATGAGGTGCCCAACGTGGCCCCAGCACCGAGCAGCATGGGGGGGTCTGCATGTGGACTGATAAGCAGAGCAGACACACCAGCACAAAGGAAATGGCACGAAGGCTGAGGGCCAGGATAAACCCAGGTAACTCATTCTGAGCGAGCAGCTATACAGCTGCCTCATGGTTTGCCAAAGCTTCCCCAGCTTGCAGCTCCTGGCCCTGGCTGGCTGGCTAGCAAAACCCCACCAGTTTTGGCAGGGTGACATCCAGCACGATGGGCAGCGGCTGCCGCTGCCACCAGCAGGATGTTTTCCAGAGTTCCTCCTACAAGGCAATGTGTTTATTCTTCGAAACATTTGCTCCCTAAAGATTAAAACTGAACAGAAGCACAAAGGCACTGTGTGTCCTCTGGGGCTGCTACACGCCACCGGGCAAAACAGGAGGTACGAGCTGTGTTCTCCTGAATTACACAAGAGAAACAGTGCTGCTACATGCACATGCTGGCAGAAGAGAGCAAGGTCCTCCAGAGCACTAAAGACACCCTCCTCTGTTTTATTTCCCTTTAGAAAAAAATCACCACTACGCTACCTCTCTTCCCCCTCCATTACCTCGTATGTTTCAAAAGCCACTTGTGACATTAAATAGCCAAATCTGGAGCTGTGCTTGAGGAACCCAAGCACAACCCTGAAAATGCATCAGTCTGGGCACACAACATGAACCCACAGCTACAAGGAATGCACTTTTAAGTTCATTATCACCCTCAAATAGCAGTACAAACTCTCAAAAATACACTTAACCATTACAAGGGACAGACAGCAAGAAAAACAGCAAAGAGACCTGGAGACATGCTTGGACAAAATTTATCTTTACTTCAGAACTAGAAAAATAACTGTAAGTTAAAAACTAAAAAAATCACTGAATTAATAAGAACACAGGAGAAGAATCTCCATGACATAAAATCTGTTTGGCAAAGTCTGTGCAATCTTACTTATTACAAAGAGGCTGAGAAAATAAACGCAACAACAATTTTTCTTTCTGCTGAGGCATGTGGAACAAATGTTATTTTTTTACCACTGTACAGGCTGTTTTCTACCCCAGAGAGTACCTGCAGGGCAGAGGAACTGTCTCTGGTAATAGAAAGACTTACCTTGCCTAATGGCTACACATTAATGTATTTTTATTAGTAAAATCAATTTAATATTACATACACATAGTCATTTCTGGTTTAAAAAGTCAGAAAGCTGGAGAAGGAGATTAAATGGTCTTCTCTTCCTTTGATGGGAATACATACAGATCTTCTCATTACTTGAAAGGCAAACTAAACCTGCATACTGGGGAAAGGAATAACTTCAGTAACCCTCAGCTGCAGCACGATGCCACCACGAAGCTTTACTCTCCCGAGGAGTACAGCAGACTTCACAACTTCTCCTCTGCTTTTATCACCCAGAATTTGCACGAACAACCGAACAGCAGCAACCACTACCGTGCTAGGATGAAGCTAAAACCCCTACCTCTGGTTAAGAACTCCTCTTTGTGCCGGCCCCCGTTTGCATTGTGCAGAAGACACCAAGAAAAGCCATCGAGGATGGGTGAGGGGTGTCTGAGACTCCCTCCTGTTAATGCAGCCCTAAGAGTTTCTCGCCCCTGTCCTCGGCCGCCGGTGGATTCCGTATGCGCGGCGCAGACCCCCACCTCCTCCGGCTGCCAAGGCGGCCACAGCCTGCGAACAATGCAGCCTCTGTCAGCCCGCCCAAGGAAGGCTGGCACAAAGGCACGCTCGTCTACAGACCCACACTTTTTTAAAAAAAATTCTTCTTCTTGAAGTAGGGGCTGAGGAGAACGGCTGGGAGCAAAACGCTGAGACTTGCGCTTCCCCACGTTCAGGAGGGGGAAGACGGTGCCGGCGCAGGACAGGCAACCCCGGTGCCTCGGGGAGGAGGCGAAACGTGCGGTGGTGTGAGTGCTCCCGGTCCCGCTTCGCGCTTTTTCCTTCCAGATCCGTGGGTGGCTGTGTGAGCAAGCAGCCGAAACAGGGGAGGAGTTGCACAAAACACAGTTGAAGCCCTGTCTGCCTTTTCGAGAGCAGGACTGAGAGGCGAAATCGCAGCGCGACGACCCCGCAGCGTGCCTTACCTATCCCACCTGCCACCTCTTGCCCTCCCACACCCCCTGGGGAAGCTCCTTCCTTGCTAAGGAGCTATCCCTGGAATGGACCACGGACGCGGCGACTGCTCCAAAACCACACTCCGGGGAGCCTCCGAGCACGCTGGCTGTTGGGTCTCTCCCCATGGCATTACTGGTTTAATTTTCAAGAAGGCACGATGCTTCATAATCTTAACGAGCCACTGTAGGATGAGACAGTGAATGACATCCCGAGCAGATGTTTACAGCCATCACCAGGAAGCGAAGATGACAGCAGCATCTTAAATCCCAGTTTTCTGCGAAGCTCCCCTTGGAAATCAGAGAGGCAAAGCAGAAAACCCTTTTAAAACCAGACTCCTGTATTTTTCTTGTTTTGAAAGGACTAACACGTCCTCCATGTTGCACACATTTCACAGAACTTCAGGTTTGTTTTCTCTCCTTTCGTAAAACAATAAACCCTGTGGCCTCCTTCCAGAGGAGCTGGTGATGATACCTTCTGAAACCAATTGTAATTTTACAGTTTAACTCAAACACTCCCAAGCCAAGCTCGATGAGAGCTATTTCAGATTCTTCCATATTAATTATAATTGAGATATTAAACCACTGCAACTGAACAGAGCAGCAAGCAACAATGCATTTTCTTCTAGAAGCAAACACCAAGGGACAGGCAGCCCTAGGGTGCAGCACAGCTATGAACTCATTCCAGGTCCCTGATGAACCATCGCAGCATTACAATAATTTCCCATGCAATTAGCATTAATTGGTGACTTACTGGCCCCAGGGGCCCTCTCTCACCCTATTAAGAGGTCCCACCAGGTCAGGTTTGAAGATCGTCAGTGGAGCCAGGCAGCAATCGCTGGTGCCCCACCCCTTGAGGCTCATTTTTGCTGTGAAATTTTTTGGGAACTGGCAAGGGCTAGCTAGAGTAACAATTACAGATGTGCCACTTCCAAATTAAGGCAGCTTAATGAGTTTTTAGCATGAGACAACAAAATAAGAGGAAGATTTCTAGATGGAACTTATAAACATTTTTAGAAAAACTTGTTTCAAAGCGTTCCGCTGCTCCAACATCATTTTCAGGAAAACTGCATGGCAGTGCCAGTGGATAGTAACAGCCCTGTAAAACTCTGAATCTCATACTCAAAATTCAGCTGTAAATGAACAACCACCTCTTCTAATTATATTATTTTATAACAGTTCTTAAGGAAACTTCTTCCTTTTATCTATTAATAAGATCAAGTTATTTGTCTTAAGCACCTTGCCAAATGGACTTAAGAAGGATCAGGATTGCTTTATAGCAGCAGTCAGATGACTCCATGGCAATAAACAAAATCAGATGTTATTTGATAGAAGATCGTAATATCTAAAATGTATTTCAGAGTAGCTTCCAGTTTCTCTTTTTTGCTCTGCAGAATTACATTAAGTAGTCACAAAAATCCACATACTTCTACCCTTTAAAAAATAAAGTACTGAGACTGTTACTTAGGCAAGAGAATGTCCTGCACAAGAACTGCAGGGTAGCCAGCCTACACACACTAGTCAATAATTAGTAAAGGATGCAATGTCTAATGATAAAATACATTAGGAAATGCTTGTTGCTAGAGGCAAGCAGAATACTTCAACTAAAACAGGTCAAGTATAATCAAGAGCAATGTCCTACAGGCCACCTTTATTTCTCCTCCCTTTTCTGCTTCTCCTAAGTTTCTATTCTTTATAAATCATTCCCTGGCATTACTCTTCTCATAGCATTTTCTGCCTTTTCTGTGCAGCATTATACCACAATATAACATCAATAGGCTGCTTAATGCAATACTTTGGCTTGGAGGTAATTGAGAACATTAATGATGGTTACTCCTCCTGGAAATCTTGGGTCTGGAGCAGAGGAGAGTGCTACAGCTTGCCTGTACCATTTCATTTCATCTCTAACAATTTGCACCTCTAGATTTTACTTAAGGGCTCATTTTGTACACAAACTCAAATGTGAGAACTGGAATTCAAAATATTTACATTGGTCAGCAGATGTATAGAGATTTATCATTTACATATGTGGTTTATATGACACAGCTTAAGTTTTTTTTCTTGGAGGTCCTTCTCACTCTGGATCTTTGTGATCCTATTTGATTTTTAAAGGCCTTATTGTCTTTTTTTCTCCCCCACATCTATGGCATATAAAGATTTGGCCATTTTTTTTTTTAGTGTCACATGGAAAAGAAATACTTCCAGACTGTTCTCACACATATTTCAGAAGTACAGAAGATAACCTCATTTTCACTCTTGTAACCCCCCATAGTTCCATTAGCTTCTAATACCTTTGGTTGTACACCATCCATCTACAATGGTGTACACCCCTATCTCACACCTTCTTAGCCTTAAAAAAGTACATAAAGAGGAAGATACTGCTCATGGCAGTTTAGGTGGCAAGACTTTTGTCATTCGGTGGAGAGATGGAATAAGGAACCACAGAATGAAAAGTTTTTGAGATCTTTTCTGTAAAAAACATGCAAGAGAAAGGAACACTGCATACTCTGGCAGGGACAGTAAAGTGCAGGATGTGTCTTCTGAGTTGCAGAAGGATTAGTAAATTTCCTATTATGCTGCTACTCTGAATATCTAGTTTGCTTACAGACTTTTTATAAGACACACACGGTCACACTCCTACTTTCCATCTAGAACAAAGAGACTGAGGGATACAATATTCAGTTTTCGGAAAACACAAGACCAAGAGTTTCTTTCTTCAATGAAAAATGCTACAACTTAGTGCTACTGTAATACCCTGATAGCAAATTCAATCTTCACAAATACAAAGCAAACATCTTTAAGCAAATTATGAACATCTCTACTCACACAGATAAGAATTATACTCATAAATAACTTCTCTAAATAGGCATTGTGTCAACCAAAGACAGATGTGTTCAGCCTGCGCGAGGTGATAATGAAGCCTTAACCTTTGAGATCTTAGTTAAATTTAGATTAGCTGTTGATGAAAACCAATTTGACTTACTCTGTTTACTCTAGGTCTCCTTTAGTTACAGTTTTTCCATTCAAATTTGTCACTGCTACTCCTTCACACACTATTAGGATTTACTTTGACTTTTAGCACCACACAGCACTGGCATGAGCACCTCATCAGGTCCTTCCATGTGTCTGAACCCAATGCTGGGTGGCACCAGGTTCTTTCTGCCTACAGGAGATCCAGGGACTAAACATATAACTGCACTTAATCAAGCATCACCTTTTCACTCTGGCTGGGAGCTTCTCAAACCTAAGAGGTACTTGAATAGCTCCTACACATGCTGAAGGCACACACACACGCCAGACTGCACCCACTGCTGCAGAGGGCAGCATTTCATTTTAAGCAATCTGTCTTACTGATGTATTTTACCTGGATACAGACCATTTGGGTTTCTGACCTGTTCTCTGCTAAAAACTCTTAAGTAGCTGAGGTGTAGAATCCATCTACGCAAGCCACAGAAAACATATGGTCACATATGGTAGATTTTAATTTGGCATACCTATCATGTGTCTAAAGACCCTTCTTAGTTAAGGCAAAGCCTTACAAAGATCGGAAGTGTACCAATATAATTGAATTTCATATTAGGCATTGCAAGAATGCAAATAATTTTCTTAACTATTTTTTTAATGGCAGTTAGTTTGAAGAATTACAGTAATTATAAACCAGTATAGATTCAGCAAAGTATATTTATAAGAACACCTGATGTCATCTGCAAATTTACTTCTTTTCTTTCTACATATCTAGCACTGATAATGGCACTGAAACTTCCACCTCATCTGCTTTCGGCAGTTTTCAAGCACTTGAGCCTGGATTTTTGGTTTCTGTTTGTATAACAAGTATGCCCACTTTTTATTTTTTCAGCCAACAGATAAATTTGGGCTTGCTTAGAGCAGATAATCTGCTACAGTCAAGTCTAAATACTTATATATGATTTCCTAATGCTACCCATTAGTACATGGCTAGCTACAAATGTCCTTCCTTTGACTTCAGTTTGCTTTTTATTCTTCCCTGCAGCTTGCTCATTTTTATAAAAAATGAAGAAAGAAATCACATTACTAAGTTCTCATTTTCCACTCTTCATAACTGTCAAATGTATTCCATTTATAAGGCCCAACTATCCTATGTCAATAGAATTCTCTTTATACCATCTAACAGGAGCAAAGTCATGAATGACCAGGGATTTTCTTTTTTGTTTAGTCTTCTCCTGCATCCTCCAACTCTTCCTATTTTCTACTCCTTAATTAAATTTCAGGTCAAAGTGCTTTCTTTCTTATGACATTTGAATGTTTTCAGATTTGGTTAAAAAATTGTGCAAATCCATTATCCTATGTTGTCATAGCTAACCAGGAGAAACTCTCTTGAATTATTTGGATATATGGACAAGATCTGATTATCTAAATCGAATTGCTAATCTGTAAATGCACATGGGAATATAATTATTTTTTTATAAAAAACCTCCACATAGAATCTGATTAAAGTGTGCTCAAAATAATTGGCCAGACTGTAGAATACTAGCAGAGAGAGGTTCTGAAAATGTGACACCATACTAATTGGCAAAACAGCCACCAGAAGATTTAAATCTAATTATGATTAGAGAATTTCATTTGGCAATCATGAATCCAAGAGAAAAGAGTAAATTCACATGACAAAGAATGACGTCCTCCTGCTATTTGTTGACAAGGTGCAATAGAGTAGCTGAGAAGGATATTTGTGTCCCTATTTCATCAGCAGCCATGACTACTCTGCATCCTGCCTCCTACAGCTGACTTGGGTCTCTGCATCCTGATCCCATCAGACCTATAATCCCAGTTTTGCTACCAGAAGTGGTAGCATCATAATCAGCAAAATCACAAGAGATTTTTTTTGTATTCAGCAAATAGCATTTTATGAAAAGTAATTATTAAGATGTCATTTTCTCCATAGAAGCAAACTATTATTATTTTCACAAACTATACAAGCCCTCTTACCAGAGCTACTGCTCTGTGGAAACTGCTAGATGCATATTTAAGTACTGAATCAGTGATAAAGATGTCAGTAGCATTTATCTACTCACATTAAAAAAAAAAAAAAAAAAGAGAGAGAGAGAGAAAAAAAAAAGAAGCCATTTTTAGAACCTTTGATTTAACCACAATGAACTGAGAGATCCTTTGGTACTGGACAATTAATTTCAGGCAAACCAGAATGGAATGTAGACTGTCAGCTAACAGTTCTTGGTCTCTTTGATGATCACTACATCTTTCACAGTGAAAACTGGTTTAAAAAGCAGGAAAAACATGGTAAGCAACCACAGTCCCCTTCAAAACATAAAGTTGGTTAATTATGTCAAAT
Source organism: Calypte anna (assembly GCF_003957555.1). Lineage (NCBI taxonomy): Eukaryota > Metazoa > Chordata > Aves > Apodiformes > Trochilidae > Calypte > Calypte anna. The sequence continues at coordinate 122,825,912 of NC_044245.1, forward strand.
ATTTTAAATGCAACCACGGCTGTTTGTGGTCCTAAGTACCCTCCTAAGTACCCACAGGACAAAACAGAGGACTGTGCCTGTGCAACTGCTTTGTGTGGCACTAGCCTGAAATCAAGCAATATTGCCTGAAGTTTCACCTATGCTAATGGTATAAAATTAAAAAAAAAAAAAGCCCAGCAAACAGCCTAAAGAAAGAAACTGCTGGAACCTCAAATTCATAGAGCTCCTGAAGCAGATGAACAACAGATCAGTAAGAGAAGATGTTTCTAGCTTCTTTCTGCTCCCGTTTTCTTGGGATTTTGTTTTTTTGACTGGACTGCACGTTAAGTAAGAGATCAGACCTGTTTTTGTATCTAATATTATATTGTCCTTAAATTCTTTAGTCTCCCTTGGACACATTCACCATGGATGGATTAGCATGTGTTTGGAAGCCTCTCCTAAGCTTGGTTCATGAGACTGGACTGAAAGAATTTTGGGAGCAATTAAACAGAACAAACCTCACAAGTGTCTGATAAAGTCAGGCTTATGCAAGGGTGCTGAGAAACTGGAACCTGCCCTGTTTCTCGAGTATACTTTCAACTCCATGGCACATCTGAAGCAAACACTTCTCAGGGTGAAGTGGTCCAGTAAGCCCAAGGTGCCTGGACACCAGGGGAGCTCTCTGAAACCGCTTTGGGTTTGTTTTTTTTTTTTCTTCAGTTAAACTGAGCAATCAGAAATATACTTGAAGTATTTAGACAAGTTTCAATTCAGAAAAGCTCATCCACACTGCAGAAAGCCACTAAAGCAGAATATTCAACCCCTTTTCCACTTGCTCACAGCAGCAGTGATTACAGTGAAAAGGCAAAAAAATGACAATAAACCAAAAGTGCTCTTTCCTCCCTTCTTCTATCTGTCCATAAACATTTTGCCCTGGTCACACAACACAGCTGTGACAAAAGCTAGTTTTCATTCTTGTTTTTTGTTTGTTTGTTTGTTTTGTAGTTGTTTGTTTGTTTGGGTTGGGGTTTTTTTTGGTTTTTTTCTTAATAACTTCTAAGATCATGAAAACTATCTTGAGCATCTGGAATCAGTCACAGCCAGCAAGCAGAGGCTCATCCTTTGAGCACTCAACTCAGCACTCAACCAGCCTTTGAAATGTGAAAGCCAATAACTGCAATGGAGACTCTACCCTGTAATTATAAAGTAAGCCTCTACAGAACCCCAGCTCAATAAAGCAGGCAATGCCAAATCAAAGCTGCTGAGACAGACCACCACTACCCCCAAACCATCATCTACCATGATTCCTTCATTTCACCACTCCTGGAGGTATTTAAAAGACATGCAGATGTGGCACTTAGAGACAAAGTTTAGTGGTGGAGTTGGCAGTGTCAGGTTTATGATTAGACTTGATGATCTTAAAGGGCTTTTCTAAACTGAATGATTCTATGAGTTTTGCAGCTACCTGCCATTTGTGTGCCATCACCTACCATCTTCCTCCCATGTGTGGGAGGTGGCAGAGAGAGTGGACTGATGAACAGAGTGCAGAGCATCACCACTCTGACCAGTGTCTGGATAAGGAGGACTCCCCAGAACACTTGTATGTCTCTGTCTTTGGAAAATAACCCTTTAAATCACTGCCAGCAGGAATTCAACATAATGTTTAAGGAATCCTGAAAAAACCTGTGGACGATGAGGGCTTTTTGCATCTTTGAACGCGACCTCTTCTTTTTACAGAGGTTGCTGAGACAGCCAGTGGGTCAGCAGAACCCAACAGTATTGCCTGTGCCAACTTACTGAACTAATAGAGATGCTAGCATAAAATCCTAGAAACAAGATAAGAAGGGGGATTTGGTTAATCAAGCAAGCTTTGCCAGAAGATGTAATTGCACACCGCAGAGCGCCATTAGCCTTCCCTTAGACAACCCCCCCCACACACACACTTGACCAAATCCTGAAATTCTTGTTCAGTATTTGCATTAAAACCATGGGAATCGTATGAGTTTCAGCATGTGTTTTTTTCCCACACCAAAGCAGCCAGACAGTGATGTGAGAAAAACATTTTCTGTTAAGCTTGTGAAGAGATGAACATGCAAAAAAGCCCACATGTGCTTCCCCTCCCTGCCCAAAGCATGCACCCTCCACCCCCATACTCAGAGCTTGGCTTTCACAGACCTCCCTTCCCTTGAGTGCAGAGAAAGCAGGTGACAGGCAGCCAGGGGGGCAGTACTGCCAGCACCTCCACCACAGCCAGGAAGCTTTTTTGGGATGCTCTGTGCCATGTTGGAGTGGGGAGCAAGCCTGGGGCTCCCCACCTCTACTGCCCTGCCACCCAGCATGGCCTGGGGAAGAGAGGTCACCCTGATTTGTAGCTGTCAGTTACTGCAATACAGAAGGTGGATTTGAATGAACATTTTTCTTCTACTGAAATTCATCTTCCCTAGCTTCATTCCTTCCTAACAGTTGTTAATGGATTTTATTACAGATTTTCTCCTTTTTAATGCACATTGCTCCCTCCTTGAGGAAGGTGCTGGAGCAGCTGCATCCAGCTGTGCACTTCCCCCTGGGAACTCTGCTGCCTCCGAGACATCAGCAACAGCCCCACGATGATGGAGAGCATCTTAACTTCAGACAGGATCACTTGCTGATGCTGTGGGAATCCAGGAAGCAAAGTGCTGCTTAAGTTGGGGAGCAGCTGGGGAGATGAGTGTGCCTTACACAGTGCAAGCAATACACAGAGGAATACTTCATCAAAATCAGTGGGACAGAGAAAACAAATTAATCACACATGTCTGTTTAAGCCACACCTCCACTCAAGTGTTTCAGGAATAATGTCAAAAAAATGCTAATTGTACCCTCCTCATCTTTGCTTTTACTACCTGAGGAAAAACAAAGTATCACTTCTCTTTTTCCCCATCAATTTAAAAACGTATTTTCAGGGTAACTCATAGCATCCCTTCTGCACAAGACACCAGAACTCACAGTAAGTCAGAGCCTGAATTTTTACTCAGAGATATCTCCAAGGAACACCAACTTGGAAATCGTCCCCTGGGAAAACAATCCCTATTCCCTGCCTCTGGAACACATCTGATAATCCTAGTCAAACCAACTAATGTGGGAATCCTGTGGTTTTTAAACTTTTTTTTTTTTTTTTTAATTTTATAGAACATAGAGAAAATAAACTCAAATAAGAGCAGGTTACCTTACAGGTGTATCTCCCTCACAATTGAACCATAAATATTAAAAACATGAAACACGAGCATATACGTATCTTTTCCAAGATATCCTATAAGCATGGTGATATAACTGGGCTGGCAGATATGCCTTCAAAGATTATTACACACTCTCAGAAATCTCCTTGCCTCTCTTTATTAAGCTGCTTTTTTGTTAGAGTTTTGGGTGGGAGTCTGTTAGGTTAATTTTAATTTTAGGGTTCTTGTTTTATTTTTAAGCTCAGAATTTCCATTAATTCGAAATTCTGATTAAACAAATACCACAACAAACAAACCAAACTTATTTGGCTTGTGTTTCATAAACTTATGAACAAGAAAAGCTCCATGCAAATATGTGAATATAGAGATCTGATCATTTAAATAGGAGATGATTCTTTGCATTAATTTAATGTTTTCAGTCAGCCCAGGAAGTGTCAGATGCTTTGGCCCCTTGATGGCATAATAAATGCAAATAGCTTATTTTAAAAAAAGTAAAATATGGTGGTATTTGGGGTTCTATGACAGCATGGGGGAGAACATAAGACTAACTCAATTTATGCCTCTGGATAAGGTGCATATACTGCATGAACAAACCCACTGTTAACAGACAGAAAACAAGACCAGTCAAAGTCCACTGATATCTGTGACCTCCCATCTCCAGCTTCTGCTTGGTGCTTCTGCTCTTCAGCCACCCTTTTGCTGCAGCTGCATCAATGTCCTTCCCCGACCAGCTTCTCCAGCCCTCTCCTGCCAGCAGCATCAGCAGAACTACTCACAGCACCAGGTATCACCTACTTGATCCATCACTGCATTAACAAATCTCCGAGGTATGCTTCTCCCATTAACGCTTCAGATACACTGCAAAAGAACCTCTCAAAATGTCTAGAGAATCATTTCAGCTGACCACGGCTTTGTTCTTGCTGCACACTGGTCAAGAACTGGTTAAAATGGATGGTGAAAACCACTGCAAACAATCTGAAAGACTGCATTCCCATCACGTTTGCCACTTTAAATCCCATTACTGCCTACTGCAATGTTGCCCTGCTGAAATAATTGGAAAAGCTTTGGCTTCACAGAGGCAGGAAAGGCCAGAACCTGATCCAGTGTGCAGAAGAACCATGGCCTCACCTCCCATGGGCCTCCAGGCCATGTCAGTCCTTTATTTCTCCAGACACCCACTGGCTTAGGATGATGCTTCTACCACAATTGTTTTAACTACATTCTGTCCCATACAAATGCACAGCCAAAAAAATTTAAACCCTGCTCTTGACACAGTCTTTTTCAATACAGATGGAGTTCATAGGAACCATTTCTCCATTATTTTATTTTCAGCTTTATCATTTCCATTTGCTGAAGTCTGCTTGTCATGTCTCATTCTTATTTTGGTGCTAGCCTTAAAAGAGTTACACATGTGATTACACTGACACAGCAACATCCTCCTAGCCTCAGTTCTGCCTTAATGTAAAAAAGATGAGTGCAAAAGCCCAAGCCCTCCATCTTTGCAGTAAATTAGACCGCAGTAAATTAAAGACACTCCAGAGTGGTGAAAACTAGGGAGGAAGTTTGCTTTGCGAACTATTCCCCTTTAAAAAGCCTTTTTTAGGGGCTATTTGATAGTGTTAAACTTTTTGTCTCTTAAACACGCAATTCTCTAACGAAAACGGATGATGTGAAATAAAGCACTGGGAAATGAAATGGTTTAAGTTTATACACAGTCAGTTGCGCTTTCTCTAAAGAAACATAACACGGACTCAGCAAGGCTGAGTTCCTAGATGCTAAAAAAAAGTGGCATGGAGTAACTGAAGGCTCATGTCAAAGGACAGCAGCAGGCTGGGGTTTGCATTGGGTTTGCATTGCAACCACACTAATACCCTCAGCACATCAAAGGCCAGGAGTGATAAATGGGAACTAATGGAAAGATTAATTCCTGGTGGCTTTTCAAGCTAACAGCCATTCCATTGGGACAGCAACACCAGCTGAGACATGTTGTTCCCCATGGCTAGGTTGGTCCCTGCTCTGAATTAGGACCTTGAGTCTTTGGCATCAGAAGAAGGACCACCTCGCAAAGGCTACAGATGAGAAGCCTTCAGAGAAACAAATGTGGAAAATGGATAAGGAGGCAGCACCATTGTGTTGCTTGAGAATGCCTTACTCTGGCTATTCAACATCTTTTCTCCATCATCAGTGTGCAAACACTTCTGATAGCCCCACGCTCCCCAGAGCATTGCAGGAGCATCTGGCAGTTGGGAAAGAGAAAGTTGGACCTTTGAGCCTCTGGAAAGCGGAGGAAACTCAGGATAACCAGGTTAGATGGGTATCTGTGCTAAAATAACAAGCAGTGAGATTAATGCCCTTAGTGGCTAGGCTGTATGGCCACCTGAGATTTGTCAAGCTGGAGCTCTTTGTTGAGCAGCCTTCCAGACGCAGTTTAGGAAGAAGTGCCCTGAAACAGGAATTAGTATCTTTCTACTGGAACAAAGTTAAGAAATCTTACACCAGTTTCTTTTCTCCAGTGCTTCTGTCTGGTGAACGTTCAGGAGCTCCACAAGCTTTCACATTTTCTCATGGAGCCTGTGCTGGGAATCTTAAAACAGTGGGATGCTGAATTCAAACAATCTCATTTGTGGCTTGACTTTTGAAAGGAGCAAAAATAAAAACAAAGAAGTGGCATTAGTGTTGCTAGTAATCACTGCCAAAAAGTACCATACAAGTGAAAAATTAAAAATATAATATAATAGTTTAAGAGTGTAAGTAGAATTAGCTTAAATCAGAACAAAGATATGTCTTACAACAGAGCTAAGGATGGAATAGTAGCAACATCTGTCAAAAACACTGTTGTGCTTCAAAAAAATAAAAAACAATCAAAAATTATTTAAATCATCAGGTTTAAATTAAAAATTCTTAAGATTTAGCTACAAGTACAAAAAAATACACTTGTAAGGAAGAACATAAAACAATACTGATCAGACACGAAACCTAATTATGTTAAGATAAAGCCACATCAAACTGTGTACAGTTAAGAAAGAGTGTTTGCCTTTTTTAAAAACAAACAAACAAAAAAACAAAAAACACAGCTTCCCATATGCTTGTGGACAGCAAGCAAGAGGCCCTGATCCAGATCAGAAACCTCCGTGCCCACTCTAGTCTTCCATAGCACAACCAACCCAAGCTCTGGATCTCCATACATCCCATACATGGCTGGAAATGTGTCTGAGCAAAGTGTGCAGCTCCTTGTGGAGAGCTGCCGGACCCCTGAGGAGCTTACAAGCCTCAGTTCTCCTCAGAGGTGCCAGCACTCAAAGGAAAAGATCCTTCAGTTTCAGCACTAGGTTCACACAGGGCTGAAAAAAACCATACACACTGGCCTGTAGAAACTGACGTCCCTCCTGGACACAGCATCCTGCCACGATGCCTCATGGATGGGTGTTGCCATTGCCACCATCCCCAGGCACTGCCTTGGGACCAGGCCCTTGAGGCTGACCAGAGAAGAAAAGCCAGGAAATACAGACAAAAACTTTCTCCTCTATTTCCCTCCACACAAGGACACAGACCTTTCTGAGCCAAATCAGCACTTTTTTTTTTTTTTTCTCCAGCCTGAGCACCAACACTGTGAGCCCTTCCAGGCTGAGCAGACCACTGCCACATCAATATTCATCAAAGAAATCCTGAAGAAAGTTAATTTATTTTTCAGCATTATTACAGTTAATTGGAAACATCTGCTACAACTATCTGCATGCCAGAAGCATCACAATTTACCAGGCAGTCTCTGCAGGAATACCCTCTCCATCCTTTCTGGATAGGTTTTTGCCAATGGCATCTTTATTGTCAAAGAAAAGACACCACAAGACTAATCAGCCAAACACAGAGTTTAAATTGTCTCTGCTCATTTTCACACAAAGTAGTAACATATGTTGGACTGTCACAGCTGTGAAAGTTATTTTCATCTCCTTGTTTGGCTTCTAAACTGCTTTCTTGCAGGGAACCAGGTCAAAGAGCTTTGGGAACACTGCTCCTCTCTGATACCACCCTTAACCTAATGGAGAGCTTCAGTGAGATTATTCAGTTGAGATTAATGTCAATATATTGCATTCATGTAAGTACATTAAATAATGTAATGTGAATGTTTGAAAATTGTATTCATGTTTAAATATTAATGTGAATAAAGGATAATTATTTGAATGTCCATCAGAAAAATGTTTATGTGGGGATAGAAGGCAGCCTAAGCATGAAGCATTTGCAAATTCCAATAAATATATTTGTTGAGACCTACTGAACATCTGGGATGAAACCTACTGGATTTCTAAACAGGCTGTCAAAGATAATGAAAAATTTAAACTCAGATTTGACCTTCTAAATACTACCATCCACCATCCCTCTCTCTGACTGCTGTAATCTTTTCAGTAGGCTGAAATGTGAGACACAACCACTTCTAGTAGAACAAACCTGTCAAAATTGTGAATAATGAAAATTTGAATTTCCATTTTTTTTTTTTTTAATTTCAGGCCAAATTATGAACAAAGACATTCATATTAAGGAGTAAAGTGTGGTTATATCTCTAATCTTTAAGTCAGACCAAACCAGACATCTATATTATAAATGCTCACAGCAGGTGGGGACTTCTACCTTGCTGTAGAAGACAGCATGATGAAATTATGAATTGTTAAAAAAAGTAAGGCATAACAACTCAGACCCTCCAAAGACATCTCTGAAGCAGATGCTCTACCCTGAGATGTCAGACTAGGAAACTTTATTAAGGAAGAAAAAAACCCTAAGAAACAAAAAAGTGAGATTTTGAGCCAGATTTTATTTAGAATAAATTATTATGGGTAAGATTTTCACACAGATGGTCACTATGAATTCTGATCTCAAACCAGATTAGAAACAGATTTCCCTTTGACACGAGAAGCAGAAATCAATCTTCTGTAATTCAATCTTCTCATATCCTCTCCCACCTCAAGGGTAGGAATAACCACAAATTTATCTTTTAACAGTGTGCAAATGGACATTTCTTTGTTGACACCATTAAGAAGTTCCAAATCATGGTGAAGGAAGTTGCACTCATCCATAGACAGAAAAAATGAACTGTGAAAAGCAGAAGACCACGTAATGTCTGGATACATATTTTCATTTGGCAGAGTCATGGTGCTGATAGTGATAATACAAAAATAACGTAGCCCCTGACTGAAAGTATTCCCTTATTCCCTTTAACAGAATAGTTCCCACATGACATTTTAACTGCAATGATAATTAGGATGTGAACTTTTGTGCCATCTTGTGTAATGAGTTTATGAGGACCATCATCACTTCATCTCCATGTTTGAACAAGCCAGTTTGTATTTCTTCCTGCTTTCCTCAAGAAGTAATAAGGCTGTAATATCACCTGTACTAAATTCAAGAGATATTGAGTGAATAAACCTGTGAACCTCAGCATCCAAGTTAAAGTTCAACACTGCTAAGTAGTACTCTTGAACCCTCATCATACTGCTACATAAAAATTGATACAGCTGCTCTACAATTTTAAGGCATCATCCATCAGAAAATTACACAGTGTAGTCCCTGAGGTCTTTAAGCCACTAAAAATAAAATGAATTCTTTTGCTCATTGGACTATGAAGCAGCTTTCTCTCAGGGAAGCAGTGGGTTTGGTGGATAGTGCCACAGCTTCCTCTGTCCCCTTGGGCAAAACCCTGATCAAACTTTTCTGGGTTCACTGCAGAAATGCAGAAGCTGTACTCACATAAAGGCAGGAGATGTGCCATTTCTGTCACTATTAAACAGAACTAGACGAAGGAAGGGAAGGGGGAAATCACACATCCTTGTTTGTAGCATCAAGTCACCCTCAATTCTCACATTTGTTGGCTTGCCATGCTGCATGTCTGACACAATCTTACGAAGTAAATCAGCAAGTAAAATTCTTGGAAGCACAACACTGAAATCTGTCCTGTTCTTCCCTAAAAATATGCACCAAACCTGCTTCAGCCATGAGAACTTAATCCGTTTAATGTATCTGGGAGAAATAGTTATTCGTGTCATGGGTAAATCATGTAAGCATGGAAATGGGGTGAGAATCTTTAGGGGAAAAAAATGAAGCAGGTACTTCAGGATATGACCCCACTAAAGATAACCATTGTGATGGCCACTCCAAAAAGCAAGCTTCATGTGCCCTAAGTGGAATAAACTGTCATCTCCACCCTTTGCTTGCATGTCAGTGAAGGAAACATTAGTATTATCATAGAATCATAGAACTGGCTGAGTTGGGAGGGACCTCAGAGATCATTAAGTCCAACCCTTGATCCACTACCACTGCAGTTACAAGACTATGGCACTGAGTGCCACATCCAGTGTCTTTTTAAATATCTCCAGGGACAGAGAATCCACTACGTCCCTGGGCAGCTCATTCCAATGCCTGATCACCCTCTCTGTAAAGAAATTCTTTCTAATATCCAACCTAAACCTCCCTTGGCACAACTTGAGACTGTGCCCTCTTGTCTTGCTGAGAGTTGCCTGGGAAAAAAGACCAACCCCCACCTGGCTACACCCTCCTTTCAGGTAGTTGTAGAGAGTGATGAGGTCTCCTCTGAGCCTCCTCTTATGCTAATATTTCATATTAGCATATGAAAAGACAAAACCTCTGGATTTCCTGTGAAAATTTCTGCTTTTTCAAGATTAGGAAGAACAGAAATGGTGACACATGCTTTCTCCTGAAATCCACACAGCATAACCAGTCTCAGAGGACCACATACAAGGACAGAACACAAGTAGTGACAAGAATGGAGAACAGCATCAGCAGTGATCAGAGCATCACAAAAGTGGTCCTGGCACAGAGCTGCCACATCCTGGGCCTGCTCATACAGCTGCTGTCTGGCCCCTGGCCCACCAAACCACTCTCTATGTGGATTTATGTCCAAGCTCTATCTTTCACCTGTCCAAGGTGAAAAATCTGTCTTTTCCCAGTGTCAGTATTTAAGCAGCAGCAAAGCCACGCTTTGCTTAGAGTACTGATGGCACAACTACAGTATCTGGGGGTACCTACATGCCTGCTTTTGGCAGCACACACCACTGGAAGGTGGTACAGCAGAGATGGTACTTGCCTGTAGTGTGCCTGAAGCACAAAGTCTACATGACCAAAGAGTCAATTTAAGAGCTCCAGCCTGCCTTTGGGAAGGCAACCAGATAAACAGAGGATGCAGCACTCACTGCACTGATTCAGGACTTGTCTCTCTCACCTCCATCCTGGCTAACTAAACCTCACTCCAAACCCAAATCTTCTTGTAACTGCTGGGAATCTTCCTGTCTAAAGCCTATCCAAAGCCTGTCACTACTTACCAAAAAAGGAGCAGAAACTCAGGACATTCCCACAATAGCACAGGACCTGGGATGAATGGATGCAGCTGATGACTGTCCCTTCAAGACACGCAGGGTTTGCAGCTCCCCTTTTCTGCTGTGGTGCAGCCGTGTGCCCAAGAACACATCTTCTTTTACACTGCCTGCAGTACACAGGCACAAACTCCACCGGGGGAGGCTTCAAACACACGGAAGCAGCAAGAAATTTAATTAAAGCATTCACACACAGAGACGCACGTGAACATTCCAATCCTCAAGAGAAACACCTTAAATAAACACAGGAACATAATACTGAGAGAAAACTCCCAAGTCCCTTGCCGTCAGCTGAGGAAACTCCACCCTAGAGCTCCTCTCTCTTATTACCTCTGCTGCAACAAGAAAAGGCTGGTCACAAACCTCAGATAACTGAGGACTATTTGCTGTTGCCTGGCCTCACTTTAACCATTGCCTGTTTACTTTTCTGGTGCCCATTCTGACATTTAACCTAAAATTTAACTCACTTCACTCCCTGGTGTGTACGTCCCTGGTGTATTCACCCTTCTGATGACAGCACAATCTCAGCCTCTGCTTTACTCTGTGACCAAGCCAAGGTTTTTACAGTGCCTTCTGGTACAACACATGATCCATCATCCTCTCAATCACCCTGCCAGCCCCTCTGTGAGCCTGCTCCAGGATGAACTCATCTTTCCTTAACATGAATGGCGCACACTATTCTTGCTGTGCTTTGTCAGATCTTCAAGATATGTTGCTAATGCTTTTTTTCCCCTGCCAGAAATACCTCACACACTAATCTCTTGGCATCTATTCATCTAATTAACAGAAGCATCACACTGACTGCTTGATCCTAGATATTTTAGGTCTTAGAACCCTAGATCTACAATAGGCCATAGATCCTGGTCCTAAATGACCTAATACCTGGTTTTCAGATGATGAGTTTACAGCTCACAAACTAAATGCAGGTGATTGCTCTCTGAAAGCACAACCTTGCACTTTTACACTAAGCACAATTACATCTCATGCCATATCTGTTACAGCAACTTGGAAGAAAACCTAATCCTTTATGTATGACATTACAATCCTCTCCTGAGATGTCAGTGACTCTTACCTCTGAGTCATCTGCAAATTCATAAGTGCACTTCAGCTTATTTGTGACAATGATAGGAAGATATTAAACACATTTCACCTCCTTTGAGGAACTTAATTAGCAGCTTCTCTTTGGCTCAACACTTTTCTTTCAAGACTAATATTACCATTTCTTCTTTATTAAATTCTCTACCCATTTAAAATTTCTTCTATAAATCTCCTTTTTCTCTTGCCATACTGATAAATCTCTATGTAGGTATCACGTTCACACTTTTTTATCAAAATTGAGAAGGATTACAGATATTGACTTTCTTCAGCAGCAGAACTGGAGAAGATGAAACAGCTAGCCTTGGCACAAAACACTTATTAATAAATTTTTTATTTTATCACATTTTCTGTTTGCTACCCTGACGTCTTGTTCAAAATTTACTCTAAAATATTTCATACTCCAGAGATTAGCCTAACAGGCTGCTATTTGCCCAAATTCACTTCCCCCGGCTCTGTCTCATAATTTGAAGTATAAATTTTATATATCTCATTCTCATGCCCCATTGTTCAGTACAGTCATTAGAAATTCTGCAATCTCATAGAACAATAAATGTCTTTCCAGGGAGGCGCAGAAATGGTTTAAGAAGTAAAATTTGACGACCTCTCACTGCAAGTCTCTGGAAAAGAAATACTGGATATTACATTTCTCTAACTTGTCCCTGGTACTGCATTGCTGTTCTCAGTGTCACACGGTACTGTTGGGCTTTTTTTATAGCAAATATGGAAATACGTGGTACCCCTTTAAAGAGTCCTCCGAAATCAAACCTAAAATCAAATACCTCCCTGTAAACTAAACTTAAAAGGTTAAAAAGGCCAAGATTCTCTTCATCACCAAAGGCCTTCTCTGGTTCTCAATAAGGAATTTAATTTTCTCATCTGGAGCAAATGCGTGTAATGCAAATGGCATTCAGAAACTCAACGGCACTTTGGAATTAAAACACATTTTTACAGCTGCTGTTTTAAACATCATCAGTGTCTGGAAACGAAACAAGGCTTTGTCTCATGGACATATACCTGCATTCAGATTAACTTCAACAACTGAGTGTAAGAGTTTTCAACCACCAACTGTGGAACTCTATAATACTCCACTGTACACTACCCCACAAGCTAATTAGCAGCATTGCAAACGTTCTAGATATCCACTAATACTATGCACAAAGATGTAATTAGAAGCATGTATGTATGCAGATACATTTGAAGAAAAGACAACAAACGTACATCTCCAACTGATACCTTTATTAACTTGTTCTCAGTGGCAGTTATCATATACAGTCTTAGTGTGAGGTTAATGTAAACCCCACACTGTGACCTTTCAGAATTAATTTAATTGCATCCCTACCAAAGCAAGAAAAATGATAAGGTGCATGCTGACTGATTTTCTTCCTTGCAGATCACAAGAGCTCATTTCAACAAAACCTTGCCGTCAAATTTATAGCAAAACCAAAAAAGATTTTTAAATGATATACACCCTAATTTTTGAAGCTGTTATTTCAAAGTCTCTCCATCATAAACCACAAAATCTCCATTTCTCTCTTCTGTAAAGCCTCTGCACTGTGTACAGCATTATTCTTGAAATTGCTAGCATGCTTCAAATATGTGTGTAACACTGTCAGAGCCCTGCTGCCAAGTGCTAAAAAGTACTTTTAGGCATTCTGCCCCTGTAATCTTTGGGGATTTCAGTAACTACAAGTCAGGGGAAAATCGAAGTAAAAAGAAAAGTCAGGTCATCATGAGTCTCAATGCAATATAATCTCATGATGGATATTTCTACTATATGCACAACACGTTTAGGTTCTACAGGAATTTTACTGTCCCTGCTCTAGTAAAGTTGAGAAAAGTATCTTTGTGAACCTAACCATGTACAGTGAACTATATGAACTGGGAAATTTTACCACAATGTTTCTTACACTGTGATTGCTGTATAAAATGATACACTTTTTTTATAGGCATTTTTATTCCAAGTTTTAGTTTCTTTGATGACAATTTACTTTTTTTTGCTAGTTTTCTGTTACTCTTTTAAATGAAATTTTTGGGATATTCTCAGATACTCAACAGTGACACTATATTGTGCACTAGAATACCCACAAAGAAATCTTGAGATAAGTGTTTGCTTAAAGGAGGCTTCACTTGCAGTGGATGAAAGTAACAGCAAAACACACTGGGGTTTCAGGTTTTTTTGTTTTTTTTTTTGAGGAGATGATGGCAGGCACATTCTGTTATTAATGTACAAGGTTTGCAGCTATTGCACTCACCATCACAATCAGAACAACTCATCTACATTGCAGTACAGCTGAACCATCACTAGGACCAGTTGCATTTAAGAGGAATAGAAACTTGGATGAGCCCCAAACTTCAGTAGACCTAACATCTCATTTGCCAGCAAATCACTTGTATCAGAAATTACTTTAAATGATTATACTAAAATTAAATTTGACCCGTGTTTAACGTGCCCATTAAAAAGAAATCCTTCAGTGCTATTCACTGAGGCTCAGCTGTGGACTGACAAAATGACCCTGTGGTTGGCCACAGCCCACCCTCAGCAATATCCCTGGCTTAGGACCATCTGCAATGGTTGTGGAGTCAAAGCTGAATATCTAAAGACTGGGTGTCAGAATAATGGTACCAGACTCTTCTCAGTGGTGTCTGGTGACAGGATAAGGTACAGTGGTCACAAACTGGAACACAGGAGGTTCAACCTTTCAAACATAAGGAAAAACTTCTTAACTGTGAGGGGGTAACAGAGCACTGGAACAGGCTGCCCACAGAGGTTGTGGAGTCTCCACCTCTGAAGACACCCAAAACCCATCTGGGTGTGCTCCTGTGTGATCTACTCTAAATGATCCTGCTCTAGCAGGCGAGTTGGACTAGACAGTCTTCAGAGGTCCTCCCTTCCAACCCCTTCCATTCTGTGATTCTGTGAACCTACTCAACTCAGAAAATCACCTTTACAGCTATGCTGTTTCCATAAGCCCATGATGAACAAAGCTACTCGGAGTACCACCAGGAGCCCTCAGGAAACAGAACTCTGGCACAGTCTGAGCTACATAGGTTTTTGGTGCTTTATCCAGACTTGATACTAATTCCCCAGCAAGGCTGCACCCAAAGCAGTGCTACAGCCTCCTGAAGCATTCAATCACCCCTAGCACCCCTTGGATTATTCTCCAGAAACAGGGAACAGCAGCATCAGGCTAGGGTGAACGTGGGGCTGGGTGAACTTCATAGAGCTTTGAGCAAGGAGTCAGTGCTGTAATACAGAAATCTCACAAAGAGATTTTTGTGAACCAAAATTTCTCATTTAATTCATCGGGATGTAAGCTTAGTATGAACAACTCCATTAAAGCAAAGACAGAATCAGCCTCATCACACATGCAGCAGCATATGCCTCTTTCAACATGCCCTGCAAAGCAGACAGGGAATGGAAAATAGATGATTTTTAACTTTCTATTCTGTCTGCTGGTAAAGAATACACTCTCAAAGCCCTGCGTATCTTCATGTAAATTACTCTATTGCAAAGATAAATATCAAAGTTATGTGAGATGCTAGATGAGTAGCAAAAAAAGGCTTAAAAGAACAAGAAAGAAATAAAAACACCTACAAAATCTCCAAAGACAAAAAATAAACAACATTTTATTTGTGTTCCCAGGAAAGCCTAAAGCCAAACATTAGCATTTTCTTTTGGAGGCAACTTTCTGCATATTGAGACCCAGCTTAAATAAACGGCTGGCTCTTCTTCTTAGAATATTTGAGCAGCCTGAATTTTTTTTTTCTCCTTTGAGAAAATAAACATGGAAACCCAGGCAGGAAGAACTCCACACAGAAGAAATTAAAAAACCCTGTGGCAATTACAAGTGAGATCCTGGCCAGGCAGAAATGCATATGAAGTGCTATCAGGTGGAAGTGTTTGCCAGGCATCCTTCTGGAGCAACCATCACAGAAATGATCTACCTTTGTCATCTTTTTGCTGATTGCATTTCCCCCCTCTTTATGAATTTTACACGACTTTTTATTTTTATTCCCATACTTTTCTTTAATCATGCTTTAGCACACCCCCTGCTGGATCCCTGGACTCTTCTTCCATACCCCAAAAATTTGTTGAGTAGTCGCTGGTATCTTAAATGAGAGATTCAGGAGCTCCAATCAGCTTTGGGTTACAGGAATTTTTTCTACTTAGTAAGGCCTGAAGGTAAAGTACTTTTTCTTCCTTGCTATGTAGTAAACATTCCTCTTCCACTGGGCAAACAAATTAGCTTCTGTTATTTTTAAAGATACTCTACTCATATTCTTCTTTACCTTCATAAATGTCTTTGTACTATCCCCTAGTCTACCTGAGGGAAGTGAGCCAAAGGTATTGCAGATAACATATGGTGAACAGGAGGAAGAGCCTGAACATCAGGGAGCAGCCTCCAGAGGGTTTCTGTGCACAGGAAAATATGGAAACACTCTCTCTGAAGGCTGAGTTTGGGCTAAGATGGCAGCACCAAACCAGATCTCAAGACAGTAAGTGTCTTTGGTGAGCAACTTCATTTGACTCATCAGCCTGGCAGAAATGTAGTTTTATGCCTCCAGGGAAGGGTGCAACTTGTACTCATTGGTGACTGTTTATACAGATCAACACTTCCTCTGCATTTACTCCCCCACATACCCCCCAGCTCTTACATGAGTTATTTCATGATCAAAGTATTGAAAACAACACTGCCAAAGCAACATTATTTGAGCAGTCAAGTTAAGCACACACACGTTTTAAGGATCAGATCTTAATGAGGTTTTTTGGTTGTTTTTTGGCATGAATACAACAAACACTTCAACACAAATATAACTCTGTCCAAGCAAAGCAAAGGGCTTTAGTAAGTAATTAGCATCTACAGGCACCAGTATTTGTTTAGAAGAAATCGAACAAATCATTAAATATTTATTAGATTATTTCATAAGTAGACTAAATCAGCTCTGAAATAGCTACTTGCTTAAACTACACCACCAGTACTGTAGCATGTTACCCTTCACTTACCAGTTTTCACTGAAATGAATCCCACAAATCTGACACAACTTCATTAAAACCAACAGATTGTTGGGCAAATCTTTGCAAGTGGTACATGAACCTCAATACACAGAACTGAAAACCAGTGTACTGCCATTCCAGCCAATAAGGCTGTAGACAAACCTGTATCTTCTACTTGCTCCTCACAACCTCAACTGTGTGATGTGCATCAGCATACCCCATAGAGAATATAAAGCCTGCTAACTCATTGGGTCAATCTGAAAATAAGAATATATGCCCTGCTCACCCAGGCTAGTTTAAATCACCGAAGCTGGCTCTAAATTTATCAAATTTGGGTTCAAACAGAAGGCAATTGAAATGTTTGGCAGTAATATGTCACTTCCTAAGACAAAGCTGATGTTAGAAATATATCCCAGATGTGGATCAAGATTTCCAGAAGAACAGAGAGAGCAAGAGAAAGTGGAGAAACATGTTCCTGACTAAAAGCCGCTGACTGCCTGCATTAAACAGGATTTGTTCAGGATGTGTCAGACAAGAGACCTGAGGCTGGTTTCCTGGTGCTACAGCAAAGTGTCTTGCCAAAACACACTTGGCTGCCCTAGTATGAATATTTCTCCATCTTGTTTCATTAACATTTCCAAAATCCTACTTTTATTGCTGTATGAAAAAAATCAAGTTTTAAAACTAGTGGTTTGCACCAAAATATCTGAGGGTTTGACCAGTCACAGACATAAGCAACCAGGCTTCCAGTGCATCTCCCTGAACTACCAATGCACAACAGGAGCTAAACATGAACTTTTCATAACATTCAACATAAAAGCTTACCTAAGTTATCTTCTTTAAACTCCTACCAGCATCTGACACATCTCAGATAACTTTGTGCACTGTCCACATTCAGAACCATTTTTAACTTCACAGCATCAACAAATGACATGAGGAACAAGGTGACTGACATGGTAAAACCAAACCTAACACTAAAGGTCTCCAATATATGCTGTAATGTTGTCAGAAACAGACTGTAACTACAAAACACCATGGAAATGATATAGGCAATAAAGTGAAGCTATGTGACTATTCTTATTTCCAAGACAACTCTTGAAATTATATCAATTTGGCTTTGTTTTTCTCTCATCATTTTTCCATCTTGTCAGAAAGTTGTGCAAAAGCACTGCAATCAATACTCTCTTGCTAGTCAGGATTAACAGATTTATGCTAATTGCAGCCATCTATATAAAAATACTCCTTAGTATTCTTCTTCCAGAGGTCTTTTTCTGAGGATGAAATTCTGAATGTACAGATAAAGTAAAAATAACACCATTTTTTTTTCAGAGAAAACTTACCTCGTAGCACTTTCAAGCAGATGCCACAAAGAAGTCTGTCTGATTGCTTCCAGTGTCTTTCATCTTGCTATCAAACAGCAGCCCCTGATTGAAACAAGTGACCTCAGGGGGACTGGGAGGGACCAAGGATCACTCAGCTCAGAAAGGGTCTCCTCCCATCAGACATGCTTTTTCATACTCTATTTTCTTTCAGGATGGATTGTGTGAAATAGCAAATCTCTGCGGCTCCAGCTGATGAGATGGGAGTTATTAGCTCCTCAAAGGTTCATGCTTCTCAGCTGTGGACAAGACAGCAGGATACCTGGCTCCTTCATAGACCCTGCTGATTCTGGGGGGAGATGCTGAACTCCACCTTGGCTCGGCAAGTAACACTCACCAGGAAAATAACAAAGACAACTAGCTAGCATATCACCTTCAGCTTCCAATGGGGAGAAAACCAGGAGAATAGAAAGCCTTAACCCATGTATGTTTTTTTCTTGGCATTTGACATTTATCTTAACAGCATGAACGGTGCCCCCATGAGCATTAAGTGATGAATATGTTGCTTGTTCTGGCTATTTGCTGAGCTTAGATCATGAGACAGAAGCTAGCAAGACAATTTTTAAAAAATACAGCACTTGTTGATGTTTTCCAATATCCACTGACCCTACCAGTACCATTACATTTGGCTTTGCAGCAGAATTACATTGTTTCAGCTCTGCCTACCAAAAGGATTCTCATTATCTGATTCCTATCAAAATCTTCACACTTCCAGTGAGAGGGGAAGAAAAGACATTACCTAAAAAGGACTGTCTGAAAAAAAGTGTCAGTTTGGTGACACAAGAAAGACCCTCACTTTGCTTCTGGGGATAATTGCTCACAGCATCACACTGTAACCTACCCAGGTAAGTACAGCACAGACACTGGCAACTAACACAAGAATAAGTCCTGGTTACAGTGACAGTAGTAGGTAGCTATAGAACATCAAATTCAATGACAGAATATAAAAAATGAATCTTGTAATCACAAGCACACCTGCAAACCAGAAATCATTTAATGACATGTGAGGAGTTCAAGATAATTTATCACTCAGAACACAAAAACCCATATTCTCCCTGTTTTAACTTCCCTTATGAAATTATAATGATTAGGGCTTTTTCTAGCAAACCTACAAATTTGCCTTCCATCACTTCCCCTCCTCCATTTACATTTGCTGAATATGCAAAGGTAACTCATGTTATTGAAGAAATGAGGAAGATCTGCATTAAGTCACGTCTGCTTCAGAACTCAGTAGACTCCCCACCAGCTGGAATCTATTACTTGATTAAGAATGTTGTTGTGCCAGCTGCCATGCAGCACATTTCACTACCCTGAATCCTGGTGAAATTAAACCCATACCAAAATTTAGTCTAGCATGAATCATCCTCTTCTCAGTATTAATGCATATGTAGAAAATAAAAGCATTAAAAAAAGATCCCAGCCCTCCTAAACTTGGCCAACCTAATCTCTATAGGCAGAAAGTGCTCAGTGGGGAAGAATATAGAAATTTTACAGCTTATAAGGTAGAAATTTCATAAGGCAGTGTCCTAATTATACACTCAGATTTGGTTTTAAGAGTTATCTCTCTTGCCATAAAAACAAACCAGACTCCTCTTCCAAATAAAAGATAGTGGCTGAATTTAAAGAATTAAAAGCTCTTGTATCTCACTGATATGAAGTACTTACTAGTGAAGGGTAATTATTAGGGAATGTGCCCAGAGCAAAAAATAATT
Source organism: Calypte anna (assembly GCF_003957555.1). NCBI lineage: Eukaryota > Metazoa > Chordata > Aves > Apodiformes > Trochilidae > Calypte > Calypte anna. Next base: position 122,845,664 of record NC_044245.1, read on the forward strand.
TATAGTTTAGTCTGCTACTGCTAATTGACTTAGAATGAGAGACTGTTTCAGGCAAAAAGCCCATTCAGTTCAAGAAGGATTTCTGCCTGATGTGGACTTCAGGAATACATGCCAAGAGTATACGCAGTGTATATGAACCGAAAATGTTGCTCAGACTCCTGCAGTGCTAGAAACTGAGCAAACATTAAAAGCTTTAAGGCAATCATTTGCCAAGGCCTGCTGAAAGGGCCTCTAAATAGAAACATTGCAATGGTATATTGATAGGACTGATGTACCTGATTTTCTTTTTCAGTTACCTCAAAGCACATTGCAGACTGCAGCTTCGCTAACTCTGAAGGAAGTCCATTGGTATCTCTGGAGAAATTTAGGATTCAGTGGTACATCTGCAGCTTTCTTTGTGCAATGGATAGCCATAAAGGTACAGAGTTAATAGGTTTTGATGGCTTCAGACAAGATACAGTCTCTTAATACACTGGCATAAGAACATGCAGAGGTAAGGTTGAAAGCCCAAGCTTACATCCATTCCTGGTGGTATCAAGGCACAGAGTGCTCAGTGTTTCCTTTAGAAGAACTATTATATTTCACTGATTACCCAGAGCCAACCTAAACTCCCAAGCAGCAGTTAAGTTGTACCACATACAGAATAACTGGGAAAGAATTCAGCAGGTTTCAGTCACAGCACTGAAAGCAACATCACTACCAAGCCAAGCTGCTACCATTTCATGGTTGCTTAAACTGAACAGATGATCTGGGTACAGCAGAGAGTAGCCCAGTGGCTGCCCTACAGAGTGCCATTGCAATGGGCAGCTTTGCAGGGGTAGATGAACCTTCTGTAGGTGTGGAGGAACATTCTGTGGCCCCGGTACAAACCCACCCATTTCTGCCCAAGGCTGATGCTCTCCCAGCAGCCACTGCATGGTGTGGAGCTCACACCTCTGCCTGCAGCAAGACAGACACTTCAGACACTTCTCCAAAAGCACAGCCCCTAACACCTGCAGTCCTGCCTCAGCCTGTCCTTGCAGCATGCCCTCATGTGAAAGCTGATGGTCTAAAGGTATACGAAGACAAGTGTCTTGTGTAGGGAGGGGCTCTTATCTTACTGATTTTCTGTGTATTGCCAGCCCACAGGATTGTGTTGCTGTTGTTCTGTCATATGCAAGGTGTAAAGTCACCGTGGTACGAGACCTTGGGAAAAGCCTGAGCAAACATCCCATCCATATTCACACCTCCCAAGCTCCTGATCTGCAATATTGCTGAACACACACCTGCAAATGGAAGGGCTGAGAAATCTGATACTAAATACTAAGGAACACAAGCCCTCATATCTGTACTTCAGCTCAGGCATTCAAAAGTAACAGAAGTTTTGAGAACATTCCTATTAAGTGCTTACGTAATATTTTTTTTTACCTTTGCCATTTGATGACAACTTTCATTTTCCTCACGTGGTGCTGTGAAAAAGCCTATGCAAGTTGTGAAGCACTGAATCATCACAGTTATTTTCTCTTCCTTGAGTTAAGGTAGCATCTAGGAGTCCCAGGCCAGGATACAGGTATGCTGGAGTCTGTGCTCAGAGAGAGCAAAAAAGAGAGCTCTTGCCTCTGAGAGTCAAATTTAAACATATTAAAAGAAAAGGCAGTAGTGGGTATGGATGGCTGACAAGAAAGCAGGATGAAACAAAGAGGCAGCATCAGTCAACACAAGGGGCAGTGGCTGGAACACATCACTAACCTATTTTTTTTTCCTAGGGATTATGGCAGAGAAGACTTTAAGAAGGGATTTAAAAGGAGAAAATGAGGTTAAGTGCATTGATGTCTGCCTACAGCTCATCCTTAACTTCAGCAGTAGCAACAAATAAAGCCCACAGATGCTGTTGAGGATTCATTCACAGCAGGCTAATGATGAAGTTGATATTGCAGGAGAAATGAAGGGATCATGGAATCATAGAATGGTTTGGGTTGGAAGCGACCCTAAAGATCATCTAGTTCCACCCCCTCCTGCAAGGGCAGGGACACCTCCCACCAGACCAGGTGGCTCAAGGCCCCATCCAACCTGGCCTTGAACACTTTCAGCAAGGCGCAGCCACAATTTCCTTGGGCAGCCTGTGCCAATGTCTCACCACCCTCATATTAAAGAATTTCTTCCTAATGTCTAACCTAAATCTCCCCTCTTCAAGTTTTAAACCATTGGCCTTTGTCCTCTCACTACACACCTGTGTAAAAAGCCCTACCTCAGCTTTCTTCTAGGCCCCCATCAGATATTGGAAGGTTGCTATAAGGTCACCTCAGAGCCTCCTTTTCTCCAGGCTGAACAACTCCAACTTCCTCAGCCTGGCTTCATAGGGAGGTGCTCCAGCCCTCTGATCATTTTAGTGTCTCTCCTCTGAACACATTTCAGAAGCTCTATGTCCTTCTTATGCTGGGGACTCCAGAACTGGACACAGTACTCCAGGTGGGGTCTCACAAGAGCAGAGCAGAGGGGAAGAATCACCCCCTCAACCTGCTGTCTGTGCATCTTTTGATGCAGCCCAGGACCCAGCTGACTTTCTGAGCTGACAGCTTATGTTGGGCTTCTGGTCCACCACAACGTCCACGTCCTTCTCCTCAGGGCTGTCTGCAATCCTTTCTCCTCCCAGCCTGTATTCATGCATGGGATTGTCTTGACCCAGGTGCAGGACCTTGCACTTGGCCTTGTGGAACGTGCAGTTTGCACAAGTTCACTTGTCCAGCCTGTCACAGTCCCTCTGGATGGCATCCCTCCCCTCTAGCATGTTGACTTCACCACACACTTCGGTGTCATCAGCAAACTTACTGAGGGTGCATTTGATTTCACTGCCCATGTCGCATTCAAAGATGTTAAACAGCACTGGGCCGAGTACTGACCCTTGAGGAACATCCCTTGTCACACATCTCCATTTGGACATTGAGTCACTGATCACAATTCTTTGGGTGTGACCAGCCATCTAGTTCCTTACCCAATGAGTGGTCCATCCATCAAATCTATGTCATTCCAGTTTAGGGATCTGAATGTCCTGTGTGACAGTGTTGAATGCTTTGCATAGGTCCAGATAGATGACATCTGTTGCTCTGCCTTTGTCCACTGAGGCTGTGACCCCATCATAAAAGGCTACCAAATTAGTCAGGCAGGGCGTGTCCTTAGTGAACCTGTGTTGGCCATTACCAATTACCCCTTTGAGATCTGCTTGCTTTAGCAGAGCCTTCAGAAGGATCTGCTCCATGATCTTGCCAGGTACAGAGGTGATAGTGACTGGCCTGGAGTTCCCTGGGTCTTCTTGTTTTCCATTTTTGAAAATGGGGGTTATGTTTCTCCTTTTCCAATCAGTGGGAACTTCACCAGACTGCCATGACTTTCCAAATATGATGGACAGTGGCTTTGCAAATTCATCTGCCAGTTCTTTAAGGAGCTGTGGGTGAATCCCACCAGGTCCCATGGCCTTGTTCACCTAAAGGCTCTTTAGGTAATCTCAAACCTGCTCTTCATCTACACTGGGAGCATCTTTCTTTTCTCAGTCCCTGCCTTCGGCTTTTGTGACATGGAGGTTGTGACCAGAGTCCTTTCTGGTGAGGACAGAGGCAAAGTAGTCATTGAGTATCTCAGCCTTCTCCACATCTTGAGTAACCAGCTCTCCTGTTTCCTTCTGGAGTGGGCTCACATTTTCCCTAGTCTTCCTATTATCATTGACATAGCTACAGAGATTTTTCCTGTTGTGCTTAACCCCCCTTGCCAGATCTAATTCTCTCTGTGCTTTTGCTTTCCTAACCTGATCTCTTGCTTCTCTGAATACTTCTCTGTACTTCTCCTAGGTTATCTGTCCTTACTTCCATCCTCTGTAAACTTTGTTTTTACCCCTTTCAGGAGTTCCTTGCTCCTCCATGACAGCCTCCTGGCACTCCAGCCTGCCTTTCTCTTCACTGGGACACATTCATGCCAGGCATGCAGGAGTAATGCATATGGACCAACTTGAATATGGACCAACTTTCCTGGGCTCCCTTCCCATCCAGGTCTTTATCCCATTCAACCCTGGTAAGCAGATCCTTGAAGAGACTAAAGTCTGCCCTTTTAAAATCAAGTGCCATCAGTTGACTGTGCACTTTCCTCCCTGCTCTAAGGATCTTGAATTCTATAGTGTCTATAGTGAAGCCTAGTTTCCCATTAAGTTTTACATCACTCACCAGCCCATCTCTTTTGGTGAGAACAAGGTCTAGCAAAGCTCCATTTCTGGTTGGTTCCTCTACCATTTGGAAGAGGAAGTTGTCATCAATGTGCTCAAGGAACTTCCTGTAGTGCTGGTGCTTTGCAGTGTTGCCCCTCCAGCAGATGTTGGCATGATTAAAATTTGCCATAAGGACCATGGCTTGCAAGTGCAAAGCAGCTCCTATGTCTCTAAAGAGGGCTTTATCCACTTGGTCATCCTGGTTGGGTGGCCTGTAGCAGACCCTTTCTATGATATCACTTGTCCCTGACTTTCCTTTAATCCTGAGCCACAGGCTGGCAGCTCCTCATCCATCCCCAGGCAGAGCTCCATGGACTCCAGCTGATCAGTGATGCAGAGAGCAACACCCTCCCCAACTCTTTTGCCCTTTCTGTGCTTTCTAAAGAGTTTATACCCAGCCATCTCCAGACTCCAGTCACAGGATCCATCCCACCACATCTCAGTGATACCAGAACCATCACAGCCCTGCAGGCAGGCAGATGTGTAACTCATCTTGTTTATTCCCATGCTTTGTTTGTTTGAGGCATTTGAGATGTGCCCCCTTGGAAGCAGCCTTACTGGCAGGGCTTATATCTATGTGTACACACGCCTTCCTGTTGGTCTGTGATGCTCTTTCAGGCCAAGGGCATCTGTTAGTGCCTCTGTCTTTAGTGGGGTAAAAACTTCTCTTGTGCTGAGCTATCAGTTTCACCCCTGGCATCACCATGCCACCCCTAGGTGATCTCTAGTGGTCACAGCTTTATCCCCTCCCCCTGATGTGTAGACAGATGGGCCAGAGGGCCTCTGGGTATGAAACCAGAATGCTCCTTACTACCATTATTATAGGAGAGAGAAGTGAATATTACATAAATGCTCAGAGGAAAAAAAAAATTCTGCAGCAGGTTTGAAAAAGATAAAAGCTACACAAACTATATGTGGACTATGCTAGACAGTGCTTCATGACTACAGATATTCCTAGGGCTGGCTCCAAAACACCTCTCAATCCACAGACAGATCTGGAGGAAGAAATATGCCATATTCAACATCCTTCACAGCTGATTTTTAAGCCCCGGATATCATTAGCCAAGTTAGTTGTAGAAAGAGTTACTGTCTTCTAGTGTCTCCTAAAATATCTATGCAACAGTTGGAAATTTCTGTGTTCCACAACGAAGTTGGTCTTGTATAAAGTAATGTACTTGCTATTTCTGGTAGAAAATATTTCAGATGGTATTTTTTCTGTCACCTTGTTACCTCAGCCATTTTACAAAATTAAGAGAGCAGGGTAACTAGGGTCCATTTGAGCTCAGTAACAAACCTTGATCTTAAAACTCCTGTGTCCTTTAGCAGATGACAATCTCAACAACAGTGGTGCCTTTTATCCAACTGACCCAGGAGATGAACTCTTCCTGAGCTTTTGCAAATACCTGTTTTCTTTCGTGAGTTAAGGTGTTTCGCCAATGACACATTGGCATCAGGTAAATATTGTTTAGGAGGAAAAAGAAATAAAAAATAGAAAAAGGCAGCAGACATAATCTTCCCATACATGACCTTTATAACAGTCCTTTCAAAATCAACCAATTTTCATCAAATGTACCAGAAAGCATCAGAAGAAAGCAATTTTTGGAACACAACATCATCACAAAATAAGGGAAACTCTTTTTGCTGTGCTGCATTAGGATAAACCTTGACAATTAAATGTCTATCAAAATCCGGCTTATTTTTCATTTTTCACCTAGTGCTCTTCACTATGTTGAACCTGATAAGGATCAACACCACAAAGAAAGCCTGTAAGGCTCTTATAAGATGCAACTTCCCATACAACAATATTAGCCTCTAAAACACATTAAATGCATCATGTCTTAAAGGTACCTAGAGGAAAACCTTAGGTGACCAGCTCTGGTGTAGATATCTACTGTCCTAGTGTCCTGAAAAGCACTCCAGGCTGGTGAAGCAGAAAATGCATGTATTCATCTTCTAGTGCTTTATCTAGCGGTGGGTATTCTTCTGCTGTCAAAAGCACAGAGTTATGTTCCTGACAACAGTAATGACAGAACTAAATTAATAGAGTTCATAGAGGCAGAGAGATGCAATTCAGCTTTGGATGAACAAACTTCATTAACTGACTAGCTACCAGCTATCTAAATAGATTAAAAGAATTATTATTAGATCTGTAATTTAACAGTTTGGAGAAGTGACTTTTAAAGTCACTATTTAACATTCAGACATCCTTAATGCTATGCCATACATTTGTTATTAAACACTTGTAAAAACGTGCTTACTTGTAACTCTTGCAAGATTACAGCAGAATTCAAAAGCATTGTCAAGAGCAAAACAAAATACATCCATTTTTGAGAATTTACTATTTTCATTACTTCATGCTTTCATCAGATAGCAATCATAAAATCTGTGCTCATTTCAACATGTACAATGGCCCAGGAAAATGGCATTTTTGCTAAATTTTTTGCAGGTTAAGTCCAATGAAATTAGATTTTCAAATCCATGAAAGATAGGCTTGTGAAAAAACTGTAGTGCTTCTGCAATGCCATCTTCATATGCCAGAACACTAAATATGAAATTTTCTACATTTGATTTCTTAGAAGATACCAATATTGAATATTGAATTCAATATTGAGATATTGAATTTTCCCTTCTTTCTAAAGTCATACCTCTTCCTTCTGAAAAAGGCACTTCATGCTTCAGGCACTCTTACTTATTCTGGATGGAAGCAGATTATGCTGTCCCAGTTGAGTGACTTAAAATTGCATTTATTGTGCTGTTTCATGATTGAAGAAGTCAAAGCCTTCCCTGGAGAAAGCAACTATGAGGTGTTCCACAAACCAAATTTAGGGAATGCATGTTAACTTCTTAGGTTCATGAGGTCAGTGTGTGCCTTTGTTTCACTGTAGATAACATGACCTTCTTATTAACCAAGAGAAAGACAGTAACTTTTATATCTAAAGAGTACAAATTAATTATTATCTTATATTTTCCCTCCCCCCCTCAAAATATGCAAGGCGATTTTGAAATTCTCAACTCTGTATCAAAGAACATTCAGGTTCAAAGTCAAGTACTATAAAGTCAAGAAATGCCAAAACATATTTAATTCACCTCCCCTGTGCTCATACACTAAGATGAAATATTTAATTACATGATGATGTGCTATTTTTTTCAACTGTGTTATCTGTGCTTTAAATAACAAAAAACAAATTCCACAGTGGCCTGATTATACAAGATATTCGGATGTCTCTCTCATTTCAAATATAATACCTCAGATATAATACCTTAATAATTAATTTACCTCACTGAGAGAAGTATAAGGTCAGATAAAAATTTTCCTAAAATTTTTATTTTCAGTAGGCAAAACTTTTTTGGAAATAAAATGCACCTTCCCCCAGCAAATACTGCTTGATAGTATGTTGTGATATAGTTTTGAATGAAAACAAATCTCCTTTTGCCTAATTTTTTCCACACAGGTCTAGCTTATAAAAATATTTCAACTCACATTCTAAAAATACCAGCTATTAATTATTTTAATCTGCTGTACAGCCATCCATCTAACACTCAATTAGAGTAAGTGGTTATGAATCATGCACATTTCAGGAATGTCTGGCTTTTGGAACAACATTCAGGTTTTAAGACTTTATTGATAATATCTTACTTCCAACAGAAATCTACATACAAATGTGCAACTCAGGGCTTGAGCAGCAAGCCTGCTTTATGGCTGAGAGGTGTCTGGGCTTGGATAGCTGCTTTCAGTGCCTACTTCCACCTTGGCTCAGATAATTGGAGTAAAGATGAATGAAAAATTAGGCTTGCAGTTTTAATAGTAACTATTTGTTATTTAAATTTCCTTTTCCACACTGAACAACTGCAAGAACGTGTGCTCAGAATTAAAAGGCTGCTCTTTAGCATCAGCACATTGATTTCTTGGGGTCCTTTCAAAGCTTTTCACATTGTTTCTGGACTACAGCTCTACACCCCTCTAACTGCCTGTCAGACATCATTTCTGCTTTATGAATAAATTATATGACACCCAGGGGAGACGTTGGGCTAAGACAAAAAAATCAATATGTGTCTAGCACGTGTTAGGCAGTTGTTCAGCTGCCTCAAATATGTGGAGCAATTTTAATAACAAAACGAATGCTTTTCCAAACTGAGCTCAAAAGAGGGTTATTAAGAAAGCACTACTACTATGCCACTGTGCATCCTATTTGAAGGACAGTAATATTCTTCTCCTAAAATGTGAATAGATACTCTGATTGCAAAGTGGCTTGTCTACAAATTTCAAATATTCATGTTACAGAAATATGGTAGCAACTAATTTTTTACTCTGTTCCTCTTAGTGTAGTTTAGGTGCAAATCTGCATAGTAAAGCTGTCATTGCAACTGACTTGGTTTTTTTTATTTTAATAACATTGTCTTTTTTTTTTTTGTCTTTTCTTTTTTTTTTTCAGTGGGCCTGGAATCAAAAATAAACCAAGAACAAGGTAAATAATTCATTCATGCAGCTCTGTAATCACCGTAGTCACTCCTACAACACAAGCCTATTTTTTGAGTCGGTGCACTTCTAGTTCAGCCGCTCACCACTGCAGCCCCGTAGATGCAAACCCACTGCAGAAATATCTGAATAGCTCCACTTCTACAGGATGGGTCTAAATAAAACCTTAACTCCTGTCATGAGGTGGTTCTTTAATTCCTTGACATTATGTCCAAGAAGAGTGGGTCACCATAAGCACACCATATAGCCACCAGCACCACAGGAATTACTACTTGGTTGCTTTCCCACACTTTATTGAAGGTGGACCTGCACCAAGCTTGACTCCCGCAGCTCCTTCCTTCCCCCTGTGTGCATCCCAGCACCTCGAAATCTGGGGCAGTGCCAGGCAACAGCATTCAGCCACTGCTGACGGTACATCACCCTCCTTCTCCACTCACCAAGTCCAAAGTCTCACAGATCCTCTTCAAAAATGTCACCTTCCCATCATGGCAAACACTGACCTCATACTCAAACAGCGTAAGGAGGTAGCTGGGTTAATTTGGAACAGGGTGCTGGTGCTTACTGCCAGCAGCCCTCATGACAGCCATGGGCATCCAGGCTCAGCAGCACAGTCACACAAACAGCACATGAGGAAGAAAATGAAGAGATAAAGGCAAGACACCAAGCTACAGTCAGACCCACAGATGACCTCCGAGATTGCTGACCTCAAGTCACCAACATCCAGCCCAGGACATTGCTCTCAAAGGGTTTTTTTTCCCTGCTCCCCCATGTTATGTAGACCTTTTAGTGCAGATCTTCCCCTTGGGAGCATGCTGACAAGGCAGCTCCTCCTGTTACATTCAGCATAATGAAAAGCACAAACTTCATGTATTTATGACCCTTTCAGAGAGAGGAGCTGCAGCTGAGTGCCCTTGCCTGGGGGTGCTTACTCCTACAGGAGGGCTGGCCATCTGGAAGGGCAATCTAAGGAAAGCAGAGGGAAAACTTGACATCTCTGGGAAGAAAAGCTGCAGAGGTGCAGAAGCTACCACTGACGGTGGCAGAAATAAGAGATGTCTTGAGGCTCAGGCAAGCCACTGTAATGAAGCCCATTAGCATCGACAGATAGAAAAAGCTTTTTACCATCTCAAAGAAAGTGAAGTGATCCTAGGTGATCCTGCTTTGGCAGGGATGTTGGACTAGATGATCTCTAGATTCATGAGTGACTTCCAACACAGGTAGGCTGTCAATTTTAAGCCCCAAACCATGTGCCCCATGCACTGCAGCCACTCAAAGAGATTCACCTCTTCATCCCTTCCTGCTGCTTTCCTGCCTGCAGGCATGGTCAGGCTCCTGATGATGCTTCACCAGTTTTCATGAGAACTTGGCTATTGGCAAGCCCTCCCTCTCCCACTACGAGCACCTGGCCCACTAGCTCATACATTTTCCTTCAGCCACTCACCTCATGCCTGTGCCATGCCAACAACAGGCCAGAAAACCTGGAGCAGAGACAGAGGGAACACAGCAGACCACTGCGAAGCCCAACAGTGGCTGCCACATATCAAACCAGGCTCGTATATCCCTTTTTAGATGTAGGTTTTCCGTGGAGGACCTGCAACCACCTCAGCTTATCTGCTACAAAGACTTGTGCAAGAGACCCTTGCCCTGTTCCTCACCCCTCACAGGTCCCTCAACCCACAACACTTATCACAGGAAACTACCATTCCTCTCTCATTCTAGCAAAATGACCACACAACACCTATTTCTGCAAACCCTAGGGTGACAGGACTGCTTGACCTTTGACACTTGATTAATGACCACCTGACTCACGTTTTCTTATGATTTTTATGCCATTTAAATTTAACAATTATGCTTCCTCAAACCGACACTTGCTGTAACCTCTCTACCTTGATGTGGCAGAGCAATACCAACCTCAGGGAGAAGACCCATTTGTGCAAGCAGTGCCTGGAGATGTGGTTCCACACTCAGAAACCATCAGCAGCCTTGCCTTCCCCACCTCCACCTGAAGGTACTTCCTTCAGTCATTTTCTAAGCCATCCCTGTCAAGTGACCCATGGAGGGGTTGTTTGCTTTTACAGTCAAAAATCCCATGCAACCAGGCTGAGGTTTGATACTATTCCTCCATTCAAAACAGCTGATTGAAAGGCTCCTGTCCTCACCTTCCAGCCTCACTCAAGGCCAAACAGCTGTTTCTGGGTTGTACTATAATTAGGATCAGACAAGTACATCCATATTCTTATAAGACTCTACAACCTCAGTGGAAGATTCTTCTTTTTCTTGCTTTAAAATTCCCTCCTTCTTTCAAATGGAAAGATAATTTCCTGGACCTACAGTTGTATTCAGATGACAGTGTATCACCATCTAACACCAAGAGAGGATTATATGGCATGATAACCAGCTTACAACGTCTATTACAATTTTTGTTCAGGTTATCCAAGTCCTTTAGACACATATCAGTCATAAACACATTTTTATTGCAAACAGAATGTCAAAAATTATGATCTAGTTAACATGGAAGAGAGAGGAAAAAATCCCCCTCACTTTTCAGAGGTGTTTCATTTTCAGATCTGAATATCTTTTATAGAGAAATAGAGCTCAGAATGAAAACACTTTTAACTTTGGCAGATTTAAAGACAAATATCACAGTCCCCTGGTTTCCACAAGGTAGGATTTCAGACACATGACTGGTATTAAGTTGATTTTACATTAACTTTATCTGTAAGCTTTTAGATTTTCATGTTCATTTTAAAGACAAACACTACCAAGAAGCAGTACTTCTACAAATTGTATGTCAGTTATATTTATGCATCTCTCGCGGGGCTCAAGATTCAGGATTGAAGTATTTCTTTAAAATTAGCAGATAACCAAAAGAGACTAAGAGAGGGACCTGAGGTATATCTAAACAAACTCATACAACCAGTCACTGTAGCTCATGGGCTGCCTGGTCAGACAAGCTGTAGTAACCAAATATGTTACCAGAGATGCACACTCAGTTCCTACAAAGGAAGAGTTAACCCAGCAAGCTTGTCTGAGTAAACCAACTTTCCTTTAGGAAAAGCTAGGAACATGCAACAATGTACATGGTCAATGTAGTTACCTTGCAAGTTTTTTGTTTGTGGTATTATTAGTAGGAAATGACTAAAGACAGTGGTCTTCACTGGACATACTCGATACACAGAAGCCCTGATTCCCTGGAAAGTGTCAAGGCTACCACTGCAGCAGGAAAATGACTCAAAATCTTCCCAGCATTTCTCAACTTGACCACAAACTGCCTGCATTACACACAGCCAAAGCTTCTCAGTTATTAGAAACAGCCACCCAGCAAGGGCCATGATACTTCGAATAAAAATAACTGCAGTGCTTGAAAATTCACCATCTGCCAGGTGTCGGGAGATGTTAATTATTTAAGTGGCAACGCAATATAAATTTGATGTTGCTCAAATCTCATCGGAACTCCAGGAAATTAATACAACTGAAACCAGTCAGCATACTGACAACTTGATCTCATGGGTCCTTATGCAAAGGTACCGGATATGCTCTGCAGACTGCAAGCCCAGACTAACTTCCTAACCACAGGATTCTTTTCTCTGCCCCCAACAGTGGGATAGCTGTATGACTTGAACATGAAAGAGGAACCCACAGCTGTCTGTTTTGTTATTTAGTTTCTGTCCATACCCATGGAGACCTCATTTGCTATGCTTTGAAAACAGGCTTTGAAACAAACAAATGAAATGTATAGATCTGTGGCATCTACAGCAATTTGAAACAACTTTTAAAAACTTAGCAAAGTGAGCAAAGATGGTGAATTGTGATGAGGCAGTCACTCTGCTTCACCAGAAGGGATCCACTGACTGAAAACTCCCACAACCTGGGACAGGAAACCTGTGCCAGTGCTGCAGAGCACATGGTGATTCTTGCACAGCTCCAGGAAGACAACCAGATACAAGACTGGGCTGCCTAGGGGTAAGAAAAGACTTACTAAATGACCATATGCAAACCCACATCTGTCTGATTTTATCTTTCAGCTGGGACTGGTACTGCTGCTTTTTAAAGCAGGAGAACAACTGCATTTCCAAAATGTACCAGGTCTTTATTTTATACACCCACACTGGCAAGGTCACACAGCACATCAAGGATCAAGAACAGCTTCTGTAAAAGCTATGTGTAACATCGCTTCTACCCTGTTTAATTGCTCAGCACTGACACCTTCATAAATTACAGGGGTCTTCAGGAAACTGAACTAAAGCCAAGCTGACCACCAAAGGAAACATAAGGCAGTTGCATAAATAATTACCTTGGAGTCTCTGTAGAGCTTGTTGTTCAAGTGGTACACAGTATTGACAAATGTTTCCTCCTAGGGGAAAAAAAAAATAAATTCACAATTGTGAATTCAATTATGCCACACCACAATAATATAGCCAAAAATATACATTATACTCTTTCTTCAAATTTACAATCATATCGAGATAAAAGTATTTTAGAAAAATTATTCCTTCTTGTATTTAAAATACTTGAGAGTAAATAACAGGCTTTAAACTCCTTTTAATTATTTTTGTCTGTTTACCATCTTTTGACTGTCAAAGATCTGATAAAGAAGTTAGGCTGAGAATCAGGATGCTTTTAATCTCCCATCTCTGTAATGTTGTCAATAATAATGAATTTCAAAGACCAAAGAAAAATTAAAGGCTCCTTAAAAAGGACCTCTGTTACTATACATGTAAAGTCAGGGTAATTCATACCCATGCCTTGACAATATCTTCAGAGAAATGATGCAACTGCTTGGGTTTTATAAGCAGAAACTCACTGTTACTTAGTAATTGTACTGGTTTGGTATTTAAAAAAAGAGCATCCAAGTCAGTGGTGAGAGATTCACCAAGAACTGAAAGAGGTAAAGAAGTTGCAGACTTCCCATTAGCACCAAACTTGTGACTTATACTTTCAGTTATGGGACAACAGAACAGCCATGTGGTTGCAATCAATCCTACAATGCCTACACAATAAAAATGTCAAAAATCTCAAACTGTTTTTCTCTCCTTTGCCTGCATGAAAAATTAAACTTAATGCAGTTTGTAAACTGACTCAGCTAAGAGAATGTACCTTCCTTTGCCTGGATGCTTATTTCAGATTTAAAGGGTCTTACACCATTATCTTTGTAGGGAACTGCCTTGCTATAGCACTGTAAGCCTACTTTGGTTTAAAGTTAGAGTGATAAATAAATTAGGCTGCATAGTGCTAACTAGTAAGATTAGGAAATATAATTATCACCAAAAGAAGATACCATTCCTGAAAATACCATTAATTTTCAGGAGAGACTCGAGTCTGTAAAGCAGCTTAAGAAATCAGAGCTACTGTCAGGCTATCTGCTTGCTCAGACCACAGAAGTATATACTGATTCAATTACTCTCTTTTGACATAAACCCAAATTAAAAGTGGTGTAAGCATATAGTACAACTCAAACTTTTTGCATGAAGATACAAATAATTTCCTTTCTGTAAGCAGTAACCACTTGCCATGCCTATTCAGGCCACCCCCCATCCAGCCCCCCCCCTTAGTGGTGTAGTCTACTAAAAATAAAGCAGTGCAAGCTCCTGGAGAACTGTTGCTTAGCTACATTCTCAATTATCACAATGCTGGCCTTACTCATTCAGTGTCAAGGTCAAAGCAATTGTTTCTTTACTTTAATGAAATATCCTGTTTATAAAAATCTTATCTGTTTCCTGCTTGCTAAAATATTGCACATTTCAGTCAATCATTGCTGGCTTGCCCTTCAGAGACATGAAGTGTGAGAACACAACTGGTAATGTTAATTTTTGCCCTTAACAGAGAGCTTTTTTACCCACTCCACCCAGAATGCCAAGAGCCTCACACTGGCACACAGGCAACCAATTACACCAACACTTTTTTCCTTCTTTACTGTAGCCAAGCAAGTAGGGCAGAAATGCAGTAGTTGTATATTTATTCTTATTATTCCCCCCCCAAACCAAAGCAGCTATTTTTAATTAGCATGTATCTCTAGTCACTGTTCTGGGAAAGCTAAACCAAAGAAGGAATTGTCCCATCAGTTTGAAACACAAGAAGTTTTTGGTTCCTCTTTGACTTAGAGGGCAGGTGTTCAGCTGCAAAGACTTTAATTTTTCCCCAAGCTAGTCCAGGCTCCTGAATATTTCATAGCCCCTGAGAAATGCAGCTGTAATCAACTTGCAAATAATGAAATGGGCAGTGATAACAGAAGAGAGGTAAAGTGTGCCATTAGAAAGCATCAGTGCTTTGGCTGCTGCTGCAGTCTTGCTATAACAATTTATCAGGTTAATTGAGAAAAAAAAAATAATAATGCTATCATGCTATCAACTATGAAAAAAAAACCCAAAAAAACCCCAGAAAGCATCTCAGCCAACATGAATAGGAGAGGCAGAAAAATCAGGACTGCCAAAGGACTCACATTCAAGACTGAAACTCCATTAAACGTATTAATCACATGCCAGCTACATACAGCCATCTTAGGGTATTAATCTAAAAGTCAGTTTACAGATGTTACTTAAGACAGGAAAAGTTTCATAAATATTAAAATCAATATTTAAAGAAAATATTTAAAAAGCAGTAAACATGTTCATTTTAATCAAAGCTTACAGAGTAACCCAGCTGCTGCCCTAACTTCCTTCTAACAGGATCTTGAGGTTTTTACATTTGGAACCTCAGATGTTTACAGTGTCTCCTCTGTATTGTTTGGTGCTGGCAACCATCTAAAGATAGTGAAATACCAACAGTGAGAACACTGAAATGGCATTTCCTGAAGATACAACATGAGCTATGATTAAGAATTTCATGCTGAAAACCAAGACTGAGCAACAGGTGAAATGAAACAAGCAGTGATCACATGGATACCAAGATGTACCTGTGAATTATGCAGGGAAGCTCCATGGGAAGTAATTCTTCATCTCACTTCAGAAACCCCATCCAAAACCTGACTCTCCCTGATCTGCCCCAGGCTTCTGAGGAACGAAGCACTGACTGCTTAAAAACCCCAAGTTAAGGTCACAGATGAGACTTCAGTAGTTATGTGGTTAAAAGTGCAAGTTCAACATAAGGAACCACATGGATGGACATTGATACACCTTACATGAGTATTTCCTATCAGCTAAGCTGGCTGCTACAAATCTTTATGAATTTGGATGGAGGTGTGAGTCAGGCTACTAACTCCACTCTTCTCTGGAAGGATAACCACGGATAAGTTGGAAAAGGCAGAAAGCTGTCTAAACCTCCAATGGTGCAGCTCTGAACCATTCCCGTATTTCCTATCACTGGATACCAGAGAGAAGGGATCACCTTCTTCTCTGCTTCCCCTGCTCAGTAAGCTGCAAAGAGCAATAAGGTTGCCCCGCAGACTCCTTTTCTCCAAACTAGACAAACCCAGAGTCCTTAGCCACTCCTCACGGGACATTCCATCTGGGCCTTTCACCAGCAAACAGCTGGTAAAAGCTGTTTCTACATTGATTTTTACATGATGTGTACCTGTAGGGAAAAGCAGATGAGAAACAAGCACTTTCTGAAGAATAAACACAGAGCTCCAGTCACATCTGCTGGAAACAGCAAAACCCCCTAAAAGTGCCTTGTGGCAAGTGGATCTTCCTCCTACGGACCGGAACATGCTCCAGTGCAGAAAAGGGCAGACGCTGTCATCCCCAGCACACATTTCCCCAGGCACCCGAGGAAACTGGGTTGCAGCGGCTGCACTGGTCTTTCTTGTCCTCCCTCCAAGCAAGGACTCTTACAGCTGCCTTCTGACAGATACATGGAGGTAACAAGCCAAAGGGGCAGGCAATCCACAGCAGGGTTATGTTGACTCCTTTAGTTAACTCCTCATATTCACAAGAATAAGCTGAATGTTATTCCTACAAATTAAAGGAAGGTCTAGCTACAGGACTGAGGGCAGGTTCACATGCAACACCTGCATGTAGCAAAGGGAAGTCCCGACAGAGGAGGCTGCACAATGGTATTCTGCAAAAGCACGTGCTTGAGAAAGAACCTCTACATGCAGGAAAGATTTCATTCAGTGTTAGCTTGTCATCTTTTACATGTTTCAAAAAGTAGTTCATAGAAACTCCAAGAATGCAAGCAAATTGCAAAAGAAATATTAATGAAGTTGATACATACATCCTCTTCCTCTGATCCCTTTGTGTCTGCCATGTTCTCTACACTGGTACTCCATATTTTAATTCCTTTCTTCACTGGCAACAGACACAGAAAGTGGATAGGTTTAATACAGCCAACGAAAATCTGCTGCACAGAAGTTCAGTGCAGCAGTAGGAAATGAACTCTAAAATCTCAGAAACATTATCTATCACTCTGAAAGAAAGTGGTGTCTCAGGGTGATACTGCACTGGAGTAATTCCCATGCTTTGGTAATCAAAGGACTCCTCCTAGTGCTATCTTCCATCTGCCAGAGAAGAGATCACACAGACAGATCTTCCAGCCATATGGAGTCACCAAAAATTCACTTGATCTATCAGAAAGCTCAGACATAACTGAGATGCAATCATTCATATTCTCCTGCTCTCTCTCCTACAAATACCCAAAGATAAATTACTCAAACTTGGATTTAGACTTTAAATGTCACGGGAAAATCTTATGCAGCTCATTTTTCCTTTCACTTTTTTCCCTACATGAAAGAATTATTAACTCACCGGGGATCACATCTTCCTTTCATTATCTGGGAAAAAGTACAACATGACAGACAGACATTGTACAATATAAGGTGGAACTGCTTTCCAAGTTTATTAATTAGAGATCCAAAGATCAACTTCAACAGTTGTGAATTTTCTGCAGTATTGCCAACCCTCTTCTGCATATCAGCATCCCAATCTGAGCCTTCTTATAAAACAGGAAGGCTACAGTGATACAGGGTAATATGTGAGGTGTCTTTTACCTTTTCTAATTTACGTATATAGATCTAGCCTTGGAGCAAAAATGATTAAGAGATGTATACACACACAAACACACACAGAGTACTGCCCTCAACAGACTCAAACAATACCCAGCTCCAAAGTGGGACTCTCAGTCCTCAACTCTTACAAACCAGCGAGGCAAGCAGCAGCTTATGCATCTCCTCCTTGGACAACTGATTCTACTGAGAGCCTTGTAAAATCTGAAGCATTATACTCATTTTTCACAAGAGTAAATTGCTTGCCAACATGTTGAAAAAAAGGACTTGGAAGGCTGTAATGGCATTTTCTGATGGTAAGTACCAGAGGTAAGGCCGGCAGCAGTGCTGCTTATTACAGCTGCCCGGCATTTCACCTTTTTCAGAGTAATTTTCAATTGTTAAAAAATGCAGCCTCAACCTAGGTGTAATTTGAGGTATCTTCATTAAAACGATGCATGTTTCTGAAAATGAAGCAAAAGAAGAGTACTTTTCACTGCCCAAATTACAAGGTGTTGGCACTCTTTGAGAAGCTCAAGAATCTTTTACCCTTTGAAGCAGGGACTTGCCATGTCTACTAAAAAGCTTTATGTCAGAGAGGTGCTTTCTACTGTGTTCTGAAATAGGCAAGGTAAATCCTGTGAAAACAGGGACAAGAATTAGGAAATAGGAGAAGAGTAAGGAAAAGTGGGGAAAATTGGGACCAAGAGATATGCAGAGAAGATGATGGGTAAGAATAAGCAAGGAAATTTGGCTGGTGAGTCAGGGAAAAAAGTTGGATGAAGGAGGGTGAGAGACTCATTCTAGGCAAAAGCTAAGGAGAAAAAATAGGTGAAAAAGGAGAGCAAGATCGGGAATTATTTGATGAAAACAGAGTGAGATAAGACTCATCCGACATGCAGCTGGTACCAGTAGAGATTGGCACCAGCTTGGCAGAGATAGAATGACAGATATAAAAAGGCAGCAGAAGAGACCTGAGAGGTTGCATGGGAGACTGGCAACAATGAGGAGTGAAGCCAATGACAGAAAAGCAATGTAAGTCCTTTTGGGCAGAAGAAGAAAATGTATAGATTGCTAGAATGTGAAAAGGGGCTGCAGGGGAAAATACATCTAGGAGATCTGTAAGAGTGAAGAAAAGAGGCAAGAAAAAGGCTTAGGAAATGACAGATAATATAGAAGTAGAAAGTAACAAGTCTAATCAAAAGCAGAAGGTCAGAAGAGACTTTTTGGCAGAACTAAACAGAAGAGTCTGTACCACTAGATTATATTCCCCTTCAGAGCCAAGACTGTGAAGAAATGCAGATGTGCAACCACTGTAGAATAGACGCATTTGGGATAACTGGGTTAGAACATATCTTCTGCTTCACCTAATTTCTCTCCTCTGCTGTGATCAATAGCACAAAGCTGTAGAGTAATAAAATGGAGAGTAATAAAATGTTACAGGATAGTTTCTTCAAAATACAAAATGATAATGTTCTGTGCCTGTTAATTATATGATATCAGCCTACATAAGCTGTAGATTTTGTTCAGACTTTCTTCTTCAGACATGCCAACCACTCTAGGGTCTGCCACAGGGAGTCCTTACTCCCCACAGAAAACCAGACTGACCTGCCCCATAACCTCACACCCAGCATCTGTCTGAGGCTGTAAGGACTCAGCTACAGCTCTGCAGGGTGCTGACTTCTCCCATCCTTGCACTGCTTCCAGCATAGCTAGTGCTCTCCAGGTACAACCAGAGGGGTGGGATAAATGGCCTTCAGCTTCTGCTGGATATGACCTGGACAAGGCTGGTGATCTGCATGCAAGGCAAGCAGGATGGGTGGCCAGATCTTTTTGGTGCTTCTGACTTAAGGAGAAAAAACAACTGCTTAAGTGAACAAAGGTTTAAAACCTGCCTATCTCAGTCAGGCACTCCTGTCACTACAGCCCTCCCCAGGTGTGTGGGGCTCCCTTTGAAGCCTACACCCAGGTGCTGTTCCTGCAGAAACTATGCTGCAAAGGAAGGAGTGAGTCAAGAAGGCAGGGACACCTGCCTCAGCCTCATTCTGATGGGTCACATGCAGTGTATACCCAGATCCAAGTTCTCCTGGGTCCAATAGTCTACATGTGCCCTTAATTATTTCCATGGTAACTGATAGGTACACAACCACCCTCCTTATGCTGTATTCTCTTTCTGCATTTTAATTTATGGAACTGGAGTGCACAGCCCAGGAAAAAATGTCTGTGAGATTTATTTCCTTATTGAAAAAGCTGCAGAAGTTATGCTGCTGATGGCTCCTGCTAGAGTTATAGCTGCATCAGGGTAAAATACTGCACTGAAAACCTTTCCCATGACCCAGTACGGAAGTAGCTTTTAAAACAACTCAGCAATAGACTTAGATGTCAACAGCAGTCTCTTAGCTACTGGGAAAAAAAGCGTATGTGGGAGACTTCACCACTGCCTGGTGCAGTTGTTCCAATAAACTCTGATTTCATAACATCAGCTAAAGCAAGTTCAAGGGAAGATCTCTGAGCAGGAGGAGATATAGGAAAGGCAAAAGAACAATCAGCAGTCATCTAATAAAATAAAAGCTGATTTCCTGGTATTCCACTTACTTGTGAACTGATGGTTCTGTGCCTATATCACCCTTGAAGCCCCAGGCAATGCTGGGTTTTTTTTCAGTCCCCACTTTAGCTAGGGAAGCCCAGCTGTTACAGATGCTGAAACTTATGATAAAAGAAGATATCCAACAAGAATTTACTATATTATGCATCTTGAAAGAAGTGCAGAACTTGAGCCTCTTACTCCAAACACTGCGCAGTATAAAACCCACACTATTAAAAGCAATAATTATTTCCTTCAAAGTGAGATACAGCAAGATGAAACTAATAAATTGGTTGGCAGCACAACAGCCAAAGTGCTCTTTTCCCTATTAATTTAGAGCCAACTGCAAGGCACTGAACATATGTATATATTTAAGAGTATTACCCAAACACAGCTCCTACCTTTGTTCTGATGGCTCAGCACTGGCCAGCACAAAGCTGCTGGGGGAGGAGAGAGAGCACAGGGGAGGATCACTGCATGCTACCATTTCAGCATACTTGCCTTTAATCAGGCAGTACAGTTCAGAGCGAGTTCAAAAAAAGCCATTTAAAAGGAGTAAAACTGAACAGTAAGAACATTTACCTTTTATCAGAACATGATTGATGAGGGACCCCTGCAAAGCATCAGACAACAGCAAGGCAGTTTATCTGCTATCGATAACCTGGCATTCCCAAGCCATCAACAGCCATTTGAATACTCCTAAAGTAAATTTAGCTTCATCTTAATTATTTTCTATATTGAAAGACCAGGGACATATTCATGGATGTTTATGTAATGGCAAGAGAGTATAGTATTGTATGGTTTATTACACTACCAAAGCAGAATCTTGTTCAGACACTGCTAGTGTATAATTTCTGTCTCTCTAAAAGCTGGAAGGTAATCATTAGCATGTTGAATCTGGCAAGTTCATATTCTCTATCTGGTAATTATAGAAAGATGGAAAAGCCTTCAAAACCAAAATACCCCCTAACGTCTGCATTTACTACATACCTGATCAAAATACTATCACTGTTACATAAATTAGCAGATCTTTCCCATAAACCATCATTCAAAACACATTAACATCTGTGTAAAAAGCATTAAATAATTAATTAATAGATACCAGACCAACTGTATTTTATCTTTCCTTCCAACTCCAAAAATATAAAAGTATGCACTGACAACCTGAATGCAGGAAAACATTTTACTGACAGTGATGACAAGCTCGGCCATGTGGTAATTTGTTGGGCATTACTAGCCCAGCAGAACACTACAATACAGCTCAAATTTTTCAAAATATGTCTGCCATTAGTCAATGCTATTCATACTGTGGCAGCATCAACACACTAAATACACACCAAAAGATAATCCCTTCCTCTGGAGACTGCTGTAGAAAAGGACAGAAAGATGAGAGACAGGGGAGCGGGTTAGGGCATCCATATGCATACATTACAAAGCAAAGGGGATGACTGGCCTGTGTCTCATGGCCTTGTTTATTCATGCTTCAGGTAAATGGGAGACAAGGTGGTGCCAGGAAGATCTCAGA
Organism: Calypte anna; assembly: GCF_003957555.1. Lineage (NCBI taxonomy): Eukaryota > Metazoa > Chordata > Aves > Apodiformes > Trochilidae > Calypte > Calypte anna. Next base: position 122,867,398 of record NC_044245.1, read on the forward strand.
AGCTGGGACAAGATGGATACAAAAGGAGCTGAAAGAACAGAAGGAGAAGACAAAGAGAGCACAGAAAGTGAGGCCAGAGGAGACCGTGAATGAAGAAGTTCAGCCAACAATAGCAATCGGGGCAAAAAAAAATACAAATCAAGGTTAAAACCCTGGGAGCAGAGGGGTGCAGGTAAGGTCTATGAGGTGCTTTAGTTGTTCTGGTCTTGGGAAGGGGCTTCATGCACCCCAGCATCTGACAGACCCCTGGCAGACCTACATCATAGCCTGAACAACACCAACCAAATATCTTTCTGGCTTACACACCATTTTAATTATGCCAGTTGTGCAGGACCTGGGCAGGCTGTCCCCACAGAGGCCATCTGCCTGGCTCTGGGCCATCACAGATAACTGGGGTGTCCCCAGAGAGCCCCATTCAAACCCCAGCTCTTGCTCCAGCCCCCACTTCAGCTTTAACAACACGCCTGTTTTTTTTATTTTTCCAAAGAAACCTTAATATAAGGTAAGACTACAAAGGCTGCAGTAAAAGCACATGAGGACACACATCCTGTTCCCCGCCGATTCCCAAAACTATACCAACAAACAAATAGATTCAATTACCAAGGTTGACTCCAGCCCGATTCAAGGGGATTGGTACATGTGTTATAACAAGATGCTGGAGCTGTCGCTCGATCACATTTACATGAAGAAATCATTTTATGCAAATCTCTTCTCCACGAGTGAAGGCCATGCAGGAGAAGAGAAACAGCACGGTACAGAGATTCACCATGCACAGCAGATGGGCAATTTAAGGCACATCATACAGTTCAGTTATACAAGACATATAACCTGAGGAGAAAGCGTGTAGCTTCCAAGTCATAAATTATTTATAAATAAATACAGCCTTCTCATGAAATATCCAAAAGGCCAAGCACCCATTTCCCCCATTATTTTTTCCACTTTCACAAATCAGAAGGAAGCTGAAGAAGAAAATCTCAGCAAGGAAGAGGGTGAACTTAAGATGGTGGAGTTAGTTGTGAGCTTGCAGACAGGAGGGCAGGGACTGAAGGCAGGAGGATTGCTGTGCCCAACCACCTAGGAGTGAAGCAGCAGAAGGCAAAAGGAGGGAGCTGGAGTGGGCTGAGGAGTGAAACTGTCCCCCTGGGAGCTCACACTCTCCCAGGACTGTCACTGACAGCTTAAAATCACTACTTGCTATCCAACAAATATTTCAGGATTTTTTAAGAGAAATTCAGTGCTCAGATTCACAAATCACAGTAGCACCATCCATACACATGGTGTACTCTGTCAGCAGCATTGCCTCTTCAGAGGGCTGGCCAGGCTCTGAACAATACAGGGTGACACCTTCGTTTTCAGTTCTCCAGCTTCACTCAGCACATCTGTTGGAACACGTCAGCAGTTTAACACTTTCTGATCTTCATTACCCAATGCAGCACCTGCCCAAATTCCCCTGCAATGACCAATCCAAATAGCTTTTCATTTTCCTGATGTCCTGCCTGGTGACCCTCCATGCCCATCAGTCCAGACGCCCACCTTTTGATAGATGTGCAGTTCATCATTTACTTTCATGTTGAAGACTCTTTGCTCTTCAAAGACCTTTGGGGATCTTTTCAGATCTTCAGGCTCAGTTTGCATTTAATTCAACACTGTCTGCCTGGATGTTTTTTGTTGCAGTTCTTAGGGGCAGGCACCCATATGCTTGAGGATATCTTTGTAGTCTGAGTAACTCCCAACCTTTGTGCTTTCAGCAGACCAGTGATTCTGCTTGCTAATATACAGATGTGTTACGTGACTTTTACAATATGTTTAAGCAGCCTCCCATGCCAAGTTTCTCCCTCCGACCTTCTCTTTCAGGCATGGAAAAGGTGTCTAAAAAGTTAACAGATAGATGTATGCACGTGTTAAGTCAGACCTTTTCTGAAACTCTTCAAAGTTTTGGTATCTCTGTTCTTTATATTGCAAATGGTGAGTTTGTCTAAAAGCAATGGGAGAGTAGTATGGTAGTTTTTTAGTTCACTGCTCAGGCTACACATACATTATAAGGCAAACAAAATACACAACACACAAACCCCCCTTGATTTATCTTATTAGCTACATATTGCTGCTACATATGAGTCAGCATTACTGACTCATATCAATTAGCTGCAATAGAAAGATGTAAATACCTGACTATTTCTACTCAGTTTTAGGAGTGACATGATTTATATGGGCAAAAGTAAAACCAAACATACTTCTTGCATAATAAAGAGAAAATCTAGCACCAAGTGTCATTTCATCCCTGCCATAACTTCTCTGCACCAGGGATTTGCATGTATAATCACTCTCAATCCAAAACAAGACATGAACATGCAAATTCCAAAGTCATAAGAAATCTCCATTTTTAGTTATAAATATTCTCATATTGTTCATGTAAAATTTGGCCTGTCAACTTCACAACATTTTGGTCAACAATAAAGTTTGCTTCTGAACCTTCCTAAATATTTTTAAATATTTTAAATGAATTGAAATGCCGTGAGTTCCAAATTTCCCAAGCATTTTTGCTTCCCACGATGGAGATTTTAGGTACCAAAAACAAAGAACAAGATCTCGTTTCTCTAGGAAGGAATATCTGCCTTGGTTAAACATGTTCCTACCTAAGTCTACATCCACCTTCCAGGTTAAGTATTCAAAGAAGAAAGTTTACAGCTCACTAAGGTCTTCACTACTCTATCACACATACAGCTGTCTCTTTTGAAGACTCTAATATTGCAAGCATATTCAAAACTTAAGCAGACCCAATCTCTCGTGCATGTCATTAAATGGGGAGGATCTGCACACACATCCCTTGGATGTCACCCTCTCCTAAGAAGGGGATCACTCATTCTGATTTGGAAAAATCAAAAAACAAGTGTTAAGACCGCACCTCTTCCACCTCAAAAAAGCTTTATCCCTGACCTAGAAAGCCTCCTATGGTCTCCAAGAATTGCACTAGCACAACAATATTTAGACTGAGAAAACAGAACCCACGTATCTTGGACCAGGCTCTGTGAATTATCAAAAATGATGAACAGGAAACAAATTTTTATGAAAAACACTTCGGTCTTTATTTTGCAAACAGAGAGTCAGGGGACAAAACCAAACTGGACATCAACAGTCAAAGGATAACTCTGCAGCTACTGCACTATGGATAAGTATTAAAACTATGCCTGTAATTAATATAAAATCAGTCTGCAAGCCAAAATGAGAAGGCAAAGGTCACTGATAACACCCCCACTGCTCCCACATGCACAAGAAGCAGTACATTTGATGAGGTTTGTTTCCAGACAGCTGTTCGCTTGCCAGGAGGATGACACCTGGACTGGCACGTGGTACTTGGCACTGGCACGGTGTGGCTTGTAACAAAAGCCCACTCTGTGGGCTGGTGCTGATAAAATTCTGCTGCCTTGACTCTTGGATATGAAACTGCTTAAGGCCTATTAGTAGGACAGCTAAGCTCAGCACCTCATCTGCTATTCCATGGAGGCACATGGGACACCAGGCTAGCTAAAAAAGGCTCGGAGACAGAGCTAGTAAGAACCAGGCTTTAAAGGAAAGGAAATACTTAGAAAAATCAAGACAAGAGGCTTGCAGAATAAGTGTTATTTGTCCAAATCACTGCAAAGAATGAGATTTTTCCTTATTTTTGACATATGTGACCAGAACAGTGGTGAAATAATTGGCTTTTTGTACACATCCTGCAGAAACAGGAGATAATGACGGATCCTGTGCCCTCAATGTATACTCCAGGAAGCATGTAAGTGTTTTTCTGTTTTAAAAACTGAAGGTGACACAGTGGGAGTGAACTGAGAAGCAGACATAAGGCACCAAGAATATTCTGCTATCCTTTTTTTCAGTGATAATGGAGAATATTTTTAAAGAACAAACTAGATAAAAGTTATTTTAGAACAGGCTCTCTCTCTGTCTGCAAAGGTGGCACAGAAGTGCTGCTCCCACCCATCCAGCACAGGTACTTAAGTGTGGAGTTAGTGCTGTCACAGGATCACAGAATGAGGTGGGAAGGGAACTCTGCAGGTCACCTGCTCCAACCTCCCTGCTCAAGCAAGGACTTCTACATCTGATTGCCAAGGACCATGTCCAGGTGGCTTTTGAGTATCTCCAAGAATGAAGACTTTACCTCTGCTCTAGTCAACCCCTGCTAGTGCTTGGTCACCCGCACAGTGAAAAAGTGTCCCCCGATGTTCAGAGGAAACCCCTCATGTTTCAGTTTTTGCTCATTGCCTCTGGTCCTTCAATGGGGTATCATTGAAAAGAGCCTGTCTCTGTCCTCTTCATACCCTCCCCTCAGGTATTTATAGACACTGATGAGATCTCCCTGAGCCTTCTCTTCTGTAGGCTCAGCCACAGACCTCTCAGCCCCTCCTTATACAAAGGATGCTCCAGTCCCTTAACCATCTTAATGACCCTTTGTGGGACTCCTTTCGGTATCCATGTCTCCGTTGTACTGGGGATCCCAGAACTGGACCCAGCACTCCAGGTGTGGCCTCATCAGTGCTGAACAGAGGGGCAAGATGGCATTCTTCCACCTGCTGGCAACACTTCTTCTAATGCAGCCCGGGACACCACTCACCTCCTTTGCCACAAGGGCACACTGCTGGCTCATGCTCAACATTGTATCCACCAGGACCCCAAAGTCCTTTTTTCCAAAGCTGCTTCCCAATAGACTCCTAACACATGATGCTTCTTGGGATTTTTCCTCCTCAGAGGCAGGACTCCGCACTTCTCCTTGCTCCTGGTACCTCCAATTCACATGCTCAAATTCTGGATGTGGCATAAATCCTAGCTGCTCTCTGTAAGAGAACAGAAGGTGGCATCCCCTAGACATGGCTCTGACCAGCTGGGGTCAGCCACGGTACAGCTGCCTCAACAGAAGTCAGACTCTTAGCAGCATGTAAATGACCCAAGATCCTCACTCCCGTGTTGGCTACACCCTCCTGCAAACTCCACTTTGCAATCTTTATCACCATCCCCTAATTTAAAGCTCAACATGAACCAAATTGCCAGACTTTGCTTTTGGAAGTTAAACCTTTCCCGTATCAAGCAGCCAGCACCACCAGGGCTGAGGGGCAAAAATCCACTGGAGAAGATCATGAAGGAGTGAGGAAAAGGCAAGCTGAAAGTTGCAGTGCACACCCTTCAGCCACAATGTTCCTCTACTGCTGAACTGAAACACCAGATCCAGGAAGAGAAAGCAGCACTGTGCTTCTCCCTGCCACCAAAACCTCACTTTTCAGCTTGTGACTGACTTCATAGCACTATTATTATTATTATTATTATTATTATTATTATTATTATTATTATTTGCATGAGCTCGCTCCTATCTGCATAAAATCAGGCTAATACAAACACACACCACAGGTATTGGAGTGTTAATAAAACCAGCAGCTAGGTGTTTAAAAGATATAAATCTTCTGGCTCTGGTAATTTACATACAGCAATCTTCACACTTATTTTCTCTGAATTCCATCTTTCTAAGTGTCAGGTGTTGATGAATTGCAGGGAGTATGATTTTTATTTTATGATGAACACTAATATTTCAGAGTTACACCTCAGAAAATCAATTACTACTTACTGACAGACAGCTAATGCACAGAAATTTCTGAGGATTTAGGATTGGTTTTTTATTTATTTATTTTTCTTATACACCAGACTAGCTAATTATACAGGTTAATACTTTATATAGAACATACAACTGCTCTGTGGAGCAAGGCACACATCATGCCAGGTGGAACAGAGAAAGTCCAAAGACTTTGAAATTCTCCATCCTAGGGATGACAGCTCTACAATGTATCATTCCTGCCTAGGTCAGAAAACCAAGCCCACACAAGTTTTCTTTGTTACTACTTCCTGAATAAGATATTATTTCCTGCTAATTAAAACTAGCAAACCATGCTAATTTTACCCCTGTCCAAGAAGTAATATTTCAGGAATTCCCACAGCTGGAAGAAACAAAGAGTGACATAATCAACCAGGGCTTCACAGTTTCCCATGTTCCCAACATTGAGGTCCAAACTTCCAGGGCTTTGGTGTTCTGGAGTAGCTACAATTAGCTCCCTGAGCCACCTCACTTCTGCACGGAGCCATGTCCTGTGGTGCTGGATGATTCCAATGCTCCAGACTCCGTGGTCCACAGCTTGAGATAAAACCCCAGGTTGCCTGCCTCCAGGAACCCCCTAAGAGAAGACTCTCACTGCCCCACGCTATGGCACCTGTCCTACCATGCCAACATCTCTGCAGGTGATGGAAATAAGGACATGGCCAGGTAGGTCTGTCAGTGCCACCTCAGTGGAGTTTGGGGCCCAAGGCTTTGTTTCACAGACCAGGCTTCCCTCCCTGGGCCAGCTACCGGCATTGATGTGAGAAGTGGAACCAAGCAGAGCACACTGGTTGTGCATGTTGTGCCTGAATGCTAAATATATGGGGAACACAAAAATGCTGAGTTACTAGCTGCCTGCTTGCTTTGCCAAGTAAACAATTCAACTCATTTCCTCATAATAATGACCTCCCATTTTGGTGGGAAATCAACTCTCTGCTTCTGAGCTAGTCTGCTTTCTTCAGCACTTTTCTAGGGATGTTTTTAACCAAACCTGTTGAGGAGGAGGAGGATGATAACAGAAATCACCTGGAAACCAGCACACATCAGTTCATGGTTACTGATAATGACATAACACACTCTCATAACCAGACACAGACACCAATTCTTTCCCTACCATTTATCCAACTGTTAATGCTAATTAATTCCTGGTGTACATGCTCTCCAGAAATGAGATGGATGTGTTAGGCAGAACTGAAGACAGGGTCACAACTTGGTAAAGGGCTTTGGGGTTCACTCACACAAATTAAAATATACAACTGATATTGAAACAATAATCAAGAGTATGAAACTACAGCTTCATGTTAAGAATGGGGAGAGAGAAAAAAATAAAAAGAAAGTTAATTCTTGCTTTCACTTCAGTTATTATAACTGACTGGAACAACAATTTAAAAGACTTGACAGACTGTCTACCACGATACCTTGGAAAACTGGACTGTTGTACCATACCTCTACATAACTACCATAAAATCATTTCCTAGTGCTTTGGCAAATTACACATACTATATTGCCATGATTATTTTTTCCCAAATTCAACTATACTGGCAACACTAGAAGGTGACTAAATGAACGCATCTCATTTGACTTCCAAGGACATAGTTAAAAAAAAAAAAAGAGATAACAAAAAGGAAAAAAAAATCACATTAAAAAAATAAAAATCAAACTGCATTAATATATAATAGTTGAAGTAAAGATTAATTATAGGTGGTCTATATGTAACTGTTTACATGGGGCCCACATGCATAATGCCACATGCTACTATTCCCTTGAGTGATGAATTAATCCTCATAGAAAAGCTCTGTGACAAGTCACATCACGAGAGTCATGAAATAGAGGTCACTGTGCCAGCTAGCAAATGACACATTAAAAGGGAAAAAAAAAGCAGAAAATGCTCTTTATACTTTCCACTTCACTACGAACGTGAGGGATTTATTTCACTAATCCATGGCTGGCAGTGTCAGAGCTACTTGGATCTGCAGAGACAGAGAGAAATATCCAATTTTCAAATCCCCTCCAGCTACATAAAGGTAAGAAAGAAGAGCACTTCTGCCACCACTGAGCTGTTATTGCACTGATGCCTGTATAAGGCCAATATTACTACCTGAAAAGGCTAACTTAGAGGCAGGCATGCATCACAAACAGCTTCCTCCTGTAACTAGGACAGCCAATTAAGATGGTCAAGATACTGTCAAAACAAACCTTTTTATGTGTGATCAGCTGTAGTCTATTTTGCTTGCTCAATAACAATGTTGTATCCCTACATGAGGAGTGTGAGGGGGAAGAACTGCAGAAGCAACCTTGCCTATCCAAATACAAGCTTCTTTAGCCTACTTAAGCCTTAAATCACAATTTACCATTCTGAGGGGAAATTGATCTCCTTTCTTACAAACTGTACTAAAAATGAGGCAGTACTTGACAGTACCTCAAAGTGTGAGACAGAATACACATAGCTAGTTTAGCCTTCATATATTTTCTTCTTTTTCCTTAGGCAAGCAAATCTATAAAGCCTCTCATCTAATGTGTGGGATTAATAAATGATGAAGCTACAAACAAGAGAGCCCCAACCTTCCATGATATGCGCTCAATTATTTTGCATTTAACAAGAGTAAAGGAAAATGTAATTAATTTAATCTCTGTAACTGTCAAACTAAATGACACAATCTTTTCTGTTATAACAGATAAGAAAAATACATTTACCACATCATCATAAAAAGTATAACTTTTACTCTGAATAGGGGTTTTTTTTGTGATGTATTAACTTCCATCCCTGGAAAAGTACCTACCAAACACTGCAGCAGAGGTCACGGAGACCACGCTTTTCTTCACAACTAGGCTCTGGATCAGAGCTACTTTTAAACTAAGCTCTATGACAGCATTTCAAAAGAAAGTGTAATTATATTTTGGAATATGCTTGGTGAATATGCCTTGCTTAAGTAAGTGTGGAACTGCAGGTTTTCTTAAGTTTCCAGGCTCTAGCAGTCTGAACATTGATCTACACATTCTACTAGAAAGAAAAGCAACTACTAATAAAGGAAGAAACTTCTCCATGCAATGCAGTTTGCTAGGATGTCACTCTCAACACCATCAAAACTCTTGAGCAATTTCTTCAGCAGTTTCTTCCTGCATCTTTCACTCCAGTTTCCTAAACCAAGGTCCACGGCTGTCAGCTGGAACGGGGGTAGGTAAGACAGCACTGTACATCCCCAAATCTGCGTCCCCCTTTCAGTGCTCTTCCCAACTCCTGCTCCCATTACACATCTGACCTCATTAACTCTCACCCACCATGGCACAGTCCCTAGAAGAGACCTTTAGGTCAGCTTTCTCTGTGTACCTCTTTCATTTTGAAAGTTTTCTTGCTTCCATGTGAATAACAAAGGCTACCAGCAGCGCCCTGGGTAAGGCTGCTCTACATCCCTGTACAGTGGCACTAACCCTTTCATACACCTCAGCAAATAGCTTGCCTAAGGTAACCAAATATACTCCTTTGCCATTTTTTGTGGCCACACCCAAGTGGTGGATCACTGCCATGTGGCAACAAGCATATCCAGGTCTTTCTTTCCTTCAATCACTTCCAACAACAAGCTTCTAATCCCTTTGGCTTCAGCTGCAAAATTTGATTGATAATGGATTTTCCACTGATGTAGAATCAGGCACTTGGACTACACCACTATGAATTAACAGAAGAGAGCTCTGTTAATCCCTGATAAACAAGCTTAATCTTTTGGTTTACAGATGAAGGAGCGAAGGACCCCTTTTCTCCAACACCAGGCAGAACGTGACTGCTATTTTTATTTTGGATTATTTTTTTTTTAAACTAAACCCAGTATTTTTGAGATGACACAACACCACAGATGCACACATCTGCCAGATAGAACAGGAAGAGTTTGAGCTATGAATCCTGAAGCTGAAAGCTGGGATCAGAGTTCTGGGACTTACAGGTACTCTACAGAAAGTGCTGTCATCTGTACAGCAGGCTGACAAAGCCTTTGCAGCATTCACCTTTCAATTAAACATGAGTTACATCTGAAACCTCACATTAAAATAGCTGTATGATTTGTTAGGGTTCTCTCTCAATGATGTGATTTGAACATTCCCTGTACATTAGCAGTAGTTAGGGCTATTAAACTGCAAGCAAGTATTAGGACCTTTAAAGACTGTTACAGAACCTGGCTATTAACTCTAAAGCAATCAAGCCATCAGAAAGATGAACTGATCTTACATTGAGGCACTTTTTCCATTAAAATGAGATTTTGTTCGATCAAACAAATCACTTTATTAAGTCAGTGGGTAGCAGAATAGCTCTTCTTTTTTTCAGGACAGAAGATTCACCACTAAATTCAATGTCTAGTAAATAAGAACTCAATCACACAAGCCCTTGCTCAAATGAGAAACCACTGCTTACAAAGAGCTGCCCGTTGCAGTCTACAGGCTTAGAGAAGATACTTAACAGCAGTAAAATCTTAAAAGATCAAGCCCAAGTATCACAGTTGTAATTGGTACTGCACATCAAACAGCCCTTAATTTGGCGTTCTACCCTGCCATGCACCAGATGCAAAATTTTCATTGATTTATTAATTCATCATAAGCACTGCTCCTATGCTAGGATGAAAAGAAGTCTTAAACCCAGCAGCTAAGCGGTTCCTGTAAAACACTGGAATGCCACCTATCTCCATAGGACAATAAAATGTTTGTCTTTTGTCACGCGTTTCACTGCTGCTGTTTAGCTGGGTGACCTTTTGAATGCAGCAATGGAGTCTGACATACACCTTCATTAAAGCAGTGCCTCCTTTTTCCCCCATGGCTGCAAGAACAATGAGCACAGGAGAGAAGAGGTAAGCAGTCCATGGAGTAATGAAGAGATTTTGTTTCAGGGGGTTATCAATTATTTATGGGTAAATCCCCAGATGAACATATCCGAAGCTGAACAGTTTTTAATGTTTCACTTCTGTACACGTGGCACAACACAACCAGAGCTAAATTGATGCCTGAGTATTTGAGATGTCAAATAGGGAGTCAAATCTGAACTTTAGTAAATCACTTTGTGTTTTTTGAAGTACAAGTCTGCTGGATTTAAAGCTCTTCCCCACAATTCCTCCAACACTCTCAGAAATCATTCTTTATAGCATTTCCCTCTCATCAAGACCTCAGCAAAGAAAAAGCTCATACTGAAGAATTTCTGTAATTACGATGACATAGTTGTCTAAATACTCTAATATTCAAACTTTTATAAGCATATGGCCCAGCCTCGAATGGAATTTTCATTCCATTGTGGAATGAAATGGACCTGAACTTTTCCCTTTAAGTAAAGACAAAATTATGGTCATCTTCTCCAAAGCAGGGTTTATCCTTTTCAAACAAAGCACTTGTTGTTAAAGTAAAATTGTTTCATAACAATATTGTGTTTTTCAAAGAGAGAATCCAAAGGCTCCTTCTGTGAAATGCAAACATGGGTCTTCTCCTCAAAGCAAGGAGTGTAAAACCAAACAGTTGTATTTGCTAGACTCACCTTCCCCTACAAGTTTTTAAACTGTTTACAAATGCTACCATTGAAAGAAGTCATCCTGAACGTCTAGAAATGAAACCAAACCCACTGTCGCACAGTAGAAGTCCAGATCTGCAGAACTGTGCTTTGAGCTCCTCTTTCCCACAGCTTCCAACCAAGAAGATGCTGCCAAAGTCAACACCACCACCAGTGTCATACTTCAATGATTATGTCTACAACCCGTCACAGTGGCCCTGAGGCCGCCTTTAACACCCAATTCACGCACTCTGTGAACCCAGCAACCAGAATGTGGCACTGCCAGGAAGTGCCCTGTGAAGGAATCCCCCCAGGCAGGCTGACATCAGGCAAAGTGGTGGCACAAGATGCCCAGGCTGCCAGACATCCCAAATTTGGAGGTGCTACCTGGAGGGCTTAGCAACAAGGTGCAGAGCCAGGCTGTGGCCCAGGCGGAGCAGGCAGCAGTCTCTGCAGGTTTCCCTGCCTCTCAAAGCCTCATCTGCAAGCTGCCTTCAAAAGGGACGAGTCTGGGTGGAAGTTCGTCAAATAGCACAGTTTAAAGCACATGTGGGACAAGCACTGTCTGGCTTTTTTGAAGAACAACTGCAGGGGAAGAGCCAGGGTTATCTGGCATTCTCTCTGCCCCTTCCTGTTTAGGCCAGCACCTGCATGCCTCCAAGACTAAACTCCACTCCCATCCTAGCCTAGCTAAGACTAAATTTCTCCAATACCTAAAAAAAAACCACTTTAAAAAATCCATTTTCAATTCGTTTGCATTACTTTGGAGGGTTTGTTATGTATCTGGATGAAAGGAACCCATTAAGTACATCCATATTTACTTCATTACAGTGTGGCTCTTGAAGTTAGATGAAAAGATTTACTCTGGCCAAGTTTGTTTATTCATCAGCATCAGCTAAGATATGTTTTCAAAGGCTCATACTCATCACATTTACATGAAAGCACACAGATATTTTTTCAAGGGCTGTATCACATTCTGTGAGCTGGAAAAAGACAAAAGAAACTTTTGTGAGAATTACGAAATCAAGGATCAGCACAGGAACATTTTGTACCATTTCCAGTTATTTATGGGGAGGGGACGGACACTCTTTTCTACATGGATTCATTCTTTTTCACCCTGCAGACTTATAAACAGCCACCAACTACAAGTGGATGATCAATCACACTATGCCCCTAGCCCAAATAATGGTGGCTGGCACACTACTTACCCAAGGAAATCAGAAGTGAATAGTTTACCATGCTTCAAGCCCAAGAGTTTAAGCAGATGTAGTCTCTCAAGTTTCTAAATTTTTTTTAATCTGCACTTTGACATGAGCAATTAATTTTTTTTTTCATAGTGGTGTTGAATAAGAGCTCTTCATAACTACTAGCAAAGTATTACATAGAAATACAGCCCACCACTGACCAATCCCAGCTGTACTAGTCCTAGCTATCATGTTAAAGTACCAAACATGACTTGGTACTTTAATATCAATTTTTTTTCCTCAAGTAATGTAAATATTTAAATGACATTTATGGACAGTATCCTCCCTCGTGAGTTTACACTTTCCCACGGAAGACTTACAGAGTGATTAACAATGCTGATCTTTATCCTTCACACTGACTGTTCATTCATCCTTTCTAAAACGAATACTGCTTACATACGACCCAAGAGGGCTGTAACAAGGCAGTATTTATCTGCCCCAATAATCTACTGCCACTGCTTTAATTAAAACTTGGTTATATCACAGCCACCAAACCAAGGAACGCCTCTCATCTCTCATCATCTTCACCTGAGAGCTGTGCTTGGTGCCCCTTTGCAGGAGCAACCTTTGGAGGTCCCAACTCATACAGCTTGTCCTCACCACTCCAAGAAACAGTATTGGAAAAAGCCACTTCACCAAGGAAGAAAGGCAAAGCAACACTGCAGAGGGGGTTGCAGCCTGGGGGCCCAACTGATCACTGAGCACCTTCAGGGTGGTATTTAATCCAGTTCTTCAGCAGGTCAACCCTGCCTACATGGCACACAGGGGTTTTGGCAAGTGAGGAGCCAAGGGCAAAGTGAGCTAGATGCAGCATACATACCATGCCCATGGCAGACCTATGGAGTAGCTGCAACACTGCACAGCAGTTCAGAGTGTGAGGGATACCGTGATGAAGATAGGGGAAACAGCAACCAAGGACACCTCAACAACCCTCAGGAAATCTGCAGTTGAATCTTCAGGCTTTAGCTTCCCCACCTACGCAGCAGGATTTTACAGGGCCTCCAAGAGCCCACTTGAATGCACAGTGATTTCCTAGTCTAGACTTCATTACTAGCAGTGTTACATAAGTGAGCATGCACAGCTTGCCCTTCCCATGTTTCCACCAATGTAAACACTATCTGATGATACTAATGTTTAGAAACACACCATTTTCCCAAGGAAGAAACTGTCCTGAATTTCTCTCACCAGAACACAAGTTCTTTGGCATCGTTAAGCACAACACAAGCCCTGCAACTGACAGCATCCTTGGGATGCAGGGATGGGCTGCAATCATCAAGGGCAGCCTGCCTGCAGGCTACAGGCTGTATAGCCAGGGCCCCAGAACTGTGTCCTGTTCCAGCCATTGAACTCTACAGTACTATACCATCAGCATCAATGAGCTGATAAACAGATTTAACTCCTCTGTGTGTTAATGAAATCATCACTGCCCCAGGGAAGAGTATTGCTTCACTAACGCCATTGCATAGCCAGTATGGAAAACTCAATTGCATTTCTTGTGGACTCCTCAGAACAGTACTTCTTAAAATATAAATTAGCTCTAGATTATTGAGCATTTCTTATTTAGGTCCTGGAATCCAGAAATCCTGTAACTTTAATAGCAGGATAAATGGAGATCTTAAATTACCTAGTAGCAGTCATTTGTATACCATACGTGATCTAAAAGCACATCATGCCTGATGATGAAGACTTATGAAGATAGCACCTTAAAATGCAATGGATGATGTTTTTTTTTCTTCATTTAATTACTTTTTATAAAAGAAACTGAACAAAAGAGAGGTGAGCTTGCTGAGCGCCATGTCCTACAACCTTTACTCATATCAGCAGTGTGCTGCCTTCAGAGCAGCTTCTCACTCAAAAGTTGCAAATCCCCACTGCTGACTTGAATACTGATTTTATGTTAATAAAATCCTGTCTTCAAATACTTGTTAAAGGTAAAACTGCTTTTGCACTTCAGGCCTGCAAGATGTTTTGTATACTGTATTCACAACTGTTTTTCAATGAGGCAAAAGACACTGTCCCCTCACAGGAGATGTTCCATGTGTTGCAGAATTTGGCCCTTGTTAAATATATTGACTGTAGAGAAATAAGATAAACCAGGTGCCTCGAATTGCCAGTGAGTGGGTGTGAGTCCACCTGTGTCTGATTAGGACAGGCCCCTATTGGGCATGAGCAAGATCAGGGGACCAATAAAGGTGGGACACACACCCACAGAGGGGAGCTCAGCTCACTCTGGTGCGAGGCATGGAGAGGCCAGCAGCTTGTCGAGCCTCTGGAGCAAGAAAGGCTCTTCCCGCTACACTTCTACCCTGGAAGCGCTGTGTGGTGGCTGGAGTCCTGGAAGAGACCAGCAACTCGTCGAGCTTCAGGAGCAAGAATGGCTCCTCCCACTACAATCGACACCTGAATTAATCACTCCCCCAGGAAGGGAAGGCACTTTTGCTACAATGAAGCCTCACATATAGGTATATTTATCAGAGCAAAACTTCTGAAGATGTTCCAAATAAGAAACCCCGAAACTTGAAATTTCTGCTTCTGTATTCTCTGCAAGAAACAAATGCAAACCCAAAGTACTTCAATTTACCTACTGGTTATCTTTAGCAGTGCTTGCCTCTTAACACACTGCTCTGATCAGCATTCAACTGCAACACAGACTGCCTTCAAGAGGACTAGGGAGGATTTGCTTCTGTTTCTACACACTGCGCTTATTTTTTTTTAAGTTTAAGTTAATATAACAAGTACTCTGCACAAAGTTAATTGAGCATGGCTGCTTGGAAGTGAGAAAATATTTTCTACCAAAATTTTATCTTTGCTCTTTCTCTCTTTTCCTGCATTTGGTGCTTAATGGCTCAATACTATTTCAAAGGCCATTCCTTTTACAAATGTAATCAACTCAAGTATTCAGCGCTACAAATGATGTATTACTCTCCTTAAAACCAAACTCCGAGAGACAGATTAAAAAGAAAGGTTAAAGAGCTCGATCATTCAAAGCATTATAGTTCAGACACCTATAAATCACTACGTTTGTTTATTCAGATAACTGGGTCCATTAGCGTTTGTACCATTCAAGCTACACAACTTTTTGGTATGACCGTTTGCCAGGTTTTGTTCGGGTTATTTCCCCCCTCGTACCAGCACTAAAGTAAGTGCTCCGAGCAGCACACGCGGCCAATGATGTGCTAGGACTAATTCGCGCTTGCATCTCTCTTCGCGACGCTTTGAGCACCAGTCCCTGCTCTCTCTCCTGGTGATTCCTTCCTCTTAAGGAGTTTCCAAGACCAAGAGCAGATGCCACTGGGAAACAAACTGGAGTCTGTCACTATGTAATAGGATTTGAATTAAAATATAGTCAAGGGACTGACTCGCCGGACCCGGGATGCGCGGAGAACCCCGCCGCCGCGGGATGCCGGCGCACTGCGCCCGGGCAAACGCACAACAACCCCGGCTCCTTCCCGCCCCGGCTCCTGCCCTGCACCTGTGACCGCTCCCGGACAAATTACCCCCTAAATGGCCGCCGTCACCGCAAAAGGGACCCCGGCGAGAAAGGAGCAGCCCTGCGGTGGGCGCCGATCCGAGCCCCGCAGCTCTGCGGCGGCCTCGCCACCAGCCTCCCGCAGCCGCGCAGGGACCCGCGCCCGCAGCGACAGCAGACGCACATAAACACCACCACCCCCTTCCTCTCCCCCCCAAAAAAACCCCAACAAACAAAAAAGCAAACAAACCGACAGATACAGCAACTTCCTATACCGCCCCACAACTCACCGGGAGGCGCCGGCCCCGCGGAGAGGCGCGCCGGGAGATGCTGCCTCCCGCGGAGCGCTGCCCGCGAAGCGGAGCCCGCAGGGGCCGGGCAGAGACGAGGGGAGGAGCAGCAGCAAGTTGCGGCGCGTCTCTCTTTTCTCCCTCCTCCTCCTTCCCTCCCTCTCTCCCTCCCCCTCCTCCGCCCTGCGGGAGGGTCGAGGGGAGGTGGCTGAGAGGGACACAGCGCGGCCGCGGAGCGCGGCGCGGGCGAGTGCGCGGCAGTGCGCATGTCCCGGCCACCGGCGCCGAGAAGCGACCGATGCGGCGGCGGCGCCGCGGACAGGCAGGGCATCAGCCCCCACCGCGCACCGCAACCCCTGCGCGCCCCCTCTCTCCTCTCCTCCCCTCCCGGCGCACCGCAGCCCTTGCGCGTTCTTCCCCCCCCCCCCACCGCGCACCGCCGCACCCCTTTGCGGAGGCTGCGCGGGGCAGTGCCGCCGCACCCCCTTGCTCCGCGGAGGCCTGATGCTGCGGGGAGGGGGGGTGCACGGAGATGGCAGTCGGTGCCGGGTTGCCCACCTTGCAGCGCTGCCGCCGGCACCGGCGGTGGGGGTCTCGGCTACTCCCGGAGGGCTGGGGTCGGCGGACGCCGCAGCTTGCCGGAGCCGCCGCCTCCCCTGACTGCTGCACATGGGCGCCCGGTCTCCTTGCTTCTCAGCTGGAGGGTGCTACGGTAGCCAGTCTGGAAAAGGAGGGAAAAAGGAGAGTACGGGAGTCCTATTATTTTGGGTTTTTCTTTTCCCGTTAAGTGAGTGTGACTAATTAGGACAGGTGATATGACAGTAGGGACATCTGCATAGTTATTGGTGGTTTTTTAATGTTATACCGAGGTCTTCCAGTGAAAGAACAGTATTTTACATGATATAGGGAAGTGCAAGGACTTCAAGTGAAAGGCACTGTAAGTTCAAAGGCAGGAAACGCTGCAAAGGCAAAATGCTGAACCTAGATCTCTGGGGACTTTTTAGAGAAATTGCACAATTACCGCAAGTTTCCACCCAGATGTAAGGACTGACCTAACACCCAGTGAGTTTCTTTTTGAGAACAAGTTCAAACCCCATATCCTATTCTACAGTAAAACACAACTAGCATACATGGCTGGCTCAAGGTTTGAGCCTGAATCTGCATTTGGTGCTTACCAAGCAAAGATTTACCTATAAAGGAAAGTGCTGTTTTTGTTTGGCTTTAATAATCCAAATACAGCATTACCATCAGCATTTTGATCTTCACCTAATCTTTGGCAAGATTATAGCTCAGTTTATAATCTCCATGCGCATCCATCCAGTTAATCCTCAGAGATGATCCTTTCTTCACATCATCTTCCAGTATTGCCAGCTGTTGGGCTTTTCTGTTGATTTGCTTGCTTTTTTTTTTTTTTTTTCCTTCCAAGCCTTCTTTAAGCTCTTTGTCCAACAACTTCTGTCTTCACTGAGAGACACAGTCCATGTTTAGCAGAGTCCAGCCCATCTCAGTTTGTTCACATGGCCCCTGCAACAAAATGCGTATTATTCTACCATGTAGCCTGCCAGCTTGTGTAACAGCCAGCTGATGATTGTCATTTTACCAATCTGGTGTTGCTTTTCTTCTCTGTTCCTCACTTGCCACTATACTGGCACGTTGTAGCTGACCTAATGATGTTTTTCTCAGACTTTGTTCTCTGGTTTCCTTTGCCCATCCTTCTTGCAGACAGTTCCCATCAAATCCTCCCATTAGTAACAAGCAGGCTTTGTGAAACCCCTCACATCTGCATCCACATCCCACATGGTGACTGTGCAATGAACTCAACTATCTGGATGACTTTAACTCTTTCCCCTCCAATTGTGTTGGTTTCTTGTCATTGTATAGTCAATGAAGATCTGCTATGTGGAGTCTTTAATCAGAACTTTTTACTACATCTGACCTTCATCATTCTAGACCAATGGTTCCCCAGTTCTGCTCAAAGATCACAGCTGTCCCATAAAGCCCTGGTAGGCCATCATAGCAATTTGGTGCCTTCATTGTATTTTCACATCGTGATTCCTAGGCAATGTTGGAGGCTAACAGTAGTGTGTAGGTCCAAAATGACTTGGAACCAATGTTCTAGCAGCTGCTCCCCTTCAGCTATGTATTTTGGCACAATTTGATGTCATCAGCAAAATGCAGTTTTCCTTGAGTCTTCACAAGGGAGGCACAAAACATGCCAGTACACTTAAACACATAGGAACTTTCCATCTCTTTAAACATAGTGCAGATACTTAAACTAGTTTATTTGGATTTAATTAGTTGAAAAAACCTTCCAAAAAACATAAGCTAAACCAAAACCATATACTTGATTTTGAATGAGTCACTACATGTGGTATAAAAAGAGTGTAATGTAACAATGTATATTCTCATTTTAACCTATACTCCTGTTCAAATGTAAACAAGGAAAACTTCTAAGGAGAGGGGCAGTTCTCCTTTGCCTCTTCTTCTCTCCCACCTCCTCTCTTCCTGTTACCCTTTGGTTCCAAATGCTGTTTACCTTCCTCTGTATTTGAGAAGAAAGTTATGATATGTCTCGCTTTTAAACAATAATTAGGGAAAGTGAGGTTTCTTCATTAACTAACCTTTATTTGCTGCCCTATTCAGCACACAGGCAAAAATCAGGAAGGAAAGGGCAGATGAATGAAGGAATGAAGGCAACCTGAGATCTCTTGACAAAAGGGACAGATCAGCCATGGAGTCAAAATGGAGGGACAGGTGTGGGGCTTAAAGCCAACAGATAGCTGGCAGAGGTGGAGGCAAAGGAACTGGGTAGGCAAGAGGCAGAGATGAAGTCCTTCAAAAAGGCTAGCAGAAATCAAGTACTCTTAGGCCTGATTAATTCTGCACTCCACAAGAGTGAAACTATTCCCTCCTGTCATTTCTGTGGCAGGCATTCCCAAAGGCCCCACGGCTGCTGGAGCTCCATTATCTGAGGCGTTGTGCTGATATGTGAATGATGTGATTTCGGCCACGGGGGCCTTACTGTTGAGCCAAAATGCAATAAAGGAATGTAAAAATTGCATAAATGACCAGGAGAGGAAGGACAGCTGAAACCTAGCAGCCTGTGTTACGCAACTTCACAATGATAATGATATGTTAATAGCATAAAAATAATGTATATACATAGTAGCAATGCACCCTCCATCTCAGGCACTTTCATTGCTTTTCTTTTAATTTTTTTTTTTCCATTCAAGAACCAGGAAACATCAAGCACCTGATTTAAGCCCAAAAGGCTGGTGTTGGTACTAGTTAGCGGTGCTAGGCAGCAGGCTAATACAGTAATAGACAAGGCAAAAAGCATATAAGCAGCTGGAGGTCACAGCCCTTGACCTGTAATATTTTGGGAGAGCAGCTACAAGGTGCAGCTGGACATGTGCAGGCTTCACTCTGACCCTGGCTGAAATAACCCATCCCTGTCTCTTCTTCAGCCCTTGGGCCCTGCATCACACCGGCACAACTCTTTGTTAGTGAGCTGGATAAAGGAGTTCTTTTTCAGCTGGATCAGTTCCCAGCCCAGCTCTGGATGAAGGCATACAAATTCCCTGGATACCCGGCTGGCTGGTGTGGGAAGGAGTGGTGGGGTAGGCAGAGGGGCTTGTAGGAGCTGCAGGAGGCATTATGCTCCTGATGCACTGGGTTGACCTCAGCTGTGCTTGTGCAAAGCAGGTGGCTTTACTGAACTGCATTTTGAGCTGTCTGAAATGCATTTAGGTGCTTAAATTTAGACACCTTTGGTTTCACAGGATGCTATGCACTAAGTCAGCACTTCCCCTCCACCAAAATGAGGAGGTCTTGTTCCCAGCTGTGTGATCCCGTAATTTCTCTTTTATCAGCTCTGCTACCTGTGGATGAATGAAGCTCTTTGCTCTCCACTGCTGTTCAGAAATGTGTTCTGCTGTTAGCAGATATGTGTCTCAGAAGGAAATAGCTGCCTAGTTTTTTGCTGGGTCGGTGAGTTGAATCATCTCACAGGCAGGTCAAATAATTTCCAGAGCCACCACAAGTGAGGAGGCAGGGTCTTTGAATGGGAAGGGGTCTGGGTTAGAAGAGAAAGATAAGGAGGAAAAGGAACAAGACTTCCCCCTTATGGCAAGACAAAGCCATTGGATATGCTTAGGTGCTCAGAGGTGCAACTTTAGAGGTTAATTTATACATGTTATCCCAGGAATGCACAAACTCTGTGGGAGCAGGCAGCTCTGCAGTTCGCTGCAATCCCCAAATTAACTCCTACTCTATATTATATATAGCATGGTCCTGGTTCCACCTCTCTTATTCATGTAGATATAGTCATTAAAGAAGTTTTAGTAAGTAATAGGGGGATTCTGAGATCTTGTTCTGCAGGGTTCTGTGGTTTGGGGAAACTGAAGCATCTTCTGAAGCTACATTGAGGTATATTCCCTAATTATAATTTCTGTATAGTACAAGCAAACCTGTTATAAAGAGAATGCCTCGTTGAACTACAAAAGTGTGAATTTCCCATGGGTGACTAACACAGAAAAATACTGTGGGTTAAACCAGCCCTTCCAGTGTCCCTCACCCATGGTGCTCATTCTTCTTCAGTTCCACCTCTGCTTGCATACAGAAAAAGATAATGTTGAATAGGCTGACGTGTTTCTTTCTTTGTGCCAGCCCAGCCTCATTCCTGGCCTCTCATTCACCCACTTTATCTTCTGTGGTCTTTGTCCTCACTTATAACAGCATCTTATGTAATTGTCCTGAGCTGCCCACAAAGATTAAAATTACTGCTCTGATATATATGTTGCTGGCCTGGTTTTCAAATGGTCTGAGCAGTCTTCTTTAGACTGATCAGTCCTACTTCCTTAAGGGGCAAAAGGACCTGAGGGCACCATCACCTCTGGAAATCAAGCCACTAGGAATAGAAAGGGGACTTTAAAGGAAGTATGGGGGCTGGTACAAAAGCATTGCTTCCATTCAAGGAGCACATCAGTAAGAAGCTGCCACTGGCAAAGGGACAGATTAAATAATCTAATAGAATTTTCTTACAGGCCAAACAAATCCTATGAGAGCCTGGATGGCTACATGCTGCATCTCTGAAATCAATGACAAATCACATTATGGTTGAGGAGCATAAAATAGTTCTGTCAAAGAAATAGCTCCTAGCGTGGCTGATTTTTCTGAGACAGTCATTTTTAGTTTGGTTTCCTGCTTAATAATGAGGCCTTGCAGGTGAGTAAGCTGTCTTCTGACAAAACATTTGGCCTAGGTTTTCTCCAAAGTACAGAAAACTATTAGATGGACAAAGTGATTCCTGGTGATGCCACCATGGGGGGATGCTCATTTCCATGCTTCCCATCAGGGGAGAGGGGAAGAACACCAAAAATCTGCCCTATCTGCTGAACAGCACCTGTATTCACAATAAGCCTCGACAAAAGATTGGACTTCCCCACCATGGGGTGGGCTCTGGGACTCCCTGGCTGTGGGTTCTGACTCCCTTTGCCAGCCTCAGAGTGCCACGATGGGGCTGCAATTACTCTTCAGGGGCACAGCTAAAAGGAGCAGAGAGGGATCTGCAATACATCTGTCCAGCACTTTTCCGTGCACAGTTTCTATCCAGGAATACTGTTGTCCTGACATACGAGATTTTTTAGACTCATCACTTCTGGTGACACAGTCCAGCAATTTATTTTTAGAGGGAGTGAGCAGGTGTTCATGGCAGGATTTTAGCTGACAGTGCTTCAGTATTGCCATCCGCGAGCACTTGGTTGTTCTTTATTTCTCCACTCATTACATTTTCAGTGCTTTACTTTGAAAAGAGTGTGAGTGGGACTAAAGAACAAACTTGCACCCTTAAACTGACTTGCATCTATCAGACTTTCAGCATGATGATGGAAAACTGGAGAAGTGGTACTAATGATTCATCTCCGGCATTGCTTGTAAAAGATGGTTGGAAAAGAGAACAAAAATAATAAATTAAAACTAATTACTGTAACTGATTGGGAAAATATTTTGGTTCAGAAAAACACATCAAAATCAGGGGTTTTTTCACAAGTATGAAAAATCTGGATATGGATTAGTCAGATAATTGGTTGTTAGTATTAAAAATAATGACAATCTACATTTACAGTAACAAACTGCTTTTTTTTCCTTAAATTAGATGTTTAAGACTTCTGTGATATAATCCCCTATCAATATTTTTTTAACTGCCATTCAAGAACACGTAGGATCACAGCTTTCATTTTCCAAGAGAAACAATATAGTACAGGAATGTGACCCAAACCCATCTGAATGTAATTAGTAGGATGGCTTCTAATGACAGTCACAAGCATCATGCTTGAACCTACAAATTACTTAGCCTATCTGAGCTCCTGCTCTTTGTATTAAATATGTGATAACCACACAATTTAAGCTTGCTGCAGCAAAGTTGAGGACGCATTGCTGGCTTTCATGAATACAGGACCATTTTCCCATGAAGGGATATGCTGCTGCATCATGTCTAGAGAAGCTGAAGTGATTTTTAAAAACACACCAAAAAACACCATCAAGAAATCCAAGCCATTACTACAGAGGAGCCCATTACAAATGTCCAGCCTGACCACAGAGCAAGCATTTGGAAGCAAATCAAAACCTGCCTGAGGAACTGAGTAAAAAAGATTTTCCAAAATTCACTAATGCTCATTTCAATTAATAGCCCACCTGCCAAGTGTAATGAACCTGAACATACCACGGCCATTAAAGCTCAAAGTCGCTTCTTGCCAAAAAAACAAACAAACAAACCCAAAACCAAAAAAAACCCCAACAAAAACCAACCAACCGAAACCACGCAAAAGACCCCAGACAAATTATTGTAAGTAAGTACAATTGCCACTGTCACACACCGAGGTAAAAGGTTGATTCTTGTAAAGGCTAGAAAAATTTCTTTGCCTTTAGGCTGAGAATGATTAATTACTACTCACAAAGACACCAGAAATACATGGAGAGCAGGAAGGAGAAGGGCTGAAGATATAGTCCAGAACAACAGCTGTGGTGGTGCAGGAGGTGAATTGCATTTCTCAAGGTGAAAAGTATCCTGCTCTAGGATCTGGAATTACTGGATGTTGCACTACAGCCCCTTCCCACCCCAAATGGCAAAGTACGGGGGCTTTCTCACTAGCTCATGGTCTGAGAAAGGGAGGGGTCCCGTCCTGGGGAGTAAAAGGAGTCCTGCCAAATGCTCAATTTGAATGACAAACGCTTCACCAATGTATGACTTCTTTTTACGGCTGACTGCATTTAGGAAGAGGTTTGAAGGATTACAGCCTAAAGCAGCCGACCTTTCCCACTCCCCCCTGCCAGGAAGCCGGAGGAGAAACTGAAGGTTCAGACTTACATGGCATGCTAAATGCTGTTTGGGTATGGGGTCAGGCTTGTGACCATCCACCCTACAAGAAGTGCCATCACCAGGTCTACAGGTGGGGACAATGACAACTGAGGCATCAGCTCCTCTGAAAGCAGCAGCACCCCAGGGAGCTGAGCTGAGCAGAGCCAGGGCACTGCTGGGATACCAACAAGCTCAGCTCCTGTACAGTCTTTTACCTTTATTTCTGTAAAAGTTTTTCTTCTAAGCTTTTCTCTGGATGGCTTTGAATTGTCAGGCAATCAGAACAGAAGCCTGGAAGACCTGGGGAAAAAAAAAACACAACAAGCCAACAAATATTTTGACCCTTAAGAATTATTTTTTTGTGGCTATGTGTAGCTCCATTCTTGTTGGTCTCTTACAACTAAGAAAAAAGGATTTAAAAAAATAACCTTGAAGTTCATTTTTAATACAGGCATCATAATTAATTAAAACTGCAGAAATTAGTTTTGAGCTAAATGCATACTTCAGGTGCTCCAAGACAGGAATGTATTAAAATTGAGAAGCAAACAAAATCCATTACATAGAGAAAAATAACAGAATAAAATTTAAGCAAGTCATTATTTGAAATGCAAAAATGCAATATATGTGTTTTAAAATAAGTCAGATGAAAGATTTTTCTACTTTCTTTTCCCACCTTTTCAAATCTTCTGGAAGGAAACATGCCTCAGGCAAACTCAGGAACTATTTCCTTTTTGATAAAAAGGCCTTTCTGTTTCAAAGGCTATCTGCTCAGTTATATAGCTAAATCTATTTTAAATTCAGGGAGAGTATAGCTTTTGATTTAGCACAGCGTTAATGTTAGGAAAGACATTTAATCTTCCATTTTCTGAAGTCTCTTCAAACTACTGGCAGATACTACCCTATATCACTATGCAACATTCACTCTCCACGGTACCTGCTACTTCTTTTTTTTTTTTTTTTTTTTTTTTTTCCTTTCTTTTCTTTCTGTTGTAGCAAGACAAGTCTAAAAGAAAATAAGTCGAATTAATACCTTGGTTGGAAGCATGAGCTCACTTCCAAGGGACATGTTAGAGGAGGTCAGTTATCCCATGTTGGCTGGAGCAGTCCTGGAATGCCATCCCTTTTTTTGACATCTTCAGACACTTTTTTCTTCCAAGTCTTGCAAGCTGGAGGCTGCATAGCCCACTCCTGCCTCTGTGACCTTGCAAGCTCCATGATGAGTTATTCTCTGGGGTGCTTTTGTGGGAGCTAAGTGGATGTTTCAACTCCAGTAAAAGCTGATCTCCCTGTCTGTAGATAGCATGGTAGGATAGCAGAGGGAAAATCCTCCCTGCTCATAAAACCAGGTGATCTGGATGGTATCTGCCATGGTTATCCTTCTCTGTCATGTCCCCCTAACACCTCTCCTGTGCCATCAGATTAACTCCTGCACAGCACTAGCCTGAACAGGGCCTGGGAATGGTGGGGGCAGTGCCACAGGGGCAGGAATTGTTCCTTTTTTCACACTGTTGCTGTGAAACACTGGGGGTGCAGAGGCAGAGGCTTTCTGTGTGGCTGCAGCAAACCCCCCAGAGCCGAAACCCGCAGCTCCCTCATTCCCTGCTGTGCTGGTGCCACCCTGGTGTTTATATCCATTAACACCCAGCATTACTTATAAAAATGCAGATTACTTTAAATCATGTTCTCATGTTCTTGAGCTGGTGATGAGTTCTAGAAGAGCTGATGAAGAAACAATATGTTGTTTCCTACTGTTTTCCTACATTTGCCAACTTGTGTCCTTTTTTCCTTCCCTGTATCCTTTTCCTTCCCTTCCCCACTGGCTGTATTGTATAACCATACCACAGAGATATTCATGTAATTACTGGGCAAGACAAATCAGTGGGGGTTTTGAACTCTCTGGATGTAATGTTCATGCCCTTTTTTCTTGGACAACCTTGTACAGCCAGTGCAGGGAAGTAGAAACATGTTCTCTAATAACCTCACCAAATCCTCAGAAGGACTAAAGTGATGCAGGAAATAATTTTACCAGTGTAGTGGTAGTGATACAGCAGTTACTATGGCTGTCCAAGCTTCTGCTGTAAAATAACATATTTCAGGAATTCCTAACACAGGTACAGAAAATGTTGTCCCACTTTTTACTGAGGCTGATATTATAAAATCAGAAGCAAATCCTTGAGAAGGTCAAAAGAATAATCTCATTTGGTTTGACTTCTGGGAAATTGTTCTTGCGTTTAAGAGAGCAATTAAGGATTTCCTCCGTATAAGCTCACACACATCTTTGTCTCAGGTATTCCTTTGTTTCAGAGGAAAAGGTCCATGTGTACAGACCTAGTGACATGTCTCCAGACCACCTCGCTTGACAGCTTTAACCTACCACATGCACAGTTGGTGGAGCACAAATGCAAACAGTGGTGTCCTGGGCTTTCACCACCTCCCTCTCAGGTTGGTAAGTATTCCAGCATCGCCTTCTCCAAAAAGCTGCCTTAGCAGGAAGCAAGGGCTTTGGAGAAAGCTGGTGCTATTTTAACCTCAGGAATAAGTATATTCAGCTGAGGCAGCCTGTGCTGTGCAGCAGGTAGCTGGTGCACATACACGTAAGCCTGGTTTTAGTAAAGCTGACATTTTGCATGAAGATAGAAAATAAAGGGTCTGGAAACCCCCAGAATCTTCCAGTAACTTTCTTACTGAAAAGGTGAAGAGCAGAAGAAGGAGGTCATCAAAGATGATAACAATTTTGGGGATGCAGAGAGTTCCCTTTGAGGCCAGTTCCTGTAGGACATTTTAGTAGGGGCCTTCCAGGTCAGCTCATGCCTTGGGTGTGCTCATTACAAAAACTATCATAGTTTTCCCAACATTAAGGTTCCAGATTCCATTTTGTGACTCACCTTTGTATTATTTGCCATATCAAGAAGATGCTGCATCCCAGTAAAGCATTACAAATTTATGGTGCAGAGACACTAGATGGATTTGGAGTGACTTTCATCAAGCCACCTGAAAAGTAGGTCAGTGGTGATAGATTTTGAACAGAACTGCAATTCTACAGCAGAAAATGAGTTAATCCCAATGTATATGATGAATATAGCCCCTAACCTCACTGCAGGGGTCAGTCCGAGAATGAATATATCTCCACTAATCTTTTCTCGACTGATTATTTCTAAAGGGAAAGGCCTCATGACATTTTCTTTTTCATTAAATACCATAGGGCAAAATCTGTTGAGGTTGCCCAGAGGCATATAAATACAAATTTAGCCTGTAAACTCTTAAGATGGTAGAATAAAATTTCATGGGAACAGAATAATATGTAGTAAAACTTATTATAAATTAATTTAAACCTGGAATTAATTTAAACCCTCTTTCTAAGGTAAATCTGCAATTATCTATATTCAGATAAAGAACAGACCTCTCATAGTGTTGATTCTGCTAATGAAATGTATAGATTTAGGTCTATGCAGCTACACAAAATCACTGTTAAAACCCCGCAGGAAAGCCCTGGCATATTCTAACTTACTGTGTTTCCCTAAACTCATTCTTCCCTGCTGTATTTAGTTTCAGCCTTGGGTTGTTGCTTTTAAATATCTCTTTTTGAAATTCTGAAATATCTTTATAGTTGGGTGGCAGAAAGTGTAGGCTGGAGGCAGAGAGATGGGTAGGGAAAAGGAGGGAAAGAGGGAGAGCAAATATCAAGCATGTCAGAATGAATTCAAACACTGGGCTACATAATATAACATGTAAACTATTTTAAAACAATATTAAAGCCCTTTTGGACAGAGCAAACACCAGGAACAGAGCAGGGACAAATGTGTTAACTAAAGCTTACATGTATTGCATGGAGCTGCTTTCAGAACAGTTCCCACTGAATAACAAACCCTTGGACTAATGTGAGAAAAAAAAGGACAAATTATGTGTTAATAATTAAAAATTAGAATAGAAACATCCAAATAACTGTAGGTTGTCTAAGATGGACTGATGAGGGGAGATGAGGGATTGTGCAAATAATTTAGGTGGCCTCCTAGATAGGGTGACCATGCACTCCTGGTGGGACAGGTGACTTCAGAGGACTGACAGAGAGCTTGAAAAAGCTGGAGATAGACAATAATTAACATGTCAATGATGTGCCCATTAGCTGAATATCATCCAGGCTTTGAAAGGTCCTTGTTAGAGAGACTACAGAAAAATGTTGGCAGCAGCAACCAGCACTGTTGCTGGTGTTGTTGGGGCAATCAGCAGGGAGAGTGGTGAGGGCAGCCATGGTCTGGTGGCCCCAAAAGGTTTTGTCATGATGAGGAGACTCTGCACATCAGGACACTCCATCGAGAGGCAGAGGTATGAACAATGTGATCAAAATTGTTCTCCAGGGCTTTTCTTTTTGTGAGAGAGATATCAACATCTATAAAAAAGTCTACTTAGCTTGTAAATGAGGAGATTCTGAAGTGATATATCACTGCTTTAAATAAATAATTTTAAATAAATAAATTAAATTAAATTTAAATTTAAATTTTAAATAAATAAACTGGTTTAGAAAACAAAGTCCTTTGTTTTCAGCAGATGGAAGCTGGAACTGGGTAAGCTCAAGCTACAAATAAAATGTATAACTTGAACAGTGAAGCAACTTATGAAAGGATGTGGTTAGGTTTCTTCTCATGTTGAGGTGTTAAATCAGGCTTAGGTTTTCTTCCTATGAAAATGCTCTAATTCAGTCAGCAGAGATGTCCAGCAGTGCATTCCCAGGGTAAAGGGTAAAGGGTAAAATTGTATGGAATAATGCCAAAGTATGCATTGAATCAGCTTATACTTAAAATCTGTGACTCCAGAATAGCTACCCTTGAGCAAAATGTGATTAGAAGGGTTGAAAATGTGTATTAATTAACACTGAGAAACTAATTAAAGTGGGTTGGTAAATCAGACAACCATAAAGGACAAACTATATAAACAATTCAAGTTTCAGTGCTAGAAAAATATGTAGAGAAGGGCTTCCATAGAGGAACCTTTCTCCTTTGTAACAACCTTGTGTATAATGATTAATTAATTGTAGGCTTTTTGTGAGTAATGCATGCTTAACTGTTCCTCACTTGTGTGTAGGTACAGAAATTGCCAAAGGTCTGTGTAGCATAGGACTGTATAGGATGAGAGAATTGCCATTAGACTGTGTATTTTGAGTATAGAGAGTTTCACACTGAAAGCAGAGGTGAGGCTTGGGTCTTTCTCCTGCACAGCAAAATTATTTATCTGAGTGGAGGATGTCAACTTCTGTGAGACACAGCTGAGCTGCTCCAGCTTTGCTCAGCTGAGAAAGGCTGCAGATGAAGTATCTATAGGAAGGCAAGCTGTAGAAACATGTAGATGCTTGTGAAATACTCTTGGGATTCCGCCCCTAGTGCCTTAATGCGTCTGGTTAATTGTCAAGTGCCAACTCTATATTCATCAATTAATTGAGAATCATTACAAACTGTCTCACCCATTGTCACAGAGGCAAAGGCTCCTTTCAACTCTAATAAATTAAATTAAATTGGCTCAAACCCTGCAACCACAGACAGATTGGCTTTGTGTTGAGAGGCATTGGTTTGATTGACACCTGTCTGGTTGACCTGGAATGGTTACCAGAATGAATGGCATCAGACAAAGGGGGTCTGTGTGTTATAGGAGGGATTTTATATGTACAGTTATTTATATGTACATGCATCAGCTGGTGCATGCAATGCCTGGGAGAAGCACCCAACCAGTTACTGGGTTTAGGTTAGAATATAGGAGTCTTCTTATGGACCTCTGAATATGTGGCTAAATACATGTAAACACTATTGCTGTTGGGATTTTATCCTTCTCTATTAGAGGTATTAAGTAGGAAAAAATGTGTATCTGCATTGAGCAGAGATTTTCCCCTCCTTTCTTCCCAGTTAGCAAACACTCCAGTGACCACCACCTACAGTGTACCTTGGTCACCAAGAAGCAGATCTACCTGATCTTTCCCTCGTCTGTGTGTTTTTAAAAATCTCTTTTTACCGTAACAGCTGCCTGCTCACCAGAGCTTCCTGGTTTTCATCGGTTTCATCAGATCATTGCCTGCAAACATAAATCTCTACACAGTGTCCATGGTAATCCACCTGCCTAAACCTCATTTGCATTGAATAGATCTTGAGCATCTGCTGCAGACTTGCATTCAGTATGAGGAAGATGCATCACCACACCATCTGCCACGTGATTGTGTTCTGGCAGCCCAGGCTTGGGTGTGAAATAAGTGGTTGGGTGGGTGCAATTCAGGATCATTTTTTGTGGTTTTTTTCAGTGCTCTGAAGATGAGGGCTCTTTCTACTCTGTTTCCCTTTCTTCTCTCAGCCAGTTGAGCTCAGCAGATGTTAGTGATTTGCCACTGACTTCTCTATTCTCTGTGGTCAGTCAGTAAGAGTGATTTGTATAGCAAAACAGCTGGTGCTGGAGACCCAGTGTCTGTACCATTTGAGGAAGCTATATTTTTGCAGGTTAATGGCACCAGAAGTTTGCATCTCTCAGGGAGTGTTTCTGGACCAGATCTTCTCTGGTCCTATGGCTTGAATGCCAGTCTGTGGTTGGAGCACATTAGGTATCATCTGTTTTAGTTTCACCTGAAAGGAGTTCATTTCATGCTCTCCAAGACCACTCCAGAGTAACACCCAAACCATCTGTGTGAGTGCAATCAGAAGATTTCCTTCTGAACTGTAATGGTAATGTAGATGTGTAGACACTACCATAAGTTACTGGTATTTCTGGTAGAGTTGTGGAGAAAGTTATTCTTAAAAGCCTGAAAGAAAAAATTAATCACTGTCTACATCTAAAAAATCTATAGTTATGGAGATGTAGAGAGAACATTTGATCTATTAATGAGAATGGAGGTAAGTCTAGAAAGTGTTAATATCACAGTCCACAGCTCCTGGTGGTCTTTCTTATAGGAAGGGACTTTCCAGGGACCTACCTCCTTCTTGCTTATAAAAGGAGACCAACCAAAAAGCAGTTCCTGCTCTTCATAGAATTATGATGGAATGCAGTGAGCTAGGAGTAACTAAGCCACTGTCCCAGCATCTTCTTGCAGAAGTGGAAGTAGAAGAGCTCTATGACCCCAGCCTGAGCTTGGGCCCTGCAGATACTGTGACTTGCATGAGGTGTGTTCAAAGCCCTCAGCTCTGAACCACTGCCCACAGCAGAAATCCCCTCCAGCACATCACTGCCATCACACCCACCCACAGATTCAGCTGGAAAAGGGAGTGATATACGTAAGGCCCAGAGCAAATGCAGTAGTGTGTGTTCCAGCATAAATCTGAGAATGGGTGTGGGGGAAGCTGGATGTTTAGTAGGGCCATAGTGAAGTCCGAAGGAGTTGAAGTGGCTGCAGTCATTTCGAAGGTTCCTGTGCAAATCTCCAGTAAACCTGGAAAAATTGTTCTGTGAAATGACTATCCATAGGCCAGTGAGACATCCTGGTGTCCAGCTCAATGCTTAGCTGCCAGTTTTAACAACTATTTCATTGCTCATGCAAGGGACCCAAAGGAAAATCACAGATTTATGCTGATGGCACTGCTGTGCCTGTGGAGAAATTACACAATAGGTCACCAAAATTGATTTGTAGTAGTTTTTCCAAAGAACAGAATCATTGGATGCATCAGAAAGTTTTATGTGGTACAAAGCATAAACACTCATTTGGGGAAGGCAAATCACATCTCCAGAATGTACCAGAGCATGAGAAAAAGTCAACAAGCATTTGGACAACTCACACTGTTTATATGTCCTGCTTAGATTTTCAAAACCTATTTGAAAGAGCTTTATAACATAAGCTCCTAAATCCAAAGCTATTATGGGATGGAAAATGTTGATTCGCACCTGGATAAATGACTATTTTAAAGGTAACAAGCAAAGGTTAGGAATAAAGGGATTGTTTTTGTAGAAGGGAGAGGTCACTCTGGGGAGATAGAGCCCTGAAGAAGATCTTTGTGAGAGCTTGTGCTGCTCAAGATTGTCTTAATTATTCTGAGATGACTGATGAATTGTAGGATATTTTTGTGTGATGATCCCAAGGTAAGAAAAAGGCCAACTCTGAATAGATACAGAATGATTAAGTGGGATAATGAAACAAAAATGAAATTCAATGTAAGTAAATATAAAGTGAGAAAAATGGAAAAAAACCACTCTATGTACACAATGAGAGGTTATGAATAGTTGGATGATATACAAATGAGATTTTAGAATAAATAATTCTCAAAAAACGTCAGCTCAATACACAGTAGACATCAAAAAATAAAGTCTAATGTTAGGAATTACTAGGGAAAGGAATAAAGAACAAACCAGAAGTTATCATTATGTAAAATGTTAATCCTCATTTTGAATGCTGTACACAGGTCTGATATTTCTATGTCAATAATTATAAAGTAGAGCTAAAAAAGGTGTTCAGAGGGAAAAAGGGAAAAGGAAGATAGAAAGAAGGGGAAAGACAAAGGGAAAGGGAAAAAGAGGTAAATGGAAAGGAAAAGGGAAAGGGAAGAAAAATTAAAGGGGAAACAATGGAGTCTACAGAGTCATGAGTGACACAAAGAAAGTCAGTAGGCATCATTCCTTATTTCAATAAATGAAGTAAGAGACAAGAAATGCAAGTAGCAGACAACAAATTCAAAACTAATAAAAAAATAATTTTCTGCTTAAACTACTGGATGATTTGCTAAATCAATGTGGGATGATAAAAATGTACATGAGTTAAAAAAACAACAGGTATAAATGAATAGAGGAATGATCTATTCAGGGTTATTAAGTACATGCTACCTCTTAAATACCTACCACTGCGTACATTTAATAGGCTATAAAATTCCACCCCTGGCTGAGGATGTCTCTGAGCCACAACACACTGGAAGTTAGGAGAGACTTTCAGAGAAATATCATTATGTGCTTGTCCTTCTATCCTGCCTTCCTTTGGCACTTGCTATTGGTCCCTGATTAAGAGACGAAACTGGGTTACACAGACCTTTGATCTGGCCCAACATGGTCACTTGTATGTCCAGGGTGATGTTTGGAAGATGCTACCTTTGAGGCTGGAAGATGACAAA
Organism: Calypte anna; assembly: GCF_003957555.1. Classification (NCBI taxonomy): domain Eukaryota; kingdom Metazoa; phylum Chordata; class Aves; order Apodiformes; family Trochilidae; genus Calypte; species Calypte anna. The sequence continues at coordinate 122,899,964 of NC_044245.1, forward strand.
CCCAACAAAGATGGCAGTAGCTTGGGACCAACCTACACCTCACCAAGGAGAAGCCATGCTCCAGAGGTTGACAAGATTTGGAATGGGTATGACATGTCTACTATGACAAGGGCATGTATTTTAGCATCACTACCTTAGGAATTTTTTTTTTTTTTTTTTTTTTTTTGTGGAGAGGGGCATAGTGCACAGAGAACGAGTGTAATTTTCAGCTTCTCAGACTAAGCCATGGATAAAACACAAAAAGATAAGCTTTTCCTATTACATTAGCAAAGGCTCTCCCACAGATGAAATTGTGTTAACAACATAGTAATTAATTTCTCACATATTAATTTTGTGCCTGCAAGGATGAAAGAACAGCTCCCGACAGTGCCACCACCTATACATGGAGAGATGATAAATTTTTTTTTTCTTAATATCTAACATACTCTGCACATTGCTATTCAATACTGCATTCCAGCTGTCATTCAGAAATTACTTCAGCTGCATTCCTTTCTTTAATGCTAGAAGCACACTTCTTTAACAAAAATGGCTGTCAAAACAGTGTACTCTATTTTGAATCAATTAATTTTATGTTTATATCTAGATCTGCAATAAAACATATGTGGAATAATTGGCTGCTGGAATAGAGTTTGTGCCAAACACCCAAAGTAATTAAAACTACATGAGGACAATTTTGACAGTGTACTTTATCATTGGGACTTATTTTCCTATCACACCCTCAGAGGGCAATTTGATAGCTATATAAGCAGTTAATCACCTAAGAATGAACAATGAAAGCTTTCTCAGCAGTCCAAAGATCTCATTTCCTTAGCAAGCCCATCGGTACATAGCAACAGCAACATTAGTACCAGTGTCACAGACATCATGGGGGAAGCTGAGGTTGGTAGAGGAGCAGAGGAATTTGGCTCCCTTTGCTCTCCAAAAATCTTCAGTTTTCTCTGCTCTGGCCATATCATCAAGGAGCAGAAGCGATGAGTTATACCATGTAACACAGGTTGCTACCAGGCATACATGTCACAAATATGATTTTAATCCATCAGGACATCATTTATTTGATGACATGAGTACTTGAAGTAGCTGATATGTAGCATCTGCCTTGGCATGAAGATGCATGTGCATTTGACTGGGATTCACCAAGGAAGCTGGGTGGAATGCCCCTCCTCCTTGTCCTCCTGCCAGACCCTGTACCAGGTCGCATGCTGTGCTCCTAATCATGTAGTGTAGTAGCAACCTCCTCCTCCTCCGTGTCCTCATCTGGCCCTGAATAATGCCTGTTTTCACAAAAAGACAAAAGAGAGCAGTGGTCCCTTCTAACTGTTGCACACAGTGGTTGATCTCCAGAAGGACTGCACGTATTGAGAAAGATGGGAGGAGAACAAGCTATGAAAACAAACTGAACACTAAATGCAGAGCAGGAATCTGCTTGTGGTACCCTGATAATTCATGCTTGCAGGGTCACCATGCTCATGTCTTGTATTTGCATGGAGGTCAGGAAGACACTGAATGCATGAAAGGTCAGTGCATGTGAGTCAGGCCACCAGCGTGCTGTGGATGGAGGTTGTGCTGCTTGTCCTGTGGCACAGATGCAGCACTGGGTGGTGGAGGAATTTCAGCACACAATAAATCTGCCAGAGATGGAAAGCACTATGTGGGAACCCCAGCGTCTGCAGAACTTAGACAAATTTGTAGGGTTCCTCCCCCTGCAATGTGGGAAGTGAGTCCTGGGTTGTCTAAGCTTGATCAAAACTTGTCCTGACTTTGGGGTAGCAAATCCCGATTCCCTCCCTTGAGTTTCTCCCATTCCTGCTACTGCCAGAGAGGCATTGCTGAGAGTAAAATAGGGAACAGGTCCCTGGAGAGCCTGGGATAAACAGAGCCATGGCAGAGAAAGAGACCTTGAAGAGAGCTGTGTACAAATTTGCCTTTATCCTTTAAGGTGGATACTGGGAACTACTGAGAGAACAAAGATTAGAGATGTTCATTTTGTGTACAAAAATGTATTTGAGCAGAGATAAGTATAAAGACAGTATTTTTCATGAGAATGTAATTATCAAATATAATTATTACCTTTTCAAAAAGAGAAATTCACAAAATTTTACTGTTTTGCTTTTTTTAGATGTTGAAATAAGCTTCTCTAAATAAATGGCTGATCCTCTGAATTCCTGGGTGCTCAGCCTGGTTGATAGACCATGAACTGTCACTTTTAAAAGTTCTGACTAATTGCACTGCAGATAGTTTAAAACACCAAGCCATGCAAAATCTGCTGAAGCAGAATTTGCAACAGGGCCTTTTTTTTTTTTTTTTTTTTTTTTCTGCTACAGCAGCAGTTAGCAGGAGTTGAGTGAGTATAACCCAGTCTGGCAGTGTTTCTGTGAACAGGGACTGCAATGCAGACGTACTCACAAGGAACAGGAAAAGGAGGAGTGGTTGTGGATGATGAAGTAAACCACATGCCAGAGATTTCCTGTGATGCTGGGAAATTGCTTAAAACTCAGCATATTCTGAGGTGTCTCCCAGACATGTTCCTCATTTTTCAGCACTGCAGGCAGCTGGGCTTTCCATCCCTTTGTGAGCTAGACAGCAGCACAGGGGTTCTGGCTGGGTACAGCTTGTCCCTGCTGGGTGTATCTAATTCAGCCTGGAGAAGGGCCAAGCAGAAGTGATAGCTGAGGGCATGGGGAGCTTGGGTGGAAATAGTGCCACGAGTCAAGAAGGCAGGTGTCTGTGTCTGGCCAGATCTCTGCAGGTTTCACTGCTGATTTATTAATTGGCTGGGTAAAGGGGTGCTCTGTTTGGAAAGGCTTGAAGAAGACCTAGGGTGGTCTTGGTTGAGCTTGAGAAGATGCTCAGCTAGTTTACAGTGCCTGCCTTTTAAACCAGCATAAACGAGCAAAACAGAATAGTGAAGTAAAGCACTTCTTTCCCATCCCCACTGATGAGGACACAGAGGTCAGAAGATAACTGCCCGAACCAGGAGTTTTATGTGAATGAAAAAAATACAGTGATTTATAGTTAAAATTCTAATGTGCACAAATATGAGATCAGGATGCTCTCTAGTTGTGAAGGTTTTTGTGTCTCTAGAGCAGAAACCCCAGATATTTGTTTAGAACAATAACGCAAAAAAGTGAAGAAGACCCATAAATCATTTCTTTGTGAGGACTTGTTAATTAATTCTTAATTAAGATGCAGTGTAAAAAGAGTTTGTTCTGTACCCACATAATTTATTTACTGAAGGCTGTTTCCCTAGTTCAGAACGACAGAACAGAACCATTTATATAGTCACAGTTTTATAACTTCCTATGTGTAATGTGTCTTGACTGGCAAGATCACTACCTTATCCAAACAATATGAGACCAGTTGTCTACCATCTTTTGGAACATGGAGCTCCCTTTTCTGAGAACTATTCTGAGTAGAAAAATAAAAGCTCATTGTCATTTATAAACAAAAGCCAGAATTTTTATGCATGGATCATTGTATTTAGATGCAAATGTAGCCTTTGGGTCAGGCTCCATTAGATGAACAGGGCAGTGCTTCTGAAAGGATATTGCTGATTTCTGCAATATTAATATGAATTAAAAGACAATCCAGCAGCACTGAGCTAGTATTGTAGTGTCGTAGGCATTTAAACTCACTGCTAGATGTCCCCTTTTGAATTCAGTTTGTAATACTCCACTGAGTCCCCAGAATGGATGGATCTACAGCATGCTTGTACAGTAGAGGCATACTCTGAGCTTTGTGTAGATGTCTTTGATATGTAGCAGAAATTAATTCCTGAGTTGTTTGGATTTGTAAAGCTCAGTCTCTTTGCCACTTAATTGCTACACTAGCTTATGCTTCACACCATATGGAAACACCCTTTTTAAATATGCAAAGAAAAAAAGCTAAAAATAAATCACAGCTGCTGTTAGATGGGGGTATAAAGATGCAGCCGAGGAAGAAAAAAAAGGAAGGAACACTCTTGGTTTAAACACAGCTAAGCTGCTTTTAATACTGAGAAGTTCTTTTTCTGTTCTCCAAATCAATATTCATTAATTGAGTCCAGAACAGGGAACTTCTTGAATATATAACACTGAGATAGCACCAGTAATTATAACCTGCAGTTTCATAGCTGTAATATTTTCATATTATTGGCTACTTTAAAAATTGCTGTAATAATTTCTGTTTTCCTTATACAGACTGATTATACCAACACATGTTTCTCACTGGTATGCTCAATGTAGGTCCAAACTGCTGTCTTAACAGAACAGCACAGAGCTCTGTAGGTGGAAATGAGTTGCCCCTCTGCAGCAGTAATTGTTCCTCACCAGTAATGGCATCTTGGCCTCACCCACAAAAAGAAGATCAAGTGAATATATTGGGCCATGACATGTTTTTGCTGATTTCTTACAACCAGCAAAGTACAAATCTGTGAAATGCTTTATTATCTTGTACATATTACCCAGAAGAGATCTATAGTGGAAATCTGTCATTTATTGCACAGTCCCAGTTACACTGTGTGACGCCTGCCTCACCCCAAGAGCAAATTTTTTCCTGTGCCATATTTGTGGATACACACAGCACAAAAGGGGTCAGTGAGCAAAGGGGAGGAAAAACCTTTTCACTCCCACCTTCTGTCTTAACCTGCCAAAAAACTGCAATATTTTTTTCACTTGAGGGGTCTAAACTGAACATCAGCCTATATTCCATTTTACTTGTGGCCTTCTCCATGACTTCCCATCCCACTTTCTAAGAAGGAAAAACAGTGGCTGGGCTCTGTCAACTCCTTCCCATGGCCCAGTGCCCATCATCCTGTCATTCCCCAGCTGCAAGGAGAGAGAAGAGGTGAGGGGGCAGTGCTGGGGGCAGGGAGAGGGGTGGCACAACTGCTGGTGACAGCAGGGTGGGCATGTGTGGCCATGCACAGACTGAAAAGGCATCCTTGGCCATGACAGCAAGTGGGATGGTGTGAGCTGATGTGGCAGAAACAGTCTCACTGGGAAAAGGTTTTTTTTAAATTCTGGTTGTTTCCCTGGTCCTCCTGGCCACCTGCTCCATCCATGCCTGTGGTGACACTGTTGAGGGGACAACAGTGCAAAGATTGAGGGGGGGAGGATGTAACTGCTTGCAGCAGTCTCACTACAGAAGGAATGGTATGGGACCCACTCAGTTGTTCTGCTCTTTCCCGTTCTCTTTCTTCAGACCCAGCTAATTCTGCTGGGAAACAGGAAGCAATCCCTCACAGGAAAAAAAAGAGAGCTCTTATAGAGAGAATAGTTTCTGGGAAAACAGGCTCTGTAAACTAGTTTAGCAGCTAAAGAGGAGGAGCAGCAGGTTCCAGATTAATGAAATATGCATGCAAGTTTATCCTGGTGACAATCTGGCAAGAACAGAGCAGAATCCCACGTAAATACCTGCTCCTGCTTCACTTAAGCTGGTAACAAAACTTACATTACCGGTTGCCTCAATTCAGTGGACCTCAAATAGAAATTTTAAAACTTCCTTGCTGGGCATGGGAGTCAGCATCCCCTCAGTGCCACCCTACCTGGGCTTTCACCCCCACCCCTTTGCTCCCTCTCTTTTTCTGCAGACCCCCTGTGGCACTGCCCTCTGGAAGGACCTGTGTATCTACCAGTTAGAGCGGGGTTCAATAAACGTGCCCCTTATTCTGCTGGTAGAGCTTTTCAAATCCTTCCCAGCCGGAACTGGCATCAGTTGCCAACTGTGATGGTTGCTCATTTCAGATCCATCCTAGTATCAGAAAATGAATGATGAAAGCCTTGCTCTTGCAGGCATCAAGCCGAGCTAGAAAGCATATGTGCAGCTTGTTCCAGAGACTCCTCCACAACTACATCAAGTGGTTTTATTCTGTCTTTAAAGATTTTCTTCATTCAAGGCAGTGTGCAAGCCGTGACAAATGAGTCACTCCTTAACAAACAATTTGTATCAGTTAATGATACTTCATACTGACAAGCCTTGGGGCTTTGCTGGTTTTTTGGCATTTCTTAATTATGCCTTCAGAGATTTGTTCTTTTCTGATGGGGAGAGATGACCAGTGGGAGAGCTGTTTTTCCTATTTGCTTTTACTGTAGTAACTCCATCCAATGTTGGCATGAGCCTTACTGCCAGAAGTCTCTCTCCTTGCAGCTTCCATGTAGGATCTTCCCTGGTCTCTGCAGCCAAATCAGCTAAACAGCCTGCAATTTTCCCTGCTGCTGACCATAACCAATCCTCATGTCCAAACTGGTGCTACTGTAATGTAGTACAGGCATGTCAAATTTTGCAGGTCACATCCAGGTGTTCCTACTCCTGTGGTGCACATGGCACTTGATGCAGTTCCTGTGTTACTTCTTCACCCTCTGACGTGGCAAACTAAATCTTTCTGGTTATGTGTTCTCCTCCTTGCTGTCCCTTTCTGTCACTGCCAGCCCTGACTTTAATAATATGGCACAGTAAATTGAAATTTTTCTTCTCATTTATGCAGATGTTGGTGCATGTGAAAGATATGTAAGCTGGGAAAAGTTTCTTAAAGGGCAGGAGCTGCTGGGGCAGGCTGTGACATGGAGGCCATCCAGGGGAGCTCACAGAGACAGCTGATACAGGCTGCAGCCTCTCTGTGCTCCTCAGGTCTCAGGCACAAGGAGGTACATAAGCACAGATTGCTGCTTTTAGGGCAAAAGGACTGCAGTGGAAACACAGATTGCCAGGCCCTGTTCCCTGCCCTCACAGCCAGGCATGTCATGCTGTTCTGCTTTTGAACTTAATAAGCACAGCCTAAAATTTTCTTCCTTTCCGTCATCCTTGCTCTGCTTTAGTAGCTGCTCCAAAGAGGACTGGTTGAGAAAAGAGGAACATCTTTTAATTCCCAGACTAAATGTATTTATATCAACTGTGCTAACATTGGCTTGTGACAATGTTGTCCTTTCTCTGAAATGTTCCCCTTCCACCTCCATTGTACAATCATAGGCAACAAGTGTAGTCTCCCTTTTACCCTCCCTGATATTAGGATGACCAAGTTGAAGGCTACCAGCTTGCTCTCCTAAAAGAGATTGCCCATTCTCTTGCCCCCTCCTGCCTGTTTCTCCTATTTTCACAACCAGTGACCCACCCAGTAAGAATGATTCTTCATAAGGCCCCATGTCCACAAACACTTCCTGCAACATCCTTTGATTTTTATGATTTTTTCCCATGGTGGTTCATAGTCATGCTCCAGTCAGTTGGTAAACATGTGTCTTTCTCTCTGGCCAGCAACAATAAGATCCTTGTAGTCACATGTTTTTTGCCATCCTCAAATATATAGTCTTTCATTTTATTGAAATTCATCCCATCTCTGTTACTGCAGTATGGAGGTTCATCTGCTAATTCCAGTAGGACATCCAAGCCTCCTCTCTTTTAATGTTGACATGCAGCTTCATGGCATTAACAAATCTCACCAACAGTGCTCTTAGTTACTGTGCTGACATCACTAATGGAAAGCTTGAAGAGGATGGTTCTGAAGATTGAGGAATTTCCACTGTTAACATCTCCCTGATTTCATGTTTTGCAGTCACCCCTGGTCCTTTTACTCTGCAGACCTGAGGTGCAAGGACTAAAGGAAGAGCTTGTGCACATGAAGATGTTATCTCCATGGAGCTGTGGGAGGAAGGCAGCACCAGCCCAGGCAGGCTGGCTGGTGTTGAATTTGTTACAAATCATCATGAGGTTGGCAGTCTGATGCCAATAAGTGAACAACTGATATAGTGGAAGTTTGCGAGGTGATTACCAATGTGTTGAAGCTGCAAGATAGCTGGTTTTCCTACCATCCCTTCAGTGACAGCCAGCTTGAGGAGAAGACAGCCCCAAAGTACAGCTGATGGCATTTGTAAGTGCTCCTTTTCTATACTCACAGCAGTGTGTATAGAACAGATACTCTGTGGACACACCAGTGTGAAAGAGTAATACCCCTGAGGAGGTTTAGTTGACCAGGAGGTCAAACTTGGCTGCTCCTGTGCTACCAGATTGAAGCATGCTCACCATGCCTCCAAACAAGTATTCTAGTGAGCCATTAGACCTGGCCCATGCCTGTCTTGTAGCAGCAAACACAATTTCTGAGTAATACCCAGGCAGCATTGGAGCAGTGTAGGTGGTTTGTGTGCAGCGTCCCTGCTTTGGAGGATGAGACAATTTATTAGCATAGATGTAAGCCATTCAGTGCCAGTTGGCCTCAGCACCTGGGAGTGTTCCTAGGCATGTCTAATTTATTATTATAGACACAGCCTTTGTGAATACCACTGTGGGATACCTTGGCAGCACTCATAGTGCTATGCAGCCCAGATTTATTTGAATATGAAAGCATATTTTTGCCTTTAAAAAATATGAGTGTGTGCTGTTATTTCTTGAGAGTTCAGTGTACCCTCTGCTAGCCTGGCTTCTAAGGCCATTCCCTGCTATGAGAGCACCTGGCAGGAGATGGCTCATCTGTGCACTGAGCTATTGCCTAGGATGCACAACCAATATCAGGCAAACTGAAAGCAAAATGGCACTGTCGGCAACCCAGCCAAGGTGCCAGGAAGCCTGGTGTTCTTCAGCTTAGTGGGGCAGGAGGTAAATGGCAGAACATTTACCAGGATAATGCAAAGACCTTTTGTCGGCGTGGGCTGAGGACATCATCAGTTCACAGGCCTGGCACAGGAGATTAAAAAGCTCATCTGTCATCACTGGGAGCAGTCCAGAAGAGGTGGGCATTGCAAAGGCTTTGTGTGCCGTCAGGTTTGTGTGGCAAGTGGCAGTGCACAGGGAAATAGGGGGAGGAAATGTGATGCTGTAATACTTTGTCACGTCCATGCCAACTGGCAACTGCTTTATGTAATTATGAAATCCACTAAAAGTTTGGATCAGCTTGCCTGTTTCTTGTATTTTCCTAAGTTGTTATCTGTCACTGGAGTGTGGACCTAAGGTCTTTATTAAAACAAGTAAAGGATGTTTAAAAATAATAAATTTAACTTCGTTAAGAACTAAGTGGACAGTAAGCAAAGTTTGCAAATGTCAGCAAAATACCTTCCATACTACTTGTGTCTACAAATGCCCATTGTCCAACAGGCTGTCTGTCACAGGGAAAGGAAAACAAAGTGCCTACATAGACACCCTTCCAAATATCATTAAATCATTGAGCACTGGAAAAGGGACCTCTTTCTTAATGGGACATGGGAAGCAGCAACAGCAGAGAAACTCAGTTTTAAGAATACTGATAGGAACCAACAGTAAGATACATGAGCACCAAGCTCGTCATGCCCTGTGCAGCATGTTTTGTCCTTATGTGGCTAGGAGAGCAAGATCATCCTTGTAGTGCCAAAGTAACATCACTGGATTTTAAGAGCTTTCCTTAAAGCAGGAGCAACTTAATCTGCTACTATGGGTGACATGGATATGATTCTCCTCTCCCTACCAAAGCTTAGTTGAGAAGCTGTTCTTCAGGGAAAAAACAGGATTGCACTAGTAGGTGTGAGAGTTTAAGCAGCAGATTTGTGGGGCTCGACACCTTGGGAAGTTGGCTATGGTAGTACAGAGATACAATCTGTAATGCTTATAAAGTGGAATGTGAGCATAGGCCACATGGGCATTTCAAGAAGGACAGATGAATAATCTTCATCCTAGGATTTCTCAGTTTGCCTAGGAAAACTTCTACATTGCCGTTTCATAGAATAATAGAATAGTTTGGGTTGGAAGGGACCTTAAAGATAATCTTGTTCCAACCACCCTGCCATGGGCTGGGACACCTCCCATTGACTGGGTTGCTCAAAGCCCCATCCAGCCTGGGTCTAAACAAATCCAGGGATGGGGCATCTACATCTGCCCTGAGCAACCTGTTCCATGCTCTCACCACTGTCATGGAGAAAGATTTTAAACCAGTGGGCATCCTTGCTATGCCATGTGTCAATGTGACTCTGTGTGTGGCTTAGCATTCCAGAGTAAAATTGACTTTGTTTCTATGCAATGAGTATGTTTCCCTGATCATTTTACACTTAAGCATAGAAAATTAAAAAAAAAATGGAAATACTAATCTTTTTCTGACTGGTTGTAGCTTGTGTCTTCTCTACTTTTTACTTATAACCAGGGAGGAATGGTTTTACTACCATTGAACCACAAGGGGAAGAGGGGAAAAATAAAGAACAGATGGGTTTAATGAGCTGGAACAGATGTAGGTATTAAAGCAGTGTGTACCCTTGTCATTCAAAGAGTATCTACAAGTATATAAATGATGAGCAATGTAAACCAAGACTTCAGTTACAGAGGTTATAACAGGCATAATGCTCTGAAAAAGGTTTAAAACCTTGTGTCCTAAATTATTTTACTTACCACCAAAAAAGTCCAAAACAACTTAATTCATGGAGATACAGACTATCAATCTGCATTTTAATGTATGATGAACTTTTCATTCTAGACCGTATCATGGTTTCCTATTACAGTTGTCTGTTCCTCTTCTCTCACATTTTATACCAGGCTCTGTGAGTGTTTTCAAGGTAAATTTCTAGAATTCCAGTTAAGAAATAATTTATTCTTTTAAAGACTAGTCCAGAGGTGATGCATCAATACTTTTGAGGTTTTGTGCAGTGCTTATGCATAGCAGGAAAGGAAGAAGCTTAAATCCATTGAAGAGAAATGTGATACTTTTCTAATTTCAGTGAAAGCATTAAAAATAAATCATATGTTAAGAGGATCTCCATACTTCAACACCAATGCAATCTTAAATGACAGAATCTGGTACTGTGAATACAGAATTTTCCCTTTGGGATTAAAGATGTCAATTTATATTTATGCAGATAAATTTAAGTGCTTAATTTTAGACTGAGATTAACTATTTTTCACTCTGGTAGCTTGACAGCTTCCAGTATTTAAGCAAGACTGGGGTGAAATTATGATGGAAAAACTTTTAATCAGTAATTTATTTTTTAAATCTATGTTAATAGTTAGTCCTAGGGCTACAAATTTAATAAAAACATGATGACTATTAAAGACGGCTTAGAGGAAATTGAATGTCACAAGAAAGGTGTTACTTTTGCAATAACGACAGTTATCTGCATTTAAAATTCAAAACAGCTTTTCCTAATAAGTATGAAAATTTACTATTTCTCTTTATGGATTCAGTCCATAAAAGTCTTCCCCTACCTTCAGACAGACACCTGGAGACACACATGGACAGCAAGCATAACTTGGGATGGTCCATTTTGCCCAGGAGCTGGTGCTTTGGCACGCTTGTGTAAGGTGCCTCCTGCCAAGAGCTCTTTCCAGCGGCCGGGAGCAGCTGGGTTATGCCCAAGTTTGGGAAAGTACAGAAGGAGCCCTTATGAAGGGCTCATTGTGTGTTCCCAAAGGCTTTTTCTTGTGAGTGGGCTTTTGTTTTCCTGGGCCATAATTAACTGGAGCTGTTGGGGAGGACACACTGCAGGCTCTGCCTTGGCACAGCAGAATATTGGGCTGGGTTCCGTGTCATAGGAGAAGGGACCGAATGGGATCTGACCTTTGTGAGTGTTAAACCTATTCCTTAAAGTAACAGAGGTGCTTTCTCACTGCTGATGTTGAAAATACTTGTGGTACTGGATATTTTTAACTACCCTGAGAGTGGCCACTCAAACACTGTATGGCTATTTAAGGAAGAAGAAGAAGAGGGCTTTCCATGATAGTTTTTTATAGGTGGGTAGACCTATGCCACACAATGTTCCATGAAACACATGAATATGTAAATATCTTACCTCTCTCCATATATATGTTATAAATCTACGTAATCAATTTATACTAAAATAGTTTAAAAATAGTTTAAAAATAGTTTAAAAATACATTTTGAGTAGATGCATCAATAGCACTCATTGCACTCATTGTTTCATTGTTTTGTTTTTCTAGCAAGAGTCCTATTTTACTCCTATGATGCTGTCAAATCATGCTTTGAGGCTGCTCTGGAGTAACCAGGAGCCTAGTTAGCAGGCCTATAATGGCTCAGGAAGCTGTATTTTCAAATCCTGGTTGACATAAAATACTTAAGAATCCAAATTTCATTCAAAGAATTTATTTCCTGACTATACCTCTAGCACATCAGCTGTAACAAGTGACAATTTCCACACAGTTTAAATAATGCCAGTAAAGGTGGTTGACTGCAATTTTTCATCTTTATTCAGATACAAATTACAGCACATCAAATCATGGTTGATTACAGCAGATAAGATAGGGAAAGGTTCTCCAGACAGAGATTTGTGGTATCTCACTGACATCAACATAGTGAGCACTTGGCCTGTGGTCAGATCCCAAATTTTGGGGGCAGTTCTTGTGCTTACATCCAACAAAAAAATGCTGTTTTTTTAAAGTACCAATTTAAACTCACTTTCACTTAGAAATGAGCTTCTGATGTCTTTATGTGGGGTCTGTCTGCCCATATACACTGAATACAGTGTCCAGCTGGAAGCACATGTGACAGGCAATTTACATCCCTATGAATTTCATGGACATAAGCAGCTGGATGGAAGGTACAAATTGTTGTTAGCCTTACTATGGGAATGACTTGAACATAAAGTGTTTATCTATATTGCTAACCTAGGGTCCACACAAAAGAGAGGCTTTATGTCTACCTCAAGTGCAGAAAATACTCTAGAAGGTATTTTTATATCTTCTTCACATGAGAGAATCCCCTGGAAATTAATACCAGTAGTCCTACTGCTCTGAGAGCTGCTTGCTTACATGTTCATAATACAAAAAATTTAGCAGTTCAACATATCAGTGATCAAGACAAATTGTCCATATTGCTTGGTGTTTGTGCTGATGTCCATAAAATACCAGGCAAATGTCTGTCTCTAAACCCAAAACCTTCAAGTGTCAATGTGAGACCTGATTTGCACTGCTCAGGTGGATAACAATATTGTCACATTGCACAGATGGAAATGTCTTTTCTTCAGCAGCAAGTCTCTTGCTAAAAGCTTCAAATCAAAGTTCAAAATTCATTAGATAACTAGAGGGAAAAGATAGGTGCAGGTTTTGCTGTAGTCTATATGATGGAAAATCAGGAGGAACTCCTTTTGTACTCATTGGGATTAAACTAGATCTACAGCAGTGTAACCAAAAGGATATGGTCAGGGCCCTGAGGTGCCCAGGCACAGTGATTTATTTAGTTGTGTCTGTTTTCTTCAAATAATTACATAATAGACTACTAGTAGCTGTACAAAGGAGTAGCACAATAATCCTTATTTTATTACTGTTCCACTAATACTAACAATTGTCAATCAGTGCTTTGTTACTGTTCAGATCCCAAGTGGGCTATTCCCAGTGCAGTCCTGATGTGGTCCCAGCATGTCCTGCATTCAACCACGGCCAAGCAGCTGAAGATAAGGCCTCAGTTAAAGCCTGGCTCAGCTACTACAGCATTCCTAATAACACTTTTGAATTGTTTTTATTTCTGGTTGTTTGCATCTGGAAGAGACTGTAAGGACATATATATAACACATATTGAAGGATTCCTCTTGTGAGGTCCTTCACTTCAGAAATCAGGAGTAGCTGTTCTTCACAGCACCAGTTAAACCTATTATTTGTGATTTTTTCCCTAATCCTGTTTTAAAGTAATTTATACTTTTTAGTCCACTTTTATCTTCTCTTTTTGTGAACTCTGAATAAAACCCCAAATATATCTATATGGATGGCAGAGAGGTTCATAGAGTGTATTTCAAAGCTGTGGGGACAAGCATGGAAGTAATTGAAACTTTAAATTCATACCTAGCCACCTAGCTAGGGAATATCTTAGGACAAATACTTTCAATTACAACAAAATCTTCCCACTCAAATTTCAATATTTAAGCCCTAAAGTCCTTGCCACATAGATTTAAAGAAATATGAACACAGTACAGAAAAGAGCTGATTATATTCCAATAAAGTCACTTGGGTTTCTTTAGACATCTTCCATCCAGTTATTGGTCAGCCTGTTAAAGTTGTTCTTATGGGAGCTGGAAAGATTAAACCCATGTATTTTTACCTATGTCTACAGAAACTTCTCTCTCCAATCCTTCCAGGCACTACTGCCACTCTGATTTTAAACGCTGACAAGGAAGTAATAAGAACTATTCCTGTCCCATGTGCCCCTTACAGCACAAATTTTCTATTTCATACAATCTAAGGTGTTGCAGATTTGTTTCAGTGTTTCACCTTTATGTTGAACCTAGCAGGCTGTTAGTGTACAGAAAATGATAAATTACACTAGTTTGAACCTGAGAACATCTTTGTTTGTTTCCTGGGGGAAAGCAAAGTTGATATCATTTTCCTCTCTCTGTGAAGCTGCCTTGCAGTGCTTCCAAATGGCTGAAGTAGCCACTGGAGGGATCCACATTTAATTAGCCTGGGTGTATAATTACCTAAGGAACAGTCATTTGAGCACAATAGAGGAAAAAAGAAAAATAATAATTACCATGATAACAATAAGAATTATTATTATTATTACTATTACCACCACCACTACTACAGGACACTGTAGTAGTGGAAAATACAGTTCCAACTACAGTGCTTCATCAGATTGATTGTTTAACTAAATCCAAAAAGCACAAAAGCCTTTTGTCATAATATAAAGAAACTTGCTGGGTAAAAGCTGAATGCAGAATACTGTGAACTGTGAGGCTGCAAATATGGACACACATTTTAGGTCAGGAGTTGCTCTGCCCTGGTTAAGAGCTGCCATCTCTGGGCAGGGCAGCACTTCCCAGGCACATTACAACATTTTGGCATCTTTGACTCAAGATGATGTCTTCACACAGTGCCAAACAACACTGACATCTTGCCAAGGGGAGTCCAAAGGGGAAAAAAATTATTCTTCTCTCTATACTCTTCAGTGTTGTTCATTACCACCAATGCAATTAAACTACATTGGATTGGTTGTGTTGCTAGACCTGAAAGGCCAAAGGAATCCATCTGATGTGTGCCTCCTCTGATGGCTTGGTTACCTCCCATTACTCACAGATGTTGAATCCTACCACTATTTCTTTTTTCACCCATATTGTTTTTTGATGTCACATTGTTAACAGAATATCATGAAGTTGAAGGTCTCCCCTGAAAAATTCAAAACTAACATGAATTTAAATTTTATAGATTTTACTCAGCAAATCAAAACCCCAGCTTGTACAGCCCTGCAGCAGCTCTTTAAAAAGGTCACAAAAGGAGTATTTAGGTAGGAGCTATCCTGAAGGTGAAGCCTGCTCTGCTCCAGAGCTGCACAAAATTCTGACCTTGGCAAGTTGTTTGTGTGTAGCAATGGCCAGATTGGTCAACTAGGCTGGCTGATGGGGAAAAACTAACATATTAAAGATAGGTTCTTGCTGGTCGAGGAGCCAGAGAGATTTTTCTTTCTTATGACAGTGTATGAAATTCATCCAGGTGGGCAAGAAGATACTAATATTTTAAAATCTAACCAGGAAGGCATTACAGGCAAGCTAGAAGTTGCAGTAATGTGGTCACACTGCTGACAGCACTTTCAGCCATTCCCATCTCATCTATTGGCTAGGTTCTAGAAACACAGTCAGGGTGACTTGTAAATTACCATCTTCATTAAATCTAATTCACAGGCTGATGCCATTTGTTTGCTTTCATTCTGCTTGTTAGGTTGGAGCAGGAGGAAGAAAATCATCTTTCCAGAAAAATATAAAAATCTAGCTCAGTTTCTCACTTAATATTATTTATTGCTGACCTTTCTTTTCACCTTTCCTTTCACAAGCAAACTGTCGGTTATTTTCTGACTTCCCACAACAATAACAATAATAATGCATATTCTACCCACTTTTTTTTCTATTATTGGGTATGCTGATCGCTACTCATGAACCAATTGCACACTCCCAAGAAAGACTGGAAAATACACAAACAGTTAAAAATATTCTTTCGTTTTCTCTTTGGCAGATAGAATTTTAGTTAAACTGAATTCTCTTTGGCTTCCTTTCACATGTAGAAGTGGGCAGATAAGTGGGAAGAAGTGCCCTTCTGCTTGAGGTAGGCAGCTGGGGACCAGGCAGGATGCACCCACTGCCCAATGTAACAGCAAGCATCCAAGTATAGGCAGCTGAATCCTGTTCTGAGTCCTAAGGACTCTCCCACTTATTTTTCACTTTACTCCTTTTGAATCTCTGCACAAGTTCAGCAGAAGGAGAGATTAATCCATCCTTGAAAAAGAAGGGCAGAGTGAGACACTTGGCCAGCAAGAGTTTTCTCCTGTGATCATTCTTTATCTTCCACCAAAGAAATCCAAAGTCAGCAGTTTAGTCAAGAATACTTCCAGGCTTCCTGTCACTGTAAAGAACAGGGAACTTAGGAGGCAGTATGGAAGTCCTCCATCCTTTAAACACACAGACGTGGCTGTAACTAGCTTGCCACATTTAAGCCATAGGAGACTCTTTGGAGTTGTGGAGATCCAAGTTCCCCAAAAGCAAAACAGCCTCACAGAAGAAGCAAGAAATACAGAAAGAAGGAAAGAAAAGGAGAAGAAAACCAAATTGGGGTGCCTTTTACCTTAAATCTGCTTATCTTCACCACACATGGTTAGGACACTAGGGAAAAAAATCAGGGTAGCACAAGTCTTACAAACAGCCTAATAATGTAGAAAAAAATAAGAGACATTTGGATGGGTGGGACCAACTAGGCATCCTATACCTGCCAGGAAAGGAATACCCCTACAACAGTGATGATTTCAATAAAAGCACACAAAAGACGGATCCTTTCTTCTTCAAATGGAAATCAGACTTGGAACACACAGTGGCATTTGGCACACGCATCAGGGAAACGAAAGGCATCTGATACTTGCTTAGCTTCCAACAAGAGAGTAGCATTTTGGCACAGCTTAAGTGGCATAGGAAAGCAGGTATAAGGTATGAATTTCACATTACCTGCTTTCATTGCCAACATTACATGCTCTGTTACTTTAGTTGGAATCCCACATTGAGAGGCCTGGAAAACGACATTGTGAAACATCCAAGAGAAGAATTACACAAGCTCTGGTTGTTCAGCTGTGCACTAATTTGAGAAATGCTTTCTGAGAGAACCCATTAAAGCAAATCTGATATGACTTGTCTAGCTGCAAAACATAAGTGAGCTCCACATAGTGTTGGCACAATGTAGTAATAATTTCTTTGGCGCTTGAGATTTTGTAAGGAAGTCATATTAAATTGGTATTAGTTAGGAGGCTCTTCTGGTATGAAATAGTTTTTTGTCCATTGTATTCAGAAATTTCAACAAGAATTTTGATCCCATGTCACCTGGATAAATTTAATGGCAACTACCCATTGACTGTAGGTGAGCACAGGTGTTGCAGTTGACCAGTGCCATCCCAGAAACAAGCACAGAGAGATAGGTTAACATGCCTAAAGATGTCTAATATGCAGGGAAGGTCTTGGATTAATCTATCTTTCCTTAGTTGCATGGAAAAATCACTCCCTGAGCATAGGAAAGAAGGGGAATGGACCCAAATGCACTATTTGAACAAAACTGTGATCCCATGAAGTCAGTTCCCATCCCATCCCAACTCAGAGGATCATCCAGGAAGTCACCAAGCTATGGCCCATCTCAGGCAGGGCTGCATTTTGTCACAGAACACCAATGGATTCAGTAGATATACCCCAGCATAAGCCTGGATCCCATCTGCAATGAAATACTAAAACCAGAAAGCATCAGATCCTTCTGCACAAACTCTGGTGCAATATACAGGCACGTGCCCATGGCCACCCAATATATTGCCAAGGTTCCATCAGCCTGATATATTTCCAGGTTTGTTGTAGTAATCTTTCATAATCAAACTTCTGAAAATCATGTAACCTGACACTGGTTAATAGTTGATCCCTTGCCTCTCTATTCTGCAACAGCATTAACTTTCACCATTAATCATCAGTTTTCAAGCAACTCACTCCGTTTTGATCCTGTGATTGACACAATACATAAAGGCTTTAAAGAATACTTACTTAACTGAGATGTCTCTTTGCTGAGTGTCACATGGAATAAAATACCTTTTTCAGCTCAATGCCTCCAGTGTTTCCCTGGAATTGTTACCCAACACTGGAACTGTTAAAAAAAAAAGTAAAGCATGAGCCTTTTCTGCCAAGGTTTCAGGTACTGGCTGACCAGTGCTGCTCAGATCACATCAGGTTCCTAGAAGGGCAGAGCAAACCCTTTCACATATCGATACCAACCAAAGGGAATGGTATCACTTTCATATTGTGTTGACATGCTATGTATTTTCATGCATACTCTTGTGCTATGCTTGGAATACTCTTGTAAATGCTCTGGAAAACTGCATACGTGAAAACAGACTGAGACTGCTTCACATTTGTCTACTTTTCCTGATGGAAAAGTTGCTTAAATACATAAAACGTCCTGTAATTCCCATGGAACTTCTCTTCATAGAGCTTCCTGATTTTTGCTCTGAGAACTTGATCGTTTTCAAGAAATGTGGAGCCAATGATGCATGTATTTAAACTTGATGTTGACAGAACGAGCCATTTTATGCAAGAGTGTGCAGTGTTGCTAAAAAATTAGCAGGTTTAGTAAAGTTGATTGCTTCAGTAAGTTTCTTTGAGTATCAGAAGCCTGACCAGCTACATCTCTTTGTAAAAAGAAATTTTAGCAACAGAGTGAACAGATAATTGTTTAGACTTGTATTTCTTTGAGTACAGCTTCTTTCTGGGACAATCCATCTCTGTAAGACTTCTTTCAGTAGTTTTTTTCCTTTGACTCAACCTCTCCACATATCTAGAACAAGAAGGCAGCAGCCTGATTTCTTTAGATGAAATGAATGATAAACATTTGTAGTTAGTAGCTGCAAGAACTTAGAACAAATTTGGAAGCTGTCGGCTGCTGTTAGATGGTGGTTTGCTGTTTTGGGGCTCTTTAGCCACCCGCAGCTCTCAAGCTGTTGAAGTGCAATTTGTTATGGTGGGGCTGCATCCCTGAGCAGAGGAAGGCTGTGCTAACATGGGGTCAGCTGGTTAATATGGATATCTGGCAGCAGGGGATCCAGGAGAGACTCCTGAAGCCAGCACTGGGGGCTTGCAAAGGAGCAATGGAATGCCATGGGAACCTATTCTTGTCCCATGGCCACAATCCCTTGGCACTTGCAAGAACATGGAGTTTTGAAGCACTGTAGGGTGAGGAAGCTGGGTAGCTGTTCCTTCACTTGCATTTTTATTTTATGACCCCATTTATGCCTCTTGGAGTTGTGATAAGAGGGAGAAAGAGGATGAGTCATAACCCAGTTTCCAGAAATGTTAGCAACATGACACAGTCAGAAACACAGGTATGATAAGATAAGAACAGTGGAAAAAAACCCCAACCTGTCAGATATGATATTCCTGAGCATAATTGGTCTCTGCTGAGGAATTGTACCACTAAAGAGTAAAAAATTACATTATTGACCTAAGTACAGTGTAAAGTATGGCAGAGAAGCAATATCTGAAAACTATGTAAGTAATTTCCCCAGAACCTGATCATCTAGAAAATGATTTTACCCATTGACCTATTGCAGTGATCTATAAACAGATGAGAATACTGTTGTACTGGATAAGGAAAGTGTATAGCATAAAGCAAAAATCCCCTACTAAGTCCTGTGACATAGAGTACAACCCCCAGGGGCACACAATGTGCCAGTGAGACAACACTGATGTTAAAGGTCAGAAACTGTGAACACAAATCACAAAAGGAAATAAAGAAATCTCCCTTTGTGAAACCCTTTTATGAGGTGAAACTTCCTGTCACATCTTTAGGGTTCATAGGTATTGACCATGTCCCCAAGGCCCCTGGAGAGGGGGAGGCAGAAGCAGCTTTGTCATTAAGACAATGAGAAACACAGAGGATTTAAAACTTTAATGTGCCCCTACCAAATAGAACAAATCAATAACTGCAATGGATTATATATATTTGTATAAAACTGGCAGAAAAAATCTCTTCCTCTGAGCTACTTACCTCTGCTTGATTACCAGCAGTTATGTGAAAGCCCCACAAAAGGCAGAGCAGGGTTGTTAGCTGCTGCAGGCAGTGCAGGGGAAGGCAGCTGAGAGCCTTTGGCTGTCTGCTGTCATAAATGTATTTTGTGAAAAGCCAGAGGCTGTTTCCTCTTTGCTGTGCATTGCTGCCTTTCTCAAATGGTGTGCCCCTCTCTGTGTGGTCACAGCAAGAGCATCATCCACATCGGTTTGGACAACAGAGCATCCATGGAGACAAACCTGCTTTGTGCCTGAAGGGTGGGACTGGGCTAGGAATGGTCACCCATCACCTTGAGAAGAAACCAAATTATTACTATACAAGGGATACATATAAAAGGCCAGATTGTATCATCCCAAAAACCCCATGTTGTCAACGCAGTAGTGATGCATTTTGCAATAAAACCTCCCTGGAAAACAGTTTCTTTGGTGGTATGGACTTACTGTGAGGCACTATGCTAGGTAGTAAATGAACGTACTCCCTCATTGCAGGCATGATGGAGATTGGCTAAATGTGGCTAGGTTCAAATTTTCCCTGTCTTCATTCTGAGTTTGAATACCTCTTGAATATTTGCTTGAATCTCTGTGGAGCTATTTTAGTATGAAAATATCTAGCCACAAATCCTTGATTTTCACTAAGTTTCTCAATGAGGCTTTAATAAAGAGATGAGCATGCTTACTGCTAGAAAAGTTCTTCAGAAAATAAATTATAATTTATGATCTCTTCTCATTGTGCATTGCTAATTCATTTGGAAATGGGAAAACAGCATAAAAATAAAGGTATTGCAAATATTTCTAGTTTTATGGTGTTGATCTATCTGGTTAAATTTTATCAATAAATACTAGAGAGGGGCATGTGACCGACTGAAGTGGTGATCAAGTGATTTCATAATGTGAACAAAGGCATCATCATTAAACTAAACACAAATGGTTGAAGTCTTGGACTCATCCATTCTCTGTTTTATATGTATATACATCATGCAAGAAAATGAGTAAAGGTAAGGATTGAATTGGTTATCCTAAGGACCCGGAGACGTTTAACTTAACAAATATAGTTAACAAGGGACAAAATGTGGATATGCTGTCAGTTATTCAAGCCTGAGGAAAAATTATGATGATTTCTTGAGTTATACAGACAAGAATCTTTGATATTTTAAAAACGTTAAGAAACTCTGTCTGGATAAACATGACTATTTGGAAACAGATTAGTAACCAATGCTCTGCTATCTCATATTATTGAGTCTAAACAGTGATGACTTACAGCAGGGTGGTTAATTTTTATTCCTCTGTGGATACTCACAGTTTTCAAGTAGACATCGAGACTCCTTGGTCCTAACTAGAAGCCTACCAATAGTAAAGATTAGATTAAAAAAAAAAAATCCTTCATGAACCCACTACAAATAATTCAGTGATGTCTAAGGTTCCACGGGTTGAAAAATACTGCTTTAAGAAATGATACTTGCTTCATTCTGGTATTAACTGGCAATTTATGGATAAACAAAATTCACTAGTTTTGCTACTTATGTGGCATTCCATACTAGAAATTTCATCTGTGGAACATAATTTTCTTGAGAATAGCTATCTAAATTGTCATCTCCTATTGTTCATAAACCATATCTTCTGTATGTATAACAGCTCCTGTATTCTTATTTGTTCTTCTCTATCTTCTGACATGCTTACTTCAATTAGTACAAAATAATGTAATCAGTACACTATTATTATAATTACATAAGGAGATATCTACAAATACTTCAAAATGGTTCAGATATTTACTCTACTGATTGCTGCAGTATGTGTGTCCATATCACCAACTGCACTGCATCTGGAAACCTTGTGTGAAACCATCTGAATCATACTCCTCCTGCTCTCTGCAGGCTTTTAACCAAACACGTCTGTTATTCCAGCATTATGTCAGACTAAGAGATTCATGATCCAGTTGCTAGGGTTTTTTTGTGGTGTTGTTTGGTTTTTGGCTTTGTTTGAGTTTTGGTTTTTTGTGTTTTTTGTTGTGGTTTATATTTGTTTTGTTTTGTTTTGTTTTTTTTCCCCCATAACTGACTGCAAATATAGAATGAGCTCCATGGGAATGATGTTGTTCCATATTTAAATCTAAAACAGAAAATATGTTTATCATGGCCTCTCAGTAATGCAAACTACCTTCATAATGAAATTGAAATACAAACATTGATTGCATGTCACTGATATTGATATGTTTTCAAGTTTAAAGAAATATGGTTTTCTAGTCACATAGGTGGTAAGGATTCTTTACAATGACTCTCTTGAGGACATACCTTTTACTTATATTAAGAAATAGATAAGATAATGAAATGAAACTAGTTATGGAAAATGGTTAGATAAAAATCCCCTGGTTTGATATCTGCTTCTTTTATGTCTTCTGGCTAGACATTCTATGATTCAACTTTTATCTGTATTAAGCAGGTATGCTATGGCTTACATGTAAATAATGTCTGGATACATTCTTGAAGTCTATAAAATAAAGGTTAAAACTGGTGCATGAACATCAAGCTTGTAGAAAACCTGGTGAAAGTTATTGCTATGTAAAGAATTAAAGTGTATAGAAAGAGTATACTGACTGGTCACCACATTCAGTTGAGCAACATTATAATTACTTTGCTGACAATACCAGTAACTTAAGACATCAATCTATAGGCATGGCTATTCTTAGCAGAAGACAGTGAAAACAAACTGCTTTACTTACAATACCCACAACACCGAAGTATGCCCTTAGCAGAGTGATACAAATGTCAACATGCTGCTGAGCTCAAAATCTGTATCAAGTTATCCAAAGCACATACAAACCTTCAGGAAGTCTTGGAACATACAGTTCAAATTCCAATACAACTCCTTTCTCCAAATTCGGCACTTCTGGAAATCCAGTTCCTCTTAAATTATGCTAACATCTCTGTTAAGAGTTAGAGTTAGGTCTGTCAAATGGATCACAACGTGCAATGCCTTTCAAATGAAAATATACACATCTAATCTACCTGGAATTTCAAGCACAGCTTCCAGACCTCAAGGACTCAGGTGCTAACCTTGGGTGGTTGCTGTTAATTTGAGCTTGTCTTTGTGCATTGTGCTATTATGATAATGAAGTTTCTTTCCTGGGAGCAACTGCGAATTTTAAATCAACATAAAAATCCAAACGATAGCTGCATGAATCCAGGGTGGCATTTATTAGACAGGGAATACAAACAGATGAAGTAAATCTTTTGCTCTACCTCATGTGAAGGTATAGCTTGGAAAACTTTCTATTATCTGCAATAAATTAAGTTACAAAAGTCAGGAACTGGTACATTATGTTCTCAGCCAGTTAAATGCTGTGTATTATTATAGCAAACAGTTCTGCTGGCCATAACCTCAGGCAATAGAAATACTTGTTTGCAGAGAAGGAAAGAGCAACTAGAGAATCTGTTCATTCACTTCCACAAAAGCTTTTCTTAACTTCTATGCAGCATTACTTTTTCAGAATGAATTTTAAAATTAAGTGACACTTTTGGTGACACTTTTGCTGGTTGAGTTTAGTTTTATTTCTAAAAACTACAGTAACAGCATACAACAGTTGTTATTAATTATATGCAAAATTAGTAATGCTATTAGTGTAAAACTAGACTTCTACAATTTTCAGAGAATAAAGGATCTTCACAAGCCCTTCTCTTTGAGGAAATATTTTTAAAATTTGGTAAATGACATATGGTGTAACAATACTCAGCTCAAAGAAAGAAACAAAACCAGACAGAAAACACAGACTGGTTTATATTTTTATGACTCAGTAAAATAATCTGTACTTTTCCAGTATAGTAAAGAATTCATCTCAACATGTCCTTCAACATGGCACTAGCATTTCATAATGACTTCCTACGAGTCCTTTGTCATCTTGACTGTCTCTCCATAGCTCTTACGAAGATATGCTCCATGATACCACACTTGTCAGACTGTTTTTCTGTTTCCAGAAATAATTTGTTTCTCCTGTCAGGCCCAGCACACCATCTTTCTCAAAGAACCTCTTCTGCGTGGCCATCTGGAAGCATCTCCTCAGTGCAGAACAGGCAGGCTGCTGGATTTGAACTGGCTCACGTCTCCTTGGTAGTGGCTACTGCCCTGAAGGCAGCATTACCAGCATTATTCCTGGACTACACAACATCATAACTAGATGTGCAGACATGACATTTTAAGTGCTAAATTCTGGCCCTGTTGATGGTTGTGACAAGACTCAGGGAAAGAAAGGATAAAAATGCAGGGGAAGGAATCAGCTGAGAATAAGCAGAGATAACAATTCAAGACTCCAGAACCAAGTGTGTGCATGCAGGGCTGATGCAGGACTTGAAACAGAGCGTAGAGAGCCCTCTCTCTTGCATTGTTTTAAAAGAGGAATCTAAAAGACCACCAGATTTTGAGGAAAAAAAATTAACTAAAGAGAAATGAGAAGCCAGAGCCCAGGTGCTAAGACATGCCCAAAATATGTAGGAATAAGAGTTCAAAAGCTCTGAAACATGGCTCTTTCTAGAGCAAGAAAATATTACAAAAAAATGAATACAGTAAGAAACAGGAGAGAAAGCAGAACCACCTTCCCTGGATCTAAGAGAACTGGGAGGATCAGTGAGAAAAAAGGAAAACTGACTTAATATAATTAATATTATAGTCCTATTCTACCTGCCTTCATAATTAAAATGTAAAACATGGCTGCATCTTTTCTTTGTCATGTATGGTGCCTAGAAATAAATCATCTGTGGGCTTCTTATGACTACACTTCAGTGAAACCAATGATATGAATATTTGCAGACTTGGGATGAAGCAGTCTTTATAAATGCTTGATGAAAGGAATACTAAAATTATTTCTACTATAGTAATATGGTTTTTATAGGCCTTCATGTTACTATGCTTTAGGAATGTGTGTGATTATCACTAGGTGTAAGAATCATGAGTCATTCAGCTTGCCAAGGACATCCCCAAAGAGTCTCAAATGAAAACATCTGAGAGTTCCCAGATTGCTTAGTGGAGCTGGAGAGACAAATTCAAGGCTTCTCATGGAAAATTACCAGGTTTTCTGAAATGGCATTTAAATATTGTGCTCCAGAGGCCAATTGGGGTTACTCTGGTAAAAATGGAGAGCAGTCCAATATAGCAACCACCTGGGTTTAAAGGCAGCTGAAGAAATATTGGGGTTTTTTTCCAATAGCTATTTCACTTTCCTGTTTATCTACCTAGTTTAATAGCTGTACTAAGTAGCACTATGACCAGAATTACCATCAGCTAAAACTATTGCATCTACAGCAAATGCTCAGAAAGATTTGGTTGTTACCAAGAAGGGTAACATCCAGGGATGAAATATTTCTACTCATAGTCCCATAGACCCATACATGGTCTATTTTTTGAGGGGAATAAAAGAGCACAGAGCCTTTCAGTTAACAGACACCTGTCCTTACATGTTACTGTGAATCCCCCCTCCCCCCAAAAAATTAGTTTGAAAAAGCAAAGAAGGTTTTTGATTATTCTAAACAGATGGCTTAAGGGGAAAGATGCAACTTTTACTGCTGACAATAAATGCTAAAATGTTAAACAATCTGAGCGTGGAAAGGAGTAAACAAAATTTTATCTTCATTTAATTGTACAACATAAGGTAAACATTCTTCATTAAACTACTATCAAAATGCAATAAGAGCAAATATAAACCTGGTTTTGCCATATTTATTTTGAAGTCAGTAAGAGGCATCAGGACAATAGTGTGGAGAATGGAGCCCTTAGAAAAACCAGTGATTATTCTTTCTTCCCCAGTCCTTTGCTGATGTTATTCCTTCAGGGTATCATAGAAGCTAATGGAAATTTTGCTGCAGATTTTAAGTGGAACACATCAAGCTCCTTGTGTTATAATGAAGAAAGATGTGTTGAAACTGTGTAAGTTATTTTTGGTTTCTAAATGAAAAATACTCTATTTATCTGGTCTTGTATCCAAGCCTATTAAATGGCAAAAATTCCTATTTAAATCAGCCATTTATTGGTTACAGAGAGTCTTCCAAGTGGTATCTCAGAAAAAAATAATCACATTAAATATTAAAACTATATTGACTACGCTGTCTTTAGTTTTGGTACTTCATTTCTCTTGGATAAATCTCAGCAAAGAAGATGATTTTCTCAGTAACTATGGAATTTTAAAAAAAAGCCTTCCAATGAACAAAGATAATCTCAAACCAGGTTACCCCTTTCCAGGGATGCTAGAAATTTAATGCCATTCCTGTACCGTACATCCCACAGACATCGAGACTGCGTGTTCAAATGCCATCGCCACCGGGGTTCTTTCCCCCCAGCCCCAGGGTTTCGGTGCTGGGGAGCAGGAGGAAGCCGTGAGAAATGCTGCAGCCATTTATTTACCAGGGAGGTTTCTGCCATCTAGTGGGGCACACACAGCTGACACCAACCACCCCCACAGCCCAACCTTTTGTTTCAGGAGCAGGTGTGCAACAGCTGCATCCGAACCCTCAGAAAAAGAAAACAAAACAGACCAACACCACGCCCCCCCCCCCCCAAAAAAAAAAAAAAGACAAACCAAAAAACCTCACCAAAAAAAGCGCCAAAACCCCACAAAATAAAACAAAAGGGAAAAAACCCCAAACAAAAAAAACCAAACCCCAAACTAAACAAACCACAGGTTCCTTTCCAGTAGCACTGCCTCTCAAGTCTCTCTTCTGCTTGATCCATTGCGAAACACTGCCCCTAATTCATCCTTTGCCACACTGGCTGCTCCGTTATTTATCCCCATTAATAGCCCTGTCAGTTCCATTGTATTGAACAAACTGCTTCTGGAAGACACCAAAAGCTGCCACATGGCAGGGACAGGTTTAACATACAGAGAACAAACCCAACCCTCGCTCACTGATGGTTTCTGTACAGCTCCCCTGAGCCTCGCCCCACACCCGCTGCATGGGTGCCTTGGCAGCTGCAGGGCCTCCTGCAGAGACCTCAGGAGCTCATCATTGCAATTTTATGTCAAAAGTGTTCTTTTTTGTTTGTTTTTGTTTTGTTTTTTGGTTTTTTGGTCGTTTTTTTTTCCCCTATCCGTATCTACCGTGTTACAGATTCCAGGGAGACGCCGGGACAGGATGGATGGTCAGCGGGTTCCTCTCCCTCCATAACCACGAACAAGCCCGCCCTGAGCACCTCGGGTGGTTACATTTGTCACCTAGGGTAGGCAGCCGGCGTCCCTCGGAGGGCAGTGACCGGGCACACGGTGCCGCAGGTTCCGCGCTGCCTTGCCCGCAGCCTCCAGAGGACGGGCTGCAGGGCTGCCATGAGGGACTCGGCCGCCGCGGACATTTCCCCGAGGGGAAGCCCGCCTGGACTACATTTCCCAGGTGCCTGCGGGGCGCATGGCACGCCCGCCGCCGTTTCCCGCCTCTGCGCGGGGGCTGCTGGGAGTTGTAGTGGGGGAGGCAGAAGGAAGATGGCGTCTAAGATCCGCGTAGTGCTGCGGCCGGTGAAGAGTATCGTAGTCCGCTTCTGTCCCTTCGAGTCTAACGTGCAGAGCACCAGGTGAGGGGGCTGCGGGGGTAGCGCCGACCCCGGCCCCGCAGAGCCCTGGGCATGCTTGGGCCCGCTGCCGGCGAGGAGGCCTCGGTCGGGCTCCTCATCCTGTCAACAACCCAGCGCCCTTCCTGCGCTCGCGGCGTGGGTTCCGTGCCTTGCACAGCAAGTGTGAAGGGGGGACCTTTATTTTTATTTATTTCACTTAATTTTATTGATTTGGGGGAAGTAGAGGCTGGGGTTATATTCGCCCGCAGTGCCCCAGGCCGCCCTGTGGAACAGAGGTGTGGGAAGGGAAGCAGCCCAGGCTCCTCTCTTGGCTGCTGTCCGGCTCTCATCAGATGTAAAAATAAATCCCTGGAACTGCTGTCACTGCAGGGACCTGTGACTTGGTGTCGTTATAGCCAGCAAACAGAAGACATCCTGGAAGCAAATCATGAGTGGAAATGGCACCATCTGGTGTTTCGGGAGAAAAGCCTCCTTTTCCTGAACTTCCTCACCTGCTGTACTTAAGCATTCATAATTGTAGTTTTTGAAGGTTTGCGTTTATCTCTGGGCTTTGTAGCTTAGGCTTGGCAGAACCTCAACGTTTCAGAATGAGAAGATGCTGTGTTTGTCGTAAGGGCTTTGTTTATGGTGTTAGCAGGATGCAGAGAAGTCATTCTGGCAGACTTTTGGAGGATCTCTGTGCCTAAGCTCAGCGTAGACCCTTGAGTGCAGGCCTGTGTGTTCAGGTTTTCCAGACTACCCAGGGAGATGCCTCTCTGGGTTGCTGTGCCTGTGGTGAGGATATGTAGCCACTGGTTTTAAGTTGGTATTGGGAAAGAGAGGGGGCAACAGCACTGCTCTGTCTTGGTAATTAACTGCTCAAGTCTAAGTAATTATGTTTCTTGAGTGATAGAATTTCTGCACCAAGTAATTGTAAACTGTTGTTTTGCAATAGCTTTATGAACATATTTACATTGGAAATGAATGTAGTAACACAACTTAATTTAGAACGTCTTCAAGCTGCCAGAACGCTGTCATTTCAAAAATCTACTGGACACCAGTGTTGTTAAATAAATGTTATCTGCAACCCAGATAATAAAACATTGGCAAGCAACCGATGCATAAAGGAAAATTCAAAATTGCTTGGCTGATTTTTTTTTTTTTAATTATTGTTACTAACACAGCTGAAACACACACAGAAAGTGCATACTCTGAATTACTGAAAAATTCTTTGGGATGCTTTTTACGTGTTGGCATATATGGACTGTCCACTTGGATCGTTAATTGTGATCATTTCCTAAGACATAGCTGTCTGAAATTATTAAATACAAATCCTATTTTGTTTATACTTTCATTGCTCAGCAATATCAAGCTATTTAAATCTTTTGTAGAAATTTACTTAATGTAATTTCTATCTACAAAATACTTAATATATTTTCTAATGTATTTTCAGAGAATTTCTTGGATATATAAACCATAAAAGAATCCAGAACACTAATAGAAACTGTGAAGTGACTGCTGATGTGAGACACGATGGGTCTGAACCAGTTGTAGATGTTATGTTTGGTAAGGAGCTAATTTTTTATCTTGACAAAAAAAACCAAACCAAAACACCCTCTGGGTTTGTGTTGTTCAGATGCTGTTCCATGATTATTTTTTTTTTCCTTTTCCATTGCTAGATGTTGTATAGCGGGGATGAAGAAAGGAAGAGAAAGTCACTAACTTGTGATGTTTAGATACATCTGTATATATGTCTTTGTATTACTGTTAGATCTGGCAGATCTTAGATCAAATAACTGAATTAACTTTATGATTTATTCTATTTTTTAGTGACATAGTTGTGTGATATCACCAGGGGAGATTCCAGGGTAGTAAGTGTAGCTCTGTTTTGATGTAAGGATCTGTTCACTTTCTGTAATTCTGTTTTTATGTTACCTGGGGATGGAGGCAGCTCAGCCTTGAGAACAGAAAAGGTGAATACCTTTAGTTGCTTATGCAGCAGGGTGAGTTGCTGTGCAGTTTGAAGGAACTGCTCATATGGGTAAGACCATGAATGTGCAGATGGACTTCCAGAATGAGGTCAGCTGATCTACAGCAAATTTCTTGGTTTCCTTTGAGAATGTAGTGAGCACACAGGGAACTGATGGTGGAAATTTCATCAGTTCTGGAAGCAGCCCAGATTCTAGGCTGTGAGCAGATGGCTCTAATCTGCTTTTGTCCTTTTCTCTGGCTGCTTCTTCTTTCCTGCTGTGCTGTAATGGACCAGTATGTCATGTAGCCCATTAAAGTTTTCATTGTTGTTGATTCTTGCTACCCTCTTTTCTTTAATCTTCCATACACTTAGTGAATCAGTAAAAATGTCAAGAGTGTTGAGCGTACATGATTTTGATTAGGAAGGTCTAATTATTTAATTCTTGACATTGCTTGTTTCTCCCTCCCCCATGCTTCTGTCTTTCCCATCCTTGTCTCTTAATGGTTAATGTATTAAGACTTAAGCAGTAAAGCTTAATGTTTTTCACAGAATAAAACCAAAACAATTTATTTAGCTAGTGCTAAGAGCTACAGCTCTCAACTCTCCATCTTCTAAGAGCTGATTATTTTCCAGATGAGGAGTTTGCAGCCCTTGTCAGTTGGCAAACATGGGGCTGGAACTTGGATGCCCTGCATGGTAGTGCATTATGTGGGTTTGAGTATGGCTTTTTTCTTTGCAAATCTTGCAAAAATAAATAGCTTAGGTGTGATACTTCTACTGCCTCCTCCCTTTTTAAAAATAATTCCTTTCAGAATTTTAGAAATCCTAATGCTCTCTATTTTTATTTATGTTACAGCCACCAAGTTGTGTGAATCAATTGGTTGTTTTGGCTAACGAAGGAAGTTAAACAGACCGTAAACAACATGCTGTTAAAATGCTGAGCCATGTATGGAAATTATGCCTTCCAGGGCCTTCTGTGCCTTCTGTTAGATGAGTTTGAGGGCATAGCATGAGCCATTCTCATTAGATACTTATTCTTACTACAGGTGTATTTAGACAAATGTTTCAGCTTTTTCAATAATGCAATACAGAAGTGAAAATCACATGTGTATTGTGTGCCATTCAGTATGTTTGTTTGGTGGTGGTGCATAGTCAGATTTGTTTGTGAGTGAAGTATTTTCTAATCAAACAAGATGACTGACCAGGGTATTTGGATTTCTGTACAAAAAACAGAACTGCAGATTAAAGTAATTTGGCATAGAAATTGTGACTTCTAATTTTTTTTCCCTTTGAAGCTGATGGAGACCGATTGATCATGAAGGGAGCCAACTTGACAACAATAGAAATGTTAACAGCCTTGGGGTCCAGATGCAGTGCAAAAGAGCTTAAGGAAGAACAGAAAAGCAAGAAGAGTCCCTGAAGAGAAAAACCAACTGCATTTGCATTTACACGTGTTAAAAACAGCAGACTGCACAGAGGCTTCTCTATGCAACAACATCAGAGCTGGCCAAAACACTCACCAGTTTAACATGCAGCAGAACCAACCATTTAAATGTTCCCCATCTTTACCTGAAGTAAAGCATAATGGATCAACAGATCTTCAAACACTAGTGGGTCAAGATGTGATTGCATCTTGCTAAGCAGCTGACTCTCAGTCTTCTGCGTGTTGGACTGGAATTACCATGTGTATTTGCATATAAATGTGAATAATGCACATTAACTATTAAATTAATACAGTGAAGACATCTCTTTGGACAGTATTTCTTGCAAAATTTCTGTACACTGGAAAGCAAAATATGGTTAGAGTGGTTACTATTTTTGAAAACTATGAAATAAAAAATTTGAAGAAAACTTTGAAAGTAATCAGCACTGAGGTGAGGCGACAGCAATTTGCAAATACAGAGTGGCTTTTGTAATACTGTGTTTATAATACCTCTGTTGCTAAGTCCCTGCTATTTTCTTTCTCTCTTTTTCAAGAAAGCGTGACATTGGGCAAATGTAAATTTGGCTCAGCAATTGAAGTAACAAGGTAATGGACTGTCAACACACAATAGAGTTACTCATCCGGTGTAATAGAAGCTAAGTTTAGCTCAAAGGGAAAGGTAAGTTAGTTTTTTAGTAGTTGGAGAAAAGGGCTATCTTTGAAGTTCAGTTTTGAAACATTTTTCTCATTTATTTTTGGGAGATTTCATTAAATATTTTATAAAGATCAAAGGGATCACTGTATTTGGTGTTCATAGCCCTGTGTCCAGCCCTATTACTTATTAAAGTAAGTACTTAGGTGTCTCATCTGTATTGCAGAGCTCTGTGGGTTTCAGAGGGCTGATCTCTCCTAAGGCTGTGCAAGTGAAGGTGTTAACCAGATGTGTTTCATGTGCATCAGTTTTATTCTAGTTCAATTTCTAATGAAAATGCAGTTTAAGTTCCAGTTTTGAGACCTGCAGGTGCAGTACTATTGAGAGGCATTAGCTCTGCCTGTTGTTAATCAGATACCTGACTGACATATAAAACTGTAGTACAAATATTTCCAAAGTTAATTAGGCAGAAGATTTAGGACACAAATCTGAATCTACATGTACCTTGCCTCTCTTAAGGGAGAAGCTGCTGCCCAAGCATTTACACACTACTGAGGGACTTGGGAGCACCACCAGACTTCAGCTGCTCTGACCCAAGTCCCTTCACAGCGAGCAGCTCCAGTGAGCTGAGGGATTCCTCTTTTGATTCCTCACTCACACACATGCTCACTTGCAGGCACTTCCTCGTCCCTCAGGTTTAGTGGTAGGTTTTTAGACTTGCATCAGAGTCTCAGGTATTGAATCTGGTGTATAAAAAATATAATTTATCCAGATGGTACAGCAGAAAACCACCTTGAGCTGGGTGCCTCTGGAAGGACCCTGAACAAAGAAATCCTGGGGCAATTAAACCCTTGTGACAGGTGGGTGCACAGATCATATGCTCTTCACACATTCTTCTTGTGCGTTTTGGTCCAATGGTGATTTCTGGTCTTTTAACACTTTTTTTTATTCCTCCTCTGTCTCCAGGCAGTATGTTAAATGTTCTTACCCTGTCAAGTTGCAGCTTCTGCTTGCACTTGCCGTCTGCTTATTTTCTGGTTGTGATTCTTGTGCCTCTGCTCACTGGCAGACCATGGGAAACTGTGAAGTCCTAGACCTAGGATAAGCACTGCTTAGCAAAGAATAAAGCTTGAGTGTGTTATTAGCATTATTTCCAGAATAAATCCAAAACACAGCACTGAAACAGCTGCTAATAACCACTGGTGCTTTTGTTTTAACCCAGAGCTGCCTGACATTTTTGCTTTAGTGAGGCCAAAGGCCTGTACCGTAGCCATTGAGAGATGACTGACAATTCAATGGATAAGGTGTTGGCTGCTGCTGCTTCTGCTGTGAATGCTGTTAGCTGCTATTTGCAGTGGTAAAATTCCTGTATATTTCATGCACAGAAAAAGAAGTAAGAGCTGGGGTTTCAATATGGTATAAAGAAAGACATACAGGACAAAAAAATAAAGCTAAAGTACACTCTCAAGACTACAGGATATTGAAGTGAACAAGTAGTAGGTGCAAGGAGGCAGTCCTCTGGTGATTTTTATGCTAACATGTAGAAAATTGTTCTCCCTGTACCATGTAGATAAAGGTATGAATTTGTTTTTCAAGTATCCTAAAGATGATCTTTAATGAATGTATTCTCTAAGCATTAAGGTAACTTTACTGCAGTCTGTACACTATCAGTTTCTACCACTGACTGAAACAAAGCCAAGCAACCTGCTGCTCTCACTTCTCCCTGACACACATGGTCTCGGGCCAGGGATGCAGAGGATTTTAAGATAAGTCATGCAGAACAAAGCAGAGTGAGCACTGACTTGCATGTTACTATTCTCTAGCCCACTAATCTTGATTACTATACCCCACCAAATATGCAGGAACTTGCATAAGTATCAAAGGAAGTGGAGCAGACTCTAAAACCCTAGGATTAACTAAATATGAACACCCCATCAATGTAGGGTGTCTGATAGCAGGTGATGACATTGAAATGTCTAGATTTCTAATACCTGGAGGTTTGAAACAGTCGTTACAGTCATCTTCAACCTGTTTATCTTACAGATAGATATTTATTTGGAAGCTCCCGACAACGTGTAGGGAAAACTGTCCTGAAACAGATGAATGTGCCTTTCAAGTAACAGTGGCTGGTCAGGGTACTCCCTTTTTAAATATCTGCAGCATTGTTTCAGAAAAAGACAAAAGTATTTTTATTAAAGATTTCAGCTGGGAGCAGCTGTTTTAGTGAACATTTCAAGTTTTAACTACTAGCCTGTAACTTACTGGCCTGTAAGTACAGAACTGCAAAGTCCTGATGCCTTTCTTCCAAGGCAGAAACAAGTAGTAACGTGCCACCAGAGGTAGTTCGTACGTGCCAGTGCAAGTTCTGTTGTTTGTTAATTTGCAAGAATTGCAATTTGGGCTGTTCCATGCTACACATTGTAGGAAGAACTACAGTAGTGACATTGCAAACCTCACTGGAGAAGTGTGAGATGCTTTAAATCTCCTTGTTTTGAAAATGTTGCAAATTTTTTGCTGTTTGTGAATGTGCAAAAGATGTCAATCTACAAATTTCAGAATATTGCCCACAAGTATTTTCCCTGTTGGATGTGGAAGGATGCATTAGTTTTGGTTGGCCTCTTTAAGCTTTTCACCTCTAATATATATGAATTTTCAATGACCAAGGAGTTTATATGGTGTGCAGAAGAAAAAAAAATATCCTTGGACTGCATTTAACAGTTCTCAAGACTTGGGCTCCTGAATGCATCTTTGCATGTGTGCTTTCCCTGTGAAGGTGTACAAACACCTTGCAGTTCAAGAATTGCTGGCTTACAGCCCAAATCATCAACTACCTGTGCCACCAGTTTCCCTGGATGCAGGGCCCTGCTTCTCCACTGATTCCTTTGGAGTCACCTTCAGACTGACACATAGGTCACCTATCAGTAATTTCTTGCTCAACAGCACTTCCCTCCCTTCTGCTTTTCCTGGGGTAATAGACTTTTTTCTTTCCTGGTTCTATTTGATCTCATCCAGTTTCACCCTTTCCTCCTGGAAAGCTTGAGTCACTCTTCTGAGCCTTTTTTTATTGTCTGCCAGGATCTTGCAGTAGCTTCAAGGAGCAAAAGTGCTTTGCTCTTGGTAGACCCCTATTTGTTCTCCACACTTAACCTTGCTCTGTATGCTGAGCAATGTTGACAGAGAGCAGTATGAATAACTAGAGGTGTTGCTTTGCTTCTGATCATCTTTTACTTAACAACAAATTATCTTTGCAATGAGCAGGCCTTCTTAAGATTTTACAAATCTAAGGCTGTGTCCAGGGGCAGAAGTTGGAGGTGTGAGGGCAAAGGAGTTGCTGACCTGTTCTCACCATGCCATGTTAAGTCTCAAAGTGGTATTTTGCTTGACTTAACATGGTCTCCTATGTACACAGCGTTACCAGCAGAGGTTAATAGCATATCAAAGGAGATCTTCATTAAGCATCACTGGATGAGGTGAGTTTGACTTGCTTACATAGGAAAATAGTATTTATTTTAAGATAAAATAGCTGGAAAAGTGGACCAGCAGACCTGTTTGAGAAGAGGACGCTCAGTAAGTAGTAGCAAAGCCTGGGGAAGATGAGTCCTTTGGGGAAAGGTTTTCACAACTCAGGCTGGCAAGCCCTTCAGAAAGTTCAGAGAACAGGCAGAAGGCAAAGCCGTGGGTTCTGTCCCTACTCAGGCACTACTTCTTGTTTTCCTTTGACCCCTCTACCCTTTTTCATCAAGGAGTCAACAGCCTACTGCAAAACCAGCAGGGGCAGCATGCAAAGCCAGCAAATTTGTAATCTCAGCCACAGTTCTTGCACAAGTTCATTGAATTGTCTTTTCATTACCAGTGAATCTGAGTGATTCAAATCACTTGAGTGAATACAAGAAATGGTAATTATTTTAATGGAGTTTTTGAACTTTCTTCTTCTAGGTGGGGCTTTATAGAACTTGTCTTCAAAATCCACTTCTCAAATGAGCTTCGAAGTATTTACTGGAAATGGCAAATTTAAGAATTGGATGATTAATTCTTCCTCTCCTTCACATAGCTTGACCTGTAAAATGAGTTGAACTGTATTCAGAAGTGCCAGAATCAGTACTAGAAACTATCTTGGGGCAGAAACATAGGGAAAAAACAGGGAACTGCAATGTAATTTCTTATTTCCTTGTAGATTTTCTCAGGCCTAGATGTTAGATATCTAAGATCATATCTTGCAAAGGGATCAGGGATGTAAAGCCAAGTACCACAAGGCTTTTCAAGTCTAGAACAGCAAACTGGAGAATACCTGCTGGTCCTGCATGGTTACCTGAGATGCCAGAGGCAAAAATTTTCTTAGAAGATCTTTTGAACACAAATCATGTAGTCAACATACTTGGCAAACTTAGTGTGTTGGCATTGGGAGTGGGATAACATTCAAAACTAGCTTTAGCTTCAGTTTTTTTTTTCCCTAGGTTCTTCTACAGACCATGAGAGGAGGTCTTTTCTGAAAGGTGAGTCAGAACTGGAAGATAAATTCTTGAGTGACACCCTGGAGAGTGTTTCTCCTCCCTCTGTGTGCAAGTGTGAGGAGACTTGTGCTTTTTGGCAAAATCTAGCCTTCATCAACAGTGCCATGGGGATCTTTTTCACACCCAAGCCTTTGTAGCCCCAGGAAGAAGTCCTTAGGGATCCTTGATCTGCTACACAGGTTATACATATCCCTAAAACCTTAGGACAGGATTTTGCTCAACATGAAGAGGAGCAGTTGCTGTCCCTCTCACTACCACACTGCTGGAAAAGGTGTTGATATCCATATCACATTGAGGTGACCCATCCTCTCTAGAGGAAGAGTGTCAAGCTCTGCCTTCCAGATTTCTACAGCTATGATGCTCTCCTTGGTGACATCCTGGGAATGAAAAGTACTGAAATAATTATAACTAGAAATTAAACTTTTTTCCTGTGGCTACCTTCACAATGCTCAACTGATACTCTTAGTAATGGAACTCTACTTATAAAATACAATTTAAAAAAAAAATGCAAAAACTTCATAAACCCCTTCCAAAATCCAGTGGGCACACCTGTAATTTGTGATTTTAAATTTTGTAGTCTAATCACTCATAATTGGTAGATTTCTTTTATCTCTGTTTATTCAAAGTCATCTTGCCTTTCCTTGCCCTTGCCCTTATCTCTGTATTGTTCCAGACCACACAGAAAGGAGAAAGCCAGGGGGTTATTTGGCTTTATTTATAGTGCTTTGGGATAACTTTTGTACATCTGATGTTTCTAAAAAGTTACACTGGAGTATGACGTTTCTGAAAGTCTCTTCTGTGAACAGGTATTCCCTGCTAATGTCCTCTTGTTTTATGAGGATCAAAAGCCTTTTCAGTGATAAAACTCCACTATGGGCAGTTTGTAGTCATCCCAATTTATTTTTTAACATTGCAATGATAATTAAATTATCAGATTCTGAAGACAGATAAAAACCATGTGAATCTTTCCTGTCTGGAGTAGATACTGCTATAAATAAAGAGGATTTTTCAAAGCTTTTGAAATCAGACACAACTTGTGGATCTGCAGTCACTGAGAGCTGGGCTGGAACTGACATCAGGTCATTTTTGTCTGGAATGAGGAAAATGAAGCCTGTAGTACTCTTTCTGGTCACTGCAGGCACTGGAGCTCTCTCTCCTGTGACTGAGGCAGGGTACAACTGGTGAGCTGTCACACTATTGCCACAGTAAACCTCACCCTGGATGTAAGCATTTCCCTTTAAACCTGCTTTGAACATGTTGCTGAGAGCATGCAGGACATGCACCGAGGTTCCCAGTGTGTTAATTGCATTACAGTAATGCTCTGTGGCATCAGCAGGGATTGGGGCTCCAGTTGGCTCAGCACTGAACCTGGACATGTGTGAGCCTCCCTGTCCCCACCAGCCAGCCATCTGCAACCCAGTGCAGCACTGATCAAATCCAGAGCAAGGACTCCTTGGACCCGTGCCCCTTAGACCGAGGAGCCATGCTGGAGGGAGGATGGCTTTGTTTTGAGCTGAAATCTGAGATGGATCACCTGAAGCTCATTGATAGAACACAGGCTATGCCCAGGCTTTTTAGCTCAGAAGCAATGAAATGCCAATACACTAGAAGGTCTTGGGCAGATTGACAGACAAATGAAAACTTGCCAGTTCATGTTTTGCTTCATAATCCCTGGCCCGGTATTGCCCAAGCAAATAGCTCCTGAGATGGAGTAAAGCTTACCTAGGCCAGCTCTGCAACCATAGCACGTGTTTCATCATGTCTGCCCAGTGATGACATGTCTGGGAAGGGAAAACCACACTTGTACAACAAGGAAACAGAAACAAAGCTGTGCTACCTATGCAGTTTTTCTCATCTATGCCTCAGGGGTAAGTAACTATTATTCATGTGCTGCTTTAGTTTTTTCGCAGCTAAGGATAGGCTGACAAGTAAAATTAGGGCTGTGGTGTCCTGGCAATTTTTTAAGGCTTTCTCAAGAGGTAACCTTGCCTAGAAGAAGCCTACCACTTAGAGAAGGTACTATGTATACACAATATGTCTGTATTGTAGGAGGCAAGGGGGAGCCTGCCTTTTACTCAGTAAAGCAAAGTATAGCACTATCAGATTGTGCTCCTTCCAAGCTAAACATATGGGCAGCTTAATGAGTAAAAGTTTAGGGAAAAACTTACACCTCCTATTCAACCTGATCAGTGATATGGTGCAGATAAGGAGGTAGTGGTTCTCTGCCCTACCCAAGCACCAGGTAAGGTGACTCTGAAAGAAAAAATATGGCTTGGCTTGCATGCAAGGGGTAATGCTATGGCTGCATGAAGAGAAACTTCAAACACTGCTAGCCACAGCTTTCCAGCTCTCACGTTGGATGAAGCATCACTGTACGCTTGCCCAAAGGGGTAGAACGAAGGTCTCTGGGCACTCTTTTGTGTTGGTCCTTTGCTTTGCACTTGGTAATGAAGGACTACAATATCCTCCCCTCCTACGGGATGCAAGGGCTTGACTAACTTGGGAAAACATTTGGTCTGGCAGGCCCAAGCTGCCAGGGTGGTGGTTGCTCCTAACTGTGGCTACGTGCTTTCCGTGCAGCTCATTTCCACAGAAAAGTTTGCACTTCTCATTGTAAATTTGATTCTCCTTCTCTTGAACGATATAAAATATAACATGGAAATGAGCAAAACTTCAGAGAACTTTAGCTGTCTGTGTTGAAACAGTAATATGTAGCATAGGAATTGAATGTTTTTCATAGGAATACATGTCCTTGGTCCTTCTCTTTGGATATATCTAGAGAGAAGAAACCACATCAACAAAACATGTCTGACCTTGATATCAGCTTCAAACCAGGCAGGAACAGGGATTTAGAGAGACAGAGCCCTGTGGCCTGGATATCTGAATATCATCCATGTCATTTTGTCTCCTAAGATAGGAAGCTACATTCTCTCATCTTCAAAATATTTGACAAATACATATATAGACTGTAGTGTCATAGTGAAACACCCATGTATTTTATAGCCCAATCCCCTTTTATCTTACTCAGAAGGATACATCCCTGGTCCCTCTACTTCATTTGCTATATGAGATACCACACATTTGAGCACTACCTTGTATCAAAGAAGTTTTGGGATGTGGCATTGACACCA
Organism: Calypte anna; assembly: GCF_003957555.1. Lineage (NCBI taxonomy): Eukaryota > Metazoa > Chordata > Aves > Apodiformes > Trochilidae > Calypte > Calypte anna. The sequence continues at coordinate 122,939,105 of NC_044245.1, forward strand.
TCACAGCCAGTAATCCATATCACTGGATTAATTTGCAAAACATTAGATTTTGTGAAAATTGAGAGGTTTTTTTATTGTATCCTAACAGTCTGCATTTTAGAAGAGAGAGATAAGAGTATCTTCTTAGATCAAATACGAATTTACATGCCCAGACATGAAAAATTTTTAAGGAAAATAAATCAAATGACTTGTGGGAGGATACAAAAATGTAGCAACGTTCTGCACAGGTAGGTAGATGGATCTCCATGGACTTCAGATCCAAGAGTACTGTCTCACCACTAGATGGAAATAGTGGATTTTACATGTTCTGCTGAATTAACAGCACTTAATACCTGAACACTATTTGCATATTGTAAGCCATCTTCAGGCAGTGCTGAAGAAACATGGATACAAAATTTTTTGCTAGCATACACAGAGTAGAGCCAAAATTTCTATTTCTAGAAATTCTCCCCATTTTACAAAATCAATTTCTGAAGGGTGATTCTCTTTGGTCACTAATCTAATTGCTTTTTCTGTATCCTTTCTGTAAGCAGCCATGAAAGAACTGCAGGATGGATGGCATGAGGTAGTAAACATCAGCCTAATTTAACATTTACTCCAAAGCCTCTTGCATAAGATGGAAAAAAAAAATAAAGTGGAAGGAAGTTGAAAGTCTTGTGTTTCAATATAACTACTTGATGACAAAAAAATGTGGCTTGTTGGCTTATGAGCAGACGCTACAGTGTTGTTTGCATATTAAAAGCAAATATTAAAAGCACTCCAGAAAAGTGGAAGGTAATTAAAGGCAGCTCAGTAGGGAAGGATGGTTAAACAGGATTTTTTTAAAAGCATCTCAAGTTGAAAAATGAGCTGATTACTTAGTGTATGACAAATCTGACCTTTTCTAGAAAGTACTGAACTTTCAAACTGATTCAGCTTAGCACTAAGTTGCATCACAGAAAAGGATAAAAGGAAGTGTCTTCCTTGGACCAAAATATTTGGGTTTGCAGCAACTTCTCATGTTGTGAAATGCTGGAACCAGCACAGTGACCTTGCTGTCTTCTCTGATTTTGACACCTCAAAATCAAACTCGTTCTCAAAAGTACTAGCAAAAAACCCCATAGCCATGGCTTCTCCATCAAAGAACTACAGGCACTTGGTGCATCTTCAGATTTTTGTTTTTCTGGTCAGGAGAAAGTAACTCTGAGTTTCATCTAGCTCAATATATGGCCAAAAAAAGGAAGATATTTTCATAATCCTGGTGTTGGATAAGAATCTTTGAGATACATTGGAATCAGGATATTTTTTGGGACTTGTCTCACAGTTTTTTATCAACTTTCTCACATAAAATGATGATAAAGCTCTCATTTGCTCACCTGACAAAAATGGAAAAAATGTTGGCCCAAACCTCAGAGGGCCTGATAATGGCATACATTTTCTGATGGTACTTCTGTGCCATCATAGAGTAATGGCATCTGCTGGGCTTTCCTTTAAGAAGTAGGAATGAGGGTATTGCAGTTTGATATGGATTAAAACCAAGGAACCAGACCTGCATTTTTTCAGTGCTAAAGCATGAGGTTGTACTCAGACTTCGATTTTTTCCTCTGTACTGCAAGTACCTGCAATAGTTCTGTATTTTGGTTGATCTTGTTTACTACCTGACCCCTGTGTCTATGTAATAGGTCTGCTCCCAGGTTGCAGCAAGCTGTGGATTGCTGTAGTTCAGTAACATGTGGTATACCAGGGCACATTGGTGTGTGTGTGTGTGCTGGGAAGACAGGCAAGCAAACCCAATTTGCTTTGGGATTCTGACTCCTTATTGCTGTGCCTTGGTGCTATATGATGCCCTACGCTTCTTTGGTCCTGAATTATCCATAAAAAGCATAGTATATAATAAACAGTGAAATTTAGAATTCAGTGACCCAGTCTCAAAATAATTCTTTGGAGCCCGAATCCTGGAGACTGTTTTTACACCTCATGGGTGCCAGACCACAGTGCACTGGACTCCTTTTTTTGTGTCCATAGAAGCATTAAGGCCATGACATCCCCATGGCATTAAGGCCATGACATGTTTGATAGAATCATAGGATGGTTTGTGTTGGAATGGACCATAAAGACTGTCTTGTTCCAATCCCCCCTGCATGGGCAGGGACACCTCCCACTAGACCAGGTTGCTCAAGGCCCCATCCAACCTGGCCTTGAACACTTCCAAGGAGGGGGCATCCACAACACTTGTGGGCAACCTGTTCCAGTGTCTTACCACCTTCATAGTGAAGCATTTCTTCCTAATGTCTAACCTAAATCTACCATCTTCCAGTTTAAAGCCATTATTCCTTGTCCTGTCCCAATAAAAAGCATGTCCCCATCTTTCTTGTAAGCCCTCTTTATGTACTGCAAAGCCCCTATAAGGTGGCCAGAGCCTTCTCATCTCCAGGCTGAAAAACCCCCAGCTCTCTCAATCTGTCTTGATAGCAGAGCTGCTCCAGCCCTCTGATCATCTTCGTGGCCCTTGTGTGGACTCTCTCCATGTCCTTCCTGTATTGGGGGCTCCAGAGCTGGACACAGTACTCCAGGTGGGTTTCTGGACGCGGCCTGCTGTCCCGGTGTATGTGCATTCGGGGTTTTGTGTGTGTGTGTGTGTTTGTGTGTGCGTGTGTGCGTGTGTGTCTGTACGTGTCCGGGAGGAGGGCGGACAGCATCCCGGCGTGCCCGCTCTTGCCGCTGCCGCCGCGGGCGGGACTCTCCGGGCGGGGGCTCGGCGGGGAAGGGGCCGGGGCGCGGCGGGCGCCCCATTGGCTCTCTCAGTCGGCACATGTCGCCAGCCCATCTATAAAGCCGGCCGCGGCCCCGCTTCTAGCCCGTCCTCCTGCTTCCGCGCTGTACCAGGCACGCCGCTAGCCCCAGCTCTGCCGCCATGGCCATTGATGCATTTTTAGGCAAATGGTGCCTCATCTCCAGCGAGGGCTTCGAGGACTATATGAAGGAGCTGGGTAAGGAGCCAGCGGCCCTCCGCCTCCAGGAGGGGGGAAGGCGGGAAGGGCAGGATGGGTGGGTGGATGGAGGGATGGATGGATGGATGGGTGGATGGATGCCGCACGGATACCTGCTGTTGCCGCCGGCTGACGAGGTTCTGCCCAAGGTCCGCGGCTCCGGCGCCGGTGTGCGGTCCCGGTGCTGGGCCCTGGGGCGGGGATCGTCGCGGCCGCGAGCGGCGGGGTCTGGGGCTTGGGGGATGGGAGGAGGGGAATGATGTCGCGATGCTGCGGGATGCGGCAGCCGGGGCTCCGTGCCGTTCCGGCGCCGGGAAGAGAGATCCATCCGGGAGCAGAGCCTTCTTCCCGGGACAGCTGCAGCCTCCGTCTCCGCGTCCTAAAGATGTCGGCAGGCCTTTTTGCACCGTAATTGCTGGGAGGCAGGTGCCAGTGCCAGCGGACACGCTCCTGCCGCCCCATGCTGCGCCTTCCCGGCTGCAGGGACTCCCCCTCCCGCCGGCAGCACCTCGGATTATCAGACGATGCCAACAGCCCGGCTGCGATTAGGCCCGTTCGCTCCTCCTTCTCCGGGTAATGCCTCGGAGCGGGGAGCCGGGGCATCCCGGGGCGGTGGGGCGGGAGCCGGGGTGCCAGCTCCGCGCTGCCCCCGCCAGGGAAGGGGGAGGCGGATGGCGGGGACCGCGCTCCAGCTCTGCTGCTGGGTCCGGGCGGGGCTCACAGTGCCCGTGATGGTCACAGACAGACCTGCTGAGCTGGGGCTGCTTCCCCGTGAAGTCACCTTGCGTGTCTCCAGACAAGAAAGCCAAACTGGATCAACTGCCTGTGGGTAATCGACTGCTGCCCGCGCTGCCAGGGGCTGTTTGCACTCTCCTGTGAGCAGCACCTTTATCCCTGGGAAATAGCCCTGAACTGTTTTCCCAGCTTCCAGCTTGGCCCACATTTTTAAACACAGTTACCTGATCAAGAACAGACCTAACTCCAGGAACCTCCTCTGCAAGTTCAGATTTAACATTTTTCTGTGAGCATCCTGGCCAATAAGTGATGGACACTGCAGTGCCTGTGCTGCCCAGGAGCTGTTATTTTCTGCAGTTTATCACTGCTGAAAGCTAGCATCTTTTCTCTAGCGGTGGAGATGTGGCCTTGAATGCCTTCGGAGGGAGGAAAGGAATTTAGGTATTCTGCTCTTCATGAAAAATACAAAAGGCATCACTGCATTTGCATTCTGCAGCCAGTGGTCGCTGCAACAGTATTTTGTGAGAGGCGTTGTCACTATGTGATAGCTATAATGTGAAGAAGCTTTCTGGACTGAGCCCTTTGGGAGACTTTGGAGGAAATTCAAGAATTTTAAGCTCATCTCAGTTGAGCAATGGGTTAGGATGTGGCGGTGCTCATGTCTAATAGCCAGGGCTATGCATGTGCTGAGTTGCAACTTCAAGGTAGAAATTATATGCTGAAACTGCAGTGCACCTCCCATGAGTAGGCAGCAACTGTTTTTTGTTTGTTTTTAGATCACAATCTTAAACCAGTCACTTTTCCTTTTTATAATTACAATTTAGACTATTTACTCTAGGTCACAGTTCAGGAGCCAGTCCTTTATTGGGTCTCGATGACTACTTAGGGAACACTCTGCCTTTGATCCTATTGACACACAATGAATGAGATTCTGAAGTTTCTGATCAGTGTGTATAAAAGAAGATTTGTGTTTAAAGAAGCTTGAATTTCACTCCTTGACATATGGAAAACATACAGAGCTCAGCTCTGTTTAGTTGGATCCCAAGGCATAGCTTTTAAGGTCATTCCCTGTTTACTCTGGACTGGACAATAGGAATAAGGTGGGTGGGGGATTAATTTCCAGTTCTGGTCAGAAAGACTGGACTGGGGAGGACTGTTTTTTAACTTTTCATTCTCAAGCTTAAGAAGGCTCAGTCCTGGAGTCTCAGTTGAGTCTGAAGAATCAGTGATTGGGAAGTACTCTGTTATTTCCACCTCGTGAGAAAGCAATATTTGTGGGTTCAGCCCTCACACAAGTACCCTGTACCCTCCACGGGAGTGCTGTGCTCTTATGTGACACTTTCTCCCTACGTCGTCTGCAGAGCTCAGACACTCACTGACTTGGTGGCACATTCTGTTCCATTTGGTTTCTTATAAATCCTTGGTTCAGAGTGCAGTTTCCATTTTGATGGATTCATGTTTGGTGCCTGGCTACTCCCTTACTCCTCTCCTTCAGATCAAAAAGACTCAAGCAAACTACTCAAGCAATGCACACAAGGGCTAAGGCAGGATAAACCTTTTTTTTTTTTGCTGAAGAGTTTTGAGGGCTGCTGTCTACGGATGACATATTTTCAGGTCTCTTCTCTCACAATGTTCCTGCCCCCCTTTTTTGGTTTTGTTGCTGGTTTTTGTTTTGTGTTTTTTTTATTGTTGGTGGGTTTTTTGTTTGTTTGTTTGTTTTGTTTTGTTTTGTGTGTGTCTAAATCATCTATGAGTGCTATTTCGCTTGATAGCTATTTTCTAATTCACAAGTCCATCCTTTGGATACAGGATGCAAAAGATGAACTTGTATTTAAAATTGCATGCTTGTATTTGTGTATAGAGTGATGGAAGAGTGTTTTTGAGTAAGTTGAAATAAATATGCAGGTGAATGAATGTGTTAGTTCAGAATCAGCTGTAGAGTTTTAAAAGTGTTCAGAACTTTTGTGTTTGTTTTCCTGTTGATTGCTTATTTCTGTTTGTAAATATTCAATGCTGAGTTTTGGGACATCTGCAAATCCTCTAGAGGGCAAAATAGATTTTAGTTTTTGCTGCCTGAGGAAGCAAAGCTTATTCCCTAAAGAATAACCCTTCAAATAAACTTTTTTTTTTCTTCTTCATCGGTGGGTAATTTAAAACATCCTCTCTCTCTGTGGCTCTTGAGCTATGAGTCTCAAGTGTACTTAAGTGCCTAATTAAATGGGAATTAGGTATTTGAATTCTTGTGTGGCCCTAAGCCTTGGGGTTTAAAGGACTTTGTGACACTCTGTGCCTCTCCCCTTGCAGGTGTGGGTATGGCCATGAGAAAAATGGGAAGCATGGCCAAACCAGATGTTTACATTATTAAGGATGGGGACACAATCACCGTAAAAACAGAAAGCACCTTCAAAACTTCACAGTTCAGCTTCAAGCTTGGGGAGAAATTTGAGGAAAATACATTAGATGGCAGGAAAACTCAGGTCAGTATTTTTCCTTCTGAAAAAACTCATTTTTTGGGGTATTTAACAGATGAAGACGTTTAAAAATCAGTTTTGACATCTATACTAGCAATGTTTTATTTGATGAACCTCTGTCTCTGTAAGTTTCATTGAAATATTTTTTTTTTAAATTTTTTCCTTGGGAAACGAGGGAAAATGCTGAAACAAATAATATCTTGTGTATTTTATTGTTTTCAGTTTGTAGCTGAAGCATTGTATTAGTTAAACTAACAGATCTGTAATCCATCATAAAGCCAAATGCCAATTAATTTGAAGCCTGTGGAAAAAAAAATATCCCATTGGTGTTTAATCAGAGGCAATCCAGCCCTGGGGTTAACCTTCCTGCCCAGTCTAGTGTTTGCACAAGAGAACCTGGCTCAGCATGCATGCAGTGGGACAGCACACACACATCGATGTGTTTGTGTGAATCACAGCTCCTAATCTCCAGTTTTAGAAGGCAAAGAGCTGCTTCCCCCACCCAGCAGTCAGAGAGTATTTATCCAAGAAGAGGCTAAACAAAAAGGAGCCCTCGAATGTGTCTCTCTCATTTCCTCTTGTGAGTGCTGTCTGTGTAGCCCCCTGCCCCCCAGCCACACACTGACTATTCAGCTATTATTGCAAGATCAGATAAACCTCACACAAAAGCTCAAAGCCCATTCACAAAGAGATGAAGAGAGAACATCGGCTGCTTTTGTTAATTGAAATTGTGCCTACTTGTCAAAGGCCTGCCCGAGGCAGGCATGTGGCAGAGCAGTGAGTGAGTAAGCAGTGAGCTGCTGTAAGAGGAGGGTCAATAAAATACTTGGCTTTGTAGATGTCAGTGGCAAAATTACCATGGAGTGATTTGGGGTGGGAATTTTTCCTTTGGAGTGATGTGTTGGAGAGCCTCAGTTTCCCTGTCAAATGTGGGTAAAATGTTGATGTCTGGGTTCTTCTTTCAGACCCTTATCAGCTTAAAGGATGATGGGTCATTGATTCAGGAGCAGGAATGGGATGGCAAGAAGACCATAATAACACGGAAACTTGTGGATGGACAGTTGGTGGTGGTGAGTTCAGTCCCATTTTCTGATTCCTGAGTGCTACTGCCTAGTAGCCTGGAAAGTGACTGTAAAAGGTCTTTTCCCCTATATTCCATACTGAAGGAATTCATAAATTTATCTCTTTACCTTCTAGGAATGTGACATGAATGGTGTCAAGTGTGTTAGAGTCTACCAGAAGGCATGAGGACATCTTCATGATCAGTAGGAACTTGCTGCAACCAACTCAGTTCAGTGGACAGAGCTCCTTTACACTCCGTATTTTCCTTTTCCCTGTTTTCTAGTATTTCAATGGACTGAGTAGCTGAGTGCAATCGTTTTTAAAAGCCGTGGTGTAACTGTTATGTAACTACTCTGAACTTATGAGGCTATTAAATAAAATTGTCAAATATATGAAGTGGAAATGTTGTTACTATAGTGGAATTTTAATGTGAGGTTTTATTAAAAACTCAGTTTGGTTTTAGGCTCTACTGCAAACTCCCTTCAGTTCAAGGTAATGCAATATCTGGCAAGGAACAGTTAATAGCTAGGTGAATTTTGACCAGCATCTTTAATTGTTAAGGTAGTAAAATCTGAAATAGAAAAAAACATTCAGATTTCAGACTCTAGAATTGTGTTTAACTTGAATGTTACAAAGTAAAAAGAATAGGGAGGGTGGAGGTACAAGTTAGTTGTCAGCTTTGAGTAGAGGAGTTAAGTAAGGGGCTAGTTTGGTTTTTCATGTTTCAAACCCCACACAACTTTCTTATCTGAAATTGATAAACAAACATACATGCTTTACTTAAAGGAAAACTTATTTTGAGTAGACTTTTGTTTTCCTAGCAAAGTTTCTTATCTAGTAATCCAAAAATTCCTAACTACAATCTACTGAAATACTGCCTAAAACTTAAAGCCTCTTTTTTTTTTTTTATTTTTATTTTTTTTAAAGTTTTAATTTTTAACTGGCTTGAAACACCTAGCAATGGAGTTTATATGTTTTCAAGTGCCATAATAAATAATCAGAAATATCAGTGTCTTGACTATTACTTTTGCACTGGCTGGGAAACAGCCCATGATGCTACTATGCTTCCACAGAGATGTCAGATCAGACAGAATTAAAAAGGTTCAGGTGAGTTTCTGCCACATCAGGCAAACATGTTCTAAAGGTGAAACTGTTGACAGGTGATGTGGAGATTTCTATCAAATTCAGACACCCAGGGGGTCACACATTAATAAATTTCCTGTTTGCTTTTTTTTTTTTTTTTTTTAGCATCAGATACTGCAGAGTCTGTTGGTACTTCAACCCCGCTGATGTGTTAGCTGCTCATTGCATGTATCGTATTACTGAGCTTACCCTAATAGCAGAAAAATCTGTTCTTTTATGTTCATCCTACCAACCATGGAAAATTATTTTTTCCATACTTTTGGGGCATTTATCCTTTTCTTGACTATTTATATATCAGTCCCTGTACCAATGTCATCTGAAAGAATTCAGAGCTGAAACATATTTCTTGCATTTATATTTTTTTTCCATGATCTATAAAGAAGTATGTATTTTTCCTGGTCCTCTAGTGTCTCCTTTTTGAGTTGGCAAATCTTCACATTACCTTCATTTAGAATTTTTCCTGATTTTAATGTGAACCCCGGAGATTGATGCCATAATCTTATATGGGACACTGGAAACAGATATTTTTGGGGGGAAGATATTTAGAAAAGGAAAATAAACATGATCTGACAAGGAGCTTGGTAGTTTTACAGTCAAAGATACCCTAAATAGTAGCAGGAGAGTGGATGCAGCCATTCATGGCATGATATGAACATCTTGCCTCCCTTATAAAAGAAACATTACTGTTTTAGGTAGGACATTATGCCTTCCTTGAGGTCACTGGTCTATCAATAACTTCTGATTGTTTCTCTTCCAATATTGGGTAGTGTCAATTGTTTATCTTCCATTTGAATGGAAAAAGATTCAAATGTCTTTTATAGAACATCCGTTGCTGTTACAATGGGATCACTCCTTGTGAAACAAAAGGCAGAGGAGTATCTTATTAGAGCTATTCCCTTTGGAAACAAGGCTTATAAAGTCTTTGTGTGTCTGCTCTGTTTTCAGCCCTATGTTAAGTAGAAGCTAGACATCCCACAGATGATTATTCTTCCATGAAAGATTTTTTTTTCCATAAAAATAGGTGACCTGATGAAGGAGGTAGACCATTAAGGTGGCTTGATGATGGAGAGGCTGCATGTGGAAGCTCAGCTTGGTTTGACATTAAATGGAGGAAGAACATTACAAGGCCTTACAGCACACATGAGAAGTTACCTTAAATACAAAAATTGACCCATAGGAAGGCATAAGTCAACAGGAAACTGGAATTCTTTGGAGCTTATTCTCCAGTGCCAATTTTACTCATATATTTGTTTGCTTTATTTTGTTGTAAGCTTCAGCTCATGTTGCTGGTAACTTCAGTTGTAAGTGTTCTGTGAGGTGGAGCCACAGTATCTACAACCTGTTTGTGTTAGATTAGACCATATAGTTAAAACAATAGTTTTATAGCACTGCAAACCAAGATTTATAATGCCCAAGATTTGAAAATATAATTAATTCCCAAATGCCTTCTATTAGTTATTACACAAATGAAAAGTTTTAGTCTGCATGAGCTGTGTAAACACAATGTTCTCATAACCAATTGTCCTGAGATTTGAATAACTCGCTGTAGTTCACTGTACTACGTAAGATGGGGGAAAATAAGATTTCCAAGAACAACTGAAAAAGAGGAAATTATGTATTATTCTGCCAAGACCACTTTATAATGCTGTAGAATCATGAAATAAGAAGACAGGCTTTGTTGTAACTTTTTAGTGCACATTTTTTGAAATATCTTGGAGGGATAAAAGAAACATCTTCAGCACATTGAAGCTGAAAATAAAATTTACTCAAAGAGAAGCACTTTCCATACCCACTCCAACACATGCTCATTTAAGGTAATTTGCAGGGTCCAATTTATATCTCTATCTCATTGCCTTCTTAAATTGATGTAGTTCTGCTGTTTTCATTGAAGGGAGATTTGTTTGGTTGGTTGAGGGTTTTTTGGATGCTTTTTTTTTTTGTGGTGAACTATAGAAAAGGTGTAGAAACCAAAGTTGTTTAGCAATTCAGATCTGATATTCTATCACATTAGGGAAATCTTTTGCCTCAGCTTTCCAGGAACACTAATGAAAGGGTACACTGCTTTGGAGAGTGTTCTGGATCTCTACAATTCTCAGGCTATCAAAGATTTTCCTGTTATGGTTTGGTTATATGATTTATTTCATATTTGTTATTCTACTCTGCTTGAGCTCTCTGCATTTAATACTGGCCTTTCCTTTTCCTCTCCCCTCCCTACCTCACACATGAACTTCAGATTAAAGATTTTTTAAAAGCAAAGTCAGTGGTGAGAAGTGTCTCAGTTTTCTGAGGTTATGGTTCCACTGTTAGTTGTCAGCTGTCCTAAAAAAAGCCAATAATTATTTCTTCAAATGTGAAGGTCAAGGATAGGAAGATAGTTTTGTTCTGCCAGTAGCTACTTGGGTGATATTAATTGTGCAACTCAAACATCCAAAAAGAAAATGAACCACTGAAGAGGCACTCTTTTTTTCAGGTTGTAATCTAAAAATCCAGTATTGTAAACAAAATCCAAGTGTAAACAATAAATCATAGAATCATAGAATGTCTTAGATTGGAAGGAATGTCAGAGATTACCTGCTCCAACCTCCCTGCCATGGGCAGGTATGCCTTCCATCTAAGCAGGGTTGCCCAAAGCCTCATCCAGCCTTGCCTTGAACACCTCCAGTGAGAGGGCATCAACAGCATCCCTGGGCAGTCTGTTCCAGGGTCTCGCCACCCTCATCCTGAAGAGCTTCCTCAGATCCAATCTAAGCCTATTCTCCTTCAGTTTAAAACCGTTTCCACTTTTCCTATTGCTGGACACTTATGAATAAAAGTCCCTTTCCAGCCTTCCTGTGGGTTCCCTTCAGGTACCAGCTGGCAGCTATAAGGTCCCCCCAGGAGTCTTCTCTTCTTCTGGCTGATCTTATCTACTTCTACATAATATTGTGTCCAACATATTTTGTTATTTATAAAGCTGTCCAAAGTAACTCCTATTAAAGTTAGATTCTGAAAATAAGTGCTCTGTAAGTGTTTTTCAGGACCCTAAGGGCACTAACAGGCTTTTGGGGACTTGATCATGGGACTGGTCCTGACCCTTTTTCATGAGCCCAGAAATCCCATTTCAGCTTGGCCCAAGGCATCAATCCATGTCTGAGTTAGCTGTCAGAGGGTCAGTCCCCAGCTCAGATAACTGCAGATTTTACACAAACCATGCATTAAACTGATTTCTGTGAAGGAGGTGCCTTTTAAAGGGTTGGCATTCTACTTGAAATTGTTCTACAAAAATAAAAGTAGTAATGCAGGCCAGCTTCAATCAAACCTTTATTGGTGATGCCTTCCCTGCCTGAGTATGGGCTAACTCAGTGAATGGATTAGAAACAGTTCACACTATCTTGATTATTTTAGCTTGTAGGGAAAAAAAAATCCTACACAGTGTGATAGTGGGTGGGAACAAGTTAACATGTATTAATTATTCTTTGATGCCTAATTTCAGTCCCATTGTTCAACCCTGGGAGGATTTAGCACTACTTTCATAGGTCTTGGAGACAATCCAGCATCTGTGTAAACACATTTTTGTCCCATGGCTCTCCTTATAGCTTTGGCTTTTCAGCCCTTGTACATCAAATTAAGATTTTGTTGACATTTTCCAGAATGGTTTTACTTCATACTATTATTTCAGAGGAAAAGGAAACACTATTAGAGACCCTGCTCCCAGGGGTGAATTTGGTTTCCTTTCCCGCAAAAATGTTTCTAAATCAATTCCCTCTTCCAGATGGTTTTAATTATATTCTGGAGATGTTTACAGGTGAAGTCTGTTATAGTTTCAGGAGGAATTTAGAATCTCAGCAAAAAGTGCAGTATGGAATCAGTTTCAAATAATGTGCTGCAAAAATCTGCTGGATCCCAAATACTATTTTTGAGACTTCACAACAACACAGTTGTCATTAATCACAGATGCACCCTGAAATGAAACACCAGAAGACACATACTCCACCTTGAGGACCATGCACCCACGTTCATCTGGTTCCCTTGGAAATTCATGCTTGAAATAAATGATTTTATCTTCTGAAAAGGCATTAGCTAAGGATGCAGCTCACCTCATTGTTCAGTGCAAGTGTCCAACAGAAAATCAAGGGACTGAGTGCAATTTTCTGGCAGTGTGTTGGTGCTACACATCTCAGGGACATTCTCACTCTCTATCTTGATGTCTTGACAGAATAATCCAGTATAGTGAAGAGCAAATTTGAATTAATAAAGAATAGAGTAGCCAGCATCTCTTGTTCTCAACAGCAAACTTGAATTGAGACCACAGACTCCATGACAGAGAGTTTCTGAAAACTCCTTGAGTAACAAAGGCTCTTTGAGTACCTGGAAAGTTGAGCTGAAAGGCAACTCACACTGGCTCCTTGCTCTATAAATTATGGTCAGGCCTTGTTAAATTTAATTCTCTAGGTGGCCCAGTGCAGTAGACCGTAGGAATTATTCCTATTTTATTGTAGAGTGTAATTAAGGCAAAATGTCATTGTTGCATTTTCTTCCCAAAACGTATAAAGCAGTAACTGATACTGGGATTTGCTTTGAGTGCTATATTTTGCCTCATGTCCACTGATTCCCCTAAGCCACCTTATTCTGTATAGACGTAATTGCATATAAATAAAGTTCAGAAAGTGAAACGTTTCTGTTCTTTTATATTTATATTTATATTTTTCTCTTCACAAGATGTTGAACAAAAATTCAAGCTTTACTGGTGATACTGGTTGCACAATCATACTCTTCTTGAACATTTGGTGGAATACAATTCTTGTGTTTAACCAGCTTAACTGATGCCTGCTTTTCTGTAACTGTGACAGAAGAAAGGAAGCAAATTGATTAAAACAGAAGTCAGATGCCTCAGTGCCTTAGTGTTCTCAGTTCTCTTTCCTTTCTCATGTATTTGCACAACACAATTCATGCTTATCTGAGCCTACACATTATCCCACTGGATGTTTGCTTTCTTCATGAAGATTATTCTTTTTTCCCATTATGTTTAAGATTATCAGGTCTCTTGAGTTCAGATTCTGAGCGTCCAGCTGGTGTGATTCCTGGAACAGGGATTAAGAAAGATAAGAATAAGTATAGTTTCATCTTGTCCAGTCTCTCTTTTTTTAGTTCTTTCTTTTAATCTTTATTTTTCAACACTAAGAGAATGAAGAAAACTACGTGCAGAGCTTTTCCCTCTAACCACATGCAAAGTTATCCATGGCAGTCATCCTGACAGTTCAATTTTAAAGTAGTATATATGTCTAAGCAATATTAGGTCCAGATTTAACTGACCCCACATGTAGTTTGCTCTTATGTTTGTGCTGAAATGGCTTTAAGCATAATTTTCTCCCATGTTTAGTCAGTATAGTCGTGACTATCCTAGTAGACAGATATATGTTTTTCCAAAAAGCAGTTCTCTACTGGATTGAGGTTTTTTTATTAGTGACATTATTAGTGTCATTATTAGTGACATTTTATTAGTGTCATTATTTTTGGAATGTGATTTTTGATAACTAACTGAAGTAAACAATCTGAAAAAAAAAGTCTGCTTCCTTTATTAATCTGTCAGATAGAGCTCTACAGACATGGAAAAATTTGTTTGGTCATGTCTGGATGAAATTAGAACTCAAATTTCAACCTGGAACTTTAACATTTGTAGCTCAATTTTTGATAGGTTCTGCCTTGTTATTATCTTAATTTACAGGGTTCTGAGATTTTTTCCTCATAATTTACATCTTCTTCCAGTAAGTCATACATTCTTTTAATTATATCCTTTCCTTGTGATCGATGTTTAAGACAGTCTGTAGAAATTTCTCAACTTGTTTTTCCTCATTGAGTCTGTAGAGGAGAGGGAAGAAACAAATCAGTTAAATATCTTTTGATATAATATGTCCAAAATAATAAATCTGAGAAGAAATGTGTCCCAGAGAGTTTTCTGTTGGAGAAAACAGAAATCTGAAACATTACCTATCCATGGAAAATAAAGTATATTCCAAGCCTTTTGGAATATTTAAAAGAATCTTAGGTACAGCTCTGCAAATTCAGATTGACAGCTGTAGCTCTCATTTATGTAGACAGGGAATTATCTGGAACTGGCTGTACAGCCCTCCTTTGGAGCAAAAACAGAGCTTGTGTGAGAGGTTGCCTTGTGGTCTACTGGAATTTCCCCCTTTTCCCAGCTGATAACTCTTTTTGTCAGTTATGTCTTTGTTCCACTGTGATCAGCTATTATTTTAAAGATAAAATACAATTTTTTTGCTCCATTTCATGAGATTTCTGCAGTCCTGTTGTACTCAGAGTTTTACATTTTAGGAGACTCTTTGCACTTTTCCATATTTTCTTCTACAGATTTTACTAGAGAGCTAACTGCTGCCTTGAGGCTGTAGCATACTGAGCTGGATTCCTGTGTAGGATTCCTGAGCTGGATTCCTGCTAAGATCAAGAGCTAAGTGCATTTATTTCAGAGGCACTGGTGGTGTCTAATAAAACAACAGACTTCTATATCAATGGAAAGGTTGTACTACTTCAGTAAGACTGGATTAGGCTTCAGTAACTGAGAGCTAATATTAGAGATCAAGAATGAATGATTAATTTTAAGACATGTCACTAATTCTTTAGAATTAGATGATAATTTTTTCCTTCTTAATGTTTATATCTGTGATGATGAGAGAATTCACTGGGAACAACTGCAAGTAAAGTTTGATAGATTCATATATTTTTTAATTCTGATTGGTTGATGAGGATAATACAGAAAGGAGATATCCACCTCGCCAGTATGGTCTTATTATACTCTCAGTGTCTTATTCTCAGAATAAAACCTAAAAGTAATGTGTGGAATTTAGTAGATAATGAAATGCATTGTATTCTCTTGGTCTTATTCCTATTTAATTACATTATAATCAAGAAAAATTTTCCCTTTCATTGTTTGTTGGCCTTGAATAGTATCAACAGTTTTTAGTTAATCTTACAATAATATTTCACTGCTAACTTCAGTTATGTTATGATGACAGATAAGAAGGATAAAAGGATAAAAGCATTCATGATCCAATGTAATTTTGTTTAGTTTGATGTTTATTGTACATCTTTTGAAGAAAACACCAATAAAACATTCTGTGCAATATTGTCAATCACACCTGTGCACTTATTTCACATGGCTGAAAAGAAGTCTGTAATAATTTTTACTGCCTTGTACAATGGGGTGTTGTCCTTGCAAATATTTGAATTATCTTCATGTAGTAAACTGCCAGCTACTTCCTCAGCAGAACAACTTTCTTTGCATATTAAGTTGCATGTAGTTACATCAGGGAGAAAAGAAAGATGTGATGCTATTTTATTACTGTGAGTCCAATGGATCCAACCAAAATCTGAAAAAGCCAGGTTATTTTGTTTTTATCTCTCTCACATTACCAGTGAAATGAATTACTTTATACAAGGTAACTCTCATGACTTCACCTGTTGCTATTGAAGGATGCACTTGGAAATAATTTAAGGTAATTTTGGGTATAATTTCAGAATTATAGGTTACATGAATAAAAGCAGGCTTTTTTTTAACACAACAGGCCAAGAAGAACCAGTGCAGGTCTTCTCATGTGATTTGCATTTAACAGGTGAATTTCACAGGTGCAATTCTTGTAGGGCAGAGTAGCATAACCTCTGTTTTTATGACTTTGCCTTTCTACCAAATAAAAACTGTGCTCTTTAAGAGCTGTTATATCTTAGAAGACATTGGCTTATTTAGGTACCACTGTCTCATTTGGCCAACCAAACAGTAATTCTTCAGATGCAGATCTAAAAATAATCAACGCCCCTCTGGAAGTAAAAAAAACCCAACATGTACAAGGAAAAGTTCAAAGCTTTTATTTCTGAGAAAGAAAACAATTGTGAAGAACTAGTAAGCAAGCATGGAATATTTTTCCATCCTCTTTTTGGTGAGGCTAGGTCTAGCATTTCACATTTTGAAAGGCCTCTTCAAAGGAAAGCTTGAACATTTTACTGATTTACTCATGTTTTTATTAAGAAGTTCAGAAGGCTTTTGTTTATTTCCATTCTACGACAAGACAAATTTTGGAACTCATTCAACTTCCCTTCTTTGAATCCTTTAGTAGTTAATATTGCTATTTCAGCAAAAGGAGAATTTCACAGGGTTCTTTACTGGGTATTTACTGTGCTAGCTCTGTTCGGTGAGAATCCACTTGAGCACATGTACACCATCCTGGAAGTTGCATAAACATCACCTGAGTCTTTCTTTCCCACTAGGACCAGAGTGTCTGTGCAGCAGGTGAATCCAGTGAGCTGACAGGTGTCCCTTTTGACTCACACATATTCTCACTCTTCAGTGGTTTAAGTTCTGCCCTATGTTTCCTATAGAAGTGCTTCAGGTATCAAATCTTACATATTAAAAAATAAACATATCCAGATGGTAGAGCGGAAAATCAGCTTGAGCTAGGTGTCTCCAGAGAGGGACCCTGAACAAAGAAATCCCTGTGCACCTAAAGAAAATCTGTGCACCACCTATCTTGTACTCTTCACACTTTCTTCACATGCCTTTTGGTACAGTGGTGATTTCTGGTCTGAAGTCTTCTAACACCTTTTTGAATTCCTTCTCTGTCTCCAGGCAGCCATTAGCTGTTCTTATCCTGTTGAGTTGCAGCTTTTGTTGGTGGCTGAAGCCTCCTTATCTTCTGTCTGTGCTTCTTGTGCACCTATTCCTGGTAGAGCATGGCAACCTGAGAAGTCCTAGACCTAGGATAAGCACAGCTTAGCAAAGAGTAAAGCATCTATTCCCAGAATAAATCAAGAACACAGAACAGAACTAGCTACTAGGAATAAAATTAACTTCATCCCAGCTGTAAGCCGATCTTTGTGAAAGTTAACAACTTGTACATCAAAGAAAAATGATAGGTCCCTTCCTTTGTTGCAAAATTTGTCCTTGCCCTCTATCTCATAAGCTGATGCAGGTGCCAACATCCAAACGAAGGTTTTTTCTTAGAATTCTTCACAAGTGGAAACCTGCTTTCTTGGCAACTCCATCTCTTAAGAGTTTTTCACTCCCTGTCTTTGCTTCCGCTTTTCTTACAGGCTCTGCCTATGCACGCAAGAGAGCTCTGGCTGCTGTTCTGCTATCTGCATTGTGAACAACAAGCAGGGACTGATAAGGTCTTACTATCAAATTGATTATTTCTCCAGGCTCTATTTACTCTGGGTTTATATAAGGCAGAATCTAGTCAGACTTGGGATATACAACAGCAGCGTGCTCAGGCTGCCTTGGTCACTGATGGTGCTGTGCAAAGCGACCCTGCTTCTCTACTGACCCAACAGGTCATCATTTCCTGGCTTCCCTGTGAGCCTGAGGATTCACGTGGGAAAATGGGACCGTGGTGCTGAGTGGAATGAATCAAACCAGTTCCATTTTTAACTGCAGTTATGCTGTTTAGGGTTGGGAATGAGAAACAGAGATTATTCTTCAGAAAATTCTGAATAGTTCTGCTCCCACCCTTGGATGTGTTACTTTCCCACGTGAGAAGTATTTACTTCTGACTCTGATGGCATACAGCTTACACCTTGGTTATTTGGGGAGATCAGTTTTCTCCCTGCCACTGTAGTAGCAGCACAGTCACAAAAGATAATTATCTCTCGTGTAACTATCTACAAAGAGACACCTAACACTGGTATGTCACATATGTGACTACAATTAAGCAGTGAGAGCAAAATGACAATTTGCTGAGGTTGAGAGAAGCTTTGGCAGTGACATTGGAGCTATTGTTCACATACTACTTCTAGACACTTGAATCCTGGAGTTACTGTTATTCCAACTTTATTCCTTCATTGGACAAAAGTAGCAAAATCATCTGACTGGAACTGTCACTACTGTGTCACACTGCAGGGTAAGACCCATCTCACTTAACATAACCTGAAGGACCCAGCTGAGGTGCTTTGCTTCTGCCAAGGCTGTGAAGAAGGGCAGATGTGACCTGGAAATGCCAGGTGACAGAGTTTGTGGAATGAACTGCCAAGCCCAGTGCAAGCACACTTCGTTGTCTTGCAGAGACATGCAGTGGTGCTCTGTAACACTAGAAGCAGATGTAGTAGGAGGCACACAGCATAGCCACCCCTCAACAAATCTCACAGGAGCTGTGTGGATCACACCACATCTTCCAGTTCATGAGTCACACTAAGTATACACAAACCTGGCATATGCATATGTCTGTAACTGCATGCTTACAACTTGTGGTTGAATAGATGTGTTATCTACTTGTGCAAAATTGTTTAGTTATGAAATAAATTATTTTTTTATTTTATGTTATCCCTGTTGAAGATCTTCTGATGGGTGCTTTGTGTTAACAAGCAACCACATAGTAATAGGCCCTATTAATAATTTACTGTGAGTACCTGTCTCTGAAGGAGTTTTGCATTATGTTGTACTCCATTGTTTTGATTTCTTTTAGGGCTGCTAAAAGCCATTGGATGTTCTTATCTCTACTATCAAGAGAGCTTTCCTCCCAAAAGACTCTACCATAGGAGGTTCTTGAGCTTATGCCTGCTGGGGTCACGAGTTTGAGTAGCTGAGAGTAAACAGGTTGTTCCTTTCTTGGTGCTGGCTGACAGTCAGCTGGTACTGCTCATGCTGCCTCATCACTGCCTCTGACCATGAACTCCAAATGTCTTGCTATGCACCAGGCAGGCATCTGCTCCACACCTTGTCTTTTTTACAAATTTCATGCCATTCAAGGGATCTTGCTGGGTTATGAAAACAGGCTCCTTCACAGAGCAGTTCAGTTCACCTAAAATCTGAGTCCATGGCTTGGAGAACGTCCACATTTTTCTGTTGCATATAGGAAGAGTCTTGCATGATGGGACATTACTGAAGTGTCACATTTGAAGGATGGCTTTGTAAAGATCTGACAATTAACTGGTTACATAATTTTCCTTTTTCTCCTTCATGTTGCTGAATTGCCTGTATCTTGCTCCATCCTGGATGTGCCTTTACATTGTTATTTCAATGCCAGGTTGATACCACCACCCACAGCTCCTGCATTTATGTCCTGTTTCACAAAGAGGATTTGGGTAACTGTCTGACCAACTTACCCAAACACCTGTAATCACCTCATCCAACCCCACCCCAGAAGTGATTCATATAGCTGAACTTTTCCATTGCTTATGTGATGGTTTAAAATGGGTGTTTGCCTCAGACAGGTGTGCCACATCCCCAGGGAAAGAACTTGTTCAGCTGTGTGTTTTCTCAGGTCATGGTAGTACCTATCATCCAGCAGGTGATATTGAATCTCCTTCCTTTCCCCAACTCACCCCCTACTTCCTCTAAAATATTGGCATTTTTTTGCCAGAACCACTAGGTGTCACAAGTACTCACATCTAAGATATAAACCCCTCTAAAATACTATCCCAGAAGTCTCGTTATTTTCCCTATTCCTATCAAAGGGTCCAAGAACTGGGGCATAGACTCACTGCTAATGTGGGAGCTGATGGATGTAATAATAAAATCCGATGTATCAGGTTGGTGCTTACATAGCCCACAGTGTTATGTTGCAAACAATTTAGCATACAAGGGAGTCAGATCTGTCATTGAATGGCCCTTATTCAGGTAATCATAGAAAACTAATATATTGGATGTGATTTGAAAGATCACCAGACTGTATCTACCACCAGAAAATATGCTGGTGAAACAGTGTGTAAAAGTAGAATACAGTAAAACTCCATGCTGAAAAAACCTGATGGTTAAGAAACAGGTTAAATTTGGATGATTTTCAAAAGTTAGTGCCATGGAGTAATCCATGCCACTAATGAGACAGAGACATATCTCCCTCTTCTTCCTACTCTTGTTCCCATCTGTCTATTTATAAACTAATCAATCATTCTTTCCCAGCAATATGAGTTTTACACTCTTTGGGAGGACATATTCTCAGCTCCTCAGTGGGGTTTATGGCACACCACTGGTTGACTCTATGGGTGCCTTAGATATTGATATTTCAGTGTTTCAAATGTTACAGTTAGTATTTTTTAGACTTTTTTTTTTCCTTAACCCCATAACCCCACATTTTATTATTTTTTTTAAATTGCAAGTAGACATTTCCACTTTCAAGTGTACCTTTCTTCAAAAAATCCCCACCTGTCCTGCATTCCATCACCATGCAGTACCTTAACCTACAGGTGCACTATCTGCACTTTTGCTGTTCTTCAAGGTATGGCTCAGTGCATCATCATACAGTGTGCCAAACAAAGAGCACAAGAAAATGTCTTCCACCTAAAAGGAGAGAAACCCACATCTTCTCATTTGGGACCTCAGTTCAGCTGAGTCCCACAGCAGCCACATCCCCTTGCAGCTCCTCACTGATACCTGCTTGTATCAGCTGGGTCTTCAGCTGGAGCAAGGAACAAGAATGGAAGGAGATGACCACAGGTGATGAGAAGCATGTGGCAAAAGGTATGTGAATTAATATTAGCCTAGCGACAACTCTGCTGCTTGCTGATGTTACAAACTGCAAGGTCACCCCATATCTTGCAACAAGAGTCTGAAGGCACCGAAGTAGGGCAGGACCTGGCTTCCTTGTGTTTCCCCTTTCACTAATCTCTACTATCTCCTTCTCACTGATTTAAAAACAAAAGAATTCTATGAAAAGCCTGCCATATCCCTGACTTCAGCTCTTTTAGCATTTTAGTTGGCTTGAGAGTATGAAGAGACACATGTGGAAGATGGGTTTACTAAGAGGTTTGAATACTTTCATGGGTCTGCTCTGAGCATACTAAGAAATATGGACTCTCATTTTTCACCCTTTTAAAATGTTTGCCTCAAAATTAGCACAGTTCTATACACAGAAATCTAATATAGTTCATGCAGTTAGAGTTGCACTTTATCAAATACGGTATTACTGCATGACATTCAAGCAGACAGACAGGACTGTAAATCTGGAATGACCAATTATGTTGTCATTTTAAGCTGGTAAGATGAGAACATAATGGTTTTGGGTTATACCAGATGGTGATTTTAGGCACTGAGGAGTACTTCACTGCTCCTGGCATAGAATGCATCACCCTGAAAGAAGCAAAGACCATTCACTCCTTTTCTAAAACAGGATTTCAAAGATTAAGATTGACATCACCCTATAGCTGTGAGTTATTGCTTAATAAAACTGCATAATGCTTATTAGTCATGCCATACAGTGCAGTATCAGTTAAATTAATCACTCATGCAAGGAGCTAATTTGGTCCTAAATGTGCTCTTTAGAGTGAATGTTGAACATTGTTAAATGTTATTGAGTAGCCACCTGCTGCACATTTAGGACATGCTATTTGGTATATTGCTGCAATAATCTAAACTGTACTTAAGGGTAGAGTTCAATTCCAGATTATGTTTTGTTAATAAACTGCCATGTAAACAAACACAATCAATTATGGCCAGAGACAATTACAGTGTTGAATCATTTTCTTTCGACACGTAAATAAAAAATCAGATTGATTCAGAAAGATTTTGAACCTTACTTATATTTAAATAAAGGTGTGTCCTGGACCATAATAGGTGCAATTACAAAGATAAGATTAAGGAGGTGCTAGCTTTCTTCTGTTGTTATATGCATTGTCAGAGTAATTTTGTAACACGGAAAGATTTCTGTAGGCCAGCTCTCTGCATAGAACAAGAATTTTCCAGGCAAGAATCTTGCTCTCTATCTCCTTTTATGGCCTTTTTAGGGATGTTTCCTTGACTTACCAACCAGAAACAATAATTGGGGGGGGGGAAAGAAAAAAAGAAAAAAAAAAAAAAAGAAAGTTACATTTTGTTACCACTGGGGTGTGCCACTTATAAGGATTATATTTTTTGCCCAATAAGTCATTCTTCTACGGCTCCATGCTGGACCAGTGCCCTTTCCACTCATCTGGCACTTCCCATATGTGACAATCAAGCCACTTGGCAAAACACTCAGATCCATCATTGGTCTTTTCTTTTAGAAGAAAGAGGAAACAAAGGATGAAGAGGTGCCATTTCTTGGCCAGTGCCACACAGACACAGCAGGCAAAGACCAGACAAAACAGTCTGTGTCCCTGTCAGCAAGATTCATTACACCCGCAGTTTGTCATTTGGATAGCCCTCTGTTTTTAGCTAAGTAATTAGATGCTTTTCTCCTCAGCAAGAAATTTTCTCAAGAAAATTCATCCTACCTCCATTGCACACTTGTTTTGTCAGAGGGTAATCACCTCAGAATATACCTCCCTCTCTCTCTGTTGGTGAGGTTGACCGAGACAACAAGCCTGTCTGAGGTACCCAGGATTTAGAAGGTGACATTCAAGTAAGTGATCTGAATCCCACAGCTAAGTGCACTTCCTAACCCACTGGAGCATGTTTAGCCTAGAGAAGAGGGAGTTTAGGGAGCACCTAAGTGCAGCCTTACAATACTTATGTGGAGATTGCCAAGAAAATGGAACCATGGCCCAATACTAAAGAGATGCAATGTTCATAAGCTGAAATAAGGGAGTGTCTGATGGGATATAAAGAAAAATGTTTTCCCACCAAGGACAGCCATGTGGTGTGAGATATTGCCCAGAGAACAGTGGGATCTCAGCCTGGAGATTTTGATAGCAAGATGGAACAAAGACCTGGGCAACCTGGTCTGACCACAGAGTTGTCCCTGCTTTGAGCAGGGGGTTAGATGGTCACCTCACTAAATCACTTCAGGTCTAAACAATTGGTGATTCTGTGTTGTCTCGCATGACAAAATATCACACATTGGATATTATACCTCAGAGGCAGTCTGTGAAAATAATGTTGAGTTGGACACTATTGCTGCCTCTAGACAAGAATTGTACCAAAAACTGTATCAGAGGTTAATAAGGCATCAGGGTCAAATTTAGGTTCAGCTGCCACCTCCAATAACTGAGTTTTCAGCAACATATCTGTTCTTAAAAGAACATGTCACATCACAGTTGTGGTGGCTCTTGCTTTGGAGTGTGAGGGAAATATAAGAAGTAAAATCTGCTTTAGAGCAAAATAAAATATCACAGCAAAAAGATAGCATGCACAGGTATATGGAAACATAGGTGAAGGAGGCTCAGAAATAATAGCAGATTGCTGAATTAATATATTAACTAAATTTACTACCTTTTACTAGCTTTAAAATGTAGTATTTCCTCTGAAGACAACTGTTAAATGAGATTTTTTTCAAAAGATTTGATCTGGAAAAAACTGAATATCTGCAATCAATGACAACAATTAAATTACATTGTAGGTGGAAAACTAAAGACATTTTAGTGACAGAGGCCAGTCAGGGAAATGTCAGATGGGCAGATCCTTGAGTTCACTAGAAATAGGTGATGAAAACTAGTATAAAGAGAATATAAATAATGGGTCACTTAAATTCTGTGCAATTCTGAAATATTTAGTCTGTGCCCTAAATTCTGAAGCATTCAAATCTGGAGCACACTTGGCTTTTGCTTCAGGGAATGACACAGTGTCAAGTTTGTGTCCAGGTTTCCCATTGGTTTTCGGAGCAGAATCATGCACTGAAAAAGGGCCAAGTTAATGTTAGATACTGATTTCTCAATGCATTGCTAGCATATTTCCTATTGCAAGTAAATTGCATGAAAATGCAAAATGACTATTAATAGGTATTCTCAGCACACAATATTACATTCCAATCCCAGTGATGCCAGTGCTTTTGACTGATTAAGTCAAAACTATGGGGGGAAGTTATTTTCTTTTTTAATCCACACATTTCTGTCCACACATTTTTTTCTGTCTATGAGATAATAGAGAAAAGCATGATCAGCTAGGTCTTTTAGCACAGGTTTATTCTTCTCCATCTCTTCTTTAGGAATTGTTATATCTTACCTAGCTTTGTATCTGGCTGAAAATTGAAATTATATTTTCATAAATCTTGATGTGAGAAAGTTTGACCCCCTTTTAGGTTACAAACATTAATGAAAAACAAAGTATTGCTGGAACATTGTTATTTACTGTACTACTGCTACCAGAATAAATCAGAGGACTACGGCACATTGTTTTAACAGGATGAAATTATTATTAATATCATAGCAGACAAATGAGCAAGTGCTTGTAGTTTTTGAAGGTCATCCATTTGTCAAGCATGAAATAACTCAGAAGGCCATTAGAGTGGTCAGTAAGAAAGACTACAAGACTCTGACAGTAATCTTCCCTATTGCTTTGAGCAATTAAAATTAATTATGCATGGATCTTCAAAGCCATGCGCTTATATGTCTTTTAACATCTGTAGCCTCTGTGCTTTTCATCTGAAAGATATTGTGATAATATTTCTCTACCTCACAGGCATTTATTGAAATACCCAATGCACTAAAATTATAGGGTCCTAGAAGCACTTGAGGGTAGAAGCTATAAGAAGGGGAGCAACTCATAATGCATTTTAAAGCTAATCATTTCTTCGCCCTAATTTGGACTGCAATTACACAAGAAACTCCCACACCTTCATCAGTCCCACTTTAAATTACAGTCTTGCTCCTCCCCCCTCACCCCAATTCACTAAAATATTAAAGTGGCACACAAAACCAGATATGGTCTGCTTTTTCATCCCATATTCAGATTCTGAAAAACAAGGGAGTTTTCTCTTTACGGCCTTTTCCTTATTTTTGGTTGTTTCCACTGACATAACACCACCAGTGGACAAAGTCCCTTGAACACCAAAACTTCTCTGAAAGTGTCCAGCATGGAAAGGATCTTGACTTTACCAATTTTTCCTATTCAGCCTTGATCAGGCTATTGCCCCTGTTAACACTTTAGAGGAAATGATCCCTCATGCGTCGAAATTACCAAAATATAATGGAGATATTACAGCTCTTACAGATCTTAAGATATTTTAATCCAATAGAATAAACGTGGCTCCTTAATGACTGTTTAGTAATTATTTTGCTCTCTTTTGAAGGCTTTGTACTGTTTGCATGAAGCTGGAAGTTGTACCTCCAGGCTTTAACTAATGTCAGCAACTCCTGCAATACCATGGCCCTTTGTTTTCAGGTCAGGGCAGTGACTGAAGCTATTTGCATCCTTCTTGCATGGGTGGGACCATATTGACTTGCTGATGTTACACTTTCCTATTTAGAAATCAAAAGACTGCTGCAATCCATGGAATGGATAAACCAGATGCAGAAGTAGGATACCTGTCAGCAGAAGTCCCTGGCACATCGATGTATTGGCACTAACTTCATTAAATACAGCTTTCCTCATTCAGTTGCAGAACAATTGCAACTCCAATGCAACACCAGCATGTTCTAGATGTCTAAGGCTTCATACAAGCTTTGGATATGCGTCTGGAAGTCATTTAGTTCAATCTCCTACTTGAAGCTAGACTACCACTAGTACTGAGTCAGGTCAGCCCTGGCTTTGTTCTAGCTGGACCTTGGAAAGTCCAAGGTGGTGACTCTGTTTGCATACATTCAGATTTGATTTGTTGAAGTTCTGAGCAGCAGGTAGAATGCCATATAAGACATTTCCTTGTTTTCATTGGCTAGGCAAGGGCCAAACCCAGAAGCAACAGCTTCTCACTCTTCACTCCAGAGAACAGTTTACGCAGAGTGGGGTGGAGGTTTGTAGTTATGAATAATTATGGTGGAAGTTTTATGTCATGAGAGCTTATCAAGTAAGGTACAGTCTGCCAATGCTCCTCTATGCATAATAGAACTCAATAGAATTCTATAGTCAAGGTCTGTACAAGAGGTTCAGTTGTCCCCAAGTAACCTGCACATCCCAGCTATTGCTCTCTGGTAAATACAGGTAAAGTCTCATTTTTCCATTGGAGACAACTATAAATTTATGATTATCACCATCCCTGAAGTTGTATTAATCACCCATAAATTAGCTCTGAAAGAAACAGCTTACTGTTATCATTCAGGCAGCCCACTGGAAACTGGACACTTCCCCATTTCTGAGAATTTGCAATTTTGGATAAATATACAAGCAGTGCTGGTTTCTAATGCATTATGGTGGAGGGGGCTGAATTACTGAATTGTGTGTTCCTCTGTGAAGGAAAAATGTCATTTACACTGTAGGTGTGTCACGTGTAAAACTTTCAGTAGGTTTCTTCAACGTCCAGTTTTTGCCTTGTTAAATGCTTCTCTTGTTCCTAATACTGTTCATGTTCCTTCACAAATTCCACAAAAGCTGGACAGAAGAGATTTCTTCCAGTCTGAAAGCAGCATATTCCTTAACACATTACCTTCCAAATAAGAGAGAAATTTAATTTTAAACGTGTAGAGGAAAAATTACACACTTGCAACTGTGGAACCTCTGTTATAGTGAACATATAAAGCTGTCTGTGTTGCCTTCCCAGCTGGTGCTGTTTGACTGTGAGCTGCAAAGGCAGCTTCTCCATTTCACTCTCCATACCTGAAGCCTTCAGGTTATTGCTGATTTTCTGAGTCAGAATCACATGTAGTAATGACTTCTTTGTCATCTCATTCCCCATATCAAACAGGAGCAGAACTAACAATGTCAGCTTAGGGACAAAAGAACTGCTATCATACACCAATACCTTTCCCCACAACTGGTCTGTGCTTGAATTGTACTGCTAAACTGAGGCTATAAAACCAGAAGCAATTGCTAGTCCTTTGGCTCAGCTTATCCAGTAAGCACTCTTTGTAACTTGAGTTTTCAAAATGGGCATACCCAGAAACAAGTGTTTCTGCTCTTATTTCTTACTAGAAAAGAATTATAATACTCTCTGTTCCCATGACACTCCTTCCTCTCTATGTTTAAATATCTTGAATACAAGAAGCTATTCATTTTTCATTGTCTGGTGAAATTTAGAACACAAGGAATTTAGTGGCATGGAAATGGGGTTTACCTCCTTCACAAAAATACCTCTAAGCCTCAGAAACTAGTCCCTCAGATTTTTTTTTTTCATTATTATTATTGTGTTTTGCAGTGTAGGCAGCTAGAACTTCAATGAGACTGCAATTTTGACCAAATCTCTGCCTCCAAGAAATATGAATAGCATTAAATTTCCAGTTGCTTTCTATGAGCAAATGTATAAAGCTTTGCCTGTAACTGCAACCAAAGTAAAGGCGTATCCATTGTCCACTCTTGTTCTCTTGCTGTTCAATTTTTTTTTTTTTTTTTTTTTTTTTTTTCTTTTTTAAGTGGGAATTTATGGTAATACCAGGAACTCAGTCTTTATTTTAAAAAAAAAACAACTACTGTCTAGAAAGAACATTTTGTCTCCCTGGAGATGCACTTTTATTGAACTCATTCTAACAGAGTTGTCCATGAAAAAGGCTATTTGAGTTTAACTGCTTTCTTTCTTGGCCAAACACTTATTTTCTTTTGCTCAGATTTTTCAGCTTGTTCTCTTGCTGCTCAAAAAAAATTCAATTTAAATACCAGTGATCAGTGGCTAGCTATGTGTATGTAGGCATGGCATACAGAGGAGGTAAGAGGAGAACAGGTTCTTTCTTGCCCATGTGCCACATTTGGGAGGTCCTCTGGAGACCCTGCATGGGACAAGCTCTTGAGAAATTGCTGTGAAGCAGTTTGTCCTGTGGGACATGCTGATGCTGAAGTCCATGTGTGACAGAACAAATATAGTTTTCTGAGGAAACCTGCTAAACAGGAGACACCATTTTCACCACAATCTTCATTGCTGCAGTGCCATGCAGGAATTGCTCAGCCAAGAAGGAAAAGGCACAAAACCAAGATCTGAATTGGGAATGGACTTTTCCTGATAGCAAGCTGGCACTTGGAGACTTGGCTGTGAGTGGACACAGGAGGGATCACCAGTTTCACAGGCAGAGGTGGCTGCACCCAAAGCAGAGGTCGGCAGAGCTGGGTGCAGCTGCTGGATTCTGGACATGGCTGCTGGATCATAGCCCATGCGGAGCCTGTGGGAAAGTAGCTGGGCCTGGGCTGGTGCCAGTGCAGGGTGCCTGCATGCAAACAGACCATCCATAAATCCTGCTTTGGCATTTTTTGACCATCCTGTTTTCTCTTGACAATGGGCATCCTGGAAACGTGCAGCAGCCATGCTGGCTGGTCCCCAGGGTCTGGAGCAAGAGCTGCTATTGCACAAGTTCAAGTGACATCAACTGGGGCATTGGAAATCTCCCTCTCACTCCAGCAGCCCCAGACAATGCTCTTTTTATTTCAGTTGTTCTCCAAAAAGATGATGGGCCTCAGTGCCTATCCTTGAAGTAGCTCATGTTGTATCAGGGCCCATCTTTGCCAGCTGGTGGTAGCCCAGGGTGACTCTGGGATGCAGCTGATGGCTGACACACAGGTGGGGCTTTGGACTGGCACTGCACCAGTGTCCTGGCTCCCTGGTGGCACTACAACAGGCTGGTGGACATGAGGTGGGAGCTGGAGAAGCCTTGCAGCCTGCTGAAGGCAGCTGGAGGCTTGGTGGCACCCATGGCTCTGTCTGCAGGCAGCTGTGATGGATCAGGCACTGTGTGCTCACTCCTTTTTCCAAAGACATGAGACCCTGCACCAAGGGCTTGTGGATATCCAGACTGCCTCATGTGTCCTGAGTGCTGGGGAGGCTGATGTGGCCCTCTCCTTCCAGTGAGGCAATGCTTTCCTCCTGGAATCCTGTTCTGAATTATCTACATCCTCATTTGACAAAACTGCTTTTTCCTAAAGAAACATAATCAAAAGATAAAAGACTTGCAATAACAGAATGAATAATCAAAAATCTTGTTTTTTTATTATTTGTTATCCAGAAAAAAAAAAAGGAAATATCTTTCCAAGCTGCTGCCATCTTCAAGTTTAGCATTAAACGGCATTATTCAGTCATATCTTTCGTTTTAATATTTTCATTAACTCTTTAGTAAGAGGAAAATCTACCATGATAAGGAACACCTTTCTGTGTAGTTAGCTGTAGTGTAACAAGGCAACCAGGTGCCACTAATTGCCAGGGAGTGAGCATGAGCTTGTGTCAAGCCCACCTGTGCCCAATTAGAGTGGGCCCCCACTGCGCATGAGCAGGACCAGGGGGCCAATAGAAGGTGAGTCCTGAGACACAAGCTCAGCTCAGTCCTGAGCACGCTTTGCAGAGAGGTCAGTTGCTCTTGGAGCACTGTATTACCTTCATTGCACCACTAGCACTCATTGCCCACAGGGTGAGTCTCTGGTGGCCCTTTTATTGGCTCCCTGGTCCTGCTCATGCGCAGTGGGGGCCTGCCCTAATTAGGCACAGGTGGGCTTAACACAAGCTCATGCCCACTCCCTGGCAATTAGGGGCACCTGGTTGCCTTGTTACACTACAGTTAGCCATATGCAACCATGTGTTAACTCAGTGATCATAAAAGTGAGGATTGATCAGGTTTCTATCAGGAGACATCTGAGGATCCCAAAAGAGGCTGAAAGCTCACTGGTTACTACTAGAATAATTCACAGTTTTAAATGGATTTTGTTGTAAACTAAGCTACTTGCTTTTGGGATGTTTTGAAAGCACCTCTTGCTATTAACTGGGTACCAAGCTAGAAAATGAAAACAGCATCTTATTATTTCAAGGGTATGGATGATAACATAGACAGTAGCTTAAAAACTTAAATATTTACTTTGTGATAGTTTTGTGGAAAGGCTCAGGACTTTGCAGCAAGTAAAAATGAATCTTTACAAAGGCATATAAAATGCATGCAAAAAAGTTAAGGTGAATTTTAAGGAAGAACTGTGGATTAGGACTTTATACTGCTTTGTACTGTTGGAGCATTTAGGTACTCTTGAGGGAAATTTTGCCTGGGACATTAATTAGATTATTCTACTTTTTGCTAACTTAATTTTTATAAGGCTGAATAAAAATACTGGGAAGTTTCACAGAAGAGCAAAAGCTTTTTCTGGTTTTCAGACACAAAACCATCACAAACCGAGGTCCTCTAAAAATGCTCTACTAATGAAAAATAGGATGTTTCAAGTATGGCATCAGTAAGCATTCTCTGTGCAAGCTGTGCCTGGCTCCTGCAAGGTGTACTTTCCTAACACAGGAACAGAGACTTCATGGCGTTTTTTTTTTAATTTCAGTTTCTGTACGGAAGCTGATGATAAATATGATTTTCAAGTACAAGTACTTGTGCTTTTCAACAGGTTATCATTGTCTGAAGTATGTTACATAGAAAAGCATACATATGAACCAATGAGCTTTCCCAACAGACAGGTCCTTTGTTAAAAAAAGGGGAGTACTAGGACTGAGGAAACAGGAAGGATGGAAGGAAACAAAGACAAAGGACACAAATAGAGAAAGATGAACAATTGTAAAAATAGGTCATTGAACTGAAATAAGGTCACAGGAGTTGTAAATGCCATGGATTAGCTGTGTGGTCAAAAAATATGAATGATCCCATACATACACTTAAAGTCTTACCATTTTCCCTGGCAGGATCCAGATAAATGGGTTATGCTGATAGAGATAGAAAGTAAAAAGTGATCTCCTTTCTCTTTTTGGCTAAACAGAAAGGCTGAAAAATTGCTTTGAGGATAAGAATTTTCCTAATGAAATTAGTTCATTAGGGATTTTCATGTTGCTTTTAATCTTTTGAACAAAAAGAAAGTCAGAATTCAGCTCTCACCAGTGATACCCAGTTTGCCTGTCTTCCTTAGGTGTCTACATGTGCTTTAGGAGCCTCTCTGAATCCAGTGCCCATACAGAAGTGCCTGGAACCTTTTGGGAGGCACTGAATCATCTCTCCATGGCTACCTACTGAAGCCCCGTGGCCTGCTGGAGGCCTGTGGCCTGCTGGTGGCAGCTGGTGGACAGCAGGACACCCAGGGCACCTATGATGGCATTGGATGCTTATGTTTAAACTAAATTGAGCCTCAGTTCAACCTGATAAATGGTGCCTGGTGGCCCAACACAACTTAAAGCAGGCACTTATTCACTGGTCAGCTGAACAGCAGTGAAGTTTCTACCAACTGTACCAGCTAGATATCTGCCGAATATTAACTGATTGAGACACCTAGAAGAAAAATAGTCATCCATTACACATTTAGGTGTCTTGATCTTGTGTCAAAATGTCATTTACAAATGAAAAAGTGCAAAGATGCAGTTAGACAAAATTAAGGTAAATATTTTTTAATGTTTAAAAATTCTGGGTTTTTTTATTTTGAGTCAAGTTTGATAAATTTCATTTTAACATAATCAGATTAATTGCTGATAGCAACTCTGATGTCAGTTTTAGGTGGCAAAGTGCTAGATTTTAATCTGAACTAAGAGAAATGCTTTCTTTTAATGATTTTTTTTCAGTAGTTTAATTTAAAATAAAAAATTTTGTTCCTCAGTGATTTCCTTCATATCCAGATAAGCTGGAGACATAGTTCTGAAGCATTGGCATACTATCTGAAATGGCTTATTTCCAAAATAGCCTTTTTGATGAGTATCTTGCACATGTATGGAGAAATTATACATGTACTTGGAAAGAATGTCAGAACTGACATACAAAGCTTGGAATACCAGGTGTCCATCACTAGTGAAGTGAATAAACATCTCATGCAGGTAGCATGCATCTTCTTGTGGGCAAAATAATATTATATTTTTCTCAGGAAAGCTGATTTTATTTTAAAGAAACCATGGTGTGCTACTTTTGTGTATGGAGTGTGCTCGCTGAAAATGAGAAAAAATCTACTAGCAAAGTGTATTTATTTCTTCTATAATTACTTCTTTGTAAATAATGCATCTTACTGAGGTAGCTGATAAATTTATCTAAAAGAAGCACACTCCCTTTTGCTGTTTCTTCTGACATACATGCACGTAAGTGGCTCTGCCTGTCTAGCTTTATTGTAACATAACTGGAGCAACAGCAACTCAGTAGTGCTTACACATTTCCATTCCAGGCCCTTGTTTTCATGCAGGGAGAAGTTAGTACTAAACATTTCTCTGTTTATTTGCAAATGTCTTGAAATTGGCTTCTAAAAAGCCCCAGACAAACTTTAAATCCCAACCAAAGAAAAAGAGAAAATAAAAATGAAAAAGGAAGCAAAAAGGAAAAAGAAAGACCATTAAAAGTGTTTCTTGTTTCTTGGCTGATTTTTATGAGAAGAATGAGAAAATAACTTCCCTGTGGTAAGTTCACTGACAGTTTTTTTGAGCAAATCTGGCACAAAACATATCAAAAAGCATGGAACAAGCCAGACATAAGTCCCTCTGAAGAGGAACGTCTTATACTGTGCTAGTAAAACTGGGTATCTCATCAGTTGTAAGTCTCTGAAAACCTGACTCTCGGCAGGTCCATGAGGCATCAGAAATGTAGCTCAACATTGCTGGACAGAAAGGTGTCCAGCCCCAGGGCTTGGTAAGCTGGCAAGGGGGTAGAAGAAGTTACTGAGAAGTTACTGTTCCTCAGTACATGACTGACGAGATCATTGGAGAGGCTGTCCCTGTTGCAGGGGTGTTAGGACAGAATGTGAGGCCAAAACAGAATGTGAGGCCAAAATTTTACTCTTTAAAAAGTTACTTTCAGAATGACTGCTTGAACTCTGGCTCTTAAAAAGGTCCCATTAACATGGGCCAAAGGCCAAGTCCCTCACCAGAAGAAGGAACTGATTCCTGGCAGAGCCAGGCTTAGCACTCTCACTCTGACTCAGGTTTCCTCCCTTCTTTTTTCCTCCCCCATTTGTAATCTTCCCCGTCTTCTTGGGGTAGATCCTGTGACCCACCATCTCCCCCTTTTTGGGGGAGAGGGGGCTAAATTTAACAGCTTTAGGAGGTACTCAGAATATGGCATGTGAACAACTAGGTGACCTGCAGATCTAGAGAATATCCTGTATAGACATTGTAGCTACTCTAACTGTGGAATTAAAGCTATGTGCAACTGGAACAATAATGTGATTTTCTGTAGTCTGTTCTGGACTGACTCTACACAATATGTGTTTGCATAGTACTGTGTAAAATCACACTATGGGGACTACAATTCTGGCAGCCTCTTTCATAAAGGTGTCTCATTCATTTCAATGATCTCTGTGGAAAAGAACAAAGATTGCAATCTCCTGGATAAAATTGTTGGGTTAGTGAGTGACTGTTGTTTCTTCAAACCAAGTCTATATCCTCTATCTTTGTGCTTTGCCCTCAAAATTAATGTCTAGGGCAAATCCCACCCCTTACACCTAGCACTACTTTGGCAAAGGTGAAAGGAAAGCATTTTGAACTATGGGTAATCCACAGTCTAAATGGGAATGTAAATGACACACTGAAATGAAGCCTCAAAGAAAGATATTGTCAGAGGAGTGGTATAAGATCAGATCACTCAGAGTCTAGCACAGACTGAAGCACTGAGAAGAAAAGGACCTAATGGGGATGTTTTACAAAATAGTTGGATACAGCTCTCAGAAGTCCAGCAAGTACCATGAGTGGAGAATATGTGACAGTGGAAGAGAACAGTTTGCCTTGAAGTAAAAAGCAGCATGATGCTTCACTTTACACTACTTTTGGCACTTCAATTCTTTGCCAGGAAGTTGAATTTGTTTTCACCTTCCTACTGAAACACTGCAGTTTTCCATACTTTAGAGTGTTCTTTGAAAAAAAAAGAAAAACATCAGGGGCTGTCTGGATTCTCCAACTCATCTTCTATGTAAGTGAAAAAACCCAAGCGGGTGAGATGGAAGAGGTAAAGAGATAAGGGGTGCCAAAAGATAGAGAGAATGTCACTTCTTGAGGCATTTTGATAGTGTTAATGGGTTTGTATGTCAATTTTTTTTCTGCTGAGGCTATTGGTTTTCTGGAAGAAACACATGTTTTGAGAACATGGTATCTAAAGTCATCAGTCTTGGATTGTGGCTATATATATCGGATGGCAATATTATGATAAGAGAACTGTTTTCAAAGCGTCTTTGAAAGTTGCTTGGCATAAAAGTACACTGCCAAGCTTGTGAGATGAGACTATAAGCACATTTAAAAACAGGTCAACAGGGAGGAAGATACTTGGGGAGGTGATTTTCCATGAGTCTAAGTTAGCTTTGCTCAAAACAGCCTGTGGAAAAGCCTTTCTTCAGAAGTGTGATTCAGATACGCTTGCAGACATGCTTTCACTTCTTAAAGGAGGCAGATAATAGGGCTTAAAGTGGATTTATCATTGCCCAATAGCCAGCATTTCATAATCTGAAATAAAATTACTCAAGTGTCCCATAGCACACGCTCTATGTTGCATGTATCTCCAAGGTGAAAGGCATGTGGTTGAAATGACTTGAGAGTACAGTATGATTGCATCAGCCAGGTGAGAGGCTCAGCCCTGAGTCAGCAGAGCATGGGGTGGTAGCGGCTGTGCTGGAAGTGGTGCTGAACCACCCTGCCTCAGCAGGAGCCTGGGGAAGCATCATGGCTGAGAAAGTTCTCCTGAAACCTACTCCCTCTGCAGCTGTTTCCACATTTACACAAAAGATGCAAATGCCTCCCTTTGGAAGAACCTTCCCTAGGATAGCATGAATGATAGGCATGTGGCTTTGTCCAGCATTTACAGGGATTATGCAAAATGGATATATAGGAAGAGAGAGGATGTGTGGATGTCCTTGTTCCAAAAGTGTGCATTATCACACCTCATTTGACAAATTAATGTTCTGGAAAGAATAAAGACCTTAGAGATAGAAGTTTTGGAGTCTGTAGAAATGTTAAATTAATCATTGCAGGCTGTCACATGACCCAAATTTTGCAAAGATTTTTTTCTCTGACTTGATTAGCACATCTGCTTGGTGGATTATAGGATAAATTGACAAAGGAGAAGCAGCCACAATTTTCACTCATGAGACCACAAGGGCTGAAAAACCTGTTACTCTTACAATAGTGTGAACAAGTTTGTAATCTTCAACTCCTTGTTCTTTACTGCCCTGAATAGGAGTGTCTGTGTTGGCATGTTTTGTCCTTTCACAGCACTGGATCAGGGAGCAAAAGCCTCTGTCCAGCAAGTCTGATACAGTATTTGCTGACAGAAAGAAGACAGCAGCTGTGTGTATGCTCATTGGCCAAGGGGAACATATTCTATAGGGGAGGAATCTGCTTCTGAGAATCTCAGCATTTCAAAAGGCACTAAGGTCAAGAATTTTGAATGCTACCCTCTTAGAAAAGACTCAATAGCTCTTCAGAGCACCTTTTCTTTCACTTTTTCTACACCACAGGACAGGGATGAGCCCTTTTAGTAGAACGTATATGACTGTGTGTGAAAATTCTAAAAGAAATTTCCTTAGTGCAGAAACCTGAGCAGGTGTTCAGACTAGTAACGAGTTATTGAACACTTCTTTGTTTTTTTCAGCCTTTTACTGATTTTGCTAGGTGTTCTGTAATAGCCTCTCACCATGTGAGAGTACAATGAGGTGATGACAGTGCTGGTTTGTGAATGGAGTAGTAAAGCCACAATGTCACCAACATACAGAATGCAGTCCTCACTAGAGGTGTGAAAGATGTTCTGTGAACCAGTAGAAAAGCTGAGAAGGGACAGGACATGTCCAAAAGCTGACTCTATCTGTATATCCCAGTGCTGCCTCCATGGAGAGGTGTCATGGTGTCATCACACAGAGTATTACGGCCTCAGATGATTCCTTAGAACCACAAAGCCTGCAGCTGTTCATTTTCTGCATATTGCTCCCACACTGATGGAAAATATATACTGAGGCAAACAAATACCATCTGAACTAGAAAAAACTAGAAATGTTAATACAAATATCTTTTTTTTTTCCTTTTTTTTCCTTTTTTTTTTTTTTAGCTGCTTAAACGGTTAGGACATTCTTTAAGTTGTTATGTCTGACCTATTTTTATGTCCTTAGTTTCCTTTGTCTCCTCTACACATTCAGAGTCCTGCAACTTTTCTGGTATTGGTTTTCATACTTTAATGATATAATTTGTACCATTTCTGGACTAAGTGTTGAAATTGTGTCTTATTACTTTTCATGGATGCTCTGTCTTTTAATTAAAGACAAATCCAAGGCAAACCACAGTAATAAAACAGATGACAGACTAAGTCCCTAGCACCTAATCTTCATGCAGCAGGCCACACAAGCGCATGGTTGTTCACCTCATCTCCTCCTGGCACTGCCTGCCCTGAAAGCCTCAATTTATGCAAATGTAACTCTTAAAACATGTGAATATTTCTCTTTTCTGCTGGCTTTTATACTATCTTTGAGAAGACCCTAGGAAAAGACTCAGGAGAAGTCTGCCATTTTCTGGGCAATGAATTTAACCCAATTCCCAGATACCACCCTTTGATGTAAGAGATAGTGGAAGGCTGGGGACCAAGCCTGGATGCTTCTGCCAGACCAGTTTGTTTGCCACTATGGAGCAGTCCCCTCCTATCACTTTGGGAGCTTTGGGAAAGAGAGCAGGAAGAGCTGGTCCAGATTAACCAGTTTGTCAAGCCAGATGCAATTGTGTGGTTTGACACCTCCTTACTAAGTAAATAAGTATTATACCTGTCTTAGGCTATATTTAAGAGCTAAATAATCATAGGAACATTATAGATGGAGGTGTTTCATGAAATGCTGGTGCTTAATTGATGTGTATTTTTGAATTTATGGTAAATTATCAGTACCAAAATATTTATCCCAATCTTTATCCTGCCTTTGTGTTGCCTTATCACAATCAATCCAAATAAAATTGTCCCCATTTTTTACAGCTCTCTGGCTGAAAGAAAAAGTTCAAGCCACACTACATATCTGGAAGTCAGGATATATTCCTTCATTTTATCTATATCACTATGTGTTAATACCTTGCTGATTTGTGTAATTCTTCTTTTGGTCTTTAATGACATCCCAGATTCTCATCACTGTCACTCCTTTATAGGCAAGGAAGTGGCATAGGTGTACCATTCACAGAAAGATTTTTGCAATATTATAAATAGAAGATTGTTTTTTCATGGAGCAACACCTCTTAATTACAGCAAAACTCATGGGCTTAAAGCATTGAAGTCACAGACGAAGTGATATGTAATATTTTTCTTGTGCAAGCTAGATAAGAAATTAGCTACTTTTTGTCCTTAAATTAATAATTCAAGAAAACTGCTATTTGCAAGCCTTGGGAAAAAGTACTGCTTGGGAAGAACATGGGAAATGTACTTATTGCCTCTTGTGACAAAACTGATAGTGCTCAAGAAGATATGAGTATGTGCCTAAATCCCTGTATTCAGGTAAAATTTGCATCTGGGTGGCTGCAACGTGGAGCACCCTAATGCAAAAATAGACCCTGCTGTCCCAGGCCACAGAGTACATAGACAAAGAAGAAAGTTTTGTCTTGGTAACGTTTGGTGAACCATTTTGTTTTGCAGATGGTTGATTGACAGGGCATTTAGGATTACTTAGGATTTTGAAACCTTAACAATAGCTCCCTAGAGATGGTTTAATGGACAGAACTGGAACATGGCATCATACAGATGCCACTTTCTTCTGTTTGGGATATTTTTAGAGAGGAATAAATCTATTCTCTTCTCTACAATGTGTAGAATATCACTTGCATGTGGCTTTTCCTTAAGATTATTAAAGGTGCCTTTACCTGTACATAGAAAGGAAAAGCATTCTTACATTCTTTGCAAAAATAGTATTGAGAACCAATGAAAGCAGCTAATTTCTCCATAACTGAATTGTTATCTTAACTCTGCACCCAACAAGGGTGTCAAATCCATTAGTACACTTGGTTGTCTGAGGTACAGAGGATCCTTAGTAAGAAACTCAAAAAATATCAAGCAAGTGCACACTTACTTGGAGAGGAATACACAAAAAGAATGTGAAATAGTTTTTCAAGTGTTTTTTAAGAACAAATCAGAATAATATGGAGGTATAATTCTAGAAAACTATTATTTTGATCTCATTACATGGACATGGTAGTCAAACTAGGTTTATCTGTGCTGATCCTGCTAACAAGACTGAAGACACAAAAAGAACTTTGTCATTTTTAGTCAGGCAGCTGCTGCAAAGCAGCACATAGTGAGCTTTACAGGTCTGTGAAGGATGGAGGCTAAGAGTTCTCCCTGCTGCGTTTCTTGATACCTAAAATCTCTTCCACAGTAAGTTCAGTTTGTGGATCAAGTGCAAGAAAACCCAGAAACAAAGGAAATTTTAAAAAATGGAACATTTTTTTGAGCATACTAGTGAGTTAAACGGAAGAGGGTTGCAAGTGACCTTTGGAGTGATATCTTCCTAAATTTTAATAAAATCCTTGTTTAATCCTGCAAGTTTAGGCTGAGAAATGCTGTGAACAGAATTTTGTTTGGGTGAACTGATGTTTCCAGAGGTTTTGCTAATGGGTTTTACAGGTTTCATTTAATTATTCTCTGTCTGGGAAAACTGCCATGAATTTGTGACTGATTGGAAATCCAGATGCAAAGTTGAGCCATTTTTTGCAGCTGGGCTCCAGTGACCATAGTGAACAGTTAAGGGAAAGTACAAAGCGTTCCTGAGGGAACATTTGGGGAGGGAGAAGTGTAGACAGACTCCATTTTGGCAAGAAAAAATGTCACTAGGAATTAAAAAATCTTTATTACAATGAAATGTAGGATTGTTTGTGGAAGGCATTTGCCATGGTCTTTTTTATAAAGAAAAACAAGAAGTTTTGTTTTTCTCAGGAAGGGAAATGAATGTGCCAACCTTTACTATGCTATTAGTTGCCTTGCTTGCTTTCAAAGTGCTATAGGACATCCAGATAGAGGTGTCCTTTTAGACATCCTGCAGGAAAGACTACTCTTCATCTGGTGAACAGGGCAGCATGGCACTGAAGCAAAGAAAGGGCAAGGTTAAAATGAATTTTGATGAATGCATATGGATGAATTTTTCATTTTAAAAATGAGTTTTTAGGTTAATTTAGATGGATGCTTGCCACTTAGTATCTTTTTCTTCTAGAGGTTATTATTCAGTAACCAATTTTTTTGACCTTTACAGCAAACTGTGCCACACCACACACTGAGCCTTTCAAGGAATTGGCAGAGATAGGTCCTAGGAGCTTCAACTCTGTTCATATGTATTAGTTTAAAGATTAAGGGCTGCTTTAATCTCATATGAGAAACAGAAACATGTCCTTGAAATGTAAGAATTTTTGTTAACATCTACAGAGTCCAAGAAACTATTGTAACATTTCAAGTCCTTCAGGGGTTTGCAATGTTTTCAATTATCTCAATTTTGTATCTGTTGTGCTAAAATATTTAAAATGTCCTTTGAGCTTCAGCAGCAGAGGTTCACCTCATGTAGGCTGGGTGAGGGATAACTGCTCCTGAAGGGAGCAACAACAGGAGCAGAAGCAGAAATCCCTCCTCACCATTCCTCCTCACTCTCTGCTCTTTCTGTTCCTTCAGTTTTCCTCTCTTCACCTTGCAATAATTTGGATCCTGAGCCATGGTCTGACATTGTGCCTCTCTATTGTCATTCCTGTGGTGCTGCCAACAGATGAGTGTGGACCGGAGTAATTGGAGGAGTAGAGGTTCACATCCTTATGGAGAAGACAGGTTTGGTGGTTGATGGATAGGGATGTTGTGTGTAATGATGAAAGGAGGCATAAGTGTCTGTGGAAGGGGGATAGAGAAAGTGACTGCAGAGCTTGGGAAATCCTGGGAAAGCAGGAGACAGTCTTCTTTGTGCCACAAATTCCATTATACTTCTACAAAATAATGCGACTCCTTCCCATTTAACCACATCTTTCTTCAGCTTCCCTCTTATTGACCTCTCCCCATGCCCACCCCGTGTAAATTCTTCTCTGTCATGATTGCACAACTTAACTTGGCATTCTGGGGGTGCTGGCAGCAATGCTGTGGCCTGACTCTTACTGTGTGGCTGAGGACCCTCAAGAAGGCTTGGGCAGTGTTCCATCAGGCCTAGTGGGACAGCAAAAGGATAACCATCTCTCTGAGCACTCCTCTGATTCATGGAGTTTGTGGAGCTGCTACAGGTATGTGTGGCACCTGTGTGTGAT
Source organism: Calypte anna (assembly GCF_003957555.1). Classification (NCBI taxonomy): domain Eukaryota; kingdom Metazoa; phylum Chordata; class Aves; order Apodiformes; family Trochilidae; genus Calypte; species Calypte anna. The sequence continues at coordinate 122,979,317 of NC_044245.1, forward strand.
AATTTGGAGCCATGTTCAGTTCTGGGCCCCTCACTTCAAGAAGGGCAGAGAACTTCTTGAGAGAGTCCAATGCAGAGCCACAAAGATGATTAAGGGAGTGGAACACCTCCCTTGTGAGGGAAGGCTGAGGGAGCTGGGGCTCTTCAGCTTGGAGAAGAATGAAGGGTGACCTCATTAATGTTTACAAATATGTAAAGAGTGAGTGTCAGTAGGATGGACTCAGGCTCTTCTCAGTGATGACCAATGACAGGACAAGGAGTAAGGGATGCAAGTTGGAACATAGGAGGTTTTGTGTAAACGTAAGCAAAAGCTTTTTCACTATGAGGGTGACAAAACACTGGAACAGGCTGCCCAGTGAACTTGTGGAGTCTCCTTCTCTGGAGACATTCAAAACGCACCTAGACATGTTACTGTGTGATCTACACTAGGTGGTCCTGCTCTGGCAGGGGGCTGGACTCAATGATTTCTTGAGGTATTTTCCAGACCCTAACACTCTGTGATTTCTATTATTGAGTTGTCAGTTGTAAGGCAAAACATGAAATTTGTGGAGATAAAGTAATGAACTTTCTGACCTCTTTATCAAGCTATCAGGCAAGTAAATAGACTCAGTTTATGGTAGAAACATTGAAGAAGTTCATTTACCTATATTTTTGCCTGTCACAGGAAGCATGTAATAAAAGCAGCTCCAGTCTTCTTTTAGGTGGATTACAGACATCAATCTCCAATTACCAACTGGGAAAACTTTCTCTCCCATAAGGTAACAAAGAAGGTACAACTTAGAAGTTAACAGTGCTTCTGTAAAATAGTTCCACCTATGTTATGTTCCTCCTGCTCCTGCCTTTCCCTATTGGCAGATGAATCTTCAGAGATTTGCACCAAAACCAGATTTATTCACCAGTTACCTCAGCATGATTCAAAGGGTGTATGGATACAACTCTGAAAGGCTGACACCAAGGAGGAAGTCACTACTATAACACAACAATGATTATGACAATTATATGCCAGGAGTATGACCCCAAGTTCATCATTGTTACAGCAGGTAAGAAACCTAACAATAGTAGATTCCCATAGTAATAGGGCTTATTTTACAGTAACAGTTTTGTTACTACAACAGAGAAAATACTCTATGGATTGATACCCACTACAATGTCATAGACATTAACCTTTGTAACTGATTTTAGTCATCTGTGACCTGATTATGAAAATGTTAGACTTTTGCAACTCACTTGGAAATAGTAGGCTGGCCATGAGAACGCTGTCATAAGTTGGTGATTATATTTTATCCTATCTCTTGTGACCCTTGACCTATTTAAAGCAAATATCAGATGACCTTTTCTGTTTTGTTTCATCAGCAAAGATGGCTGGAGATTTGAACAAGCCTCTAATAAGCAGCTTCATGCCCTTGTGATTCAGGAGGGTGGATCTAAATGATACTCATGGTGGAAATGTATTTAATCTAGCTACAGGTGCAGAAATTGCCTCACTGTGACCTCAGCACAGTCACCCAGGCTCCCTCTATGGGCAAGGGACAAGAATCCCACTGACCCTAAAGACTCACTTACAAATGAGCTAAGTTGTCCCCTAACAATTTCTGATTTTCTCTGTTTATTATCAACAACAAATGACTACATTGTACCTAGACAACTTACACTAAGACTAAAAAGGTTAGGGCAAAATAATTCCACTAGGTGAAGAACAAAAGCAAATGGAGATCTAACATTATGCTATCTACGGAGTACCCAGTGGTGCTACTAAAACAAGAGTGCAAAATGCCTCACTGAAGAAAAGTGGTCTGTAACTGAGCAAATCAAATGAAAGTGGAATCAAGGAGAAGCCAAGAATCTGAAGGAGACATAGCACAGTCTTGGACAACCCTTTGACAAGAGGCACAGACCTCAAAAGAACGCAACTAAATCTTGTGGCTCTTTAGTAACCAGGTTTTGATGACATTTGAGTGAAGTTGGTGAATGGCTGTGAGGCCTAACATTTTTTTCACATACATGTTTTGGTACTTTTTTTTTTTTTTTTTTTAAATGTATAGCTCTCCCCACCTATCTGATAAAGGGATGGCCTGGCTTTCATTTTTGCTTTTCTTGAGAGAGATGGCATGCTTCATGTATTCACCGTGGTCTTCAGGAGCTAGGAGGTGATCAATTCCTGCTGCATTTTCCTGGCATGTCCATGCAGGTGTTGTCCCCATGCCAGGACACTTGTCAAGCTTCTTACCTCTCTCTTGCTGCAAGTCAGGAGCATTTCCTCCTTGGTCATGTCCTCATTCCGAGGAGGATTGTGTCTCTCCACGTTTCATATCACCACACCCAGTGGGCTTTCACTGAAGACTTCTCAAGGGGATTATCAATAGAGCACAATACTCCTACAGCACTGGAATGGCCTGATGGAGAATAGGGGGAAATCATTAAGATTACATCATGGCTCCAAGCTATCTGAAACTTGCAAATCTGGAAAGCAAATGTTGAACTCAGGAAAACCTTCATGTCACCCATTGTTAAGTGAAAGCCTGGGAGAAAAATGAACAAATACAATGCATGTTTTTCTTAATATTGTTGATCTACTCAGAATAAATGTTCTAAAAATGATCTTGTGGAAGAATAGAGAATATAATAGATACTTCTTTGTTGGGGTACATCGTTAGCAGTAGGAACTATTCATTTCCTGATAATTTCTTCTTACCAGAACATATTAAATCTTCCCTAGCATGTTTGCCTTGCTGCCATCTGATCTGTTAATTGAGGACAAGTGATTTAAATTTTGTGTTTTCAGGGCATGAGAAGGCTTACATCAATGAATCACTGAGAAGGAAATGTCCCAGTTTGTTTACAGAACTGTGAGATGAATGGGATACTTTTCTGGCCTTTGACAACACCTTACTGAGGGCATTACTAGTTTTGGACATAAACAAGGGAGATGAAACTTTGTTCAGAGGGAAATGATATAATATACCACAATGGTCAGAATATACAATTTTATAATTCTTTATAATTAATCAAAATATGGAACTGTTAATTTCCCAGGTAATGGCAGACATTGATTTTTAGGTTGGTTCTTTATCTTGCATGATACCAAAAGTGTTAATTTTTATTCTATATTTGACATTGAGATATTTATTTTGCTTGTACAGATGAAGCTAGTAGAAGATTTTAGTAGGAATTGAAGACCTTTGCTCAGCTAGGAATTTTTTCAGATGTTTTTGCAAATCCTTTCAGCTAGAAGAACCTAGCTACATGCTTCCTGATGGGCTGTGCATATTGGGCTGTGTCTTCTGCAGCTTTCCTACTGACCATTGCTTTTTCTCTTCAGTGGATCAGTTCTTCAAGTGTATCACACTCAGCTCTCCCATCACTACCAAGATAACAAGTCCCACAGGCAGCTGTCTGTAGTGGAACAAAGCAATCAGACGCCTCTGGTTACCGAGAAGTGGGTGTGAGCCGGTATCAAATCCACCTGTGCCCAATTAGGGCAGGCCCCCTATTGAGCATGTGCAAGACCAGGGGGCCAATAAAAGGTGAGGCTCACACCCCCCGACTGACTCACTCCTGAGCTAGTCAAGAGAGTGTGCTGGTAGCTCATTGAGTGGCAGACCAATCTTGCTAGTTCCACTTTGTGGGCAATAGACTTAGAGCATGGCTCACGAGTCTATATCACGACACCAAATTAGACCTTGAGGCAACGATCCCTGAAGAAAGATTCGTCTTGCTACACGTCCTGCTACAGCTGTCCTTTGAGTTTATCTCAGCTAATCACTGCTTTCCCTATTCTCTGCCACATGTCCTGATTTGCTCCTTACCCTCCATCCCCAGGTTTCCTCCTTCTTTCATGCCCTTTCAGAGAATGTTACCATTGGTTCTATTGTGAGGCTGGAGGATAAGCAGCTGAAATGAGCTCCACCAGGCTCTCCTCTGTCCCTCTAGACTGCTTACTACTTTGTCTCATCTCTGGGACATTTTTACTTGGTCTGAAATTTTCTCTCTTGCAGTTCATAGCATCCCACAGAGGAGATGTGCTCTGTCTGGACCTCATGACTACTCAAGGCTCATTGTAGGACTTTTCAGTATCTCTGTTCCTTGCCTATCTCTTTTTGGCTTTTCCTTTGTTTCCTTCTTAGAAGATCCTGAAGCGTAATCTCTGTCCCCTAGGCCTGCTCCTGATCTGTTTCTATCCAAGCTGCTACCTTAAAACCCTGATTTATGTTTTCTAGCCTGGTTAATAATTTTCTCTAGTTAACAAGAATTCAACTAGTCCAACATCCTATCTGCAGATATTGTCTTACAGTAACATTTTACCTCCTTCCTGGAATCACTCAGTGTCCATGAAATGCAGCTGTATTGTGTTGCACTGATAACCTGCTGATTTGTTGATAGGGTAAGCTTTTTGCAATTAATAGTTCAACAAATTTCATAAAAAAAGAGTCTGTGAGTTAAAAGATTTTTCATTATTGTGAAAAAAAAATTCTCTTTAAGGACTGCATCTACTTTCAGGTAAAATTTCTTCATCATCCTTTTTCAAGAGTTTTTCTAAGGCCTACCATTCATCAAGTGTAACAGAGATGTCTCCAACAGTGATTTTCTCTTGTTCCACATTTCAGGATGGGGCTATAGTTCTGAAATGTTTCTGCCAAATAACTTCTCGTTATAAATATTTTCTCTTCCAGCTATGAAATTGCATGATCCTGGTTATTCTGAATGAGATAGGAAGTTAGAGGTATAAACTCCTTCTTCTTAGGGATTTTCAAGAGCAGATCATGGAAGGTCTCACAGGAAGGGTTGGACTCAGTGCTCATTACCATTCCTACTTGTTTAAAACATCACGGTGCAAGATGAGAGCAAAAGTGGTTCCTGGGAGTCTCAAAGAACTCAGAGTAGGCCATTACCAGAATAACTGGTGACACCACTGTCACTCTGACTCGAGATTACCTGATGCATAAAATGTGCATCATCAGGCATTCATTCTCTTCTTTCCTCTAGACAGAAGAATGCTATGAGGACACTCCAAAGAACTCCAGGGGATGTAAGCATCTGTGGTGGAAGTCCCTGTGGGTAAATTGAACCTTATTTGCATTCCAGCATTACTGTTTTGATACCCTTTTATCCCTACCTGAAGCTATGCTGCACCATTGCTCTTGAATTCAAATGTACTAATCTTGCTGTGCATCAGTGTTACTCAGAGCTTCCTCCTGCCTGAAAAACCTTCCCAGCCACCCTCAGAGTGCTTGCTGTAACTTTGAAGTTACAGTAAGCCAGAGGAACCTGCTAGTAATGAAATCTGACTCTTTGTTCCCTTCTCCTTTACATCAGGTGTTACAGCTGCTGCTGAGGCCAAAGAAGTGGTCTGTTCAAATCCAAGTGAGTTCTTGTTTCTGAGGTCAACTGGTCATAGGGAAAGACATCTAAGGGACTCTAAGAGCCTGTATTTTATTTAACTCCTTGTATATTTCTTTCCTATATATATAGAAAAATGACTTATTAAAATTCAAAAGAATACCTGACCATCTTCTTTCCCAACTTCCTGCCTTTCCAGACAGATTGTAATTTGTTTAAAATTTACAATCAAAACAGGCAGCTTTAGCTACAACAATAAATAGGAAAGGTTTCCTGTCCCTACTGGTATCTGTCCAAAACTTTCTGTTATTTCACAAGAACAGCTCTACTGAAAGGTGAGAGTGTTTCCACACCATTTGTGCTGTACAGTTATGAGGAAGTGTGGTTTGCAGGGAAAGATTTATTACATCTTTATTAAAACTAGGTGATCCAGGTGGAAAAATCAGGCAATATTTCAGGCTCAGAAACACTTCTTCAGTTAAGCCAAAATCACTGCATACCACCTGTAGAGATATATGGGATTTTTAGCTTGTTTCTTTCACTCCTATTACTGATAGACAAGGTCTGAAACCTGGGATAAAAAAAATAAATTAAAAAAAGCCCTGCTGTTGATCATTCAAGCTGTCAGCTTTGATCAGTCATCTTGAGGGAAGGTCTGTGAGTCTGTCTGCGTAAAAAACCTCAACATTTCAGATTGTTCCTCATTCAGGGATCTCAGGCTGACCCAAAAATGTTGAGACAAACACATTTCCAGAGCTGACCACTGGGATGTATGTGACACACTCAAGTCTCCAAAGACACTTTTTTGAGGGAATCCATGTCTGCCACTGGTAGCCCTTTGCTTATTAACTGTCAGCAGTTGCTGTAAAGTTGCATTGATTTTTCTCAGTACTGTAATGTCCTAGTGACATTAGGCAAGAATAGCCTGTACAAGTCTATTACCACATACTCAACAAGTATTTCCAGACAAGAAAAATGAGCAACCCTTCGAGTACTGGGAGAAAGGGTGTCCTAGTTCGTTGGAAATCTTTTGTATTTCTTCTTTGACCTAGCAGAGACCTAAAACTTCCCAGTGGTTTCTTCAATGTTTTGCAACAGTGAAGCAGAGCCTGGCAGAAACCCAAGTGCAGAAGCAGTACAGGCAGCTCTCTGCATTCACTTGATAAAAGCATTTGCAAAGAAGGTAACAAAATAAATGAGCCAGCACAAGCTGTATTCACTCCCAGTAAATAAAACACCAAGGCTCTGGGCCTGGGAGGGAAAGTGAGCTTGGTGCAGGGTGAGGGTATGATGAGGCACATCTGGAGTTTCAAGCAGAGAAGAAAAAGAGCAGCAAAGGTCAGAGTGCTATTGTCATACTGCTGGCTTCTCCTTGCAGCACGTGATGCAGAATGGCACCAGGAAAGTGCTGGAGCTCTGATGTCAAACTTCTTCTTCTTCCCCATGTGGAGCTGGCAAGTGGTGTCTCTGTTGTCCTTGAATAAAATCCCTACCGTCCTTTTCTTTGGTCATATAAAGACATCCCTGTCACCAGTCCACAGTGGGCCCAGTCTTGTCAAGCTAACAGACTGGTACTTATACACAGATGTATCTTAAACTGAAGGATTTTTTTAAAAAGGGGTTGGGAGGGGGATATCCTGTACTCCATTCTTTTTCTCTACAGCACCTCTGGCCCCCTCCTTCCACTTCCACACCCTGAGCTCAAGTTTGTTTGAACTATTTTAAAAAATGTACAGCTTGTTCTCTCAGACATAGGAAATTACATTTGATGGTCTATTGTATAAGAATTTCCATATTTAGAGAAAAATCAACAGATACAATCTCTGATTTCCTTTTCCCTATACTCTTCATATTTGCCTCTTCTTGCATTGCTTGCTCTGGCTGCTGCCATGTTGTAGCAGAAGCAGATGTCATTGATTAGAAGATAGACTTTGAACGAATGAGAGCTATGTTCAGATAGATTTAGAACTAATGAGAGCTATGTTCAAAGCTCATCCAGCTACCATGGACTCACTCTGTGCTGGGTTCTCCGCCCCAGCTCACATCTGGTGATTTTGATGTTTTGTAGTGCATTTAACTCAGAAAAACAGAGATCAGTGATATCAGAACGGATCAGTTATGTAGGTGAACTCTAAAAGGGATTTCTAAACACACAATCTGGGTTTCATGCGATATAATCAGTATATGCTATCTCAGTGAAAGCAAACTCAGCAACAATACTGATTAAGGAAAGAACTCACTAGCAGGAGCTCAATAACTCTTTAGCAGCAAAACCAATTTCTAGAAGGGCTGGAGAGGAACACTACCAAGTAGAACAGAACCAGGTAGTTTTCAAATTAATTCAGTGAAAATTAAGCTTTCTGATTTAAGAAGAAATCCCTCATTATGTTTAAAAGTATGACCCTGGCTAATTTTAAAGCAGTAAAATAACTTCTAAATTCAATGAATAAAATATTTGTTCAAAATATTTAAAGGATATTTACACAGAATTTATTGAAAATATTTAAACAAACAATGAAAAAGCAGAAATCTATCAAATTAAATTAAGACAACAACTACAACTTATCATTTATTTATTGCCCTCGAGACAACCTTAATTCTCTGTAAATTTAGACAAGAAGAGTCATTCTCATACTCATTTTCCAAACTGTGACATAGACTCCCTCTGAAACAAAGTACTTGAAAAGATCCAGCTTCAAATCCAATGACAGCACAGATTTTGACCTTGCCTTTCCCAACACAGTTACACATTTCTGTGTCTATTACACACATAAATTTATTCTTTGTGTGGGGTTTGTGAGAAAATAAATCTCACATGACAGATGGTGGTTGATCACCTCTTAAAGTGTAAATTGAAAGCTCCTGAACTTTGGTACCCCAAGTGATCCAGGTGCCCAGCTCTGACTGGCAGGAATGCCAGTGTGTTTAAAACTTGTCTTTCATGAAGTGTTTGAGAAATCTGAGGGCTTGGGTCCACAGCAAACCAAATTAAAACATACTCGCAGAGGGTGCCAATTTTTTCTTGTGAGCTCTGTATTTTTGTATTGGGTCTTTTTATTGCAAAGTGAACCAGGTCATTATAAATGCTTTCTATTTCACTGTCTCACTAATTTAAATATTTATGACAATGCTCATTGTTTAGATAACACATTTAAAGCTTGCAAACCAATCAATTTGTGTATAGTTTATCGATTTTTAATATGTAGGTTCAGCTAACTTAACCGTATTTTCCATTGTCAGCCTTCTGGCTCATTTTCACTGGTGTACAAAGAATATTTTGCAGTGTGAAATACCCATGTAACTACAATGTTTGTATTCACATGGAGAAAATTATAAGCACATGAAAATAAAGCACATTCCTCATGATCTTTACACTGCCTGAAGATTAAGAATACAATAGATTAAAGGAATCCAGGAATAAGTTGGTCTCTGGGGAGCGTTCACCGTATTTGTGTAAGTCTACAATGTTTTAATACATGAATCACAAATAAAGCCCTAATAGAAATGTTTGAAATATTTTCTAAGCACTCTCATTATATGGCCTCAACCACTTTGGTTTTTGTATTCCAACAGCTGATCAGAAGTTTGTGTTGTGCAATTTTTTTTTATTAAAAAAAAAATAAATCAGGGTCCCACCTGTGCACAGTGGGGTGGTTCAAGTTACTTAGTTTCACACAAACAAGGAGGGCAACCCCAGAAGGCAACCTTTTCCAAATAAATGGATTTTAAAAACAAATAGTCCTTTCTTGCAGTAGTTATTCAGCCTGACTTCTTGTAGACAATCTCAATGCTCTGATGCCTGGGGCTAGATTCAATAAAATCAGTGTAATTTCCATCAAGAAAGCACAACCACCTTATCACAAGAAGCAAAAGCTGTCATCATAAGATGAATCATTTTGAAATAAAAGTTTAATTATTTTCTTAGATCTTGTTAAAATACAGTGGCCAAAAGGTACATATTAAAAACTCATCTAGCAGATGCCAACTGAAAAGTAATAAAAGCAGCACTAATGCAAAATCACAGGTGACACATTTCAGAAAGAGTTCCTAATTTTTAATCTTTTTTCTGCAGTACCAGTTTGAACATAGTCTTTATTTTTTTATGTTCTTTTGAATTTAATATTTCAGAAATTAGTAGCTGAAAATAGATGTCTGTTTCTTTTTTATGAACCACAAAACTTTATCTGCATATATATGTCTATTCTTACTCAGTTTCAATAGCAGCTTATGTTCAAGATGCTTTTGGCAAACACTACCAGTCTTCCAGTTATCAGTAAGAAGCCAAAATCCCAGGGCTGAGTTCAAATCTGTGCCCAGCAGGATTTGACTCTCCAGTGTGCACTGCATTATCTGCTGCTTTCTGGAAAGCTACATTATTTGGAATGACAGAAATAAACCCTGGAGAGTATTTGTTATGAACAACTGAAAGCTGTAAATTAATTATCATGATACTGTGAAAAATGAAATATATCTGAGGTCATTGAGAATATAGAAAATATTTTTCATAAAAGAAAATACCCAGTTTATTCATGTCTACCTGGCCCTGTGCATGTGTTATGAGCATAAGTGTTCTACCTTGTTTTTTATAACCTTTTGAATGATTTTTAGTCATTCTAACCCAGAACCCATACAATGCCAAATGACCTAAGGTCCAAATTTCATTATTCTCTGGGAAAGTTCAGAGAAGAATTAGTTCACACGACTGACTCCCAGTCACAGTACTCACAGCAATCCTCTTGGACATAGTATTGGTGCCTTCAACCTTACCCAAAAAGATTCTTTGATTATTAGACTTCACAGCCTGTTAACATCAGTGGGCATAAATGAATTATGGCTCTCTGTGCCCATCAGTGCCCTTTGGATCAGAATCTGCCCATTGAGCACCCATGCATAAATTCAGCTTTTGGTCAGCATTTCTTTGATGGTTTCTGCATCCATCTCCATTTTGTGGCATAGACATCCCTGAGTTAACTAATACAAAGAAAGCTTGCAAAACAATCTTCATGAAATGAAGAGTCCTAAAATCAGATGTTGTTGGCAATAAAAACCTCATTAAGCTCTAGTCCCATGCATGCTGCCAACCTCAAACAACCTCTTAAGAATGTGTTTTTATTGTGTGGCATATTTAATTGAACTCTTCAAAGCAATCTAGGATTCACAACCAGATGATTAAAACCCCAATCTCCTTTAGAGCTAGATCCTCAAATGCTGTGGCCAGGAGGAAACTTCAAAGCAGAAGTGCTGGCAACTTCACCTCCTGTGTAGACTCAAGGAGTGGCAGAACTGCAGCTCCACAATGGGACGTGGGTGGCCACAGCCTCAGTGTGTTGGGGAGCATGGTGCATGTACGCTGACAAGCCCTTCCCTCCATCTGGCCATGGACTGAGCTGCAGGACCCTCATGCTCTGGACAAATATCCCTTAATGACCAGAAATGCTGCTATGGCTTTGATCAAGCGGGAGACAAGGGGCATAGATGTGCTTCACTTCTTGTAACACTAAGTGTACTCCTACTGTTTTTTTGTTTTTTTTTTTTTTCTTCTTGCTGATAAGGCAAAAAGAGGGGGGAAAAGTATATATTTTTACAGAAGTGATGTCCATGAAAATCCCACCTTCTTGGCAATCTGTGTCTTTGCAATACTTATCCTAACGAGTGAAATATGAGCAAAGCACAGGCCCAAGCCCTCATGTAGGATTCTCTGTGCTTTCAGACACAGTGTTGTCCTGGGCTAGCTGGCACTTTGCGCATTGTGGTTTGTGGGGATAGCATGGACCAGGAGCAATTCCCCAGTTAGCAAACTGGATACGGTCTCCTCCTTTGGAGGAAGAGGGACACTGAAGTCTGTGCATGACAGATTGTATCAGTAGCCTCATGCAACTATTGAGACCTATAAAACAGTGGTACAATGCTTCTGTTCACAAAAATCAGGCCCATGTGTAAAATGACTTGAGATCTGGTTTGGCTTCATTCATTAGAAGGAATTAACAGGTAAGAAAAAAAAAACCAGAAAAAACCCCTCTGATAGTTTTTAGTGAGCAGACAGTACGCATGTCACAAAACCGTTGTTTATCCTTAAATGAGTAGTTCATGGATTGATAACTAGAGCAGTCTTTACTGTGAAAAATTGTGTCCAAAATACTAACAGTCATGAGTGCTTAAAATGCCAGCTAGGCAATTAAGCATCTGACTGATAAGATGGGTAAATACAACAAAAATTGTTTTAAATTACCATAATGTGTACATGTGTACTGCACTGGTTTGATTCATGTTTCGTTAGACCAATGGGAAATCTTTTTTCATGTACTATGCCAGAGGAGTCAGGAGTGTCTAAATGTTCTCAAAGGATGCTTTGGATTTGTGAAGTTATTGGATCCTATGACCCCTGGAGTCTATGAACTCTAACAATGCTTTTCTTCCAGCATTATTTAAGAAGTGCTAAAGGCAGAGCAATATTTCTGATTCAGAATGAGACTTCTGCAAAACAACAATTTTTTTTTTTGCTCTCAAGCAATCTTTTTGAAAGCAAGAGTATAGGCACCTATATTTAATGCTTAAAGAAAGCATTTCATGTGATGAGCCCAAATATCATTACAAGGAACAAATAAATTCAGTAGAATTAGTCACAGATTTTACAAGAGAATTTGAAATCAGGTAGAGGTGCTGAAACAGCTGGTTTCAGATCCAAGCATGCCCATTGTTGTCGTGACCTGCACAGTTTCTTGGTCAGCCTGAGCTTGGCAGTGGGAAACAGGAGTGAATTTGTGGTCCCTCTCTTCTTCTGGCACAAGTGAAGTATCTCCCTACTGCTTTGGGCAGGGATTTCCTTTGTTGCTGGATATGCTGCAGCACTGAATAGGTAATCATGTTGTTTTCTAATAATTACAGTCAGCTTGAATTTCACTGAAGTTTAAGGACAGGACTATTCATGCATTTTTATGAGTTTAAAGAATATAATGAGTCATGATAGACAGAAATTCGTTGAAAGATGACAGCAGGATACCTTTCAAAATTGTTTTCTAAGACTCTTATGCCCTTTTCTTTAAGAAGTAAAAGCAAAATTTCCTGATTTTATTTCTCCTCTCCTTGACCTCAAAAGGGAGAGGGGGAGAGGAGGACAGGATGTTGTCTGCCATGGGCATATTGTGCTTTCTGTTTTGAAAGTATACAAGTTTAAAAAGGGAATGAGTGATCTATGTGCAGGTTTTCTTACCACTTTAGTGAACAGCTAAAAGTGGTCTCTTTCTTTGGTACAGTTTTTTATTTCTTACTAACTGTATTTATCAAACTTGTTCATGAAAGCTTAATTAACAGTAGTATCTGCTGTGTTCAGTGCAGTTGAGAAACCTGTATTCTCCAGTAATTTTGCATTACCAGGAAGTTTACTAAAATATCAGGAAGACCTGAAATAGTTCTTGTAAGTGAGCTTTCCTGGGTGGAGGGCAGGACAAAATGTTAACAATGAGCCTGACATCAGAACCTCTGTTTTGCAGATGGATAAAGTAAGGCATAGAAAGGCTGACTAATAATTTGATCTTTCAAGCTACTGTCCATCTCTAGCTCATAAAAAAATAGCTAGGTTCAGGTATGATACAGACTTATGAAGTCACTTGTATGGAGAAGATGAAGAATGGTTGTTTTCCTCCCTTCACCTTCTGCAGAATTCAAGAACTTCAGGAAGCTAACAGGCAAGCATTGAAAAAGAGGCAAATGGCCATGATTTACATGCAGTCACTAAAATTTGCTTCATGGTAGAAGCTGAGATCCCCAAATGGTGGGGATTTAAATTTAAAAAAATTAAAAAACTAGCTAGATTAATCTGAGGAGGGAAGCATCCTGCTTCTTCAATGTGCATGCAAGCTCCTGCTCCAGCAGTGCCTTATCCATGAATAGCTGAGGGTTGGAAGGATGAAAGAGGACTCCTTGGTACATGCCCTGCTTACCCTTATGTGCATTCCTCTGCACCCATAGATGGCTACTGTAGGTCCTAAATATATTTTCCATCTGATACAGTACAACAGTGCTCATATTCTTATCTCTGGGTAAGAAATGCTCAGGCACAGTTTAATTTTAATACATCTGTTATCTCAAAAGCCCTGTCAAGCAATTTTTAAATGATTTGAATAATTTCTTTTCACAGTTCTAGTAAATGATGCCAGGGAGCATTTGCTGCTCAGCATTTGTGAAAGTGCTGATCTATAATCAGATACTAATCTGTTCCTTTGATGCCTGAAAAAAAAAAAAAGTAAAAAAAAAAAAGTTGCAATAAATTCAAAGCTGTCTCATGAGAGCTGTGAAGATCAAATGCTTTTTGTTTCCCCTTTTTGCCCACAATAGCCTGCTTCACAAACTAGCTGCAGTAGGCAGTGGCACAGCAAGTGAATTCCAAATCACTCTCGGCTTTGTTTGACCTAGCAGTCAATATAAGACAGAGACACAACTGCATTATAACTTCCTTCCCACAACATAGCATTGTTTGGAAGCTGCCCAAAGAATATTACACCACTACATTCTTAGCCCAGAAAATTGGTTCCCTCCTTTGTTTTTTAGATAACTTCCCATTTTGTACCCAGTCCCTTAAATTCTGTAGGTCTGTTCTCTTTCTAGTACCACCAGACTCAGTAAAACCTCAGATGAACAGACAAGCTTGATGTCAGAGAATAAAAAATGTTCTCAATAGGAAATTTTTAACATTTTTACAGACTGATAATGAAAGAACAGCCACAGCTTTCAATGTTACATTTGCTTATTAATGTTTTCTTCCTCCTTCCTTTCCCTGCATCCATTTTTGTCCTCAAAACCAATGCATTTAGTTGTGTTACCTTCTAAGTAGTAGGACCAATATGAGTATGCAGTTACTGAAAATGCAACCTACCATAATAGCGACAGGTTATATGTTTTAATTACCAGTACATCAATGAAAGCCATTGCTCACAGAGGCAAGAGCATTTAAAAGCTTTTCCATACTCTTAAAAAAGGAAAAGTCCAGGACATTTATTGCATATTCACGAGCAGTCATGAGTTAAAATGCTTCATTGTTTCAGAGCTTAAGACAGTAAGATATGATATTGAATAAGGAAGATAATTTGGCATAATTAATTAAAAATTAATTGTGTAATTGATCCTATCTACTGTATAGGTTTGCTATTACAATCCTCACACAAACCTCTCCTTATCTAAGGCCAAAGTGTCTTTGTATTTGATCCAAAGCCCATTGAGGACAGCAGGATTCTTCCCACTGACTTCAACAGGCTTCCAACCAGGGGATTTGCTGTCATCTATTTATAGGTAATTTTTGTTGTATTTTTACAATACAAGAACAGCTGGTGATTAATCACACAGGGGTACAATGGGGAACATTTACCTAGGGAACGGGCACAGCTCAGGGCAGGAAGGTTCTGCTTGGTGCTGACAGCAGCTTCCCTGGGGCAAGGTGCCAGGACCTCTGGCAGGTCCAAATCCCTGCAAAAGAAGGGAGGAGCAGGATCCTGTCCTGCAAGGACAAGCTGTCAAATTGTTCAGGAAATGGCTTTTGGTCCTGGCCCCACTTAGCAGGGGTTTCTATGAGGATGTTCAGCTTTAACATTCGGCCTGGAGAGCAGTCCTGAGAGAACAGGCTGTGGGCTCTCTGTCTGCCTTAGCTTTCCAGAGCTGTTTCTTGCACCCCACCCTGTGCAAAAATATGTCCTGGAAAAGGAAAGTGGGTTCATTAATATCTCAATGTCCTTGCTTCAGGTTTTCTTGCTTTTTCCCAGTCAGAATGCTGGAGCTACTGGCAGTGCTCTGAGTCCACTCCAGGCATAGGGACTTGCAATACCTTGTAAAATAGGTCCTGGCTGCCTGCAGTCTTTGAAACATTGGGCTGGGCTCAGGGTGCACAGGATGGTGCTGGTCTCAGAGGTTCTCCAGCAGACATGGGTGAGGACCTGATCAGGAACCATGGCAGGACTGGGTAGCAATACAGGGTGAGGTACCTCTGTGTGAACTGCTCCCAGGCAGCTTGCAGAGAGGTACAGAGGCTTAGAGGGTCTCCCCATGCTCTGAAATGTAAAACTGGTCCATAATGATCTAGGAGTGGTTAGGATGGGGGATGAGAAGTACCTTTTCTAAAGTTGAATACCATTTGAGCTTAAGTAAAAAACTGTAGTTATCTGAGTTATTTTAGAGACACAATATCTTTGGTGACCTCAGTATTTCTTGCTTTGCAACTCAAAAGTGACAGTGTGAGCCTCTATAAGAACACTGCCACATGTATCATATTTGGAGTAATTTTTACTCACTCTTAGCCCTTATGAAAGACCATAAATGTGTACCACAAACAGAGATTAATTTCTGTCCACAAAGATTTGTTAGCACAGGTTTAATCAGAATGGGGATTTAATAACCAAGACCACAGGTATAAATCTTTACTATGTATTTCCTACTTGCATGCTCAGCGGTTTTGTCACCTCATTTTAGAAGGGAGGAGCAGATTTACAGATCTTTTGGGGAAG
This sequence comes from Calypte anna, assembly GCF_003957555.1. NCBI lineage: Eukaryota > Metazoa > Chordata > Aves > Apodiformes > Trochilidae > Calypte > Calypte anna. The sequence goes on from NC_044245.1 coordinate 122,995,143, forward strand.
ATGATTTGGGTGCTGGCATTTACCCAGTGAAGCCAGTGATACTGTCTGCTAGCTCTACACACACTTCATTGCCCCTAAAAAGCCGTAACTTCCTTAGCTGACATTTTTGGGATCATTTGAGCATACAGGAACACAAAGCTTCCTAGGGACTAGAGAAAAAGGGAAGGCGGTGGCCTTCTGGATGTTTGAATGAAGCACAAAGTGATGATTCAAGTCTCTAACTTTAAAAGGAGGTGCCTTGCCTACCACTCACTTGGTTGCCCTAAGGCAACTAAGTAGTTATTTCTCTTTTCCCATGTTGCCTCTGGTTTATTAACCAGAGATTTCAGCTCTGAAGAGGATGCATGAATCTATGAATTTCTGCACAGCAAACCTCAGATGTGTGACAGAATATCTACTAACATGCTTTGAAAGAGGTGACACTTGAGACAAAGAGCCAAATGGATCTTTTGCAAAGCAGTGCTTTGCCCAGGGAAAGTGTCCCCCTCAGGAAAGCATGGGTTTGGGTTCTAACCACTTTCCTCTCGTTGCCTGGTGGTGTCACTGTTTTGGGGAAGTTCACTACTGTTTTCTCTGTCCACGCTCTCATGCCTTGACACAGGCAGATCAAGAAAATGTTTATTCAAGGTCAGTCTAGTAAGACCTGGCTCTAGGGCACACATCTTAACTTCAGACATAAAAGCATTAGAGAAATTGTGCTGAGCCTGTGCCTGCAGCTCTCTCGCTATGGTTGTAGTTTTAATCAGCAGAGCACACTGGGTTCTTAAGCTTGAAGACCTTGCAGCCTCGCATCACTTCTTACAATCTGTGAAAAGTGGTGTTTGTGTTGTGTCCTTCCTTTGGATTCACAGAAAAAGAAAAAAAATTGTCTGCTGGGTTCTGGGAACCTACCCAGGAATAAAAAAAAAAACCAAAACAATTATGGTCACAGAAAGTCTCTATGTAGTAAGTAGAGGTATTGTTTCTACAAGGACTTTTTTAACTTCCAAGGGCTCGATTTGGCAGCTAGTACCATTCTTTTTAGCATTTTGAAACACTGTATATATAACCTGTACATATGACTCAAGGCACAGAATGTAAACTGTAGACTTCGCATTTCTAGCCTGCTAGCTGGAATCCCACCCAGTGTTCTCATCAGCACTTCTCAGGTTTGTGCACAAGCAGAGTGAGCTCAGGGACATTTTCTAGTTCCCATACCACTTGCATTACCACAGGGTTTAGGCACAGGAATTAGGCATTAGGAATAGGACAGGGATGGAGAAAATGTGTATGGGGAAATTTGTTCCACTGTGCACTTTATCCACCCTAAGTCAGGCTGTCGCACAAATGACTAAAAATATCAGTGAGAGTGATGACCCAGAAAGTGTTTTTTAAGCTGAAAAAACCCCCCACTCCAAATTGTCACTGATTCATGAGGAATGTAGCATTAATATCAGGCCTTTTAATTTTTGTTCCTTTAATTATTTGCTAACGCACACATTTCTTCGTGCTTGTCCACCACACATTTCTTTTTTGGAGGTTCTGTGCCCTCCTGCCTTTGACAGCCGTTCAATGGCAAAAGATGTGAAAAAAAGAAATTAAAGCTTTGTATTAACACTGGATTTTAGGCCACTCATGTAATCTCAAAATTTTAAGAAAATATAAACAAAATACTGGTTTTTTTCCCCCATCAACCTTTTTTTCCTTTTCCCCCATCAACCTATTTTTTTTACACATTACAGGTTTTATGTATGCCCCTATTGCAACTTGCGGGGTGCAAAACAGGCACGAGATCACAGGACAGCAGAAAGTATTGCAAGTCGTAGATACTTTCAAAACAGAGACTGAAGAGCCAATGTTTTAGATAGAAGTTACTATTTGAGTATCAGAGCCTTGCAGTGTCTACTTGTCTGCTTACAGGTAGTAACTGTGGGATGCTGAGCTATAAACTTTCTCAGAATACTGAACATTCTCCCATTCCTCAGGACAATGCCAGGTTTTCTGCATTACAACGAGCCATGTCATTCGTGTTGAGAAGCACTAATTCTTAAACAATAAAAGTTTCACTAACCACTCACCAAAACCAATTCAACAGAAATATGCTGTAGTACATTTCATTGACTTCAAAGGCTTTGTAAGTTATATTCGGTTAACTGCATCTTCCCCAAACAGCTTTAGAATAAAAGAGTAAGTATGACCAACAGCGGCCCCTGGCTTAAGATGCATGTGACTTTTAAACATAAACCTTAATCCTGGGCACCAAAGCATTCACATGATTATCTAATACATATTTAAAATACCAAGAAAAGTACATGACTTGGTAAGATCACTGATTTATTATTTTCCTCTTTCATATACAAATGAAAAAACACCGTATATTATACATACAGCTGCACTGCCTGTTCTTCTGGGACACTCTTCTCTGTTGGATAGGAAGTGAATTGTATAGACTGTGGTTTATTTGGTGCCCAAATGGTTTTGGGGTTTCTTTGAGTTTGTTGTTTTTTTTCTTCCTTATTTCATAGAAACATAGAATGGTTGAGGTTGAATGGGACCTTAAAGTGCACCCATCCATGGGCAGGGACACCTCTCACTAGACCAGGTTGCTCAAAGCCCCATCAAACCTGGTCTTGAACTCTTCCAGGGAGGGGACAGCCACAACATTCATGAGCAACTTATTCCAGTGTCTCACCACCCTCACAGTAAAGAATTTCTTCCTTATGTTTAACCTAAATTTCCCCTCTTCCAGCTTAAAAATCATTACCCTTTTCCCTATGGCCACAAGCCCTTGCAATGTGACTACAAGTCCTTGCTAAAAGTCCATCCCCAGCTTTTCTGTAAGCCCCCTTCAGGTGCTGGAAGGATGTTGTTTCACCCAACCTTATCCTTCAAGCACATGTTAACTTGAAGACTGAAAACTATATCAGTGCTTTCCTACAGAATCAGCTATAAAATAATGTAGATACATTGGTATTCAGAGACAGAGTATTTAGTATCAGAGTTTGCATTAGCACTTGAATAAAGTTACGGTATTTTTATGTGCTTTGTAACCTGCAAATGAAGAACTTGTGGGCTGACTTCATGGCTTTTTTAATGTACTGCTTCTAAAGCCAAAATCTATTACTTTTTCTGTAATTTAATCAAATTCTTTCACTTCTTTCCCAAACTTTTGCATTTCAGTGACAGATCCAAATCACACATTGCTCGACCTTCACATGTGCTTTTAATAGATACTGTTTCAAAATGCACCAATATAAACAGTAAACAGAGAAAATTCCCCTAGATTTGTTGTATTTGGCTGCCATATTTGATCTTTAAATAGACACTAGGGATTCAGGAGCCTGGGGAGGACTTGTCTAGAAATAATAAACCAAAAAAAAACCCCCCAATTTTAAAGTTAGCTAATGCAGTCTTTATTTTTATAGATCTTCCAGTTCAGTAAGATCCATGTGTATCTTCAACACTCCTTACATGATTCTCCAGTTAAATATATGGAAAGGGTTTTATTGTCTGACTTTCATGTTTGTGGAGTAAGCCAGTCTTTTGCACACACTTTTAAAATATTTAAAATTTTAAACCATGTGCATTACTTTGTTCCTTTGTTCTAAGAACCACCATTCCTGAAGCAATATAAACATCCAAGAGCCTCAGTTTCATTAAAACAAACAAACAAAAATGAAAAAAAAAACAACTGGGTATCTATTGTAAGAGGAAGCTTGAAAATGTCATCACTGGAAAAATAAGGACCAGAAGACAAAACGAAAGGGCTCAAAACTACTATGTTATTGGACAAAATCAGGTTTTCCATGTGTTTGGGGATGATGACCATAAAAGCACACACATCTTTAGGAAAGACTGAAATGGCAAGGCCCTAGTTAAGCACTTCTGAGGGATGGAATTCCTGTGCAGTGCCATGCAACACATGCTGGATCCTCACTTTGGGAAATGTCCCTTCCTCTGTGGCAGCATCACGCCTGTAGTTAACCTCTTCTGCCTCTGTTCTAGATAAAAGGAGCTAACTGTGCTAAAACATCCGGGTGGAGAACAATATTCCAGTTTCCTCCAACAACATGTCATCCCAGAAGTCTTTTAAAATAGTTTATAAAAATTCCAGCAGGCACAGCAAAACAATAATGTGATAAGAAAATCATCAAAAGCAAAGTAGGAAATAAAGCTTTTTGAAAAAGCTGACTATGAATGAAAACTATGCACTAGTTTTTTTTTAATGTAAAGAAGAAAATATTCTGTAGCTGAATATGATGGAGCTCTGCAGACAATTGTTAAGGTGCCACAAGTGTCAGCTCCATGACTACCAACTGGTGTGTTGTAATTAATCAGCAGCTCTGCAGGGAAGGACTTGGAGATACTGGCGGATGAAGTACTGGACACAATCTGTCAATCTGTGCTTGCAGCCCAGAGATCCAGCTGTATCCTGGGCTGCATGAAAATAAATGTGGTCAGCTGGTCAAGGCAGGTGACCCCCTTCCCCTTCTATGCTCTGGTGAGACCCCACCTGGAGTACTGTGCCCAGATCTGGAGTCCTCAGTAGAGGAAAGACGTTGACCTGTCTGGGCAAGTCCAGAAGAAGGCTACAGAAGTGATCAGAAGGGGGTAACATGTTTACCATGACAAAAGGCTGAGACAAATGTGTTGTTTAACTTGGAGAAGAGAAGGCTCTGGGGAGACCTTATTCTGGCCTTTCAATATTTAAAGAACATCTTTTAATGTTGGACAAAGCCAAGTGGTTTTTATTTAGCTTTTATAAATAGCTTTTGTTTCCTGGCTGTAAACATTACATAGAGTTACTCTTCCACCATTCAGCCATGTTGAGAATCATGATTATTATGGAAGTAAATAATACATGTATTCTATTTCATATGTTTGAACTTTCCATTCCCTGAGGGTTGGATTTCCTGCCATTGTTTGTTACAGGTGACTGTGTACTCACTGACCATACTGAAGGCCAGTGTTGTCCAGGGTGGTTTTTGGCCTAGTATCTACAGAGCCAGACTTCAGAGCACACACTTCTGTTTGGGTTAACAGTCGAAAAATAGAAAATTCTCTTTTCTTTCGTGGAAAGAATTTTCTTCCTTTGCTTTGAAATCAATTGCAACTTTCTTACATGATTAAGAGCCGGTTCCTTAACTAAGTGTCTTGGTAGACAGATTGTCATGATGAGGTGAAAAAAGAAAAGCAATGAACTTTATGCACATTCAAACAGCAAACAAGTCAGTGCATGATATTCTATCCATGGGTTCTTTACAAAATGATGGATACAAGATTATCTTCCCCTCTACATCTTGACAAATGACTACTTTCACCTGTCTGTCACAGCTAACACTCAATTGTGGTGACCACAGTGTGACCAGATTGTGCTTGATGAGTCTGGATGTGGAAACAACACAGTAGAAAGTAGTTTGCCTTGTGTGGGTGTGCAAACTCAGATCAGATCTTCTCAAGAAGATGACAGGACAGCAAATGCTGTGCTGGTGGTGGGCAGGGGACATGTCTTTCAAATCTACAGTCTCCTTCTTTCAACATGAGCATCACTTTCTAAGTGCTGTGATTAGCAGCTACAAGTGATTGCTTATTACACTTTTGGATATTCACCAATTTTGCCACTGTTGTTTGGTTATGCTGCAGGTAGAGTGGACAAAAACCTCAATGGAAATGCAGCTCTCAAAATCTGTATGCAATCCATTTTGCAACCTGACCTCTCTGAAAGCAGGAAATTTCTCCAGCCTGTGGAAATGGAGCTATAACCAGTGAATGAAAAAGGAGCAACTGAGTTCCACTTGTTTTCCTCCATTTCTATTTAGCTGCCACACAGCAGTAAATCTGTGTTCTTGGAGATGTGCGGGACTCCATGTCCTTGTTCCTTGGAGCAGAAAAAATCATCCTCTGTTAGGAGAAGCTAACACAAAGGGTGCTAGTCCTGGCTTCATTGTGTTTTTGCAGTCAGATCACAAGTATCATTCACTTTTAGCCAGAAGATCTGATAACAAATGGTTCTGCTTTCCTATTGCTAGAGAACAAGATAACCTTGTTAGATAAAGCATCCTTTTCAGGAATGTTCTCTTAAGTTGTCATCTTTCATTTATTTCTTATTAGTAGAGGTGATAGTCACAGCCAAGAGCCTATTTATTTATTTTTTTATAGGAAAAAAAAATAATTTTCTAATTGACAAGAGCATTTTTATAGAGAAGTTATAGATAAAATCCCAGAAAGGGTGAACACATATTTTACAGTCCATGGATGAATCAAAAAATTAATAAGAAATGAAAAAAACTTGGTTTGTTTTAATTACTATTGTAAGTTGTAACAATTACCAATAAAGCCTCTTGAATCTTTTCACTTTTCCACAGACCCTTACTCGCCTCACTTTTATGAGACTCTGTAGGCTTTTTGTAAGTCCAAAGAGTAGGTAGATGTCATAAAGAAGAATCATAAGGAGGGGATGAAGATGTGTAGTGATGTATTCTTGCTTTACATTCAGATGCTCCTCTTCCCCATAAATGATTACAGAGGCATCAATCACATTAATTATTGCATTTTAAGATAATGGATTACTTAGGTTAGCTAAGGAAAGGTAATGGTTTGCTTGGGTTAACTAATGAAAGCAAATTTACCTTCTCTTCCTACCTTATATTTAGATGTAAAAGGGGATATGCCAGTTTTTCTGCCTTTTTTTTCTGTTCTCTTCCTCACAGCTTGAGAGATTTCTGATAAATTTGCAAGATTAGGAAAAGTTAGACCCTATGAATGGATTTGTAAGCAGTAGGAGTACATCAGCTCTGTGTTTGTGTGTATTCGGGTGTTATGAAAAGGACGTGTGTGGAAAGGCATGTAAATCACAAAGGACAGTGTCATAGTTTATAAGTTGTTTCCTTTAATGAGTACTTCTATTCAAATCCAGATGGTGCTTGGAGAATTCTCTGCTACTGAAAAAAGAGTTCCCTTCCTCTTGGCTGTGGTACAACCTCGCACCACACCTGGGAGTGACATTGGTCACATTCCCATTCTCTGGCTTTGGATCTGAATGTTCTACTGTGTTACCATAACATGGATGCTCAGCTCAAGTCCCTGGGGTGATGTCCCCCTTTTCACTGGAACATAAGTGGCATGCTGTGGTTGAACTCTAACATCCTTTCTGTATTTCACCCTTTCCCTATCTGCTGAAAGTACTCCGCAAACTTACCAAAAGAAGGGGAAGAAAAAGAGCAGACTGCTCATGAGAGTACTGACTAATTTCCTGATTTAATAAATACAGCTCGAGGATCTTGTTGCTATTCTGTGTTACTATTTTGTAAGTAGAAAAACTGCAGTATTTTTAGAAACAAATGAGGAATGAGGATTCAAAGTTAGTTTTGCTTCCAGCATTTCGAGTGTTTGTCAGAGTCCTGAGTGTCTCCTAGGAGTCCAAACTAGGTTATGACAATACAACAACATATATTCTTTCATCTGGTCAAAAAATGCACCCTGTAGCTACCCAGGTTCCCACATGTTTTCCTAACACTACAATTGAAAACAAGTTGAAGTTACTTTCAAGTTTGGATAGGTCACCAGAGAAGCAGCCATCAGTACTGCCTGAGTGCTAAGACCAAGAAGTGAGGCAGGATGTCAGATCCATAGGAAGAGCAGGAAGCAAGGCAGCAGCATGCACCTGGGGGCAAATGAATCAACACCACCACCATTATGTGACCAGGACCATCCTGGTGGAAGGAAGCAGGTCACCTTCTCTTCATCTTCTCCCTAAATGTGTAGGGATTTATTCGTTTGGTGGTTTTGCTTTTTTGAGGTGGGTTTTTCTGGCAAAATATATTGCTTTGATTCAAAGCCACTGTTTCTGCTGGAGAAGGATGTCACAGGCTGCCGCAGGAACTCATGTCAAATCCCATCCTCCTGGATGAGGCACCCCAGTGGGGGCATATTCCAGATGTTCAGGAATGGTTTATTCTCCCAGTCCCAGGGATAGTTCCCCATCAGTCCATCTAGATGATATCTGCCTCCAGTGGGCACCCAGTAGATACCTAATAGTGTTTGACAATAGCATAAGTGACTCTAAATTTGCCTGAGCAGCAAGAAATAATCTTGTCTATTTCCCTATCATCTTAGCTATTTTTAAAAATATTCACTCTGATAGCACAGCCTTACATCAAAAACATAAATCATATTAACACCATTATGCTGGCCAATAAGTGCTTTCAAGGAGGGGTTCCAAGCTCTTTTCAGATGGAAGTGATGTTTTTGATGCACAGTTTGAGAATATTCCAACATGCATCTTCAACCTGTGACTGCCAGTCTTCAAAAGGCTCACATGTACCACACAGGCAATCTCTGCTTTGGGAATTCAGAGATGGTGAGATTATGTAGATTTCAGGGAAGAACTCTAGCTTGAATACAATCAAATTTAAATAAAAAATACATTCTTCAGCTGTTTTCATAGTGCCCTGGGAATACCCCTATGAATAACCTGAAACTTGTATCAAAGAACAATACAGCAGTTTCTCACTGATCCTTGAAAAGCTTTAAAAAGATGACAACCACCATGTGGTCACTCAGAATTATAGAATAGTTTGGGTTGGAAGGGACCTTTAAAGGTCACCTAGTCCAATCCCCCTGCTATGAGCTGAGATATCTTCAACTAGATCAGGTTGCTCAGAGCCCTGTCCAACCTGACCTTGAATGTTTCCAGGGATGGGCCATGTACCACCTCTCTGGGCAACATCTTCCAGTGCTTCACCACTCTCATTGCAAAAATTTCTTGCATCTAGTCTAAGCCTACCCTCTTTTAGTTTTGCATTTCAGGTGCAAGCAACTTCAATCTCCTATTTCATATGAAAGATTGGTTACAGAATGTAAGAAGTAGAAGTAAATCAGGATTGTTGTTTATGCTCTGAGTAATATACTCCTTTTCTATGTAATTTTTGTTCAAATTGTCTTTTTTTTTCCACGTGCCAAGTTTTTCAACTACTAGCACATGTAGCTAGGTGAGGTAGCTACATGGGTAGTTGAGGAGAGATCCACTGAGTGGTGACTCCTGGCAGGTGCTGTAGAGGTGAAGTTACAGTCAGCTTCATCAACTCCCGGGCAGTTTCAGTGGTGGACAACAGCAGCCACAGGAGCTTGGTCCTGTGTCACTGGCTCTGACTCAAACCATGTGTGTTAACAGATAATTCTGTGTGTGTGTGTGCATGTACATGTGTGTGTGTAGATCAACACATATGGCACTTTGCACCTATCCAAGGAATTTAGCATGTCACCTCAGTCTTCTGTGCCCTGGGTGTGTCTCCCTTGACTGAATCCCTTCTCCCTAGGAATGTCGTGCTTCCATTTAGAACATATTTTTTAGGCCCCACTGCTTTTCTCTGAACTCTCTCCAGAGACCCATTTGTTTTGCACTGCATTACTCAGAACTAGGCATGGCAGTGTGTGTTCTGGAGGCTTACTGGTAACAAGCAGAGCATGTGGGTTACCCCAGCTATCTGGCTAGCCTCTTGATTGAGCATCCTAGGGTTAAGTTTGCGTTTTTTCATACTGCCATACTTGCTGCCCATATGCACACTGTTTGCACTAGTTCTTGCTTGTTCCCCATCTGGTATTTGAGCTGCTGTCAATAGGGTCTAGCACATTTTTTCCTCTTAAGTGTCCCCCTGGCTGTTTCAAACTATTTCCTGAGTTTGTTGGAAGTCATTTGAATTTGAACCCTGCCCTCCGGTATGCTTGCATTTCCTCTCATCTCTGTACAGTTTATAAATAACATTACTGCTATTACTGAGAAGATTGAATAGGACTGGACCAGCACAACACACCCATGGACACAAACACAAAATGGTAGGAGTTGGAAAGGACCTCTGGGTTTTTTTGACCTCATCTAGTCCAACACTTCTGCCAAAGCAGGCTCACCTAGAATGGGTTGCATGGGATGGCATCCATGTGGGTTTTGAATGTCTCCAGAGATGAAGACTCCAGCTCTCTGGGCAGCCTGTGCCAGTCCTCTTTTACTCTCACAGTTTTGCTTATGTTCCAATTGAATCTCCTGTGTTCCAGTTTGTGACCATTGCCCCTTACCCTGTCACTGAGAAGAGTCTGGTTCCATCCTGCTGACACCTGCCCTTTTAGTGTAAGCACTGGTGAGATCCCTTCTAAGTCTTCTCCATGCTGAACACACCCAGCTCCATCAGCTTTTACTCATAGGGCTGATGCTCCAGTCCCCTAATTATCTTAGGGACTATGCACCAGTTTCTCTCCAGCAGTTCCTTATTCTTGAACTGAGGAGCCCAGAACTGAACAGTGGTAAATCACAGAATGTTTTAGGTTGGAAGAGACCTCCAAGATCATCCAATCCAACCTTTGATCAACACCATAAGCTAACTACTAAGCCATTGACAGTCCAAGTATGAGGGGTTTTTTTTGCATAGTTTTGTAACCTTTCTCTGTAGCAGCAGCTTAATCTAGCCTAAATTTATAGCATATTTATGAACATGTATGAGGGCTTACTGTCAAAGCTTTACATATACTGTCTAAACCTTACATAAGTCAATAGAGGTGACTATTACTGCTTTTCTTACATCTACAACATGTCACCCTGTGTAGAAGAAAAAGATTGATTTGAAATTGCTTATTCAGATAAGCCCCCATTCTTTAAAAAAATGGGAGGGAATATACCCTTAAAAATGATTCTTCTTCCTTGACACAAGTTTTCCAAAGTCATTAGCTTGGACTACAACAATTGCTGCTTCATTTCACAACATGCTCTCTGTCCAACTGGACACAGAGCCAGTATAAACTGTGATGATGCTTTTGATTATACCAAAATCCCCTGAAAGAGGAAGCACCAGGGAGGCCTTAATGCTGGTTCCTGTGCTCCTAGCCAGAGGGCTCAGATCCTGTCTGGAAGGCACAGATACTTATGCACCTAACCATTTGTAATCTGAGTGTTCTATCTCTTGTTAACTTAAATGAGATATTTTTATTAACTGTGTAATTAGGGGCCTTGAATGTTATGCCCTACTGTGCCATATTGTTCTGTAGTCTTATTTTTGCAGTGTTCATTAAGAAAGAATGTTTGTGAAGAAACTAATATTCCTTTTAAATTAAGTTGCCTATACAAATTTATAAGAGTCAGTAGGCTATAAAACTTGGAACACTATATGGTACAAGATACAAGAAGGTGTCACAATTTTCTACAAAGCTGTGACATCTGCTAGGGAGAGTCTCTATATATGAGGATTGATGTCTCCACCCTCAGTGTATCACAATTTTTTTTTTTAATATCAAATGTGCAGAACTTCTAAGTAAAGCATGCACATTAATTTTAGATTTAATCTCTGGAAACACATACTAGGATCTGAGAGATAAATGAGAGTAATGTTGGTATGTGTAAATATTGTACAGTAGCTAGATACATTAAATACCTCTCCTTTCTGGCAATTATGTCTACAGATTTCCCAAAGAAACCCTCATCTCTGGACACAGGTTGTGCTTTAGCTGGCATCTCTCACAGCTCCATTAGAGATGACTCTTCCTATAGCTTTAACAGTGGCATTGCATTTATCAGCTTGCAGAGCTAGATCAACTCTAGCTGAGTATGTGACCCCACTGCTGACGGAAGTGCATCTTCAAAGGAAATCTTACACACAAGGGAGCATGTCCACTTGGAAGTATATAGAAAACCCCTTTTTCCTCCCTTACACTTATGACAGACAGAATTATCAATGCAGGTGATCACATTGTAGGAAATATAAAGTAAAATACCTTAAGTATTTTCAGCTAATACTGAGACCTGACACTAGATCCAGATATAATCCATTCACCCCCCCTCTTCTAGTCTCCCAGTCATCTCATTCCTCATGATTTTAGTTTAGAAGCATTTCATAACATTTGATGAAATCATATATTAACAGTGATTTGCTACTTGAATGGTATAAAAGGCACAGTCTCCTCTGAAATACTGCATCAACAGTGTCCAACATAGCTTTCTATCTCTGTAGTGTGTCGGGGACTTCATCATTTCCAATGTTGTTGTGCCCTTTAGTCCACATAACATCAGTTTCTTGTATTTCCCATCTGTAGCATGATGGCCAATAGCCAACCACAACGTTTTGCATTGAAATGGCAAGGATATGCTCTAATTGCCTCCCTAACAAAGACCTTGATTACATCTAAATTCCTGGATTTCTGAAGGCAATTTTTTCATGGCATCAGCCTATTTGTTTCTGCCTGATTACCCCTTCAGCACTAACCTTTCACTCCTTTGTATCCCAAACATCAACAGAACATCTTTAAGCCAAAATGAAAATTAGGAAGGTAACAAAGCCTTAAAAGGCTCAGTTGAGCAATTTCTCTACAGCACAGAGTTTATCAGCATAGGGAGTTGTTTCTCTGAAAATATGTGGTAAGTGGAGAGGACTTCTTAAGAAGTGCAGTTGTTTTCATAACACAGTCTAATCCCCTTCCCCAGATCTCTGCTATTCCTAGAACTCAGTCATATGTTTGCTGTCTGGTGAAACTGCCTCCACAGGTGACGAGGTTTCTGTGTGAAAGAGCAGCAAAGGTCATTTGTGAGGCTCCTGGCTGGGAGTGAATTCACATTGCATGAATACAGTTGCTCCCAAAATGATTTCACCTAAACCTGCAAAAGGAAGTTTGAAGTTACTGCCTAAGATATCAGCAAGGACAAAGCTTCCCTTGCAGAACAGTCAGCGGCTTCTCATCTCCTCCCTACTCCACTCAGCATGGAAAAGACCAGGGTGTAGGGTACAATATCCCACATTTGGCTACATCACTACGAGGTTATTTCTGCCACATATTCCCTAATTCCACCGAGTCCAAGGCAGCAGCTATGGTACCCAGGGTCCAGATGCAGCTTGTATTTGATTTCAGTGCTCCCTGTGGAAACTCCAGGACTGAGGTGGGAGCTGATATTATCAGCTTTCTTTTCCTGCCCAAGGAGAGGTGGGGCAGGACCTGCAATGCTGGCAGGTCTGCAGCAACCTGAAGATGAATATCCCATGCAAGTATTTCCCACCACCTCAGGATATGGGGATGAAACGAGGTGTGACAGAGCCTTCCAGCACTCATAGAAGGAGTGACCGAAGGGAGAACAGTGTGAGAGTGGCCCTCTAAAATCAGCAAGGTTTTCATTGCCTGAGCTGGGCACTAGATCAAGCTGACTGCTTTAAATAATGCTGTTTTAACTCTAGTATCAGGCTCCTGATATTTCTCAATTGAATGTGTACACAAGTCGGGGAGATGGCAAGTGCACTTGGTTGTCAGTGTGAAAGTACAGTTAAAGACATGGACATTTTAACTCTGCCTAGGTGTACATTACATATGTATCTGACCCATGGAAAAAGTTTGGGAAAGAAGCAAAAGTAATTTACAGTAAAACAGAAATTTGAGACAATAGAATTAATATTCCCCCTAAATTCTATGGGACACCCCAAAGATACATTAACAACAGCAGTAATCCCAAAGTGCTCGATTTCTGTGATGTTTGGTACTACCTGCCTTATTGTTTTTTTGCCTTCAACCCTATCAGTTCTCTTGCACTTTTCCTGTTTTGGAGACTCTCCAGCTCTCATGACATTTTTAAGCGACCTCTGTATAGAGTGAAAGTGCCAAATAGCATGTCTGTATCTAGTTACGTACTTAAAAACCCAAAGATATCATTATTTTAATCCCAAACTTCTGGAAAAATAAATGGAATTAAAAGGAGAAGAGAGAGATGAGTTGTCAAAAAAAAAAAGGAGAAGATAGTAAATAAATACATGGGGACTAGGTGAGTAGCCCTTTGTTTTTTCTTTTGCTGCTGTTTCCAGATCTGGAAAAAACCCAGTTGGTACAAAAGTGAATGTTTATTTCCTTTTCTCAAGGAAAGAAAAAAAGCTGAAAACTGCTATCTTATTGGAGATAAAAATTTTCCATGTAACCTCAGAGAAGCACTTATAAGTTGCAGCAGGAAAAGCAAAAGAAACAGGGCTTTTTTGCAGCAGTAATTACTCCTTTGCCCGTGGCTCAAGGCTGAGAGACGACCTCTGCTTGAAAGTCTCCAGCCAACATCCCCCTCCCCAGAGCCAGCCAGGGGTGGGCAGCTCCACCAACCTTGCTGAAACCTTGTTGCAGTGCAAGGGAGGGAAAGAAGATGCAGAGCAAAAATGCAGATTTATGTCTCTTTCAGGCCATGGCAGATTCTGAGCTGTAAAAAATGTGTTTTCAGCTCTCTGTTAAGAGTCTAGGAGAGCAAACTGGAAGCTCACATACAACAGTTCTTGCTGTATGACAAGCTGTTCTTATGGAAGCCTGGTGGATGATATTAACTTAAAATATGGGATTACAATCTGTTTGCAAATGATGATGCACAAGGCCTCCATTTCTTATTGCAGTCATTAAGGAATTGGATTCTTAGAGACTCTGATACAGAGCTGAGTTTTAATGATTAGTCTAAATATCACAGAATATTGGAGGTTGGAAGGGACCTTGAAACATCATTAAGTCTAACTCCCCCTGCAAGGGAGTTGGAAGATGGTGAAGCAGGAAGATGAGGAATTCATCCCTCCATCTACGTTAGAGATGAGGATAAATTTTTCCTTCAAACTGCTCACAAATCTCACAGCCTTCTCTCACAGCTCATATTTTCTAAGATTCAGGATTTTCTAGTTAGTTTGCACCTACATAAACATGTATTCCAAGCTGGAGCCAGTCTCTAGCTTTTCCAGTGATAGATAGAGAAGAAAGATGATCTTTAAATTTTGCATTCACATATGATATCCGGCTCTTAACTATCTGCTTGGTCACATAGCCTTAGATTCTGACATTTAGGATATCTCTTAGCCTTGAGAATTTGTCTTCTTGGCTGTAAAACCAGCAGGCAAAGGTTCATGTCAGTACAGCAGCTCCTGAGAAGCCAAAATAAACACACGTGCCTCCCACAGCTGCTTTACCACATCGAGAAGGCAGGGAGAGGGCTGTGTGGTGGCATGGGGACAATGACAAGGGATGAAATACTCCATGTGGTTAGCGTGAATGTTGTAGGGTTACCAACACCAGCTAATGGAGGCAAAAATTAACAAACTGCTACAGTGGTTTTTGATTATGTATAGTACCAGAAGCCTAGGTTTGGTTTAATTGTTTTTTTCCTTAGTTAAAAGCAGTATAAGTGCCATAGGAGGAATGAAGAGCTCAGCTACTCAGCTGGGCTTGGCCAGTGAAGCCTCCTACTGTGCTTAATATTAAGCACATGCTTAAATGATGTGCTGAAGTAGACTTGGTTGCTTAGCACTTTCCAAAGGGAAACCTTCCAGTCTTAAGATTTCTGGAGTTCATTCACACCTGCTCCACACTTCATTTCACAGGTCTCTTTTAGCTGAGAAACATGGAATGTGTTCTGATATATTTTTCCTATGAAAGCTGTTCTTTTCCAAAGAAATGTCTGGATATAAAAAGTAGTACTGAAAGATGTATAAACATTTTAGGATGAGAATGAAACAATGATGTAGTAAAACCAAAAGGCTGGAACAATAAATCATAGTAAAAGTCAAAAACCCTGACGATAAAGATGATTTTCCCTATAGGATCTATTCAGCAATAATATCTTTTATAGGAAAGGAGTATTGATTTCATGAGATAGTAATATTTACACACACTATGGAAGCAGTGTTAACTCTTTCACAGAGGCAGATCAATTGTGCTTTACTATTTAACTCTGCAGCAGTCTGACCACTTACACAGACAGGAACAACAGAAAAGATGACACCATCCAAGAAAGGTAAAACTTAAATCATTCATGTGAAGACAAGTACTCTATTTCATGTGTTGAGAAGCTTTTATTGGATCACCACAATATTTTGGATTGGTTATACTATGGCTCTGAAATATCAAATTATAGTGTAGTCACTTTCCTGCTAAAAGGAAATAAGAAAACACAGAAGCACAGTGCATGAGGCTTTGGTCACTGAGCTGAGCAAAATTTTAGGAGCCAGTCCCAGTCCAGTGCAGAGAGGGAATTTCTTCACACTCTTTCATAGATCCTAGTGCAGACAACACCTTTCATGGAATACTCCTAAGGCAAAAAGGAAAAGATTAATATGAACCTTTTGCTGAGAGCAGTTGTTTATGCTGCAGTCACCTCTGTAGTCAGTAAAAATCCAGATGTCAAGTTTTGTATCTTTATATATTTACATAATTTGTAGAGCAAACAGCAAAGCAATTTTTATATTGCAAGTACAGTGGTTTCTATTTTAACATCTTTAGACTTAGTTAAGAGGCATAAAATGACATATAGATTGCAAAATCAGGCTCAGCTTCCAGAAACAAATTTACCTTTCTGGGTACTATTGCTTACTTGACAGAAACATCAGCCCCACCTAGTTTTTTATACCATGGCCCATGAACACTTCCAATTTTATAAAGGTTTTTTCTGTGGAAGGAAAAGTAGTCTGGGTAGTTCAGAGGTCAGTCTTCTGCCTTAAAAAACTTTGCACTTATGAGACACAAAATATTTCTCCTAACCCTCTTGCTCCAGTGGCCTTCAGTGGCTCCCAGACAGTGACTCACAGCCACAGGATGCCTGTGGCAGAGGTGATGAGATGTTAAAAAAAAAAACACCTCATTTTTTTCAAAAAGAAAGAACAGGCCTCCTCCCCATACCTGTTTGAGGGAAGTGGTAGATGGCAGGATGCTGATGGAAGAGAGGCTTTCTCTCTCTGCTTTTCAAAGACGGTTTAATAATTAGAAAAAACCACACAGAAATACAGGCATGAGGGCATGCAAAAGCAAATCACCCTTCCAAATATATGAGATCTTAAAAAAACTTGCAGTCAGAACAAGCTAGCATCTAAAGGCATAATGCTGATGATTTCAAGCAAATTGCCAAAATTAGTTGGGCTACACCCTATGAACTTCAATCAACAAAGTACTTTTTTCGTTCATTAATTTTGGTAGTGACCCTTAGAACTAGGGTCCCTGAAATGGGTTTTATCACCCTGGCTTGGCCAACCCATGGCTTTTCTGTGGCTGCTAGACAAAGGCTGGTTGGACAGGGGTTAAGGGGAAGCCAGCAGGACCCTGCCCCTGGAAAAGCCAAGATTCCCTTCACTGCAGTGGGCTATTCAGAGAGGCAATCAGGACTTTTATGTCCCCACTGCACATCTCCACACAGGCAGGTGCTGTCACCCAACAAACCTCAAGCACCTGCCTAGTGCACTCATTACGCTCCTATGGAAAAAGCAAGTATGATAATTGATGGGGTTTAGAGGACATAGATGTGTGAAAAGGTGTAAAATCAGTTTTCTAAAATGGACAGCCTTGATTCCAAAGATAGGAAAAAGGAAAGAGCTAATCCAAGGGCAGCAAAACACAACTTGCAAACTTTTATTTGTGTCTCACAGTTTTATTTGCATTTTTTAAAGAAAAATAATACTGAGAGCAGGTAGTATGCTATCAATTTATTGCAGTTTTGCTGATATAGTAACTTTAAAAACAATTTGCTGTATGGAACAATATTTATTTTCTTCCATCTTATTTCCTAAGCTCAGTTCCCTTTTTCTCCCTCTTAATTTATTTCAGAAGCCAGAAAGAAAGCCCAAAGTTGGCAGTCTATTAACACAAAAGCAAACTGAGGGCTTCATCCTTTATCAGCTTACCATGAGTGTGAACTTACCACCACCATCTTCCCATCAACCAGTCTTCTTTTTATCGTGCTCTCTTTGCCATTCCACTTCTGCACTTGCACCAAGGCCCCTTTCTCCAGGGTTACAATGCTCTGCAAAGGCAAAGAGAAGAGTTTCAGACTGCAGTGTGAGCTTTGCAGTTTAGAGTACTAATTCACTTTATGTTCAGCAAGATCTGCATTCTTAGTTAATGACCCACTTAGTAACATTAGTTTCAGCACAATACTATTTCTTCTTTCAATGCTTTCTTTCAATAGTTTGGAAAACTCACCGTGCACTAAGAGGGTAGAAAAAACCCTGGTGATCTTCTAGGAGATGCACAGACCACTCAGAGATCATTAGCTCCCTTACCTTGACTTTCCGGTCATCTGCTGTTGTTTCATCAAACTGCTGGCCCAATTTGAAAGAGATTGTTGTATTTTTGAAGGTACTTTCAGTTCTGATGGTTACTATGTCCCCTTTCATACTGATGATCACGTCGGGCTTTGCCAGACCACCTAATTTCCGGGAAGCTAAGCCTACTCCTAGAAATCAGAAATAAAACTATAATTACATTCTAGCAAGCAAGAAACTCAGCATCCTTGCATAAATCTTCAGTGGAAGAATAAAGAACAGCTTCTTCTTCAATAATGCCTGATCGAGATGAGTAGAATTCCTCAAATGTGGAAGTGTTGCAATCAGAAACTGAAGCAACTCCAGCTGATGCAGTGTACCTTCAGCAAGAAATATACATGAATACATGCTTGTGTTTATATGCCTAAGAAGAAACATGGTTATAAATCTTCATGAATTATAGTAGAGATAGAATGGGTATAAAAAAATCAGAGGAAAGATCTGTTTCTCATAAAAGATTGCAAAAGTCCTTTTTTTAAAAAAAATTCTTGACAAATCTGTGAATCTGTACTTTTGGTAAAGCAGTTGCATGAATGAAACTGGATACTGAGCTGCCAACATGTTTCTGCTTGTTCATTTAAACATCTAACAGAGACCTGGCAGTTCCTAAGGGACTGCTAGTATCCTTTAAGGATTTTACATCTAACCCTAGTGAAAAGTACAAGTAGAAAATATTTTAAAAGTTGAAATATAAGAGCAAAGAAGTGCAAAGAACTCCAGAAAACCTGCACATCAAAACCCTTTTGTATTACCTCATGCTCTTCAGTATTGCCTACAAGTTGTGAGGTCTGGAGCAAAATAAAAAGAAGGCCACTGTTGATGGACTGTTGTTTTATAAAAGCAGGAAAGGTGTAGCTATAGTTTTTCCTTTGTTAATGCTATGTTATGCTCAAATTAAAAGGTACTATATAAAAGGATATAAATTTATCTGTAAATTATAGCACAATTTGCAGTAATTATTCTATATTAAAAAGATCTGTTCAGATCTTCAGAAAAATATCTGTAGCTGGACTTTCATCTGACATTTAATTTGGTTAATTAGCTGCAGTTCTTTTTTTACTCAGTTTAACATTTCATATTTCACGTAAAGGGTATCAGTGAACTATTTATATAGCAAAAGAAATGCTGTAGCTGACTGTCTGTGCACTTGTTATTTGGGAGTGAAGTCATCATTAAAATGAAAACAATGCCTAATTTATGACGTTCCTGGCATTCTTCAGTAACAGATAGATTCATTCATAAAATTCAGACCTCTGAAACCAAAGTGTCATGAGACATCAGCTCCATTATATATTGTAAGTTATGACAAGTCAGGAGCTTACTGGTGCAATCAAGACAAATGTAAAAAAATGCTTCATCTCCATAGATTCTTCTCATTACAGAAAAACAATTATATCAGGTAAGTTTACAGAAGTAAATTTTACCTAGTAATTTGGCTCCTGCCTTTCTGTTTTTCCCTTTTCAGTGCTAAAGGAAAGGAATGAAATTGTACTTGAGAAGTAATTAAAGTGCTTTTGTGGCCAGAAAGAAGGCACCATCCAGGATTAAAGCATAAGATGAAGAGGAGACATTCCCAAAGAAAATACAAAAAAAAAAAAAAAAAAAAAGAAGGAGAAGAAGGAACATTTCTCACCCAGTTCTTTCATATAGTCATCAAAGTTTTCACTGGAGATGAGTTTCCAGGTCCCCACAAATCGGTTGCACATGGTCCTGGCTTTGTGAGGCAGTGGTCCTGCAGAGAGAGGCAGCCACCACAGCAGCTTTTGATAGGAGTCAGAGAGATCGTGTGCCCAACTCAGACCTTGCTGGCTGCCCTTTAAAGATGCCCAGTCCCTGCAGCAGTCAGGAGGGGCCAATGGGAGAGGCAGTGCCAGGGCAGGACAATGTGCACCTTGTCCAAGGGAGCCGTGTCAGTACCAAGGCTCCGGGTGACGCCTGCCTCAGCTTCCTCCACTGAATAGATGGGGACACTGAGAGGGACACATGAGAATGGGGATGTGAGGTTACCGCTGCAGCCACAGAGCTGTCAGGGGACACTGCAGTGGGGTCTGTGCCACATGGAACCACCAGGCGCTGGGGCACTGCAGCCATCTGAAACCCAGCCCTGACTGTCCTCCCAGTACCATCCTCCTGCTATCACAATTGCCAGTGCTGTCACCAGAGTGCTAGTCAGGTGAATCAAAACCATGTGGGTTCAGGGAAGGAACTATCAAGAAGCTGATGTACACAGAGTGTTGTTTTTTTCTTTTTTTTTTTTTTTTTTTACTTTCATGATCCATCCTGAAAAGTGTCTCTGTGCTTTTATCATTTAAAGGCAGCACGGAATGATCCTGCCTTTGCATCAGAACAATGATTCCAAGCTGCAGGTTCTTCCCTGCACATACTCCTAAGAGAACAAGCAGCTAAACTTTTCTGCCTCCTTTCTTCCACAACAGGGCATGTTCAGAAGGTCACTGCATCACTGGAGATCAGCTCTTGTGCTTGGCAGGTGGAAAGTGAGAACAGAGGTTGAGTCATTAAAACACTCATCATTCAAGGGTTCAAAGTCACTTGGCAGGAGGTGAATAGTTTCACGGGGCTGGGAGGATGGCTCTTATTTTGCCTTTCTGCACCTGGGTGGTTGGCCTATCCCAAAGGTAAGGGCAGGTTTGAACCAGTGCAGTTGTGTAAGGCCTTGCATTCAAATGTGTATTACTATTGTCAGATATCTTCACGTTTCCCTCCTCCCATGAAGGGCAATAGCTTCTTCTATGCCATGACTTGCTGGGTTCTGATCACATTTAGGGATTTTTCAGATCTACATTGTAAGGATGAGGGGGACAGTGGGATGGTAGGCTGGGGGACTAAATTTCTTGGGTTCATGGTAGAAAGCCACTTTTCTACCCTGAGGTAGAAAGATGGAGCCAATGTTGGGCCAAGGATAGTCAGGTTTGGGTCTCATCTTCAAAGCTGTCATATCAAAGAAGGGAAACATGCTTAAGCAGGAAAGCAATATAGCTGAGCAGGAAAAATATAGTAGTCTTCAGATTGTACTGTGGTTGAGGGGAAATAACTTGTCTTAAGTCACAAATTTTGATTCTATATGCAAAATGGTTTTCCCCCATCAGTCATGACATCACCAAGGGTAAGCTGAGAACTTCCCATTACTGCTCAGGTCTAATAACACTGCAGTGTAAGGAGGGGAAGTGTAGAGTGGCTGAAAATGAGAACAAAATAAATAACTCTCTCCCCGCTAGCAGGAGGCAGAAGCTGTATCTGAAATGTGCAAATAAATGTCAGTCTTCAAAGGTGTCCTCCACACAGTGCTCTTCTGAAGCAGACATGCATAATATCACATTTGTGTAAAGGATAGATGGCTCTTTTATTCAATATCTGGAAATGAGAAAGCTCTCCTAAATGAAACTATCCATTATTTCTTAAGGAATAATATTAAAAGATTCTACCGTTGTGCCTCAGACATCCTTTATTCTCTCATTTAATTTAATTTAATTTCATTTCATTTTATTCTCATAAAGGCACTTTAACAAAATAAGGTTGGTGCCTTTGAGAAATAAAGATGATTGGGACATTGTAAAATAAGGCCCAAAGAAATTCAAGAAGAGCAAATTAGTCAGAACAGAACAGCTATACTGCAGTACCAGTAACCTTAAGAACAAAAGTGACAGGGAATTATTTATACAGACAAAACCCCAGTCTTAAGCAGTCTCAAACAATGTTGACATTGCTACCATCCATCTCTTTGTCACTAAGAAAAATCAGCACTTTCATTTAAAAGAATTACATTCTAGAAAGACAAAGAGCAGGGAATTATATTTTCAGTAGAAATAATGTATGGGGAAACCAAGTTTAAACGGGATAAAAAACGGGATAAGAATTGTGAGTATATGTGATGAGAGGGAGCACTGGGTCCCCTTTTGTTTATGGATGGATTTGAAATCAACGTACTGTAATCTGATAAAAATAGAGAGCTCAAATAGAAAACTAAAATTGTAAAAAGACTATATAAGGAAATACATAAAGTAAATTCATGTAATTTTATTTACAAAAAATATGATCTGTGAAAATTTAGTGCCAAAAAGAATCTGAATCAAACTCCTAGGAGAGCAATGAAGGAAACAGAAATGAAAGTGGACAACAGAGGCCAAATGCCTGCCTTGCTGTGAGGATACCAAGGATGTTTTAGAGCGATTCTATGGAGCTGAGAGATCAACTATGAACACAAGGTCACCAGTCTGCCTCTTCCAAATAGATAAGTTGGACGGTGTGGAGAGCCTTTTGTCTCCTTAGCTGGGACATCTCAGGAGACCAGACCAAGAGTGACCAAAGGAATGGGGGGCATCTCAGGGCAGACTGCAGAGCTGGGCATACAAGTGGCCCTGACTGCTGGCCATGGTGCACAAGTGCTCCCCATTTCTCCCAGTGGAAAGCAAGAGTTAAAACCAGAAAAAAATAACACAAAGCTCAAATCACAGAATAAGCCTTGCTTTGTCCTTCTCCTGAGCTTCTAAAAGCCTGTGGGTGTGAGACTCCTTTCCTCCTTGCCATCCAGGAAAATTATAAAGCAGTATGAGCAAATATGCTAATTGGCAAAGATCCCCTCAGCATTCAAAAAGGTTCCTGCTGAGATGACTGTGTTGCCCTCATAGAATCATAGAATTGGCTGGGTTGGAAGGGACCTCAGAGATCATCAAGTCCAACCCTTGATCCACTACTGCTGCAGTTTCCAGACCATGGCACTGAGTGCCACATCCAGTCTCTTTTTAAATATCTCCAGGGACGGAGAATCCACCACTTCAGTGGGCAGCCCATTCCAATGCTTGATCACTCTCTCCGTAAAGAAATTCTTTCTAATATCCAATCTAAACTTCCCCTGGCACAACTTAAGACCATGCCCTCTTGTCTTGTTGAAAGTCATCTGGCAAAAGAGCCCAACCCCCACTTGGCTACACCCTCCTTTCAGGTAGTTGTAGAGAGCGATGAGGTGTCCCCTGAGCCGCCTCTTCTTCAAAGTTTTTAGGGGCTTGGTAAAATCCCCCTTTTTCTATGGGGCAAACCCTGATATATGGAGTTCAGCAGAGGAGAACCTGTGATGTTCTGCAGGCAAGGAGAAGACACTGCTCTGCCTGTGTTCTCAGAAATGCACACTGTCACCTCTGCCCAGGTCTGAGAGCACACACCTTTGTTTGCCAGAGAGAAATGATCTCCATTTATTCAAGAATTCACTAAGCTGCTGCCTTTTTTAGAGAACGTTTCATTCTTTTTCAGAGAATAAGTTTAAGAGATGTTCATATTCTAAGAAAAGCATCAGTAGTTCCTCATTCTAAGCCCTATTAAAATTTATAGAGCAATGCCATTTTATTGAAATTTCCAGAAGTTGAAGCTTTAAGTGGCTTTTTTATTAATAAACCTAGTCCTTGATTCATTTGCAAAGTCTGAATTCATTCACGGGGTAGTGAAATGAATAGTGATGTTTCCAGAAGAGATTACCTGCCTCTGAAAAAATCACAATGTGAATGCCAAAACTCTAACTGCAGGCTTGATTAAGAATGTCATATTTTTGGAAAATAAAGGCTGTTTTATGAGTATTGGAAATTTGGCCTCTGAAATATAGCATTTCCACATCTGTGAGCAGTCACAGATATTTAACTATGATCTTTAATACGTATATATATAGTTCACATAAGCCAATGATGCTGCTTTTTACTATCGTGTCTCCTATGCAGGTTTTATCCTGGCTTTTGTAAATTATTTTTGGTTTTGTTAAGTATTAAGTAGATTTAGTATTATATATATATATATAGGTTATTCTGAAGCAGATTTCTTTACCCTGTGCAGCTGCTGTTCTTTAAGCTGATGAGATTTCTCAGCCAACAAAGACAAGGTAAAACCAGGGGAGCTGTTTGTTCACACCTTTTTTTTGACATGTTCTGCACAATTTTACTGATAGGCTTTTGGAACTGCTTTTAAATGATTCCTTCACTCATCCAGAGGGTAAAAGTTTTTCTTTTCCCCACTCCAGCTGTATTAATAGTGCAGAAACTTGGGAACAGTGTGAGTCATGCAGCGTAAAGTTCAAGTGCCTAAAGTGTCTGCTGCTGGCTGTAGGGACTCAGAGTTGTCACCTCTGACAGCTGACCTCAGGAATGTCAGGAATATGTGGAATTTGGTTCACAGCTCTTAGCTGAAAAAAACTTGAAACTGAAAAAAGTTGGGTTGTGCTCATTTCCCCATTTCGTGGTTTTATACCTTTTCAGACTCTTCTTGTCCTCATTTTCCTTAGACTTTTTCATTTTCTTTTAGTCTGAATTCTTCCAGCTTTAGAAATCAGGGTTTCTCTGGACACAAAAGTTTGAAATAGGAGGCCAGGTTTAAGGGCAGTAAAATAAGGTAGTTCAAGAACAAGAAGAGTTGAAAAACTTGGTGTCCAAACAGGCTCTACCTCTAAAGATGCTCATGTTTCCAAGGCTGATCTAGTCTAATGAGCTGGTAGAAAATGTGTCTTTATATATATATATAAAGGAGCATGTACAACTAGCAAAATTTTAGTAAGCCTGAAATGACACTTAAAACTATGATTATTAATTCAAGACTTTGTCTAATCCAGGACAAAAAGAATTGTTAAGGAAAGGGACATTAACAAAATAATTACAGCAGAGAGCTACAGCAGCTGTAATTTCACACTTCAGATAGAACAGGACAAGATCAAATCCAGGTGAGCCCTGGGTTTAAAATTGTCAGCATTTGTGTGAAAAGGAGGGGCCTGGTTCCCTGCTCACTTTGGAAGCCAGCACTGGGCACACACAGCAATTGTCCTCCTTCTTGCCCAAGGGACAACACCCTCCCTCCAAGCCTGGAGGAGCATTCCCATTATTCCCCTTGCTCCACACTGACTCCTTGCACTGGGTACCCCACAGTCAGTGCTCACTGGAGGATGTTTTGTGTCCAGGTCTCTATCTATCCCTGTCACACAACAAGTGCCACACACTGGATCCTCTCTGACCCTCTTCCTGCAGTGAGATGGGTCACAGCTACTGAGTGTGGCACTTGCTCTCACATGGTGCTTTTCCACACAGCATCCATACCCATGTAGCATCCCCCCGAGCCCCTTTCTGACGAACTCCAGCACCAGCATGGGTTGTAGAAAGCAGAACATTTTATTTATATTTATTATATTAATAGCCACAACAAGTTGAACTAGCTGCGTGTAACTCTTTTGGGATATATCTGTAAAAAGCACAGTTCTCTTTAAAATGGATTTTTTTTTAGTTTTTCTCCTTTGGTTAAGTAAAGTTGTTTTTCTCCAGCTTTAAGCATTAGATCTACGTCAGGATGACTTCTTCATGCTTTTTCATAAACTCTTTTGCAGGTAACATTATTCATGGTGCATTCCTGTAAAGAAAGGCAGAAAGTCAGAATTCAGAGAATTATTTATCCATTGGGAGCCAGTTTAAGAAAGAATTTGCATTCGCCCTTCTTTAAAACCAATCCTGAAAACAGTGAAACTCAAGTGTGAGAGCTTCAGAAGCAGAAGTCCAAGATATTTTATAGAAGCACAGGACTGGAAGAACTGTTCCGGCAACTCCCAGGAGATTTTTAAGCTCCTCTTAAAAGCCTCTGAAGAAGGCTCCCATCATTTTCAGGGAGAGTGGAGGATTCTGGAGCCTTTCTCTGTTCCAAGTTTTGTAGCTGTGTCTTGCCTTCTCAAGTGTGCACAACACACATGTGTGAGACCTACACAGCTTTCAGACTTGCAGCTGCCCACGTCAGCCTCTGCATGTTGGGCTCTGTCCTCATCTATTTTTCTGTTAGATCAGACTCTGTTTTCTTCAGTCTTTCTTAATGAAGGTGCTATTAAAACCTATTTCTCTTGTTGGTCTCTGTCCAAAGAAATTTAAATACTGAATTTGTGGACACACGTTTTTCTTTAGAGGAGGGCAAAATTCTTCAGGAATTTTGTGTATGCATATTGTTTTGTAGTAAGTAGGAATCTCAGCTGCCTTTTATGAACACAGTATTAATCTCCACCCAGCTTCTTCAAAGTGTCTTTCCTAAAGCTGGAAACCAGTGCTAGGAAACCTCAAACTGCAGGTGGGCCTCACTGGCACTGAGTCAGGCTCAATGCTCTCTGACCAGACAACACCAATCAACAGACCACAGATACAGGTTTCTTTTTTTGTTGTTATATTATTAACCCAGCTGTTGGTGAGCCATAGTAATAATCACGAAGACTGCTGTTGAGTCTTCAGTGAAGGTTAACAGGAATATTTTGCAGCAGCACAGAGCAGGCACATTTAACACGGATGCTGCTAATACTTCCTTTTTATTGTCCAGGACTTAATGATTCCGATACACAAAAATTTCCCTCAACAATGAGTTTGTTGTTTTTTCTGCCTACTCTTTCTTAGCCATGTTTTGCTCAGAGTTGAGAACAGGTACAAACATATACTTCCATAATTTTAGTGCCATTTCAGCTTTAAAACGTGCTCCAGACTCATTCAGAGAGACTTCTTGCCAAGAGCCCTTTCAGATGCTTTCATTCTCTGTGTTTGAATCCAATGTATCCATGGCCACCAAACATGAATTCTGCACAATTCTGCACATGAATTCAGATGAACTCACCACCACGAGGTTCCCATCCACAACTTTTCTCTTTATGATAGTTTCTTTTCCATCCCACTTCTGCACCTGCTTCAGCACGCCACCATCTAAGGTTATGACATTCTGCCAAAGAAAAGAAAAAAAGGGCAAAACATGACTGTTTCATCAGGGTGCTCCAGGCTGAAGAGAAGACCATCTCCATATCCAAACAAGACTGAAGCACAAAGCAGCCATAGCACTTTTACCATTGAAGGAAACATTTCTACACTGGATGTCAAAATCACAACTCTGTCCTCCTGTTCACACATCCCTTTTGAGAGATATATTTGAAAAGTGCCACTTTTGGACTCACCTTTGTTTTTCTATCATCTGCTGTGGTCTCGTCAAACTCTTCACCCAGCCTGAAAGAGATCTCTGTATTTTTGAAGGTACTTTCTGTTTTGATGGTTATCACATCACCACTGATGCTGATAGTTACATTGGGCTTGGCCACACCAGCCATTTTCCTGGTAGCAAATCCCACACCTGTAAATAAGACAGAGCACTATGACATTTTTATCTTTATTCAGTGTTTTTCTCTCTTTTCTTTTTTTTTTTTTTTTTTTGAAAAAAACACTTCACTTCTGATTTCTCTATTACTTTCTGAATTATTTATTAATTGTATTTTGTAGAGGTTTCTTTGTAACATCTCACGAACTTGATATGGTTATGGATCAAGCTAGGTGGGATGACATAATGAAATTCTCTGCTCTGTCACTGTCTGAATAGTAAAAGCATATTTCGAAGACTGAGACAAGATTTTAATGTCAGATAGTTGCACATAGACTTGTTTGAAATAACTGTGGTGATATGTACACTATCTAAAAGTAAATAAGCAGAAATAGAAGACAGTTTCTAAGCTATAAAGCCAAACAAACAAACAAACAAACACGAAAAAAAGTCCTTTTTATAATTATCAGGGGCTAGGCTGAATTAAAGGAAATGATTAAGAAATAGCTGGCAATGGTTACGTCCTGAGTAAAATCTGGGGTAAAGATTAAGAGTGCAAGAGGCTCACTGAAAGCTGCCTGAAAGCTGCACAAGTTTCTGTGAGTATTTTAGCTCTAATCTCCAAATAGCCCCCCAGCTTTTTAGCATGTAATGATCCAATCAGTGCAAGTTACCCCATGATTCCCCCCCCACTAAAGCAACGTGGAAACCTTTTAAAGCACAATTTTAATTGTAAGCAAGAAGTCAACATCTCTAGAGAAGGGTGTTATCCCTCAAATCTTTTGCAAGCATCTTCAGGAGTCCATGCAATTTTCTTTGTTAATATTTACTGGAGGCAGCTCCAGAGCTTCATTCAGCATAATAGGCATGACAATTAATCAGTCTCCTAGTCCAGGAGCAATACAAAGACATTTAGGTGTGTTGCTTTCAGACTCAAAGAAACTTGCTACCTTCTAGCATTACACCGCTTTGTATTTTCAGGGATAAACACTAATCCACACAAAATATTGCAGTGACATGTTTTACTTCCATTTATAATACTACCAAGTAGGCATGCATAGACTTGGCTTACCTGTAACTATTCCTCTCGAACATAGAAAACTACTCTATAGGAATTTGACATAACTGATTTAAACAGACACGTTCTCCAGTTTCAGACCATCTGATGAAAACAGTTGGGCTAAAACAGCATAGGCTTGGTAAACAGTATAGCCAGAAGAAGCAAGCAAAGAATAAAGTTCAAAATTAGCATTCCTTCCCAGTCCCAGATATAACAACTCCAGATAAAAATTCTCACCTAGTTCTTTCATATAGTCCTCAAAGTTTTCACTAGTAAGGAGCTTCCAGGTACCCACAAAGTGGTCACACATTTTGTCAGGCTAGAGAGAAGTTGTCCACAGGGTCAAGCAGAAATGCAGGACAGGAGAATATTATGAGCTCCAGGAGATCAGGACTTATCTTTAAAAAGGAGCCTTGACCACATGATATTCTAAGATGACCAATGAAGAGGGAGTCCAAGTGCCCAGTGCTTTCCTTCCTCCCCAACCCCTCCTTTGCCAGTAGGTCATAGTATTATTACTCATATGCCCTTACTAGTGCAAAGATCACTGTCTTGTTTTTATTTAATTATTTTGTCATTGAAGAACACTTCATCTTAAAGGCAAACAACTAAATTGTATTGTCCTTCAGAGGAAAAAGGTAGGCTCAAGCCACAGAGGGTTATATTTTTTCCCATACTCTTTTCTTTCCTTGCGGGGTTGGATTCGATGATTTTTGAGATCCTTTCCAACCCCTAACTCTCTGTGATTCTGTGATTCATTTCAGTCTGTCATACTAAATGGGCACAGTAAAATTCCTGTATTGTAAAACCTGAAATTCCTGTTGGGATGATTTAGTTTGCTTTCTGCACCCCTGCAGTCAGAAGTTTCTTCAGAGAGGCACAGAATTACAGGAAGAAGTGGATTTGGAACAGAGGGTGCTGGTAACTGTGGAAGGGTAAAGTAATAATGTTGGTCCCTTTATTGGGATCTACTTATCATTGCACCATCTGAATCAGTTGAGCAGTAGGTCTGCATACCACGTACATGATGGATAGAAGATACAGGGCTCTGTGAAGAGCAAAGTAACAAACCAGATGATTTCTATCCCTTTTGCTCCCTGTGCTTTCTGAAGCCCTGTGTCCCAATGACTAGCATTATCACTTGCTACGGCATAAAGCTAGGCTCTGATATCAGCTCACTGAAGGTCCCTGGATGCTTCATTTATTTTCTGTTCATACCATTCAGGTAGTAATCTATGTGAGGCAAGGTGTGTAAAGGCCTGACATAATGAGGTCCACCTTGGCTGATCCCCTAAACCTTGTCATACCTCAGATCACAGAAAAAAGTATCAGAAAGCAGTCAAACTATTAGACTTTTCTTTTGGCTCTATTTGCTATTCCAATGGCAAAAGCAGCTCAAAAGTGCAGACTTCAGCCTCTACAATTCTCTTAATATAGATTTCCTGGAAATACTCTGATGGTTGTTAGGTATCAAGTAGAGTGGTCCACATATTTTAGTACTTGTACATTGCAGAAAAAAAATTTATATAGATTGTAAGATTAAAGGGAGATTTGGAAGGGAAGGGAGGTCAGGAGGTCTCCAGTGTAACTTCACCTCAGGCAGGTGACCTCTGAGCTCAGCTCAGGCTGCTCAGGGCTGTGCCCTGTTAGGGCTTGGAAGCATCCAAAAGTGGAGCCAGAATATCCTCCCTGGGCAACCTGCAGCCCTGCCCAGCTCTTCCCCAGGGGATAAGGGTCTCTTTAACTCCATTTTTTTTTCAATCTTTTCCCCACAGATTCTCATTCTTTCGTGATTCACTGCTGTGAAAAGCCTGGCTCCAGCTCCTTGGTCACTTCCCCATAGGTGTTGGGGGCTGCTGTTAGCACATCCAAAACCATCTCTTAACCAGGATGGATCACCCCAGTCCCACAGCCTCTCCCACAGCAAGTGCTCCCAGCCCCCTGAGCACCCTGGGGACCCTCTGATGAACTCATTCCAAAACTGGGTGCAGTACCCCGGATACAGCCTGAGGAAAGGGGAATAATCAGCCTACTGGTTGTGCCCCTGTTCACAACAACCAGGATGGTTTTGGCCTTTTCTGCTGCCAGGGCTCAGCTCACTGCCCACCAGGACCGTGAGGGTCTTTTCTATAGAGCTTCTCCCTGGCCCGTCCAACCCCCAGCCTGCATTGCTGTGAGGGCTGTGTTCGTACATGTGTGCCCTTAAGACTTCAGACTACTGGATTTTTTTAAATTTTTTTTTTTTTTTAATTTTCTTTTTTTCTAGAATAGCTAATTTTAGGCGGGGTTTTTTGTTTTGGCTTGGGTTTTGGGTTGTTGCTTTTTTTTGTTTTGAGTTCTTGCATATTTGTTTACTTTGGGGCTGATCTCAAAATAAATAAAGTCATATTCTAAATACTGACGTTGCTGATGTCTTTTCCTGATTGGTTTTCTCAGATCATCACATGCTCAGGTCATCATTAAAAGGAAACTCTGAGGCGCCCTCAAGTTTGTGACATTAGCTTGTTTTATTTTTTCCTTAGGATTATTAGCCTGGGAAACAGTGCACCACGTATAAGCACTTTGTAGGAACTTGAAAACTCAAATCCAGTAATAAGGTAATGAGTACTCAGAAGGATTATGTGAGCATTGCTGCAGTGAACTGGATAGAAAGGATGCAGTCTGGCTGAACTGGGTCCCTACACTTACTTTTCTTGACTTTTGGGAGCTGCTCCATGTGTGGCTTACTACAATTAGCATTCATTTCTTCAGAGGGGAAATAGGGCTTTTATATTCAAAACTATAGCCTGAGAGAGGGGATTTGCTTTCTTTGGTGTTAACAGCTGTCTACAGTGCTTGTGCTGCTGGAAGAGTTTTTGGAAGATGTGAAGCACCTGTTCCATGTAAATCTGTTTGGAGCAGACAAGGGCACCCTCCCTAGGAAGTCAATTACTTTCAACCATTAAAAGTGAACCTGAGGTAAGATTTTAGATGTCTTGCAAACATGATGATTCAAAAATGCAAGAAGAAAGCCAGCTTGTGGGTTGACTTGGTTATTTACTTCAAAGCAAGCAGGTATCTGGGAGCAGACTCACAGCTCTCACTTGAGAAGCATCCTACCTCCTACTGCTGATGGTCTCCTTTCCCTTGGGAGATACTCCTAGTGACAAGAGATAAGCTTGTGGCATTAGATGTCATCTAATAAAAATCCTATCTTCTTTCTGGGGCAAGGGCCCTGGTGATCAAGACTGGACTACTTAATGGCCAAGAAAAAATTAAGAGGGCCTGTGAGCCTGGAAGCTTAGGCAAACCTGGGATTCTTGTCACTTGCTAGAAATGTCCTGCCAGCAAGAGCTGTGCAGTCTGGCTAAACAGCCCTGTGGTCATCAACTCTGATGGGATCTAATGACACCAAAAGCAAGGGCATCTTCAAAAGTATAGAAACCTCCTTCAAAATATGAGGACACTTTGGAAAAATCAGAGCAGGTAAGAGGTAAATCATTCCAAGGAATGGAAGATGGTGAGGGTCCAGCACAGTGAGGAAATACTAGCAAAATAAATTTGTCAAGAGAGAGATCCTATCTCTTAATCCTGATGAGAATTGATGTAGCTGAAGGCCACAAACAACGATACACAGTCTGCCACATATTTCTGGTGTGCTGTGACCTTTGAGGGTGGCTCCAAGGGCAGAAGCAGAATAGCAAATTGGCAGCTGTGCTGGGGAAATCAGTGGGTGGGAAGGTGGTGATGGTGGATTAGCTCTTGCTCTGTGAGTCAGACCAGTGGTGGAGATCTACTTGAGATAAACCACTTTTTACAAAAATAAGCACAATAGTAACCTCTCTTGGGATCTTTTGGGCATGAATGAGGAATGATGCTGCTTCCACTAGAGTATGTGACAAAGAGGATGCTTATCCCCATAGCTGAAATCCATCATTTAGGAGAGCTTTTAATCAAGGACTGTGTCAAATTTTCCCTGGTACTTTAGATATGTATGTATTTCTTAAAGTAAAAAACCAGCTTACTCCCAAAGATGAAGATATGAATTAACAAATTACAGTTATTATTCTGCTTAAATATGGCCTTTGACTGCCATAGCTATTGAACAGGTGACTCCAACAAGCAGCAGTATATTTTGGGCTTATGCAGGTGTTTATAGTTCTGCTGCTCTGAATCAAAAACTGGGATGTAAATGTAGGAAGACATCTGTGCTCAGTTTCACACTTGATGCTATAGCAGACTATAATCCTGTTGACAATTCTGTTGAAAACTTTTTAAAAAGGAATGTGGCCTTTATGCGGTGTTGTTGGTGGCACAGATAGCGATGTCCATATCAAGAAAAAAATACATATTTTTGGTAAAGTTATAAAAAAATATGGGGTTTTCCCCAAGCATGGGAGGAATTTTAGCTTCATTCACTACAAGTTGCTTCTTCAGGCATGGTAGCATCTATGAGGGGCTACAGCAGCTCCCTCATGCTAGGAAGGAGGGACCATGTCACACTGTCAGGTACTCCTGCAACTTAGACCAAGAAAAAGGTTTTCCTAACACTTACCTGGCTGGATACTGTAGTTCTAAAGAACATACAGGAACAGGTAAAGGGTTGTACATTTCTGCTTGCTGTCTACTTTCCTTACTGATTAACGTTTGGCACAGGTGAATTGCCGAAGAATTCTGCTTAGCTAGGAAAAGGTTTAACTATAGTTTCAGTGCTTCTGAGGTAACACACTGACTTTAAAAAATACTGGTTTCTGTTGGTTTGAAAGTTCAAGAGGACAATTGGATTTTGGTGGATTTTGTCTCTCTCCTGGGAAAGGAGCTGAGCAGGACACATGAGCAGGTCCTTTTTTTTCTGGAACAATTCCCAGAAGTGAACTGATGCTCCCTGAGCTCTCATGAGGCTTAGGCCTCACTTGGGACTCAGGGCTCTGTTGCAAATGGTCACTTTGCTGAAGGAGACAAATTTTTACATCAGCAACAAATCTGTCATTTCCTTGAGTGGTTACCAGCAGCTGTCTACCCAGTTATATTGCTGGACTGTGACATTTGGAGATGTCAGGCTGGTGGGACCTAGTACTTGGTTTTTACTTCTAGTGATTTTGAGTTCTCGTATTTTCACAGAATCACAGAACTGTCATGTTTGGAAAAGACCTGCACCCAACCATCAACATCTGCCCCCAGTAAAATAAGACATATTTATCTATACTAATATCTATATTGACACTAGAGCATGTCCTGAAATGTCTCATCTACAGTTTCTAAATACATCCAGGGATGGTGATTCCACCATCCTGTGGGCAGTCCATTCCAACACCAAACTACTTTCTAAGTAAAGAAATTCTTCCTAAAATCTGTCTAAACCTCCTTAGTGCAACTTGCCATTTTGTCTAGTTCTATCATTATTCACTTGAGAGAAGAGGCCAGTACCCACCTCCCTACAACCTTCTTTCAGGTAGCTGTATAGAGCAATAAGATCTCCTCTCATCCTCCTCCAGATGAAACATTTACAGTTCCCTAAACATCTCCTCATAGGACCTGTTCTTCAGACCCTTCACCTTGGTTGTCCTTCTCTGAACTCACTCCAGTAACTCAATGTCTTTCTTGTAGCGAGGGACCTAGAACTGAACACAGACAGCACTTGAGATGTGGTCTCACCAGTGCTGAGCACAGGGGCACAACCATTTCCCTTCTTCTTCTGGCCACACTGTTCCTGATACAAGCCAGGATGCTGGTTGCCTTCTTGGCCACCTTGGCAAACTTCTAGCTCTTATTTAACCAGGTGTCAACCAACACCATCAGGTCCTTTTCTGCCTGGCAGCTCTCCAGCCACTCTTTCCACGCCTATGGAGTTGCATGGGGTTGTTCTGCCCAAAGTGCAGGACCTGACACTTGGCCTTGTTAAACCTCATTTTATTGGCTTTGGTCCACTGATACAGCCTTCTGAGGTCCCTCTGCAGAACCTTCCTACTCTCAAGCAGATCAACACTCCCACCAAACACTGTTGTCTAAAAACTCACTGAGGAAGCACTCAATGCCCTCATCTAGATCACTGATGAAGATATTAAAGAAGACCAGCCCCTGGAGAACACCACTGGTGACTGGTCACCAACTAGATTTAACTCCATTGATAGCTCTCAGGACCTGGCCATGCAGCCACTTTTTAACTCAACAAAGAAGCCTCCAGCTTCTCTAGGAGAATGCTGTAGGAGATGATGTCAAAGGCTTCACTAAAGTCCAGGCAGACATTTCTCCTGACCTTTAGACCAACCAGTGAGTACTCCACATGCTTTATTGTGCTCCCAGTATCTGCAAATAGGACTGTGAAAATAGAAACATCTAAAATGCTTTTTCTGAAACACTAAACTAAGTTTGTGTTAATGCTCAGAGCAGAAATGAACTCTCATAAGTCCAAGGCACAGAATGACCAATACCGTAAGAAACCTGATGGTTGAGACCACTAACTTACAATTAAAATACACATGATTACTTTTTCTGAATTTGAGCTAAAAAAGAAAATAAAAATACAGGTATACCTGGAGGGAATGGAAAGCCTCTGGAGCCTTGCCTTTGCCAAGTTGTCATGAATGTAGTATTGACAGCTGAGAACCTGGCATTTCTCAGCAGATGGCATGACAATAATGTGTGGTCTCAAACTTCTGTGGCTCACACCATGTGACCACTGTTCCTGAGGAACATCCTGACTTCTCATACATTGCTCTAACATGGATGTGTTCTCTCATTCCTTCAGCAAGTCAGTTAGCAGTGTGAATCTCACCAGCAATACTATGGGTTGAAGTGAGTGAGGCTAAAGGAGTATTAGAGGAGTAGGGAAAGAGGGCTTTTTGGAAATCCATTTTCTTTCCATTGCAATGAGATAAGATAAGGGTAAACTCATTCCTACAGCCATGCAGGTGATAGGCTTCCAGAACATAACATAGGTGTTTCTGTATGAGAACACTGAAAATGTTACAGCTCTACCCGTGCTATATTCAGCACATGCCATAGTGCGAATAATATTCTCAGCATAGTGAGAATAATGATAAATCTAACTTAATGACTTCTGAAGGTTTGTATGAGAGAATCATGGAATGGCTAGGGTTGTATGGGACCTTAAAGACCAGCTAGTTCCAACTCTGGCTGTAATGTAGGCACTGCAGATGTCTCATGTTTCTAACTACCTACCAGTTGCCTTTGTGTAAAGAACAAGTTTAGAGCTGCCTAAAGTTTCTGATGCTCCAATCAATCCAATTAAGTCAGCTTTTCACTGACTCTTTGTTTTGTCCATGGATTTGATTTCCCAGCACCTGACTCAGGCCACATAAATCCTGCCTGTTCTCCCCCATGCCCTCCTATCCCTACACCCCAAAAATATGGTTTTCTTTTCTTCTTTATCCCTAAAGTTCTCTCAAAGCCGAGATTAGCATCAGATTTTGCAAATGAAGACAGTAACCTGTTTCCCAAAGCACTTCTGTGTTTCTTCTAGCAATTTGAAGACTGTTCCGAAAAATCCCTTTGTACTCTTTGTGCATTATCTCAGATCATCCAGCTGAAACCATCTCTTGAGTATCCATCTGATCAAAGTGGTAAGGTCATGAATGCCATCTGCTCTGGGACTGCCCACCAGAACTCTACTCTGGTTTTGTCTCATTGCTGCAGCTCATACAGTACTGCCGGTGCAGATCTGGTTTTGGTTGGGGTTTTTTTGTTTGTTTCTTGATAGATATTTTTAGCAAGCTGAGGGAAAATCTTCAAGTTGACAGGCTAGTGTGTTTTGGTAACATGTAATAGCTTCTAAGTTTAAACTGTCCCTGTGGTTTTCCTTCTCTTAACAGTTGAACTCTTGTCAAGTGAAAACATTCACAGAATTTCACTTGTCATTCTAAGAAAGCTATAGAAATAATGGAGTATAAGATACATCTTTTCAGCAAGACTAAAAATCACCCTGTGCAAAACATTTAAGCTGTGCCAAACCTTCAGTTTGAGTAAATATATACATGTTTTTTCACCCTTGTTTCTGCATCTCTTCACAATGCACATACCAGTTTATCTCCAGAACACTGTAATCCAAGAGCTTGCTTTAAAACTTTCATAGATCTCCTTTTGTACTTGCTAGTTAACTGTCTGTGATTACAGATGCCTTTGGACAGTATCCAAAGACCTATTGCTCCAAATAAGGGTAAAAAAAAAAAAAAAAAAAAAAAAAAGAGTAAATAGAATCCGTGTATGAAATATCCTGAAATAAGCCCTCTCCCTCTCGGGTGGGTGTGCAAGCTGCCAGCTCTGGCCCCCGGCAGCTCTCCACAGCTGACTGCTGCCCCCGGGTGCTGGGACCCGGAGGGAAGGAGAAGGAATTGGATCGCAGAGGTCAGCCCCCGCCTCCCCAGCACCTCTCGCTGCTGCCTCCTCTGCGGCGTCGCCACTGAGCTTCACAGGCGCTGCCATCTCCTTTCGTTTCATCTCATCTCCTACCAGATAAAGGAGGCAACAAAACGGAAGGATTCCTGAGGAAAAGAGGCAAATGGCTTTCTGCAGTAGGAATGTATCATTCCTGCACTTCTCATTACTGAGAGCTATGTCTTGCCAGAAACAAGTCAATGTTGCTTATGTTGAGCATGTAAAAACTCACCATCTCCAATGAGGGAGTGCCTATAAAATGCATTGCTTCATCTCAGGTAGTAAACCAGCTCCTCTCTTGGGATGCTGCAAAGGAGCTTGAGGCCCAGGGATTGCATGGTGGGGTACAGAATTTGCTGTCACATGTGTTCCCTCCCTCCCAGCATGCATTGTCAGCAGATGAGGGCAAGATATGTCCCTATGGGTCTTGGTGCTCAAATCCCTGACTTCAGTCAAGCCTTAGTTTTGGCATAGGCAGAATCTCTGAAGCTGCTAGTGACCATTCCAGCACCCGGTTGAATCCTAACATGGACCCTGCAGCCCAAACACTTATTTTAGAAACCTTCTACCTCCTATTTTTTTCTCCTCTAGAAGGTCTCATCACAGCTGTCAGGCATGGGGAGTAATGGGTCTCTAGAGGAGACAATGTGTGGTCTTTCAGGAGAAATCAGTTTCTTCATCTGCCTGACTGTTTACCTTCCCTGTGCTTTAAAGAGGGTTTCTGGATATTTCAGTATCTTCCCAAACTCCTCAGACTAGTAAAGACTAAAGTGCTGCTTCAACTTGTAACTGCTCAGGCTACTGTTCTTGAACCACTGAACACTGTCAAGAAATAAAACAGATTTGGAAACCTTATCCCCTCCTAACATCAGCTATTTGTATTTGCACACTAGATATTGTAATGTTGGTGTAGCATTGCTTTGTGGAAGCACTTTGCAGGAGCTGGCTATTGCTGCTATCCAGACACTTTCAGAGTCTTTTGAAATTAGAGCAGCAGTGTCCCTTTGAGCTGCTGACTCAAGGCCTGAAGCACAGGTGGCCATTTGCAGACACATTTCTGCCTCCTTTCCCTACAGCAAGGGCCAGCTGTCTTGGCCCCTATTATTTGTTTCAGAGCTTCTGATGTTTCTTTAAACTGTGCTGAGTTCTGCCATTCCTCTTTGGGAGGGTTGTTGCAAACACTTGCTGGGCCATTTGGTGCACACTGAGGGTAGAGCAGTTTATGCTGCCTGAACAGGGGCTCTTTATACATGATTTTGGTGTCATGAAATGCCTGGTGGATCATCCAAGACAGTGTACATGAGGGGGCCTCAGGACATCAGGAAGAGAAGGAACCAGTCAGCTAGCACAGATGAGGTTAAACACATATTCTTTTTAAGCAGATTCTGTTTCTTGCCCAGCCCCTGCAGGTATGGCTTCCTCAGCCTCTCATATTTTTTTAGTCTTGCTGCCAAATTATTTAAACTGAACATAACTTAATTGCTTTTATTATTGGATATGGCTTTAGGTTGTACATATCTCTGTTCTAACAGTACTTTCTCTGCTAGTTTTGTCAACATGAACTTCTGGTAAACCAAGACTAACTTGCTGGAATTACATTGAAGTATTTCAGAATCCCTTCTGTCATTTATAACTTACTGCCTGACTCCTTCAAACTGCTCAGTTAAGGCATGAACATCCTTCTTGGTGTGTAAAAAGCTTCTGTGAAACTGCCATTGTGGCACTTCATGTCTCCCCTTGCCTATATGAGTGACACAAATGCAATCATCAGCATCAAGAGCAGAAGTGAAAGACAGAAATGCTGCTTTCTACTGCTAAGAATGACTCCCTGGGTCACAGAGCTTAATCCAGAGATACTGGTTGTTTCATGAACACCTAGAGCTATCCTGTTGTACGGAAAAGGGCTTTGTAGAAGAAAATAGGTTACTGCTTGTCTTGCCCTGTTTTTCATCCAGTTTCCAGCTATTGTCCATGACTTGTTTAGCTATAAACATTTGTTCATAACTAAATACATGATGGGGTGGTGTTGGGTTCTATGAGGTGACTGAACTCTTTCACATATACCCAGAAAAAGCTTTTTCTTTCTGGTATGCTTCAGTTCCCTATCTTTAAGGACATGAACTTGAAGCCTGATTTCTGCTTGCCTTGACCTCCTGCAAAAGCTGTCACAGAATTGATTTGTTTATCTGATTTTTCAGTTTTCCACTTAATATTCTATAAAATGCTTTGAACTGTTAATACCAAAGTTAGAGGCTCTAGGAAGATACAGCACTGAAGTAACCAAATTACTTTTTGTCCATTTATGAAAACTTTTGACCAAGATGGTGGTAATATCTTGGGCTACTTTACTGTTCAAAAGCTAGACCTTGATTACCAAACAGACAACTGCTTAAACTAGGAGGGAAAAGAAAAACCACATACCTTTTCCCTGGAATTAGTCTAGTATTTATATATTCACCTTATGTCTGGGACTGCTCAGGACTCATCTTCAATGGGAAGAGTACAGTGTCTCCTGCCCAGATGAGATGGTACTTTGGGTATGCTAGTGGGAAATGGAGTAAAATGGAGTACACAGTTTTGAATTCACTTGGATGAAGGTGCTACTCAAGTTTTGTCTCCTGATACTCAGACAGTGAGAGAGAAGGAAGATTCATTCGGTTGTTTTAGTTACTTTATTAGTGGGACATTTGCCTATATCTGCATGGACCAAAATCATTCCACATTCCTTCCTATGGGAAGATAAGCTTGTGAAATGGAAAGGTATTAGGATAGTCAGAGACCATTGAACCCACCTTCAGTAACTAGCAAGGTCATTAAAGCCAAGATAAAAGGAAGGAGCAGGAATTAATCCTGTTTCCAAGCCCCAACTGTTAACTTATAGAATCATAGAACTGTAGAAGAATTTGGGTTGGAAGGGACCTCTAACAGTCATCTAGGTCAACCCTTCTGCAGTAAGCAGGGACACTCTCAACCAGATCAGGTTTCTCAGAGCCTCCTCAAGCCTCACCTTGAATATCTCCAGGGATGAGGCCTCAACTATCTCCCTGGGCACCCTGTTCCATTTTTCAACTACCCTCAACCTTGGTTTTCTTTTTGTGGGTTGAGTTGCAGGAAGGGCTCAAGTGATCACCTTAATGTATATAATCCCATTTTAGATAGATTTTAAGAGTCACAGGTCACTAAAATATTTTCAAACTCTGTCATAGGAAAGTGCAAAATATTGGCAACACCAAAGCAAGCTGTCTGTGAAGGATTCTGTATCTACAGGGAAAGTGGCATTTTCAAGCAAGGAAGGGCTTCATGTCCTAGTGAACAAGTGCCTTGAATGAGCTGATTGCATCTCTGAAAAGATATCTGGGTAGGCAGTGAACAATGCACTGTGAGCAACTATGATGGCAGATGCAGATACTGACAAAATAAACTCATGGAAAGGAGTCTCACTGTATGGATGTGGTGTTTTCTCACTGTGTTGAAGGAAATATTTTAATCCATAGGTGATCTCTGAAATAGTAATAAAATATGGTCAAGTGCTGGAGAATTAAATGTGCTGTTAAGATGCTACACAATACAGGAAAGCTTTTTAATATTCCTTGATGGTTTTTTAATTAAGAGACTACAGAAGCACTAGGCTACCACAGATCTCTAACTCAATGGTCCAATTGTGATTGTTAAGACCAAGATACTTCTGGAGTTCATAAATCATTAAGGGAAAGTTCTTGGCAATTCAGTTCATACAGGTAAGGTTCT
Organism: Calypte anna; assembly: GCF_003957555.1. Taxonomy (NCBI): domain Eukaryota; kingdom Metazoa; phylum Chordata; class Aves; order Apodiformes; family Trochilidae; genus Calypte; species Calypte anna. The sequence goes on from NC_044245.1 coordinate 123,035,454, forward strand.
GCACAGTCTGGTTCACTAATTCTAAATGATAATAGCTCTTTATGAGTTTCAGTCTATCCTTTTATATCTTCTTAGGAAAACAGTATAAAATTGTCTGCATGAGATCTGATGCAGAATTGCCCCTTGCAGCATTAGAGCTGGTTTTTGTGAACAAGTTTGATTATGGCTGAGATATGTCATCATATTTTTAGCCAAAAAAGTCATCAGCAAAGCTCTTGCAAATGTACTGCAAGAGTTTATCCATCAGCTATTTTGCTAATTAAACTTACAAAGGCACAATGCAATTAATTTGCTGAATTTGATGCCAGAAAAACTATCTGGAATACTGCTGAAATTGTTTCAGATGATGCTACAGACATAGTCTGAGACTTTTAACTTCTAGCTATCAGCCCATTAGATTCTATAATTTGGTTCCTTGATTACTGCTGTGTCTGCTTAGACTGAACTCTTTATGTCTTTAGCAAGGCTGAGAGATCACTTTTCTTACCTCATTCTCTAGAGAATTAGACATTTTCTGAAGCAGAAGCAACCTGACATCCTTCTTGTCTTACCCAGCAGCTAACTTTTCAGATTCAACATGATGTTAAGCATTTGTTAGTATCAGCAACAAAGGAACTTGTCTGCAACCACAGTGCTGGCAAATCAAGTTTTCTTTTGGGGTAGAGAGGCTTATTTGCCAGTTCCTGCAAGTAACTCTGGTAAGATAATGATCACACCTGCTGCTAGACAGGTGTGCAGTCTGGGGCAGTACTGCACCTCCCATGCTGACACAATTAGCAAAACTCCTACAATCAATCTTAACTTGCCAGGTAAAGTGGTGAGACAGATCTGGCTGGTGTTTCGAAGTGCTTAGCTAAAACTACATCTAGACTAGCCCAGGACAACATATGGGCTTGGTGAGAGTGGCTCTCTATAGCCAAAAAACACACAGACTCTGTTGGTGCCACAAAACTCTACATGCCTAGTAGGAGCTAATGGAGCTGCACAGTATCTTCCACTCTGTGAAGCAGAAAATATTAGAGACTGCTTTCTCAACTGGTAATTCAAATTACCCATATGTTTCCTGAACATTTGCTGGTACAGAACCTTAGTACAGTAACTTGGAGCAGAGAGGTTGTTTTAAAAAAACCTTTCTGTCAGGTAGCCAATAATGTAGCATGTTCTAGTATTAAAGTGGAAGAAACTGAACCCAGCATCCTCACTGGCACTTGATGAAACTGCTGTTCAGAGCTCTTTGGAAATGGTCTCAGAGTTACTGGGATGAGCATAGAGTCTGTTAGATAGTTCTTATTGAGAGGGTATCTATACCTTTCATGAACACTTGGGCTGGTGAGGTGGAATCTAGATTAAAATGCCTATATTTGTGATCAGCCTGGGTGAGTCCGAAGTGGTGACCTTTGAATGCGCATCTCCTTACACAGAATTTTGGAAGATCCCCCATTTTCTAGTGTACAGGGCCAAAATCAAAATGCTAGATATAACCATATTTTAGGTCAGCAAGGCATTATTTTTAAGTTCTGTGATCAACACCATTCTGCTTAGTTCCTAACTTAGGCATACATCTATTATGAAGACAAATGCAATACTATTAACATTGTATATTAAAAGGACAATTTAATTTTGAAAATATCATTTAACTTCATATCTTGGGGATCAGTGAAGTTCAGGTCTGCAAACACACACAAGGAGATGAGTTTAAAAGTCCGCTTTACATGAAAGGAGAGATAATGACTTTTAATTGCTTGAGGTTGCAGTGATGTCAGCCAGCTGAAGTCTGAAAGTTGAATATTGCTTGAGTGACCTGTGGAATAACACCTTACTGTGGAAATAACCTGTGGAAACACCTTACTGAGTGCTCTGGCATAGCAGTATCGAAGAGTTGATACCAAGTACATACTTCAGTATTTCCTATTAATTCTGGGAGAGTGTCAAGTACAAATAGAATACTTCTATCTCAGATTTTTCTCTTGTGAACTTCAGAGGCAAGCTGATCTGTATCCTGTCTCACCTTCTGTTTTTATCTTTGAATTTTATTAAATTGTTAAAAGTAATGTCGCTGAAAAGGAAAAGCTGTGTTGCACCTTGAGAGAAATCATTAATTCTGATGCTTGATCTAAATCTCTTTGTTATTTATACTATTTGGGTAATTGCTATCCAAAGCCACAATAACTTAGATCTCTGTGGTTTTAGATTATTGTCTGTATGGACAAATTCTCAGTCTTCTATTAGGCAAGAGGCTGGTCTGTACTTGGGTAACCTGGGTAAATTAATACCTAGCACACCTTCTGCAGGAAGTTATGTCCCTCAATCTTCAAAACTTGCTTAGTTTCTATTGCATGTCAAGCTACAAGACCTCTTTAAAAAGAAGAAAATACACAAGGTGATCTCTCTTCTCCTTTTCTTTCCTCTTCCCACCAAGTAGACAGAGAAAACCTTTCTTTTTTTCAGAAAAAGAGCAGTATGCTTGACATGTGTCTCTCTGTGATTATTTTTGTCCGGCTTTAATTTGTGAACAAGAGGAAAAGAACTTCCAATAACAGAGCATAGTTGCTTGGGTAAGAAAGGGCCTCTCTTCCTCTTAAGCTGGGGCTTGTAAATGCCATCAAGATTAATGAAAAAGCAGGCCTGACTCCAAACAGCCACTTCTGTGAGCCTGCTGGAAAATGAGCTAAATCCTCTGTCATTCAAGTTTGTGAAAAGGCAAAACAGAAGAGGATTGTTGCTCTATTTATTCCCCTACTGTATATTAGTTACTCCTCATGCTATAAAGCTGCTTACACTTCATACTCTCTAAATTCAAGCCCTTGCACTTTAGGAGCCTTTGTGTTTGCTGCCTCTCCTGAGGCTCAGCTATGCAAAGCATCCTCTCAAGTACTGTGCCATTATTTTTCTCCCTCTACATACCTACCAGGGGCAGCTACTTTGGTGAAAAGGTGGCAAAAGGCAAGGAAAAGCTCATGAACATTTTTTTTCTTTACTGATTTGTCAGAAATTTTCCTTTAGAATCAAACAGCTTTATTCCTTCTCTTGACTCATCTAACATTCTTTTAGTGTAAGTGAGAAAGCAGAAACTTTCTGTCTCAGGAAAACCTGAAAATTGAGTTTCCTTTCTGGGGCCACAAAAGTAAAAGGAAGGTCCAAGACTTGCCCAGTTCAGTAAGGAATTGAGAAGGTATGTGGTGGAAGATTAGTGTTTACTGCTATAGGGACCAAGGAAATTGCCCATCCTTTTTTCCATCCCCTGACAGGACTTTTCCTAAGGCACAAAAAAGAGGTTTCTTACCCCTTACATTTTATTATGCAATAGTTTTCAGGGATTATCTAGGGGTTTACTTCAAAGCAGTGTTTATCTTCTGCCATCTGGAATAGATGAGCTATTTGCATGTTTAACATTCTTACTGGAAACTCTGTGTTGTGATAGTGCTGCACTAAAAAAAGATATATAAAGATTTCCAGTATCACACATGAAACTCCAGACTGAATCTCTAAGAGCATTTGGACTTTCTAAGTAATCCATTTTTCATAACACTGCAATAAATGTCACTGTATTGCTCTATTTCCACATGTCCCAGTCTCAAGAGTAGTAGCATGTACCTGTAAACCAGAAGATATTGTTGGCTTGGATCTTCCATTTCAGCTGAGATAATTCAAGGCAGTTAACTGGAATTCAGTCATAAGGTTATAATTTGCTGCAGGAAGGGTAATTCATGGCTGTTCTGTTGCCACCAAGAGAGCAATGTGCACTTGGACTGTGTCCTCATGGTCACAGCCTGTGTCAAATATTGGCTTTAACTCTAAAGTGGTTAAGTCAAGCTGAATCATTTCATGTGTTGTGGTTGCTGTAGCTTGGTTACATCCTGGATGGGACTGTCCTAAGGCAATGTTGCTATCTAGGAAATGGGTGTCTGCATCAAAGCAAGTCACCTTGCATTCTCCTTTATAATCAATCCCCTGATGAGTTACAGAGTACAAATGCTCTCATTTTAAGGTCATTGACTATGCTAAAAGAATAATTTAGCGACTTGTATTAATGTTTTGTAAAAATGAGCAGGAGTGATCCTATGTGAATCTCCATATCTTCATGTCAAAACTTATATGAGATACATTCTACATGATGATAATGATAAGAGCAGGATGCTCTTAACTCTTTTATCCAATTGCATTAACTGAAGTTGAGCAGTTGAGGGATTATAAAATTATAGTTGTGCCTATCTGTAGTAATTGGTGCTTTTCTCCTCAATTAGAATCTTGATTATTTGTACACCACCAAGTATAATTTTCCAACCATACCTCGAAACACTGGTCAGCATTCAATCTTCTGTGCCTGAGGCACAAAGCCATGCATCATTTCCTTGCTCTTCAAAGCCATCTTTGTCTTTGAAGTTCTAAATATCCAGATGACATCTTGGCCCTAAGTATATGCTACTTTGTATCCCTTTAAACATTGGGGAGCTAATAAGATACAGTGGATTAAATCATACCAGCCTTGTAATCTTTAAATTAATTTTACTTTCTCTCTTACTTAAAAATCCCAGAAGAATTATATTGCAAAGACTGTAAATCCAGATTGTAATGATTTCATGTAATTGTGGGAAACAGTAAATATCCCATGATAGAAGAATGTTGGTTTTAATTATTTTTTTTACTTTTATTTTATTTTATTTCATAACAAAATCTGATAATGGTGTGCTGAGTTAAAGAACAGCCTTCAAATTGGCAGAAAATATGCTGCTAGTTCCTTTGGTGAGAGAAGGAGGTTTAACATTTGAGATTTTTTTCCTTAGGTACTTACTGTCTTTCCATTAAATCAACAGAACTCTGATATGACCAGTACACATTGTATGGGATCTGGCTAGAATGGACTCAAGTTTTGTAGCATCCTGCATGATGTTTCATTGCTGGCACCACAAACCAACATGTAAATTTGGTTGGATGACTGCAAATATGGTACTGCAAAGGTTTATATTGTAGTGCATTTTACAGATTAATTTTACAGATAGAAAATAATAAAATGCTATAAAAAATGTGAACTTACTTGATAGTAATCTATTTTTCTAGTTTCTGTATTTCAGTTTCTCTGCTTTTATCTACCAAACTCAACTGATTTCATGAGATATCTATTATGTTAACAACAAAAAAAAAAAGAGTAGAGTAGATGTTTTGCCCATCTGTAAGGCCTGAAGGTCAGATTTTCTTTTTTTAGATAAGTAACTGTGACTTTGTATTGTGCTCCTTGTCCCTCTGCAGCAGTAAGTGGCAATATGGTGCTTGTCTGGGATGAAAACTTCTGTCCTCCTACAAGTCCTTCTGCTGACAGGAATTAAATTAAAGGTAGTGGAATCTTTTTTTCTTTCATGCCCAAAATTATATATGTATATGAAATTCTAATCTTTAGTTATCTGATTTCACACATTGGAATTAAAAAAGAAGGTAAGTGGTTTCTTAAATTAATTTCCTCTGAAATGTTTTAAATGCCATTCAGCTTTTTTATCCTGAGATTTACATCTGGGGATCTTGTTAATTTTGGTTTTTTTCCAAAGGGTCCCTTTTCCTTGCCCTTCAGTCACTGAAGTTCATGAAGAAAAAATAAAACAAGTTAAGGAAGTTTTGTCAGCAATCTGAGGCACCTCCTCAGTGCCTCAGTCACACTGCCAGATGCAATGGAATCATGGTGTGAAGCAGGAAAAGGAAGGAGAAAGAATCAAAGCATCATTTACTTCCCAGGGTGTTGCCACCAGCTTTCATTCTGAAAAATTGTGATTTATCACATGTACTTGGTCCACCTTTCCCTTTGTGATCTTCCAATTTAAACCATGTTGCTTTACACAGCTGTTTCAACTTTGAAGCCCATAAGCTCATCCAGATTCACTGAATTTTGCATGTTTATTTAGTTACCCATAATATGCTGAGATGAAGTAAGTGCAGTAAGCAGCTCTCCACAGAGCTTTGTGAAAGATGAGAAGTCTCAGACACCCAGAGGAAACCTGCAAAGGGCTCCAGCTTCAGGAGGCCACTGAGTAGCTCAGGCCACTGGGTTGTAGCTCCCTGTATAGGCTGACAGCATGGTGCAGGTATCATTACATGTAAGGCATGGATGCCACAAAGACTGGCAGAATGATAAATAATGACAGTTTAAGGGCTGATAGTGCAGCAAGCAGCTGTGTCACAGTGTGCACATAAAGTGGGATACTGCAAATTGGTATTTTTTTACCAAGCCACAAAGTATTAGCAGCAGTCTGAATGTGACAAACAGGGCTAATGTGATTCTTAGAATCATAGAATCATAGAATCATAGAATCATAGAATCATAGAATTGGCTGGGTTGGAAGGGACCTCAGAGATCATCGAGTCCAACCCTTGAACCACCATTGCGGTTGCTAGAATATGGCACTGAGTGCCACATCCAATCTCTTTTTAAATATCTCCAGGGACGGAGAATCCACTACTTCCCTGGGCAGCCCATTCCAATGCCGGATCACTCTCTCCGTAAAGAAATTCTTTCTAATATCTAATCTAAATTTCCCCTGGCACAACTTAAGACCATGCCCTCTTGTCTTGTTGAAAGTCGTCTGGCAAAAGAGCCCAACCCCCACCTGGCTACACTCTCCTTTCAGGGAGTTGTAGAGAGTGATGAGGTCTCCCCTGAGCCTCCTCTTCTCCAGGCTGAACAGCCCCAGCTCTCTCAGCCTCTCCTCATAGGGTCTGTGCTCGAGTCCCTTCACCAGCCTGGTTGCCCTCCTTTGGACCTGCTCCAGGACCGCGATATCCTTCCTGAACTGAGGTCCCAGAACTGGACACAGTACTCGAGGTGTGGCCTCACCAGTGCTGAGTACAGGGGCAGAATCACTTCCTTGGACCTGCTGGCGATGCTGTTCCGGATACAGGCCAGGATGCCATTGGCTTTCTTGGCCACCTGGGCACACTGCTGGCTCATGTTCAGCTTCCTGTCAATCCAGACTCCCAGGTCCCTTTCTGCCTGGCTGCTCTCCAGCCATTCTGTCCCCAGCCTGTAGCGCTGCATGGGGTTGTTGTGGCCAAAGTGCAGGACCTCGCACTTGGTCGTGTTAAACCTCATCCCATTGGAATCAGCCCAACTCTCCAGTCTGTCCAGGTCCCTCTGCAGAGCCCTCCTGCCTTCCAGTTGATCGACACTTCCCCCAGCTTAGTGTCGTCTGCGAATTTGCTGATGATGGACTCAATCCCCTCATCTAGATCATCAATGAAGATATTGAACAGAACCAGGCCCAACACTGATCCTTGGGGGACACCACTAGTGACCGGCTGCCAACTGGATGCAGCCCCATTCAGCACCACTCTCTGGGCCCGGCCCTCCAGCCAGTTCTTAACCCAGCACAGGGTGCTCCTGTCCAAGCCACGGGCTGATAGTTTTTTCAGGAGGATGCTGTGGGAGACGGTGTCAAAGGCCTTGCTGAAGTCCAGGTAGACCACATCCACAGCCTTCCCCGCATCCACCAGTCGGGTCACCTGATCATAAAAGGAGATCAGGTTGGTCAGGCAGGACCTGCCTTTCCTAAACCCGTACTGGCTGGGTCTGATCCCTTGCCCATCCTGCAGGTGCTGTGTGATTGCACTGAGGATGATCTGTTCCATGACCCTGCCAGGCACTGAGGTCAGGCTGACGGGCCTGTAGTTTCCTGGGTCCTCTTTCCGGCCCTTTTTGTGGATTGGCGTGACATTCGCCAACTTCCAGTCATCTGGGATGTCCCCAGTGAGCCAGGACTGTTGGTAGATGTTAAGAGAAGTAGAGTATTTAAAGATGCTGGATGCAGAATATAGTTGTGCTGCATACCTAGTACAGGATCAAAAGAAGATTAATTGAAGTGATGTATGAATATTCTGAGGGGTGAAAGAAGTTTCTCTCAATAAGGTGCATATATAGATTGAGTTGTGTATATAAAAAAAGACTGAGGATGAAGCTAAATGCAGTATAATCATCTTACCTCCACTGCAGATAGATAGCAAAAGGATAATATTTTGTTTGATATAGTTCCTTATTCTAAGGCATAACATCAGCACGTGTCTGAAAGCTCAAAATGGACAAATTGAAAGTAGAATTGATGTACATCTTCTGAGTAAGTGAAATCAATAAAGCTGGACAGAAATTCTTTGTATCTTGTTTCCAAGTCAGTAGTAGTTCTTTTTTATCATCATCATCATCACCTCTCTGAAATTTTTTTTCAAGTCAAATTCAAGTTATGTTTTCCACTTGTGGCACTACTGTGTGATTTTGAATGATTTAGGAAATACAGAAGACTGGCTAGATGAATATCTTAACTTCATGGATCTAATACATAAAATACATCCCTCAATGTTTTCTGAAAATCCCTGGTGCTGTTTATTCCTGGGTATGAAATATCTATTTCAGTTTCATTATTTTTTCCAAGAGCTGTTGAGTTTCACAAATATTCTTGCTGATAATTTGCATGTCTTTTCTTGTTCTTCTGGAAAATTGGGTAGTCTATAGGAAATCTTTCCTTCTTACCTCAGTTTTACAGTCATGTGTGGTTTCATTAAAATTCTTACCCAGTGTGAGGCAGATTGAGATGCTTTTAAAGGAACATTTTATTTTTGATGGTGATCTCATGCCTCTCAGCACTGATTGTCATGCTGAGTTTGGTTAGCCTGTCCAGTTTCCTTGAGGATTAAATCACTCAAAGGTACAGCACAGAAACATGTTTCTCTCCCAGAAACCTTAATAAACTGTTGGAGAATTGAATGTCTTGTAATGACAAAAGTGGTACTAATGGGAGAAGCGATGTGGTCTTGAAGAGCTCATATCATCTACAATATTTAATTTCCTACTGATGGTAGGATGAGATCTGTCACTTATTAAAGTCAGTGACTCTCATTCAGTAAGTAGGAAAAATATTTTCCATCACTGTCAGCTCACTGCAGTCTACTGCTGCCTTTTACAACTGCTTTAGAAATGCTTTGCAAGATATTCTATACTTTTGTTGAACTGTCATGCAGACCATGTACTTGTGCACAGAATGTACTTAATGAGGTGAGGGCAAAGGTATAATATTAAATGATCTTCATATTGTGAATTATTGCTAAGAGTGTGTTCCCCTTTTCAGCTCTCCTGGTGGGACAGGGCATTACAAGTAACTGAGCACTCATGGGGAACTGCACAAGAAAGGGGCTACACACTTTTTGCTGGCTCTGTGAAGAAAACCAGGTGCATAACAATGCTTAGAGCTGTAGGGTTTCTGCCCACCAGCTCCAGTTACTGCCAAAGCTGCTCCTGACAAAACAAACTGAAATAAAAGTTTCAAACATCCCACCAGTGTCAGGCCTGAAAGTAAAAAAAGGAGAGAGGTAAGTTGACTCACTCCTGTAGCAGAACTCTTCCAGAATCTGGAGATACCTCACGCTGTTGTTTATACAAACAACTGAACAGCAAAAAGGATGAAACACTCCAGCTCGCTGAAACTTGTTATCCTCTCCTGAGGTGCTGCTTACTAGAAGAGGGGAATCTGCAGAAGATGCAGTTGCTGTATGGGATTCACTTGCACTTTATATTCACACTACACCATAATGAACCAAAAAAGGACCATAAAAGGTTAGCATAAAAGTCAGTCTTGTGTTATAGAAGCCAGAATTGTGCACAGAAAAAAAAAAACCAAACAAACCAAACAAACAAACAAAAAAAAGAGTGGCTGCAGAAGCTGAAAATGCTGGAGCTGATACCAACTGACTTATTGCCAGGTGCCTTATGTTAAAATTAATAAGAAACTTGACTGTAGGCTGAGCTCATCTGTCTGGGAGGTCCAGAGCTGAAAACAGCATAAGTCACTATGTATGCTACACTCTGTAGGCTCAAAGTGTGAATGCTGCCTGATGAAGATGCTGCCTGTGGCCACTCTGCCTGCAGACTGGAGGGTGTTCACACTTCCAAAGAAGTCCCTGCAGACTGTCAGAATGTTGTGCAAACAGCTGCAGCACACGACTGTATCCACCTGGCCATGCACCTGCACAATCGAAACTTCTCCTAAGCTGACTGATGATGACCTGCAAGTCTGAAGGAGAAATCCAGGAATTCCTAGAGCTGCTAGCAGACTAAGCAAGCTCAAACAACTCGACTTGATCAATTTAATAAAAAAAATTTGCAACATTCATAGCTCTGTGCCCTTTGTGGAAAGGTGTTAGGAACCTACTCCAGAGACTGGCCTGACATAGCTGCATTTTATTTCTTTCCAGTATTGCCTTTTCAAAAGTGGGAGATGAGCAATAATATAATGTTTATATCCTGCTATGGCAGGTGACATGACACAGACAGAATTCAGAACGTGCTTCATCTCTTCCTAGGCTGTGATTATGCACTTTGCATTGTAATGAAAAATTATGTCCCACCTTTGGATGAGCACAAACCACTATGTGATTTTATGAAGGCTTCAACCTAGTTGACAGTGATACCAAAGAAAAAAGGAGAGAAAGAAATGAGAGTTTGTAAGAGTTGTGGTGTTACGCATTTGGTTCCAGAGTGATTCCAAAAGACCAGTTCTGAAACCTTTGAAAGGCAAAGGAAGAGTGAAAAATCTGAGAGAACTGCAGTTTCTAATATCCAGAGAAGAAACAAGAGTTGGGAGTCACCCAGGCAGGATTCAAGGACTTCTCTGTCATTGCTGCAGATGCTGTTGTCAAGGGCTGAGAGCTGTATATATGTTTAAATGTTAACCAAACAACTGTCTGGGCCTTTGGCTAATGCTATATGGTTTTGATCTGGGTTTTAAGCCCACTTCTCTACTACAGCATCTGAGGGCTGGAGCTGGGCAGCCCTACTAATGCCCCTCTTCATGGCAAAGTGGGAAGGCCATATCTCAAATCAGTTTTCAGTGTCTCACCGGGTCCTACTTGGTTCTCCAGCTGTATCTGTGTATATCTGTGTATCAAAGCACTTCTTAGTGTTGCCTTTTTTGCAGTGTCCTGTGAGAATGTGAGGGATGCAATCTCTGAAAAAGATTAATGAAAGAAACTATAGGAAAAATAAATTTGCCAGGTGGAGAGGTATGCTGAAAAACCTCATTTGTGCTTTTTGTTGCTCCAGTTGTTCCTTGGTGTTAGAAGCAGCAGCTCAATCTGTGACCCTTTACCATCATCACATGATTGTCTTTACAACTACTTCACTTACTGGCCACCTGGTACATAGCACTTTAAAACTGATTAATGTTTAACTCCCATGGGATAGGAAAGAAACTGACCAATTACATGTTCTAGAATTTGAAAAAAAACCTTAAGGTTTTTGGAGAGGCTTATTCCAACAGGAAGGTAATACCTTTTATTAAAACAAATGAAATTGCTGAGAACAAAGACAAACACACTTCCACTCACATGAGACTGTAAGACTTCTCTTCAGATCTGAAATGGACATATTGGTCTGGAAAACTAAGATTAGGTTGGAAACAAAAGAGCTCCCAAAGGAATTTCTTAAAGCAGTTTAGCTGTATTTACTGCTCTACCTTCTTCATCCTCTCTATTAACATCCAGACTTCAGAGCTGTCTATATCATGCAGCATGGTTGAAAACTGATTTCTTTAGAGTTACCTTGAAGGGTTTTTTAGGCAGACCACACCTGTCACTGTGTAAAATCTGCCACAGGGAAGTTTAGGAAGCTGTGTTAGACCTGTGCATGGGGAAGGGAGGATGAGTGACCCTCTTCTCAATCTGCTGGGGCTTGTGTCCAAAGCTATGAGCTGTGATGTAGGGTGCAGGGAGTGATGTAAGCAGTTACAACCATTAAAACACATTAATGCTTCCTACTGAAAGACTGTTGCCCCATGATTCTCTGCAACAGGACCTGGAAAACTAGTGGGAGATGCATCCCATTATAGCTAATACCAGCCAGCTATTCAAGCTGCCAATGTATTATTTTTAGTGGGCAGTTCTTCATACCTAGATGGTCTCCACAATCTTCTTACTAAATCCCATTCCGAACAATTTGTTAAGAGAGAAAGTAACACTGGGTAGAGCAGAATTAAAATACTAATTTTCTCAGTGAGCTGAAACTCAAAAAAAATGACTCAAAAAACCCTGAAGATATCTCATCTCTTCTGCTGAATAGGATTAAGAATAATTTGACAACCTGCTGAGATTTTACATAGGGCTTCCCTCATTACCCTGGACAAGGATATAACATAAAAAAACGCAGAAGCCTATTTGAGAAATTAAAGACTACTCTGAGTCTGAAGATTTAAAATGAATCCTTGATGGAGAGAGAGTGAAAGTCATGGACTTTGTGTATATAAAACATTGGATATTGGCTAGTGGTGGAAAAAGCTGTGATGTGGTGAAAACATAAATGGTGGTTCAATCATCCCTAGGGCATAACAGTCAAAATACTGCTTCCCACACCTTCACAAGACATGTGCAGTTTGCCCTTGAGAACATACCTGGAAAACTATGTCCTCCTTCCAGTATCCTGATGGATATCTTACATGTGCAGGCAGGGCGGGCTGATAAAGGTCTCACATGTGCCAGCAAGGCTGGTAGATTGATGTCACAGCATTTTCTGTTTGGGGGAATGAAGTTTTTTTCTAAATGCAGCAGGTGCCTTGCTAAGAAAAACAATTCAAGCTATGTGCCAAAGCCCTGACAGGAACTGATGATGAAAATAGTCTGTAGCTGGGTGGCTTCACCTTTGATGAGTACAACAGTGCTCAGGAAGTCTTGTCACTGATAAGAAGATTCACCAGCTGTGGGGAAAAAGAAAAAAAAAAAGGAAAAAAAAAAAAAAGGAAAAAAAGTACTTTACTATTTATCTTCCCTAGCCAAGCAGGATTTATCATGCTGTGAGCAACAATGGAACAAGCACTTCTTGGGTATATGTGACTCTGTTGTAACACAGATGCTGATGCTTTCTACTATTCCATTTATTTTTTTCAGTAGCAGTTATTCATGAGTATCATAAACTGGTTTTGCAAAGCATCCAAATCCACTCAAAGCACTGTAATAATTCTGACCTTTCTTTCAACTTTCTTTTAAATATTTTTTTCTAAGAAATGCCACTGTTTTCTGATTCCACCAGTTTTGGTGATTTTCCTCAGAGTATCTGCGCAGAATATCTCTACTCTGCTATCAGTGTTGCCAGCTGATGGGTTTACCTGCATCTCTCAAAATTTTATGGCTTCCTTCAAGTCAGAGGCTTTGATTTATAATCTGAGTTTGTAGCTTTAATGACTTCAATGACAACCCCAAGCCCTGAAAATGGATACTCAGAAAGAAATAGCACCTAATATATTGATTCCATGTACATGCATCTTAAATCAGCTATATGAGCTTATGGGGTTCGGGGTTTTTTTTGGTTGGTTGGTTGGTTTGGTTTTTTGATTGTTTTTTTGTTTGGTTGTTCGTTTTAATTTTAGGGACTGACTCTACTGAATTTCCTTTTATGTATGTGTTTGTTTGTACTGTGCCTACTCAAAGAATGGTGTTGATGGGCTGCCTCACTATGTGTTCAGTAATATGTGTGATGTCAAAAAGTAAAGAGGAGACCTAGTCTTCCCCACCTTATGTCATCAGGAGACTGTTAATTTCTGCTGATCCAAAACCACAAAGATGTCCATGACAGTGGCAAGGTTTGTAAGGACAATAACAGTATTTATAGAGCAGCTGATCTGAAAGAGAACAGTGGACAAGTCTCTGAGCACATCAGTTATTCCAAGGTCGTCTTAGTTTTTTTGGTCTTTTCTTTAGGCAGGACTGCAGGTGCATCAGACCTGGCAGCTGCTCTTCATGGGTACTGTTCACATGTGGTCATCCTCTGCCTAAAAGCACCCAAAATCCAATGGAAGCCCCAAAGCTTGTAGAGATTCATCACCTTGTTCACTAGTTCTGCAGGCTTTAGCATGATCCTGACAAGCTGGGTTGCTCACTTCTGTTTGGAGGTCTTACCATCAGGTGTTAAGGCTGGGCATGGCAATGGTTCTTTCAGAGAAATAAGGTGCCACCTTCCAGATATGGATGGGTTTCTAGTAATGGACAGCATGGTCATACTGATGACCCTGGCCTTTTTTCCTCTCCTGGTTTTCCCAAGAGGGACTTGCTTGGCATCTTTCTTCTATCACTCATCACCATGTGGCATTTCAGTCTCTGCTGTGGTGTGAGGGCTCCTGAGGACAGGTCCCAGCTCCAGAGAGAGCCAATAAATCTGTCACGGTTTAACACTGGCCTGACAATTAAACCGAATAACAGACGCTCTCTATTAATCTTTCTCTCCTCCTTGATAAAGAAAGGAGAGAGAATAAGGGAGAGAGACTTATGGGTTGGAAACTAAGCTACACAACTTCAATGAAACAGTAATGATAAATAGGAAAAATTACTAAATATATACAAATATACAGGAAAACGGATACCACACTCCTCCTCCCTTTTCCCCCAATAACTCTCACGTCACCACTGAGGCTGCAGGGCAGCCCTGGGAAAGTCCAGGCTGGACTCCTGGAGTTGGCAGCAGTCAGGAACTGGAGGCAGGAACACACAGATATGGGCTGGCACGGATCGGGAGCACAGGCAGACAAACGGACGGAATCCTCCCAGGATGCTGGGTGAAGGAAGGGAAGCAGGAAATCAGGAAATCAGGTGGGCTGGTAGTGGCAAAAAGCTGAGAAGACAAGATGCCCTGCCCACAGGACCTGTAATCTTATGGACACATAATCCAAGAAACCTTAAAGTTAGTATTGATATAGCAATGCTTTTCTAATATCATCAACATGACATTCAAATGAGTTTCTCACCCTCATATATGTGTTTCTCATGCATGTGTACGCATACACAAGTAGCTTGGTGGGTTATTTGACAGCCACTTTCCAGGCTCTCTAAACTTGGACTTCTGTTCCTCCATGACAAGTCAAACTACCGGGCCCAAGGTACCGCTCTCTAATTTTGTTCAGTTGGAGGAGAGGGATTCTCGCATTTCAGAGACAAACTGTGTCAGAGCACTCCCAAGCAGAAAAAAATAAGCCCAAAGATGAAGTTTGCATGTCCCTTGCATCCTCACTTCTATCACCATCCCCTACAATGGAGATTACCTTAAAATAAACTTGATTTGAGTTATATAGCTCTGTTTCTTTCAATTTTCCTCCAGGTTTTCAGAGTATTCTGAATTTCTTTGCAAACAGAACAGTTAGAAATACCCTTTTCAAAGAGAAGCTATAAGTCTAGTGCAGTTTCTTGGCTTCTGGGGAAAAAAAAAGTCCTTAAAATCAAGAAAGAAAGCACACAAATTTATGAAACACTCTGCAGCTTGAGATAAGCACACAATTAACTGTAATGCAGCCATAAGAAAGTGCAGCAGCTCTTTATGAAGCCAAATAATACTGTTATGTGTTATTGTGTTATATGCCAAATAACTGATGGCTTAGGCAGGAAAAAACAGGATTTGCTTTTTCTTGACAAACAAATTGTTTTTACTGTCAAGCTAGCATACAGAAACAAGCAGCAAAAGCAAAGGAAAGGCACTAGAGAAGGGGCTCAGATCACTGTGGATGGTTTAAAAAAGACCTGAACAGGGAAAGGCCTCTAAGAACAGGGGGAACCACTGTAAACTGTGCAAGGCCTGCCCAGTACAGGCAGATCACAGACATCTAGAAGTGAACTTGGTTGTGATTTCCCTTGGAAGTTACTGATATCAATGGGTTTTATAAACACCTGAAATTGAAGGGTCTAAACTCAGGCGGCCCCTATAAAACCACATCTCTGGCTTCATCTTACATACTAACAGCACACAGCAGCCATCATACCCACTTGTAATTAACCAGTTTGTAGCCAGAAGCAACAGGTGTTAACAGCATTTTTTTTTTAGGGGAATAATTTTCTAAATATAACAAAGGGCCAAAGATTTTACCCAGTAATATTTCTGTCTCCAATATTTTGTCTCCAAAATGTGGTTTACATGCAGCAGAACATCATCAGACAGGAGGGCTGAGACTGCTGGCTTCCACCATGCCCTGCAGCTTTTCAACTAGGTCATTAGTCTGAAAAGGAGGGCTTGGTGTGCCAAAGTAGGGGTAGGAAGTAATTTAGCCTGGGTTTCCCCTTTCAAACTATTCCAGCTATGAAGATCCTAGATTCCTCACTTGTTGAATCCTGGCATGTGCAATGAATAATCTGGCTCTAGGAAAAGAACTGGTTTTTGACTGGATGGATGAACCTTCACCTGACCTGGGCAAAAATCAGGTAACTCTGAGTTGCATGGGGCTTCTTCTGCTCCACGCCTACTATAAGTTTGATTCAACCATACTTAGTTACTCATCCCTCCGTGTGCTGGCTTTCATGGATGCTATGACTCTGGGCCTACTTTCTCCACTGATCTCCCACTCTTATCTCACTCAGCATCCTCATAAGGGAAGGGGACCTGGGCAGGCAGCTGGAGAAGAGACACAGCATCCTCTGTGCAGCTGGGGTCAGGGCTCCTGGAGCCTGCTAAGGCAATGCACTGGTAACCCTGTCAAGGTGTGCATTCCAGATTTATCTGCATGTCAGTTCATACTTTGCAAATTGGGCTCTATTTCTCCATTTTTTTCAGAATGCCTTTGAGACCTTAACCTACGAGCTTTGGAATCTCAGAATATTAATAAAATTTCAGGTTCCAAAACTGTTCAAGTCAGCCCTACCCTTGTCAAAATATTATGGGATTTGTGTTTTGGGTTTGTTGATTGGTTGGTTTTGGTTTTTGGTTTATTTTTTTCTTGAGAGAAACACCTTTTTGTTCCTTTCCACTGTTGCTAAACAGGTAGAGTGTTCATTCACATTATGAAACTCTTGGGCTGGGCCACTTGCATTTTGCTGCAAATGTGGCTGAGCGTGGAGGGAAAATGTCCAAAAAGCTGAGATCAGAGATAATCAGGTCTTGTTTTAACAAGTCAGTCGAATTCATTACAGGCTTTTTGCTGAATGTGCAAACAGCAACAAAGACCTAAAACTTCAGTGCTCAAGTGGTGTAACTGCTCTTACCTCTTCCCTGATGGCTCACGCCTGACAGCTCAGGATGACTTAACCTGCTAGGCTGAAATTTGCAGAGGCAAATGGGACACTTCCAGCTCTCTTCATGAATGTCTAACAATTTTTCCTGCCTTCTGCTGGACAAAACTTAAATCACCACATCTGGCTCAGCTTACCCCTTCAAAATCAGGATTTTGCATATGTAACCTCTATTCTAACATTTTGTTAGAGGCTTAGCTGAATCCATAATTAATATCTAAGGTCTTAATGCTGCTGTTATTAGAGCTGTTGGACCCACTTTAGTGCTGTAATAGTAACACATATTAATGATTAGAGGACCTCTCGATTCCCTCCTTCTGCCATTGCAGATAATGGGAATTCTACTATTGCCTGGTACTGTAAATATTTATACATATTCCAGCCCTGCAGCAAGCCCAAGTGTATTGAAAGTAGATTCTGTTTCCATCACCTCAGTACCTTTACACATATCATCAAAGCAAAAATTTTGGTTTCTACTTACATGTTTGTCTGCTTTTCATATTCAGACACTGCCCCAGGGACCTTCCAGCCTCCTGAGGCACAGCGGCAAAGAAGAACAACCTGCAAAAGGTTTTTATTGTTGGATTTTGTTCCCTTTGCTAACATCTCCTGTCATAGAAGTACAGATAATAGGGCTAGAAAGGACCTTGAGAGGTCATTGATCCTGAAGGGCTGGTCGCTAACACCTCACTCCTGTTGGAGACTTGCATAACCTGTTCTTGACAACCTTCAAGTAGATATTTCCCATGAGATGGTTTTTATAATGAGAATTAATTTTTCCTGCTGTTTTAAGGTTATTTCTTATTCTGTCTTGACTGAATGTTAATTCCTTTTCCTTTCAGCTTCCTGAGCATCTTGGCAGTAAGTCTTCAGTTTTCTCATTTCAGTTGTCCAACTTCCCTTCTTCACAGCCCAGGTTTTCCAAGTGCCTGATCCTTCCTATTGCTTTTTTCTGAACCCCTACTGGCAAACACCCTAAGGTGGGCTTTTCTAACCTGCTGCTTCTTCGCTGATGTCAATGCTTAGCACACTATTCAGTAACAAGCAGAAAAAAAAAAGCTTCAGTTTGTGTTTGTGGCTGGTCCTTTGTCAGAAAACAGTTTTAAATATGGCTTTTTTTTTTCTCTGAGATGGACAGAATCAATTTATAAAGATAGTCATAGTCTTTGGCTTTGTTTTCTTAGTCATCCTTCTGGCAGAAACACAACATTTGTGAATAAGCAGCTCCAGAATCTTCCATGTACAGACCTGCAAACAGAAGGAAAGGCAAATAAAGGCTCATTTATATGTGGAGGAGAAGTGGGTTCTCTGTGAGGGAACTGAATAGGATTTGGGGAGATGGATTTCCCAATGAAGCATTAATAGTCCTAACCAGAATGATTTGGTTGTAGCCAGAGGGATTTAGGGGTTGCTGCATGCAGGCATAAAAGCTGATGCTTTGAAGCTGTATGAATAGTGCTGGATGCTCAGTCTAACCTCTGCAGGTTAGAAATGCTATGTTCACTACCTTGAACATATTTTCCTTGACCAGAATATTTTCTTTTGCCATAGGAATGTAAAATAGAGCCTTCTGCTGGCTCCATGACTGTGCTCTTAGCACATACAATTCACTTAGTGGTGGCTGAGACATGTTGAGCCCTTAACTAAATCAATCATGGGGGAGAAATGCTAAGAGCATCCCCAGCATCTGTATTATGGTGTCTTTTCCCTCTAAGTATCTGCTTATTGCCTGCATTCCTCTGTCAGTGCTGACAGCTTTTACTGCTGAGATCTCAGCAGATATGTTCATATTTTCAAGAGTGCCTTGTGTGCTGCTTGGACACAGGGCTAACATCCTTGCACCATGGAGTTTTTAGATGCTCTTTTAACTAAATGAACTTTCATGAGATGTGAAGCTGCAAGTAACATAATACGTTTGGATCTAGACCTGTTATCAGATCAAGCAGCTATTATGCACACACAGTATGAAGCAATCTTCACAGTCAGAGGTTTCTGAATCATAGAAAATTATGGCTGGAAAGGGCTTCTACAGCTCAGCCATTCTACCTCCCACCCAAACACTAGATAAACTCTAACTACAACTTCCTTGGTGGATATTTGTCTTATGTCTTGCTAAAAGCTTCCCATGATGAGGCTTTTTGTAGATTTCCTCAGGCAATTTATTCCAGTGCTTGACTATGCTTATTTATTTTCCTAATGTGCAATTTAGTCAGAACTAATGTGTAACTTATCTTTGGAGAAAAAAGCAGTATGATTAGAGGAAGGTACTATTTCTACCTATTTCTAGTAGAACTGTAATAGAACTGTAATACAGGGAGTAGCACATCTATAGACCTGTGTAGATATATATGAAGATCGAAGCCTGGGAGCAACAAACTTGTCAGGGATCTATGTAAATTCAGTGGCTGGAAGTGCTGAAGTGTGGCATTTTTCTAAAGTTTCTCCCCCTGGAGGCCCTAGGTGTCTTTGTCAGAGCTGTGAAGTGACTCTTCCCTCCACGCACATTTCACAGCTCTGAGACTTTCTTGGAGCCTCTCCAGCAGCAGAGCTCACTCCCTTTCTTCAACCTAGACTGGCAGGAGGAACAAACTCTCTGTTGTGAAGTACTCATGCAAGACAAGGGAAATTGAGTTCAGTGTCCTCTTTTGCCCCATGAGTCCAGATTCAGAACCTGCACTCAGAGATGCCTTGCCTGCAGACTGTTTGCATTTTCCCCTGTTGCAATGCCCTGCTTGATGTGAAAACAGTTTCATTGCATGGAGAGCAAGACTGATTTTTCAGCCTCACAATTAGAGGCTCATGTTGAAGCTTGGAGCAGTGGGTTTGGGCCTGGCCACAAGGATTGCAGCAATATTTTATGCAATATTTGTTTCATGCAAAATGCACACACAAACTTTGGGTGAAAGAGCAAGCATCACCCTCCACCCCTAACCGCTTTCCTTAGGAATTGTGCTCACTTTCCATGACTCACTGAACATTTCACTTTTCCACAGCGTGGAACAAGTTCAGCAGGTGAAGCAGAGCCTACCCTGCCTTTGGTTACATGCCCTCTGGGAAGTGAGCATCAGCAGTTTGAACCCTTTCCCACAAAAAGAACTGAACTCTGTAGCCTGCTTCTTTGGTGCTTGGTGCAGAGCACGCATTTTCCATCCAGGTGCATTTTGAAGGAAAGCATCATCTTCCACTAGACTTTATGAGCACCCAAATTTGGGAGTTCAGAGAGACCTTGCTGGCTCATGAGACAGGCAGGCGAATGTCTGGGAAGATTTCAACAGAGAGTGGGCTGAGCTGTGCACTGCCATCCCAATGGGCTCAAAAATTGAGCTGCTGCAAGGGGGAGGAGGTCATGCCAGAAACCCCCCTCCTGTTCATGATGAAATACTAACAAACGATTGAGTGTCCCGAATGGAAATAGCTGGATTTAAATTTAGGTGGCCTTTCCAAGAACATGCAAGAAATCTACAGATCTGAAAGCTTACCATGATCTGGTGCTGTGATCTAGCTCCCCACTTAAACTTAGTCCTATTGCACCAGTAATGTGTTAAAGGATGCTGACTGCTTTTAAAATTGTTATCCTGCATCTGAGAGGATAGAACACCAATTAATTAACATAAATTTCTGGCTACTATTCATCGAAGAATTTTTATCTAATTATAGTAGTTTACTACAAACTTTTCCCCAGGGAGTATCAGAGTGTGGTATTGTTAGGTGTGCTGAATAAGTAAAGGAGGCACATTTATAATTGAGTCATTCAGGGTATTTTAGTGCCTTATTCCCACAGAGTGTCTTATCTCTTTTGTTTTAATTTCAGATGTGGTTAAGTTAATTCTGGAAAAGTAATTAACAACCAGTAAAGAGAATCTGAGATTGAAAGCAGCTTTCACAAACTGTGACCAAAAGAATGAGAACTCACAGTTAAATGGTGAAGAAAAAGGGAGGCTTGTAAAATAAAACAATAGACCTCAAAAAGGTAGATTTGACTACATTCAGGTAGTGCAGCACTAAGTCTTCATAAAAAGCCCATGAGAGGGAAGGGTAAATTAAGCTGACTGATTGTTATCAGAAAGGAACAATATGAAGGGCAGATGCAGATAAATCCAGACAAGACACAGGGAAGAATTAATGCACCACCTGTCTTCACTTTTTAATAGGGGCTTTTAACAGTCCCTTTCAGAGTTATTACAAGGGTATTCAGGAGGCACAGGTAGAATGGATCCAGGAGAAAAGCACAAGAAAAAACTTTCTCCACAATTTGTTGCCACAATGAAAGGACTTAGATCCAATTCTGTTAAGTTTTCTACTCATTATGAGAATAATTTCTTTTACATGCTTGCACGCGATGGAATAAGAAATAATGAGATTAAGTTTTAGCAAGACTTATTTTAGACACTAATAAAACTTTTCTAACCAAAAAGGACACAAGGAAAAAGAAATAACTGTAGAGTGTCTGTCACTGGAAGTCTGTAATAACATATGCAGCAAACATCTGTCAGGGATGGACAGCTGTAACAAGAATAGATCCTGACTCTTTTCTCCCTCCCTTTTTTGTTGTGCTTCAAGGTATTCAAAGATAAGAAATTTGACAGCAAATGCTATTGAAAAAATACTTTCTCATGACTTAAAAAAAGAAGAACCCTCCCACTGGTTTGTAGAACCAAGCACTTGCACAGCTTTGAGAATCAAAGCCTCTATCACATCAAATGTTAGTGATGTTTGTGAAGATCACTATTTATCTGTTTCTTTTATCTTCATTTCTAACAGGTGCAATCATAATTAAACTTCAGCTTTGCTGTGTGGTTCTTGTTAAAGCTTTTTGCTTTGCATTGCTTAGCTGAGACACTGATCTGTCTCTGGAGCTGCTAATTAAAGGAGGAACATTCATGTCAGAGAACCATAAAAAAAAAGTATTTGTTATGGGAGACTAAGTGCTAAATGGAACTGTAGGCATTTATCAAGAGAAGCAGGAGTAACACAGAAAAAAATAATTCCAATGTGTGAACATTAGAAAAGAGAGCTTTAGAAATTGCATTTATTAAAAAGAAATGTCAGAATGTGCACTAGTGCCTACTGAGGTGGAGGTCTCTGCTCCAGCACAATCCTGTAGGCTTTAGGTGTCCTGATGTGAACAGATGTAAAGGTGGCCTGCTTGGAACAGTGAAAATTACTGAGCAAAAGAAAGTGTTCTGCAGAAAACACTGACAGAAAGGCCTGCCATCCTGGAGCTGTAAGGATGAGACCTGTGAACCAGAAACACTCCTGAAAAGGACACCTGGAATCTCTGCAGTACAGCTGGGTACCTAGAAACCAGAGATACTATCCTTAAGTGCCAAAAGAAAAAAATGTAATAGGAACTTATCACATGAAAATATGGAAATGGGCTGGAAAAATTAAATGGTTCTAAAAGAACAAAAAATACATCATCCTTTGGCTGTTTCAGGTGAAAAACCAAAATTAACAGCACCTATTGGCTTCTTATGTGCCCATGATCTAAAAGGAAATTAATTTTTAGGCAGTGGAGTTTTGGAATTGGGGTGGCCACAGGGGAGCTCCTGTGAGAAGCTGCTGGAAGCTCCCCCACTTCCAATTCTGGTCCCACCTCTGGCCAAAGATGAGCAGCTATAGGAAGCTGGATGCACCTCTGAAAGCAGCATATTCAAGAAAGGCCTGGGAAGAAAGCAGGAGTAAGGGGAAGGTATTAAGATTTGGTCATGATTTCTCTTTCTCATGATAAATTAAAATAACTTTTTTTTCTTCCCAAGTTGAGTGTGCCCTTTACTGAACTTGGGCAGTGAAAATCTTCCCATCCTTGTCTCTATTAACAGCCTTTGGGTGGATTTTTTCCTCCCTGTCCCACAGTGGGGGTGGAGGGTGGGTGGGCAGAGAACTGGGTGATACCAGCTGGGCCTGAACCCTGACAGCTTGGTATCAACCAGTACTATACATCTTTATAAGTAATTTATGATAAGCATATCTGCTGCTGTGTTGTTGATAAGTTGCCTCACTAACAATGTTTGTAGTAACCTGTAACATACTTGGCTGTTGCTATACATTTGGCTGCTGAAATTATTAACTACTGCCATACTAATGATTGATATTGCATTATTGATTGCTGGTAATAATTTATAATAGCTTGATATATGCATATATTCACTTCATTAACCAGATGTATACTTGCTATTCGTGATTTTTGTGGTATTTGTGCTAATCTATAAGACAGAGAAATTTACAGGATAAAAGCCTCCATGTCTTTGTGTGTTGTAGAGTCCTACAAACCATGGTCATGACTTCTCTCCACAAGTCAGGTGGCCCTTCAGTTCGTGACACATTCCCAGGCATGTGCTTTTTCTCCCTAAGTTTGCTCTGTGATGCCACTGGGAATACAAGTGAAACTAAAGCTAAGCATGTAACAAAATACTTTGCTGGATGTACATGAAAATGTAAAAATCAGTAGCATAGAACCAACAGGCAGGATGATGGAGGAGGTAGAAGGAAGTGAAGGTACACCTGCATTAATCAAATTAATCAAATGGCTTGTCGTCCACTAAAGATGTTTGAGAGTAGAATTCTCTCTTCATTTCAATCTGTGGTGTTGCAGGGTTGGGCTGCTGAGCACACAGCTACCCAGAAGCCAATTGCAGCTGAAGAAGCAGTTATTGAGCTGAACATTCACCCCTTCAGAAGCTGGGGGAAAAGGGACGGTTCACCAGTGTCACCTGCTCCTCTGCGCGTGGCATTGCTTTGTCACTGCTACAAGTGAAGGTTTAGTTATGTAAAGCATCTTGGTGGTGTTGAGCTGAAAATAGCACCAAGTCTCCTACACTGGCCATGATAAAAGCATACTGGTGGGTACAAGTTAAATTAGTATTTACCGATTTAAGTTTAAACATTTAAGCTTCATTGCACATAAATTTATACCCTATGTAGACAGGCTGAAGAAGTTGGGGGTTTTCAGCATGGGGAATAGGAGGCTCTGAAGTGACCTTTTAGCAACCTTCCAGTAGAAAGGGAGGGTAGGGCTTTTTACATGGGTGTGTAGCGAGAGGACAAAGGGAAATGGTTTAAAACTTGAAGACGGGAGATTTAGGTTAGACATTAGGAAGAAATACTTTAATTGGAGGGTGGTGAGACACTGGAACAGGTTGCCCAAGGAAGTTGTGGATGCTTCATTACTGGAAGTGTTCAAGGCCAGGTTGGATGGGGCCTTGAGCAACCTGGTCTAGTGGGAAATATCCCTGCCCATGCAGGGGGGTTGGAACTGGATGATATTTAGTGTTCCTTCCAACCATAGTCATTCTGTGATTCTATGATTCTCCAAACCAGTTTCACTTTGATGTGGACACTGGCTAGGTAATAAATATAAATAAAACAAACGTATATGGATTGTAGTGGAGTAACATAACATTTTCTCATGATGGTACCAGGTGTCACTTCTGTGGCTCATGACTTACAGTCCCAGAATGAAATCAGTGGAGTTACACATAGAACTACCTTGCCTTCCTAGGTTTTCTTCCCTATGTCCCCTGTCACCTAGTTAGCTCAAAATATGCCTGCTACAATCTGGTTTCATATGACAAAGCATCTGCTTTATGTCTCTTCAAGCCCACCTACGTACCTGCTGTGAATGTGTCTGCCTTAAAAAGCCAGTGAACTAAGAGCCAAAATGGAACCAAAGCTAAGGGTACTCTGTTGCATGAAGCCACCATTTACCCAAACATTTTCCCTCTTGTGGAAAGCTACAGCAAGAAGTCCTCTCTACCACTAGCTTGCAAGGGCTCTGCCACCACAAGACAGCTCTCCCTTAAATGTCTTTTTCAAAAAGAAAAGAATGGTCTTAAGCTCTTCTAGGGAAGGTTTAGGTTAGAAATTAGGAAAAAATTCTTCACAGAGAGGGTGATCAGGCATTGGAATGGGCTGCCCAGGAAGGTGGTGGATTCTCCATCCCTGGAGGTTTTTAAGAAGAGACCAAATGTGGCACTCAGTGCCATGGTCTGGGAACCATGGTGGCATTGGATCAAGAATTGGACTTGATGATCTCAGAAGTCCCTTCCAACCTGTATGATTCTGTGATTCTGTGAAATGCATCCTGGTTTTAATGCTATTTCAGTCTGAGTTCATTAAGTTCATATTTTCTCTGAAGTCATAACAACAGGCAGTGTGGGAGTGGATTTACAGTTCCTGTGCTGCATTTGGAAACGGACAGATTTTCACAGACTGTAAAGGAAGAGTCACACATCTCTGCATGTCATCTTGCATATCTCAGAAGTTATGAAGCAAGTGGGTGGAAAAAAAAAAAAAAAGCCCTCAAATGAAACAAATCTTTAATGAGTATGCTCAGGTAAAAATGAATACTGAAGAAAATTTGATATAGGATTCATACATTTTCTTTCCAAGACAATTTAGGCTGTAAGAAAGAGTATTATTAATATGCTTTCATTATTACCTAGTCTTTGAATCTTGCCTTTATCACATAAATAATATTATTAATATTTTTGCAGGTCTCATTTTATCTTACTTGGTGCTCACATTATCTCAACAATTTGATTTGGAAGTTCTTCTATTGTGAATTATACCACTTTCAGAAAACCATTAGTCTCTTTATACTGAGAAATACTTTCTCACTTCTATGTTGCTGGTGCCTTTTCTTGTGAAGCTTAAATCAATACAATAGTTTTTAAAATTTGTGGGAAAACTGACTGATCACTTTTTTTCCTAGCTGTCCTGCTAAAACATAATTATTCTTTTAATAGATGTAAATACTCCTTCTCCAGAGAGAACTCTCCAAAATCTTCATTTCAGATTGTGTCAGAACTCCAGGGTTCCACGTGGGTACAGATCTTTCTGGAGCATAGCCACATATGGAATTAGAAGTAACTGGATTTAGTGTTCATTTTCCAGGTATTCTATCAGATATGTTACCACAGAATACAAACTAAATAAGAAATGTCTAAGGGTTTTCATATGGATAGTCTGTTAAAGGCATGAGTGCCTGCCAGTGCTGAATATCTTGAGCACCCCAATATGGCAAATATTTTACCTATCTGAGACCAAAAATCAGACTAACCTCTTGAGGGACTCTGTGCAGAAGTTCTCCCAGCATACTTGTCTGGTGGCCCTAGGAGCAGACTCTACCGAAAGGACAATTGTGGCCACCACCTTTTTGAAGTTTAAAAGATTTTTTTTTTCATTTTTTGGAGTTGCATCATTCTGAAGAGGAAGAGAAGAGGGTATTCTAGACTCCAGAAATCAAGACTCCAGTGAAGAATGCTCTTACCTAGTATAGGGAAGGAGCCTGTGATTTCTTTCTCTACTTCATCTTGTTTGTACATCTTATCTGTAATTCTTTCATTTAAAATGCAGAGCAGTTCTTGGACCAGGAACTAGAAACAAGGACTCTCCATTTCATGTCCAGGTATGCAGCCTACACAGAAATCTGTAGTCCTAAAACTTTTCTTCCTTGCTCTCTAGCCCAATGAATCTCAAATTCACTTTTCAGTTAGGAAAATCCCCAAGAGTGGAGGCCTGAGTCTCCTCAAGGAGAGAAGGAATGAAATGTGGGCTCCTGTGAGCATGCTCTGACTTGTGCACAGGGTATGTGCCTCTACCTCTCACCATGCCAAGAAACAGTTTCTTGCTCCAGTACCAAAGCAAGAATAGGAGAAGCACAAAAAAACCCTCCAACCTTGTACACTTCTAGTTATCAGCCACTGTCAGCTCAAGAACTTCCTGATGTGAATTATATTTAACAGCTCTCAGTGAATTATATTCCACTGGCAATGTATCTGCTACACCCTTTTTTGAGGTCTGGTTTTAAATTTCTTCTCAGAATAGGATTCAAGACACATTGCCATTCTTCAGCTTTGCTTACTGATTAATTTGGAGTAACAGAGCCTGCTGACCTGCAGGAACTAACTTGAATGTAGAGTTGGGCTGGCATTTCTTAAAATGTCAAGTATTAGGCTTAGTAGCTGGCATGTACAGAAGGGGAAGAAAGAAATGCTACTGAAGGAGTTTACTAGTTATTAATTTTCCATTATACTGAAATAAGAGATAGGAGAAATTAACCAAAATGTGCAGTAGTGGAAAATGTATTTTGTCTTAATTGACTTGGTTGACTAAATAGCAGTGTTTTCCAGTGTCAGATACACAAATGACTTGACAGGAATCATTGTGTCTGGGTTTGCACTTCCTTTCACTGGAAACTGCTATTAAGATCTAAGTGCCTGCAGAAGTAAAGCTTTTAACCTCCACCTGCTATGACATTTTATCATTATGAATTCCAGTTCAACGTAGTGAGCTGAAGGTGCATAGATGAAGTGGGATACAAATTACTTTTACACAACTAATACATTACACCCAAATAAATATTAAAACAAGAATCGTAATAACATTAACCATTACTCTTTTTTAAATGTGTTTTGCTGGAGGACGATTTCAGGTATAATGAAGCACAAATAAAGGGAGTTTTTATTTATTTTAGCTTTCAGTAGCGAGGTGAAAAAAGGAAGTATTTTTTAGCTGTTTGCATATTTGTCCTCAGCCAAGCTCCCCCCTGCCAAAAAGAGTACTCAGAGCTTTTCTCTTGTCCAAAGGGGAATTAGCAACTGAGAATGACTGCAGGAAGGAGAGCATAGCTGTCTTGCAACACCATGGGGAAGTCATAGAAGAAGAGTTTTATCATGCTCATCCATACTAGAGTATCTTCCTCACTTTAAGTCACCCTAGCCTGCACTGGAAGGGCATTTTCAACACTCTAGGACATACCTCTCCTCTGGCTACTTGCTTTTAGGAAGAAGAGTACCTTGGGGCCTGCCTGTGTAGATGTGTTTGGCAGCGTGCTGATTCCAGGTGTGTTTTGGGAGGTGTGCTCTAGCAGGGCACCTCCAGATGTATTATGAAGAGGGCAGTCTTTTCCTGAGAACACTGTAAAGACAATCCTTAAACAGTCTCACTGACATAGATAGCAAACCTTTAGTCAGTAATGCATTGGCACTTTACCTCTAGGCCACTACCTTCCTGGGTAAGGTCACAAATGGAGAGAAAATGTCCACAGGATGTGACACACAGACCTGTGAAATAATGAAATAATACAATAAGGAACAATGTAGACACAGATAGTAACATTCCTTTGCATTTGGAGGTAAAATACTGGTCTTGTGCTCTCTTTGGAAAATGAAACAGTTGTATCTCAAAGATCATACAGAGCTTCTCATTTGTGTCTGGGTTTGTGGTCCCAGGGCTGTTGTATCTGCATACAGACTGGTGTGCCCAAAAGATTATCTGGTAGGTTTAAAAAAAGGCTTCTAAAATCATGTCCTAATTTATGACAGCAAAGATCTGTGGGAAATTACTACAGCCTTAAATGCAGTGTAATCTGATAATTCACGTGGCTTTTATCTCATTTTAGAGTTCAGATTCATGTCCTTGTGACAGATACCACAATCTTAAATACAGTTACATTGGAAAGGAGGGAAGGGTAATGCTGCTGATGCAAGCCCTATTTCAAATTTCTTGACAAGTCACATAAACCCAGAGTCCAAACCCTCAAAAATTCGTGGTCCAGTTCTTTTGAATGAATATGCTCTTAGTTGTATCCAACAATATTTAACAGCGAGCAGGAGGAGCATGGGAGGGAGGAGTGGAAAAGGGAAATCTGATCCATAAAAAAAGAAACCTTGGGTTTTCTGGAGTTCTCCTGGCTGCGGCTGCCATCTGGTGGTGTGTCAATCACGGTGAAGTGCATGGCTTCAGTGGCTGCTCAAGCTCTTCCGAGAATGAACTGCGTCTGGGTACAGGGACAGGATGAACAGGACAGTCCCATCCCTCCAGGGGACAGCAGAGGAGAAAGATCTGCCTCAGCAAGTTGAGGAAGGGCTCCTAGTAAATTAGGAGTCAGGTAGGTGGGGTAGCATCACTTTGAATTAACTGCTTTACATGGTTGTTAAGTGTGGTCTTAAAACATAAACCTAAATATTCCACTGAATTAAAAGGAGGTAGGGTTCTGTTCATAGTTGCATTTTGGGATTCTTCTCCTTTCACTTAAATGGGTTTATGGAAGGCTCGATTCCTAACTAAAGTAACACTGGTGTAGGGAGAATTATCTCAGTGTGAAAACCATTACTGCAATTGTGCAAACCAAGAGTAAGCACAACACACAATCTATAAATTCAAGAGTCATCAACACAGGCTTTGCTCTTCTGGAACAGGATGTACAAACACCAATTTTAAAAATCACATATTCTTAGCTTGCATTGTGGTAGGAAATGCTTTTGCTCTGCTGTGGGATATCTAAACCATCCTCTACAAACAGGCAAGAGTTCGTAGCTCTTTGACAGTGGCGTAATGTGCTCTCACCTGAGTTTGCTTGTTTTGGACGTTGCACGTGGCTTTGAAGCGTTTCTTGTGTGCCCTGGTAAAGTAGCAGGAAGACACTGAGAAGAGAGGACATTTCAGAAGCTCCCGATGATCTTTGAGATGCTGTGGATCTTTGCACAAAGACTGTATAAACCCATGAGTGATGTGACAGACCACATGGGCTGTCACTTTTGGTGCAGGACAAGCAGTAATCCACAGATCAAATGGCTGGTGTTGTCTGGGTCATCTGGCTGACGCTGGCTCTGCCAGAGACTTCTGAGTGTCACATCACTGACAATATCCTAATGTCTGAAGTTTGTGCAAACAAAGCAACTCATGCCAGATGCTGTAGATCCAAAACCAATGTCCTGTTGGAAAGTTTCCTGTCAGCTCTTTAGCAGCAGGATCAGGGTTGTCAATCATTTACTTTATTGACAGGTAATGACCAGGGCTGAACTAGCAGCTGATTTTGAAACAATGGGAAGAAGCCCAGGAAAAGAAAGATATCTCACTTACTTGAATTCCTTCATATTGAGGTAACAAGTTGACGTTTTCTATCTAGTCAGAATGTCTAATGCACATGTAGGCATTAGATTATGCAGAACTAACACTATAGCTTTGGGTCACAAGATATAAATTATGAGGAATAGTCTGTATTCCATAGGGGAGCAAGGAGAGGCCAGGGGAGGGATTTTCTGCAGGGCTACAGATCACAATTCCTAAAGTTCGACCTCTGAGGTTGGAGATGATTAATGCAGCACAATTGGAAGGTGTTGGAATATCCACTCTGAAGAAACTACTGCAGGTGCAGACACAATCCCATTTATCTAAAGGCATAAGAGTTTATGTTCTATGTACACCAGAGACCCAGAAAGTGTTCAACTCAGAGAAAGTCTGAGGCCCACAAATCCAGATTATTGGGACCCAGCATCATGAACGTTAAGAAACCAAACACATCTGAAACTGCTGCTGCTAAAGCATAATTTATTTCAAATGTCTTCTCCCACCTCAACTGTTTTTCAGCCACTGATTTACAAATAAATGAGTTTTAAAACATGATGCAGAACTTGTTATACAAAAGGCAAAAAACTGGTACAGTAGACACACTTCTAGAAATAATCAATTACATCAGTTACAGCAATAAAGTTAGAGAGAAATGATCAAAAAAGTTTCTAACCTTGTCAATGGGAATTTAAAAAGTACAATAATGTAGGTCTAGCTTTTTGACAAGGCCTTTATATAGCAGGCTGTTCTCATTTATGGCAATCATTTGGCAATAGATACAACTTCAAACTAAGTATTTTCTGCAAAATCTGCAAAAATCAACTGATATAAAAGACTGAAATTTATAATCAGAGATCTGTTGAAACGTCAAGACAGAGAACACCATTTTCCAAAATAAAAATAGTGGGAAAGCAGTACAAAAAATCACGTCTTCCAAAACATTGCTCTGTCTTGACTGGGTCACCAACGTAGGAACTTTCTGTAGGAAACTTTAGACATGGAGAAATCAGTCTAAAAACCGATCTCAATTTTAAAGTGCATCAGTTATCTGAACAGTACAGATACTTACAACAATCCTAAATACAAAAATTCAAAGAACCAGTTCAATTTTTTAAGTATGTCTTAGATTTATAAACCCTTTAGGTTTAGACATGGATCTTCTTTTCTGCCCATACAGTTTGTAACACAATGGAAACACGATCCTGGATGGCCACTGCTTTCATAACTTACACAAAATGATGTGAAAAATCAATTATGGGTTTATTTTTCTGCCAGCTGAGTTACTGAGAACTCTTTACCAGATCTTAATGATTCTTTAGTCTTTGAAACACACTCACCCATGGAGAAACTCAAGCAAAATTACCAGAAATTATAACTGAATAAGATAAAGGACACAGTATGAGCTGACTGCAATGGTCAAATGGAAATCACAGTTGATCTTAATTTAGGGTAAGTCCATTTGCTGATAGGTGTGCTCAGTGCCTATTTCTGGGAGATGCACAGTAACTATCATTTTTGCAACCCTCATGAATTTGCAAGTATACTGGCCACATAAGAGGCTAAAAGAGACCGTTTTTGTTTATGTACCATGAGAAAGGTAAAATGATGACTACAAAAAAAAAAAGAAAACAAAAAAAAGACAGCTAAATAGCAAAGGCTTTAAATTAAAGCTGAAAGTAACCAAAAAAAAGTTTGGAAATGTGTGAGCTAATCTCTATAAAACCTGTAACAAGGTAAGAAAAGAGATACACTGATGACACTGAAGAAAGCAACAGACGGGAGACAGGCTGCATAAACAGTAATGCCTTCATCTTTCTGGGTTCAGGATTAGATGTGATGATGCAGTGCTAAGACAGAATTTTTTGTCACTTGTGGAACTAGAGACTTGTATTTATCTAGACATCAAAAAGCCTCTTACTATGTCTTACAGTGTAGCATAAAAGCTGAAAATATTAATTGTGTATATTTTATTACTTTTATGGATCTTTATGCAATTGTGATGTTAAATAAAATACTAAACAGTAAAAACTTATTTAGAATGTTGGTCCAGTCTCAAAACACTACTTAGCTAGCAGTCACACAACTATTGAAAGACTACCATCTATTTTTTTAATCAGCTTCAAGGTGTAAAAAAAACCATCACATGGGATTGAGACAACATTATAGAATTACATTTAAGGTGCAGTTTTGGTATTCAGTTAGTTGCATCATCCCTTTGCAGAGGAATTATTTGAAGTGCTTTGGCTATTCTTTCTCCTATAGCTCGACTACTTGCTGCAATTATTCTTCGAGACATCAGATCAAATGGGCCACCTGGAAATCAAAGCAAGCAGAGTAACTACCTTTTATCTGGTGAAAATATAAAGTAGGTAAGAAAATGAGCACTGAAAATATAAAGTTTAAATGACACATTACTCTTTAAGCCCCAAGATAAAGCTGCATTTAATATAGTGGGTATCTCATGTAAGCTACATTAAAATTCTCTTTGGTGTATGCTTACTGTTTTTTCCACTTTTCCAGGTGCTCAGAGAAAGGAGTAAAAGCTGACTTGTAGCTTAAGAACATACAATTGACTCTCTTCATCAATTAACTGGATTGGATTTCTGTTTAGTAGAGAGAACTTGGAAAGGGGATAGAAAAACCTCCTTGTCTTTTAATTTCAGATGTGTTTTTCTCCCAATTAGCTACTTAAAGGATGGAAGACTGTCATGCATGCCTGTGTATTTACCTGATACATCCAGCAGTACTCCACCTGCTTCAGTAACAACGATTCCAGCCCCTGCCATATCCCAGCAGTGAATTCCCATTTCATAATAGGCATCAGCTCCACCCGTTGCCACAAGGCACATGTTCACAGCTGCTGTACCAACAGCTCTAATCCTAAAGGAGACATAGTTGTTTTTTCAGTTGAGTAGAGTTTGTAAGAAAGTCACAGTGTCTGTGTAGACTGCACAAAGAACACAGAAGCATCACACATAAAAGGAACTGAGCTAGAGAAAATCCAGTGGAATGCTGCAGTGAAACAAAACAAAACATTGAGAACAAAGTTTTCCTTAAGAAGCT
Organism: Calypte anna; assembly: GCF_003957555.1. Taxonomy (NCBI): domain Eukaryota; kingdom Metazoa; phylum Chordata; class Aves; order Apodiformes; family Trochilidae; genus Calypte; species Calypte anna. The sequence continues at coordinate 123,068,370 of NC_044245.1, forward strand.
TGAGGAGCTCCACAAAACACAGATTTCCAGAAATTATATTTATGAATTCTATTAAACAATTTTGTCTTAGAGTGAGAACATATCTTAAAAAATAACTTAACCTAAAGCATATTACAGGAAGTATCTACCCATGCAACCATAGAACAGATGTTCTATGATTTTTCAGTACAAAAAGTAGAGCATACAGTGCTCTCAGTGTTGAAAAAAGAAGTTACTTCAGTTTCTCTGGTGATGTTCAGTAAGCATTGCTGACTGGGAAAAAACCTGACAGTAGTAACCACAAAAAATAAATCTCACAGGGTAAATTTGGTCTGGTTAACTTTATCAAAATCCTCATGTTATGAATTCCAGATTCTTTCAGAACTGTTGATGCACTTACTTAGCAAGTATGACTTTTACAAATAATTGCATTTGTTTCCATTATCAGTAAAATGTACATTAAATTGTAACTGAAAGCAGCAAGATTACTGCAAAAGATTATCTATTAAAAAAATTACAAAAAGAATACTTTTTATAAATAAAATAACACAGCTGAACTGACATGTATTCCCTACTGTCAATTTAGTATATATTCTTTCATGACATTAGAAGACTTTCAAAGTAAAAAAAAATAAATCTACCTTTAAAATGTCAAAACAAGCATCCTGAGAATCTTCGCATAAAACTACAAACCCTTTTAGATGAGAAACATGAGTGGGGTTGAGGATCTGAAATCACTTTTAGACATAAAATGGTTTGCAGAAATGTAGGCTTTGGCTTATATGGAGAAGAATAAAGGGAATGTAACAAAATAAGAACATTCTATGGGCAATTTCAACTGCTTGGACAAGCAAAAAAAAAAATAGTATGGTGTTGAAAGAGCACTGGAAGATCTACTTTTGTCTTCTGATATGTATTTTTTAAAACCCAACAATTTTCATTGCTATGGGGAAAGGAAACTAGGAAATGTAATACACCTTCTGTCCATCCGGTTTTACTCTCTGTACTTCTGAAAAAAAAACAACCCAAAAGGCACAAAATTGTATTGACAAAGCAAAACATACTGAGTTTCTCTGCAGAAGCTACTGGACAAAAATATTTAAATAATATTTCATATTTTAAGATGTCAAATATAATGCAACCACTTCCTCCTAAAAATGATCATGTCTACATATTTACAGTATTAACACTATCAGTAAATATAAAACCCAGGAAGTATCTTACCCATGAATAGGAATACTGAGAAGTCTTTCCATGTTAGACAGGATTATCTTTATAGTCTCTGGATCACGATTTGATCCCAATTCTGTTACTAAGAGGGATTTTGTAATGTCTGGAAAAGAAACAAACCCTCACTTTTTTAACAGCACAGCTTATATAATAACAGCAATCAGCAGAGTTTACTTCATTGCTTTCTTACAAGGCTGAAAAAAAATGAGATATTTTAACGTAAGTATTACATAGAATGTATAATGATCTGTTCTTAAAATGGCAGGAAAAAATACAGTGAACAAAACTGGTTCAATTTTACATATATATTAAACAATGTTATTAGTAACACTTTTATTTCTGTAAAAATTAGAACAGAACTTAGATCTATAAAGGTCCCACTTGAAGTGTAGATTTTGTTTTACATAGGGTAGTGAGTATACAAGAGTGATACTAATTTAAACCACTACTTCACACCTGGAATAACTTGAATTGTTTGGTAGATTTGTTAGAGACTCTAATGAAAAATCACAGATATAGTACAGACATACAAGGTCTGTAAGGTTAAAAGCAAATTTAAAAAAAACCCACAACATACAGACACATAGGCAATAAAAACTTCAGTTGCTGAGTCCTGATATTGCAGAGCACACAGGCATATTATATGCATGAAAGAGAACATAAAAGCTATTTCTTTGAAACTGAACAATAAATGGCAAAAAAACCCCATCTGTTCTTGCAAAAAGAAAACTAGGAACCAAGAAACAGGAATATAGCCAGATCTAAAACTGCTCATGACTCATTTGCAAAATAAAAGTAATTATTAGAAAGAAGCTACTGAGTTCAGCTTACCTTCTTGGCCTGATACTTGCAGTTTCTGACCATTGCAAAATGCACCTTTTCCTTTTCTGGCAGTATACATCTTGTCTTCTACACAACTATACACAATACCAAACTCTATCTGAAAGAAAAAGTAAAGACGCCTTGAGGCTTTTTCCCCCCTTTCTACCTGATTACTGAAAAAATACAGGTATCAGTTATAATTAGCAACAAGGAATTAATTTGGTTTTGACTGATTAGATATTAAATAATAAAAAGTATACCTTTTTGTTTACAACAAAGCCAATTGAAACTGCCACAAATGGAAACCTACAAAACAAAACATTTCACTAATTTATAGTGAGACACTATGCTTCTTTCATTACCATGCTTATTCATAATTTAAACAATGTGAAGTTAAATGTATATTTGAAAAAGAAAATTGGACTATACAGAAAATATTAATTTTCTGGAACTTGTCTGATTTCCTATGAAAACAGACCATATAACACTCAATTACTATCTAAGAATACAATTTTTCCACCCACTGACACTAAGCCTGGTACATCTTAGGACTGTCATCCCTGTTACAGCTGTTATTAGATAGGGACTGACAGTTTATAGCCCAAGAATACAAGCAAGCCTCTATGCTACTAACCCTTCTCAGAAGGAACAAGCTGGGCAAAATGGTCTCATGAAAAGCATCAAATTCTCTTCTCCCTCACTTCCACCTTATGTGTCACATACAGTAGGAACAGGAAGTCAGTGTTACACTGAAAATGCCCTCTACACTCTGGTGCAAAATGTCACTGGAAAAATCACTAATGATATTTTCCTTTCTTTCACGGTAGCAGCTCCTAGATGTCAGTTCATTTGAAATTTCTTAGAAATCAGCACTTGGAGCTGTTACTGTTTCTTGCCAAAGCTTCTCTGAGGGTGCTAATTCCAAGTCCTGTTGCTTCACTATTTAAATCTGCCCATCCATCTTTGGCACTCATGCCAAAGGCTGATGGCTCCTATTACACAGTACAGGTTACAGAGTGAGACTACTGTAATACCTACAGAAATACTAAAATGATTACAAAAACTGCCCAATAGCTCTTAATAAATGCTGTAACCATTGACAAGTTCATAGTATTGCTTTAAAAGACATTTGTAAATGAAAAAAAAAACACCTTACTTCCATGGAACTGAGCAAATAAGGTAATCCATTGAAACTGCTAACATAAAAAAAAATGAAAGATGGACCTGTGTACAAAGTTGGTAGTTCCATCAATAGGGTCAATAATCCATGTGGGGTTATCAGTCAAAATGCTGCCCTGTCCAGCTGCAACAGATTCTTCTCCAATGAAGCTGGAGTAGTAAACACATTTAAAAGATAAAAAAGAATTGCTTAAAATGTCTGAATTACAACACTGTTCTTGAAGTAAAAATCCTTAAAATAAGACACAGGTTTTTGTGACAGTAGTCAAATGTAAAAAGCTGAGAAATACACAAGTTATCTACAAAGCACTAACCCATCTGACCATCAACATTTATGATGGCAGAGGTAAGCACAGTTTGTGGGGAAATTTATGTTTTAACATCCATTACTGGAATTAAGCATTCAGAACATGAAGATTTTCATATTTTTTTTCCTTTAGAAGCATCATCAAATTTTGGTCTGAATACCTGTAGCTGAGTTCCAACTTCCAGTTCATTTTTCTATAAACCACTTCTTTTTAGTTTATGTTGCAACCAAAGACAGCATTTGTGGTCATATGCATTTGATCAGACCACTGTGGTAACTGTTATATTTGTAGTGTGATTTCAACACTAATATGTCAGAAAGTTGTTGCTCTCAAAACTGTTTAGTTTTACAGGCATAACAAAAATAGTAACATGGTCAGGGGATGAAGCCCAAACCAGAGCTGCTTCTGAAGAAGACAGCAGAGTGCACGCTCAACCAGAACACTAAACTTAGGGAATACAAAAGGCACAGTGCCACAGGAATCCAAATTTCACATGTTTTGCTGCTCATGAAAATATTTGTTCTGAACAACAAAATTATCTGATTGAGTGTAAGTGGGTGGAACTCTGTCTTTTGCACGGTTTTGAGTTGATAAAGATTACTCAGCCCATGAAAAGCATTCGTCAAGCACATGCTTTCCTCCACAAACATGCAGAATGAGAAAAACTGCTGAAAGTAAATAAGCTCCCTTTAATATTGACCAGGAGTTTTATGATTAACTATGGAAATGACAATGACTGCTAAGAAAGAAACAGCATGTTTCCAAAGAACAGCAGATCTTCACAAACAGAAGAGAGACAGAGAAAGGTTATTTAGGTAAATGGTTAGGTTATTTCAGGTAAACTTATTAGAAAGAGAAATTCAACACCAGTATGTCTAACATTGTATCAATTATCTAATATGAAATGAAGCTAAAAATATTCTAAAACATTTATCAGTGTCATGGAAAAGTGTTATTTCAAGGTCATTCCAAAAACCTGTACACTTAAACTAACATGGTTAGGTTACTGACATTTTGCATTCCCTCAGATGTTTCTTGTGCATGTTTATTAAGTCTTACATATACAACTACAATAAGAAAACATCCAAGAAAATGTAAGGAAAAATTAGCTAACCTACTTTTAGTTAACTGTATTAAATTTCAGTCATTTTGTCAAAATGGGAAAGCCCCTTGTGAGTAAAAGTAGGCAAAATACAGATAATTCACTCTTCCAGAGATAACAACCTTATCTGGGGAAGGAGGACAGGGGAAGATTTTTAAAAAAAAATATCAGTTTTTTAAATGACTGAGTTTCAGCTATGCAGAAAGAATTCTTTTAAGGATGTCTGATATGAAAGATTTGCCAGAGGCACACTCAGTTCCATGCGACTCTTCCAGCACAGCCAGTAAAGGGATCCTACAAGAAATTTGCGTTCTGGGGCTTCCAAGTATCTTGGGCAACCTTTGATTCTCCCAACACAAATAACAAAGAAGCTACTTACAGGTGACTCAAATTGAAGTTAATTTCAGCATAAGTCTTGAACAAGGCTAAATTTATGTCAGTAGACCCTGGGGATACCTTGATTCATTACTACAGCCCTGGGTAAAATTTCAACTCACTAGTACTCTAAAATACTCAATATACTGAGGATAAGGTAGAGTTCTACAACTTTCCAGCATGTCAATTTGAACCAAGCAAAACCATAAACCTTCCATTTTTTTCTTCCAGTCACCTCATCTATCAAAAGTGTACTGATATAAAGCCTTACCTGTGAGAAGGATATTTTTCTTTTATCAAAGAAATAATGAAGTTTTCTACTTTTTGATCAGTTTCTGTTACTAGATCTACTGGTGAGCTTTTAGTCATAACAGATATTTCTTCTTTGAGTGCTCCACGGATTATCTGTTAACACAAGAAAAAAATCTTTAGTCATTAACAGCATGGAAAATACTAGTTTTACCCAAAAGTTGAGCATCTTTTTACTATAATTTTCTATACTGCACATCCATAACACAAACACAAGCAGTGACAAAACCTAGATTTAACTGTAGGATCTGATGCTTACCCTTGCATCTACCTCCAGACCCCTATTCAGCACAAACTTTTATGTGGCCACTGATACATGAAACTGAGCTCTGTTTCATTAGGGTAAGTTTTAGGTTTATAAATGTAAATACCAGAGTTGAATGAAGAACTGAAGACTGAACTTAAGTCAGCTATTTTTAGCCAGAGAATGCATTTATGACCTTAAAACCATCAGAATCAGCTTAAACAAGAACCCATGCCTCCCAGCTGACAAAATTAGTTTACTATAACTTAGAAAGATTTTCTGAGGGAAGACTTTAATGAGGTTGTTGCAGAGACAATGTTCTGCAGATTCTGCAGCTCCAAGGAACAGAATTACTACATGTGCCATCTCGTCTAGCTACAACATTCAAATGTGCCAAGAAGAACCACCAAGAACTGAACGTTTGGTAATCATGCATGCTGAGGCTCTGCCAAGATATGCTCTTTCCTGTTTTAAGCCACCTCAGATCACAAATGGGTGAAGTTCTGCCACTGCAAGGGATGCTTATTTATAGAAGTAAAGCAGCATTCATAAAGAGAACATGATATGGTATCTTGTGCCAACAAGAAGCTACCGTATAAAGTTGACTGAGGTGTTTGAAAGAAAGGCTGCTTATAGCCTTCAGGTAAAATAATAAGATAGACAGGTCCAGTTTAAGGGAAAAAAAAACAACTGAGAATTTTCTTTTTTTTTTAAAACAAAATTTAAGGACCAAAAGATATTCTTTAGTCTTTAATCAGACTCCGGTCCAAAGAAGAGCAAAGTTCTTTTGTTAAACTGACCAAGCTGTAAACATGAAAGACACTACAATCTTGAACTTGAACACCACTGAATAATTCTGCTAATTTATGTTTTTGACAAAATACTCCTCAGAAGACTATCCAACATTAGCATATATGTAGTTTTGAATGAGCTGTAGACTAAGTAATATTATTTAATAAATAGTTTACACTTACCTCACCAGCTTTCCTTGCTAAAGTAACTGCATAATCCATACATTCTTGCCAAGGATCTGCCATCTTTTCTTAGATATACAGCCTACCAAAAGGATCGATTAACAGAAAAATTATTATAGCTATTATTTTAGATATTCTAATTATGTATTCCCTCTGCATTGTATTCTCCTTGCTAGGAAACTGAAGCCTGTCCCATCCCTTACCCTGAAAAAATAACTTTAAAAGTATTAAAAGTTCAGTCTAATATACCAGATTTTTTTCCCCCCTCACATTTTGTGGCTATCATAAAAGCATAACACAAAAACATTCACAAGCACAGAGCCTCAGACTTGAAAGATACATGCATATACAAAATTCTACATTAGGAAACTTGACCTCAATGTACATAAAGGCTCTGAAAAACAAATAGTGTGGTTATGCACAAACATACTCTCAAATACAGCTCAGGGCCTTTTTTCTTAAAATACTACATTTTTCACTGTAATTTATTGGAGCAGATTGCTGACATACAGCACAGTCTATTTTTAAGTATGGTTTAAAAGACTTCGAATATCTTAAATTAGAAGATTGGAATTTCAAACAAATCTGTCCTTCTTGTGTTTAAGACTTCTGTGCTTAGTTCTAGGGGTTTATTCCAGACACATATATGAAATGGTTTTAATTCTACATGAGAAATTTACAAAATCCCACACTCATTTAAGAGTGCCTTCTATTTTGGCAAGTATTATGAAGCAATACAGGCTACCTTGTATTCTATATGCACTTCTACTTGCATGAGCAGGGGAATTGCAAATCAGCATATCATCCATTATTTCTCCTACACCCCCAACAGACCACACATTCATTCAATGATTCAAGAGTATTCTGGATTTTGACAGTCTGTTTCATTTCACAGAACCTAGCTTTTACAGAAGCCTTCTGGGCACTTAAGTACTTAGTCTTTAAGTGATCACCTGGGTAACGGTTTCATAACACTTGCAGAGTCACGAAGATGAGATAAATGATCATTTTAAAAAAAATTAGAACTGAAACAATATTAAAAAACTGTGCCATTAACATGACCCACAAGTTCCCAGTCCAATCACCCTGATCTGGTCTTTCTCTTGGTCTGAAACAGGTGCAGATGGAAAGAAAAGCTACACAAAATGCAAAGGGTATGATGCCTCCATTATGCTGATAATGTTCTTTACTGATCATAGCATTTCAACACAGAAATAACTTATCAGGACGCAAAACAGGGTACAATAGCACTAAAGTTACTACTCTGATGTTCATAAACGATTGGTAAGTGTTAGCGGGGCCTAAATTACACGGATATCCAGCACAGCAGAGGAAAAAAAAACATTTACATTAAAAACGTCACTAAAACAGTAACTCCAGAACACGCCTTCTCCTTAAGTCCGAACGCCTATACTGACTGGAAGAAGCGTATTTTTTTTCCCAGCTTAGTTTTGTACTCTCGGCATGCCCTGTGACGAGCTTGCCTCGCTAACAGAGCACAGACGTCTGGACCCCGGGCTGAAAGGACCGAAGGGCGGCCCGGCACTGCCCGGCCCGGGGAAGAGCAGCTCCCGCAACGCCGAGCGGCTGGGAGGCTGCGCCCGGCCCCGGCCCTCGGGGCAGAAGCGCATCCCCCTCAGGAACCCCGAAATGGCGGCCGGGGAAGGAAGACAAGACTCACCGGCTGCCGCGATGCCCCGCTGTCACCTCCACCCTTCCCCGGTGCCCGCTGAGGACGGCAGCCGCGCCAGTGCGCAGGCGAAGCGCTGAACCCGCCTCCTCCTGCGCGCTGCCTCATGGAGGCGGAGCGGGGCGGGGCCGCGTGTGGTTGGGTGTGGTTGGGCGGCGTGTGGTTGGGTTGCTGCGCCGTTAACTTCAGAGTTCGGATGTTGAAATTGGTCTCTAATATCTGATTGCTTGTAATTAATTGGACGTGGAAAGAAGAAGATGCTGAAAATGTTCTCCCGCGGAGCACGCGATTGGCGTTTACTTGGGCTTGGGGCGGCCGAAGGAGCCACTCCTGAACACGGGAGTGCGTTGTTCAAACGTGAAGAAAATAGAGTGAAGGGCCGTATAAAAAGGACAAGAACGTACATGTAACCGTCCCTTCAGATTAAAACGGCATTTAATCAATTCAGTTTACGGTGTATTTGGGTTTTTTTTCCCCAGAACCATCAGCACAGCGTCCTTTTCCCCTCACTAGCTCCTACTGCTGACAGTTCTGCCAAGGAGGATAATCCCAAATCAGAGACAACTGATACCTTTATGCTGTAAACACGTTTTCCAGAAAAAAGCAAAAAACCCCTGGCTTTCAGACAAATTTTTGAGAAAAATTCGCAGTTGCAACGATGCATTTGCAAGATCACTATAATCAAAGTCATACAGAAGGAAAAAACTTTCTTTTGTATTTCCATTTTCTATGGCTTTTTGTCCTTTTTTGTCAAGTAAAGATAAACCACTTAGGTGTTGTGTTCACAAATTGGAACTGATGTTATTTACTCTCAGATGTAAAATGGTGATGTACTGTAAACAGGACAAGGGTTGTAATTTCCACTAGGACTTTAAATGATCATCAGTGATCTGCAACAAAGGAAGCAGCCTTATCCCTCACTGCCAGTCCAGCCCACGCCTAGGCACTTGCTCAAGGCCAAACAGGGGTAGTTTTGTCCTTCCCACACCAGTGAAGATACAAATTCCATTCCCAGCAGTTTTGCTGGGTGGCACAAACCACTGCACCTTCTCACATGACTTCCTTCCCATTTGGTAAACAAGTATAGTAACTTAAGACTATTTTTTTAGGTACTGGCATTCATTAAAGAATTGCAGCAGTGATAAGGTGTGTTTTTATTAATTATTTTCCAAGTTCTCCATTACAAGGTTATACTAAAAACATACAGCCATTTGAAAGAGGCACTTTGGCTCTGATTCAGTTTTTGCTGAAGCAAGCTGCCAGACAGGCCTCAGTACAAGTTAACACTGGACTGCACTGGTATGGCTTCTTTGACATTGTTAAGAGTATACTTAACATAGCAAGTACTTTACAGCCTGTTTAAGGGGATCAGAAATTCTGTATTGTTCCTAAAATCTGCAGAAGTAAAACAAAAAAGAAATGCCTGATATTATCTCCTCATAGGTATTATAATTAATAAAAGGCAAACTGTAATTTCCACTCCAGCTGAAAGGAATTTGTATTTCATGGAAGAGGCTACTACAAGGAGAACTGAGCTGCAGGGAGGTATATTTTTATGTGGAACCTCATCAGCAAGATGAACAGAAGTGACCTATTGATAAAAAAGGCTTCTAACTAGGCTGATCACATGCCAGGACACACAAAGGAAACTGATGAAAAGCATGAGATCAGAGCCTGCTTTCTTAATGTGATGAATTATTATTTCTTCTTTCTACATTGCCCAGCTGATGTTAAAGGTCACATATCCAAGCAAAATTCAGCTCTGAATGTTAATACAACCCTTCCTAAACGGTGTTGAACACTGCAAGTATATGCCAGCCAATTTTGTAGCAGCATTTGAACTGGAATGAGGCCATAAGCTGCTATCAAGAGCATTCTCAGCAGTAAAATGCTTGCAAAACCTTGACCTTGTGCATTCTCTAAAATTATTATACAGATGTAACTACCAAACAGCTAGATATTCACTATTTTAATAGTTTGGCTACATGTACCATTTATTATAAAATTATTAAGTATTTATTTTGACAAATTCCTCTTCGCAGATAAGTAACACTGCATGACTTTTCTTTGCATCTATTAGAAGTGAGTTTAACATTTTTTTAAAATTAACTTTGAAGTGAAACAGTTCTGACCCTTCTAAACACAAGTCTGTAAAATTACTGATGGTTTCAAATGTCAAATTTATCCTCCAAAGGGGGGAGTGTTTTTCTTCAGACCCAGTTGCTTAAATTTCCCTATGAACGTGCTAAGATAATAAGCTTTAAAAAACAAAAAAATGTTATATGCCAAGTAAAGATATGCTGGAGTCTAAATAGCTAAAAATGTGAGCAATTCTAGCCTAAACAAGATACTGAAGCTCTGGGAAAATTTCTGCTTTTGTTCCTAGAGCTGATTATTAGAACAGAGTTTTCACCTCTCTTGAATTATTATCTGTCAGACTAGCTTAATTTGGTTTTGTTTCTCAGCTTCTGAAAACTAAGTGGAATGAGCTTCTATACACAATCCCAGGCACTTTCCTGGAGTAAGATGAAAGTGAATGTGAAAACCTTTTGGAGCCTTATCAACTGTGACTTGCCATATTTGTACTGTCATTTACAGGCTGCTAGCCTTTAGCAATAACTGGCGAGTGATGAAAGCAACCTTCCTGGTAAAACCTTTGAGATTGCCCCAAAAATTTACTTCTTGCATCCCAAGTCTATCTTCTATCCACAATAAATGTTATTTTAATTATTTTGCCTGCAACTGATAGTGCAGAAAAATCAGGCGCAGAAGACTCCAGCATGGGTCTTTTCCATGGGCTGTAGTCCTTTGGGAACAGACTGCTCTAGTGTGGCTCCTCCACAGCATGAGTCCTGCCAGCAAACCTGCTCCAGCAAGGGCTCCTCTCTTCATGGGTCACAGGTCCTGCCAGGGACCTGCTCCAATGCAGGCTTCCCATGAGGTCACAGCCTCCTTCAGGCATCCACCTCCATGGGCTACAGGTGGATACTTGCTCCACTGTGGATCTCCATGGGTTACAGGGGGATAGCATACTTCATCATGGTCTCCTCCATGGGCTGAAGGGGAATCTCTGCTTTGGTGCCTGAAGCACCTCCTCCTCCCTCCTTCTTCACTGACCTGGGTGTCTGTAGTGTTGTTTCTCCCACATACTGTCACTGCTCTCTCCAGCTGCTGTTCCACAGTTCTTCCCTTTCTTAAATACATTATCCCAGAGGTGATCACTATCCCTCTAACTGCTGGGCTCAGCCATGGCCAGTGATGGGCCTCCCCTGAAGCTGGCTTTCTTTGGCTCTGCTGGACGTGGGGAAGCTTCTCACAGAAGCCTGTAGCCCCCCCCACTACCAAAACTTTGCCACACAAACCCAGTATGCTGTCAGGTGCATATAAAAAGTACAACTGACAGTGACACACTTACTGAGATATTTTGGAGCTTTATGCAAGTCCAACTGATATAATAAACCTATAGATATTCCTGAGTTGTTATAAAGGTGTACTCCTTGGTAAAACCCAAAACTATACAGCTACTTAACAAGGCCACGTTACTGTTCTGCCAATGGAGAGTATCTTGAAAAAAATGTAAGACCCTTTTACCTTGTGATTTATTTTTTTTTATTGCCGCTGTGCCTAAAATGAGTATGTCATGCATGGCTATCTGTTTGGTTTCAAACCAGTACAAATGAACCAGAATCTGTCATTACAGCCAGTGGAGAGTGGATCCCTTTCAGCAAGTACTTACTGGAGGAAAACCTGGACATTTTTCCTTGGTTAGTGAACACGATAACTAAATGTGCCAAATCCAAATCTGTGAATAATTTACCTGTTAATTCAAGTATGACTCTGTGTCTTCTATAAATAGAACATCATTATCAAGATACTCCAAAATTATATTTCCACCATTGTACAATGGATAGTCTTTGTCAGACAGCCATGTTTCCAGTGTGTGTTCAAAAGGCAAGGCTTCTCCAGAGGCAGTATGGCATAATCGCAATTTCTGTAAGACAAACACCACAGAAATTAAGATCAAGATTTGCCTGAGATGCAAGGAGTGGGGTGGGGGAGGACAAAAAGGGTAAAATAAAACAACAAAAGAAAAAAACCAAACACCTGGAAAATGTTTGTTATTTTTACTGCTTTACCTGGGCTGTTGATTTGTTGTTGTCATTTTTAAGGCTTGCTAAGGAAGCTGCAAAATCTACTACTTTGCCAATACTCCACTTACTGCAAAAGAACATGGGCTTGCTCTTCTCTTTGTTCCCCTTTGGTAAAAACACTTGAAAGTAAATTCTTTCTGTCTAGAAAAACACGAAAAATAAACAAAAAATTATTCATGGAAGAAATACATACCAGTCATACGCTTCTAATAGCTTTTCAGAAAAAAAAAAACCCATAAACTGAAACTTGTTTTATTCCCTCAGTACCGAGACCCCACTTTACTGCAGAATATAAATGAGATCATCAAGTCAGATCCCCTCCATGTCTTCACAAAGTTCTCACCTTTCGCTGGAGTCCCACAGCCAGTCTGTTAGATATAGACAGACATAAAAAGGTGTCTGCCCTGGGTTTACCAGACTGCTCTGGGGAGAAAAAAGGTGAGCTTAACTAAGCAGTGCTGGCTTTTGGCAACACTATAATGCTTCAAATTGGAATGCAAAGGTGGTTAAGACAGAAAAAGTCACTTCTAGAAATTGCCTGCATTCCTAACCAACATTCTGGTCATAATCCTTCATCCCATTTTTCTCCTTTTATGTACTAAACACTCTTTCAATATTTACTAGATGGAAACATTTATTTAAGAAATTTCAAGACTGACATGTGAGGGAAAGATTTTAAATGGGATTAGGGCAAGCCCTTCTTCAGGTTTTTGGGTTGTTTGTTTTTTTTTTTTTTTTTACATTCAACAGAAAACTCAGAGCAAGCATGACTGGTGTATTCATCAGTTCAGACTGTACTTGCTGAGTCCAGGCCAGACACTATCAAACCACACAAAAGTCTTCTTTTGAAACAACTGATTTATGCATTTCCTAGAAAAATTTGGAAATGCTCTTCACCCAGCTATGTCTGTAATACTGAGTCTGAATTTCAACCTGTGCATTTTCCTAAAAACTTTTTTCACACACATAAAAAATCTTTAACATTCAGGAGTGTTACAAAGGGGCAAGGAAAGCAGGATGTGAATCTTGCTAAAACAGAAATTACCACAACTTGTAAAAAAGATAACACAACAGCCACCCTATTATTATTATTATTATGGACACACACTAATAACACCCAATTGCTATCAGTGCCCTGGCACCTTCCTACCATAGCTCCTACAGTTCTAAGGCTGATGAAACATTCTCCCACAGTTCACTGTAACTTTGTTCAGAAGACAGCTCATTGTACTGTTGCATCCTCAATGTAGGATATACCTCCTGGATCTTCTGTGGCATATCCAGGAAAATACTGATCAGCCAGGGATACAATAACTAACACTATTTTACAGCATGGCCCCAGCCAGGAGGTCCCCTTTTTGGGAACCAAATGGATAGGGGGTAAGATATAAGTCCCCCAGTCCACTTGGCAAACCAATTATGTTGGACCTCTGTCTTGAACACCCAAAGGTTAAAATACTGGAGGTGAAATAATATGGAGCTTAGGGAAAGCTTTTGCTTGACAGAAAGCTGATGGTCTTAAAACTGTGGCAGGACTTCATAAATGGTTTGCTGACACTCCCATGCCCTCTGCTGTGCAACCTGACAATGGCATTCATTAAAAAAAAAAAATAAATTCCAGAATGGTGTGAACACAAGAGTTGCCTGGGCCTTTCACCTGCCCTACAGACCCCAAAGTAATGGCACAGTCGAAGTGGAATGGTCTACTTAAATGAGCTCTAGGGCAAAGTTTTTATAGACGGAAATGGAATAAACATCTACTTAAAGATGTCTGATGCTTAAATAACTGGCAGTCATTCACTGGATGCCTGGTAGAACAAACTTATTTACTGCTCACCAACCCATAAAGATCTAAAGCCTCTGCTGTCAGCCTGTTCTTTTTCTCAGGGTGACACTGTTCTTACTAACTACCCTTTAATGGTTTAAATATCTGTCACTTTACTAACTTACTGAAAAAAGAGGATATGGTACACTGTAAGTGGGGACTCCATTCAACTTTCACAGAAGGTTGGAGAATTCCCAAGTCTGAGCAATTTCTTATTGCTTTGGGTAATGAACTATACTGAGATGGATTCTTTAGCCTGAACAAACCTGGAGTGCACCCAAGGAATCATCACGTTACCTTTACGGAAACCTCAACCGTATAATGTTGCTAAAAACACCCACTATACTTTACTTACTCTTATTTGTACCCTCTCCCTACCTATGTCAAGAATTGGACAATAATGATGTCATTCAGTTCAGGAAATGAATCCATTATTCATAATTCATTATAATAGAATAGTTCATTATAATAGAAATTACCCATTTCTCAAATGGGTAATAAATCCAAATCTTGGAATCATTTACACCATCCCTCAGTTTTCAGGGTGGGTTGCTGACTCTGCTGCTGAAACATCTTGTTATCAACTTAAGTTGGTGTACTCGTACCCCAACCCTCCAAATTATCAAACTCAATCTTTTAAGTCCCATTCTTATGATAAGACCCTATGGTGCACTGCAGTGCCTCAACATACAAATTCAACCTGGGTAGGAAAAAAACCCAACCATGACTATACCCTGCTCTATAACTGGATACAAACCCAGTTTCAGCTGATACACTATAATTTATCCAGAGTTTGCTATGAATCAGATTTTAAAAACATCAATTTTTTTAGAATAAATTGGTGATTACAAGTAATAGTGTTGTAAACATTTTGCCACCCTGGAATCTCACATAAGCTGTTAATGGCACATTTTGACACAGATACTGTAATCTCACTGATCCTAGTTCTACATTTTACATAGTAATGGTTGGTTAAGAACTTAGGACAACTGGACCATCTGTATGTAATTGGAGTAATACATCTGGCTCTATATACACCAATACTTTTCACACCATTTGAATGAGGCCGAACTAACCTGCTTCAATTTCATCATCCTGGCAATTAAAAAGAGGTTTATCAGTGATGTGAGGAATGTTTCCATAGAAAATTTACATTACCAAATCAGTGGCCCTCCATTCTAGCATCATCCAGATAGTTCTGATTCTGGGGCACAAATGCCTATAAAGGTCTGCCACCACAATATACAGGGACAATGTACAGGTCTTATTCTCTGTGAATTTCAATTAAAAAATTAGCTTCTACCTTTTCACACAACCATTACCCTGTATCCAGTAAGTGTGTTGTGATCAGTCCCTTAGTAAAAAGAATTACAACATTTCATAAATTTATGTATGCATTATTTCCAATTTTTAGTATTGCTGAGCTGGAATGACCTATTTTAAGTATGTCTGCTACACCTGAAACTGTGCAAAATACTACTGCAGATGCTTTAAAAATGTTTGTAATCAGAAGTCAGTTTGCCCTCCACAATTAGCTACTCAAAATCATTGGGCCTTGGATTATCTTTTAGAGTCACAAGGAGGTATATGTACAAACATAATTTATGGTTTTTATACTAATGAATTTAAACAAATTGATATAAACATCATTCAATGTCAAGTTTGTACTTTTCACCAAACAGCTCATAAGCAACTCTTGTCACACGGTCAACCTGATGAGTGCTTTTGGTTCTGGTCCTGGTTACCCAATTTCAGAATAATGAGACCATTGCATTTTGTTAATATTAACCCTTAATATAGATGTTATAGATGTATACATTATTTTGTACTATATCTTACTTTAGATCTTTATGCACATCAATTGCTAGTATCAGTGTTTTCTTTGTCTCTTCCCCTGTTCAGATGAAGACCCTTCAGGTAACACACAGCTCATTCCTGCCATGGAGTCCTATTTATGAACCAGTTACTAAGCTGTAGGCCATGGGCAAGAGGTGACATATCACCACCACTGGCATCCTTCCCTGTTCATGATGATGTCAAGGGATATGGTGAGACTGACTCCTGGTAATACAGTTAGACTAACTAACATCATTTTACAAGGCAAATGGACATTCTCTGTGACCAAGCTGGTCATGTATGGCCCTCTCCTGCTGGCCTACATACTAGGTTTTTTCTCCCCCCTCCCATTCAGCCTCAAGGTTCTTGGGCACCAGGCTGACTATTCCCTTATTTACTGGCCTGGAAGGTCCCAGGCACCTGGCCAACCTGGTGGTGATGACCCCAACACAAAAAGAGGGAAGCAGAACAGCACACAGAGTGCTGCCCTTAAAACTAAGCAGTTAAAAGCCCTGAGACTCAGACCAGAACTGATGCTGGACTGCAAAACCTGTGCTTCCCCTGATGTCCAGGGACACCTCCACCTGTGTCCTCCACCTCCACCTCATCTGTGTCCTCCAAGGACTGAGTGAGTGACTAGTACTCTATTTCATATTTTGAGTCTGGATGATAACTCTGATATTAAAGCCAAACATTAAGATTTGACCCAATCTGCAAAGGGTCCAGGTGCTTAGGAACCATAAGCTAAACTGTGGTCAAAAATTCCTGTGCTACCCTGCTTATGAAACTGTTTTATGCTGGTTCCAATTACAGAAATCCTGTGCTACTCTGATCATAAAATTTTATGCTGTGCTGATCATCAAATTCAGTTAAAATAATAATAAAGCTTTAATTGTAACTACAACTTTGTGCCATCATCTTTCTGCCAGGAATCTCTGAAAGAGCCTGTCTGTCCTGGAGTATCAGATGACACTTGTATGGCAGGAATATATATTTCTGCTATAAAATAAAGGAATTTGATCTGACTGCTGCAAACTCTACACAGACCTTATAGGAGACATTAAGACCAGTGAGATTGCTTTTGCGTACCAAGCTAAAATATACATATAAAGCAACTGTGGGCTTGAGAAATAAATCCCAAGCCAAACCGAGGGGACTAAATGAAGAGCAAGGATTCCACAAAACTTTACATTTCCTTTGAAAATTCAAATACTGGAAACAAACACAACTGACCTGAGGCAAGGACTTGTCCCCGCATGCATGCATTTTCAGTTTCATTAATGCCACTTTTGCTGCTGTCTCACTGTTTTTTGCTCCTTTACGTTTTTTGCTTTTTCCTTCTTCGCTTTTTTTTGAATCTGAAAACAGTATTATTTCTGTTACTGTGATGATACAGATTGTCTCCTGAACAGCTCTTGGCGTTAGCCTCATTATATCTGCAAGGTTCCAAATCCTTTCATGTCCCTTTTTTGTCCTTCTGAGGCCATGACATCAAGAACTCCTATTCATTAACAGCTGGAATTGTTACAGTCCTTACAGAACCCCTTTACATTGAAAAAATAGGTGAACACTCTCACAAGATAAACACAAGCTGAAAAACCGCAGTATAGATAAATTCCTAACTTTTTACATGTGGGGCCCTTACAGCATTCATATGGCAACAGTTTCAGATTCTCCTGTCTACACAGTTAAGCAGTGCTGTTAATTCTCTTTTCAGTCCTATAACTTCTTTAAAATCTGCAAAACATTACCTTGTAGACTCACTTTGTTGGGTTTTTTTGCCAGCTTGGTTGTGGAGATACAATCCCAGCAGACTGGCATGTGCACCCCATACAGTACAACTGCATTATTTGCATATGAACTAATATGCAAGTAATAATGGCTGGGTACAATTCATTACATTATGGTACTTGTAGAATGAGAATAAGACAATAATTCTGAAAGAAACCTCGGCCCTATTTATTCTTTAGAGATTCTCTTCAGAGACATGTAATACTGTTGTCTCAGTATAAATGAACAGTTTTATATCCTGACACGTGAGTTAAGGGCTACTGAAACAAGGATACTCCACATCCTTTCATCTTATTTGGTCAAACCTGACCCTTCAGTGGAGATTACAAGCTCAAACAGCCTTCTGAAGAAAACTGTAGAATATAAATCCCACTGTACTTGCCTATAATATGTTTAACTAGCTGCTGGGTGGCAGCCATTCGAGGAGTTGGTGTTTCCAGTTTCTCACATTCATGGTCTGATTGATGCCGGTGTCTGCAAACAACAGTGTAAAACTTTTATTACCTTTTCCATACACTAATGAATGAGTACAGATGTTTAAACTCTTCCACTCACCTTAGACAAAAATGTTTTTCACAATAGGGACATAAAACTGGCAAAAGCTCCTTTCCATTACAGTTCTTGTATGAGCATGGGTAAGATCTGTGCTGATCTGGCTTCACAGAATTGTTTTTTATGTTCACCTAGGCATTAGTACAAAATACTTTATGTAAATAAACACATTTTACAGATAAAAGTCACCACCCCAGCTTTCCAAAGGAACTGTGCTAGCTCTCTATTCAAAACCAGTCCAGCAATTTTCTCCTACTTTTGTCCTGATTAAGTCTAGATCAGAGTTAGAAAAAGAACGAGTATTCTACTCAAACTCAATTTACTTTTGACAGGCAGCAAGACAGCAGATTCATTGTTTTAAGACTGTCACATTGTCAATTAAATAATTCATACTTTATAATATGTGTCTATCTCTAATCTGCAAATAGTTAAGTTGCATGGAATTTTAATTTTAAGTTAGTCATATAATATTAGATTACCTCAGAACACCCATGTGCATCCCGGCTCCTGTGCTGAAGGCTTTGCAGCAGAAGAAGAAAATATCACAGTTACCAGCTTGTCAGGAAAAGAAAACTGTGTGTGAGTTGATTCAAGTGTTTAAAGAACTATCTGACAAGTTTTATCACGGAAACACTTCAATTTAATAATGACTTTTCAAAACTTGTTCTAACCTATGCATTTCAGATCTTGAATGGATTAATCATATTGTTCCTGAGTATGTAAAACATTTACCTCTTGGAATTTACACCCCAAGATAACAATTTAAAGAGATTAAGAAAATTATCAAGCATGGGAATTAATTTGAGAACAACTGGAGTTTGCTTGTGTTAATGGATTTTGAAGCACCTTCCACCCAGCAGAAATCACTTAAAAGACTTCTAACATGTTAAAGTGAAATCTGTCCTCAGTTTATCTGAGTTTATCACAACTGCCCTCTGCTGATCTGAGGTGTAAACTGAAGTGCAGGAACAGATTTGAACCTTGGAGGAAGCTTCAATTATTTTATTTCTACAAGAAAAAATATCTCCCTTACCCCCAAATAAATCAGTACAAAACAGAGTCTAAGGCTGACGCCTTCCAAAATAATCTACCTGTATTACAGAGATATTCCCATTTATGCCAAAGCTTCCCAACAGCCACTTGAAAAAATGTGGCAAGATCAATGAAACAATATTTTTTTAATTTAATGGATCTGAATTAAGTCAGTGAATGTTCTATACATTTAGCTCTTCACAACTGCCACAATGGTATCTTATAGGAAAACCAGTTTAATTGCCTTTTATGCTAAGGTTGACCTAGGGAAGTCAACAGATGTGTTTTTGTCTCTCATTATATCCTTTTGGACAAAATGTCCAGCACACAGCTAGACAAGTCCATAACACACTGGGTGAGTGATTGGCTGATGAGGTGCAGAAGAGGTGATAAAGATAGTGAAAGGCCTCAAGGGCAAGACTTTCAAGGAGTAGCTGAGGTCACTTGGTTTGTTTAGCTCGGGGAAGGCTCAATTGTTGCAATCTACAGCTTCCTCAAGGGGGGCAGTAGAGGGGGACATCCTGATCTCTCTCTGGTGACCAATGGTGGTACAAGAGGAAATGGGATAAAGCTGTTTCATTGCAAGTTCAAGCCTGGACAACAGGAAAAGGCTCTTCACTGAGAGGGTGACTGGTCACTGGAACAGGGTCCCTGGAAAAATGGTCATGGCACTAAGCCTGTGAGACTCCAAGAAGCATCTGAATGATGCTTTTAATAAAATCATAGAATGGTTTCAGTTGGAAAGGACCCTAAAGATCATCTAGTTTCAACCCCTGTGCATAGGCAGGGACACTTTGCACTAGACTAGAAAGCTGTTCAAAGCCCCATCCAAACTGATTCCAGGAATGAGGCATCCACAACTTCCCTGGGCAAACCTGTTCCTGTCTTGCCACCCTCACACTAAATAATTTTTTCCTAATATCTAACCTAAATCTACCATCTTACATCTTAAAGCCAGAGGACCTTTCATCCTATGACTACATGCCCCTGTTAAATATCCCTCCCCAGCTTTCGTGTAGGCACCCTTCGGATACTGCAAGGCTATTATGAGTTCTCCTCAGAGCTTTCTCTTCTTCAAGCTGAACAAGTCCAACTTTCTCAGCCTGTACTCATAGGAGAGATGCTCCAGACCTCTGATCAATTTCGTTGCCCTCCTCTGGACTCCCTCCAAGAGGTCCATGTCCTTCTTGTGCTGGGGGCTCAGAGCTGGACACAGTACCCCAGGTCACTTACCAGAAGACACCTGAACAGCCATCACATACAAATGGGAGAAAATCTGAAACAGACATTTTTTTTCAGTTAGACAACATGGTCATTGTTTTGCTAATAGTTTCTACCTTAATTTTTACATGACTAAGTTTTGTTTACCTATACCACTGGGTAGGTGTCTTTGCAAGGACACTTAGCAAATGCATGTAGTACCTAGAAATAGCTTTTGTAACACAGTTCCACTGTTAACTCTAGTTAGCATTACTGGAAAATGTACAAATAGGTCAATTATATTTATTTACATTCTAGATGCTGGAATTATGCTTTAATGTGAATTTTTGGTACTAGACTTTGAAACTTGGACATTTGGATAGCTATCAAACTCTAGTTACACTAAAGATTGAATTTACTGTGAGATCACTCAGAATACTATCTACTGACTGCTGGGGCACTGGACAATTTACATTTTTATTATATAGACTGCCAGCTGAAGGAGATGCTATCCCTTCCAAAAAACCTAGCATCTCCTCTATTTTCCAGTTCTGATCCCACTCTTCCCTCTCTATCCTTTATTTCACACATACCATCATTGGGTAATTTAAATTGAACATAATTCTGACATCTCTGTGCACACACCCCATCTACTGCATCAGTTCTTATACATAAAATCACTTAACTGTCTGCTGAACTGAACCACATCACATATGGTAGCAAATGCCCATCCCTGGGCCACTAACTCTTGTTTCTCCATCCTTCAGATTTGGTCTAAATGGATCACCATACATCTGGACTGCAAAGGTCAGGTCACAAAGATTTCAGTCACTTCCCCTGTAAGACCCAGTGCTCCCATCAGAAGGCTGTCAGCACAAGCTGCCTTTCTGAAAGGCTGCTTGTTTACAAGTGTCTTTTTCTGACATCAGGGAAGGCAAGCAAGGGAAGCACGGAAAAGCAGGGTACCCACAGCTGGCAAAGCAGGGGACTAAACACCGAGTGGTACTGCTGAAGCGACAGGCCCTGGACAGGGGATCGCGCAGGGCTCCAGTATGTTATACCCACAAGACCTGGCTCTGGGACATCTACCCTCTGCTAGTAATTACAACTGGATTTAATTATGTAGCTCCTCTTGTCTTTCTGGTTGTCCCTGTTCACAAGACGCCTTTCAGACCTGCCTACCAGTAGCAAAGCTATCGTATTCTTATATCTGTCTACTGTAGTCATTAATGGTATCAGACAAGACATACGCGGAGAAAAAAAAGACGCCCCAAGTTCAGCGCGACTTACCCAGCGCCCCGCCGCAGCAGCTCTGAGAACGGCCCGAGGGGATGGCACCACCCCGCAGCCCCCTGACCGCCACTACAGCCCCGCCCCGGGCCCGCCCACGGCCCAGTTTCCCCGCCCGCGGCCGCCGGCGAGAGGCCGGGCCCTGTATGACACCGCGACCCGCCGGGAACCTTACCGAGCTGGCGGCAATCCGGCACTCCGCAGTGCTGCCCCACTTCCAGCTCCGCCATCTTCCGCTCGTCCCGAAAGCCGTGGGGCAGCGGAGAGGCGACAGAGGCGGGGCGCGCAAGGGCTGCCGGGCCGCTTGCGGACACCGGCGCCCAGGCAGGGGGGAGGCAAAGCGGGGCGGGGCTGCTGTGCCGGTGAACCCCGCCCCGGGGAGCGGCTTGGGGGGCGGGGACGCTGAGGCACGGGCCAGGTCAGGTCAGGTCAGGTCAGCGGGGGCGGTAGGCACGGGAGTGTTAGGCTGCCAGGGCCCAGCCGGTTTCGGCCTCTCGGATGCGCCCTCTGAGGTTCCGGGCAGGTCTGACTGCCTCGCTGGCTCCGGACAAACTGCGCTGACGAGCTCGTCAGCAGCGCCGCAGGCTTCCAGTCCACCCGGAGCCGCGGGGTTGGGGCTTGTGATGAATCCGGATGCTCTTATCGGGGAAAAATATTTTTTGTGTCTTATTCTTGTAGCGAGTTGCCTCACCCCCTCCGAACGTGGTCTGTTGCGAGGGGCAGAGGGAAGGGGAATGCGGCTTTCCGAGAGGCTTCTTGCCCTCTTGTAATTTATTAATTTATTTATACCACCGTGGGTTTTAGCCATGCACCTATACTTTTAAGAGCACACATTAAATTCCACCATTCCTTAAGAATTTAATGTTTTATTTTCTCCGTTCTAACCCGTCTGCGTTCCTGTGCCTTAGAGTCACCCGGCACGGCGTTAAGAACCGTGACTAACGGCAGGGTCCATCCCAGCCCTGACCCCACTGACCACCCACCAGTCGTTCTGCCTCTGACACCTGCTTGTCGCCCACCGGGCGCGGGGTGTTCCGTTCTGGCCAGGCTACTAGAGCCTACAGCCCTCCCAAAACACAAACCTACGG
The DNA here is from genome assembly GCF_003957555.1 of Calypte anna. NCBI lineage: Eukaryota > Metazoa > Chordata > Aves > Apodiformes > Trochilidae > Calypte > Calypte anna. The sequence goes on from NC_044245.1 coordinate 123,091,347, forward strand.
GGGAAATCACAATTAGCAGCAGCCGCCTCAGGACGGGCAAGACGGACGAGCCGGCCCGGCCCCGCCTCGGCCGCCTTCAGCCCCGCCCGGGGCTCTGCCTTCCACCCCCCGGTGACCCTTGCGGAGTGCCTTGGGAGAGAGGGTTTAGCTTTGCTGCCCTCCTCCAGACGCTGGCAGAGGGCACGCGTGAGGCCCGCGGCGGGCAGCAGCACCTCGGAGCCCCGGAGCCGCCCTTGGGCGGGCAGTCCGGTCCCGCCCCGCCGCCAGGTGCGGTGCCACCGTCCGCGGACCCAGGAAGTGCCGTCACGGCCTGTGCCGGGTGAAGAGGCTTCCGCGGGGCGGACAGACCCTTCCGTCGTCGGGTGGCGAGCCGGGGCCGCCGCCGCCATGAGCAAGATTTCCAAATTCTTCAAAGGGGGCGGCTCGGCCGCCTCCAAGAGCCGCGGGAGGCCCTCGCCGCAGGAGGCACTGGCCCGTCTGCGGGAGACTGAGGAGATGCTCAGCAAGAAGCAGGAGTACCTGGAGACCCGAATCGAGCGGGAGCTGGCGGCAGCCCGGCAGTACGGTACTAAGAACAAGCGAGGTGAGTCCGCCCGTCAGGACCGCTCTGAGCCCCGCCGCTGGGGAAGCGCAGGTGCGCCCCGCGGGGCCGGCGGCGGCAGCTTGGGTACTTGGCGGGCTGTAAATCCCGCGGTTCGAACCCCGTAGGTGCGGGGGCTCGGGTATGAAGAGGGAGGGGGGGAGTAAGGGTTGTTACTGGGTGGGGTCTGTTGGCTCCGCAGGTGCGCGGAGTGGGCTCCGAGCGAGCGTCACCACGGAGAGTGCGCATCTGGAACACCTTGGTGGCTTTGGGACTTTCTCATCTATACGTGTTCAATGCATAGTGGATTCATTGTGGTGGGCTGATAACAGGGTGCTTTATTCCTCACAGATTTATTGTCTGTGGTTTCTCGTGCAATGCTTTTGTTCACGCTTTGCGCGGCAAAGTGTTGTTCACCGTGGGAAAGAGGTCACAGCTTGGGTGTTGAGCATTGGGTGTACAGAGGAACTGAAGCATGTGAGGACCTCTTGCATATTCGTGGCAGAATTCACCTTATTCCCACTGTAAGGGTTGGCAAATATACTGCTGGCAACAGAGGAACAAAGTGATTCAATGATTTGCCTCACATCACAAAGGAAGTGCATGATACTACTTAAAAATGAATAATAGATCAAGGCATTAGTGACTACTTGCCTGGGCTGCTGTTAGCTGCAAAGGAGAGGATACTAAGGGATAAACATCAGCCTATACTGGTGTTGTAATCCCTGAGAAGCAAATGATGGTAGTGTCTTTGGGATACTCAGGCTTCAGAAACAAATTAATGGCTTCCTAAAGCCACCTGGAGTTCTTTTTGTCTACTTTGGGCTTTATTTTTCTTTAAATACTAAAGAAGCAAAACATTTCAAATGAAAGATATTTGATGTAACAGGAAAGAAGCTCTGTTATTGCTTTCAATTGCTGGATAATTTAAAAAGTTAATGCAATTTAACTCAGAATTTAGGATTAGTTGCATGTTAAAGGTGTTTTGGTTAGCCCTTTAATGTGTTTGTAATACTTAAGCATTTATTCTCATTAGCAAAAGGCATTTCTTCAGAAAGGATTTAAGAGCATCAGTTGAGATGGGACAGATTTAAAGGCACAAACAGTTGGAGGGGGTAAAGCCGGTTCAGCACCTCTGCAGCATGGGGGCTGTCAAGGTTGTTGCAGTCCTACACTTTTCACTCCCCTGTATTCAACTGGAGTGTCTGCTTTGTTGCTCAGTGTAGGTATTGAAGCCTGTGTGCTAATGCAGCGAGCTCTTTTGGGGAGGTGATCCAGCTGAAAAAGGGTTTGCTGTGGGACAGAGTGACCAGAGTGTCAGAGCTGACATGAGAAAATAGGCTGGCTTCTATGACTATAGCAATTCCTGTTTTGATCCAGGCAAGCTGAAATTTTATCTCCAGCACAGACTTTAAGCTGGCATGGTTGCAGGAAGAAACAATGCTTCCTGCCTTGCTCCTGCCCCTGTGCTGCTCCCTTCCTTTCCATCACAGAACTGCCTGAAGGGTGTGTTTCAGAAAGCTGGATGTAGCTGTAAGCTGCCATGGATTTTTTTTTTATGTTATTTTTTTTTACCCAGGGTGGGTTAAGTTCCACTTATCCAGTTGAATCCACAGCTGCACAGGTGCTCTGGCACCTGTGAAGGAGGGAGAGGTGTAAGGCGAGGAATGTGTACTTGTTTTGGGGAGAAGGTGGATCTTCTCCTTTAACTCAGTTGGTCGATGCTGGTTCTAGGTGTTTGTCAAACTATGGCCTCGTGCTTCAGGGGTGCAGCATTTGACACAGGAAGCTTTTTTACCAGATGTTTGTTTCCACTGGTATGTTCAGTGTGCAGTTCCCCTAGTTCTATGCCTTTGTTTGTGGAGTGATGCTGCAAAGTGGATTGTTGAGCTGATTGTTTAAAAACCCCTCTTTTTTATCTTTTAGTTTGCTCAGGAACCTACAGGAAAGGGCAGCAAAAAGAGTAGGGCAAGAAGTGCAGAGTGGGAAATTTTTCATGCCAAAGTGGCTCTAAAACCAAAGCAGGATAGTGTAACTACAGTCAGAAGAGAAACAAAAGAAGCTAACCTTGCTGTGCTGAAGTGCTTGAATTTAGCAGGCTGGTGAGTGAACTTAAATCTCAAGGATACCTCTTAATTTGATATAGCAAGTGCTTTACAGTTTAATTGCTGTTGATTTACATAAAACAGCATAATAATTGGTATACTGTAGTTCAGAAGAAATACATGCTAACCAGCATCTCCTGTAGTGTTATGTAGACATACACACAAATGAGGGAATGAAAGGGAATCTACATTCCTTGTTAAAGTGAGTGCTTCAAAGGGACCTTGAAGGTAATTTTTAATGTTTTTCTCTTAATTGCATATGTGGAGAAGCTTGTGGAAACTAAACAGGAGTGTCAAGACTGGAGCAAGGTGTATCTAGGTATAGAAAAAGCACCCAATTAGCATGATGTCATTTGATTTTCAGGTGTATGAGTCTGACTCAGTTATACTGACACAAGAGAGATTCAGGCACTAGCAATTTTTCATGAGTTCAGATGATTCTTGCATGGTCTCATGTGACATCAGTAGTCTTAAGTTGACTTAAAGCTGTAACACGTTAGCAATGCTAATAGATGTGAAACATCACTTAAATGTTTTTGGCTTCTCCTTCATGGAGTATCTTTGCAGTTCCTGTACCTAATCTGAAATTAGCTACACTTTTGGGGTGATACATTCCCAGTATTCCCCATTAGTATCTTACTGTTGCTAGACTGCTTGAGAGTTTTTGAAATAGCAATGTGCATTGCAGATCTCATGTCACGATAAGCAGTATTTCTTTTCACACATAGCACTGCCTTTTAATGTCACCCCATTCCAGATACAAACTCAGGATTTTATTTTATTTTATTTTATTTTTTAATCTCTAGCTGTACTTTTTTTGGTATCTCATTTTCAGCCCATACACAGCTGCCAATGCCATCTGCAAACTGGCTTTTCATCTTCAATGTTTTCACAGAATCACAGAATGTTAGGGGTTGGAAAGGGCCTCCCACATTTTGAGCATCATACAGGCAAATTTAAAGGACAGAAAGTGATACTGAATATCTAAGAACTCTGTTTAAAAGGAAATGTGTTTTCTCAAATGTACCAGGGCCTGTGAAAATAACACATGAATGAGTGTTGTTTCAGCTTGGAATTTTTTACAGATAATGAAAAATGGCTAAATGAAAAGAATTAAGTTAAAAGAAGTGTCCAAAGTAGCATTAAATCTTAACTATAAAGAGCCACATAATACTACTGAGGATAAAGTCTTTACAGCAAGTTGGAGTAACAGGTAGATTTTTAGAAGTAGATGCTTCTAAATGGCTTATGTGGGACATTTGGGCAGGGCTTATGTAGCCGTGTGGCATTCCTCTTCAATGAGTTAGTTGTAACCAGAAAGCTGTTAAAACCAGTCGTGTGTTATCATGTGGACAGGTCTGTCATACCTATGGCAGGGTGTATGACAGGATGGAAAAGAGGGTTTCTGTCAGGGAGATAGGAGGAAGTGTGTTTGTTCTGTGAGTTACAGCTATTGTTCTCTGATCCTCATGACCACATTTCAAGTGTGTTGCTCTCAACAGGAGTGATTGTAATGGGTCAAGTGCATTGTGGTTCTTGAATAAGTGCCTTGGTTGTAACTGTATGTGGCTTCCCCCATGAAGGTTTAAGGGTTATGAATTCTGATAGTGAAGTGGTATGATTTTATGGCCTCAGCAGGCTTTGTTTTGGTTGTCCCTGGTGTATGGGTCATCAGATGTTGTCATCCATCAGTCCCTTGCAGGACTGAAGTGGAGGTTTGTGAACTGCATCCAAGAATGAGGCCCAGTATTTTCACAGTAGTGTTACATGTATAGAAGAAACACTCTTTTCCCTCTTCTCCAGTTTTTCCCTGGGGTTACTAGAAAGTGTTTTTATTGCTGCTTGAGAAGATGAGACGGGTAACTCCAGTTGGTAAATGGGCATCAGTGCTGGCCTTGACAGGCAAATGTGTTGTTATCACTATACCGTCTCTTCATTTTGATCTGCCATGAAACAATGAGGAGGGTGCCACAACTGTTTCTATGTCATTAATTTTGTTCTTTCCTTTAGAAACCTAGATTTTCAGTGTGTCTGGGATTACTATTGCCCAGCAGGCCATTTTTGCTTCCTTAATGAATTATCAGCATTTTACTAAGACTGGAAAAGTGTCCTTCTGTATGTTAAGAACAGTAGTTCTTTAATATGGATACTTAAACTTACATAATAGTCTGCTGTTGTTTCAGCCACTTATCTTGAAAATAAAATAAAAACTTGGATTAAAAGCAGTGCTTCCTAATCTATGAGCTGTATCCTGCTTGCTGGACTTAGAAGTATAGCAGAGGAAATGTGCTAAAGCTCAGCCAGCTGCTAGCCACTTCATTATGAAATGCAGGAGTTGAATTGGCTTCTTTGGAACACAACAGATACAGGGCATGAGATTGCTTTTTTTGCTGGAGGAGACCTCCTCCTCTTCCTAGTTGAATTTGTATTAATTACATTTGCTTCCTCAGATTCTACCTCTGCTTAGACTCTTCTTCCCTGGGCTGTCTTCCTCCTTTGAAATCTCTGGAATGGGCAACACCCTTTTCTAGATGCTATTTCTTAGACCTTCAGTGAAGTAAGTCTGTGCTCAATTGCTTTGTTTTTGACAGATATGCTTCAGTTTGGTTATTATAACACAGTAGCATTTCTGTGAAACATTTCAGTCTTCTTGTATGAGTTGCACACAAATTTTTAAATGCCTGCAGTAGAAGAACACTTGAGGTTCATGATATTCTGTATAATGCAGAAAAATAGATGTCAAATAACAAGGAAATTCTCACACCTTGGCTATGGAAACTACTAGAACAAAACACTGCAATGAAGGGCATTGATTTAATATAAATGAGAAAAATCATATAGTGTGGTGTGAGAACTGTGCCTTGGTTGATAACGAAGGGCTTGGAATTGGTTGCCTGTGAATTGCTTTGTTCTGTCCTTGGTAAAACTAATGAGAATAAAGATATGCTGCACTACAATAATTAGGAAAAAGCTGTTTATGAACAGGTGAAGTCACACAGAGTTTAGCCTCTTCTGTGGTTCCTTAATGTGGGTGTGGTTTAATTAAATGTTAATACAGGAACTGTCAAGGATTTTGAAAACAACTGCTTTGTGTGAAATTGAGGAAACCAATTTTGTCTCTGAGCAGCCAATAATAACAGCACCATTACAGAGTCCCATTTCTGACAAATACTAACTGGGAGTACTTCCCTGCGGTTACTGGTTACTCCAATTGAAGCCTTTCTGCATCAGCTGGTTAGTGCCTCTCAGTCCACAGGCTTTAGGGTCCTCCCTGGCACAGAATTTTAGAATTGCCAGTAAGAGTTCTGAAATTACATCATCTGGTGCTCATGCATCTTTTTCAGAATAGGTGTGACCTTTGGACCAGGGCCCAAAGCTTGGGAAAATCTTGGAATTTGAATACTATAATTAATATGTTGTGATTGCAAAATGCTGTCTTGAAACATTTTCCAGCAGGTGAATGCCAGAAGGAATTTGTGTATCTTGGCCTGTGTGAATACTTACTTGTCCTGGCACAGCTACTGATGTGTTATTTTGACCATGTTTATTCAGGAATTCATCAACAAAGCACTAGATTTATTATGTTACACACCATAAATTTATCCCTTGAAGGGATCCTAACTTAATTTTAGAAGTTGTGTACCTCAGTGTCTTGGTGCAGTGTTAATGCTTGTGGGCAGATGTTTGAACAGGATATCAACAGTAACTGCTGCCATCACTTGAGTTTGGGGGACTCCCAGTGCAGCTGTTGCTTGATGGCTTGGAATCTTGCTTAAAAATTAAATCTAAGAGACAGGGGAAAGGACATAGGTATTAACAGCACTGAAAAAACAATGGTTTAGTTCAGTGTCTTGGTTTAGTTTGGTGATTTTCTTGCATGACACATGTGTAGCTTGGAAGGGACAGTGGTCAGGAAATGCATGTGGCAAGATAGTGTACTTTCCACACCTGGAGGCCAACAGAAAGCGCTTTCCTACTCCTGCTTGTCACGTGCATTTATTCTGGTAATGATTAACTCTGGTCAAAGTTATACTGCTCATAACTTAGCAAATATAAAAGACTAATCTCAACAATTTACAGAGATAATGGGGAGCGGTGGATTTGAGCATGGCTGTGTCTACAAAGTGCTGTGTGTTTTCAAGTTCTAAGGTTTGAAGATGGTGTTCCTAAACAGTGATAGATGGAAACAGATGGAGCTGACAGCCAGAGAAATATGAGTTCTCCTGATCTTACCCACCTGCTTGGTTAAGCCATCTGGGATTTCCATTAAACTTGACGGTTTCTGCTGCTTTAACAAAATTTGGAAAGCAGCATTGGTGCAGATGTGGTTACCATGACAGATCTTCTCACTCTGTCTTCCTTAGCTTTTTTTGATACAGTGCAACTTCTTTTCTTCCCTGCTTCCTCCTTCCTGACTTTTCTCTGATGTTTTTCTTTCTCCTCCCCAACTTCCCTGCTTTTAGGCAAACCTGTGTGCACAGGATGGAATTCAAGATATCTCTCAGTGGAGGAAGAAGCTGCTCTTACCTGTAGTGCATAAAGGAGTTATCTAAAAGAGGCTTCCCAGCATGTTCATGCAACAGCATGTTGCTGGTAAACAGCCTGCTGGTCTGGTGTGGGCAAAGTTTGTCTCCCTACTTGTAAGGTAGGAGAGTGAGAATTTTAAATTCAGGAGGTCGACTTGGTGCTGAACTACTTGTCCTTACATTTTGCTGTATAAATACATGGTGCACTTTGCCTCTTTGCTTTTCAGCTGCCCTACAAGCACTTAAGAGGAAAAAGAGATATGAGAAACAGTTGAGTCAAATTGATGGGACGCTTTCGACCATTGAGTTCCAAAGAGAGGCACTGGAAAATTCCCATACCAACACAGAAGTGCTCAAGAATATGGGTTATGCTGCAAAAGCTATGAAAAAAGTACATGAAAATATGTAAGTGCTTTCTAATAGTGCTTTCAAGTTGAGCTTAATAATCACTTTCAGACTTAATAATCACTTTCACTGCAGTCTGTTGTATCATGTCAGGCAGTTTTGACTTCATTTTGTATGCAAGCATTTAATGTCAGGAAAGGTAACTGGTGCTGTAATGTGTTTGGCAGAAAAGTTTCTTTAACACCAAGTCTAGAAGAAAGTCCAGCAAACTACATACATTGGCATGGTATGTCTTTTAAGCCTGCTTTGGCAATAAGGGCTGGTTTCTGCCCTTATTTTTCCAAAATAAAAATGAGTTGAGGAAACTAGGTGGACTCTTTCCCTCAAAATTTGTAAGCTGGACTGTGTGATTCAAAGTTCTAATTAGACCTGAATGAAAGAGTGGGTTTTGTGTATGCATGTAGTGGTTTTATATTTTATATTGTTTCATGAAGTGTTTTCTTGCCTGAATAAACTGAGCTAAATCAGAAAGATTTTTCTGGGAGAGTAAACAGGAACTGAAACAATAATGAAGTTAGCACTAAGGGGAAGCTTTTAAATGGAGTATAGTCCTGTTAAGTTCCCCTAATTCTGGTGGAAGCTTCATATCAGAAAGGATCCATCTATAAAGATGCTGACCTTTGGAAGGAGATGGGATCTACCCAGGGAATGTGATTGCTGGCTGGCACAGGTATGAGGAACACAGTGAAGGAGAGAAGCACAGACAGCAGCAGTTTGACTTTTGTTATAACTGTAACTAGAAGAAATTGGACTGGATGAAACACATAGAAGCTTGCCAGGACATTCAGATGTAGGTGAAGGAAATTATTCCCTGTGAGCTCTGCTTGCTTATACAGCCATGGGCATAAAATTAAGGTAGGGTTTGATTCAATTTCTTTGAGTCTCTCCTGTAGGGTTTGATGTATCTTTAAAAAATGTTTTCATGTTATCTTGCCAGGGACTTGAACAAAATTGATGATTTGATGCAAGATATCACTGAACAGCAGGATGTTGCCCAAGAAATTTCAGATGCCATCTCAAACCGAGCTGCCTTTGGTGATGAGTTTGATGAGGTTGGTATTCCAGGAAAGCCTGTGAGTTTTAGCTGTTAAATGACTCCATAGTTACTTTGTTATGTAATGGCTTATTCCTTGTGTCCTATCTAAGAAGGTACTGATGTGAAATTCCTTAATTCTTAGGTTCTAGCTTATGCTGTCAGGACATATTTATAATTATATATGTATCTACCTACACACATGTATGAGAAATAAAATAAACACTATAAAAATATATGTATGTAAAATATAAACATATTTTAATTTATGTAAAATTTTTAAAGGTAATTCTAGCTGCACTCCTGTGGTTGTTATTCCCATGTGTACCATGGAAGGAGGAGGTCACTAAAACGTGTAATTTGTGGTGCTCCAAGTGGACACTGAAACATATAATTTTTTATGCTCCAAATAGACATCCGTTTGACTAAGTGCATGTTGCTATGTCATGACCAAACTGCTATTCACAATTCTAAATATTTGGATCAGTTTGTTAAGGTCTTTTTTGATGGTTGGAGGTGCAGCTCCAGATTTTCTACACAAATAGATCCATTTGATAAAAGATAATTCCTGTTGGACATAATAAGGCTTCTTCCTTGAGCTCTTTTGCAGCTCCCACAAGGCTCTTAGGACTGTCTGAAGATTTGTTGCAGTAGCTTTCATCTAGTGTTCCTGGACTTGGTTTTTTATGTCCAAGCAGGACACTACTTGATTTTGATCCAACCGTGACTGAGGACTTAAGGGTCAAATATACTCAAAATTCCTTTCAGTCAACAGTTACAATGTGTTGAAAATAATATTCTTTGTAGTTTGTTCCCATTATATGCTTTCCTGTTTTACCACTGTGAATGTAAATAGACTTTTCAAGAAACATTTCATCAAACTGACATTAAGGAATGGGATTTGGCTTGTGTAAACTGGGTTTCAAGCAAATGAAAAACATATTGTCAGCCTGAGCAGTTATGCAGTGTCACTTACTTTTTATCAGTGCTTAATCTTTAGGAGTCTAGTGTTAGTAAGTATGTTGTAGATTGATCTGAAAGTTGGATTCAGAGATAGTAGTCAAAGTTGATGGACATGTTTTCTCTTCTTGCAAGGTAAGACACTGTCACCTGGGGCATCACTGTACCAGCACCTGCTTTTGCATAGAAGCTTAATAGTTACAGTAATTGTAAAGCCTGGTTTGCAGGGAACTTCAGCTTAGAGCACTAAATTCAATGACTTAATCATGTCATTGATTATGATTGGGTTATGAGGGGATTTATGTTGGAGGATGGTAATTATTTTTTAAAGGACTTTTTGACCACACATTTTGATTACCTCTTTACATGTGTGCTATGAGTATAAGATTGTGGAAGCATGTAATTTCTACTGCTACAGATAGACACCAAAATATAAGGATTCTTTCTTCCTGTGTTTACACAATGTATGTCATGGATCATGCAAAAAAGCTGTGTCCTACCTGAGTAGGATGTTCACTGGGAGAGGTGATCCTTGCCTGGAGGCCTGTGTCGGATAATCAGATGTGAAATGCACACACTCCAGTGGATAAAATCTAGAACCTAAGAGTTCAAATAATTTCTTCCCTCTGTTCTCCTTTGACCTAGGTTCAAGATGAAAAAGGGGATTTTTATTTGCTATTGCAAAACTTCACAGCCTAGTTGTGGAGAAATTCCTGAGTTGTGGGAAACTTAAGTTAAATCTAGGAAATGACCATTTAGGGAGAGGTCTTCAGAAATATCTGAATATCTGTTTTCATGGATACAACTTAGATATGAACTTTGTAAGAATCTTGCAGTCACAGCACTGACCAAAGCACATAAGGTACAGACACTTACAGATCAGCTTAATGTGCAAGTTAGACATGGGGCACATTTCTTTGAGAGATCAGCTGTCAATTGAACATAATCAGGTGTAGACCTGATGCTGAAATTTTTGTATTATATCCCAGGATCTGTACTGTGAATTAGGTCAGGTAGGCAAGCTATATATTTAAGACAAAAAAAAAAAAAAAAAAGGCTAGAAACATGAGAAAGTAATTCTAGGAAGAACTGTGATGGCTATGTTGTTTATAGTATTAACTTCCATGTTGGTGATAAGCAAGGTTTAAATGGGTAGGCAAAACCCATTGCAAAACCTAGTAACTCTCACTTTGGCACAGATACTTTTTCTCACTTCTTTTGCCCATGTTTCTTTTTAAACCATTTTATCAATGTGAAAAAGATACATTTCTCTACAAGTATGTAATATTTAGCTTACTTTCTTTGGGAATCTAGTCAAGGAATAAGACTATGGCTTTTAAAGAAGTGTACAGCCTTTTTATTTTTAGTTTTATAAAAGTGGGTTAGATCATCTGTGCAAATCAGCTTCTGAAGCTAAAATCCCAAGAGTGTTGTGTGCTTCAGGAGTGAATAACAGGACCCAGGAGGACAGCTCGGGTTTCAGTGCTGCTTCAAAATCATGTATAATCCTAAACTTGTGTGATAGAGCTGAAGCACGGTGATTAATGAGACTCTACTTTGTAACCAGTGGAAGCTGGTTGCTTTTTAAAATGGAAGAAATTGCACATTAAAAATAGCATCTGTTAAAAAGTACGGGCTCTAAATTTGGAGCAAACCTGAGGAAGGCAGAGAGACCTTTTTTTTTTTTTTCTTTTACTCTGCCTTTTTGACAAGTACTACAGTGCCATCAGTTTTCTGTCTAATTGTGTTCCTTGTCCTGTTTCTCACTTCCATCTTCCTCATTCCAACTTTCAATTAAGGTTTACTCTTATTGTCCACACTTAGTGAAAATTGTATTTGTGGTGTTGTTTTTTGATACTTGTTTTCAAGTGTAAAACTATTTTTTTTCAGTAGTGCTTTGTTTCATGGTGGTTAAATGTGCCCTTGCTGAGATCACTGTCAGGATAATAAATTTGTAAATAATATTTTCCTTGGATTTAGGACGAGCTAATGGCAGAATTAGAAGAACTGGAGCAAGAAGAATTGAACAAGGGAATGAGAGATGTCAGGTTGCCAAGTGTTCCATCCACATCGCTGCCTTCTCGGCCTGGTAAACTGCCTGCTTCCCATTTTACATTTGTTATGATTAAGCCATGCTTGTGAGTAGGAGAGGAAGAGAATTTCTGATCTGTACTTAACTCTGTTTTAACTTTTAAACTTTTTTAGATACCTTCTTCTGTTTTTGTATCTGTTCATTAGAAAAAGCAGAGTAGAATTCTGGTTTGCTGTGTGAAAGCATTTAGGGTCAAATTCTCTGTAGATTTAGGATACCTGAGGAACTTGACCTCACATTGATACTGATGCATGTCCTACAGAAATATAGTGACATCACTGAGGACTGGGGCAACTTTTTTTTTTTTTTTTTTTCTCAATTAAATCCTTAGTTGTTTTAATTAGAGTCTGACCTAGATTCAAAATGTTTGCGTCACAAAGATCCAGCTTTGTAGGGTAGTGGTTTGATATTTGCCACTTGTATTTTAATTAGAATTGGAGGAGGCAGAAGGAAGTACACATTTAAAGAAAGGTTGTTCCTTTGGTTTCTTTTTACAGAGCAAACTTATTCCTGGCATTGAGTAGTAGTCTTACTTCTCTAGTTCTGCCCTGGCCTTTTAAAATTAACCTATTAAAAAGAATATATAAAAACTATAACTTTCACCATATTCTTGTCCTCTGTCAGCTGATAAAAGAGTATAAATATTCAGTGACAAGAAGAGGGCACACGTGGCCCAGGTTGTTTTCAATTCATTCTGCTGCAGAACTTGTTACCTAGACAAGCTCAGCACAAAGACTCTGAGGTGTGTTTTGGCAGACAGCACTTAAATACCTGAGCAGCAGTTTAAAAAGTTCAACTGGGACTGTGGCCTCATCTACATAAGTAAATTGTAGAGCAGCTAGTAAAAAATGGATTTAGGAAAACCCAGTGCAATTACAGTCTACACACATCTTTTCCAGATCCAGCTGTGCCAGTCGATGTTTTTACTGAACCTGGGCCATCTCCATGTGCTTATCACTATCTTAATTTGCTACATCATCTGTCTGTGTGACTGCTTCAGGCAAAATGAGCTGATTACAACTGTATAGTTAAGGACCTTGCAAAACCAGCTTATCTTTTCTGAAGCTGGCTGCTTACTATTACACAGCAATGACAAAATAAGAACAGATAATGGCTCTATGATGCTTGTAGTTGGGGATGCATGTTACCTCCTGATTTCAGAGATCAGGAAACTGAGATGGAGCAAGGCATAGTGGCCTTATTCAGTCACAAAAATCAGCCAGTGGCACTTGCATCTAGAGTAGGGACTGGATCCCTGGTCTCCCATGTACTTTTTTTCCAGATTTAGTCCCTAAAGATGGTAGCTACAGCCCCTCTAAAGATGGTGGTTCCCAGATATATGGCTGCCACAAATGGGTATTGCACCCAGTAACTGTGTTCACTGTTGTCTGGAGGAAAGCAAATCTGGACATACACAGTCCCACACATGGAGACAGCCCGAGGTTGAACATGGGCTGCAGGGCATGCAGTCAGTGAATAAAGACTACCTGGGTGATGTTTTAGTTCAGGCAATGTAAAAGATGAGTGATTTGAGTTTAAAAAAAAGTGTGTGAGAGCGCTGGTGCAGAGCTGGAAATTGTTCTTGCTGTGACCAAAGCAGTAAACTGATGTCACCTGAGCAAAAATAAGTTCAGGAATTTCTTTCTCCATTTTAATAAATGACACCTCTCATTAAAATGGGGTGAGTCTATTAGTAGACCTGACCTGCACATGCAGAACCCTTCAGCACTATTTGGGAAGGTACCAGGATGCACAGCCAGCTAGGGGTATGTCACTGCTTAAGTGTCTGTGGGAGAATTTGCAGTGTTCATGTCTGTCATGCTTGTTGTCTGTGACAGCTTTTAAAGAGTAAGTGTATTTTCTGTACAGAGTCTTCTCTGTACAGTCTTCTGTAGTCTTCTAGTAGGAATTACAGCAGACCTATACAGTTAACTTCAGGATTTAAGGTGAGGCAATGGTAGGGAAAAATAGTTGAATCTCTCATCAGCTTTGTTACTGCATTACCTATGTTTAGCCTTGCTACTCAGTAAATTAATGCGAGATCTACCAGCTGAAAAGGATTGTGTAAGTCATGGTAACAAATAAAATGGTTCTGACTGTTATATTAGTTGATGGTTATTTTTCATCTCTCTTCTTCTGCAGCATCAACCAGGAATAGAGTGGAGGATGAAGATGAAATGAAGCAACTGGCTTCCTGGGCTTCGTAAGAGCATGGTCTTTTTATAACACAGAACTTTACAATGCAGATGTGAAGAACTGTTTTATAACTATACCAATTTAGTGTGGCTGCATTTCTTACAGGCTGGGTTTTTTTATGGAAAATCTTGCTAAGAATGGTGTCACTGTCTTATTACAAAACTAGTCTAAAACAAAGGAAAAATACAATAATTACCAAAACTCTATGCATTAATTATTTTTTTTCCAGTCTTGGACAGAGATGTTTTGTCATCAGTAACTGTTCTTATTGGGTAATGTCTTAATATATTGTGGCTGATTTGTAAAACCTGTGTGCCTCACTTATGCATGCAGCTGTATAAATTGTTGAAATGAAAAAATTAAATAAATTATTAAGGTCCTTTTTCAGAGGGATATTTGGTTCAGACTATTTGACTATTAGCAGAACAGCTTTATACATGTCCTAACTTGTAAGTTTCTTTGAGCCCAGTATCTCACAGCCATTCATTTTGGCATGGAGATTTAAAAAATGTGTGGAGCACCTTGTGGTATCCTAGATTCACAAATGAAGTATCTGAGTTCTTACAGATCCCTGCTAAACAAAACTGATTATCTCTTAACCCTGTCAAATATCCAGAAGAGGTTTGACCTTCCTGTGTTCTTCTCCACCTGTGCTCTTCTAGAGTGAGTCCTTACTTTGTGTGATAATGCCCATCCTCAAAGGAATATGAAGTTTTTCTCTGCTTTTGTCCCTTTGCCATCAGAAATTGTTCATCCTGGAGGAGACTGAGGGGAGACCTCATGGCAGATTCCTGCTTCCTCAGTAGGGAAGGAGGAGGAGCAGGCTATCTGGTGACCAACGATAGGACCCAAGGGAATGGGAGGAAGATGTGCTGGGGGAAGTTTAGGTTAGATATTAGGGAAAAGCTTTCCAGCCAGAGGGCAGTTGAGCAGTGGAACAGGTTTCCCAGGGAAGTAGTTATGGCACCAAGGCTGCCTAAGTTCAAGAAGCATTTGGATGATGCTCTCAGGCACATGGTGTGATCCTTGGGGTGCCCTACACAGGCACAGGAGTTGGACTTGATGATCCTGATGGGTCCCTTCCAACTCAGCAGATTCTGTGGTTCTATTAATTAGTAACACATTTTTTAACTACACAATTTCAAAATAATTTTAGTTGCTGAGCATTTGGTTCTTTTTGTTTATGCGTTTTCTGGACAGAAAAGTTATCAGGATATTGCATTTGAAATGTCTTTTTAACCTTGGGTAAAGGATGATTCTGGATTACTTGTAAGGTTGATGTGTTATTGTCCAACAAACAGCTTTTTATCTTAAGGGAAAAATGGCAATCTGCATGGTAAATTGCTACATATATAAAGACATATGTTCAAATTCAAGCCAAAAATCAAATAGGCTGCTTTGTACTAACAAAGTTTATTAAGATTTAAGTTATATGCTAGTAGCCTGCTGTCATTCACAAGGAAATAGTTCTTAGGGATGTGAGAAGCACAGTCTCATTAATCTAAGTTTCTTGTTTTAAGTTTACTGATGATTGAGCTACTTGGTGAATAATGGGAGACTTGGTTTCTGTAGATCTATAGCAACAGAAAACTGACCCCTTAAACTTAAAAAATAAAATACATTTTGAAGTCTCAGTTGGGAAACCAGACACTGACAAAATGCAACTCAGTTTTAATGCTTGCTGAAATTCAGGATGAGATGCCAGCTGAAAGCAGGCATAGTTAATAAAATAACAAAGAGTTATATTTGAGTATATATCTGAGTCACATAGAATCCATTTGGTAATCCTTGTGGCTGTAATTCTGCTTTCAAGATATGCAGTCTATGCAAGTCTCTGAATTGAGTACACTGAGTATTAGTGTACACTGATTGCATCACTGTGTGAGGCCGACTGTGTGCTTGTGGGTACTTGTGGTATTTCTAAATATGAGGCAGTACCAACATAGTCCCATGCATAGCTGGGAAAAGCTGGCTTCTAGCATCTGCTCTTGGTAAAATTAGTAGTTTTACAATTCTTGGCACTTACTTGATACTTAGAGTATTTAAAGTTCTCTCCAATATGGCTCTAGGCTTCCAATTTGAAAAGAAACTGGTTTTTTTTTTTTGTCTGCTTTGGAAAATATGGACCTCCTGGTTTTGTGTACTTTCCATGTGAGTATCCTGCAAGGGAAAAAAAACCCACAGGGAAAGTATTCTTTGCAAGCTATCATCTGACTGCTGACCTCCAGCAATGTTTTGGCCAAGTATTGATCCTGGGAAACCTCAGGTGTCTTCAGCTTATTGACTTCAGGCACTTAAGGAAAAAAAATTGTGAAGGTTGAAGAAAAGAAACTGGTCATTGGTGTGAGTTTCTTTAAAAGCTTGTGTGTAGCAGCTGGTGGTGATTCTGGTGGACAGTACAAACCAGTTCACAGGCTAGGACATGTGTGGTTGGTGAAGCTATCCTCTGAGATACTCCAGTCATGCACACAATCTAAAATACAGTGTGGACCCCCCAGACTGGAGTGTTTGTGGCCATATTTGTTTGGGAGGTCTCAGATCACCAGTTGTCCACAAAAGCAAAGGGTTTCTGGGGGCTTATTCATCTGAGGTGGTGACTCTTCCCTGTATGAATTGAAATGACACCAGGACAAATGGCTCTTCCTTCTCTGAACATAGGTCTCTCTTCATACCAAGATGGTAATTGGTTAGTATGTAAGCAGACAAGAGTCAATAGGCTCAACATGGTATTGTAAATGAACTCTCTAGAAACTGGAACTTAATTTACAAGATGACTGTGGCAGCAGATGCTGTACTATAACATACTTCCTTTTGTGTTTCTTATTTATTTTGAGAGTGTTCCCTTCTCTTAGCAGGGTTGGACATGTTTAATCTGGAAAGCTTTAAAAGGAGGAAAATATGTTAATAAAAAATGAAAAGAGTTATGTATACATGTACTGTAAATACATACTTCGGTGTCGTATCTGTGTTATATAATTGTATTTTTTTTCCTGTCAGGCAAAACTGTACTCTCCTTACACTATCATTAAGATACAGTGCCCTTAGAGGATGTGAGGATAGTTTGAAACACTTTAAAATGCATTAATCTTTCAGCATCAGGTTAGAATTCAATAATTCTTCAGAGGTGATTTTGCTTAAAAAAACCAACTAGCCAATCCACCAAAAAGCCCCAGTGTATGCTGTGGTGTTTGGGCTGTATTGCTTCACACTTAAGAGTTGTATTTTGCAAGAGTTTATTTTATTTTAATGTATCAAAGATACATGTATCAATGTACCTACCTTCCCCCCTGCCCTCAACATGTCTTGTTTCAGAACTGTGTGTGTTTCACTTTCCAGGCCTTAGTTGAAAGGAAGAACGGTCAGGTCTTTTAAACATGAAAAAGAAATCTGCTACAGGCAAAGATGAATTGAAACAAATAAAAGAATCTATTTCTTCATGCATCTTGTTATAATCTCCATAAAATATGTGTGTGTGTGTGTGTGAATGTGGTATCTCACATTTTATGTGCACACACACATCTCTATTTAAGGATGTTTATAAAAGTGTTGGAGCAATGATTTAAGAGGGCCATTTATTAGCTAATAGGGAAAGGGCTTGGTTGGGCAGCTTTGTAAAGCTTAAAGGCTTCATCACAAAACATGAAGGATCTGTTCTGATATGTACATGTACCTGCTCTGTATACAGCTGTGGAGAGGGGAGGAGCAGAACCAGCATGTGTCCAAGGGGGAAGGGAATATTTCCAATGAGAAAAATCTCATGTTTTCATGATGCAGAGCCTAAATTACTTTAATGTCATTTTTTAATAAACGTAAGATGGAAGCTTTTGTCTCAAAAATTACTTAACAGCATGAACTAGCTTAAACATGTTAAGAAATGGCAACTATTACATTTCTAATCTTTCAAAGCCGTCATATTCTCTTGCATCTGTCCCCACTGCAGAGACCTTTGCAAGACCCATCACTGTACTTCTGTTCAGTCAGGTGTATATAGAATGGAAAACATGCCCAGTTCATAGGACTTCGATCATGGTTTTAATGGCTTACTGTTTTCTACTCAACATGTAATTAACCAGCCATCACAACTACACACTCGGGATCAGTATCTGCAATGCAACAAATAAAGCTAGACAATATATTTATGAAATAATTGCCTAGAAATTTCTAAACATCCTTGTATAACTGGGATGGTTGCATCTCTCAGGGACTGCCAGCAGCTCTGCTGCCTTGCTTCCTGTTTCCCCTGCATGCCATGCATCCTCATGTTTTTCATTCTGTGTTTGATTAGCTGACTTATTTTTCCTTCCCTCTGACTGAAATTCTACCAGTAATTCCCAGCTGATGCTTAACATAGTTGATCATTGTCTTCCTCTGTACCAAGATGAGCTTTGAGCAAATACCCTCTGAGACAAGTTAAAAGTCACTGGTGTTTCTTGAGTCATTTTTAGGGTGTCAGGGCTGTGTAGGTACCCACTCAGTTGGCTTTATCAAATAGCAGGCAACTGATTGTCCTAGGATCTGTGGTTTGTAAGTGAGCTACATTTAATAAAATAGGGGGAGAGCTAATCTGTCTGAGCTAGTGGCCTTACCCCATGTAAGTACCAGGTCTTGGTAACTCTCTTTGGTATGATACCAGTTTTTCAATGAGGTACTGCCTTGGTGTTTTGTGAGTTCAAGCAGGATTGCATGGCCCTCCCTCCCTACTGAGTTTAGCACCCTTTCCACAAAATATACAAGATGTAATTTAGGGGGAATGTAATTAGTATGCAACTCTTCATATATATTAGATGTACTTTTTCTGATTGGATTCAGCTTACCAAAGGGACCTTGGTGCAGCTGCTGAACTGCCTGGGGTCAGCTAGGGCTACCTAGGTACAGGCATGTCCTATGTTATGCCATACCTACCTACTGTGTATTCCTTCTGCATGTACAGGGGTTGTTGGGAGTGCTTGGTGAGATGCTGTTTGTGCTTAGCAGCAGAGATGAGCTCCATCAGTGGCAAGGCTTGGACTCTGCAGACCTCCAGGAGGAGCTCTAGGTTAAGCGTGCAGGGAGCCAACAGGCTTGGTAGGCTGCGATTTTCACCTAGAAGCTGATTTTGCTGTTAACTGCTCATGCTGGAGGGCAATGGGCCTGCTTGGAAGTGCTGCTCAAAAAGCAGAGGGGGAACCCTCCTCCCCTCATTCCTCCCTTTACTAATCCCCACTTTTTCAAAGGTAAAGTGCTCCTTTAAATACTACTCCACCTTCTTGTCTCCTTTTCTGGTTTCTGTCTTAACTTTCCCCATCCACAGCTGCCTTGTTATCCAGCTTGATTCCTTTCTCTGGATTTGCAAACATGCAGGACAGCAGTATCTTGGTAGCAGACACTCATGCAGAAGTTTACTAGCTCCTTCCTTACATACTTACCAACTGGAGCCAGGACAAAGATTAAAGTTAGAAGTACCCATTTTCACAGAGAAGTTCAGCCCAGCATGTTGAAGGGACTCAGACTCTTTAATACTGGTTCAGCGAATTGTGCTTCGCAGTGACCAGCTGCAAGCTGGATGTCATCACTGCAGCACACTGAGAATGCTGAAGTGCAATGAGGGATTTCTCAGTCAAGTCTGTGTCTCTGAGCCCTTGCTAGGGTTCAGAGCATGTCTCTAGTTGTCAGGTAACCTCAGTGATACATTGAGTTAGGTGGGAACATAGGGAACTTGCCTATAGGCAGGCACTGCAACTGTTGGTTTTGAGGCTGTTGAGGATGTTAAAGTGTAGAATTAATCACTCTGTTTTATTGAGGTTTTGGATAGTTAAAGGTAATTTTACCAAGAAGGAGTGGTCTTATTCATCAAAGGAAATTCAGTCTGCGCAGATTTGTTCCATTTTCAGGACTGGCTACACAGTAGAATAGAATTGGGTTTGGGCCAATTGCCCACTATGGAATAAATTCTTCAGCCCTGTTGTTTGTTCTGGTGCTATGTCTGCATGTAACTAGGGTCACATACTGTACTCTCCAGAAAAAACTTTAACATGCCTGAAGTAGTATTGATACACTGGAGCTCATATATCCTCCAGGTACTGTAAGAATACCTGAAGTAAGAAACTACAAAATCTTTGCTCTGAAGGGAGATAATAGACTGGAAAGAGAAAATCATAACAGAAGAATATCAAGAAGGAGAAGAATAAATCATATAGATAATGCTTTGATTCTTTCACCATGCTTTGCAAGCTGGATGCTTTGCAAATGTATTTTTTACTCTGCAAGTGCAAGGGCTTAGAAAGAAAAAATGCTTCAGATCTTCTGCAGCAAGAGGCTGTTAGACTGACTTGGCTAAGCTAGAATGGTGGCAGTGGCAAATACCAAATCTGGTCACAAGAACGGGTAAAAAAAAAAAAAAAAAAAGTTGCCTTTGTCTCAAGTAATTTCTGTTAAAACAAAACCCTGTACAGTGGAAACTGCGCATGGATGACCAAGTAAAATGGATTATGTGACGAGTGACCTTCCTGTGGCTGTAACACAAAGTTTCAGAACTTAATAGCTCAACCTGGATAGCAGAGACCACCTCACACTTTTCAGGCTAAAACCTTCAGGTCCCAATGCTTTGCCAGCTTTGTCAGCAAAATGTGGCTAATCGATTTAGTTTCCTGAGCTTGGGAAAAATTCCTCCTGCATGAACCAAAATATTCTGGAGGAGGTTTGTAATAGCATTACCCTGACAACAGATCTTATCTGTATGGCATATCAGACACTTGTGGTTGAACACAAAGGGGATTATTTCACAAAGAAGACAATAGGAGAGAAAAAATGATGGGGGATAATGATAAGTAGTTGAGACATTAATTTATGTAGCCCAAGACTGTCCAGAGCACATATTGTGTCTGAATGACATTTGAGCAAACAGCTGCTTCACCAGAGGAGAACAGAGCAGCCCCTTTGTTGAGAGATCTTGTGCTCTGACCTTTTGGATGATCATGAGTCTTGTGTAACTCACATCCTTTAAGAAGGGAAAGATGTTGGTCTTTCTGTGGTTTTCCAGATTGAGAACTGAAACACATATCACACAGAAGGTGCCATTAGCTGACTGCAGCATGCCAACAGCACAGATAGATAAAAGCAATTACTTGCACATGTTCTGCTTCTCAGGTTAACTCACAGCAAGGCTGAGCTTAATATTTCATTTTTTAATACTCCTTCGTAACACACTACTTTGAACATTAATTTAACAACACTTTCAACTCAATTTTTAATTGTAAATTAGAGCAGAGATAATTGAAT
Source organism: Calypte anna (assembly GCF_003957555.1). NCBI lineage: Eukaryota > Metazoa > Chordata > Aves > Apodiformes > Trochilidae > Calypte > Calypte anna. The sequence continues at coordinate 123,112,501 of NC_044245.1, forward strand.
CAGATCTGAATGATGTGACATGACAAAGCAGTGATCTCCATAAGAAACTCTTGTACATGTTAACAGAAATAACACCCCTACAGACACACCAACATCTTACTGAATGGTTTGCTTTATTGTTTTTCAAAAGACTAAGTAGAGCAAGAGTTTTCTCATCTGTCTCTTCCCATGCAAGTTGTTATCCCTTTGCCCATTTCTAAGCTAAAAGGGATTGCATGATGGTTTTGTGAGGTTTGCATTATCCCACAAGCTATGCTGTAGGATTTCTAAGTTAACACTGCACATCAACACACATATGACAATAAACTTCTTAGGGCCAGGCTTTCTTTAAATGTACAAAGAAGCTGCCATAATATCCCTGTAGCTGACTTATCCCTTTAACAGACTTATTTATGCTACAGAATGAGAGGGGAGACCCCTTCACATCACAAGCTCTCCACCCAGTGACACTGTTACAAGAAACACTGAGAACATGAAGGACAGAGCCACAGGAAATTGGGGAGGAGAGATTCTGTCTGCCACACGCTGCAAGTGCTTCCTAAAATATGTTTAGCTCTTTATATATTTATTTATTTATTTTTCAAATGCAAAGTGGTAACAAGATCTTGAAAGGTCAGTGTGTAACCTTCTCCCATTAGGAACTTGGCATAAGAGTCATGTTTGATAAATGCACATTAGCTGCCGAGCAAACCTATGAGCAAGATTTCATAGTCGTTTCCATAAAACAGCTGTGGCAGCTGTGATTTCTTCCGGATGAAAAGCATTAATCCACAATGCAAACCTCCTAGTGCTTTCAGTTTGCAGTAGAAAGTTAGAAAATCTAAAAGAAGCTAATAATTATTGAGCAAGGATATTCTGACCTACTTGAAACCCAGTCGAGATATCCCAAGACATAGTTCCTGTATTATACAGACAGGAGTCTCACTGGATCAGCAAACCATCTAATTTTAACCTGCTGACAAGCCTGTGGGATCAGCAGTAACCCTAGAACTATACCAACTGACTTACTGTGCAATTAGGGTGAATCACATAATTGCTTTCTTCCTTGTTTTCTCTACTTGCAAAGCAGAGGGAAATACAATACTCACCTTTCAGATACAAACCGGGGACAAACTCCTTACTTGGAGAGCACCTTGATGATCCTTGAGTCACAAAAGCACTGAGTATGAAGCATCAAACATTTAAGAACTCCATTAGAAGCTTAAAAGGGGTAAAAGGGGCAAAGATCTCCATGAAATTTGTGTTGAAAACCATGAAAACCTAAGTTAGAGGACTTCCCCTTAAGGCTCAGCACATGGTTGTACAGAACCTGGTAACTTCCCTTAAGACAGATGAGACTCAGGTAGTGCTGGGAGCTGAGCCCAGAAGCCCATTTATTAGGCCAGCACTTTAATCAGATGAGCCACACCACCACTGGCAGGGAAGACCCCCACTGATGGCTTCTGCACTGTGGGGGGGGTGATCTCTGATGATGCACGTTCCTGTCTTCTGAAGGTGAAAGGTTCAGCTCCGGCAAGCAGGGACAGCATTTTTGAGAACTAGACTAAAATTACTAATGTTTACCATTGTCTCTTCCAAATCTCCTTTCTCCAGAGCCATGCTGTCCTGCTTCTGGTTTGCAATCTTTACAAGAAATACCAGAATGCCACAGGGCAGACTGGTCCTCTGTGACATCCTTGATGAGACAGAAAAGGCACAAGTCACACAAACAGGGACAGGAAGAGGGTAAGAATCCAGATTATACATGAGACAAATGTGTTCCAGACTACTTTTTTACTTGCTGGGTGAAGGTTAAAGGTGCAAAAGGGGATCTTTGCCAGATAATCTAGAACTTCATTAGCTTTCCTGAATTTTAATTTGAGTCAGGTGCAGTTCTGTTGCAGAAAGAATTAATGCTAAAAATTTTCAGTAAATTTTCAACATGTTGTAAAAATGGCCTACACATTGGGCTTTCTGATTTGCCCAGTTACATGGATTTACACTTGAGGACTCAGTAACTCTGGCCATTTGCACAGCTTCTTCAGCCTTCCTGTTTCATCTAAATGATCATGAAAAATGCCTGTCTTTCAGAAACAACCTGCATGTCCACATCCTCTGCTCTGGGCAGCCTAAATGTAACTCAGACTGACACTTGTTAAACAGGATCCTTCAATGCTAATATCAGCTTATTTTGATGATGCTGGATGTAACTGCACTTTGGAGCTTCACAATGTGCCCACCAGAAGAATAAAAATGCTTTGTATATAACATATGGGGTTATGCTTAGACACATCTTGTAACAGCCTTCTCCTGACTCTGAAACAACCATGAGAATAAATTTGAATTCATCAACCCAAGCAGAAATTTAGAAACATTTCCTATTCCAGTATAATAGGAACTATCCAATTGGAGAATAATCCATCAAGCAACAGCAGGATAAGTATGTCTGACAGTCACTATTACTCTCAAGTGGGGATGACATAAGTTTGTAATTTATATCTATCTATATCTATTACATGGTAAGACTATGCTAAACTTGTTTAGAATAGGAAACTGCATTTTTCCACTTTTCCAAATCTGTGCAGCTGTTTCAGGCAAGGCAGACTTCAGAAGACTGAAAACTCTAGCTCAGATTGTTTTCCTTGTAACATGCAACCTGAGAAAGATCAAATACAAAAGGTTGCCATTTGAAGCAAGCAAAGCACAAGTGATTGCAAAGAAACACCAGGACTATGGAAAAAAGAAACCCTAGAAGGTTCCTGAATGGGTTAAGATAACACAGAACCTAAACGCCCCACAACACCGAAACTACCACATGGTGATAAAATGATTCTGGTTTGCAACTGATTTTTGCTTTCAAAGGGGAAAAATCCCTATGTGTAAACTAAGGACAAGACAATCCCCTCTTATCTCCTCTGCTTTTGCCACTTTCTGGTATTTTCTTTCAGTTGAGAAGATAAAATCCTATGCATTAAAAGTGTGATGAAGATTAAAAAATCAAAATGTAGAACAAAAAAGCTCCACTCTCAGTACATTGACTGTTCACCCAGAATATGAACTGATAAAAAGGCACATCCTTTGGAGACAGATGCATTTCCAGCACTCCAAGTTCAAAGAAACATGGATGTGAGGATGATTGGTTATCCTAGCATCCCTTAAGCCAAGCCCTGTATTTTAAAGAGAAAGTACATGTCGAGTTTTGAATGTTGGATCTGTCTGGAAATCTCAATGTACTGATCTCTGAGACAAAGATTTAATTGAAATATAGTAGGGTAGCAAGAAAGACCTCTAGACTTGGTATTCCATAAAGGCAGCATTTCCCACAGGAATTTTGCCTTCCTTGGTAACTCATAACCTTGAGACTGTTTATTTATCTCATATTTCTTCAGAAAAACTGATTCTGAAGCTGCTGCAACCACAATATCTCCCCCTCCCAAGTGTGTATTAAGAGTCTGCTAATTACATAGCCATGCTACAGCATGCAAAAATAAAAAAACAAACCAAACCAACCAAACAAAAACAACTCCACAAACAAAACCACATAAAGCTTCCTAGAGGAAGATGCAAATTTTTCCCTGGGTAATTGCTACTGCTTCATAGCTACATTTCAGTTAAAAAAGCCACAGAGAGAAAAATCACACCACTCAGTAGCTGAATGAGATGCACAGAGTAAAACCAGTATGGGACAGACATACCACCTAAAAGAGGAGCTATCCGTGTCCCTTTTCTCTACAACTGTGACCCTTCCCCAAAGCTACAGAGAAATGTTTAACAGAAAGAGGCAAGAACAGCCACTTACTACAAGACACTGTGTAGACTGCTCCTACAGCTGTTAGGTGCTGTTTCATGAATTAGTGAATTTGCTCCCTTCCTTGAGCTGACTCAATGGGACTATTATAGTCATGCTGATTAATGCTTGTCACAGTGGGAAAGGTATGAAGTGGGAGTTTTGTAGGGACCCATTCTTGATTCAAGAGCAGTCAGCATTTTAATTGATTTAGGAGGCTACAAATCAAAAGCTGAGAAGCGGTGTGGGCAGAGTGCTTATGAGGATAAAAAAATTCCTGCAGGACTATTAAATGTAAGATGTAGTACAAAAATAAGCAAAACCCCAGTAAGATTAAGTTGGGTACAATATACTGATACCTAAAACCAAGGGGGAAAAAAACCATCACGTTGTACATTAGTGGCTGAAATGTTAAGACAATTGCCTTTGGGATGATTTACCTAAACCAGAAAGGAACAAAGCATTACTAGTGGCAATTCTTGTACTTAGTCCACTCTGCCACAAATCCAGTTTGAATACTCCTGTGCTCATGGTAAAGAGCAAAGAATTCCACTGTCAAACTCTCATGTATGAAATAACTCAAAGTTGGCCCCTTCTGTAATAAAATTTCAGCAGTGAACAAACAGGTGGAAAAGAATACCAGATTGGAAGCAAGTGCACTAGAAAAAAAATCAGTGCCAGACTGACTTAGAAAACACCTCAGGATGTACAAGGCTGCCACAGGTTGTACATGTCAAATTTTGTATGTTCCTTAGGAGGAGTTCATTAACCAGTAAAATAGGCAAAGTGACAGCACATGGCTGCTGAACATTTTGCATTCTTCATGTCAGTTTAGGGGACTTGGATTTTTAACTAAATGAAAACATCTATTCATGTGATACTAAATATTTTGGGTAAAAAAAGAAATCTTATAAACATTAAAGACAGAGCACAACAGAATTTCCATTCCTTTGCCCTCTCATGACTAAACTATTTTTTTCCAAATATGTGACATCTGACAAACGATTACAAGAATATTCAATAAGGTGTCAAGACTTTATTGAGTTCACTCAGTATCTATGAGGATTCATGTAGAATATATAAAAAAAAAGTTCCTTTTTAATTTTAATTTTCAACAGAAGTACAGTAAGTTTTCTTGTGTCTTGTTACAGCATCCTCATTCATTTTCATGCAGACAATTTTTTGGTACAAAGACAAAAATAACTCAGACCAAAAGCTGAGTAATTGTAGGAAATCACCGAGGTAAGAAATGTCTCTTCCTAATAATATTTTTATCCTTCTACTAGACAAGGCATTGAACATTTTTTTTTCTCTGCAATGGAGAAGACAGGTGTTTTGTCCATAGATTTATTTCACCAGGAAGGTTTAATACAGTTCTGCATAAAGGTCATTGTATGTACAGCCTGAAGTACAAAGCTCCCTTTGAAAACTCCAGCACAAAGACACTGCATATTGACAACATTAAACAACGATGTGGGTGGTATAGGGAGAAAAAAAGATTAAAACAAAACAGCATTCTTCCTATTGGAAAAGCAGAATAAAACAAGGCACTTTCAGTAAATAAGTGATGAACAGAAACAAGCTGCATTAAAGATTCCACAGAGCTGATCTAGAGCACTGTAAAAAAATTCTGCAGTAATTAACAAGTAAAATACAAAAAGGCACTACATAATCCTCTCCCTGCAACTCCCCTTTCTCAACCAATTAGCCAACTGAACTTGGCACAATGGAGTCTTAATTATAAAGTGCATCTCCTGTCTTAATACATTTTGAAAAATAGGATATACACCATAGGTTGCAAAGTCCCTATGTGTGCAATATATTGAAACAAAAATACATTGCAACTAGATTCCATCTAGTTATGAACTGTGCAGGAAAAAATATGGCTTCTTTACAAGTCTTAAATCGTCTCCATATAATCTGGAATAATTTTAAACAAACATGAATGTATTCGCAAGTTGGTAAGAGGTAGTGTTCCAAGTAAAAGGCAAACTCTCCGACTTTACTGTTACATGGGTATTTAGCAAAGGTATCCCAGATTTTAAAAGCAGCACTACCAAACAAAAAGCATTACAGGCATGCTATCTTGGGATGAAAATACACAGTGTTTTGGGGGTCTCAGATTAGATCCTTCAGCAAAAATGACCATTTCTTTTTTTAAAATGTCCATCTATAATCCCATTTCAGAAGTCTTTTCTCTTGGTACTATAAGTTTTCCTAGTGCATTGCATTAAAATGTCCAGAGAAATATTCTTAAAGTTTACAATATAAAAACAACACGTCCTACACTCCTATTAAACCTAAGATGAGTCCATTCTTACTTCAACAAGCATTAATTTATGGCTGTAAGAATATGAAAACATAAATACCAAACAGATGAACACATCAAGTGTGTCACAGCAGTGGCAACATATGACATGCTAGTTAGGTATGTCTGGTGACTTCACGTGTTTTTGTCACCCTGCTAGGAAAGTCAGCCAAATCATCTTTGTACACTACTGAAACTTGAGCTGATTTTAGCCCTTCTTAGACTTTAATATATTAAATATATAAAGGCTAGATAAAAACTGATATCAAAGCAGCACTGGGTATATTTCTTACGTTAATAATTTGTAAGGATTTATGTAAACATTCAATATGTGCATTCTTGCTCTTTGCTGCAAATTCTTCACAGCTGCTCTTTGCCCTCACTCACAAAGTTATGTCCCAGACATGAACCTTTTCCAGGTAACAGCAGCTGCTACTGATCTACTCCTCATCAGCAGTGTAGGCTACTTCAGCAACTTCAATTTCTGGTGCAGACTTTTCAGCCAAAGAGCCAGTCCAGCATGCCTCATGGTTCTCTTTATCTGAGCTGGAACAACAGATCAATAGGCTTTGTCAAATGGAAACAAATACAATTCTCCAAAGTCATTTCATGCCTGCAAACTACAAAACATTTACATAATTAACTTATAACTAACGCCTGATCTAAAACTACCTATCCTGAGAGTCTTCATGAAATATGAGATAGCTACAGGGGTACAATAAAATGACAAATTCTTCAGCTGTTCAGAATTCATGCAGGACCAAACCTTTAAAAACATACTTTACAAAAACCTAAAATATATTATAAGCAAAATAATTGTATTTACCAGCTGTCCTCAGCCAAGGTACCCTGGTCTGCTTCTACTGCAGAAGACTCCACCTCACCACTGCACTCACTTTCTTCTCCTGACATCTGACGAGTCATTTTTCCTAAAGATAAATCCCTACAACAAATAAGAACAGAGTACCACAAATCCATACAGCAAACATTCATATGTTTGGTTCATTTGAAACCTTGCAGTTTCTGGGAACCCAATCTCACTCCTACGTGTCCCATTTCTTTCATCACTAGATTTGCAGGGCTTGCACTGGATAGTTACTTAAACAGTTTATTTACTCCAGCTGCTTATTCCCAAACTAAATTCAGTCCTCTGGGTGCATCACAATTTAGCAGCTTTACAAAATTCCCAGAGGAGTGATTATGACTTGAGGTAAGACATTACAAGCAGGAACCCAAGCTGTACACATTTTGCCAAAATGGCAGAATTATAATCAAAACACAGTCAAAAGGAAGACAGGCAGGGTGATAAAAAGATTTCCCAGGTTTCTCAGTGCAACTTCAGAGACACATACTAAGTTTCAGAGCAATACATTTTCCCATAAATGATAGAGAGACATGTAGTAATTTTGTCTTAAGAGCAATGTGAGTTGGCAGTCTGACAAGCCTGGCTAGAAATGTCAATATGTTAATGTAAAATTATTAAAAAACCTTGCATCCCAAGTACTTCTCTGTGTGGAAAACATAAATAATTTAGCGTTGAAAGCTGCCACTTGAATTGGAAAAAAAGCTTGTGAACAAGTTTGTGCTGAAAGGGATACTACTGTATTTCTCCTTTTTAAATTAACTACTATTGTTTCCATAGTTTTGTTTTAATGGATGCATTTTAAGTAATACCTCAGCAATATTCCCTAACATGATTACTGGCCTACAGTTGGGCCAAATCCAGCATGATAGGTAAAGGATTCCGAGTCCAATTGTCCTCTACTATCTCGCATGTTTTGAGTACCTGACCTTTAGAGTGTAAAGGCAGAAGATGTTTAATTCTTGTTGGACCATCAGATCAAAATTCCATTTCAACATGGTGAGAGACCCATTTCCTTCAGCTTCAACTACAACAAGATAAGCTGAGTTTCTTGTCAAACAGAGAAAGCTTATTTCAAATGAACTTTCTTGCCTTCATAAGTAAATGACAAACTAAATATGGTATTCAGATCAGAATTTTCAATAAGCCATAACAATTCCATTTAAATCCTTTTCCAGACATAGCCTTCTAACTTACATCACTCAAGCCTTCTATCCAAAGATGTGATTTGTTGCTCAGCCTGGGTATGTTAAGACTCTACAACCCAAGAAGTAAACAACTTCCAAAGGGAACACAGGAATTTATCCCTTTGCTAAGGAAGCCCCACAATGACTGACTCAGCAAGTCTAGTGGGACACTGAACAGCCCAACTCCAACTCACTTAAGCCTGATACAAAATTTAGCACACAGACACCATAAATATTATTATAAAATATTTTTTCCACCATTTTTTCCTTAGATTTAAACAGACAATCTGCAGCATCATTCTGGGCATTTCAGAACAAATTAAAGACATTAAGACAGGCATATAATTGCTTGATCACTATGCTCTGTCAAAGCCTTGAGTACAGATAGAATTTTAACTCGAAGCAATTTCCCCACTGCTCTCATCTCTAGCAGGGCATTTCACATATCCAGCATCTCAAAAGCAGAAGAGAATCTTTGCCTTATCTTTACAGGGCTTAAAGGATTAGGAAACATAATCTTAGTTACTTTAGAGGGAAAAAGATGGGCAAACACTTTCTCAGTCACTTGTACTGAACAACTGCTTGTTAGCCAACATATGAGAAAGAACCTACTGAAAATATTGGTCACGTGGGAAAAAATGTTTCAAAGAATACATTTAAAGCTCTTGCTTGTAACTATATAGAAAAAAAAATTCCAACCCATAAAATTTCTACATACCTAATTCTTCTTTCAATAGCATCTATATGGAGCTGCTTTTCACTTAGCAATTTCTTCAGTGATTCAACCTCCCTTTGTTTTTCAAGCAGTTCTTTTTGTAGACGGTAGTTTGTTTCCTCCAGAGTTTCACAGAAAGCCTAAAAGACAAGTTCATCTTCCATTTAGCTTCAGTGGATTGCCTTTATTGATTTTTGGTTTGGTTTGATTTGTTTTTTTCTATCTGTAACAGAATGGTAGCTGCTTTGCTTTGTATTGATTACCATAAAGAGCTACATAAAATAATTGAAAAAAAAGTTCTGTCCTTAATGCCACAATGCCACTTTGCTTTGAAGAATGGATTTATTACACTGAACTCAATGCAAATACTTTACTGCATCATTTGTCTTGCAAACACTTCAGAAAGAGGTTTCTCTTTGGTGCTTAGTCTCTAATTTTCAACCATTTTGCCTGCACTGAACTGCCTACTTGTCTTTCCCCTCATATAAGATTTGCTCTCACATGACTTGGAAGTCAAAGTATCTAATTATTCCTAGAGTCCTAAGAATACTTGGATGTTCTCTGAATATTTCCATGTTCTTCCCTGACCCAGGATAAAGACAAACTTGTGCAAAACCTGCTGCTGTGCAAAAATTGCTGTTACATATAGGACAACCATGAGGGCCACAAGACCAGTGGAAAAACATTTTCAAAAATCTCAATGAAACACTAAGAATTTTAACTGTTCTAACTATTCAACCCTGGTAAGTATGTTGTGTTACTCTGCTGAGCAATGTGAAGAGCAAACGTAGGATGCAACATCCATTGAATGCAGGAAGCGACTGAAGCGTTGGCACAGAGCCTGCTGATCTATTACTGGAAAGTCTAACAGCAGTAATGTGCAATTCTGATTTAATAATTCACATGTTCTCACTAAATAAGCAGTGAGAAACAGGTAGGAGGCCTTCTTGGCTTAACATAACATGCAACTAATCACTAATTCATGGAATCCTCTAAATAAAAAATTATTACAAGAGCTGAGTTAAGACCGATGCTGTTAAGATACTTTTCTAGAGGATACTATTCCTTGGTTTAATTGAAGCAGAATTTTCAACTTTAAAATGCTAAGTTACAATTCAAACAAATGTAGTGTTCTCAAACAAATAACCATCTTAGGGTTTTTTTACACTGATTTTTAATGTGTTTTACCAACTCATGTAACAAATTTATGATAGCTGACAGGCACTGAAGACCAATCATCAGTTAAGCCACAGCTTTATTCGCATCTACTAGAGCTGAGGATATGTGGCATCCATTCTTCACATAGCATTTTCACTTTAGCAATCATTCCAATTAAACAGTCATCCTGTTTTATCCAAGGCAGTCAAGTGAATTCCAGTGTATTTTGTAAAACTGTTCAGGGCTTCTGGTACCCTTGCTGAAAACTGGCTGTTAGGAATTTAATTAAGCTGTATTTTTTGTACCTTTAGATGTATGCATATGCAAATTCCCTATTCACAGAATAGCAAAAAATATTCCATATGCTAGAATTGTTTCATTGTACTATATGAGAACTGGAAAAAGCCTTTTGGAAAAACTCATCTCTAGTTGCAATCTGTGCATCAGGTACCCAAGAAAAGGAACCCGCTCTTCATAACTAAGAAAACATCAACATATTCTAAAGGATGCTGTAATAGCAGAAAGGTGAACTGCAGCTGAGAAAGATCTATCAGGGAATTGTCTGTAACCAGGTATCTTTTTCCTTGAAGAGCTGAACACCTGGAGTCTGGCACAGTTCCAGTGCCCAGGATGGGACCAATTTTCCCTGTAAATTTTGAAAGGGCAACAGAATTAAGCCAGATGGAAGAAAGCTTTGTTTCCTCCTTCAGTAGAACATGAAACACTGATGTATAGGAAAGGATCTGCAAAAACAATTAGCAAGGATATGACAAAAATAGATTAGTGCATATTTTGCCTACATTTCTGTAATTAAATTTCTGAAAGGCCAAATTCATTTCTAGTGAGGGAAGTATCTGTACCCCTTCTGAAAAAGAAATACCTTTTGTCAAAATCTTCTTGAACTGTAATAACACACATGAACCAAAGAGAAGCTGTTATTTTTTTCCATCATAAGGAAAAGAGTAACAGAAGTAGAGTTTTTATTGCTGTTGGCGGTTGGTTGGTTTGTTTGTTTTCACCCCTATGCTTTGTATGACAACAGAAAGGCAAAACAAAAGTGATTTTTGAGATGCCTTCATAAAAATGAAGTCCAGAAATTACTTGTCCTGTAATGGGGCATTATTTAGGAAAAAAGAAAAGAAAGGGAGGTAAGGATGTAGATGATCCTTGATATGCAGGAGTTCAGAATCCTAACAGGTAGAAGGAACAGGGCAAAAAAGTAGGATCACAGCTACGGGTTTCAGGTGAACAGACTTCAGTCTCTTCAGAAATCTGCATGGAAAAAAGAATGCATGGGAAACCACCTGGAAGAGAAAAGCAGTCCAGAAGACCTAGTAGATATTCATTGATCAACACTCTCAAGCTCAGTTAAGGTCCAGCTCAACAAGCAGACAGAAAGCACAGGATGCAGGGAGGCCTTCATGGACAAGAAAGGAAATCCTACTAGAACTCGGACATTAAAAACAAGTGTACTATCAGTGGAAGCACAGACAGGTTACTCAGGAGTAGAGGGTTCCTGTCTGATCTTACAGGGACAGGGTTAATAAAGTCAAGGCCAACCAGGAGATGAATCTGGCAAGGCATGTGAAAGGAAACAAGAAAGGATTCTGCACGTATGTAAGCAACAAAAGGATGACCAGGAAAACTATGGACCTGCTGAACAGGTGAGAGAACTTGTGACAAACCACACTGAAAAGGTTTAAGGTACCTGATGCCACCTTTGCCAGTCTTGATTGGTAAGACCAGTGTTTAGGAATCACAGACCTCTGCCACCAGAAGGAAAGACAAGGAAGGGCAAAACAAAGTTACCCTCAGTGGAGAAGGATCAGGTGAGGGAGGACTTATCCAGATTGCACATACATAAGTACATGATGCTTGACAGGTTGCACCCATAAATGCTGAGGTATCTGGCTGGTTTCATGCTTCTTGTCCACCAGGACCTTAGGTCTCATGATTTAAAGATCATAATCAAAGGTAATTAAGAGACTTGAGGAGGAAGAGAAAGCTGTGACTCTTCAGTATGGAGAAGAGAAGGCTCAGGGTGATTTTATCAAGATTTAAACATCGATAGGAGGGAATGAAGAAGAGGGAGACAAATTGTTCTCAGTGGTGACCACTGACAGGATAAGAGACAATGAGCATAAATAAAACACCAGGAAATTCAATCAGAACACGTGGAAACACTTTTTTACTGATAAAACACTAGAGCAAGTTGCACAGAGAGGTTGTGAAGTCTCTGTAGAATATTTAAAACCTGACTGGACACGGTCCTGAGCCAAGTGCAGTAGCTGAACTTGCTTGAGTAGGATGGTGGGACTAGATGACCTCAAGAGGTCTCTTTCAACCTCTATCACTCTGCAAGAAGGCAGGGCAGCCCTTAGAGACCAGAATTTTATAGCAGCTGTCTCTAAAAACTTTACAGAAATGGTTAACAGCCAAAACTACAATGGCACTGCTATTTCAGTAGTTGGTCTTAATCCCTCTGGTGGAAGACTATAACCCTGAGACTTTGACAATACAAATGATCAAGATCTCTATGAAGAAGGCACTTAAATTTCTTATGTAATTACCTGAATGATGCCTGTACTCTTTACTAATTTTAAGCAACTTAAATAGATATAATTAGAAGTGATTGTACAGAAATAAAATGAAGCTCATAACAACAAAAACCATACCAAATCCTCAAGATGCACATAGTGATGTAACAAGAGCCAAAGCACTCCCAATTTACATGCAAAACAAACTGGTAAATGTAAATTTAGTTGAAGAAGAATCCCACAACATTTGAAATGTCTACAGTATTAACAATGAATGTGTTATTGCAAACCATGTTGATGTTCTATACAGCAAGAAAATTGAGACAACCTGTTCTAGACAGACACGAAACAGCTCTGCATGCCAGTGAAATCTACTTCTACATTTCATAGCAAGAACATTTTACTACTGCAAGACAGACTGCATACACATTGTGGTGTGCTGAATGTAAACTTACAAAAACTCTTATTGTCCGGTAGTGGCCTTAAAACCAAAATTCATCCACTGGTCATAAAGGGCAAAAGGAAAGTGATTATATCTTGGGACAGTAATGATGTACAGCAGTCAAATATTACCAGTGTGCACCAATAATCAGACTATGCAAGTTTTAGAAATACACCCATTTGCAAATTTTTGTGAAAGAACAGAAATAAAAATGTTTCACTCCATACCATTCAATGAGTATTACATTATTCTAACAATTACTGCCTTTCACATTCTGTTTTTATCATATAAAATGACAAAACCTTACCCTGCTCTCTTCCAGACTGTCAAAAGGACCCGGAGGATCATCCAGACAAAGGAATTCCCTCACTGCAATACTTTATCAAATAAAAGAGAGATAATTAGGTACAAACCTCCATCAATGCTTAAAGAAATACTTGCCTTGTGTGGTCACATTTAAGGGCCACAAATATCTATTTACTCCCAAGAATTCAAAAAAATGTTACCAAACTATGACATCTCAGTTGTATGTGTCAACCAGGGACAGTATTTAAAATATGACTTAAATTGCACAAGCAAGTTAACTTAGAAAATAATTTTTTTATATCTTAATAGAATGTGTTGCTATATGACAACCAACAAGCAGGTTTATAACTTCAGTATTGAAGAGCCTTGAAAAATTCTGGTGAAAAATATGTCCTAAAAGATGGATGAAAAAGCATGCTGCTAAAATCCATTCACAGATCCCTTCAGGAAGTATCAGTGGAACCAAGCATGGCTACTAAAACACCCATTTATGGCTCCACTGTGCTATGACAGATACACAATATATATTTTTATATATGTATAAAATAGTAGGTTATAAAACAGTCAGAAGTGACAAGGTTAATGTGGCATGGATGAAGTACATAGCATCTCTAAACATACATTTCAAATTAATAAATTAATGCCTTTAACTTAAAACTGTGTAGAATTGTGTAACAATTGTCACCTGTCTCAGTGCAATGTTTTGCAAAGGTCAGAAGAAGGAATTCTCAGGTGCTATTCTGTGGTTTATTAGAATATTTTGAACATCTTGGTTATTCTATATTCCAAGTTTAGATTACTTTTCACAGAACTCTTCAACAACTTCAAACATGTCCTTTCACTCATATTTCTAAGACCTTGCTGCTCTGCTGTATTCATTCTTCTATAAATAGCTTCCAATCAGAATAATGTACTCACAATTTATTAGCAAATAGTAACTTATCAGCAATTATGTTTGCACTCACTACTATAGATCTTTAAATCATCTCCTATCTGCAACAAAAGCACAAAAATAAAAGATGTGAATTCAAACTAATTTCCCATCTCTTCCTTCCACTTATGTCCCCTCGTAATCCTGGAGGGAACAGTCAGTGACCTGCTGAGCCACTTGGATCCTCACAAGTCTATGGGACCAGACAGGATCCACCCCAGGGTGATGAGGGAGCTGGGGAAGAGCTCTCCAAGCCGCTCTCCATCATTTACCAACAGTCCTGGCTTACCGGGGAGGTCCCAGATGATTGGAAGTTGGGGAATGTCACACCAATCCATAAAAAGGGACAAAAGGAAGACCCAGGACACTCCAGGCCCGTTAGTCTGACCTCAGTGCCTGGCAGGGTTATGGAGCAGATCATCCTCAGTGCAATCACACAGCACCTACAGGCTGGACAGGGGATCAGACCCAGCCAGCACGGGGTTAGGAAGGGCGGGTCCTGTCTGACCAACCTGATCTCCTTTTATGATCGGGTGACCCGCCTGGTGGATGAGGGGAAGGCGGTGGATGGAGTCTGCCTGGACTTCAGCAAAACCTTTGAAATTGTCCCCCATGGCATTTTCCTGGAAAAGCTGTGCTGGGTCAGGAACTGCTGGAGGGCTGGGCCCAGAGAGTGGTGCTGAACGGTGCTGATCCAATTGGCGGACACTCATCAGTGGTGTCCCCTGGGCCCAGTTCTGTTTATTATCTTCACTGATGATTTGGATGAGGGGATTGAGTCCGTCATTAGCAAATTTGCAGATGACATTAAGCTGGGGGGGGGGAGTGTGGATCACCTGGAAGGCAGGAGGGCTCTGCAGAGGGACCTGGACAGACTGGAGAGTTGGGCTGATTCCAACTGGATGAGGTTCAACAAGGCCAAGTGCGAGGTCCTGCACTTTGGCCACAACAACCCCATGGGGAGCTCCAGGATTGGCACAGAGGGGCTGAGAGCAGCCAGGCAGAAAGAGACCTGGGAGTCTGAATTGACAGGAAGCTGAACATGAGCCAGCAGTGTGCCCAGGTGGCCAAGAAGGCCAATGGCATCCTGGCCTGTATCAGGAACAGTGTGGCCAACAGGTCCAGGGATGTGACTCTGACCCTGTACTCAGCACTGGTGAGGCCACACCTCGAGTCCTGTGTCCAGTTCTGGGCCCCTCAGTTCAGGAAGGAGATTGAGGTGCTAGAGCGGGTCCAGAGAAGAGCAAGGAGGCTGTGAAGGGATCCAGCACAAGTCCTGTGAGGAAGGGCTGAGGGAGCTGGGGGTGTTCAGTATGGAGAAGAGGAGGCTCAGGGGAGACCTCATCACTCTCTACAACTCCCTGAAAGGAGGGTGTAGCTAGGGGGGGTCGGTCTCTTCTCCCACGCAGCTATCAATAAGACAAGAGGGCATGGACTTAAGCTCTGCCAGGGGAGGTTTAGGTTAGATATTAGGAGAAAATTCTTTACAGAGAGGGTGATCAGGCATTGGAATGGGCTGCCCAGGGAGGTGGTGGATTCTCTGTCCCTGGAGGTTTTTTAAGATGACACTGGATGTGGCACTCAGTGCCATGGTCTGGTGACCACAGTGGTAGTGGGTGATCTCAGAGGTCCTTTCCAACGTGGCTGATTCTGTGAGTAAAATGGATATGTCCAGAAGAATAAATGTGCAAAAATACCTGATGTATATATATATCATCTACTTACATCAGGTCAAACCCAATTTTTTTTTTTTGTTTTACCTACAGCAGCTGACCGAAAACTGTACCTTTTCCTAGAAGTTTTCAAAACTTCTTGAAAGTTGTAGATTCATTATTTTATGTTGGGAGGACATCATAGAATCACAGAAAGATTTGGATTGGAAGGGATGTTAAAGATCATTTAGTTCCAACCCCCTGAATGGGCAGGGACACCTTCCACTAGACCATTTTGCTCAAGGCCCCATCCAACCTGGCCTTGAACACTTCCAGGGAGCAGGCAGCCACAACTTCCTTGGGCAACCTGTTCTAGTGTCTCACCACCCTCACAGGAAAGAATTTTTTCCTAATGTCTAACCTAAATCTCCCCTCTTCCAGTTTTAAACTATTTCCCCTTGTCCTCTCAACTACACACCCATGTAAAAAGCCCTACCCCAGCTTTCTTGTAGGTCAAGAAACCTCAAAGTCACAGGCGACTGAAAACATTAATTTGCTATCTAGAATATGTACCTGACGACATAAACATTCATTTGAAGCTTAACTTTAGGCTTTGAGAGTCCACTTTGCTCTTGGCTCTCTGCTCCACATGTTACACCTCTTCCTTTGCTTTAACAAGTAACAGGAGAAAATTCTGCCTTCAAAGTATCACAGAAATGTTCTCAATCATGTCACAGATATTGCTGTGTGTGGCTTCTTTCTTTGCTCCTCTGCTGGCTGACATCTTTCTCAAGAGGGGCAGCAAGGCCAGCAGACACAGCACTAAGAAGGGCAGCAAGGGATAGTGCTGCACATGGGATCCCTGAGAAGGCTCAAGCATCTGGCTGAGTTCCTCTGCTCAACCTCCTTCTTACACAGGGTGGAGACAGACAAGAGCTGTGTCATTTATTTAAAGCCAGATGACACTTCTGTTTAGCAGGTTAAACTTCTTTCTCCCATTTCACCGGTTATATGAAATTTTCTTGAACACATGAAATTTCGTGGATGGGTGTCAATTTTATCTTTCACTGAACTTCCAATGCAAGGCAAAATAAAATATAGCCTCTAAATTTAGTTACCTGTACACCATCCTACATTCTATCTTTAAAATATTTTCTGAATTTGGCTTTCTTAAAAAATACGTATACCGAATGAGAATTCCTATCACTTAAGGGCAACCTTCCTGCTGTCAATTTGTCTCAATGATAAAAGAGAAATAAAAGAGATTTCTCCACAATGCAAAAAAGCTTTTGGTGTGACCCAAGCAGTTTGAATTATTTGCAAAATCGCAGAAGTAGATGGTGAACTTTTAAGGAAGACGGAGGGTCAGATGCTCACCACTGCTCACACAGGGTGCAAATATTAATTTCAAATAACAGTAACTTCTATTTTCTGATAATGGGGTAGAAAATAAGACAGATCAAATCTCCCAGTTTTAATCCCTTCCTGAGGAATCCAGACCTTACAGAGATCCAAACATTAGAACATAAGCCATACCAACAACAGGTTATAAAGCTTATTAAACAACTTGATCTTCATGGAGGGCCTTACTGAGTCAGTTTTCTTTAAAATCACATTTCAGTTAACAATCTCTTCAAAATACAAACTGATTACACAAACATGTAAATTCTATTTTGTATCTGATGAGAGATGTGGTCTAAAAGTTATGCTTTGCAGGGCTTTTTTGGCCTTGGGACAAAGACTGCATTGCCCAATACGGACCATCATCAAGGTACAAAAAACAAGCCAGCTGAAACACCAAGCTAGATGCAACAACATGAAACAGTCTTCATATCAAGCAGATAAAAAGTCCACCCAGCTCACAAGTCTGTCTCCAGCAGCATAACACTAGCACTATTTAGAAACACAGTTTCTTTTTGAAACTATGTAATCTTTCTGTCTCTGACATTTCACAACCAGATTTCACAACTCGGTAAAACATATATCGAGATGACCATGAATCACCAAAAATATTAATATTCTTTACTCACCTTCCCTATCCCCTCAATGATTTCATATGCCCTGTTTAGCCATCCCTTCCCCAAGACACACTGAAGAGAAGAGGACTCTTCTTGCAGGGAAGTTTGTCCGTAGCTTTCTATGTTCTTGCCTTCTCTGTGCTTCTAATAAGCACTCTTTTGAAACCAACAGCTGAGTTTTAGCACTGGACTATGTGGAAGGGTGATTCGGATCCCCACAGCAGTAACTTTTTTTCCTTTTAAGTTCACTCATTCAACACTTTCTATGCAACTTTTGGACTATTACTGAATACTTAACCAATTCAGAAAACTGTATTAATACCAATAGTTTTTTTCAGGTTGTAAAAGAAATGAATGTATGATTTTGTATCTTTGGGCCTACAGTCATTTTACACAGCTCATGACATGAAATTTTGTTAGTCACTCAGTGACTTGGGATCCTTCTACAGTAATTCATTATGTCACTACCTCTTGACATTCTGAACATCAGTTCATAAATGTGATTCAACACTCCATCTGTAATACGCTACATTTCCATCAATCCTCTTCACCTTTCAACCAGTTTCTATGACCTCCCACATAACTACTTGTAAGATACATTTTCATCCACAAAAGACAAAACTGCCTTTCCAAGTATTATTTTTATTTACCTGCTCACCAATTTGAGTTTTTTGTTACAAGCAGTGCCAACAGTCAGACTTACTGATCTCTAGTTTCCAGGCTCGAGAGTCAAATGCCACATAAAAATGTGCCAAATATAATAATAGCTATTCTACTATAAAGTAAAGTAAGTAGCATTATATGGTCCACACCACAGCTCAATTTTACATTTTAGTTCCTTAAAAATTCTTGAGGGAATGCTGTTTCGTCTAGATGATTTATTATTCTTAATTTTTAATGATGTTTCAGATGAAGGCAGTTCCTCATACTCATTACTCAAAGAAACCCTGGTACAGCCACCTCAAAATTTTCTTATTTCTGGCATTTGAAAAGATTTTTAGAACTAACTGCTCTGCCTCTATCAATTTGCTTACTAAAACTCTCTTTTGGCTTGTATGAAAAAGATCTTTACATTTAATTTACCAGAATTATGTTCTACCTGTCTTCCAGATCTGGTAGAATCTTCTACTTTGTATGAAAGATGATACTGTTCAAAGAGACTTTGTTGCTTAAACACATTAGGTTTTTTAGACTCTTCTTAAGCCTATTTTTATTTGTGGTTTACATTTACTTATGTAAAGCAATCTGTAAAGGTAGTTCTATTACTACCACGCCATGTAAATTTACACCTTTTGTTTAATACACATTTTAAAAACTAAACACCTAATACAGTACCTACTTTCATTATGAAAGCCTAAACATTCAATCTTAATGTAAATTAACACTGTATCAATTCTGTGCTCAGCATAGTTTAGGAGTAAACATGGAAGTAGTCTAGCATTTCAAATATTACAGCTTCTAGTTAGCAGTTAACCATGTACAAGTCAAAATATTGCAATACCTCTTTTTGGTGAGGTTAAGATGGGATTAATCTATAGGTCACCAAGTAATGCAATTAAAAACAAAATGCATAACCTGTATGCTATTGAAATTCCTTGCTACACTGCTCCAAGATATACTGCTAGACTCTAGAAACTATACAAGGACTAAGCAAAGTGTAACCACGTACCAGTTAGCAATATCCTTGTGAGCTACTAAATTCTGAAGGAATGCCTGTAGTCCCAGCTGTCGATCTTCCAGGAAGTCAGGGTTATAATTATCCTTGAACCAGCGCTTCGGTGGAAGGGCCAAGCGAAACCCCGGAAACATATCTTTTAGCTGAAATAGAAATCAAAGCCAAATGAAGAAAACCAAGGAAAAAAGTCTTGATGAAATACTGGATTTGACACAGGCACTGACTTAACTCAGAATATGGGATCTTTGTCTTCTGTTAAGGTCAAGTACAAGGTAAGTTTCAACCACAAGCTCAACTGAAATTATATCATGAATTGTGGACACAGTGCTATCACTTGCTGTGCTGCATTACACAAGCAAATGACCTCTTGGTTTTACCACGTAAAAACAGGAATGAAAAAAACTGCTTTGTAATTTAATGCCTCTGAGTCTTCTACTTAATGCCTTTGAGTCAGTAAATAAAATTGTATGTAAGTAAGAAGTACAAGTAAGTATTGTTTCTTCTAAAGCACTGTGATAATAAGTACTGTGTATAAATAAAATATTTAAAAAACAACTACAGACCTACAACTGCAACTCAACTTTTTAGTGGGGCTAGCAGAATGAATTACAACACATGCATGAGATACTTCCAGTAAAAAGCATCTCCTTGTACACCCATGAATGGATGCATGAGGGGCATGGATGCCCCTCAAACCCTAGTACTAACACACAAAACTGCATTTCTGAGTTATTTAAACACTAATGGGGTATAGTCAATACTAAAACTATCTAGAATTTTTTTCTGAATTAAAAAATGAAATATGCAAGTGAATGGAAGCATAAAATTATGTAACAATGGACCTGTCCAATGCATTTTTTCTATAATATGCATGAAGATTAGAAAAAGAAAAAAAATGTTCATGAAAACCAATATTTTGAAGTCTTTTCTCAGAAGATATTCTTGACAGAAAAAATCTTGAAGGATTTACATCCAAAAGGAAAAGCAAAGGGATTTTACAAAAAATTATGTTCTCCCACCTGCCCATCAGGGATGTACTCCACACATCTAATATATTATATAAATGTTCCAGGGACAGGGATTTCAGAATCTGCTTTGAAAACTCTTTAGCACTCAGTGCTAACATAGCTGCAAAACAGTTCTTCAGTAGATGCCTTGATCCTTGCATGACAAAATTTAAGCCTTTTGACAATAAGCTTTACTTATTTAACTAACCTTTATGGACTCTTTTCTTTACTGCTAACTCTTTCAGCAGATTAAGTTTTTAAAGTTAAAAAGAGATACTGTACCTTAGCTAAAACCTCTCCCAAACAGTTTAAAGGAAGAACCATGCAAGTGGATGATCCTCCCTCATCTAAGTACCATTTCAAAGCACAAGGGCACTTTTTTATCACAAGCATTGTATATTCAGAGACCAGTGTAACTATTGGTTTGTTATTTATAGAGTAGTTTATTGTCAAAGCTTTGCTTTTGCTTTTTATTTCTGTGTTTAATTATTTAAGTATATGTTTTCCTCTTACTGAATTTCATTTTGACATTAGATTCTTCTTAATATTTAATTTTTTTTTGTCATCTGAAGTTCCTCCATCTCTTATCATTAATACCGTATAAGTAAGCATCCTCTTTGCTCCAGAATCCTTTTAAAGTTAATGCAATAATTAATAGATCTGAACCCAGAAAAGATAACAAAATGAGTCCCTGTATTAGTTGTACAGAGGACCACAGATAAATATTCCTCAGAAAGCTTTCCAGCCACACATACTGCTACCTAATGGTAATTTCACTGGTTATGTAGATCACGTAATATATTTCTGAAGAAAGAGTAGGAGTATGCCTACCCACAGACTACTTTTGCAGACCAAGAAAGTATGAGAAAGCTAACTCTTGTCAGCAGCACAGTCCTCAGGCATTCTTTCTTTAACACTCCTTAGACACAGTGGGAAAAACTGTGGATCAGACAAGTTATGGTGGCTGTCATAGCTTGCTTGGGTCAAGCATCTTTTCTACATGTCTGTCCTCTCCATCATCACATGATAGATTATGCATCTCACATGAGGCACAGCCTCAGAGAGGAACAGTTAACTTCTTGGTTCTGAAATCCGTCCCTTTCATTTAACATCTCTGCAGATAGTGACCGATTATTCAGTTCAGCTGGCATTTAACACAAGGTTGCTAATGCCATTTTAGAGAATGAGTATTTTTCATGCTGGATTTCTAGGAGATGGGGGTACAGAAAATCCTGAAAATGGCATGTGACTTCATATCTATATCTGCCATTAGAAACAGGGAATTGCAAGAGTTGCACAATGCCTTGTGAATCACTAATGTGTGCATATAACCTTTTACTCTTCAGTTTCTAAGAGATCATGCTTCTTATCATACAGAAATGCCAGCTCCAGGAACTGAAGTGAAACTGAAACCAAAATTCCGAAGCTTACATAATATTACAGAATAGTAACAAAATAAAAGCTTAGATGCACCCTGAAAGATGAAAAAGCTTCAGTCAGTAACAAGAAGGAAAAATAAAATTCCTCCTTTTTAACAGAAATACTAATATCTATAAATTGTGCTAAAAGTTGAGCATTTCTGTCAAAGATTTGACTCTAAAGACTTGTAAAATCTAGATATCTATTCTGCAATGAGTACCTGTGTATTTTGATTTTTCAAACTACTGACAA
Source organism: Calypte anna (assembly GCF_003957555.1). NCBI lineage: Eukaryota > Metazoa > Chordata > Aves > Apodiformes > Trochilidae > Calypte > Calypte anna. The sequence goes on from NC_044245.1 coordinate 123,134,736, forward strand.
CCACACCAAAAGACAATGCATGTAAGCCATTTCTTGGCCTGCATCTGACATAGCTGGTCAAAATGCAAACTGCTCTATGAACTGACTTCTGAAATTTGAGTTGGAATCCCCAGAACACCATAATCTCATAAGTAGTCAGGCTTTTGCCAAAATTAAAGCATTTCATAATTAGGAAAGACTAAATAAAAACCAAGAAGTTTCTGAACAATGAAATCTATAAGCTAATTCATATTTACCCAAGTATGGTTTTAGACTGCACGGGTGTTTTAAAGGTAGCCTGAAAGATTAAAGAGGTCAAATCAAGAACCCAGAAAAATATGTAAGTTCAAGTCTGTGTTCAAATTGCATCAGAATTAAATTATTTGACTAGTCACATTGATCCAAGAAGAAGAAAATGTATACCCAAACCCCTTACTTTAGGTAAAAGGAGCATTTAACAAGTTACAAATTTGAACTCAAAAAAAACAAAACAGAAGAAAATGTGCTAAAATTGCAGTGAAAGCTTATTCTCTGGAGTGGGCAGTAGGACTTGATCTTGAAGGTCTTTTCCAACTGAGGTGATTCTGTGACACAGAAAACGGTAATGCTGTTTTTCCACTTCTATACTTTTATAGAAACAATGGGAAATGGGATAGCCAAATACTATTTACCAATTCAAAACCATTATGCTTTTTAGACAAACATTTTGTGTTTTAAAACGCTCTAAAAATATTAAGTTGCTGACCTGGTGGAACTCCTATTTACTTGGTGTCTCTGTGTTCAGCTTTAAAGATCCAACACAGTATTTCACAGTTAACTTCAAAGACAAAGACAGCTGAAGACTGACCAACATACATGACCAACAACTTAAGCTCACAATACTTACATTTTATCATGAAAAAAGCACAGTTTGTTGCATTTCAGAGGGCTGAATAATTATTGGATCATTCCTGCAAAGAATACAGTCCCCTAGTTCTATTCCCATGCAAGGAATACAACTATTAGAATTCATTTCTTTTATCACAAAGATCAGAAATAAATATAAAGTATGAAGCATGCCAACAGATGAAGAAATACCTTTTTTGCAGTAGCTGTAGTTATTTTATCTCTGAAAAAAATGAGGGATCACAGGTTTTTCATTCATTAATGTTGTATGTGCTTTGTATGCAGTAAAACCAAGAAAAAATAAAAGGGACAAAAATGTGAGATAAGAAAGTGGAACATGTAGGAGCCAGCTGAGAACTTTGCCACTGTATAATTCTCACCTTATCGTTAAGCCTGGAGAAGTCAGTGTACCTTCTGAAAACCACCCAACTTTCTTCTGGAGTTCTTTTTACCAGTATTTTGTATACCTGTGTGGAAAAAAGCAGAATCAGAAAAACATGCAGAATTTTAGGCTGCATTGTCTGGAAGGCTGGTTCTATCCTCTTTTTCTTAATGAAGCAAAACTAATGGATAAATTTTAGTTTTTTTAAACTCCATGTAAGAATTATTAGTACAAACAATATCAATTAATTTCAGTTTCTGTAAATCCTGGATATATTAAACAATTTTATGTTCACAGGAAACAGTTTGTGAAACTGCACCTGGATTTCTTCTTCAGCAAAAACCAAATCTCAGCTAGCAAAGAGGTAAGTGAAGTATGTTTTGTTCTACTTTAACTTTTGCCGAATTACAGCTTTACTCATCAATCCTTGAGGCCAACCTGTTTTTACCATGACTTTAACAATCAGTAACTGAGTGTTACAGTGTATTAAAATGTCGCATCTGACTTACAAAGAAAAGTGATGCAGGATAAAAAGAACATCCCACCTTGGTTCCATTTGTTTTAAACATTACATTTTGTCTTTCCGTGTGACAATTTGTCTAGATAACTGCATCAGAATTATTAGACTGAAGTAGCGGATCCTTTGAATCAAGATTTAGCAATGCAACAGCATGGGAATACTATTCTTCTATTAAAAAAAAAATTAAAAATTACTGTCTAGGAGGAGTGATACTCAAAAGCCTGAACACAATGCATCTAATAACACAATTTCAACTGGGAAATATTCAGTAGTGTCTAGTAAGGAAGGGCTCTCATGCCACAACATTATGTTTTCCAGTGTAAGTGAAAAGAGCCTCTGTAATTGTAGAGGCTTACCCAGTCTAGGTGTTCTCCAGTTAAAAAAAAAAAAAGAAAAAAGTTATTTTTAGAATCATAGTGATCAACAATCCTTATAGGCATTTAAATTAATTCTATATAAATAATTTTCTAATCTATTACATAGTAAAAATCTTTTCCAGTATTTCAAGTTCTCACAGCAGGTTGTCTTGGCTGATAATTTTTTCTTGTTGCAGTCCCAGCATGTGGTAACTCCAGTACTAGCCAATTTCTGTTCATGTGTGAGATTGTTTTTTGCATTTTTGCATACTATATCAACTTGCTGATAGTTACACAAACTACAGGTGACTAGGGTGCAAATTAAAACAATTTTTCAGCAAGTATTTCTCTAATCTACTTTTTAAACAGAACCCCACTTTCAAGCAGCAGCATCTATGGAAGTTATGGACTGTGGTAGGGGCAATATTTCAGTCATTAACAAAAAGCTATTAGCTTTCAAAATTCACACCCCTGTGAAGTAACATTAAAATGTTACCTTGCATTTTATGTGTAAACGTTTGTACAAATGTTTCAGCTTCTTTGTCATACCAAAAGCATAAACAGTTTTATTTTAAAAAAACTGTGAAGGCTCTTTGCTAGTACACAGTAAAACATTGAAAATGAAGCTTTGGAATATCCTTGCTAATTTACTTGCTGATCAGTATTGGTTTTTTTATTTTATTTGTAGAGATGTTGCTTACAAGTGCAGGTAAAAAAAAAAATCCAGATACTCTAACCCTGATGTTGAATGCTTTCCATGTAAATAACAGTCAACTTAAAAAAAAAAAGTCTTAAAAAAAATTATGTTTGTAAAAAGAACAATAAGCTCAAGACTGCTCACCAAAACCCACAGAAACAAAAGCTCAATTTGAAATAATTATCTTTGGTTTTCTTGCCAAACTTGGGAAAAAAATTTTTTTCAATTAAGAATTAAAAAAACCCCTTCATTATTAATAAACAAGAAAAACAAGATAACTACAAAACCAACTGTCAGTTCCCTCACACTAGGTTTTGGGGAAAAACTAAAAATTAATTCAACAAACTCAAGTGATTCCAGTCAATCCCAAATTACCTTACTCAATACAAAATAATCAATGAAAATAGACCAATATTTAGTAACAATCTCGGTCTGATTCAGCATCTTATTATGACTTCTAGTTGGTTTAAAAAAAGCACTAACTGAACACTGCAGGGCTGCCAACTCATTGAGACCAACTGCTAGAAACAGAGACATTCTTCATCAGTCTTCTTTCTCTCATAAGCTTCAGCAGCCACCTACTCCAACATGCACAAACATTTAACTCTTGAAGTCAGTACATTATGAAGGTTAAGTAATTCAGATTCATATTTTTGGGAACTATGGCATGCTGACAAAGAGTAAAAAAAATGTCAGTAATTGAGTGTCATCTCTTTTACAGATTATTTCAATTTACTTTCCACTGCCTTCCATCTCACTGATTTTGCATTGCCCAACCAAATTTTCTAGCACTAATTACACGCTGGTTTTAATGCACAATAGCAAGCTTATTTCCAACATGCAACTGAAAACAAAGTTAATTACATGCTTTCAGAAACAAACACAGCAACAAAAGTGAATTTAGAACATTCAAAAATGCAACCAATCATATTAATGATGAAGACAGTTTCATTTGTACTGTAACATGGCCTCCTACATATAATTACAACTTTGACCCCTTATTTTAAATTCAGTGGAAAATATCTACCATGCACACTGGAACATGCCTCTGCATACCTTCAGAGTAACTCTGTCGACCTAAAAATACTAATTATTGTTCTAGTTTTGAAGGTATTATTTTAAAGGAATCTTGATCTACATGTAAAAAAAATTTGGCTCTTATGCTAACATCCATGAAGATGTTAAAACTGAAAAACTCATGACAAGCTGTAATTCCCAATTAAAAGTAGCATTATTTAATTCTCTGCATTGATCGTTTTACTAGTATTTGAAATTCATGAGAGCATTTGCTTCCACATTTTTCTAATACAAACAAGTATGAGAAAAATTAGTCTGCTATTTCCTCCTCCTTACCTATTCATGATTAATGTTACTCTCCTGAAGTAACATACTAATTAGTAACCAACAACTTACATTAGTCCCACAAGCGTTGCTGAATTATCTCAAAGAAATGTTTCAACAACATCCACAGAAACAAATGCCTTAATATATTTATAGCATGTAAAAAACTGAATCACCAGCTACAGTACATTTTGAGAAAAATCAATGAAAATCAGATAAGCTGGTGTTCTGTCATGAGCTGCTGTATACACGACATCTAACTGCTCTTTTCAGAACAGATTTCTTCTTACTAGAAACTAAACTCAGCAATTCAAGAAGTTGTAATCTATAGGTAGGCACTTGAATTCAAATGCTGCACGTTACTTATGTCTGTAAAAGGAAAATATCAAGGCATCTTAGAATTAATTTAAAAGACTACATTTTAGTTAAGACATTTAACTATCCAGAACTTCTACGAGTTCAATTTCACAAGAAATTGTCACTTTGCAAGGAATTTCTAACTTTTCCAGCAGACTTTGATAGCTGAAGTAGAACAAATCCTTCTACCCCACATACACGATTACAGAAATACTACTTCTGAGTCTAAATTTTCCCACTTGTGTAACAGGAAGGATATTTTCCTGTCAGATGGCAGTACTTTAAAGCTAAATTCATCTTTGTAAAGTACTCCAACATCCCTGAAAGGCAGGATTAACTATTGGAAAAAAAAAAAAAAAAAAAAAAAAGGCTCATTAAATTGTTATTTTGTGATTATAGGAGGAACTATACTATCCCCAAAACTTACAGTGAATTTTGCCCTTTCCTCCATCACCTCATAACCCAGTATAGTAGGCGTGGATGGTCGATCTTCCCAACTCCTGGAATCTGCATTCTGCTCTATTTCTTCTACAGGCTGAGTGCAGTACTCTATGGATGTATCCATACCTGTAAATTTAGTCCTAACAAGTGGACTACTACATACAGATGACATAGAATCAATCTGGTCAGATGTGCTCATCTTTTTAAAACTATCAATTGTAGAGTCCTCCAGCTGTCCTTTTGAGGAGCTGGAACTTGTTGAGATGCTCCCAAAAGAAGAACTTCTTTGGCTTCTGTTTGTAAAGCTGGATGATGAATTTCCGATAGGAATAGGGACGGGAACATACGGTGTTGCCATCCTTCATAAACAAAACCTGCAGTTTTTGGGTCCAGAAGTTTAAGGTTCATTCACTGTATAAGCCATGTTTTCTCTTCTTTTAAGAACAGTATCTGCAGTAAAGAACAGAAAATGTTGTTTTTAAATGAAAGCAACACTATGACAGCTTTGAAAACATCTCCATCAGAGTGAGATGGTACATAGCTGTAGTGATGGTTACACTTTTTTTTAACAGGGAATTTGACTTCATATAAAATGCTGGACAGCTTTACAGCTATCAAAATTAAAAAGACAGAAAGCTAAAGACTACTTAAAACGACAAACTTTTTATTTATGACATAAGTACTACACTTTGTTTTATTGAAAAAGCAGCAACTTTTAGGCATATAAGAAGCTGGTATAGTTTTAGTGGCTGTTTAATAAACCAGTACAAAAGCTTTTCTCAGAATTGGTTCTGTTAAGATAGCTAGTGCAGACCACATGAGCCAAGCATGCATGCAACAATATACACAACACAAATCAAAAGAAAACAGTTAACAACTTAGGTGAAAACCATATTTGCATACATTACATATTTACTGAAGCATAATGAATCAGTTTTCAAAGCAAAATGTTTCTTCAAAACAACTCTGTGCCATATAATGCAGACTTTTGTAATTATGTTAACTGGGCACATTTTCAGTAGCGTGAATGGGAGCAATTAAATTTTACAAGCACACACATCAAAACCAGTGTTGCAATAGCAAGTAGTTTTACATTCCTGCAGATTAAAATGGAAAAAACAAGTTTAGGGAAAAACAATTTTAATAAGAGACTTGATTATTTCTTTTTTGAGAAAACCATTTCAAGACAAGATTAATCTTGTGTGCATGTGTATACATTCTAAAAAAAGCAAAAGAAAATTAGGACATCAGTATCCAACTGCCAAGAAAGCACTATCTACTCCTTCTAAAAGCATACCCAGAGTTCTTACAAGGTGCAAATTAGATCCCACCTCTTTGGATAAATCGGATTTCAGTCATTACCCATTTTACCCAAGAGTTTACCAATCAACCATGAAGCTAGAGGCAGCTCTGAAATGGGAAATCACCAACCTGAGTCATGTTATATATATATATATATATATATATAAATATGTAAGCATTTTATATATATATAACGTTATACATAAAAATATAATATATATAACACGTGTAATACGTATACATTATAGCTATAACACACACAGATGTGTATATATATATAAAAATCAATCACCTACAGGAGCAAAATCTAAATTAGTTTCTTAATTGCCAGGGTGAAGCGATGCTTGCATTCTCTTGCTCTAAATGAATCTTAGCATACATGAATAAAGAAATAAATATGAGTGACACAGCACCAACAAGTAAAGTGCTCTTAAAGGAATTCCTAAAGTGAAGAAAAACTAAACTTTATCGTCTCAGTTACACAGGGGAATCTTCACACATTGTGCATGTCAGAAACCTCAGGGAATTTGACCAAAAAGAACAATTTCAAACTGACAGTGTCTCCAAAGGAGCACCTCTGCTTCACTGTGGGGTGAGGATGGACACTCCGCAGCATCCAAGGAAGCAGAAAGGTCAGTATCATAAACCCCTGGTGATCGACTTTGCTGGTCAGGTGAAGGATCTGAACAGCAGCTTCTATTGCAGCATAGTCCTGTGCTTGGTTTTGTGACTTAATTCCACATGTCAGGCAGATGACCTGCTTCAGGCTCATGTAATTTGAAAGAGGCAAGTCACACCTGTCATGGAGACAAGATCTCCTGTAACTAGACTAAGATTTAAATCCCTTTTTTCTGAGTAAGTATGCTTGCTGCCGCAAATAAAAATAATATATATTTTTACAACTGGTAGGAATATGGGGACATTAAGTACTCTCTGGTAGATTTCATCTAGCAATATTTTTGTCTGTACAAAATACCAAGCAAGGAACTCCTCTTTCCCTTACCACTTAGGTGACTCTTCTGTTACCAGTAGAAGAAACTGTGAGCACCCCCTTACAGAATGCTCCACACAGCTATGCTCCTGAGAGGTGGGGGCTTAAATACCTAAGAACAGAAGAACCCAATTGAGTCTGGGTTTGCAAAAACATCAAAGGATCTGTAAATTAAAGAAGGAACTCTGTCACTCTTGAGAGTACTTGTGAACAGTGTCTTTTAAAGAAGAAAATGCCAGTCAAGAACTCCAATATCTATGCTGCATGTGCTTCACCAGATTTTCTCAGACAATTTGTAATTCAGCACCATTGACCAAATGCTTATTAGAATCTGGACAGCATTAGGTGTGCTCCCAGGGTGCATTTTCTGGTATAGTTTTTTTTGTATGCTGCAAGACCACCCCAAATTGTGAGCTAACACACATATAAATGTTGACAAGCACAATATTTACTTCAAAAGGACAATCTTGACTCAAAATAACACAGCAAACACACTCATAGATAAACAAATGAGACTGAATCTATCGGTACCTCACTGATTTCTAGTACCTTTGCATCTTTGTTTTCTTGAATAAATATATTACTCATAAATACATATGCATATATGCAAATCCATCTTAAATTGTAAAAGCACAAAAACTTCCAAGGATCTAAAACTTTTATACGCTATAGAATGCAATCAGGTTTCAAACTGCAATAGGGTTTAATTTGGATTTTATGAAGGCTAAGCACTAGAGAAAGAATACAATGCTCAAATGAGGGTCACAGCCAAGCTTTGTTCTAATAATACATAAGTTTACTGCTAATTCATGTATTACAAGGAACAGAAAATAATTTGATGAAAAAACCTTTTAGCAAAACTGTCTTATTCCTTGCTTACATCATCAGTGCAGCAAGAAGATTTAGGAGCACAGCCCAAAAGCTATCCAAGCTTCTCCAAGTACTGGTCTTGCATGTCTCGGTGCTAAACCAATAGAATCATCGCACCACACAAACTTTCTAAACAAACAGATGGCTCACAACACCCAAGAGATAATCGAGCAAATATACCCACTTTCTTGTTTAGATGGTTTTTTTTAGTAATTTTTTTTTTCTTGTTAAGAACTCGCATTCAGTTTGTTTTCCAACTGGAAGTTAAGAAAGGTGTTAAGAATGACAATGGTAAACTGATTCAAAACAAAACAAAACCAAAACCAACAAACATTTGCTGGAAGTACCAACCTGCTAGATCTGAAACAGGACGGGACAGAGTCCCAGGCACCCTACCGTCACATGCTGCAGAACAGCGTGACGCCAACTTACCCTACCGGGTGTTTACAGCAGCCACCTCCCTTTTTGCGGTGAAGCAAATAGGCTGTAATAAAACCACTTAAAAAGGGTTTGCCTCCAGCTTGCAGCTATCGCAATTCCAAACCCTTTTAAGCTAATGGTTTGCATGTTCAGTGAGAAACATGTAAGCCACACGATTCAAGGATAATTGATTAGAAACAAAACAATCCTTACTTAACAGTTCTAATTGGATTTAGAAGACTTTCAGCTATGCAATACTATTTGTGATCTGGTTGCATACATTACGTCTCTGGACAAGGCAGTCAGCCTAACCTCTGCTGTACAGGATTTAAGCACTACTATGGAAAGCCAGCTGAAGAACCAGGGGATTATTTAACACAGGTAATTTGCTAGGTTGTTTTTTTGCAAAGCATTTTTTAAAAATCAGTCATTTAAATTATTTTGTGCAGACTTCGACCAAGTTCCTTACCAACGTAATTCACCTCTTTAGCAACTCAGAATTAGGGCCTATTTATCACACCTCACATAAACACACACACAGAGCGGGACCATTCCTCATCCAAAGAACCTGTTATCGAATTAGTTACTGAAAATTACACCCCCCCACCCCCTGCAATTCCTCAGTGGGACGCGCGTACGGTGCCTACCTCTCTCTCTCTGTGATTTAATGGTTCTGAAACAGATGAAAACCAAGGACAATCTGTAGCTATCGTTCAGTCAGCCACCAGCGACCGGCACGGCCTGAGGCGGAGGGAACCGGCGGCGGACGCGGGACGGACAGAGCCTCCAGAGCGCTGCGGCCACGCCGCCGTCCGTCAGGGCGGGCCAGGTGCTGGGCAAGGCCCTGGGAAGGACGCGGCTCCCGGCGCCTCCGGGCCGTCACGCCCGCAGAACGCACCGCTTTTACGCCACTCCCGGAGCGGCCGCCCAGCCGGCGGTACCGGAGGGGCTGACGCCGCGCAGTTGCACAACCTCGCCCGATCGCAAGGCTTGTGGCACCGGCAGGTCCCACGGGAGCGCCGGCTGAGGAAACACCTCTGAGCTCAGCCGCCGCTTCTCACCCTCACACCGCCCCGCCGAAAGGGATGTCCGGCCCCGACGGTCGCGCCCCAGCCCTCGCGGCGGCCCAACCGCCGGCGGTGCTCCCCAGCGGCGGGGCCGGCGAAACCGCCCGCGGCCACCTCCGCACAGGTGCGCGGGAGCTGCGCCACCGGCCGGCGCAGCGGGGGCCAGGACGGACCGGCCCTGCTCGGGACGGGTCGGGCGGCCCAGGACTCCGCTCCCCCCCAGCTCTCACTCCCCACCGCCTGCTCCCCTCGCTCCACACAGCCCCTCCGCCGCTCGCCCCTTCCCGTCTGCCGGACGGGTGCCCCCTCTCACCTTCCCGCCGCACCGCCCACCACTCTCCGCCGCGCCGCCACCGGGGCCGCCCCTCCCGCCTCGGACGGCCCCGCCCCTTCGCGCGCCGAGAGGGAGGCGCGTGGCGCCGCGGAAGGACCACAAGTACCGGCGTACCCCGCGCGCAGGGAAAACCCTCCTTTCCCGGCAGGCAGCGCGAGGCAGCCCACGGCAGGGGAAGGGAGGGGGGGCCGCGTTGCATGTCGGGTGCTGTAGTTCCTTGGGTGCCGCGGTGCCCGCTGGGATCTGTAGTTCCGCGGGGTTCGGGGCGGCTGAGGGGAGGGAGGGGGGGAGCGCCCCGCGGGACTTTGCGCATCCGCGGCCGCCGTCGCTGCAGCATGGTGCCTGGGTGCTCCTCCGGGTGGCCTCAGGGGCTCCGCGTAGCGAGCAGGGGGCTTTGGCCCACCTCGACAGGGTCAGCCCCTCGGCCTGGCGTCGTCCGCCGCGAAGGAGAAAGGTGGGAAGGGGCCGGCGTGGAGACCCCGGGAATTCTTGAAAAGTTCGTGGTGTTGGCGTGATGCCTCGTAACGCCAGGCAAAGTCCTGCTGTGCCGCCGGGTGTTTACGTATGGCAGCGTAAAAGGTGTGAGACTTTTCATCTGGAGGTCACCACACTGCTGGTGTTTAGGGATTTTCTACCCCTTTGGATCTTTTACCTGGAGGGTACACTTTGGGATTTTAGGGTGTCAGCAGCCCGCTAGAACAGGAGCTGTGGCTGCTGCTCTACATCCGTCTTATGCTGCTGGGTCTGGGAGGTGTTAGATGCTTCCAGAAAATAGCACGGCTCTTGTTTGAATGCTGTGCCAAGAGATTTCCTTGCGTATAAATAATAAACCTGATGCTTTTCTGCAGGGCACTGGCACACAGCCTAGTGCAGCACTGGTGTGGTGATGTGATCCGTGACTGCAGCTGGTAGTAGAGACCTCTCGCATCAACCTTGTCAGTGTACACTGTTCTGGGGTCAGAGAATCAAAGAATCATAGAATGGTTTGGGTTGGAAGGCACCCTAAAGATCACCCAGTTCCAACCCTGCTGCATGTGCAGGGAGACTTCCCCACTGGATCAGCTTGCTCAAAGCCCCATCCAACCTGGCCTTGAACACTTCCAGGGAGGGGGCAGCCAAAGCAGAATAACTATTATTCTGATGAAATGATATTCTTAAAGAGTCTTAGGGAATTTTATTCCTTTTTTTTTTTTTTTTTTTTTTTTTTTTCTTCCTGTGTCATGTTTATACAGCCCATTGGGCTGTTTGGAATTAATTTTGAACTTGTTGGTTTTTACGGATTTTTCAAGCAATTTCTTCAGATTTGGCAGGGGCGCTGGCATTCATCATGGATAGAATGGCTTCAAAAAGTATTTGTGAATTACTGGTTTAGAAGCCATGCCATGGGAATTTTTTTTTATCTAATTCTTTAAATTTCCTGTTATCTTTTAAGTATGTCGCACTCAGGAGAGATAATTCACTGGATTTTAAAAAACACTTTATATTAGTGCATATATTAAATCAGGAAATTTAATGAATTGGATTTTGAAATTTGCACTCCCAAGCCTGACAGGCTGAGCATATAACTATTTTGAACTTCAGGCACTGTCTCAAGATGAAAAACTCTTCTAACATACAGTAGCAGAGGAGAAAAAACTGCTAGAAACAAGAGAATGACGGCTTCCTGTTGTCCGGAACATTTTTTTCTGTAGAAGTTCAAAATATCTAAGCATTATGTTAATTTAGTTGTATATTCTAGGGTTTTAGTGTTGGTTTTGTTTTTTTTTTTTAACTGTCAATAGTTATTTTTAAGTTTCCTACCTATATCGAGCTACTTTTTGAAAGCAAATGAGGGTTTTTCACCTCTAGAAACATTTAATAGTAGACATGTAGATACATGTAGACATGTGTTTTTCAGTCTGTTAGCTATTCTGACAGCTTGTGACTGGACGTTTATTGCAGAGGTTAACACAAAATTTTTAACAATCCCCCCCAGTGATAGGAAGGGCAGCTTTCCCTATAACACTGTCAGTCAGGCAAGACTCTTATCCTAAATCCTTCAGAGAGAACAAGACTTCTGTCTTCATGGTGAGCAGGTATAGGAACAAGGCATGCAGCTGGATTACTTTGGTCATTTGGGAATTCCAAGGAAGTCAGTGGAATTTTTGGCTGCTGAGGAATGTGGGCTCAGTACCTTCACGTCACAAGGTGCTATTGACTCACAAAGTCATCAGGAGTGACTGCTGCTTCTCTGGGGTTAGAGAACTGTGCAGGATAAAGGCGGTGGAGTTAAATTGGGTCCGTGCCTTTCCCGGTTTCCTCTTCAGGGCAGTTCTTCCCCTGGGTACTCCGGCTGCAGCAACGGGTCAAGTTCTGACACTGACTTTGCTTCAGCCGCTTGTGCAAGCAGAAAATCTGTGGCTTTCATTGCAGGGTAGACTGAGCCACCCTGTGGCAATGCCTTGTATTTCACTTTTATGAAGTCGAAAGGACAAAACTATGTATAAGGGACTGGAAAGTCTTTGCTGCTCTGACCCGGAAAGTATTTGATGTTGGGTTTTTTTCTGCACATATTGGTTCCAGATGACATTCGTGTTCTGCCTCCATCCACTAATTGGTTGTTCAGAGGATTGGTGCTTATACATTAGAGACCTGATCAAAACCTATCAGGCTATTATAATCCTTTGTGCTAAATATATTATTTTTGCTAAAATTAGCTGGTTAGTTACCTTAATTTAACCTTGTTTGCGGCTTGCAGAATCAGAAGAGTCTATTAACGTTGAAGAATTATGCAACTTCTGTGAATTACCCATCACTTTCACTGCTGAGAAGAATGCAGAAACTGCAGCAACTGCTGATTGTGTAGAGCTGATGGTCCAGCAATTCCATCCTCTATTGCAGAGAAAATATAAATAATCCCATAAGTGACAACTCTGGGAGAATCTGGTATTGAATGAAATGTAGCTTCTGCTTTGCTCTTTGAAGCATAATGTGATAAGTTTTCAAGGAGCCACCTGCCCTCATGATCACGTGAAACACTGAGGGTAGGTTTTCAATCAGGTTATGGAAGTTAGGCACTCAAATCTCATTACATTTCAATTGGCTGTAGGCACTCAAATTCCACTCTATTTTAGAAGAAGTCAAGCATTCAATCCCATTGTATTTTAATGGGATTTGGGCCTTTCTTGGGGTACTGTGAAGGATACTTGTTTTATGACAAGAAAAGCCAATTTTGTGTCTCAGGTGTAGTCTTCATCATTAGAAGTGATGGAATGTCTTCTAAAGGCAATTATTTATGTAATTCTAGGATCCTAGAATTCTAGACTTGTTTGGGTTAGAAAGCACCTTCAAAGGCCTAATCCCTCTGCTGTAAGCAGAGACATCTTCACTGCAGTATGAAAAGGACATAGAGCTACCAGAGAATGTTCAGAGGAGGGCTGTGAGGTTGGTGAGGGGTTTAGAGGGAAAGCTGTATGAGGAACAGCTAAAGGCACTTGGTCTGTTCAGCTTGGAGGACAGGAGACTGAGGGGAGACCTCATGGAGATTACTGTTTCCTCTATAGGAAAGGAGGAGGAGCAGGCATTGACCTCTTCTGTCTGGTGACCAATGATAGGACCCAAGGGAATGGTAGGAAGATGTGCTGGGGGAAATTTAGGTTAGATTTTAGGAAAAAGCTTTCCAGCCAGAGGGCAGTTGAGCAGTGGAACAGGTTTCCCAGGGAAGTGGTCACAGCACCAAGGCTGCCTGAGTTCAAGAAGCATTTGGATGATGCTCTCAGGCACATGGTGTGCTCCTTGGGGTGCCCTACACAGGCACAGGAGTTGGACTTGGTGATCCTGATGGGTCCCTTCCAACTCAGCAGATTCTATGATTCTGTTATTGCTGGAATTTTCAGGTGAATGAGCTGTAAGTGTGGGTTTTAAAATAATATGAGTTATAATGTTTCTTTCTGTCCTGTGACAGGTATTGAGATCCCCAGTGGTTTATACTTCTTTTTAATTCTCACCATCAGCATTTTCAGCCCCTGTCCTAGCTGAGTGTATCTTGGTTTGGCTTTAAAATTGTCACAGTTTAAGAAATAATTATGATCACCAATTGCTAATAATAGTTTGTCTTTAAATAAATAACAATATACAGAACAATATAAGCAAAAAATACACAATTTTTTTTAGACACTTACTACTAAAGACTCACTGACAACTGGTTTCCCCCTAGAAAAAGATCAAAATATCCATTTTGGCTATAGGTAGATTTTATGGTATTCCACTAAGATCCTGCTTTCCCTTCCGTCTTTGCTGTGGTATTTAGTGGCAAAATCAACTTTCATGGACTCTCAGTCCCCTGTGATCAATGGGAAGGTTTGGAGCAAGGCAGGTTTACCTTGCTGTAGGAGGATTATGTTGGGATACATCTAAACTGGGCATGTGGAAGTCCAGTGACCTGGAAATAGCCCTGAATGTTGAGAGAGTGGGCCAATGGCACTGCAGAGCCACTCTTGATCATCTTTGAAAGGTCATGGAGGTTGAGGGAGGCTCCTGAGGACTAGCAGAAAGAAAATGTCACCTGTGTTTTCAAGAATGATTAGAAAGTGGATCTGGGGAGCTGCAGGTCTACTGTTAATTCCTGAGAAGATGATGGAGCAAATAATTCAGGAAACTTTCTGAACATGAAGGACAAAAAGGTCATCAAGAGTAGCAGTTAGGAAGGAAAAATCATGTCTGACCAATTCGGTAGTTTCCTGTGGTGAGATGACAAGCTTGGTGGGTGAGGGAAGAGCAGTGGAAGTGGTTTATCTTGACTTAGTTAAGGCTTTTGACATTCTCAGAGATAAATCGATGAAGTAAAATCTTCCTTAACTACCTTGAAAATGGCACAGGGTACACCTTTGTCAGGTTTGTGAACAATAAAAAACTTTGGGAAATGGTTGATGAACTCGAGGTCCCTTCCCTACGATATACCATGTAGTTGTGTTGCCATTCAGAGGGACCTTGGAAAATGGGAATGGGCTGGGAAAACAGGCTTGTGGAGTCTCACCAAGTTCAACAAAGGGAATTGCCAGGTCCTGCCCCTAGGGAAACATAACCCCTTGGGATAAGAAGTACAGGCTGGCAACCAAAGGAGTTGGAGCCAGGCTTTCCTAAGGGGTGCCCATTGGCAGAACAAGAATCAGTGGGTACAAATGGAAATAGAGAAAATTCTATCTGAACGTAAGAAATTACATTTTACTGTGAGGTGATCAAACACTGGAACATGTTCCCCAGAGGGGTAGTTGCTTGATAAAATTTAAAACCTGGCTGGACACAGTCCTGAGGTACTTGCTCCAGCTGACTCCACTTTAAGCAGAGGCTGAACTGGACAATTTTGAGAAGGTCCCTTGCAGCCTCAGCCCTTCTGTGATTCTATGATCCTGCTTTTGCTGCAGAACAAAAAGATACTAGATAACAGTTTCAATTTTCTTAAAAGCATCTTCAAAGAGTATGGAAGCATGATTTGTTCTCCTCATTTGCTCTTGTGTGATGAAATAAAATTCACCTGGTTGCAAGTTTGACAGGTAATCTTTGAAAGTACTTTCAGATACTTTTTTTTTTTTTTTTCTGAATAAGGTGGGTTTTTTCCTTCTTTTTTTTCCTCTTTGTAATTAATGCCAGGAAGCAGAAAAATAAAGCATTATTAATTAGACAGTAGACTACATGGTTTCTTTTCAGTCTAAATAAAATTATTCTGGCAGAGATTTCAGGCATTTTGATTGAGGAGCCATGTTCATGTGCAGTAATGACTTCATTATATGCATTTGAAGCTTCATGTTTAAAAATGACTAGATTTCTTTTAGCTAGAGGAAGTGGTTTTAAATGTTTGTTTTACATCATTGATACAGTCACCTGCTTTCCTTGCTGGGAAGAGCGGTTCTTTCCTAGTAATAAGATTTTGGACACTTAGGTATCCTGCATTGTGATTTGACATGGCAAAGTCTCTGTCCTTTGGTTTTAGCCTTTGTAGAAGATTTTGGGTTTCCCTTGTAAACTGCTCTACAGGTTACTGTTTTTCATGGTGCAATGTATTGACTTGTGGGAGGTCTCAAAAACCCTTCTTTGTGGGATAAAGAAGCAGCTTGGTCTTGTTAAAACGCAAATAGACACCTAAGTGGGACAGACTTTTGTTTCATGGGTTTCTGTGTCACCTTGGCCAAATGACCTCCATCATTCCTTGCTGCCAGTTCTCTCGTTTTGCTATAAGCTCGTTAAGCAAGCTAACCAGGTTACAGAGGGTATAGTATTCTAAATCTGGAAGGCATCACTATTACTTGCACAACCCTATATTCTGAATTTAAAGCAACGATTGCCTTGCCTGTGCACCACAGCTCTGTTACAGTGCATTCCTTCACAGTCACTAATACAACTCTGTGAAGGGCAGTGTTCATTAACTGAATCCTGCGCACAAAGAACGTGAGTTTCATTGGGGTTTTTTTGGGGGGTTTTTTGGTTTTTTTACAATGATACAGAAACCTTTCCCTTTATTTCCAAAGTTCAAATAGCATCCGTGGTGTGAAACAGCTTTGTCTTGGAAAAACATGTGGCGCATTGATATGGAAATGAGCTCATCCCCTGCTTCAGTAAGCGCCAGGGTGGCAGAGCTCAGTGCTGCCACACTTAAGCGGGTTTTTTGCATCATGCTGAGCCAAAATTCTAGCAGTGTTTCCTTCTCTGTTAGACTTTGAAATACTGCTATACATGACATCCTTGCGTGTAAAATTCAACAGAATCACACTCTGAAGTAGCAACGTGTACTTAGTTATTTTAAGGTGAATATTATACAATAATGTATTTTGGTTATGGTAAAAAAATACTAGATGATTTGGACTTTTGGCTTTGAAGAAGAAGAAAAAATCTGTCCTTCAGAAGGGCTGTGTCTATTGCTTTGTTTTAGTCTTCTAGTCTTTTTTTCTCTCTACCTTGTGAGTTGCAATTCAAGAATGTTGCACACTGACATTTTAATTTAGCATTACCATTTGTAGGCTATCCTAGGGCTGGAGGCTACTGTCTAGTGATTATTATTATTGCTGTCTTGCAGAGCCCAAAATTGTGCTAAACATTTGCAGACACAGAAAAACATCATTACTTCCTGGATGGATTTATAACTTCATATTGAGCAGGATGAACCAAGCAATGATAGCAAAATATTTCAGGCAGAAATTGATAAGAGAGAAACAAGAGTTATCACATGAAGATCAGTCACTCATTTTAGGCCTTGACACAATTTATTATCAACCAATATTTATTGTGATGGATGATTACATGGAGCAGACTGTCATATTTCCCAGTTAATGGAAGAGAATGGGAAAGAAGCAGAAGGTGAGATGGTCCCAGCATGCTGGTAGGACACAGCCATGTCCCACACCCTCACCCAAGACTGAGGAAGAACGCGCAGGTACCACATCTTAGAGGCAGTAATAGATACCTGAAATGTCATTTCACTTGGAAACCTGGACACAACAGATCATAGTATTTTACAGCATTCCCAAAAATCTTAAATGAAGGGGAAAATCAGGCAGCTGGATGAGTGAATTAAGTCTTTTATGCACTGAGGAGGAAGGTAATGTTTAGAATGCCTTTTGAATTAATGCATTGCTGTATCTGGATGTAATGGAAAGATGAGGCATTTCAAGTGTACTGTGAGACTGGAAACATGAGGGTAGTTGTAAGGAAACAGCAGGTGGAGTTTTGCTGTCAGAACTGTCACATATTTCTAAGGAGACAGTGTAAGCTAGAACAAAGTTGATATTTAAATGGTAACTTTTTAATAAGAAATTGATACTGCCTTTTGTCACTACAGGTATAAATACCCACATATACATAAATGCACACTACCTGCATAATTTAAAAACACCATCAATTTAATTTTGATGCTGTTAATGTCAATGGAATAAATGCTTCTAAGTGGTCTGTTGTGTTAGACTGACTCACTGTACAATACTGAGGACTTGGAGTTTCAAGATGAAGCCCCAGGCCTACTACATCCATTAAGTCCCCAGATGCCACTGAAAATGTTTTAGTCTTTTAATAGATAGAGGAAAAAAAGGAAACAAAGAACAAAATAAATGTAGTTTATTAAGTGAGTTTTTGAAACATACATTTTAAAATAAAGCCCATAACTATAAAATAAGTAATACAATAAAAGGTAAAAAGCTTTTATTTCACCAGCTTTCCTAATGCTTTTCTTTATAAAAAAAAATTTTAGAAATAGGTTCTTCATCCTATTAGAATATATTATAGGTGGTATTAAAACTTTATCAGGTATCTTATTGGAATAGGCAAATGCATTTGAGATGGATTCAAGCTATTGCTTTTCCTAAGTTTGTGGTCTAACGTGGCTTTGATATGGCTTTTCTGGGAACAAACCGAGACAACTAGAAACAAAAGGGGAGAGAATAACAAAAGCTGGTATTATACTTCTTATTGATGGTGACAGGTAGACTTACGCCATTTTAGCATCCCACCCAAGACCTAGCAAACCTGCATCAACTATATTTCAGGTCATGGGTAGAAAAAGAAATTAAAATGTTCTGTCTTGTTTGGCTATATCTGATTTCTTTTGCACCAAACAGGAAAAGAGGAGTAGGAATGAGCAAATATAAACCAGAGCAAGAAAAAGAGAAATAGGAAAAATTTTACATGTAGAACCCAAATCTTATGTTCTGGATGATGTTACAGTTTAAAGAGCAGTGAACAATGTGACAAAGAGAGCTGGATTTCTCTTACTGTGTACAATATAGAATATAGGATTTTACACCACAAAGCTCAGTGTATGAATTCTCCTTGGCTGGTATTAAATTGAATTTCTTTGGAATTGTGTGCTGTAATTTGAATGGTAGCAATCTGACTTTTGAGCAAGAGAAATGGTTGAGAAGAAGTGTAAATAATCTTACTGTCTCTTTGTGACATGTAAATCACGCTGCACATCAGATGATGAACATATTTCTGTCCTTTGATGTCCTATGTTCTCACAACAAATTATTATACATCAAAGAAATGAGCTCTGAGTCAAAATGATAGTAAAAGTGATGAGCTAGAAAATAATGTAAAGAGCTGGTACCTATGAAATTACTGCAAATGTCTGAAGAAATGGGTAAAGGAAATTGCTCACAAAGTTCACAGAAATAACCGAAAGTTAGGGGTTGGAGGTGACCTTGAAAGACCAGGGCAGGTCACACAGGAATGGGCCCAAGTTGGTTTTGAATGTCTCCAGAGAAGGAGACTCAGCAACCACACTGTGCAGCCTATTCCAGTGTCCCATCACTTTCAAAGTGAAAAAGCTTTTCCTGATGTTTACATGGAACCTCTAATGCTTCAGCTTGCACCCGTTACCCCTTGTAACTGAGAAAAGCCTGGCTCCATCCTCCTGACACTCACCTTTACATAGTTAAAAGCATTAATGAGATAACCCCTCAGTCTTCTTCAAGCTGAAGAGCCCCAGCTCCCTCAGCCTTTCCTCAGAAGGGAGATGTTCCACTTCCATAATCATCTTTGTGTTTCTGCACTGGACTCTCTCAAGCAGTTCCCTGTCCTTCTTGGAGAGCCCCAGAAATGGACACAATATTCCAGATGCAGCCTCACCAGGTCAGAGTAGAGAGGGAGGAGAACCTCTTTCGACCTACTATCAAACCCTTTCAAATACACCCCAGGATACCATTGACCTTTTTGGCCACAATGTCACATTGTTGGCTCATGGTCATCCTTCTGTCCACTAGCACCCCCAGGTTCTTTTCCTCTACAGTGCTCTTTAACAACTCAGTCCTTAACCTATACTGGTACGTGGGGTTGTTCTTTTCCAGATGCAGGACCCTACGCTTGCCCTTGTATTTAATTACATTTTTCCTTGCTCAGACCCCAACCTGTCTAGGTCTTGCTGAATGGCAGCACAGCTTCTGGGAGTCAGCCACTCCTCCCAGTTTTGTGTCATCGGCAAACTTGCTGACAGTACCCTCTGTTCCCTCACCCAGGTCTGTTGAATAGTACTGGTCCCAGTACTGACCCCTGAGGGACTCCAGGAGATACAGGCCTCCAACTAGACTCTGTCCCATTGGCCACAACAGTGACTTCTTTCCTTTAACCAGCTCACTATCCACCTCACTGCCCAATCATCCAGACCACATTTCCTTAGTTTAGCTGCAAGGATGGTGTGGGAGACGGTGTCAAATGCTTAACTGAAATAAGACATCCACTGCACTACCATCATCTATCCACCTGGTTATGTGTTCATAAAAGGCTATCAGGGTGGTTAAACATGACTTCCTTTTGGTAAAACCATGTTGAGTGTGCCTAATGACCCTCTTGTCCTTGATATGCTTAGAGGCAGTGCCAAGGATAAGTTGTTCCATTACCTCTCCAGGGATGGAGGTGAGGCTGACTGGTCTATAGTTACTAGGGTCCTGCTTCCTACCCTTTTTGAAGACTGAAGTGACATTTGCTTTCCTCCAGTCCTCAGGCACCTCTCCTGTTCCCCATGACCTACCACAGATGACAGAGAGCAGCCTAGCAATCACTTCCACCAGCTCCCTCAGCACTCACAGGTGCATCCCCATCAAGATTTATAGATGTCCAGATTGCTTAACTGATCCCTAACCCAGTCCTCAACTATGGAACACTCTTCCTTTATCCTGACTTCCCCTGTGGCCTCAGGGGCTTGGGGCTCCCATGAGCAGTCTCCAGCAGTATAGACAAAGAAAGCATTCAGTAACTGCCTTCTTTGTATCCTTTGGCACCAGGGCACCCAACTCAATCAGCAGTGGGCTTATATTGCCTTTACTGTTAGTTTTCTTTGCAATGTATTTGAAGAAGCCCTTTCTGTTGTCCTTGGCCTCTCTTGGAAGGCTTTATTCCAAGGAGACCTTAGCTTTCCTTGTTGCCTCCTTACATGCCCTGACAATAGTCTTACATTCCTCCCAAGTGACCAGCCCCTCCCCTTCCATGATCTGTAGACTTTGTTCTTCAACTTGAGTTTGCCCAGCAGTTCCCTCTTTAGCCATGCAGGTCTCCTGGTTCTCTTTCTTGATTTCCTCCTCTTAGGGACACTCTGATCTTGTGCTTGAAAGAAGTGGTCCCTGAACGTTAACCAACTGTCTTGGGTCTTTTTATCTTCTAATACCTTGTCCCATGGGATTTCCCCTACAAATTGCTTGAAAAGGCCAAAGTTGGCTCTACTAAAGTACAGGGTCATGATCCTACTTGGTGTTTTGATACTACTGCACAAGGTCCTGAACTCCACCATCTCATGGTCACTGCAGCCAAGGATGCCCTCAAACTTCAACACTTCAACCAGACCCTTCCTGTTGGCAAGTATAAGATTTAGCAGTGCTCCTCTCCCAGTTGTCTCCTCTAGCAATTGCATCAAGGAATTATCATCAATGCACAAGGGGAACCTCCTGGACTGTGAATGGCTGGCTGAGTGGGCCTTCCAGCAAGTATCTGTCTGGGTAGTTCAAATCCCCCATGAGAACCAAAGCCTACAATTGTGAGGCTGCTTTCAGCTGTCTGTAGAAGGCCTCACCTACTTCATCTTGATCAGGTGGCCTGTAATGGATACTCACAGCAGTATCACCCATGCCACCCTGCCCCTTAATTCTCTCACCCACAAACTGTCAACTTATTCCTCATCCACCACTGGACAGAACTCAATGTGTTCAAGTTACTCTCTCGTGTAAAGAGCAACTCCACCACCTCATCGTGTTGACTTGTCTTTCCTAAAAAGGACATAGCCATCCATGACCACATTCCAGTCATGCGAGCTGTCCCACCATGTCTCTGTAATCACCACTAGATCCCAAACCTTTGGCCACACTGTCATGACCCACATGGTAGGCTCCCCAGATGTAGGGGTCCAAACCAAATATCACAGCTCCCAGAGTGGTTGTGGCATCACGTTCCACAGAGTGGGTGTGGGTAGAGTTCCCCAGAGTGGGGGTTGACCCAGGGAGATTTGGATTGGATCACCTTATTTCCTAAACTCCTACAAAGAGGAGTCTAGGGACAGCTGGACCCTTCTCTATTAATTAATCTCTTAACAACCCATTCAGCTGGATTAAGTTCAGGAGTTCTCTGCACAGTACTCTAGGAGTAAGATTATTACCCAGGAGGTTTGTACAAAACATAATGTACTTAAAAGTAAGATTAAAAATCATGTTAGATTACAACTAGCAGGATTAGAAAGGGTAGTACTTTCAAAGCAATGAATTACAAATAGCAGAATCTAGGAAAATTTAAGAAAATTGTAGAAACAAGTTACAAATAACAAAATTTAACAAAGCAACAGGTTACAAATCTTAGAACCTGTGTCACCCGTATGTGCCAAGATAAGGGTAGAAACAGAGAGATAGAAAAGGAAAAAAATGTAGAAAAGATATCACCATCCTTGGATCCAGCAATGAGCTTGGTAGGAAGTTGTAGTCCTAGGATGGCAGGCACACACCCATCATCGAGTGTGCCTCTTTTATGCTACCTGGCCCCACCATTATTATTTTTTTCTCGGGGGTGGGGTGGGGTGTGTGTGTGTGGGGGTGTTGACGTCTCTTGTGCAGTCAGGTGTTCACTCGCCCCCCCCCAGATGGAATGACAAAACAATAATCCTTATTTCTGCGCATGTGCTCTCTTCAGTGGCCTTACACAGGTCACACACAAGATGGCACTCTGCCTCCACAGGGTACAGCTTGCCTGTCCCTGTCTCTTAGTGAATCAGAACAATATCCTGCCTGCCAAGAGGGCCAAAGATGGGCTCCTCTAGCAAGGACAGTGTTCACCTTATCAGGATGACCACCAAAGGAGGGGCTGCTCTTGCAAGACCAGGGCCCAGTTTATCAGGATGGTTACTCAAATGAGGGTCTCTCCCTGAAGGACCAGAGTCCATGTGGCTTCTCAAATGAGGCCCCCAACTAAGCACAATGCCCATTTTGTCAGGGTGGCTGTTTTGAGATAATTATTCTTTTCAGGACTCTATACACATACATTTCTAACCCCTCCTCAGCCCCATCTCCCTTGAAATCCAGTTTAAACCTCTATGAATGAGCCCTGCTAATTCTCATCCTGGAACACTTTTTCACTGGAAGATAAGCATCTTCCATATATTACCATCAGGCCTGGTGTCTTATAAAACCAGCCATGATCACAGAACCCAAACCCCTGCCTATAGCAACAGTCTGTGAGCCAGAATGGATTCTTCTATTGCATCCCATGTTCCTGCCCACAACTAGAAGGGGGGAAGAGAAAATAACTTGCACTGCAGAGTCTCCACCAACTATCCCAAATCCTTGAAGTCTTTATTCATTCCTTTCATACTACATGATGCAGCTTCCTTCCCACCCATTTGGAAGATCATTAGAGGGTAGTAGTCTGATGACCACACCAGGCTGGGGAGTTTCCTAGTGATGTCTCTGATTTGAGCTCCTGGAAGACTACAGACTTCTGTATGATGAGGGTCAGCCCAGCATATGGAGCCCTCTGTTCCCTTTAGGAGAAACTCCGTGGCTGTAGGGTCTGACTGTGGTGACACCTCTGGTCTGCCTGTCATCCACATCCCTGTTAGACTGGCCATCTTCCAGCAGCGTCTTATGTCTATTTGAGATAGGACCTTCACCTTCACCCTCATTTGCTTGGTCCTCATTTTCCAGAGCCCCATACCAGTATGGGCAACTGGGAAGATGAAGGAAGTTGGGAGAGGATTTGCAAAGGAGGTTGGGAGAGGATTTGCCTACCTGTCCAGGGACTTGTTTTCATTCCCCCCTGTCTTTTAGGTCCCCTTCCCATAGGTGGCAAAAGATTAGGGATCCCCTGCTTCATATGGAGCTTGCACCTGTTCCACCAGTCTCCCTGGTTCCCACCGGAATGCAAAGAAACACCACACCACCCTACCCCCAAACTACAGAGGACACCTAAAAAGGAAACACCAAACAAATACATTCTCACCCCCAAACCCAGGAAAAACACAAGACACACCCCCCCCCCAAACCCATGAGAAACACAAGCCCCTCTCCCAGGCCCGGGACAAACATAACTACCATCCCAAACCTGGGGAAAAGACAAGCCCCCCTATAGTCCAGGACAAACACAAGCCCCATCCCAAGCCCTGGAAAAGCACAAGGCCTGCCCAGACACAAGCACCCCCCCAAAGCTTGGGACAAAAACAACCCCCAAACTACACAACCCAAATCTACAAAAGCAAAGACTCCCAAGCCCCACAACCAACACAAGACCCCTCCAAGATGAAAACAAAGACAAGCCCCCCTAATATAAAAAGAAAAAAAACACAACTATGAAAATACAAACACTCAGAAGCCCCAAAACAAAAGCACTCCCCAGAAAGAAAAACAAACAAGGACCAGGCAAACCCCCCCCCACACACACAGAGGATCCCCCCCACCTCACAAACCCACAAAATACACAAGTAGCCCAGGACAAATACATGCCCTACAAAGTAGAAACATAATTCCCCGGTCCACAAAAATAGCTCCCCAGGCCCATAAATATAAACCCAAATCCACAACACACACAACCTCCCCCGAGTCCACAGCCCCTGTCCAATCCACAACAAACACGCTCACCCCGAAAGATAAAAACAAAACTCAAAACTCAAGCCCTCCCAAAGTAAAAAACAAACACAAGCCCCAAGTAAACCCCACATACACAGCCACCCCCAGCCCACAAGAAACACAAGCCCTCTAAGCCCACAACAAACAGAAGCCCCCTCAAGCCCAAAAACCCCACAGCCTCCATCAAGCCATAGCCACACACAAAACTCCTCCAAACAAAACCAAACAGAAGCACCACCCAAGCAAAACCTGACCCAAGCCCTCCCAAGATAAAAAAAAAAAACAAGCCCCACCAAAACCCCAAACCAGCCCCAAAATGAGAACAATACAACTCAGTAAAACAATAGGTCCCAAAACAACACCAACAGACCCCCAAATGAAGATCACAGTGCCTCAAAACCACAAAGCACAAAACAGTGACGACAGATCCAGAAAGAAAAGCAACAGGTCCCTGAAATAACAAGCCCCAAAATGAGGACAGTGGGACCCCAGATGACAACAAACCAAATTTCTAGTCCCCCATATGACAACAGGCCAATAATCCACCAAGCAATGACAACAAGCCACAAAAAAAGCCCAGATGACCAACAGAAAACAACAGTCCAAAAACCACCACAAAGAGATGGCAGAAGGCCTCTGAAACAACAAACCATAAAATGACAACAGAAGGCATACAAAAAAAAAAAAAAAAAAAGAAAAAAAGCCCCCCAAATCATGAACACTTGTCCAGAACCAACTGGTCACAAAATGATGACAGCAGGTCTCCAAACTACGAACACACGACCTCAGAAACACAAAGCACAAAACAGTGACAACAGATCCAGAAACAAAACCTAACAGGTTCCAAAACAAACAAGCCCCCAAATGATGTCAGCAGGCCCACAAATGATGACAGCAAGCCCCCAAAATAAGCACCTGAATGATGACAACATGCCCCAAATCAGCAGCAATTGGCTTCAAAACCCCAGTCCCACAGTCCCCTAAAAGACAGGTCCTCAAAAAACAAAGCCCACTAAAAATTATAACAGATCACAAAACAATGACAGCAAGCCCCCAAACCAGCAGGCCAAAATGTGACAACAGCACGACCCCAAATGACAGAAGTTCCCCGAATGATGAACGCATGGGCTCAAAAGCACAAGGCACAAAACACTAACAGGTCCAGAAACAAAAAAACCGTGTCTCCCAAATGACAACAGTAGGTACTTAAACTACCAAAAACAGGCTCCTAAAACAAGCCCCCAAATAATGACAAAGTGCCCCAAAACAACAACAGGCACCAACAAAACAGCAGGACCCCAAACGACAGCAAAAGACCCCCAAATGAAGAAAATAGGGCCTCAATAAAACAAGCTGCAAAAGACTGAAAACAAATCCAGAGAAAAAAATCCAGGACCCTTAAATAACAAGCCCCCAAACTACAACAGCAGTCCCCCAAGCAACAAGCACATGGCCTCAAAACACACAGCACAAAACAGCAAGGACAGATCCAGAAACAAAAACAACAGGTCCCCAGAATAAAAAGCCCCCAAACAATGATTTTTATTACAAATTACTTAAACTGCTGTCTGCGAAATAAATAATCTCAGACACGACTATGAACTAAGAAAAGTGGTTAAAAGCTCAATTTTTTTAAGCACTGTATCTGATATTGCATTATAATATCAGGTTACAAGCTACCTCTCTGTAACCTTCTTCTCTGATTAAGTTTTTAGCAAGATTGTAGTAGGGCCAAGTAGGGGGCAAAAAGATTGCCAGTGTCATAAAGATTCTTTCTTATCTAATTCATTTGTCCTCTTCTAGCCATGCCAATACAGATTTGAAATCATTATTGGCAGAAGACTGTTCAGTGGTCTATGTGAAATGAATTGATTATTTCATTCTAATTCCTGTTAGGTATTTACATCACAAAAGTGTTTGTTGGGATTGATACTCCCCAGATGATGTCAGAGATTGGGGATTCATTGCAGAGAAAAAAAGTGTAATTACTATGGGTTAAGTTAGTCATGTACAGAGGTAGGGAAACTTTTCCTTTTTGCTGAGACTCTCATGTCATCTGGTCTAGTCTGACTTCAGTAGAGTGTCTTTCAATACCCATGTGGGGACAAGGCTTCTTCTTCTGTGATTAGCTATCTAAATTTATGTTTGTTGTCTTGGATCCCTCAGAGCCCATACAGGGACAAAAGCATTTTCAGAGGACTTCAGTTTCTTGAAGATTACCATTTGGGAAGTGTTTTTCACCATTTTGTACAGGTTGTCCATGTAGTACTGTTCAGAAATGTTAAACTCTGTGTTGTCTGCTCCTGCAGGAAAAACTGTGTTTTTATTTTATTAATATGCCCAGAGAGGAAATAAAGATAAAACTCAAAAGTAAAATGACATGTGGGCTAATTTTTTTTTTTAATGGTCACTAGAGCAGAGATGAACAGAAGACAAAATGTTATGTATTCTGGGAAGTTCTTGCTATGAAAAATACAAAGGAGGAGTAAAATGTAAGATTTTAATGGATGTTAAATACTCACACTGAAAATGTTAGGTGGTGAAACTTGCTCTGAATGTAGAAAGCAGTGTTTCAGAGTCCAGAGCTCAGACTACACAAAAATTCCTGCAGTGTAATAATTTCTTTGATAGATCTTCTTTCTGTGACCACTAATTAGTTACCACTTAGCTCTCTATTTCAGTTTCAAAGCTAATAAAAAGGGGATAACAGGTCTTTCTGTCTCCTTTGTAAAATGTTACTTAAAAATGCAGTGTTGAATTACAGGTGAACAGATATAGGAATGTGCTGTATGTGCTCAAAGGTCTGGGTTAGCATCAAGATCTCTTGGAAGCTGATGGCACAGACTT
This sequence comes from Calypte anna, assembly GCF_003957555.1. NCBI lineage: Eukaryota > Metazoa > Chordata > Aves > Apodiformes > Trochilidae > Calypte > Calypte anna. Next base: position 123,162,080 of record NC_044245.1, read on the forward strand.
TGCATAAATACATAACTACCGTGTTTCTAACAGCTAAAAGTACATAAAAAAAAAAAAAAAGCTGTCCATAATTTTTTCAGTTGTAGCTTTTGAGCCCTGTCTTGTGGTTTCTTTTAGCTTGTGACTTTAATAAATAAACAAACAAGCAAATAAATATATTTTTTCCTCCCCATTGGGAAAATACAGAGCAGAAGGGTTACTCTAGGCTGTGCTCTTGGTGATATATTTGTATGTTATGGAAAATTGGAAAACAAATTATTGCCATGTCTTATTAAAGATCCATGTGTCTGAACCAGATGTTTGCTCAACAGCCAGTTCTGCTAATTATGAAAAGGGTAACTAACCATAACATGATTGATTTCTGGGTGACAGTCCATCTTTTCCTCTAACCCTAGCAGGTGTGTGTATTTTCTGTATTGCAGAGAATACATGTTTTCTGTATTTTAGAGAATACAGGTTTTCTGTATTGCAGAGGATATTGTATAGCCTGTCCACCATCAGAAATTATGAGAGAAAACATCTTGGTGAAGACCAATGTATCAGAATTTCCTCTAGGAAAGAATCCCCTCCTCATTATATATTAAAATACCTAGAAAAGTGGCAAGCTACTTGCTTTGATTATACTTATTTTACTGCTTCTGTTGCCTTGAATTGTGATTTGTGGTTACTTAGATAAATGCACTGAAAGACTGTTCTCACTTTGGCTTCCAGAAATACCTCTTTTATGTTTTTCAATGAGGTACTCTTTTGTAATTTACAACATCAGTCTCATTGTGTGAATCTCTACAGATATCTCATCAACCTCTTCAGGAGTAATACAGTGTGGATACCATTTCCCCCTGCTTTCCAACAGTGAAAGAATAATATTTTCACAAAGCTGTGCTAGATCAGAAGACTAGCTTTTTCTGTGCCAACTCCCTGTTGTTATGATTTGAGTCAGTATGGTTAAAGAAAAGGATGAAGCATCCCAGATTTCTGAGTGTTCTAAAAAATCTGTTCATATCCCCTCATTTTTTTTCCACAAATGTATTTGAGCTTTCCTTTAAGTCTCATGTCTGAATTTGTGAATCCCCATAAAGGAAAGAAAGATTGAAGCAATCTCAGTATAACTCTTAAAAGTTGGAAATAGGACTAATGAAATCTCAGTGTGGGTCCCTAAAAGATAATTTAGTGATAGGCACTGAATAAAGCATGCTGTGTGATTTGCTGATGAATCCTGTGAGATTTACTTAGATGCAGGATCAGCCACACTGAGAGCAGAGCAATAATTCAAGCACATCTCCTGGGTGACAAAATTGCTGTCTTCTTGTAGCTGAGTTAGTGCTGAAAGGTGCAACATGTGAGCTCGTATATTTTCAATAGGAATTTTTTAAATAGAAGGCAATAAATTTGAAGCACCCAGCTGTTCTATAAAGGCATCATAAAAAAGGGACAGTGTGCAATAAATTACCCATCATTTATTTTAAAAAAGGGTTTCTAATGAAAGCTTAACATTAATTGGATCTAATCTCACTGGGAAAATTTGGCTCTTTTCCAGGACATTCAGAGCCTGTTCATAGCTACTCTACTTTAAGAAGTTCTAGTTTTCTGTCTTATCTACAGTATGTCCACTGTTCTTCAAAACAACCTTTTCCCTACAGACTGAAAGACTACATCATCTGCTATGATCTACAAGTTTATGTAGGCAAGCAGAATTTGAATCTTGACTAAATAGTCTATCTTGCAGTACTACATTTTCCTGTTGGCAACAAAAAACATTTGGACCTATAAGTTGTTAATAACAAACATTTTCTCTCATGAAGCCTTTATTCTCTTTCTCCCTATTTTCTTAACTTAATGTTACTCCCTCTGTTCAACAGAAAATATTCTGTTGTGTGGTTTTTGGTTGTTTCTTTTTTTCTGTTTTCCTGTCAGTCTCATTCTAAATTTGTCACCATTTAACAGCATAGGCTGTCTGCTTGCTTGACAATTTAGTTTAAAGTTCTTCTGCATTCTCTATCATAATTTGCTGTGCTTCCAATTAAGTATAATCTGAAAATCTGGCCATTTCCCAAGACTTTTAAACAAATATTCTTTTTCTCTATGCCTGCTTTCTTTTCTGTTTTTTTAAAAAACCCTTAAAAACTAAACCAAACCAATTTTAACCTGATCTTTAGATAGGTTAATATCCCCAAAAGGGAAAAGACATTGTTAAATAAATTGGGTGATGCTAGTACTAATAAAACTCTCTTTGTTCCTATTTAACATCATTATGTTTGAGTCCATTCAATTATTTCTATTGGAGAGTATTAAAAATACTCTCAGTTTTAGTATTAAAAATACTAAACTGCACAGTTTAATGCAGAGTAAAGACACTGATACATGCAATTTTTCCTTTAATACAATCAAATATCCCTATTTTTACCTCCATGAAAACAGAGGAAGCTTCCAAGGAGAGGTGACTATAAAAACTTAGCTCCAGTCAAATATATGGGAATCACCTAGTTTCTTTAATGATTTAAAACATTTCTTTAGATACTCCTGTTCATGTAGTCTGCAGACTGAAAAGGCTTCTACACTCAGGAACACTCTGCAATGAATCAGGACATGAGTGCTTAGCACTGGCAAAATAACACTCTGTCAAATATTTGATTGTGGAGGCATGGTGAGCTGATGACTCAGGTGACTGACCAAGTCACAGTCTCAAGATTTCAGGGTAGAGGCAAAAATATTGCTTTTGTTCATGGTTCTATCACTCAAAGTGCTGGGAAGTCAGGTGAGGTGATACCTGTCTTTTTTGGAGCACAGCTTGCCTGAAGGCACTTCTATATTTCTATCTTATTATTTGGTTTGTGTTTATCTCTTTTGCCTTGATCCAAATAAAATAACATTGCATGCCATAGGTAGAAAATTAATTAATTTCCTTCAGAGCCAATCATCTCAGGAGATGCTTGATTTTTCATTGATCTCTTTCTCTTACTGAGTTTTGAGCTGAGATTCTCTGGACTGTAGCCATGTCTCAACATCTATGATAGACCAATGTGCTCACTTATGAAATTTCTATTAGAATGCACTAGAATAGCTCATATTGGTTCTGGGACTTCCACTGCTGGTCTAAGGGCTGCTGTTGCTGCTGTCATAGGGCATTTTACCTTCTTTTTTACGCAAGGATGTCACTGGCCATTTGAACTTCTGAAAAAGGAGTGGAGAACTGACTGGTGAATTGCTTTTACTTCTGCTGAAATTTGGTCATACTCACCCATTCAGTTACCCATTGTCTGCCACGTGTACATGGAAAGAGCACCTGTAGATGTGGTACTTGCTCTAGGGGGCATGGTATTTTTTTCTGGGCTGACTGCTGAACCCAGTTATCTTAGATGTGTTTCCCAGACATGGTGATTCTGTGATTCTTTGTCTCCATCATTCGCAAATTCGCAGATGACACCAAGCTGGGAGGAAGTGTGGACCAACTCGAAGGCAGGAGGGCTCTGCAGAGGGACCTGGACAGACTAGAGAGCTGGGCCGATTCCAACGGGATGAGGTTCAACAAGGCCAAGTGCCGGGTCCTGCACTTTGGCCACAACAACCCCATGCAGCGCTACAGGCTGGGGACAGAGTGGCTGGAGAGCAGCCAGGCAGAGAGGGACCTGGGAGTCTGCATTGACAAGAAACTGAACATGAGCCAGCAGTGTGCCCAGGTGGCCAAGAAGGCCAATGGCATCCTGGCCTGTATCAAAAACAGCGTCACCAGCAGGTCCCGGGAGGTGATTCTGCCCCTGTACTCAGCACTGGTTAGGCCACACCTCGAGTACTGTGTCCAGTTCTGGGCCCCTCAGTTTAAGAAGGATGTAGAGGTCCTGGAACAGGTCCAAAGGAGGGCAACCAGGCTGGTGAAGGGACTCGAGCACAGGCCCTATGAGGAGAGGCTGAGAGAGCTGGGGCTGTTCAGCCTGAAGAAGAGGAGGCTCAGGGGAGACCTCATTGCTGTCTACAACTACCTGAAAGGAGGCTGTAGCGAGGTGGGAACTGGACTCTTTTCACAGACGACCTTCAACAAGACAAGAGGACACAGTCTTAAGTTGTGCCAGGGGAGGTTTAGGTTAGATATTAGAAAGAATTTCTTCACGGAGAGGGTGATTAGGCTATGGAATGGACTGCCCGGTGAGGTGGTAGATTCTCCGTCCCTGGAAACATTTAAAAAAAGACTGGATGTGGCACTCAGTGCCATGGTCTAGCAACTGCTCCGGTGGGTCAAGGGTTGGACTAGATGATCGCTGAGGTCCCTTCCAACCCGGCTAATTCTATGATTCTATGATTCTATGATTCATGCTGTACACCTTGCACAGTGGTTTTGCAGTCTGCACACACAGAAATGTCTGTGGGATGGGTCTGGTTTTCATCTAACATTCACATTCACAACCGTTTCAACACCCATTTATGCTGTCAGAGAAGTGTAAACAGACAGTGGTTTTGTGTACCTGAGAATTAAGCCCTTTTTAAGTGGAAGGCCTCAGTTCTGTCACCCAGACTCGATTTCACACAATACTTTACTGTAGATTAAGTGGGCCTATTTATGTGACAAAGTAATGTTTATGTGAGAAAGGGCTGCAAAATCAGGCTGCCTGCACTTCAGCCCAATGGGAAATAGGATAATAACTGACTCTGTTTCAGAAGAAGAGCTGCTGTAAAAGAAATATTTGCCACTGGGAAGGAAAGAGCAGGTCAGCAGGATAACACACCTTGAAGAACAGAAGCAGTGATTGTATGTCATTTGTCAGTATTCCTCTTCCCTAATCTAGAGTGGTGTTGGCAAAGTTAGCTGCAGAGCTCGGGAATAACTCTAATGGGATGCTGGCATACCTGAATGACTTAAGTAATATGAACTGAGTATGATCTGCCTTTATCAGCAGCAGGCAAACAGAAGGCAATTTGGCCAAAATTCCTTCCATTATATTTTTCAAAGATGTTCTCTGAAGAAGAAAACATTGCTTTGAAATGTATTTGTTTTGAATCACTTACATTCACAGAGCTCATATTACCTCTGAGAGCTCAAGAATAAAGGCTTGAGAGGAACCTCTGTGCATAACAGCCACTGTACTTATGAGCTCCATTTTCCCAGCATGCGTAGTTCTAAATATTGAATGATGGCAATTACTGAGGGCACTTGTGGAGTGGGACATTGAGGTGTGTTGTCATATTATATTAGTTATGGGTAATAGCTGCTGACTTTGGAACTGTGATGTGAAAATCAGACTACTTCAGAAGCTCGATTTGGAAGCTGGGAGAGTCATGCAAGGTGATAGATCAGTTCCGATGTAGGAAATGTCTTAGAGGCACATAACTGCTGTTTTATGCATAAGTAGTCAGGGTCGCAATATTTTTCTTATGCAAATCAGGTCAAAATTCAGGTTAACTTGATTAGGATCATCTCCTTGCTGAGAAGGATTGTCTGTTGCTATATTACAGGGAAGAGTTATAATTTCATTTTAAATGGAGAAAAGTTATTAATTCCATCATTTACATAATATGTTAAATCTAGCAGTCCCTAGGAAAGTTCATGATATCAGCTATTGTCTGTATAGAATAATTTTTGTTCAGAGAATCAAAAAAGTGCTTTTCCATCAATTTAGGAAGGCATTTTGAATTGGTATGCATGGCATGCATATGTGCTGATCTTGCAATGTGCGTTTCTCAGACAGGTTCCTAACTTGCACTTACATTTGGTGAGAGTACATTGAACATTCCAGTGGACTGCTGGCTCATCTTTGGTAGTTTGCCTAAAACAGTGTGATCTCCATAAGTAATGATGCTTAAGTTTTTTGTTGCGTCTCATCCCTCATTTACATGGGGTCACCTTTCCCATTTTTGAAGAAAGACTCCTACAAAAGAAGAGTGTTCAAGAGACATTAGCAGAGACCTGCAATATGTCTCAGGGAGGAAGGAAGATTTCTTCTAATCTGTGCTATAAGTAATAAAATGTGGCCGGGCAAATCATTATTCTTCTCTGGAAAAGTTCAAATAAACCATAAGGGAGATATTATGAACTCATCTAGCATGTAAGAAAACTCATGTTCTCATTCATTCACAAGGCAACAATAAAGAATTTATTTTGTGTCTTGCATATTTATCATGGATGTCAGAAGTATTGCTTTCTGTCATGTTTTAAAAAGGATTTTCTGGTGAACCCCTTACATCTTCCAAGGAAGATATATATCATACTTAGAAAAGAATTCTTTTGCTATCATAAAATAGGCTGTATTTTAGACTGGAATGAACTGTGTTCACAAAGAACTGTTTTTAACATCTGGATATCTAGAGTAGGATCATTGCCATTGTAAATACAATTTTCATATGGGGAAATTGTACCAATGTGGAATTATTTTGGTACTATGTAGTTGCTTACTGAATATAACAAAGTACATCAGTCTCAAGATTTTCATAGGCTGTGCCTTGTTAGGAAAAAGTACATGTTGCAGTGACACTGGTTTAGTAGGATGTTTTCTTCAAATATAGGAACGCTCAATGCTCTTGATAAATATATAATTTCAAAGTTAATTCCACTCTTTTGTTTCTGTTGCCTCATTCCCCCTCTCCAAATGATGAGGCTTCTATTCCTAGAATCTATTTAGTGTCATCACTAACATTACTCCTTAGCTGATAAATCTGAACTTTAGAGCAAATTTTTGAACACTGAAAATGATGGAAGTGCTTTTGTATGTGAGCTTTTCCAAAGTAATTTCTTTGTCCTTTGTTCTAGTGTTACTTTTTGCTTTTGTACAACCTAATTTTCTTGAAGTGGTCTGGCAGAAAAGTACATATGCTGCTGTTTCGATTATTGCTCACATTATTTTAGGATTAAAAATTGGCTTGTTGAGCTGTGGTGAGTTACTGAGTATTTACAGTGATATATGTTCTTGATTATTATATTTTACTTTCTCTTAAGAATATAAAAGGAAGGAGAAGAGGGAAAATGCACATATTTTGAATATATGAATTCCTATTGTCATATCTCAGACATAGCCCCATTCAGTAAGTAGTAAGGTTCATGCTGATTGCAAGCAAGAGATGTGTAATTTTCCGTACTTAAAGTAAGGTTTGGCTTTGTATCTTTTGACAGTTCTGGCCCCTATTTCTTCTTGGATATTGCTTTACATTTCAAGCAGAGCATAATGTAAGTGTACCTAAATTTCAGAAATAAAAATAGACTATAATATGCACTGAGTCTGAATCCATTGTGTGATGGTAGCTGTTGCTTATAACAAGAGTGATTGTATTATTACCTGACCTGGAACACTTTTTGTGTAATTTTGGTATTAATTTTCATAAGCTTTCCTTTTCTAAGTGTTCTTATAAAAGGGATTTTAGAGATAAATAGTGGGAAAATGTTTTCTTTTCAAAGGAAACATTTTGGCTTCACTGCTGGGAATGCTATTGGTATCTCTTATCTTCCTCTCTTGATAAATCTGGGAAAGAGAACAAATCTCAGTGTGTACTGTAAATTGTCTGTTTAATTATGCCTGCTCCCAGATAGATAGCTAAGAACTTTAGCATTCTGTCCTGGTTGAGCCAGGAAAGGACCAATTTTCTTTTAGTAATTTTCCTTTTTAGTTAAGTCTCTTTGGACTAGATGTACTTGCTGAAATTAACAGCATGTTTTCCAGTCAGTGTCTGCTTCTAGGACTGATGATGCTCAATGTTTATAGTTACTGCTGGAGAATAGTATGCAGAATGAAAACCACTGCTTGGTTCTGCTAGGCATCTTCTGATCTGGAAACAAAAGGGAGGAAAGGGATTACACCTGTGGGGAGGACTGCACAAGGCAGGTGACCAAACTTGACCAACAAAGTATTCCATCCCATAAGTATCACACTCAGTATAAATTCAAGAGATCACATGGGTCAAGCTCTTTGTCCATGGCCAGCATCCTGGGAGGATCCCACCAATTTGTCTGCCTTTGATTCTGATCTGTGTATTCCTGCATCCATATGTTCCCACATCCAGTTCCCACCTGCTGCTGACTCCAGGAGCTCAGTCTGGGACTTTCCTAGGGCCTGCCCTGAAGCTTTCATGGTGATGTGTTATTGGGGTGGGGAGGGTGAGAGCGATGTTGGCTTTGTAAATACTTATATATACTTAATTATTTTCTTTTTCATCATACTGTTTCATTAAACCTGTGTAGTTTAGTTTCAGATTGGCAAGTCTTTTTCTTTTATTCTCTTTCATTTCCTTTTCTGGAAAAGGAGACATTTTAATAGAGAGCATCTGTCAGTCATTTAATTGCTGGCCCAGTGTTAAACTGTGACACATTATCAGGTCTGAAATCTGGAGCTATTATTTGTGGCAGGATTTTTTTCTAACTAATGCAATGGAAGTACAATGACACTTTCTGGAAGCAGGATAGTGATTTTTTCTGCTGTTCAAGAAACTTCAAAATGATAGGGGACTCTTGAATTTGGTGCATTTACATGAACTTGAAAAAGTCTACTTTTAAATAGGACAGCACTGTATCATTTTAAAGCACCGAAGAGTAAGTAATATGAAATCAACCAAGAGGATAATCTCTGACATTTACAAACATTTATAATGGCATTAGTTCCAAGTAAGTTAGCTGAGGCAATTTGAACCTGTAGACCTGAACAAATAAATAAGCATGGCTTGCTACCAGCTATTGCAGAAATGCACCGGTATTGCTGTTGAGCTTTGTGCATCCAAATAAGCAGAGAGATCTGCCAGATTTATCTGAGGCTTCCTTCAGTCAAGGCATTGCCTGCTTTATTAGGATATATTTCACAAACAGCTAAAAATCCTATGTTACAGAATTTTCTAGGCTTTCTGGAATTTTTGCTGCAGTGCTTTAAAGCTGGTCTGAAAACAATGGGCTTATAAAAGACTCAGTGACAGGGCTTAAGGGTGAAATTAGTTTTGATGACGTGTCCCTGACTGGCAGGTGTGGCAATAGTTTCACTTGCTTACCAATAAAACCAATATGTTCTTTATGCAGCTGGAGCCAGCAGTTAGACCGTGTTGCCAGTATGGAGCTGAGCTTGTGCTTGATCCCAAACTGGTCCAAATTCTCTGAATCCAAGCCAGTGCCAAAGCAGCTTTCTGCAAGCCCCAAAGAGTGCAGAAGAATAATAGCTGAGCCTGTGCAAATTTTTAGTGTGAGCAAAGTGTGTGCTTTATGTCAGGAAGCAGAGAAAAGCATGGGTGTGCCTCCTCTTGCTTAGCCTTCATCCCCTGCTAAAAGTACCACAACGACTTACAACCATGTAATATGGCCATAGGTAGATCAGAAAGACCAATATTATGGTCAGTGTGCCATTATGGGAAATAAATCACTCTGGCACAAGTGACCTTGGTAGTATGAGTGTGCAGAAAAGAGTGGCTTGGGGAACATACTGTGCTTTAGCCTGTTCTTTGGTTCAGCTGGCACTTAGCAGGGCAGGCAGGGCTGCAGAGCTTTGCTACTCAGCCTGGCCATCAGAATGTATTACTGCACAAAGGACAGAAGCACTGATACTCATCTCTGGGCTGAAAAGGTAATTCAGTTCCTCACTTCCCCTGTTGCAACCTGTCTCCAGGTTGCTATCTTTATTAAATATAATAAATTAAACATAGTAACTTTATTAAAGATATCCATGTTATTCCTTGGTGGAAAATGTGAATAAGAGAAAGAACAGGTTTCTTAATCAGCAGTCAGAGGGCCACAGGAGTTTGAAGACTATTTGGCAGACATTGTGGCAATTCTTGCTCAGAGGCTCAAGCAAGAGTGTGCTGATGGGCTGACCAGTGGCAGAGACCCTTGGTGGGACAATATTAATCAGAGTCCCAAATCCCTATGTCAGCAGTGCTCAGGGAAATCTCTTGCTCTCCAGTCTCAGCTCCAACGCCTTTAAATATTTGTTCTGAGAATCATTTAAGACAATGAACCTGATGTGGTGTTGAAAAGTAAAAGCTTGATTTAAAAGTAGGGAATTTACAGAAACACACCTGAGAGTTAAATTTGGCTGTGTCTTTCTGGTAGTAATGTTTAAGATGGAAACAACCCAGTTTGACTTCCAGTTCCCCAGAGTGAATGTGTAGGCTTGAGATTAAGAAGGAAAAGCCCTTTTACTGGTTTATTGAGATATTTAACCAGCAAATCCATAAGAGAAGACAAAAATGCATTATTCACAATGCTTTGATTGCATTTTTCAGAGGAAAACCATATTTAAAAACTGGAAACAGTGCTAAATGCCAACTGTAAGATGCATCCTTTAATGTCGTTTTCCTGCTACCTTCTGTTCTGTAACAAAAAGACAGTCTCAGTTTCTGGGTCAGAAACAAGGCTCTGGTAGTAACTTTGTATTTCTTGGAGGATGTCATGTGCTTTAAACCAATTCACTCCTGTGGTGCTGTGCAGCAGGAGATCATCTAAAAAGTTTAAGATAATCCAAGACAATTTAAATCAGTTCTAGCAAGGGTCTGTTAGTTTTAAGCACTAGTTCAATTTGACCAAGCCCATGTGTAGACTGATTCTTCAAAGTTGGGTGCACATCTAAGTAAGACCTAGAGGCTTGATGTGAATGGATTTATGTTTATTCTTTTTCAAAGTTTCTAACTGGGTAAGAGTTTCTAGTTTATACCAAACTTTTGTAAAGGTGAAATCTAAAGAATGATTGTCCTGAATAACTGCAACTGCAGCCTAAAGGAAAATGAATCTGTAGTCCCATGCTCTAATGTTGTTCTAATGAATGCCTGGGCTGTTTTTTTGTTTGTTTTGAAAGATGTCACACAAATTATCTTTTGAGTTAGTAACATACTATATTTCCAATAGGGTTAAAACTGAGTTTTTAGACCTACCTGAAATAGTTATTTACTACAAGTAAAAACTGAGAGGGCTTTATAATTGCATTGCCATGGTATGTGATCTAGTGCTTTCATGTGTATGGGGTTTTGTGGCAGATGAAAGATTTCCTTTTTGTTATCAACTGTTTGAAATTACTCTTCTGTCTTATTTTTTGTCTTGTTTCTATTCCTTTTTTTTTGCAGATTTAGAGTGTTTAGAAGAAACCATGGGCACTAATATTTACAGGTATCACCATTTTGTAAATGGACAGTGAGTATTAAAAATAAGTCTGGAGATGTCTTGAAATCGGCAAAAGAAAACTCACCAGCACTCAGTGAGGATCTAGTTTTACTAATCATAGAATCATAGAATCACAGAATCAGCCAAGTTGGAAAGAGATCATTAAGTCCAACCCTTGACCCACTACCACTGTGGTAACCAGACCATGGCACTGAGTGCCACATCCAGTGTCATCTTAAAAAGCCTCCAGGGACAGAGAATCCACCACCTCCCTGGGCAGCCCATTCCAATGCCTGATCACCCTCTCTGTAAAGAGTTCCTTCCTAATATCCAACCTAAACCTCCCCTAGGAGAGACCATGCCCTTGTGTCCTACTGATAGCTGCGTGGGAGAAGAGACCGACGCCCCCCTCGCTACACCCTCCTTTCAGGGAGTTGTAGAGAGTGATGAGATCTCCCCTGAGCCTCGTCTTCTCCAGACTGAACACCCCCAGCTTCCTCAGCCCTTCCTCACAGGACTTGTTCTGGATCCCCTCACAGCCTTCTTGCTCTTCTCTGGACCTGTTCCAGCACCTCAATCTCCTTCCTTAACTGAGGGGACCAGAACTGGACACAGGACTCGAGGTGTGGCCTCACCAGGGCTGAGTACAGGGGCAGAATCCCTTCCCTGGACCTGCTGGCCACACTGTTCCTGATACAGGCCAGGATGCCATTGGCCTTCTTGGCCACCTGAACACACTGCTGGCCCATGTTCAGCTAACATGAGTGGCTTCCTCTCTCTACAGATATACAGGGAATATAACACTCCCAGCATGTGCTGTAGTTCAGCTACAATGGGATCCTTCATCTGGGGACAGAGGAAACTCATAGGACTCACAGTGTGGTCCTAGTCACCCATCTGGTGTTGGCATTTCCACCCACCTTCTACACGAGAGTCAAGGAGCAGCATCAGGGAAAACTGACTTCACAGCCTCTGATCCTGAGGAGGGAGTAGCATGTGTTTTTTGTGGCTGCATTGCCAGATAAGGACAGACGTGCTTCCCAGCAAATGGACTTCACTGACCCCTCTCCCCTTGTTCTGGGGGATGGGTGTCTTAGGAAATGCCACTGCCTGGCAACAGGGATCACTTTTCTTGGGACAGGGCCCTGTGGGCTTGCCCACTGCCCTGGCCAGGGACAGTGATCTTGTCTTCGCTCCCATGCCAAGGGTATTAAGTCACTCGTAGCTTTTTCAGGTGCTGAAGCGGAGTCCTCATGCTTATTTATCTCCACTTTTCTTGCCCTGGATCTTCACTTTCTGGTTCCCGGTGTATTTAGCAGCCTACAATGCTGGTAGATGTAGAATGCTAGAAAACTGCTTGGATTATTGTCTTGAACATTCAGTTGGTTTTCTGGAGCTTTCCAACCATTTTCCTGTCCCCTCTCTTTTCCTGTTAGCCCAAGAATGCTAATAATTGAATCCCCTCTTTATTAAGGGAAACACAGGTTTCTCTAAAGGTATTGCAAACACTTGTAATTTTACCTTGCCTATAGTGGAAGCTGAGGACAGAATCCAAATGAAGAGATTGGAGTTAATCCTTGGAAGTAAGATGAAGTTCAAAAATTGTTTATTTGGCAGCTTAGTTTATTCGTCTAGTTGCTGCCATTTATGTAGACCACCTATACCTTCTTGATAAAGAGATCATTTATCATCAGAAACATAGCTCTGTTTTTTTTTTCTGTGCTGGTGCACACAACTAATGCATGTCATTAAAGCAATCCAGAGGGAGCAGTTCAGAAGATGAGAGGATAATTTACTCACCATGTGCATTCAGTCCTTGGCCTCCTTGCTGAGATTCCCCTGCTGGTTTGTATTCCATTTTCTGACATAAACCTCCTGTACCTGTAATAACCAGAAATGTAGCAAGCCTGCTATTTTAATTCAAGGCTAGGGTGGTACAAATTCTATTTGCAATCTTTGGAATTCAGAAAACTCAGTTTTGTTTTAACCTGCAGATGCATGCCTACTTCTGGCATTGCTACCACTGCAGAAGTTGAGAGCTACTTTAGGAAAGACTGAGGGATAATTATAATCACTAAAATATGAATAAATAATTTGTATTGATTACACTGGAAATAGGTTTGGTTTGTGACTCCACATAAGAAAAAATCAGATGGGGTGTGTAAATAGATTCCAGGATGTGCAGTACTGCAGGGATGTTGTACAGTGCTGTAGGTACCCAAGTGCCTTGGCTGTAGCAAGAGGCAGCTCCTTTCAGCTCTGTTACCTTCCCCTGAAGCTACTGAGTTACTGGTTGATGCCTCTGTGCCACCATCTCTCTATTAGTGTTTTCATGCTGTTATTCTTGTATCATTTGCATGAACTTGTTCTGCAAACCCTGACAATGTTACTGTAGGCTTTCACAGAAGCAGCTGCCACTGGTTTGAGAATTGTCTCTTTCCCCTCTTTCTTTCCCTCCTGTTTTGTAGATTTAAATTTATGTTATTAAATAAACCAAATACTGTGCACAACAAAGTAGATAAAATTCTCAATAAACATTATCCCAGAATATATGTGGGCTTAACAATCAATCAATGCACAGTGCTTGCATCTGATAAGCTTACTCTGGTCAGTGCTTCAGCATCATACGCAGGAGAAAGCCATAGGGAATTTGAGTGGGTCTCAGTGCAACATTTAGGAAGAGAGGAAAACTCCTTCTCATGCTCACTATTGCCTCCATCACCACTGGAGACACTGTCCTGAGGATGATGCCTGCCTGGGGTCCCATGGCTGCCCTTACTGGATGTCCTCTGGGGATTTTTTTCCTTCTCTTCATATTTTCCCTTTCCTGTCATTTTTTTCCCTGTCTTTCTCTACTTTTGTTTTTGTTTTTTACCCCACATTACTTTGTCTGTTAGAGTCAATGCATGTCACCAGCACCAAATTCTGCTAATAAATCTTTGTGCACACTAAGCTGCCTCAGCATCCTTTGTGCAGCAGGGGAATTGATGAGCAAGGCTGAAGTAGAAGGCTGTAAGAGAAAGATTGCAATCCAGATGGGTAAAAGCTGAAGAGGACAGACTGGTTGTGCAGCAGGACCCTAGGCCAGATGTAGCACTCATGTGGATTTGCCAGTGTGGTTGTCCTGATCTTTGCTATCAAAGTGTCCTTGATGAGAGTACAGTTTGTAACAGGAAAATTATGGGATGCTTTTTGCTCTGTCTGCAATAGTGCAGTTTTTCTGGAATGAAGGCTTCTTCACTGGCACTTGTATATCAGTCACAAGGACTCTTAGTGCCAGCAAATGTTTGCAGGACATGTGTCTGTGCATGTTGAAGAAAGCAGGATGCACACAGAGACATGTCCCTGGCTGGCCCAGCACGCTACCTCTGACCAAATGGGATACAGAATGTACCAAAACTCTTTTTCAGCCCATGAGTCACTCAGGTTTTCCTGCAGTTAGCTTAGTAAATATCTGTTAAGTTGCTCTTCCTTCTTCCTGGTACAGAGGGTTCCAGACACTAGGTAAACCCCCATATAGAGGCCACCATCCCAGACAGTGAGCAGTCTTGAGAGTCTGACAGCCCAAAGCCTGGCTGGTGTCCTGCAGGGTGTCCCTCAGCCAGGGTTTGGGCTGGATGCTACATCACAGCAGCAGTCCCTGCCTCTGCCTGTTGCCTCCAGCAGTGCTTCCAGCACTTGTCAGAAGCCTGTTTACACATCTCTAGGGCAGGAGACACTGCAAAGTGACCTGTTTTCACATTTGCTACTCTGCTTACAAAAGCAGATTTGGCTTGGCCATTATTTTGTTTTGAGTCTGTTGTGTATATTCTATGAAAAAATATAACTAGTAGACTTACAAAGACATACAGTATTAAATATAATGTTATTTTTCTATTCATAAGTAATTGATAGAAAGCAGCAGGTTTTGTATCTTGTCTCAGAACAGATAACATTCAAAGAAGAAGAAGAAAAGGAAACCTATTGTTTCCCCATGAGTAAGAGACTGGTAAATTATTCCATGATAGATAAGGGTAGAATTCTTACAGGTGGAAAAAAAAGCACATAATAGTAATAGTGGTAGTAATAATAAAATATAAATGTTAATAAAAGATGAATATATGCTTACACTGCTAAAAATTTGTTTGCATGCAGAACTTGAAGCTTTCCATATTATTGAATCTAGAAGAAATGTACTTTATTGCTCTTAAATAAAAAGAAAACATCAAAACCAAGCCACTGTATAAATGTCAGATTTGTGGCTTTGACTGACAATAGATAACTCCAAACTCTTTTATTTTTGCTTGCTCGCTTAAATTTCTGTGTGGCACAAAATAGAAATTTCATTATAAGAAGAATCTGCATCTCCAGCTGTCTTTGCATCTATCAGTTAGGGAAAATAAAAATGCCAAACACTTCTAAAAGAAGAAAATCTTCCTGTGAGGAAGTTGAAATAAAAGAAAAGGGGTGTAATGATACATAGATGATTCTGGGCCCCAGCTATACTGTTCATCTCCATTTTGTTTCCATTGGCTTCTTCTTTGAGATGAGGAATATTCCTTCAGCATGTTTCTCCCATTGTTTTTGGGCTGCTACTAATACCTAATAAGTGTATCATATACCAAATCAGTGATCAAGATTCCTGGTACACAACACCTTTAAGTACACTCTTAAAGCACTTAGCTTGAGAACAAAACTAGAGTTCCCATCCCATTTGTTTGGTCACACTGAATTCTCATTCATCTGGTGCTTCTCAGTCCGTTCTTAGCGACTTACTGGGTGGTTTGGCCAAGGTCTGCTCCCTAAGAAGCTGTCTGCCAGGTTGAGTTCTGTTGTGCCAGCCCCATCATCTGCTCACCCATGTCTGGGACCTGCAGTGCTGCAGTGGCTGCTCCAATGGGCTGTGGGATGGTAAGAGAAATCCATGCAGATGAGTTCGCCAGAAAACCACATCTGCCCAAGACAAAATTTTCCATTGGTTTAGGTGTTGGCTAGAGAATGTCATTGGAATAATTCTGCCAAGAAGAAGGCAAAACCATTCACTGATCAGGAGCTAGATGAGGGGCTCTGTGCTCAGACTTACACTACTTAAAAAGTCTTGTCTTGTTCACTCCATCCAATCCATCAATATGAAAACAGCAAAGAAAAGATTAAAAGTCAGTTTCAATGAAATACAAGAGAATTAATCCACAAAATGTGTTGACATTCTTATATTTCATTCAGTCCCTTGTTGATTACATCTTTTATTGTTATCCATGAGAACTGGTGATGAACCTGTTCTCTGTACTGCTTCACTCCTCTAGTGTAAATGAGCCTTACCTGTCTGAGGTATATTTAGATAACTGACTGACTGTGGTGTTGTGCAATTGATTTTAAATTGATGCTGGGTAGTGGAATAGCTGCTTGTGGTGGTACAAAATAATAAATGGAAGCAGCTGAGAGGTCTGTCCAAGTGCAGTGTAGAGATCAGGGTTAAATCAGACCTTGTGAAACTGGGCAAAATCTGCTTGTTGGTGGATTTCCTTATGCCAGGGCTGAATGTGGCATAGTGAGCTATGAGATGGGTTTGCAAAGCTTTCTGTGTGCTCAAAATATCATTTGATCTGAGCTTTTCTTGTTGGTCTTTGTCTAACATGGGGAAAACTTCAGGTGTTTTGAAATTTGCTGGAAAATAATGAAAGCAAAAATGGAAACGTGCTATCTTGGAACAGAACTTATTCAGGTATGTAGGACACTATAATGCATCATGGGAAACAAAGGTTTCAATCTCTGCTTTCTCTGGCTTGAAATAAGGAATTAAAAATAGTTGTCCCTCTTTCCAGAGCGAACACAACATAATTTGCCATTTGGGTCTCCTGCTAGGTCATTCTTCACCCATCCTCTGAAATGGCAAACAGATCTAAGAAATGCTTCCAGCAGAAAGGTTACCAACTCATTCTGGAAATCTTTGTGTGAATGAACTTTTGTCAGCAATGAAGCTTAACATTTTTTCACCTAGTTCCTTAATGCATCCTTTACCCTGAGAATATGGCCTAAACTGATCATCATCCAGCTCTCTGATCTGTGTCTTCAAATCAACTGAATTTTCTACTGGACATCTAATGACTCTTAGTAAGAGAAAGGGCTGGAGGTCTGACTTGCTTGGCAGGCAGCAAAGAAGAAATCCTGAGCTTGCACCTCTGCCATTCAGTTTGAAAATGTTGAATGCATGTGATTAAATGGAACATTATTCCTGACCATTTTAATTCTCTTTAATTTTTTTTCAGACTGACATTTCACAAATGTTTCTCTCCTGCTCTTGACATGTCCTGGAAGATTCCTATTACTCCCAGTTGCCTTTGAACTAATTGAGCTGTAGCTCAGATAACAGGACTCATCTTTGCCAGTTGTGTGAATTTGAACTTGTTGAGTAGCTGAGAAGAGAAATGAAAATAACAGAGACAGAGTTCTTTATGGAATATCTAATATATAAAAAAAATGTCCTCTTACTGGTTCCATCTGAGGGTGAAGGTATATTTTACAGGTGTGAAGACATTTGTGCTGAAACCATTCTTGTCTATTTTTCTTGAAAGAATGGAGTCAAGTTCTGAAGCAATTTATTTTAAAATCAAAACTTACTAACAGGTTACCAGGAATAAAAATAGTAAAAGCATGTCTGTGGACTAAATTGCATACTTGGAAGGTTTTGTCAGTTATTTCCTTTGATGTTTATGTTTAATTGACATACTATATAGCTAAGAACATTTCAGATTCTTGACATAACAGTCGTACAGATGTTTAATATCATACATCAGAATTTTTAAAATAGGAATATTTTTAGGAACATTTTGCAGATCCTGATGATAATTTGAATTCTTACGGTCTTGCTCTCTTGAATGTTTTCATAATAGTTTTTTCCATGTGATCTGTGGGCTTAATGTTACAACAGGGGGATGCCATAGTAAAACATTTACAGTGACTTTCACATTTTTTCAGTGATGAATGGATGCTTTCTTGCTTTTAGGGTACTGCTGTCCTCTCTTCTATTCAATTGCATATTAAATAATCTATGTAATTTTTCATTACATATTATGTATTACATATATCTTTATTACATATATTTTCATAACAATCTATGTATTTTTTTCAATAGAAAGATATTTTGGGGTTAAAGTTCTAAACTGACTAGCAGCAAGTCTAGTGCCCAGCTCTGCTGCAGACTTCTTGACTGGTCCTTCCCAATTTACTTCATTCCTCTGAGACTCGTTCCCTGTCTCTTAAAGAACAGAGGAGGATGGTTCATCCTTTCTCCTATTCTTCTTGCAGAGAAGTGTTTAGATACCACTGTATCATTAGTTCAAGTACATGTTTCCAGCTTTGCATAAAAAAATCACAGATATATGCCATTAAATCCTTTCCTAAACCAGGATCATGAACTGAAGGTTGCTCAAGGTAAGAAGCACCCTAGAGAATATGCCCGTGTTTGTGTGCTGTGTAAAGACACCTGCCAGGAAGGAGAGCTCAGATCTGAGCAGTACAAATGCTTGTATTTCTTACAAGGTCACTTGGATAATCACCACACAGCAAGAACATTTTATTTGGGCTGGGGCTCTCTTCAGAGAAAGCATGTTTCTTCATGTCTACATTTCACACATTGGTATTGTTCTTTGAACTGTTCCCTTGTGCACTGGACCTGCTTCAGTTCTGCTACCACAGCGTGTTGGGAGGTTGGGCTGAGGTTGATATTTCTAACACTAAAAAGTTAATCTGTGGGCTGTTTCTTTGATTTCAGCATGATTGTACCAGGGCTGCATGTGAAATTGCTCTGTGATATTATTAAAGCAAGAATGACTTTGTCTCACTGTCCTGCAATGGAGGAGTCAGCTGCTGCTCTCATGATGACTGATGAATGTGGACAGCAAGTTCTTGGCTGTCTCCATCTTGCTAAGCTGATGGTAAGCAGAACAGCTGAGTTAAGAGTCATGACTGATCTGGTCTATTTGTCAGTCACTGCTGACTAGGAATGCTGTGAGAAGTGCTTTCATTTAACTAAAAGTCTCACTATGGTGGAAAAAGCCTCACTGAAAAGACATTTTTATTGTGTTTCATTCTGAAATGCAAAATAAGTGTATTTTCATTGTTTATTTGGTTATGATTACTTCCTTATTGCAAACCATGGTATGAACAACAAACCTAGATGCAGTCCTGGCAAGGATTGCTGGCATTATTGGCAGTGTGAAAGTAGGATATTTGGTCTTTTGCAGAACTGGACTGTTTATGATTAGAGTTGCTGGAAAGGAGGCTAGACTGTAATTTCACTGAATTAATCCAATGTTCGGAGATGGATTTAAAATTTTGGGTGTTTTTTTCTGAGGGAAAGTTTATCCTATTTGGCTTAATGTTCAGTGGCATTTACACTAGGTCTGAATGGCTCACATAATTTCATTTTAGAGTCTGAAACTCATCTTTTATTTTGAATGCTCTTTCTCCTCCCAGTACTCAGAAGGGAGTTGGAGATTGTTTTAGCTGCCTCATCACCTATGAGCAGTTGCATTACATTTAGTTTTAATTAAGTTGTTTATAAACCAAGTGCTTGTTCTCAGGCATTTCTTCTAAATGTTGAGGAGCTAGTATTTGTGTAATTTTATAAGAAATATATGAATAAGCTGAGTGTTTTGATAAAGATTTATTTTTTCCTTAGTACATGATGTGTAGGAGCCATATGAGGATAGCCAGGATTAGAATTGTCCAAATAGAAAACAAATTAAAGAGCGGAATCTGCTAATATATTAGGTATTCAGGGAAGAGATTGCATCAAACTGTCCTCCCCTTCTGAAAAAAAAATCTCACTAGTAACTGAATTTAAAAAAATCTGAGTTATAGTTGGTGCAGTGGAGGGTTTGCTTCAGAGATTGTGTATGTAGAACGTGATTTAGATCAGCTCTGGGTGTGCAGCTTCCTTCTGGAAAACAATGTGCAAGCCTACTCTATCTGTCTGTCTGTCTGTCTATCTGTCTGTCTATCTACCTAATAGAGAATCACCCCCCCCCAGACACCCTCCCAAACTGGTTAGAGAGGTTCTGAGGCCTCGCTTTATTCCTTTTCAGTTGGGTTATTTTTCACCTGTATTCATTGTTGTTTCTTTTCATGTGTAAACTGTGTGATTGATCCTCCCATACTGCTAAAATTAAAGCATGATGTAACTAACTTTAATTGCACTTCCATTTGTAGATCAAGCTGCTCTCTCCTTATGTCCCTGGAGACCAAGATGTGGCACCAACTGTGAAGCCAGTTTCCATCAGACATTTCAAACAAGGCAGAGAGATTAATGTGTGCATATCCATAAATAAGAAAAAGTGCTTCTCTCAGGGCTGGAATTACTTTTGTCATTTTTTTTCCCTGGCCTCACGTACCCCTCGGAAAGTGTTTTATTCTGGGTAAATGGGTACGTGAAAGGGTGTGTTTTCCCTTTAGACAACTTGATTCAGATTGAGTACAGATGAAAGCGTGCCTGACATTTATTTCCAAGACTGTATTGGGAGACAGGGCAACTATTCAGTGGCTGAGTTTTTTGTTCATCCTGAGAGGCAGAAACATGGTAATGTACCAGAATCCTTTCTTACAGGTCTTAAATAAACTGCACTGGGATTTCACTGACATAGTGTATCAGGCTTCAGCAAGATAAATTTTGTTATGGACTTACTCATATTCAGTAATGGATGTCTGTGAGTGTACTAATACATTTATTATGGTGGTTAAAATGGAAAGTTTTAGCCTGTGTCATGCAGTCACTGTGCTCAATGCCCATGGAGCAATGCTTTTCATATCATACGAAATTGTCTTCAGAATACAAAATTTAAAGTTAGTTTTATAGCACAGATCTAACTTGAGTGAACCATCAGAACCCCACACATACCTCTAGAAAATCTCTTTATTGTTCCTGGTGGACAAAAGGTCACGTTCTTCTGGTGTGGATTCTCTTCTACTGTTGGAGAAATGGGAAAAAGGAGTACTGCTCAGCTGCCATTATTGCTGGTGGCATAATATTAATTTTAAAGCTAAAATGAGAGTTTTACTGACTTTCAATAGCTTCCATGCCAGCTGGAGACTGTCAGAAAGCATTGTGCTCCTGTCAGATCCCATCACTGTTTCTAGAGCTTTTTTGAAATGTGATGCTGAGGGTCTGTTTCTGCTGAAATCTCCCTGTGCCTGGGGAATGACCAGAAGGGGAATACAGAGATCATTTCTGGTCTTTCTGCATGCCATGAACACCACTCAGGAAGCAGAGCATTTGGCCCTACGTGCTGCCATTGTCTAAAGCTGCTCCTTGCCCTCAGATACTGCCAAAATATATATATCAAAGTTATGTTCCACGTCATTCTGATGTCTGCCTGTGATTATCCTGAAAAAGTCCTTGCACTGTTGTCTTTCAGTGTAAAGTGTGAGTCAGAAGTCTCCTGAGTGACTCTTTCTGCTTTTGATGTTAATGATTTTAGGCTCTGTGGTAGCAGCTCCTCACTCTGGCCTTGATGCTGTGGGGAGGTCAAGGCCATTGCTTTCCAGTGCATCTATGAACAGGCTGTGGACCCAAGAAAAATAGGTAAAATGCAGTAAAGAAGAGACATTATTTTTAGCTCCTTGCTTACCTGCTGCTTTATCCTTAGGGGCCTGGGGTAAATAAAGGTGCTGAGGTAGTTGCAGATGAATGGTATTTTTACAAAGTTTAGGGATAACCCGCCAGGTAGAAGCATCTCACTGATGGATCAGGCCTTGCTGATGGATTCAGCCTGCTCACCACTGAGCACTGACTGTCAGATCAGCCTCTAATGAATTTTAGTATTTATACCACTTTTTGGAAGTATTGAAACAACGCAGAATGTGAGAGCCACATTCAGGTGACTCTGTGGCCATACCTCAGCTATCCCAGGTCCAAGTGGAGCTGTGGCCAGGGGCAGGCCTGTCATTATCAACCTTTATCTGAAATACAGTTCAAAAAGTAAAGTGTTTTCATAATACTTGGTTTTAACATGTGACTGAAATTTTTAGCATTCAAATTCTTTGAAAGGATGGAAAGGGACACTAATTTTCCACCTCTGCTTTATAGGTTTATATGAGCATATAACTGCTGAGAACAGGTTGACCTTGGAGTCACTCAGGTTGCTCAATATGGAAATATATATTTTTTGTTGTGGTTTGGTACACTGTCTCCTGTAGTTCAGGGCTTGTCCTTGTACAGTTCTCTTCCCTTATCTCCTCTGAGCCTGAAGTATGCTCCAAAAAATAACTTTGTGTGGGGAAATTGTGTTTCCAATCCTTTGAAAAAAAAAAAAAGTTGCAGAGGCAACTTTTAAAATACAAACCTTAAGCTCTGCATGAGTATCCAGGTATTCTGGCTGTATCTAAATCAAGATATAACTAAGCTGGCTTTGAACCATGTAACTTGCATATAGCAAGGACAGTGTGCTGAATTAAAATAGCTAATTAGCTGTGATGAAAAGCTGATATGCAGGGCTGGGTCAAGGCCCAACCTTCCTTCTGGACTGGGTTGTTCCAAGGAGCCTCTGGGATCTCTCTGCAGCACTGCACCACACTGAGGAGGGACATCTCCAGCAATCAAAGGTTGTACAGCTGTAAGCTGCCATTTCTAATCTTATTGAGGGGCTGTTTGAGACTGCATCTTGGCTCCTTTTTAGGCTATGACCTTGGAGTGCACAGGGCTGCTTCCTCATTGCATCCCATTGCTCTTATTTCTGCAGAAGAGAAAGCTTTAAAATGTCTCCTTTCCATTCCAAAAATTCAGTATAATTCTGATGCATGCAGTGCATGCTGATTTTGTCACCATTGCTAATTTGTGTAGAGCATTGTTGGAGGGTTGAATTTATCTTGAGACCCAGCCAACTAAAAATATCTTATTCAGAACACTAAGGAATAAAAGGAAAAGATGAGGGACAACAGGTCTTGGTCAATTTTTTTTAATAAAGATTAAAGTTACTTTGAATTCATTAGTTCAAAGAGAGCATTTTAAAGTGCTTTTTTTTCAGAAGTTTCATTAAAGTCAACTCAAAAGTTGTTTCAGGAGCTAGAAGTATCATTTATTTGAAATACCCCCACAGGTTGGGGGCTGTTGAACCAAAATCTTCAGAGTTCCTGAGTTTGGTGCACACCTTGGCTGTGATGGAGTGACAGCTTCATACTATTGAATCATAGTGGATATGTGGTCATAGAATCACAGAATTGCTCAGGCTGGAAAAGACCTTCAAGATGATCAAGTCCAGCCTCGTCATGAGTCTGCCAAGTGTCTCCTGAAGTGACTGTGGGTGTATGGAGCAGTTGAAAGCCACAGTGTACTCTTACATTTTTGAAATTTTTTTGAGTAGATTGAGAGCTGGCTTTTGGGAAATGCTGAGAAAAAATGTCAGCATTACGAGAGGACAAGCAGATCCTCAGAGGGCAGGAAAAATATGAAGTTCAATATGGAGGTCTGGCAAATGACTGAAATTTACCTGGGCAATGTGAATAATGATACTCCAGACTGATTCTGGACCTTCTTGTATTTGAGAAAATAGTTTCGTAAATCAGTATAGAAAAACTTCTATACTAATATGTATTAGTTTTCTGGCCAAAGGGAAATGTTTTTTTTTTCCTAATCTAGTACCAAGCCAACTTCGTATGGATAGTGCCATTTCACTATTCATAGATACCTTCTGGATTTGTAATATTTATACACATTATATAGATTTTTTGTTTGTTTGTTTTGTTGTTGTTATCAGGAGGAAAAAGGAAAATATTAAGAGCTAAACTTTTATGCCGTTAGGCTTTTAGATAATTTATTTTCACAAATGCTCTGAGGTCAGATTAAATGATTGGGCTCTGATTTCATCAGTGCTTGGAACTTGGTTGGCCTGCTACAACACAGCTCTGGAAAGCCTGCCCCAACCAGTGTCTGTGCAAGTAGCCCAGCATGCTTTGGAATGGAGCCCTGATTTTAAGCAGAGAAGAATAAAAGCCAGTTATAAATTTAAAATACTTGGCCAAAAAAGTGGAATACAATTGAAAAAATTTCAAATTGATGGGTATCTTTGTTGGCTATATTTCTCAAAGCTTAAATACACATAATAAATAAATATCATTTGATCCAAAGTAGAACAAGATATAGTCAACTGCACATCCAAAAACTGAAAGTTCTAAACGAGTCAAATTTGGTGACAATATAACAGGTTCTTGTTCCATTATTTTTAGTAGAATGACTGAACCTGCCTCATTGTCTCTCTTTCTGCAAATACTTAAGCTGTTAACTCTGCATATAAGCAGTGAATAAAATAAATGAAAACAACTCTACACAGTAACTGGGAGGCTTCTCTTGTACAGTTCTATTGAACTCAATATAAATTGTGTAAATATAATTGTGTTAATTGTTTTATTTTTAAGCTCCACCAGTACACTAATAAACAGACTTCTGTGTGATGTAGCTAAATATATAGTTCCCTGATGGCAACAGGGAATTTTAATTGAGTAGTGCTTATTTTAAGCAGATTTCATGATAGGAACACAGCAACATATAGATAGCATCAAGCTAGCTATATTCAAACATAAATGGGTGAAAAATCAATTCTACTGCTTGCACTCTACCACTTAAAAAAGAAAGTTGATAACAAAATGAAACTAGAGAAAAAGTGAAATTAACTTTTACATAATTTTACCAGTAAATTTGATGTTTAAAATAGCATCTTGAAATCAATTCAAAATCCAGTCCTCATGGAGCATGGGGCCTCCAGGATTTAGAACAGTTTAAATACTTATTTAGTGATTTATGCTTAAAATTTCAATGACCCTGTCCCTGAAAATTGAGAACTGATTCTCTCTTACTAAAGGAAAAGTCTTAAACCACAAACTTTCCCTGAACATGTATATTTGCATTTGCTGTCAACCAGTGCCTTTTAGAATTTGTGCATATACCTCTCAGAATGGGCTGCTAGAAGACAAAGCTTCCATATACTTAAATGTCTGAAATTCTTCACAGATAAACTTTCAATGATTATTTTGGTGAGCAGCAGAAGCATTTAGTGAGATGGCTCAGTGATATGGGTAATTCAGTGCTTATTCACAGAAAGGCAAGAAATAAAAATCTTCAGCATAATGGGTAATGAATGTGTCTGACTTCAGTGACTACAGGGAGTGGATGGTGAATTATCTTCCTGATAGACTGAACACTGCTTTTTTCCCCAACACTTCTTGACATTTTTCATACTGAAGAATACATAAATTTGTCTTTTTTTTTTTTTCTTTTTTCTTTTCTGTCATGCATCTTGGCTTTAATAGCACCAAGCAAGTTATGCTGTACTGTACAAATCAGTCTACTGCTTCTTGTCTGTTGTTAAAGTTTATTATTCTTTCAGATTATGAGTTATTAATGGTTATAATTTCAAGTACAGTTTTGCTTAAATTCATTTCCATAGTCAATTTTCCTTGTTTTATGGAAGTGACTGATTGCAAAAGATGTGAAAAAATATTAAGCCCTCAATATTACCTTGGAAACTGCAAGATTTTCTGAATTCTTCCAAGGTCCTAATTCTTCAAGTACAAATTTCTTGCTTCTGTTTTGGTTTGCATGGCCAGAAGAGTCAGTTATGATGAGATGATATGTCTCTGAGCATAGCACAAGCTATTTCCTGACACCAGACAATTTTGCATCAACAAGGTCATTTGATGTTTGATTTCTGACAGTTCTATTTAGGATATGCCATGCGGTAAATACTGTGTGGGTCCATGTTCTCACTATTTCTCAAACTTATCCTTTCCCTATCTTGAGGAGATTCCTTTTCCAGTCTCCTTCTCTGTACTTCCAGCACTCCCTTAAGTAGTCCACAGTCATATAGGGCTGTGGTTGTCTCTGCTGTTTGGCAACCTGACTGGCAGACTGAACACCCTGCTACTTGGCTCTGGGCAGGACTGTGATGTGGACTGTGTCACACATTGAGTGACAGCATTTATAAAGTGTTTTCTTGTATAATAATATAAAACTTAGTGTAATGATATCAGTCTCGTTATCTGGTCCAGGTAGGTGCCTAACTTGCTTTATTCATTATTAATCTCACCTACCTGGGATAGTCTTTTTAATCTAAGGAATCATAACTCTTGATGAGGTCCCAGAAGACAGACTAGGACTTCAAAAGCAATGAAAAGCTAACAATTGTTTTTACCTCCCAAAGCATTTCTATTTTTCAGTGCCAGGCACTGTCAACCTGATAAAAAGAATTTATTAATCTGCTTCTCTTGATTATCATAAAAGACAGTCAGTTTCAAGTTTCTGAACTGGAATCTGACCTGTTGATGTACTGGTGTGGAAGTCACCTGAGTCAAGAAGAGAACAATTGCATTGTCTCAGAGAAGGGGATGGGGCAGGAACCCATTGGAGCCAACATCACTGCAGGATCTAAGTGGGGATGCAAGCTTTTACTATCAGGTTAAGTACCTTCAGTGACACTCCTAGATATAACTTACAAGTTAGAGACCACTCGACTTTGAAAGTGTTCCTGGAGGACACAGCTCTCACCAACATGCAGCCTAACAATTCTGATCTGTGGGCTTAAAAGAAAGGGCTGTCAGCTTAGTGTTAAATTGTCTAAAACCTGACATTTTTTTCTAAAGCAAAATTATAACTATCTATCATCCCTTTTACAGAAGGAAAAAGACTTTGTGTAGGTACATTACAGAAGTCCTTTCAACATGGGAACAAGTGAAGTGGTTGTGTCTCTCTCTGGACTACAAACTGAGACCTTCTTTCTTCTCCTTTACCCAAAGGCAATTTTTCTTCATGGGCTTTCATTTTTAGGGCTAGGAGGCAAGGACTTAATAGAAATTTGTGTTTGACATTTAATGGGCTTCCAGTTTCCTATTTAGAAATAAGTTATGTTATTGTCACTATGTAATGAATTAAGCACTCAGATGTTTGATAGTAGAACCAAAGTTCTAGAGAATGAAAAGAAAATGTTCATCCTGTTGTTTTTTTTTTCTTTAGCTGAGGAAAACTTAATATAGTGAAGGGTAATATAAATAACATTAGTCCTGAAACTGAACATCAGTATTTTGTTGATTTGAGATTGACCCGTATACAAATAGACTATTCGATCCTTGCTTATTGGTCCCCTTTGCTTGGAGAAGTCTGCATTCAGAGTCACACATGAACAAAAGCTTCTCCAAGTTTTTTAAAACACCCTTGCACAAATGGAATTTTAGATCAAGAAGACTGGAGATATATCAAGACTTGAACTGTGTATTAGGAGGATCTTGGCTGATGACCTTCTAGCCATTTCAAAGTCATGGCTGCGACTGCATGAGGCAGCAATGTGTTGTAATGGTGCTGACTCAGCTGCTCTCAGTGGAGATTACAGAATTTTTATCACCTGCAAACAGTTAATCTAGCAGTTCTCAAGGCCATAGGAGTCTTGCTTTTTTCTTGTCACCCTAGAAAACAAATTGAGGAAAGACCATGTGGTACTGAGTCTTTGGAAACACAGCTATCTGGTTTAGCACCCCACTTGAAAATGTAGACCAAAGAAAGCATTCCTTTTGTTAACATTAGCTGTGATGAGATCATTGGACATATTTAATGATGATTTAATTGTTTTTACGTCATCTATTCTGCCAATATAAAATAACTAAATGATTCATTTAGGGCTGGAATTTAGTTTTTCTTTTCTCTGTCCTGCTTTTTCTTCCTAGAACATGACTGGGGTTTTTTTTTCTAATTTATTTTTGGCACCCACAATTAGATTAGTCCTCTTCCCTTCATGCTATTACCTGCTTTTTGTTTCTTGATGTTCAAGAAAATGCTTTTAAGATGATTGAGTTTAAGGTAAAACAAGTGTGAGGATGCATTCTGAATGAGCAGGAGGTACTGCACAAGGAAGGCAAAGGAAGGGAAAGGGAGGGGAGAGGAAACCTAGCACAAAAAACCATCATGATTTTTAATTTTCCTTTCACAAATTGTTTTTAAACTGTTCAGAAGAAGACTAAATACTTTGACCAGGGAGCACTAGTCTATTTATTTCCCTTTTTCAGAATTTCTATTGAGTGACTTCTATGGGCTGTTTTCTTCAGCTATGTTTTTGCAACCGTTCTTCTTGAAATCTTAAAAATAATTTCTTTATATAAAGAACATAATTCATAATTAATTCTGTGTGATTATTTTGAGCTCTGTTTGAGATTATGGCCAGACTTTCCTGCAGCCAAAGAATGTTGATGCTGGCAGAAAACAGGAAGTTAAGCAAGTAGGATGTAAATATCTCCAGTCATTGTTTGAAAGCTATCAATTATTTGTTTTCCCATGTTTCACTGTTGCACTGAATATTTACTCTGCAAACTGAGAAACAGCAACCAATCGAAGCGAGTCATTTGCTTTTCAGTATTTAATTTCACTTCTTGTGCCAGGCTCTGTAAATGTTTCCTCATACATCATTGTCACAGTGGCATACATTTGAAATGTCATATTATGCAGTGTCTGATGTCATAAGAACAGTATTAGCAGAAGGGAGGCACAATAAATACCATGCAGAGAATAAATACTTGTTTTCAGTAACTTCCTTACCTGGTGCTGCAGTTCTATGGAGAGTTATCTGAGGGTTGTCTGGATGTATAGAAGATGCATCCTTTGCATATTTTAGTCACCCCTTAAATGACTCTCTTCCTGTACTGAAAACAAATGGTTTGTGCAGTTCAGCTGCAGCCTTTCTTTCTTTCTTTCCCTGGGCTTTTGCACCCACAGTGAACATGCCACAGAGGGAAGATAAATGCCATTCTTTTTAGTAGGCATTTTCCAATTATTGTTAGTTCACAAACCTTTCATGAGAAATTATAGTGTTAAAGCAAGGAAGATGCAAACTTCAAGATGACTCTGTGTTTTATGTAGGACACAAAGGCTCTATTCTACTCTCCTGTCCCCCATTTACCATTAGGTTTATATCACAGTAGCACATCAACTGAAGATTAAATAGGGATTAACGTTCTTGGTTATCCACAATTTCTCACACAATTTGTAGAAATAATGTAATTTACCACTGGGTTATTATTTTCCTAGAGGAGTAATACTGCTATAGAGATTAGAGAAGTCAGGGCTGTGTAATAACCTGCTTACAATAATCAGGACAAGACAATCACATTATTATATCAAGAGGCTTCATAGAAGCAGTTCCATGTTATGATGTGTTTTGCCATTCAGACAGTGTATTTCTACCCAAAGCAAAAGATTCTGTGCTGTGTAACCCTGGAGTAAATCAGAGCCAACCTGTCTTCCTCATCCCTGATGCCTTTTCAAGCTTCTTCCCATTCCACCAGAGGATTTAACAAAGTGATACAGAGCTATCTGTGTCAGTATCTCCTCCTGTTGTTTCAACGTATGTGGACTGGTGGAAAATTCACGTGGGGTGAAGTTCAAATTTAGCATCCTTGGGCTTGCTTCCTTTGCATGAACATCTAGTGCGGTCTGAGCTACCTGAGGGGATCTTGCTAGCAACTTCCAGAAGGGAATGGGTCTCACAGAGATCTTGTGAAATATGTATCAGCATCACAGAGATTTGCCTAATGTGTCTCAAGTGGCACTGAGGTATTTAAATATGCACCCCCGCATCAGGCCCTAATAACCAGTACACAAACTGGAAACACATCTTCCATTTTCTAAATGTTCACTTCTGTAGGGTAGCCATGAAGAGTCTGTGATGGTCCTGAAAGGAAAGAAATTTTCTGTCAGGATGTCTATATGTTTTGGTTTCGTGTATGTTTGCCTATTAAAAACAATTCTTTTTCTTGCTGTTTGTTTTTATTATTTGCCTTGATTCCAGTGTGATTAGTTTCTTGGTTTTAAAAATCATGAGTCAAACTGGAAGTCATGGAACTGGCTTTGGCTTCAGGAAATTTGAAAAAGAAACAGTGCATGTCTGTCCTTCTGTATTCTGTTTATCCTAGCTCTATGGTCAGAGGTTTTTAAACTACCCATGACTAAAAGAGATACTGATAAGAAATAACCATGGGAAATCTGTGATATCATTGAATCTTTTGAGCTGAGACTACAAGAACAGGTCCAAATGGCAAGAATCCAAATAATACTTCATCTGTTCTTAAGAAACTCTGAACACAAGGATTTCTTAGCTTCCCCAGCTGCTTCAGGACATAACTCTCCTTATAAACAGACAGATTTTCCCCACAACTTGCATAAATCTTTTTTACCAGCCTTGCCAATTTCTTGTTTACAGAGGGTACACAGAAAACAATTAATCACTGCCGTGTTTATGACAATATTTCACATACTCTCATTATGCCTCTTCTCTGTTCAAAGCTAAGCCAGTCCCACTGCTGTATACTCTCTCCTCATATATTGTGTTTATCCGTCTCTTTGATTTCTGTTGAACTTCAGTTGCCACCTCTGTGCCTGATGAACCCACACCCCTAAAACCCAGATTTGCATTCGCCTTTTTTTGCATCACCATTGCACAAGTGGCTCTAGTGCAGTTTACAGCTTCCTGGCCCTCTTTTGCTAGATTTTTTTTGTTTGCTTGTTTGTTTGTTTTCTTGTTTGGTTTTGTTTGATGCTTTTTTTTTTTTTTTCCCAGTTGATGTTGATGATAGTGGGGGATGCGAGATGCCTCTGATCTTTTGTAAAGAGCAGGACCTGACTGTGCAAGGTGCTGTACATGCAGAGGACAGCAGACAGCTCTGCCTCCAGGTCCTGCTGCTTTCACCTACCCCAGCAGTGCTGTGCTCCCTAGAGCTCATGACTGACTTAGCTCAGCTGAGAATCTGTCTCATGTCTGCCTGCTTGAAGCTTACCTGCCTCATTGTTTGAGTTTGTTTCATTATATGAAACCTCCTTTTGTTTCCAGTAGTTAACAACAGTTGTCTGAAAGGAGCAGTGCTCTGGAGAATATGTGCAGATAGTTCCTCCTTGTAACAAGGAAACTGGTTCTATTTTTATCCAGCACATCCGCAGAAGGTAGTGCTTTCACACCATGTATAGTATCAAACTGTTGGAGCTGCTTTCTGCAACATTCATTTTTGCCCTTGACATTTCCAAAGCCTCAATTAGGAAAAAATCTCACATAGCCATTAAGTTCCAGACTGGGGATATAACAGGACAGTCATGTGGATCAGTGAAAGCTTTGCCTTGGTGATCAATAAGGCCAGGATTCTACACGTTATATCATTAAGTACGTTTTTTGTATTATCTGAGTCTGCTTTCCCCTGTCTTAAGCAAGCACTGGAGAGGTATCTGGGGTCTCCAGGTGACATGAAGCTGGTTTGCAGAGTTAGTTAAGTCATCCTGGGGAATTAGACCTTGAAAGCTGGCTAATATGGTATTTCCTTTAAATTCCATTTTTCCCTCTATCCATCTATAAAGACAAATATCTCATTCTCCTTTCTCCCTTTTCACGGTCTTTGAATGGCAGTGTGAAATTTAATTTGTGAAAGGGTTTATTTACCTGGCTTTACCTGGAACTTACTGACTGCAGCAACATCATAGAAAAAGTTGTGACCATAAGCATTCACCTTCACTGTTTTTTTAAGCTGGAGTTGGGGAGCAACATTGCTGATAGAGCCCCTGCTCTTCTCAGTGGGATAGCACATGTTTACGGCAACAGAAACCTAGGTGCACAATTATTGCTAAAAGCTGCCAGAAAAGAGCAATATTTTGACTCGTTTATTTTTTCTTTTGTTTTGGCTCAAGGGGAGCAGCGGGGCCCGGGTGGCTGCTGGCCTGCAGGTGGCAATGCGCGGCAAGGAGACAGCTCGGCGGAGGGAGGAGGAGGAAGCCCGAACTTGGAGCTGGCTTGCTGCACAAATGTCTGTCAGAAATGCCTTCTTGTGCTTCTGACTAGTGCACTCGGCTGCTTTCCTAGCGCTAAGAATAAATCTGCGCCCTTGTGGAAACAAGTGTGGGAGTCATTGTTGGAATTGCTGTGTATTTGCAGTTTGTTCTCTGGGCTCCCTTTTCCCATTTTTTTGGTTTTGTTTTTTGTTTTGTTTTGTTCTCCCTTTGTTTGTGCAGCCTACAGAAGTCATTGGATAAGGGGAAGGCTGTAAAATACCTGCAATCCAATTTATAGCTTCTGTTTCTGTAGGTGTGCCAGAGGGTTTCTCTTCTTGTGGTACCTTTCCAGCTGGTTCTGGTGGATGCTTTGCTACCAACTAATTCCAACTAGTTCACTACACACTCAAGGATTGGCCACGCTTTTGTCTAGCTAGAATAGTATTTTATATTTTGATGTTCCCTTCACCATTGTCTTGGGGCTTATAGTTATCTTGTCAGTACTGTAAGTATAATCTGTGATGCATTTTCTCTGTAAAATACGAGCACTTTCAGCTTTAAAGAGTCACTGTCATTTTTTTTCTCACAGAAAAATATTTTTTTTTCTAATTGAGCTACTTTTGCAGCTAATGGTGACATTTACAAAAGAGAAACTAGAGAAGCTGTAGCAGACTGCTCACTGAAATCTAGCAGTCTTGATCACAGACTTCATTACTTTTCATGGAATTTTATTCTGTTCATGTTTGAGTTATTTAGAAATATTTCCAGTGAAGCAGGCTGCAGTATTTGAAGTGCTTGATCTTCTTTAGGCCTTAAGGAAGTAAAAAGCAACCTTGGATTTTTTAGCACATATTGTGTTGTGCTGGTTTTTGTCTGCAGATCTTAGAAGGAAGCAGACAGTAGTGAGTTTATGCTGTGGTAGTGGGTATGCACAGCTCTTGTAGTGCAAACCTTCTAAGATGATGCCTTATGGAATACCATTTGTGCACACAAATAAAAAGGCTACATGTGCAAAATTATTATTTCTAAAGAGAAACAAATGCAAATAGGGCAGATTTGCTTCTACAGGTCCTGTAAATTGCGAGTATGGCTGGAAAGCTTAGTGTCACTGAAATTTTGCAGATAGAAATAGAAAGTCCAAATGTTTTCTGATGTAGTTTGCAACATGTTCTATTTTCCGATTTTTATTTTCCTCCAAATGTATGTCTTGATTTCCTTTAAGGTATGTAAACCAGGCTGTAATGTAAATTATAATGAATAATTTTAAACAGTTTTACATAATACAGAATCACTGAATATCTTTGGTTGGAAGAGACCTTCAAGATCATCCAGTCCAACATTTGACCAGCACTGCAAGCTGCCACTAAACCATGGCCCTAAGGACCAAGGCCCACACGCTGTTTAAATACCTCCAGGGTTGATAACTCCAACACTGCCCTGAGCAGACTATTCCAATGTCTTCAGACAACCCTTCAGAGAAAAAGAATTTCCTAATAGGCAGCCTACACCTCTCCTGGTATAGCTTCCATCCATTTCCTCTGGTCCTGTCGCACACCACCAAGGAGAAGAGGCTGTCTCCACTCCATCTTCCTTTGAGGCAGTTGAATAAGGTCTCCTCTCAGCCTCCTCCAGACTGAACAACCCCAGCTCCCTCAGATGCTCCTCACAGGACTTGTGCTCCAGGTCCTTAATGAGCTTCCTTACCCTTTTTTGGACACAGTTGAGCACTTCTGTGTCCTTCTTGTAGTGAGGTGGCCAGAGCTGAATGCAAAAATGATACTATACTTAGGATGGTGAATGTCAGAATTTGAGGCAATGTTCGAAATACGTAGGTTTTGTATAGTTTCATGTCTTCCCCTTTATTTCCTTGTATAAAATGCCATAAATTTCAGTCACTCGCAACTTCCTTTGCCCCATTTGTATCTGATTTGTGGGTTTTTTTCAACTCCATATGAGGTGATTAATGAACTGACTGAGTTATGTGTCTCTCTTTTTCATATTTATTTTTAAAGTAGTGCAAATAAGTTGCAATTAGTAAACAATAGTCTATAAAGAATTTAACCAAATTACTC
Organism: Calypte anna; assembly: GCF_003957555.1. Classification (NCBI taxonomy): domain Eukaryota; kingdom Metazoa; phylum Chordata; class Aves; order Apodiformes; family Trochilidae; genus Calypte; species Calypte anna. The sequence goes on from NC_044245.1 coordinate 123,195,954, forward strand.
TTCATCATACAGTATGTTGTTATGACCTATATCAAAATGTATTCAAGGCATCCTTCTCACTTGTGGGTTCTTCTGCACTCTTACTATAATATGTTAATCTGATGAACATTACAGTCAGCACTGAGGAAAGGCATTTAGCAAGCTTCACTCATTTCCAGATCCCTGAATTTACAACAGCCAAGTCCCACCTGAGAACTGCAGTTTTGGTGATTTATTGTGTGATAGCACTGATTCTCTGACCCATTTCTGCTGTTGTGATCTCTCTAGCATTTCCAGGAATTGCAGGGCACACTGTCTTGCAGTTTTACCATTGGAAAAAGAGGACTGTAAAGATGAGCTACTCTGTTCAACCCCGAGTTTCATAGGTTTTTGCCCTGGGGCAAGGCATTGAACCAGGAGGTTACAGCATTGCAAGGAGCTGAGTATTTCTCATCCTTGTGAGGCAACCAGGCATCCAGTAATGATGTGCAAAGACAGAAAAGAGTTGGGAGGTCCAGGAGATCCTTTTGATTGGCCGAAGCCAGAAATAATATAATGTGGCACCAGATTGATGGTATCTAGCCATACATGTACTCTCAGAAATGGTGATGATGCAAACCAAACTGATCTTGTCTGGTAGCATCCTTTAGAGTACAGTAGCCCCCAAAAAAGCAATTTTTGCAATTTCTTTCCATTAAGTTCCCACTTAGTTGTGTTATTACTACTATTATTATTATTGTTATAATTCCTATTTATTACTAATAATTTTATTATGATGATTCCAGATTTCCTTTGAACTTTTTATTGACTTTTCTCACTTCCCTTGCTGAGTTAAGCTATATTTGGAACTCTTCTAATGGAGTATTCCTACCATCTGCTCTCTGCAGCAATTATTCAAATTACTTGCAACCCTCTCTGCCAGCAGGGGTGAATCTAACACAGTCCTTTAAAGCTACAGATTGCCTGACTGACATATTTTTACCCTGGAAATATGCCACAACTGGTACAGACCTGAATTCTCTGAGGTCAGGAGGAGTGGGGAGTTATGCTTTCATTTCCAATGATTTCAGTGTCTCACTGTAGAGAAACAATTGTCTCTTAGTTTTTACAGGATAAATCATCAAGAGCTGCCTTTTTTTTTGGTTTAAACAGGGAACTTGAGCATAGGAGGCTTCATGTAAACGTGAGGAAAAATTTTTTTACTGTGAGGGTGACAGAGCACTGGAACAGGCAGCCCAGGCAGGTTGTGGAGTCTCCTTCCCTGGAGACATTCAAAACCCACCTGCATGTGTTCCTACATGATCTTCTGTAGGTGACCCTGCTCTGGCAGAGGGGGTTGGACTCAATGATCTTCCAAAGTCCCTTCCAACCCCTAATTTCTCTGTGATTCTGTGATCTCTGTTTGCTGGTTTTGAAGGTTGTCCTTCCTTTACACCCTCAGCCTGTGCTATAATCCTCCAAATCCTGAACACTCAAAATTTCTTCACAGCCCTGAACACAGCACAGCATGTTCCTGAACTGGTTGTTCTGCCTGTCATTCAGAGTGCAGGTCCCTCTCTGTTTTGCTGTGATTAAAGTACTGCAGTAGTCCTAGGTCTCTCCTGACTCTTGTGATATTCACCTACTATAGTAAGAGGAATGATTTTCCTCCTTCATGTTGTATGTCACTTCTTCCTATTAAATCAAGGTTGTTTTTGAAGTGCAAACCTAAACTCAAGGCATCGGTGGATCTGCATAAACACTTTATAGCCTTAATGTTTGGGAGAAATGAAAATGAAGGCCAGTAAAGTAATGTGCATGTTACTGTGAAAAGAAGAATTTTAAACTGCATTAGAATGTGTCAGAATATTATAAAGAGATAACTGAGCACCCTCTATCCTGATGGGCATACATGTCAGATGAGAGTTATAAGCAGTTCCGGTCCATTTGTGGCCCCCTCCATTAAGAAGATTTTCAGAACAGTATCAAAGTGATTCACAGCCAGCAGAAATCTTTTTAGCTTTCAGCAAGTATTTATTCATTTCATAGACACATAGACTTTAGCTATAACATGAGAGAAGCATTCAGCCTCTACTCCACCGTTTTTTCAAAGCCATGTGAGAATCACTCACCATGCTTGTGTTATGGACAGCATTTTTTTGCTGGCATTTAAGATTGATGATCTCTTGGTTTTGGCATCAAAATAATACAATCTAATACAATCACCAAGCCTCACAGATGGAGATAATGATGAAAGATTTAAAACATATGGCTCTGAATCTTTGTTTAGAAATATATGTAGATTTTTGAGAATTTTGAAGTAAAGTTACTCATTGCTAATGTTACAGAAATATGAAGCACAGGGAGCAGAAGAAAGATCTTTAGTGCTTTCCTGAGTACCACAGGTGATTTCTGGGAAAGTTCCTGTTTTGCAGTTCTGCCTATACAGTCGTTCATCCTCGTCTGACTGCTTTTTCTCCAGTGGTTGCTGTCAGAGTTTTCATGAACCCGCCAAGATCCTTTCTGCATTATACCACGTTAATACTGTGGGTCACCATCTTTGCTTTTCTTTTTCTCACAGCTCTTATTTGTTATAATTTTAAAGCAATGATTTTTTTTACTACTAGGAATTTGACTTTGTCTGTCTTAAAGAATGTTGACCTTTAAGGATAATGTGTAATGCTACTCATACATGTATAAAATTTCTGGCATAACTGCCAGGAATGCACAAATGATACCACTGATGTTTTGATAGTCATTCCAGTGGCAGGAAAATTCTATGCTACTCATCGGGTTGATAACCTCCTGTTCTGCACACTGCCACATTTCTGAGGAACTCAACTGCCTTTTGGACATGTGGACTTCTGTAGGGTTAAAAAATGATTAGGCAGCATCATTAAAGAGTTACAAGGCCAAGAGAGATGGAGACTGGCACCATATGAAGTTCTTAACTCCCAGAAGAGAAAGCCAGGCTGAAAGTATATATAAGTAGCAAGAGCTCTTGCTTTTTAGAACAGGTTTCAAAGGCGTTACACAGCTACGATTGAAAGGTTGGTAATTCACTTTTGTTCTGAGACACTCAAATCTCCTTCTTCTGGGAAGACTTCCTGGTAGGTAGTGAAAGGGTATGATCTCTGACTCCATCTTCAATCAATAGTTGACTTATAGACTGAATCTGTGATCAAAGCTTTCAATTACTGCCAATTATGAGACCACTAAGGAATTTGGGCACCGCAAGTGCAGTTCAGAAAGTAATAAAAAGTGATTCAAATAAAAGAAAAATGCTGGAAAAAGATGAACCTACAGCTCAGCATATTAGAAGCAACTTCTCTAGCTTATAAGAGTTTTTAGGTTAGGTGATCTAATGGCATATTTTATGAATCTCTGAATAAACTGTCTCTCTAAAGGCGTTCATTGCTGTATGGAATTGTCTGCACCTATATAATAAAATGAAAATGTTTCCACTTGAAAATATTGATAAAAATTCCTGTCTCTGCAGTCCCTACCCAAGCATTTAAAACATGGGCACTGCCCTCTGGAATTCTCCTGAATGGACTACTAAACTCAATATGTGTGAACACAGAGTTTGGCTCCAGGTTCAGCTTCATCAGCATCTGAGTAACAAACAATTTTCTTATTCCACAAAATTTTCTGAGTTTATCTTGTAACATTTTCCACCTTACATCAGAGTGAATCCAATACTTTTTGAAGTTGTTCAGGGGAAAAAAAAAAAAGAAAATTTGCAGTTTATTAAGTGGTTTGTTGATCAGGAGAGTTATGTGAGAGACTAAAGATTAAGTTTCTTTCATGACTTGAAATAATAGCTAACTCTGGGCTTCAGAAAACCCAAGTGAGTGTTTGGTTATTTGTAGCTCAAATGTCTATTGTCTCCTTATTTTTAGCAGAAATTTAATGCTACAGTAGTGAAACGTTTTTCATTATTTTTTTCTGCAACTTCTGTATTCTCACAAGAAATCTTTGCTTTGATAGAACAACAAAAGTACACCTCTGCCTTTTATTCTTGTAGTGTACGTTTACAGTATATTTCTTTTTCCTTTTCATTTGTCTCCTTTTTGCACCTCCTCCCTCGTACTTTCCAGGTTTCTCCTTTCATGATCTGAAAACACTGCTGAATACAGATGAGCTAATAGTTAGTCCAATCCCAGACGGTCTTTTGTTCAGGTAATTACTCGGAACTGCAGCAGCTCTTAAGTGCTCTGACTTCCCTGACTGAGATTGACTGATGGAAAGATTAGGCAAGGCAGACATTTATAGCCAGCCTGGTAAGAAGAAAGGAAAAATGTAGACTCATTTAAATAAGTGTTGGTTGCTGTTTTTTTTTTTTTTTTTCTTTCCCCACATCACATCCAGAATGCATCTTGAATGTTACCCAAAGTTATGTATTTAGGTCAGAGCCAAGCTCGCTTGGTTGGAGGAGAGGAGAGCATCCCTCTAGCCACTCCTGAATGGTGCTGGAGCCGTGCTGGTATGGCTCCTGCAGCCAGTATCACAACCCCCAGGAGGGCTAACTTCTGAAAGAACAAATTCTACCAAGCTTCTCAGAGAAAATAATGCAATTCTCCTTACAATGAAGCCAGTGAGTTAGGTTTATAACTGATTTATTTGCCTGGGTTTCTCACTTGCTAAACATGTTTGTCGGTATATACCAGATGACACAACCTATTTAAAACAGATAAAATTGGCTTTGAAACATTTATCCCCATCTTATCAGTATGGTCACAGCAGATTCTCAGTAAGTAATAGTAACATTTTGCAAAACAAACAATATAGCTTCAGTTCTGAATGGAAACAAAGTCATTGTAATCCCTGCTAAAATATCTTTAATTACTCATATAAAAATGTTACCAGACAATATCTAAGAGACATATTCATAAGTAAATCCATAAAATCCTACCCATAAACATGAGAAAAATATCCCAGGGCTCAACAATGAATCAGAGTAAACATATTTACAATATTGCCAGAAGTACTTTATTTTTTTTAAAGAAAATCTTGTTCCTAATGTAGCACTGAACAGTAGAGAAACAATACTTTGTGCATCTTTAAAAAAAAGATTATGATCTACAAGCTGATTGGCATCTTTATGTTGTCTGGAATGACCACTACAAGATAGAGCATTTAATGTAAATAGCAATGCCACAGTCTCTCCTATGGTATAGTCAATATTACAGCTATACAGCTCCAGGATCAAATGCAGTGAAGATGTCTATGCTCAGTGCAGAGCTCTTTTCCTCTATGGGGCTCACCCTATAGATCATCTTTACTAATTTATGCTTGGTCGAGCTAAAGCTCTTGGCTTTTCTTGCCTCTAGATATTATGTGTGTGAGCAAGAGAGCAAAGGGGAATGAAATGATGCTGCTTTCTCTCATGGCTTCTGTGAGAGACCTTGGAGTGAGTAGCCTGCAAAATTCACCATCATTCACAATTCACAGAGCGTGAGGTACCATTTGTACTGTTTCTGGCACAGCAGTTAGAAAGAAACTAGAACCCTTTGTCTTGTCAGTTGTGAGACATTTTGGCTCAAGAGAGAAAAAAATGCAGCATATTTTCAGATAAATATCTCTTGATATTTAGCTGTCTTGCAGGGGGTTTATCATTGCACCCTGAAATAAATCAGATCAGTCATAAGATTTTTAGAACTGAAGCATTATAATTTAATTTTCGGTCTTCAGACTACTAGTATGTGTGATGCATATTCCCTTAAAATTAGTAAGATATTCAGTCATGACCTGGATGTACAAAAAAATAGGCAGATAATCAGAATTAAATAGTGAATAGATGGAAAGATATAGAACACAGAAGACATAAAAGTCCAAAGATTTATGTACTCAGATGATTCTATTATCTGTTTCAAGAGTTAGCCATCATGATTTATAATTTCTATTAAAAATATCCAAACACTGTCTGGACTTTATCTAAGCAAGAGAACATCCCTAAATCTTTGTTTTATGTCATTCTAAGAAAAACAGCACATTTACCCATGAATTTCACCTTCTCGTCTTTACTCAGAACACAGCCTTAGCTACAATAGGAAGGAACTCAGCCTTTCTTGAATACTTAATTTCCCGTGGAATTACATGCCTCTTTCTCTTCAGAAAAATGTTTCAGCTGGAAGGTTGGGTAATCCCTTCACTTTTCACTCTTAAACTATCTAAAAAAAATAAAATACACACAATACTAATCTTCGTTTCCATTTATAACTTTGTCCTCTAAGCCCTACGCAAAGCATACCTGTTCTCAAAGAGCAATTCAAAATAAGATTTTAACTTAAGGCAAAGGTGAGCAGCTCTTTTCAGAAAAAATCAGCTCTATTCAGAATTAGATCTGGAAAACATACCTAAAATTACCCTTTCAAGATCAGTTCACTAAGAACCTATTTTCTAGCTGTGCTCCAATAATATGTACATTAAAGTAAAAATAAATTCTTTGTCACTGGCTAGTATTTGAAAATATTTTCACCAGATATTCTCTAGAAACAATAAATTCCAAGGGCTAGTTCAACGTTTTTGTTTGTTAGAATATTATCTTATTCTATGTATAAACCTCAAGCAGGGATAAACATGAAGTATATCTTTGCTTCACAAGTGCGTTGAAGTTTATATAAAGAATAAATTATGTGAATTTTGCCATTTGGTCTAAGATCTTAATTATCTATTAAAAAGTTCCTGTTGCCTGGATGTGTGAAGGCTTCCCAGTCTCCTCTTTGCTAGCTAAATGTTGAAGATCTCTCCATAAGAGTTCTCATTCTATCTTTAAACAAGTGTTTTTCCTTAGTTCAAATTGTCGAAGTGTCAGAGGCTACATAGAATAACTTGAGTTTGCAGGAAAAGTTGAAATCAATTTGGGCCCAAAAACATTGATTGGGTAGTATAAGGAAGTATCAGAAGGCTCCCTGTTTTCTGGACATATTATCTGTCTGTACCTGTAGGCATCTGGAGAGAAACGTGCAGTCCTGTATCTACTGGAATGTTGGGTTCATTGTGTGGTGAATCTACCCTGATCTACAAAAAGGTAAATCCCAACGAGGCTTAAATTGCTAATGGAACAAATAAAGCGGAGATGGGGAAGAAGGTAGGATTTTTCACTCCTGTGATGTGTTCTTTACAGGAATGAAGCTGGAGTCATATTCTTATAGTGCTATTTAAAGCTGAAAGCCTGTTTTCCCAATTAGGCGTATGTATCTATATTTGCTGTGTGCCACTGGCAAGGTAAATGGGATCAGCAGTAAGCGTTGCTGAAGGCTGCAGCTGGCTGACAGTTGCAATTTTACAAACTCCCTTTTTCACTCCTCAGAGTCTATGCAGATATGAGTTTCAGCCATACTTGCCTCCAGCCTCTTTCAACTTTCTTTTTAATTAAAAAGCTTAATTGGGAGTAATAAAAATTCCAATTAAGCTTTTTAAATAAAACCCAAAAGCTCAAAGTGGCTGTGGTTGCAGATAACTGCTACTGCAACCCATGACTAGCAATTCTACTTGAACAAGGCTCTTGTTTCACTATAACAAATATTGTGGTTTATGATTGTACCTCCACATCTTTCAAAAGCACTGTGCCTTTAAGTCTCACAGAGCTATCATTTACATGTCAAATGTGGGCATCCTTGTGAATTTTGCTAAGTACAGCACAGGGACTCCCGTCTCAGCAGGCTGCTGTGCATAAATGCCCCTCAGCATCACACCACATGTTATATCTGAAAGCAGAAATAGCAGCAATAACAAGTTTTGATCAACAAATTTCTCTTCGAATTAATGTGATTTTACAGGTATGTGAAAAGAGACAGCACCAAACTCCAAGGGATTTTTCCACACAAACACTTTCACTTCATCCATGGTTTGTAATTATTTAGGTCAGGTTGGTGGCTTAGCTTTTGTAACAATTTCTGCTTTTTGTATGTGTGCCTTTTCTGCCCTAAAAAGATCAATGATAAAGTGAGTGAATTAGATCTCATACATCATGATATCTGACTTCAGGGGTGATCCATAGGTGTAATCAAGGAGAAGTGTAAGAGACATGAAAGCACCCAATACTGTTAATGTTCCTTATAGGAATCGCTGAAGCTTTCACTGTTCTGTTTTTAATGCAGAACTTCATAGAAAGTAGAACTTCTTTCCAGTGCTATGTCAGCTTCATGAATGGGATGTGATCATGGCTGAAGCAGTGTAGTTTTTAAATTTGCTACATTAAGAATGGATTTCTTCAGCCCAGTTCTACCTCACATTCACTTCTGTATGGCAGGAAGTGCCTGTGGATCTAGAGGAGCCATTAAATCACAATAAACCAGAAAGAAAATCAAGAAGAAGCTGTTGAAGTTGAAATTGTTAAAAGGGGAGACACTTTACAAATCACTTACTGGTGCTTATTGGTGCTGCACAGCAGCTCTGAGAGAAATGAAGCCTGGATCATCATTGAGCGCTGCTGCTGGCCCAGCTATGCTTCATTCCCATCTCCAGGGGCATGGACAGAGACACAGAAATAGGAACTCAAGCAGGAAGAAATGAGTGTTGGTATGATTCACATCCATTGCAAATTGTAGGTGATTCAGTTTCTTCCAAAATAACCTGCAAACCAGGACCTGGTCTGGTAGTGACGCCCAGTTCAGGAGGCTGAATTAGCAAAAGAAGGAGGAAATCAGAAGGTATCTGATTAGTTCAGAGAATGCTCTGTGATGGTTCATGAACACTTACAAGATTTTTGCAGTAGAGAAATCATCTTGCATTGTCAGAGAAGATAAAGTTAAGCAGTTTAAGAGGAGTTTTAATTTTTGTTTAACTGTATTATATTATATATATACATATATATAACTGTATATTATTCTGTGAAAATACCAAATTGAGTTGACCTCGCTCAGAAATGTGGTCCCAGAAAAACCCCATAGCTTAGCACTTAACTCTTAACGGTTTTCCATCTTTTAATTAAATTCAGCATTGGGATGTTTCATGATCCTGACTATGCTTGAAATTCCCAGTGGTGCTTCCCCTACAGCTTCATAGGGAAGCTGTATTTTACTTTTTTTTTCATTTATTATTGACTGATTCCTAGCTCTTCTTGTTTTGAAAACCTACTTGTATTGGCTCCAAATACCACTGGCATTAGCTTCACAGGCTTTTCTCATCAGCTTGATGGACCCAGGTGGCCTTGTCGTTCACTGCTGTTGTTGCTTTCATTTTCTCAGCCATCTGTTTCTGACAAGAATGAATTACAGTCCTGATTTCCAGGCAGAACATTGATAGTTGTAGCTCAAATGATTACTGTAAAAAACCCAGGATGCCTTGGAAAGCAAAATATTCATATAGCAAACACAAATGAATGCAAACACACATATGATTTTTTTTTTTAAATAAAAATGTTAGTCTTCTGCTTAGCTAGTATTTAGTTTATTAGTAATGTGGAATTTAGTTGAATGATTAATATGAGTTGGTTATAGAATGGCTATATTACAATGCAGAAAGTATTTTTTCTCCCTTAAACTGTGCTAAAATCTTAGTATAAAGAATGAAAACAAGTTTGTTGTACTTCTTGCCAAATTTTTGAAAATAAGAAATACTTGGTCCAAGAACTCAAAAAACCTTGGCAGTCCTTAGAAGGGATCACTCTTCTCCCCTGCTCCATTGGAAAATTTTCCTTCAACCTAGTGGTCTAGCAAAGTAATAATGAGGCAGTATAAAATGTCCTGTGTCATCAAGCTACATTTCTATCTGGCAGACATACATTTACCATAGGTCAAGTTAATTTAGGGAGTCTTATTGTAAGTTGAGTTTTCTTGCCTAGTCCTCACAGCCTCTGAGCTGTGGTTTTGTCTGCTGAATTGGGCTCAGACTAACAACTGTATTTGAGGAGAACTGGAGAACTGGCAGCTTGAATTACAGGAAGGTAGGAAAGATTTATGTTTTAAATAGAGAGCTTTTTTCTTTTTCTTTTTTTCTTTCTTCCCCCTGAGCTTTCTTTGAAAGCATTTCTGGAATAAGTCACAATATCTAATAACCCAGTGAGGCTTTTTAAGTGGAGTTTTAAGAGTGTGCCAAGGTCTTATTGAATCACGTTATCTACCATTTCAAATCCTCTTGAAGTTAGTTACAAAGAATAATAGCTATATGTTCAGTCTGAAGACTCTGAAGATTTTACTGACTTTGGATTAACAGAAAGATTTCTGACTATCAGTGTTTAAGCTTCACCTCTCTGTCAGTCATTTCTGACAAGGCCCGAATAAGGTACTAATGGCAGTGACTTTAGAGAGGGTGGTTTTTCATTAGTTTAAGCAGAATGTCAATTAAAAAGGAATTGAGATAAAGAACCAGCAACTAGATTAAGTTTACACTTCTTCATGGATGATAAGAAAAATCCATTTACAGGTTCCATTTCAGACTGAATATACTTCCTCAGGTAAAGGCCTGATACATTATAGCTTTAAAAGTCTACTGACAATTTCTGAAAAGATTTAATAACTATTGTGCCAGAGATGCGGAGGAATTTTTTAACCACTGGAATTAATTATTTCTTACCTAGAATGAATATACTAAAATTAATTTAAATTTAATTTCACACATTTTATTATGGAATGTTATCATCTACCATCATTTCTTCTCCTGTCTGACTATTATTTGCATTCTCTAAGAACTTACAAAGCCCATTTAAAATAGGAAGAGAAATCTATCTTTCTGTGATCTCTGGGCGGGGAAGGACAACCTGAGGCTGATTTCTGACAAAGGATTGTGGGATGCTGTGGAAGGTTACGTGTGCTAGATTTTACTTTTTATATGGACAGTCTGCAACATTTTGAGCAACTTAGTAAGAGTTCTGAATTTAGAATTTAACAGACTGCACAGGAGTGGGGCAGCGTTGGGCTTTGATTTGGCTTAAAGCAAAAGAGGCTCCTACAGGGATTCCTCCTTCTCTTTACCCTTGTTACTCATTTGGACAATACTGATCTTCAGCATTCAGATGAAAATTATTGTTTCAGGCAGACTCACATCGATATTTATCACCCTGGCCTCACATACTCAATGCTTTTTTTTTGCCTTCATGCAGGCTAGAAATGTTTTCTCTTATGGCAACTAAAGCTATGATTTATTTTTACTGGGTTCAGAGCTGGACCAGTCATAGGTTTCTACTTTTCCCAGGAGTGCGGACTAATCCAGAAGAGTCAAGTATTTTGAGGGATGCTTCTCAGTGAGAAGGACAGTATGGGCCACAGTGTATGATGAAGGGTAGGAAGGGAAGCTCAGACACTTTGGGACTGTTGAGCGTGATCTGCAGATTTTTGTCTGCAAAAGGGCACAAGAAGGAGCCTTGGCCTTAATCCACGTCTGCCCACCTAAAATAGGCAGTTTTTCCTGTCTTTTAATTGTAATCTGAATAGAGTGCAGTTTCACTGCAGACAGTATGTAAAGACTTGCACCTATTTCTGAAATAAATAACTCATTCTGAGTATTTTCTCTACAATTCCTATAACTAAATCTTTAATGGATGAGTCAGATTTGTAGTTCTGGGATTTTATTTATTTATTCATTTATTTTTAAATAGGGTTTTTTTACTCCTTGCTATGAAATAGCAAAATACTAGCTGAAAGAACCAAAACTTCCTATCATGACCAAAATAACAGGTAGTTTCTCTTATAGTTAATTAGGTTTTCTCTCACAGGTAACTAAGGAACAGGCATCAAGACACCCGCCTAGCCTGGAGAGGATGTGAACTCCCAGTCAGAGACATCCAAAACCAGGAGAGATGCTGACAAGCTCCGATTCTCCTACACTGTTTATGCTGGCTGAAAGAATGAGTCACATTATGCTACTTTTTAATCACTTTCTCACCTTCCTGAAATGAATGACATGCTTGCAGAGCAGTGATGGTAAACTAGGATTCATAGCTATCATTTTTAGCTTTGCAACATCCTTAACATCAGCGTAGCTATATGTATTCAGTACTCATGAATCAGCTGTAATATATTGTGATAAATAATCTGTCCAGAGGGACATCAGCATTGCATCTGAAGAACAGCTCAGAGTAATCCTGTGACATCTGCTTTGATGCAGTCTGTGAGGTTAGATCTTGTTATATCTCTGCATCAGGGAGGTGGCTGTTATTGGTCGATTCTTCCTGATAATGAAATTATTGAGCAGCTTTTTCAGAAGTACTTAAATGCCCTGGTATTTGTGATTTAAAGCTGATGTTTTCAGCAAAACTGTGTGACCCCACTCTCTCTATTAGCTACACACACACTATTATATTAAAATCTCACCTAAAGCAAAAGGAATGTATTTGGCCATGATAGAAGATGCTCTTTTGAACACTTTAATCCAAGATCTCTCTGTGGTTTTAAAGGTTTCAGCTGAATCAATTTTCTGTTGCCAGGTTATGCAATGGATTCTGTTTCCATTACAAAGGATATGACATTAAAAAAGCATGGAAAGATGTGAGGGCTTGTCGCAGCAACAAACTGACTCTGTAATGCAATAGTTGGAAGCAATCCTGGGTTGCAGAAAATGGCTCCAGAAGAGTCTCTGAGAGGTTGTCTACATAGTATGTGTGCTGAGGCTTGATTAATGCTGTCTCAATTATTTTTAGAAATTCTTATTTAACCTTTTTTTACAAAGATCCCACAGCAGTGGGGGAAGATGCGAATCAACACCTTCACCCACCAGTGAAAGCCAGAAAAAGTAAAGGCCAGAAATTCTGGCCTTGTTGATGCTGGCTAGACAGCAGGTGCTTTTAGGTCTTTGCTGTTGGATGGATCTTCAGCTTTTTATAGAAGGGAGCCACATTTAATGTGCATGAGAAATCCTTACCTTTCATTTACTCAAATTTATGCCTTACACTTGCACAGTGGTAGTGTATCATAGTACAAATATATTGTATTTCCTTCACCCCTGCCCTGCAGATCTTCTGGCTCTGGATGGCATCAGCTCAGGGGTCTGAAAGGCCCTTTGGCTCTGCACAGGGAGTTACTTGGCTCTGGGCACTGTACCTGTGAAAAGAGAATCCTCTTTGCTCCAACTGGTAAATCATCTCTAGCCCAGTGCCATGCACCAGTGTTCCCTGGATAAGCACTCCTCCAGTTCCATGCAAAAGCCTTGTACATTGCCTGGATAATATGTGCTGCCAGTTTATTAAGAAATAAGATCACATTGTTAGCATAACCTTTTTCAGCCAAATCTCTAGAGTTCACCTACCAATGAAGAATGAGCTACAAAAAAAGAGATCTTGTAGCCAGTCAAATACAAATCCAGCAAAACAGCTTTAATATTTAAGGTACATTTATGTTTATTGCCGTAGTAGTACAAATTATGATGATGTGATTTAATGGGCTGTTGGCACAATAGTGCTCTGTGCCTTAAAAGTGACAAAAATTTCTATCCTTCATCAATGACTGAATGCAATGAGATGTGTTCTTCCATTATTTAGCTATTTGTCTATTCTCTGATGATAAATTTATGGTTTTATGGATTTCAAAGATATTGCTCTGAGTTTAACAACTGTAAACGTTGACTTCCTTCTGCCAGCACCTGATATATCAATTCAATCAGTTGATACAGTTGAAAATTACATTTTGCAGTTTGTGTCAAACAGATATATGTGTTCATTACTAAAATAAGTGCTTATATACTGGTTTCTTTATTTTACTCTTCTCTAGATGTTAGACAATTACCTCGGTGATCACTTTCCAAGTCCTTTTTTCAGTAAACGAATACATTTTACACCAAAGGAAGTACTATAGACCACTTCAATCTCATGCTGATAACCTGTGTATGCCTTCCATAAATGGTCCATTACAAGGGTTGATGTATGAAAAATAAACAGTGCCTTTATAGGAAAAAAAAAAATAAATGACCTTACATGGGCACTGAAGGGTGAGGATAAGTTTAAGATATGGGAACAACAGACTGGATAAGGATGTGGTGTTATCTGGGTGAAATCAGCACAGCCTTTGTTTGCAGTAGTTTAAAACATGCATTCCAGCTTTGTTTAAAAAAGGCTTCTCTCCAGGATGAAGCATATCTTCTACCATGCAGGGAGGAGTTCCTCTTCTTCTGTAGTATTATGTATGGCTAATTTTCTTCTACCCATGTTTTATTTCAGAGTCAGATGCATCTGCAAATCAATTTATTGTCCTACATCTGTTGCATGTCTTCTCCTCTGAGGTCAGATACAGCCCTGTGGTGGAGCTGCGCATCCTGAAGGCAGCAGCTCCTGTGGGGCATCGGGTGCATGTGCTAGAGAAACCCACTTCTCCTGTCCCAGAGGACCAGGAAGCCCACCTGGGATGGCCAAACCAGGAGCAGCAAGCGGTTTCAGCCCAGAGAACAGGATGAAGCCACCTTGTGACAGTATTAAAGTAAGATCAGCAGATCTTACCTTACTTGCACAGCTCTCCAGCTGGCATACATGGAATGATCACCTTTCTGAAGATTTTACCTGAATTTACAAGGAATGGTAAATTAATTTTCTTTGGGATGGTTCGACAGCCTAGACAGTACCTTCCACTGCCAGGATGTGGCATTAGTGGTGTATGATATTCTGCCAGGGAGCAGGCAGACACTATCAAAATATTTGTTTCAAAATATTATTCAGGAGCACTGTTAATGCCCTTTTTAGTTTCAGAAGTTAAAGTAGTATAATTGACAGTGTTCATAGACAGCTAGCTAAACTCAGTCTCATGGGAATTTCATGATCAAATTTCCATCAAGTTCAGTGGAAGTTAAACTGAGGTGTCATGCAGTCGGCCTGTGGAAAACCCCACAAGAAACAGCCTGTGCACCCAAGCTGTCACAAGGGTCTGATCCACAAGACTGAAATGGAAAGCTTAATTTTCAAGTGATAGATCAGGACCCAATTATTTAAATAATAGCCTATTTTACTTAAAAGTAATGTAAGGTTATGTAATTTCAGCCCTTTTTATAAATTTTTAAGGCAGAGACAGACAAAACATTCAGATTGTTTCTGTTACTGGTAGGTAGAGTGGTGGGGTAAGGAAACGTGATTGCTCACCACAGCCAAGCAGGTATGCTTAATTTTCAAGCTTGCCAGCCTTGACACAATTCCTTTAATTTTCCTGAAATCCTCTTACACATCTTAATTATCCTGTGTAGTCTCATAGGATGGATTTGATAATGACAAACATGAACTATTAATTTTCAACTCCAGGGTGTTAAAATAACTGATGAAGCTTGTACAAAGAGAAAAGCAATAGGCATCTTCAGTGTCTGGGTATAATGCTTTGTGTCTGGTGAGCATTTGCTTTATATACTGTACCCTCCAGCAACCTTTAAATTTTTAAACCAATAAGAAATTGATGTTTCCAGGAATACAGGGTTTATGAAAATGCCAGGGATAACTGACCTCCCCATCAGCAATTTGCTATCAGCTTTTGCAAGGTATTTTTCAGATGTGATATCTATCTATAAAATGTTGTAATTTCAAATATTTAGAGATAAACACACAATTGGGTAAAAAAGAGAAACACTGTAGCTGGTTAACCTAAGGGATGTGAGGATAGTTTCTAGACTGTAAAATATGCCAGTCTTTCAAATACAATACTTCTGAAATGCTTCACAAGCAAAAGTTTTATGGCTAGCAGACCTATTTTCTTCCAAGTGCTTATAAGAAAGATATTAAAGCAACAACAAAACTCCCCCAAAATCATGCCTGTTGTGATTACCTCCTTAATTCTAGCAAGTTTATTTAAACTCCAAGTGCTCTAACACATCAGTTAAAAATTGCTACTTTACATTGTCAACTGATAAAAGAAGTTTCATCACAACAGTACTTTTAAAGTATTAAACATAACCAGTTTGGTTGCTAAAATGATAACTTCACCGTACTGGTTGAACAGATTCTGAAGCTTCCAGCTGCCTAATCTGCTGACATAGTGGAAAACAGAACTTGAACATCTTAAACAACCACCATGTATGTGGAAAAAACCCACAATGAGCATCAGTGATAAACACTGATAGTATCATTGAAATTAGGTTTTCCATTCCATAAAAATAAGGTTGTGGGATGTACTTATTGAAATCTGGAATTTGGAATGTTTGGGGTGTCTATTTTGTCATGGATTATAAAATAGACATTTATGAATTCTAATAATGTCAGAGGTAAGAAGAAAGGAAGCTGAAAGGAAGCAATAATCACAGGGAATTAATGGAGAAACCAGTAGAAAATAAGGATGAAATAGGATGGGAAATGGAGAGGGAAGGTTCTAAATGTCATTATGGGGCAGAGGAAAGTGAAATCAATCATGGCAGTATGATGGCAGAAACAGGTGATTTATGAGTTAGCAGTAAAAGAAATTCTGTGATAGTACCAGAATCAGGGAATAAAAAAATGTGAGAAATTTAAAGGAGAAGTGGTGGGATGTCTGGCCTTCCCCCAGTTAGAAGATCCATTGTGTAGTACAGCCAACATTTTGTCAACTTTTACCTCTGCATAAGTGGTTGGGCAGTTGAGGTAATGACTGGCAAGAATTTGTATGTCAGGAAATGAATTTCAAGAAAAGAACAAGATCTTCATTTGCTGGATTTGTTTGCCTGGACCTATCTCTTCTTCTGTTCTGTGGAATAAGAAAATGTCCCACCCGACAGAGATAATTTCTAAAATAACTTTTTGGGTCCCTTCTTATTTTGTGTACACTTAAATAAATTTCAAATTAGAATTTTATGGAGGCAAAACTGATCTGAGTGACAGCTAGAAAAATGTGTGTTTGCAGGCGTCTAGTAATACATATTTTTGGTTAGAAATTTGCAAATACTGGTTGTAGTTGCAGAAAAAGTTGTACTGATCTAGCAGTTATGTAGCTCTCTTTGGAATATTTTTGCAGTTAAGATGTTTACCTGGACTTATCACTTTTATGCGATAAAAGCAATAAAATGAACATCCTCTATGTAGCCTTTTCCAACCTAGTCTATCAGTGTAATGCAGAGGACCTTGGTGAATCCTATTTGTCTCTGTTTCATAAGCTGCATCTCAAGCAAGCTGATCAATATGAAATGAGCATTTAATATGAAAAATATTAAATATATTTGTTCAAAGTTCCAGCAAGAAGGTCACACTCTTAGGTGTTTTTATCAATTATTTGGATAAGAGAATAAATGCATTACTTAAAGGCTTTATTTTGGTTTTCTTTGTCAACCTACATGTTGCTCTTTCTAAAACACTTGAAGAAAAACCTAGTTTAACCTAAATAAAGCAAAGAAAGTTTACATGTAGGTTTTATCTTCTTTAAGCCATGTATTGCAGGCTCCTTCCAGAATGAGCAATACAATCAGCATTGCTCATTCTAGCAAATGAGAAAAAAAAACCCCAAATATCTGAGCAAGAAGAAGTGACAACTCAGAAATACCTGTGGAATATACTAATTGTACCAGTGGGAATGTAAAGGCAGATAGTGGATATTTGTATAGTCCAACGTTGGAAACTTAGCTCAGGCAATATGGGAGGGCATTTGCATACCCTTTACAATTTAGAAATGTAGCAAACCACTAAAACATACATAAATTAAATGGATTCTTCATATTCACAGGCTCCCTGCACAATGTTAGATTGTTTAGCTTTCATGGCTTACTTTGTTACTTTCAATGGTGCTATTAATCATACTTCCTCATTTTCCTTCACTGCCAGGATTTGACAAGGATTGTCTTTCATCTTGAAAAATTGCATATTCTGAAGAGTTTCTTCGCAAAGCTCCCATACACTTAGCACACCCTACTGAGCAACAGCAGCTTGTGTGCAGCACTGCACTTCTTTCTGAAAGATGGTTTCAAAACCATGGGTTTGATCTCTCTCTTGGTAGTGAAAGATCATAAACAAATATGTCTTTCAAATTATTTTTCTACTGGAAGCCTTTATGATTCCATCCGAGGGGAAACTGAACTAACTCAATAACCAATGGACCATAAGGCAGTAAACTGATACGTTGTTAATTTTTATTGCTAAAGTTTCTTTCTACTACTCTGGTTCAAACTGCTGTTCATCTTTTATTAGGATGATTTTTATGATTGCAATGGCAAATACCTCTAGTAGTCTACTCAGGTTTTTTTGTTGAAAAGCGTTGGCCATATCAAGCAACAAGACAGGGAGTATAGCAAAGCCTCCAGCCAAAAGAGAGAAGAGCGAGCTCAGACTCATGATAAATCTGTCCTGCAAGTTGTTGGCTGAGGTTAACATAGCACCTGGCTGCCTGCCGCAGGAACCCACTCTAGAAAGGCCACCTTGCAAGAAGACCATTAAAAGGGAAGCAAGGGACATGAAAGTAATAATAAAAAAAATTGTTTGTGGTAGTTGCTCAGGGGACAGCTAAGCAAACAGATAAGCTTTGGCAATCTCTTGTCTCTCTTAGTTTTTTTTTATATATTGTAATAGCAGGCTGAGAGCCCAGGGGGAGCTGGGCCATAGAGATTAGAGATCTCTAGGTGTATATTCTTACTGGGTTACAGAGCTGGCTGCTCTGGTTCAAGTTACAGAGACAATTTCTTTCTGCTTCTTCAGGTGCTTCTGCATTGTGTTTCATTCCACACTGTAAGTGCTATGTTCGTTTTCCTGCTCAACCTCAGTTTCTCATGTTTGTTGATTACCCGGCAGAATGAGGCCCTCAACTTGACTGGGCTCTGCCCTGATCCATCTGGCCAATATAAAATCCAGTTTAAAGGTTATCAAGGTACTTATTTTGCAGGCTTGATTCACAATGTGATTTGTTAAATAACTCTGAATACAAAAACACAATCTGCTTCACCAGATTGGGTCTTTGATCCTTCAGGTCCATTATTCAACTTCCTCCATTTGCTCTGTTTAATACTTCAGCAGAAGGGAGCATACAGACATAACAGAGCTTGCCAACAATGTGAAGGTTTCCATAAGGGCAAAATTCCATTTTTAGTCCTATGCCATCAGCTCCTGCCCATTACCCACACTTGTCCCATTACAAAGAGTTTTATTTTTTTTCCCCTGAAAATGATGACTTCCTTTCAAAGTCCAATATAAGACATGATAATCCCTGTAGAAACAAATTTCACAGTCTATCAGCAAACTGCCTGGAGAAATGTTCTTTTTTCCTTCAGAATTACTTATTACAGTCTTCTACTTATGGTTAATGTGCCTTTGAGGTTAACACAGATATTTTGGAAATCTAATCCTCCTCTGAGGATACTGATGTAAATCAGAGATAACAGTTTATCCCCAAAGTTACCTTAGATTGATTTGGTCCATTATACTGGTCTCTTATATGGTCCTCAATTTGAAGACTCAGTTGTAAATTGGATAATATTCTTCAATTAGTTGAATGTATGAAGAGAAATGGTGTATCTATGCTGTATTCACTTAAGATTGTGGAAGAATATTTTCAGACCTGTTTATCAAGGCCAATGTCACAGTTTTGTAGGAATCACTGTACACAGGTCCATAAACTTCCTGCTTGGCCCACGACCAGTGCTGTACCTAAACAGGGATAAACAGGGATTTACTGTCTAAGCACTACACTGGTGGGTATAATCTCACATTTAGACCTCCAAAAGCTTTGGTCAGTCATCACCTAATATTCAGAGCATCTAGGGGCTCTGGCTGTTTTTCTGCCAGCACTACCCAGCAGCATAAATCTGTGTGAAAAGAATTTTTGTGTTTGTATCTTGGTGGCTTTCAACCAGGGTTCACTAAGTGTGCATCAACTTTCCTGTCTTGTCTGCGTGACCTGACAAGCTGATGTTTTGCACAGTGGCTTTTGGGCCTAAAGAATGAGGAAATGGTGCTTCCTTTTCTTCACCTCTAAACCTAATGCCTTGAGAAACTGCACAAGATGCTTTATCCAGCTTTAATGCTATATGGTCTGTGAAGACTTGGGTCTTGCAAAATCTGGAGTCCTTTAATATGATCTGATCTGTCACATCTCTGAATGAACATACTCATAAATTGTTGGGCATCAGTTGTTTTTTTTTTTTTACTATCTTGTAGACTTCTGTGTTAAGCAGGCTGCTTATGTGTCCTGCATAGAACTGTATGTGTCACAATATTTTATCTGTGAATAATTTGAAACTGAGTTGTGGCTCTCAGATTCTTTTGTGTGTCTCATCTTAGGTAGGAAACATTTCATGTGGTGCCAGGAATTCAAACAGTTGTTCTCCTCTGGCTTTTAAAAGGACTACTTAAGTCATGAGACAGCTGTGGGGTAGTATTGGGTCTCAGGACAGCATTCACCATTCCTTAGTTGTAAAACTGAGACTGGAAGGAAATGCAGCTTAAGGTCTGTTGTCTCTGCAGCTTAGAATTCCATTTGATCTGAGAGCTGCAGCAGCAAATTTGTAATCACATAGCAACTCTGTTTCAAGATGTTGATAGGGGAACAGCACTTGTTATTCACTGAATCCCAGCATTATTTTATTGCCAGATTCATAATGGACAATTTCTAAGGCTGCGTTGATTTCTCTCAGAGCAAGCTCTGGGATTCCAATGTTGCTCTACTATCTTCCTCACTGTATGGATTTACAAACACCCCTGTAAGTTGATGTAAATTCCAGACAGGCTCAAAATGTGTTGTGTGGCTCAGATGGAAAAATTACAAAGATGTTTCTGCAGTGTTTACAGTTTCATTTCTATTTGCTTGTTGTATGGATGCAGTGAAATTTACTGTCAGTCCATTGAATTTTTTTACATAGTGTTAAAGTGTAAAAAAGTATCTTATTTCTAACACTTTACTGAACTCATGTAGTCTTAAAACCCCCTATTTATAAAATATCTATAACTGTAATTAACCAGTTTAGTAGATACTTAATAGATAATTTCTTGCTGATGTTTTTTTAAAAAGGCAAGTTGCTCTTCCATTCATCTCATCATTAGGAGTGTGCAAGGAACAACTACTAATGTCAGTTCAAATGCTCTTGGCAGTGAGAATGTAGATCTTTTTATTCTATCTTAATCATAAAGCTCAAAAAAAAAAAAAAGAAAAAAGAAAAAAGAAAAAAAAGAAGTGAGCTATCAAATCAAGAACTATTGAAATAATACCAGAAAAGCTGGAATTCAAGTGAGACTGTATTCATACCAGATGTTTCTATTCATTACTGATGCTCACAGAAGGGAGTCTGCTTGTGAAAGATGGAGGCTGTCAGCTTAATTTGTGTAACTGTGAGGAAAAAAGGTTCACCTATGTCAATTTTGTTCTGATCACCTTAAGAAGAGATGGCTCAGTATTCCATTACAATTTCCCTGAACTATCTAAATACAGTTAAAAAATTTCTACAATTTTTATAATTTTTAATAATCAATATGAATAAAGTCATTGCAATAACAAAGGTAAATAAAATCAGGGCCTATTCTGCATGCAACAGGGTGAGCTGAGTAACCCATTGCCTTCAGTACCAAGCTAAACAGGCCTAGTGTTTGTCTTTTCTGCAGCAGGAGACAGCAAGTAATTTAAAAGCTTTACTTACTGAAGACTTACTGAAATTTGATTTCAGAAGTGGTGAAAGCATCATAAAGCCACAGCAATACATCTACACATGCATGCCAAATGCAGCCATCTTATCAATTTACATGGAATTCAGTCTTTCTCCTCTCCCACAGAGAGAGAGATCTGTGTATTAAATTTTATCTATTTTGATTTCCAAAGACAAAGAAATAGAATAATTATTTATCAAGGAATAAGTCTCTTTATAAAATATTCTGTTTCAACATTTTAAAGCTCTCCCTAAGACTGAATCAAATTTTTCTGGGTACTTTCACTCTGGTAGTTTTGCTGGCTCTCCCTGTGTTTCTTCACTGTCTGATTGTTTTGGAAAGGAGATGGAGGCTGCCAACATGTCTCAAACTCTGTGCTTTTTGTGCAGCAAAAGAAGAGTTATTCTTCTCTGATACTCTAGGGAGGCATTTGGTCTGTGAAGGAGCCGCATAGGGTTTGATGAAATAGCACTTGAGCAGCCAAGGCTTTGAAAGAACAGCTTTTGTTCAGATTTTCCTAGCTATGATCCTTGTCATCAAAAAAGGTAAGAGCACAAATTCTTGGAAAAGGAACTACAGTTCAGTGCTGGTCAGTGTGTACTGTTCAACTAGCAAAACAAGCCATTTGATTTTATCAAATCTTCAAGAAGTTCAAACTTGGAGTTGCATTTGCCCTTGAACATAAAGCTACTCAGTAATTTCAGGGTACTCTCAATGCTCAGCAACAGAGCAGCACACACAAACAGAATGAGCATGGTAATCATAGCTGCTGTAAAGTGAGTTATTTTGTTTCTCTAGATTTAAAAACATTAATAGCTTAATATATATTCTATCTGCAGCCAGTTAAACTAATCCTCTCAGCAGAAGCAATATAAATTTAGACCATATTTTCCAGATGATTTTGCTTACTTCTGATCCCCTTTAGTACATAATGTGCTGTAGCTCTAAGAAAATTAATGCTTACAAGTGTAGATGTTTATATCAGTCAGCAAAGCTGGCATAAAGTTGATGACACCTTATATGTCCAAAGGAGCTGACATTCACTGCTTAATGAAAAGAAAGTATCTGATCTTCAGGCCGATTATAGAGCTATAGATTAATGTGCTGATGGGTCTATTTGAAAACATTATTTTATGCTTGCATAGCAATTTATTTAACTCAGATTGCAAGAAAGAACAAATGTGAATGTAAAGGCACAAGTCAAAAATAACCCTACTGAATTCAAAATACTGCAGTTTCAGCTAGTATTAGCTGATCTTCTTTAATCTTCAGTAGCTTTCTTAGGCAGCGGTTTCCTGGTGATGAGCTTGGTCTTCATTTGAATAGGATGGTGGTTGCAATTTCTACAATGAATCTGTAATGGATGCCTCACTGTCCCCATAGTTCACTTCTGCATCTGGAAAAATGCCTTTTATATAGCAAACACAGTCTGTGACTTCATACCATGCCTATACCTTGCACCTCTCTGAATTATTTTTCTTTTCTTTCACTGTGAATCATCAGATCACAAAAAACAGAAATGAAGCAATAATAATGAACAGCATTTAAAAAAAAATTTCCCCATTTCAGAGTGTGCTGTAGATGTGTTTCTTCTAGCATTGTCCACGGGAATTGAGCATATTACCCTTGGTGCTGATATTGCGACATGAAAGTTTCAAATTAAAGGTATTTATCAAATCATAGAAGCATAGAGTGGCTAGGGATGGAAGGGACCTTGAAGATCATCTAGTTCCAACCCCCCTGCATGGGCAGGGACACCTTCCACTAGACTAAATTAAGCTAATATTTTTGCAATGAGTATAATTAAAGAATAGATCTGGAAACTGCTGTGTTCTGAGTAACTGGCTCAGCCTTGTAAAGAAAAAAAAAAATTAATTTTCTGAATCTTTCTAAGGTAAAAGCAGCAGTAATCAGCAAGTATGACAGGAGGAATGAGAAACTAACTATAGTCTCAGGAGTAGGAAGATGGATGATGTCAAAACAGCACCACAGACTGCTGAGTATTGGGGTGGCTGGATTTTCATACAATGCTGTTAGCAATACAGACTTGTTCTTTTTTTATTCAATAGATTTTTTCAGGGGAAAGTGTTCTTAATGGTATGCTGAAAAGCCATATTTAGTAAAACAAGCAAGAAAATCCCTTTAAATTAAAAAACGTATGCATGATTTTCTTTTAGCCAATATATTTAATCTAGAACAGTCTAGATGAACAAGTGTTTTGATATGTGTTGTTTCCTTACAGAACCACAGAATCAGACAGGTTGGAAAGAACCTCTGAGATCATCAAGTCCAACCCTTGATCCACTGCCACTGTGGTTAGCAGACCATGGCACTGAGTGCCACATTCAGTCTCTTCTTAAAAACCTCCAGGGATGGAGAATCCATCACCTCCATGGGCAGCCCATTCCAATGCTTTTTCTTCTACTGCCATCTGTTCAGTATTTATTAGATGTGCAAAAGAGATCTTGGGCAAGGGCATATTCTTAGATGGACCTGATGTTTTGCTCTAGCCATGAGAGTTTATAGACAAAAGCTAGAACCAGAATGTAGATGGAGGCAATTTGGTTTATTACTATCTCAAACACAAAGACTTCCTCAGCTCTTAAAAGGAAAGCAGAGACAAGATGCTTGAGTAATTGGAGTTTATGGCCTGAAAAAAAAGGGTTGGCAACAAGGAAGTTGGTGCCAGAGTATTTAAAAAAAACAAGATAGAAGCAGTTTAAACTCAAACCTTCCCAAGGTACTTATACTAGATTGGTTGCCCTTCCTTCTGGGGCTGAGGAGTACAGGTAGCAGGAGAAGGCTTTTTAGCTCACTTTTTTTGCAAAGGCCATTGAACTTCTGAATTCTCAGCTTCTTTCTGTACTGCTAAATAGAAGAGAGATGGGGAGATATTTCAAATACTGATCTGCTGACCTCTCACCTGGCTTATTCTCCCTGCATGCCCCCTAAATGATTTGTTTTGTGCTCTCTAGTTCTTTCTGAGACCTTTTTTCGGGTATGGCTCAGAGGACAGGGGACACTGTGGCCAACAGCAGTATCAGATTTGGCTCCCACCAGGTACCCTCCAGTTCTCTCTCTGCAGGTTTTCCCTTCCCAGACCCCTGGCATGTCTCCATGGCACCCTGCCAGGCATGCCACACAGCTCCACGCTGCAAAGCACCTCCTTGATGGGCTGTAGCACAGGCTTTATTTCAGACTCCCTTATCCCTCTAATAGGTGCATCTGAGGGCTGTGAGAGTGTGCAATAAGGTTGTTTCATTTAGTAGCACTCTCCAGGGCTTTAATGCCATGGAGTGGCAGGAGTAACAAACATGTTGTAGATCCCCTTTGTGCTGCGGGATGGCTTCTCTGTGCAGGAAAACCATTTATAGAGCAGCATTCAGAGTTGTAGCTATATATGGCTACTAAAGTTTCCCAACATAATTGTCTTTGGAAACAAATATATGTGGTTGTGTGGATAATTTTTATTCTGTGGGCTGTTTAAGAATCGTTCGTTTCACTATTATTTCTCAATGCTTTTGTGCTTCCTGCTGAAGTAATCTTTTAGTTGCCTTGTCCTTGCTTGAGTGACAGGAAAATCTGACACAGTTACCTCTACAATCAAGTTTTGAAGAATATTCTTTGAAGAAATAATGAATTTTATTTGATTGTTTGTTTTGGTCATTGTCTGTGAATACTATTACAGGGAGCCTTATTTTGCAGATTTCAGCTGTAAAAATATTAATAAGTTGTCTTTAACATTTAACACACTTTAGCAAGAGTTCTCTTTATGTCATGTAGCCTTCACATCACGTATTAGGTATACAGTGAAATACAAGCTTGTAAGTCTGAAGGATCACAATACACAACCTATTCTCATCAACAACTGAAAAAGCAAACAACTTACTTAGCTTAAGTTTAATCCTGGGTTAAAATGCAAATGGTATTTATCTCCTTTAAGGGTTAGGTTTTTCTAGGCAGAGGCACAGCTTTGAAAGACACACAATACACGGCTAATCTGTCAAAAGTACAGAGAATTTTAAGCAGTTTGGCATTATCATAACTGTATTAAGCTATGTTTGGTTTTATCATACCGTGTTCTTTGACATTCTGCTTGGCGTCTGTGTGCTGCCTGTCAATCAGAGAGCCAGCATGTCAAGAGGGAACTTCACTGCAGAAATGGTGCTACTCAGAGAATTCAAATGAGCCTAAAGAAAAGGAGCAGGGAAGGCTTCACAGCTGTGAGGAGTATTTCTGAGGTGGATCTCAGTCTCATTATGTGTATGGTTAAAATAACAAATAGAGGTGGGGTGGCCCAGGGAAAGACTCTGAAACACTTCCAACACTCCTTGTACTGGAAATGACTTTTAAAAATTTCTGTATAGTTTTTCACAGGTGAGAAACTTAGTAAAATGAGCGAGCAGCTAAGCATAACAATTTGCTTTTGCAGAGAAAGAGGTAGTTCCTGAACTATTTAAAGGATGAGTGCGTATCTAGGTAACTTACATTGAATATGGGGAAAATCAAAACAGGATCAGTTCAGCTAAACTTCTTTTTGTGGACAATTTATAACAAATTTGTACTATGCTCTGTCTTGGCTGAAGACCTGCAGCAACTTAATGGTTCCAGAGCTTGCTCCCTATTGCATTTTCCAATAGCTTTTTATCAAACCAGGTGCCTGGAAGGCTTGTTGCCTGTTTGAAGCTGTCCTTGACCTGTTGTGTGATGCTTGTCACTGCATCAATCTGAGTAAGAAAAGTGGTAGCAGGAAATGTACGTGGGGCCTGGAGCTGACTTTTCACAGTGGTTCCTGGGGTGAGTTTACTCTCACCAGCCATTTCAGCCTACTCTGGGGTCTTGCTGAGTTGTTAGCAAAAAGGAAAGATGAAATTTGGGTAAGACCATCCTGTTTGGGTGAGGAAAAGAATTAATTAGTTTGGAGGTGGACTGGACTATGGCATTTAGTTTCAGTGTCATAGAATGGTACTGCCATGTTTAATTTTCTTTCCTGTAGATTTCAAGTTTTTCCATACCTAGTGGTAATCTGTTGCTCTGACTTCCTCCATTTCTCCCCCACAATTTTGGGGATAAAACCATGACTCTTGTTCACATTCAGAGGAGCAGAGAAGAGAAATAAAAGATAGGTCCCGCCTGATAATTACCTGTTGGAGGGAGGACAGTTGGACTTGATGATCTTAGAGGTCTTTTCCAACCTTGATGATTCTATGATACCTAGAGTGCAAGGGGTGGTAGTTTCTGCTGCACAGGTTCTACTCAAAGACGGTAGATTAGGAGGAGCTAAAATGGATAGAGGTTTGGAATGGACCTGTGGCTCACTTCCTTCTCTAACTTCATAGTCATAACAGAAATCTTTACATTGCTCTATCCTGGTTTAAATGGTTATTGTAAGTTATTTCCTCCAGTATTTTAAAAAATAGAGAGCTGGAAATTAGAATATGATTGAAAGAGCTGAACATAAGTATTCATGAGGATAACGCTACAGGTGAGTTAAAATCCTGATATGTTTTATTTGGCTGTAATAAAACTAAAGTTTAACTACAAGACAATGCTAAAGCTGTGTGGTAAATACTTTGATTGAGGCTTCTTTGGGGAAAGACAAACCTCTGGTAAATTAAATAGCTCTGTGGAATACTAAAATACTCACCAGATTTTTTGTTTTGGAGAATTTGACCAAACTGAAATATTCAGGCAGTGTTGTAACATTCACCATTGACTTTTTTCAAAATTTATTTATATATTTTAATTTTGATGCTTAATTTTTTTCTGTTGTATTATAATTTACTTAAGTAGACTTTTTGGAAAAAAAAGTCAGATTGAAATATCTAAAACCCCCAAATCACAGAAATTCAATCTTCAGCATGGCTTTATTAAATTCCAGACAAATAAAGACTGAAAGAAAGATTTGTCTCCTAGGTGTCTCCTAGGTGCTGCAAGTTCTTTAATTTCCCTCATCTTACAGAGACCAGGAAGAGTGAAGCTTTAGAGGTGAAAAATGCTGTTCTTATTTCATTCCTCTTTGGGCCCAAAGCACACTGCAAAAATGATTCCCATTCCAGTTAACTTCCAGGTACAAATAGCCAGGCTTAAATTCCCACTTTGGAACAGACTCAGCCCTTTTTTTTGTAAAGTCAAGCTGGGTAACATAGCTAGGAGCTTTCAGAAAAAGGCTGATGTTTTATTGGTAGTGAGAGATAACAGGCTACAGAAGAGTTTTTTCAGAAAAGTGAAAGCAGAACTGAAGTGAAGAAGTATTCATTTAAATCAGACTGATGTTGCTTTAGCAAAGCATACTGAGTCTTTGCTGGTTTTGTGATACTTAATTAAAATTGGAAGGTTAGATAGAAAAGGTATGTTTCCCAATTAACCTTTACCTCATTAAAATTTTATTCCAAATTGTAAGCAGTTCTTTAGAGTGCATGCTGTTAAGCACTATCCAGCCTTTATACATCCTCTTATCCTTGTTACTTGTCTGAACCTAAACCTGGATATCTTTATTTTAAAGATATCCTGGGAACATGTAATGCTCTACATAGATCACCACTGATTTACATCATACTGTATATTTAACACCTGCAGAGTATAATCTGATCGAATGTGATTTTTGTATGACATAGGTCAGGCTTTTCTTTGTACCTAAACAGAAGTTGCAGCAGGGATTTCTATGACTCACAAAGAGCTAGAATTTCAGAAAAGAAAGCTTTTGAAGAGCAGAGCCACAAAGCTGAAAAACTGGCACTACTTTTCTTCCATCTGGGAGAAATCTGGCCCAGAACTCTATTTACCTCTGAGTTCTCAGGTATGGTGTGTTTGGTGTTTTCTTGAACATCTATTTGATGTTAAAGTTGCTAAAATTGGAGAGAGAATAGGAGTCTGTTCTAATGTAGTTTGGAACTTTTATGATTTTCTGAGATCTTGCCAGTAAGAAGTTGATTTTTTTGGTTGTTGTTAAGCTAATGGCAGAAATAATAATGACAAAGGCAAATTTAATTTAAAATTAATAAGTTAGGTGTCATCAGCATGATTATGAACACTGAATAGATTTTTTTTTCCTGAACTACAGTCAATCCAACTAGAATTATGTGTGCTATGATAACAAAGAATTGGGAACTCAGACCCAGATGCTGAAAAGCTGTTAATGAAGGACAGAGACCAATTGAATATAGACCTGGAGGTGGTGAAAAATGTGAAATACAGGACAGTGCTTCAGACCAATCTCATAAGATCAGCAGGGCTAGTCTTCTCAAAATGATCTTATATTATTATCTAAAATATTTTTGGTCACTCAAAGCTTATTTTGTTTCAGACTGAATTCTTTTGCAGACTGGTTTATAAGCTTGCTACCTTCTTCTTATTTAGACCCAAATCTGTACTATACTGTAATATTATTCTGAGTATTATGCTGGAACAAGGAGTAGCCATTCACAAATATTTGACTTGGCAAAAAAGTAAGACAGGAAAGGGAACGAATGAGTTTTGCACGAGGATAAGGTAGCCATAGCTTATCAATCTTCATCCTTCATTTCCTACAATCATCTTTCCGGATTGAGAAGGATAAAATTAACTTGTTTAAATTTACTCATACTGTGAGGAGGTATAACTCCTATTAATGCTGATGAGAAATGTATTGAACTTACTGAGGCTGAAGTTACTTAATTCTCCAAAGTAGCTTATATTTCTTTTCCATGGCTGTGATCATTCCCTTCCTCTACCATAATTATAGTCCATGGTATATAGATCTCAGCATTTTATCTTAGAGTTACCCTCCAGAATAATTCCTTAGTAATTTATTTCCAGAAGGATTTCTGTGATCACACTGGAAAATTTCCATTGGTTCAGAACACAATAAAAAAAGAAATTAAAAAAAAGAGATTAAAAATGTCAACAATTCTATATTTTGTCTTAGCTGTTAGCATTTTTTATCTGTGCCAAAAATGTTAAAAAAAAATCAAACAAACCAGTTTCTTATTCACATACTCTTAGTTGAACATCATATCTAATTTTAACATTTTGTAAATTTTGGATAGAAATTCTCACACAGAAGTTTAACATAAAATGTTTCTTCTAAAAAATCAGCACTAAAACCAGGCAGTTGCAAAAGATACGGCACACATTTTTGTTCACTTGAGCCCAAGGTACTTAAGTCAACCTACTACTGAGTTTCTTGTAATGCAATAAAAATTTTAGTACTACACATACCTGATTTTCTTTTTACCATTTTTACAACTAAGAACTTTTACAATTTTAATGTGTTTAAACATATTCAAATGCTCATAATAATATTTCTTTATTTTATTTCCCTTGTGTGTCATAGGCAATCTTTAGGCATTTTTCCAAGGACCTGGGAATTTATGGAAATTAATATAGAATGCCAACCCTTGTGAGAGTCACATAGCTCAGTTTGCAGAGTCATGGTCCTTGGCAATGGGTGACTTCCTGGCCACAGCTCATACCATGAATTGCACTGCAAGATAAGTAAAGAAAAAAATAAATCCTCACATTTCTTAAGTTAGCTTTCCTTTAGGTTGCAGCTTGAAGAGCAGCATCACATTTAGCTGCAATATCTGACACCAAGTTTACTTCCCTGAGTAACTGCACTGCAGACGTGGTGCCCAAGCGCAGCTGCCCCTTTCTCTGACAGCCCTTTGGGCTGAAAAAATACCTTCACCACATCTCTCCAAAGTACCTCAGAAATATGGCAGCACCAATTAATTTGAAAAGCCCCACTTGTGAGTCTTTTTTCTTTAGAACTGTAAATGGGGAGAAACTACAGCATGTTCTTAGCACACGAGCTATTTGGGTGGTTCCTAGCTACCCCAGTAGCTGCACTGGCAGCACTGTGGTGCAGCCTCCTCTAATACCCCAATTTCTCTCTGTACATCGCCATAAAAAAAAAAACAAACAACAAACCAAACCATATATATATATATATATATACACATATATATAAATATTCTTTCCTTGGAGCATTTAGACAGCTTGCTTTTCTTCTTCGCTTTTCAGTCTGCAACACATATATATCATACACTTAAGATATAATTATGCTCTATAAAATATTTAAAGAAAAAGTATAAAAGGTAATTATATTATAGATTATAGTGTGTAATTATATACTAACTAATATATAATAAAATTACATTAAAAAAAACCAAAACTTGAGTAAAGTCTGAGAAAGAAAACAATGACTTAGGCCCTTATTAAGATTCTTGGGACTGACTGCAGCCCTCCAGGGGAGCTCTGTAATGCAAGTCCCTCACATGTGTTATCTCATCACGAGTGGCACCAAGCTGACAGTGGGCTGCCAGCCCAAAGAGAAAGGCAGCACATCTGCCATCAGAACAGACACATCCAATATACAAGATATTTTACAGCTAAGGCTGGACCTAACTGTTTCAGAGAAGATTGCTCCTCTGAAGATGGAGTTAGTGGACTATTTGTCAGCATCGTTGCTACTTTCAGTACCTAGCCATCAGGTCAAAAAAAAAGGAGCTCTGCTGTGATTTCTGCCTCATAAATCCTCTTTGCTTGTTTGTTCCCTTCCTATGTAAATCCAGCAAGGACTTTTTTTGGGTTTGTCTTTCTTTAAATGTGGATATATTTTAACCATATGGGGTCCTGATCCCACCTCAAGTCACTGAAAGCTGAAATAATGTATATGCAGGTGTTTTCAGGTTTTTCTATTTACTAGAGACAAAACATATCTTCAAAGACTCATATTGTTTCAAAACTGAATTATGCCAGAGGACTCTGATGTTGTCTAAAGCTTCTAGAAATTATATATTTTCTTACATTTACTAGTCTAATGGGATTCCTTGAGTGTTTGAAGTTAAATAAGTCTGGGTTGATTTGTTAACATAGACTTTACCTTGGGCTTGAAATTGGTTTTTTTGAAACTATAATATTAGGACTATGGTATTGACACTGACAATTAAGATAAGCAACACCCTTTGCACAGAAATTTAATGAAAAGAATTGCTATGATGTATTTCAAAATTACAGTATGATCACCTTTTCATTCTGTATAAGTATTACATGGCATGTTTTTCCAGAGGTGCTACCTAATTATGTTATAATTAAATGTGATTCATCAAATAGAGCTGAAGACAAAACTCGTAATCAGTGAGTCTCTGCCATTCACAGAATCTGTCAAAAAAATATGTCTTATAACTAATGTACAAATGTTTGCTTTAGAAAAAGTAAATTGGAATTATAATAATTTTTCTTCTCATCATCTGGTACAATATTTTAGTATATTTTTTCAGTGCTTAACAGTACCTTTTATGGTTGGGACAACAGGACATTACTAGAAATTATCAGCATAGCCACAATAATAATAATAGTAAGTATTCAGAGTATTAAAAAATGTAGCTTCTTAGGAAAGGTGATGAAAAAGACCAGGTTTTCAGGTCAGAGGCAGTATCAGAAGCTGATTTCTGTTTGCAGACACTAAGGACTGAACAGCCACCTATCTGGTGTTTGTGTTCATTGAGTTTACTTTGCTGTGTAAAGTTGAGTACTTACTACTGGAAACCCAAATACTGCTGTACTAAATTTGACTAAGTCAAATATTGACTTATTGACAAAAAATGTAGCTTCTTGGGAATATTTACAAGCTTCAGTTGTCTTTCTGTCAGAAGAGTTTAACCATGCTAATTTTACTGGCTGTAATAATTTGACTTTTGGGTAACTGAGAGAAAGGGGTTATTCTCCTGGGGTGCTCAATTACAAAAATCTGACTTGACTCAATCCCTTTTTGCTGTGTACACTGGGCTGCAGCTTCAGCCCATTGCTTTCTGCTCATGTTGTACAAAAAAAAGAGGGGTGGTCTGTCCCTCCTGTTCTGGGGACATACCCAGCACAGGAGGGTCTTGTGTATATTTGCACACAGAGCTAGTGGGGCTATGGGTCTGCCTGCTCCTCCTGTTTGAAGCACTGAAAGGCACATGCTGAGATCACAGAAACATAGAATCATAGAGTTATTTCGGTTGGAAGGGACCTCTAAAGGTCATCTTGTCCAACTCCCCTGCAGGAAGCAGGGACACCCTCAACTAGATCAGGTTGCTCAGAGACTTGTCAAGCCCCATATTTAATAGATATTTGATCATATGCCACAACTGTAGCATGGAGCCTTCTGGCATATCCTGGTGGCAGAATAGCCCTGTGGATTTGTGCATCCATGAAAATAGCTGCCACATTTCTGTTCCCTACATCCTGAACATCAGACCAGTGGCTAGATCCTGGCCCCATCCTGTCCTCATGCCTGAAGCCAATTTAGTGCAGTAAGAGCCATTTCAGAGAAGAAAGAAAGCCACGATCTCTGTCTGTGGAAGTAAATTTAGCCCAATCATGCTTAAAACAGGTAATTATGAACCATCTTATTTATTTATGGAAATTGGTTTCTGCTAGAAAATAAATCTGTTTTCCTTGTAAGTCTGTACAGACCCAAGCCCATCCTATTTCCATCACTCACTGGGTTCCTCTATATTTATCCACCCACACAATCTATTTGAAGCTACAGACATTTCTAGGACTCTCCTTATCTTAGCAGGTTTCACAAAGACTGTCTGGAGAAACAAATCAGCCCAAGTGAGCTTTGCTTAGGGTCTCCTTTTTTCCTATTAATTGTTTAAAGAACATTTGGTTGAAATCTCAGTTTTGCTCTTTTCTAGCTGTTTGTGCTTTTTCAGTTGCAACAAATCTTTCATTTCCAGGGCAACCTGTCATGATCTGACAGAAAATTACAGCTTAAGAGAGGAGGGAAGAAAAGGAGCAGATGATATCTCACCACCCCATAAACAAATCTTGTCATGAAAATATGCCTATTAATAGATATAAAGGTGAAGGAAAACAGGTATGATTTACAATTTTAAAAGAATAGTTGCTAAGCTTAAGATTTTCCTAAGGACTCTGAACTGCTTTTTGATACTGATAAGCTACTCTCAGGTCTTCTAAATGCCTGGCAATAGTCACTCAAAAAAAAAAAGAGATGCAGCATAGGCAGACAGGGAACACTCTTGATCACACGCAAATCGAAGACTAATAGATTCCAACTGACTTCAGTGCACATGAGGAATGTAGTGTAAAGCCTTCATGTATCTTCTATTTTAAATCCACATTGATTTCTTGGTGTGAATAATTCTTAAAAAGAAAACCTCAGAACTGGGAAGATAGACCAAAGAAACCTCGACATCTCTGCTAATGAAATGAATAGAACTATTCACAAAGTTGCAGATTTCGCTGCATTCACATCTTCCACTGAGTGGATGTTTAAAAGTATTCCCAAAGATGACTTTCCCAGTAGAATCTAGAAGAGATTGCAGGATCTTTGAGGTCACAACTGAAAGGGAAACTCCTGGACATCCTGCTGCTCAGGCTGTACTGCACTTCCTTTGTCTGGGACTGGATGGTCAAGCCCTCACTGAGCACCACATCTTTAATGATGAATTTTGTCCCTATCCAGACGTCTGCTTAGGGACTTAAGTCAAATTACATGACATATTTGCAAAGCACCAGCTTCTTTAATTATATGGAAGACAGTTGATGCCTAGTAGCTAAAGCAGGTGTGTGCAACTTGATATGAACCCTGCTTTATAATGTTATCTCTGCCATGGATTCTCAGGAATATGGACTTTAAAGCATAGAGGATCAGGATATTAAATGATCTGTAATACAGTTCTGAAAAAAAACCTTCACTCCTTTGTGCCCTCTCTGCCTACCTGTGACAAGATAGCAATCAGAGGATAAAGTGAACTTGATATTTTTCAACAGTTTGCACACCCCACAAATATGGTGAGATGAATTTTTTAATTTTTAGTTGCCATGCATGTT
Source organism: Calypte anna (assembly GCF_003957555.1). Taxonomy (NCBI): domain Eukaryota; kingdom Metazoa; phylum Chordata; class Aves; order Apodiformes; family Trochilidae; genus Calypte; species Calypte anna. Next base: position 123,230,173 of record NC_044245.1, read on the forward strand.
AAATAACTAGCGGGAGCTAGGTACTTAATCATGGTACTAAGAAGTTAGTCCTTGGTTTTTAATCCAGGTTCATCCTACTTTGAAAATCTGAATACAGGGACCTTACAATTTGTGCAGCCTTGTTAGATATTACCTAACACCCTTCCCTCTCCCATTATTTTAATTTATAAAGTGAGTGAAAGCATTGTTAACTTCTTGTATCAGGATTAAAACCATTTTTTGGTAGTGGTAGAGTGTATGGGCTAGATTCTCTAGATCAAAAGAATAAGGGAAGTGCTATTGCTGATTTATGCTAACTGAACATCTATTTCTTGAGGTAGAAAATATTTACCCATAAACCACTTTCCCTATCATTGTTAAATGAATTCAAGGATTTTTCTGCTCCAGTTTTGTCTTCCTCTTCAACCATGAAATATAACTAATGCTTTAAGTCCATTTTATAGTTTTTAAAAGTAATATTCTAGTTCCAGAAGTACAGATTTTCTGACTTCAGAAACAGACACATTGGAATAAATTATAATAAAAGATCAATTGAGGCCAGCTGATCATCATTCAGTGGTCAAAGTGAAAAGTTTCTTATTTATACAGTAGCATTTCACACATGATTATCAGTAAATTATTTTTATACTATATGACTAGAATGATGTCAGTTGTGTGGTCACAAATAAAAGAATGGTAATTATTCTTTCTTTTATACAAAAATGAATGCAATAAAGAGATTATGTTCATATTCTTTCATAGTAAGAATAAACAATAAAGTACAAACCACAGGAGTCTGTCAGCTGGATACAGGATGCAGCATTCATTTTTGTAAACAGCTCACCGGTGTGTCAAACCCTGAGTCTGACGTGGGGACAACAGAACAGTATTTTCCTCAAAAAGATTTATTCCCTTGAATGAAATCCTGGACAAAATGTTGGGTAGGAGCTGTATTGGTTGGGAAGGAAGATAACCCCCTAAATCTGACTACTTACAGGTGTTATTTATAACCAGAAGCTACTCCTGAAGGAAATTTCTGTTGAAAGCTAAAATGCTACTGTGATTATTACAATAGCCTTTTCCTTCAGTGTATAAAAAAGATAGCTTAAAAGGCATCTTTTAAGATACTCTTCCCTGACAAACAAATAAGTATGTAGAGTTAAATAGACCGGCATTTTCCTCCAATTTTGTATACAGAAATGGTGGTAAATGCATACAATTATCTTCATATTGCAAGAATGGGCATATGTGAGGAGCTAAAGAGCTGAAAAATGATTTAGCACTTACACCTCTTTGGGAATGTTAGGAGTCTTGAGAATGAGACTGACAGCACCCAGTCCTCAGTTGATGTAAACTGACAGAGCTCATTTGAAATAAATGGAGTGATCAGGATTCCTCTCCTCAGCAGAGGAGCTGGTCAATAAGTGCATTGCTTTGAGACTTGAGCTTTTCTAATGTTAAGGTAACTGCATGTGTGGTAGATATTTTTTGGCACCTACTTTGCATCTTACAACATAAAAGAAATTTAAAAATCTGAAAGCTTTCTACTCTGTCAGTCCTTGAGTCCTTTTTGAGCCAAAGCTCTCAGACTTCGATGAGCTTTCAGTCTCTTTACAAATGCACGGGTTGTGTGGAAATGAGATGTGCATTTATTGTGCATGCAAAGGGGTGCTGAAGTTGGTCACTCCTTCTAGTGGGCTGCACCAGACTCACTGTTTCACTTCAATGATTCAGAAGTGAAATAATGTGCTCATGTCTGCCTTATACGCTATGGCATGCTGAGCATTTGTTCATAACACGTGTTACATTCACAGTTTTGATTCTCCAAGAAGGTGTCTAACTGAATGTAACTGTAAAGTATTACTGTGCCTCAGTTGGTTGTATCTGAATTTCTTTTGATCTCGTTTCTTCTCTTTTCAATAAAAAGGCTGCAAAAATGTATCTGTGGCAAATAGATTTCACACAGAGCCTAACCAATGGCAGGACACAATCACCCTCTATGCCAGTAACTCAAAACTGTCTCAGTCAAACATGTTCCAGTGAATGTAGATGAGTGTAAGCCAGTGTGGGGACAGATTTAAAATAAAAACTTTACACACATTCCTTACATACCGTACATGCTTATAAGATTTGTAGAGCTATCAAGATTTGTTGAAATCTTGATTAACTCAGTTTTTGAACATATCATTGTGGATAATGAATATATCTGATTAGGCTTTTGTGCCTCTGGATGTCACTGTTGTTTTGCAATAATATAAAAAATGTTGCATGACAATATATAAAATGAAGATAATATAATCAACACCACTTTTAGTTTTTAGAAAAGTACAAGGCTGAATACACTGGCAGTCTTAGAGATACCATTATACCAGTGTAAGAGGTGGACAGCTGAATATGGAAATAATACTTATTTCAGTATGAAAAGGAGAAAACCCCTTAACACGTCTTCATAGAGGAAAATCAAATTCTATGGTCCTCAAAATGGATTCCTTTGGAAGGGCTTAAAATAGAATATGAGCCTTTATCTTGCTAATGTGGCCATGTCAGATTGTGTTAAGGATAACTATTAGTTTCTTTGAGCCAGTTGCAATGGTGGAATGAGTGAGGAGGAGGTCAGTAAGCATTAAGGACTATGCACTATCATTGCTGCTTGGGGCTGCTCAGGAGAGGAGTGGAGCTTACTTTTCCCAAGTAAATCTGTTAAGCATTTCTTAGGAAATAGGGAGCAAAAAAAAGGGAAAAATCATACCTTTATTCTTTCACAGTCTCTTGCACAGCAGACATTTCTATATTCTGGAATATATTCTATATTCCATAATTTAGTGATTATGGAGGGTATTTTCAGAATCATAAGTTGCTGCAGTTGCCCCAGTTATTTACAATAAAATGAGATGCCGGTCTGTCCTGTGTGGAGAAAGTCTTCCTTGGAATAGGGAAGATTTGCTAGAAACTTGTAGGGCTAGTGAGGTGTGTCAGAGAAATAAGAGTTTACTAAGTTTACTAAGTCTCTGACTTAGTTTTTGTTGAAGTCAATGGATTAGAGTGGCTGCCTTTGGTAGGAAGCAAAAAATACTAAATAAAGATGGGAATAGAGCATTTCCATTATAAACATATTACATTTTATTTTTTAGAATCTGAATTTCATTTTACCTCAAGCTGAGCAGGAAATTTTACCTCTAGAAGGCCTAAGACTTAGTGATCAGGAAATACACTGGCCATGCTGTGGTTCTGAAATCAGTAGCAGTCGACTTCAGGTTTGGATAGGATTTTTTCTTTACAAATAGATCTTTTAGGATCTAATCTCTGTCTCAGTCAGAGTCCCACTGAATTCCATGAGCACTGGATCAAGGCAGTCAAGCTACTTTAGAAGTATGTTAATGTGTTGGAGTTTGTGTGAGGTACTTTTTCCTTATCTAGAGCACATTTATTAAATTATTCATACACTTTAAAGAAAATGCTGCTCTGAGACTATATCTTCCTCTTCCCAGCAGCAGGGAGCCAATGTCACATCATGCTGTGTGGTTTTCATTCTTTTCTCTGTTTGAAGCCTGCAGACAAGTATCTTACACATTTCTTTTATGATTTGAACTGCTACCATTACAAGCTTGATTAATAAGGCTTTATGAGCTAATTAATATGCCTTTATCTGTATGAGCTTTTAACTTTATGTGCCTGATTGCTACGATAATTCTATAACATTAGAGGAAGCTATTTATTTTCAAATTAACGGTGGCATCCTGACCTTTTACCACATGGATAAGTCAAGGGTCTGGCCTACCAGGTGCATTGAGGGTAGCTCAAACTGTTCAGTGCTGGCTGTAAATTGCAGGCTGATAAGAGGGTGTGATGATCTCTGTTCCTTGGTGTGCATGCAGTGGTTCATTCTCCCAGACATAAGTGACAATGGAATTTTCAAACACTGGAAAGAAAAATGAGACAGGACATTTCTAAAACTGTAATGGCAGAAAGAGCATAAATCAATATGCTTACTGGGCAGTGAGACTCAGTGTTCCTGGCTCAGTTCCTGATTGTGCCTATGGCTGGACCTCCTGGGCACCCATGGACTGGGCTTTGTAGTTACCCTGGTCAAGAACCTCTGCAGGGTGTATATTGAGAGATCACAACTCCAAGTTGCCTCCACTGCTGATCTGTGGTCCCCCTAACCCCAGTGTCTACACTGGGCAAAACACTAAAAAATCCAAGACCAAAGGAGCAAGACACAGATATTTATTTTATTTATATTTATATTATTTATTTATATTATACTATATTACTCATATAGCATATGAGGCCCCAGTAGAATGTGGGTTAAGCACAGTGCTTGGTAGGGAACTAACTTAAAATGGGGACTTCTCCCTTCAAAAAACTTAAAATCTCAACAGTAGCAAGAAGTGAAGGATCCAGGTAGAGTCACCAAAGAACAGCAGTTCTGTTATGTCATCACTATGACTCCTGTGTTTCTTGGCATTCACATGTATTCAGAGACTCAGAGGTATTAGGTATAGAAGTATTTATTTTCCTGTGTTGAAACAATCTGGTTTCTCAGGTGTGTCCTTTCTTTGAAACGTCTGGGCCTCATCAATAGTAAAATACTATTGCAAATACTTAGAATTTAAGAAAATGCCTTATTTGAAAAAATAACATCTAGTAAAGGAACATAGAAATAAGTGCAGTGTTTTCTGAAGGCTATTGGAAAAATCAGGAGAATAGAAACTACATTCTCATGTTCCAGTCCAAAGTCTTATTTTCTGACAAAGATGTTGTACATTCAAACATTTTTTTTTTCACTTCTCAGTTCAATAGCTCAGCCTTGCATAGATGCTTTTTTTTTGTGACTGCTCTCTTCACCTGCTCAAATTTGAAAGGCTCTGTTGCTTTTCAGCCTGATGTTCAACTATTGATTATCTGGAAAATTTTTTAGCTTGTATTGGTTACTCAGATAACTTAGTACACAACAATAATATTAATTTGAAATAATAAATATTAAAGTTATATACTCATATAAGAAAACTTTTTTTTTTATTGTGGTTTCAAAGATACGGATAAATTACTAAGAAATATCATTAGATTTCTTTCAGAAGCAGTTTTGACTTGTATTTTTCTTTCAGATTTAAAACTGATCAAATTTCCTTCCATTAATGTTAAAATATGAAGTTCTGGGCTATTTCACAAAAGGATTAAAAACTGTAGTGTGTCTATGGGAATAGGGGAAAACATTCACAAAAGGATGGAAATGAATTTATGTGGTATTTGTGTGATTATCATACATGCTTTCAAAGGATTTCTATTGTAATTCAAGATTAGTTGTGCATAAGTTATCTTAAAGTACTACTCAAAGCTTATTATGATAGACTATAGAAGCCCCCTTTTAAAATGTTTTTTAATAATATCAAATACAAGGCCTCCAAAGACATGATATTTCTAGGCTTAGTATTTCTTCATCAAATATTAAAATAGGTCAAGCAATTTTGTTTTAGTTCCTTTTCTGCTCATTCAACTGCTGTAGCAGGCATACCAAGTAGGGTGCATAATCTAGATTTACCAACTGTTCCCTACTTTGTTTCATTATGTTCTTTATTTTGCAACCTATAGTGAGAGTGGAAGAACTTGGTATTCTGGTATTTGAGGAAACCTGGTATTTGCTAATTCCATAAAGCAAAGGTACATAATGGTAATTTTCTATAGCAATGGGAGAATAAGATAATTGATCAGAATTCAATCTTGCTGATGTAGGTAGGCTGTAAAGAGAAGACTGACATGAGAACAGATGATTCAGCATAGAATCATAGAATCGACTGGGTTGGAAGGGACCTCAGAGATCATCAAGTCCAACCCTTGACCCACTACCGTTGCAGTTACTAGACCATGGCACTGAGTGCCACATCCAGTCTCTTTTTAAATATCTCAAGGGATGAAGAATCCACTACTTCCCTGGGCAGCCCATTCCAATGCTTGATCACCCTCTCGGTAAAGAAATTCTTTCTAATATCCAACCTAAACCTCCCCTGGCACAACTTAAGACCGTGTCCTCTTGTCTTGCTGAGAGTTGCCTGGGAAAAGAGACCAACCCCCACTTGGCTCCAACCTCCTTTCAACATGTTAATAGTTGCAAGATTAAACTGCTAAGAGTTTATAGTCAGAATTACAGTATAACTCTGTGGATCAAATGGTGTGTTTCCCAGAGAATATTTGCACTAGTCAATTGGAGTTTGCCTCATTTGAGTGACTCAGACCCTTTTTTTCTTATGGCCTACTAGTCAAATACAACCCCCAAAATGCAAGTCTTCCTACCTTACTTTCTAGATGAAAATTTTACACACCCTTTGTTTTGTTTCTGAGCAGGGTCAGGGATATGACATGTTTAAAGCTTTGTCCCACCAATCTGGCATCCATTTCTGTACAAAGTTTCAACCACAGTAGGCAGGAATCAGACAGAACAAAGCCATGTGAATCAATTACAAAATTAATTTACATGAATATAAATAAATGCACTTTTTATTTAAAAAATTAAAGTAGAAAATGGTGCACAGAAATTACATGTTTAAAGTGGGCATTCAGAATAGAATGAAAATCTTTGAATGTCAACAAAAATGAAGATGAACATATTTTTTATGTAATAGCTGCCATGGAAAACAGAATCTTAGAGTACAATTTGCAGAGATGACATGAAAGTGCATGATTTTTTAAGTTTATAGTTCACCAATAGTATTGTTAGATGAGTTGTCATAGTTTTGTTGTAGAGCAGCAAAACATTACTGACACTGATTTCACCAAAACCAATATCAGCCACTGGAACAGATGCTGAGCAATAGATAAGGCTAAAGAAGCATTTGACATGTTTATTTTTTATTTTAAACAATCCAATATTCAGCAACTCAACAATTTAGGAAGCTGACTTTCTTGGCTTGAAAAAGTATTGCAGAGCTTTTGCAGAGCAATGTCCTTGATCCAGGAGCAGGATCCATGAAAAGGAATGTCAAGTATTGTTTGGAGTCTGCAACCTAAAATTGTCCATGAGTCTTTGATTTAATTTTGATGCCAGTGACAATTGTTTCTCTGACTGTCACGTTCTTGTAAAATAAAACGGTGTGCTTCAGCATGTCCTTTTTGACAACTGGTGGGACAGTATCTTGGTTTACCTTTCTTCTGTGCATGTGATTCTGTTTCTGGCAATTTAAAATACTTATCATGATTTCAAAGGCATCTTATTCTTAATGATATATTTCAAGATGAGCTGCTAGCTCTTCTGATTGAATTTCTCAGGCTATAACTTTGAACAAACTTACGGTTTTTAGTAGCTTACTGAGAAATAAACTTCATGATTATCCTCTCGTCATTCAAATCAGTCACTGATTGGTGTCTGTGAGCAGCTAAGTAAAACAGTCATTCCTTAGGAAAGGACTTGATCCAACATCCCTGCAAGTTGCTGCAATGCGTCTTTTGACTTGCAGTTTGGATCACAGTGTAAGTCTGCATTCTCAAGGAATTAACAATTTCTACAGCTCCCTGTCTGTTTACTACCTCCTTGTTAGTTCTTAGGTGTAAATCATGGCCAAGATTACCTATCAGGAGCTTTTTGAAAGGATTATAGTTGCTCGTCTATGTGAAGTATTTTTCACATTTCTCGTGGCTCTAAAAGAATTAATGATTGTAAGATAGAAAAGTTAATAACCTGAATGCTAATAGCTGCAACCTCATTTTTAAATCAAATTTTAAATATTATAAATTTGCAAAACTACTTATGCAAATGAAATTGCCCCATCTCACTGTCTATAACAATCCTGCTCAATTATGGTACTGCTAAGACATACAAATTTATCAAGTTGAAATAAATGTATGAAATTCTTCAAAGGCCTTGTGTAATTGCTTCTAGATCTGCCATCAGCTGTACTTGTCATTGTGATTATATCTGTATTTGATACGTTTTCATGTTGTAATTGTATGGTAATTGTTTGTGATTGTATCTGTGAGTTTTTTATGCAGTAATTTTGAATGGCAATTGTCTGATTGTACCTTTGCTGAAAATTTTAGTACTACTTTTTCCCAGAATGTACTTGCTAACAAGCAATTCACATAGACTAATATATACTGGACTGAAAATTATATAGCTGAAATAGGAGAGCATTTCCACAAAGATAACACAATATGAATTACAAAAGTGTGTACTTCAGTTTTTTATTTAATAGTCAGCATAATCTGCACGTAAAAAAGTGCTTTGACATTAGGTTTACATTGTGATTAAACTCTGAGAAAGAATATGAATATGATAGCACTTTATGTCACATTTATTCTCCATTAACTAGTTCTGTATTGCCATGAAAATTTTTCACTGTGATAATAGCCTCATAACTGGCATATGCAAGGCTGAGGCCTCTTGCCAAGACTCAGAATAAGCAGGTAGACAAGGAGAGACGAGGCTTGCAAGACTTTTCAGAGTATTACACTTTCTTTATTAGACAGATTCTACATAGTCTTATTATGCAGTCTCACTAGTGAATAAAAAAGTGGATTTTCTACATAGTGAAGTACTGGTTAACTGAACAGTTAAGAGTCAGCATCAGGCTGATCATAGTGGCCCAAGTCACATCTTACTGTTCTGAGCTCCTTCTCATTGGCTCCAACAATTTCCCTATATCTGTAAAGAAAGACAGCAGTTTTCTCTATAACAGAAAAAAAAATTATTGCAAATTCTGTTTTTATTATAAAAAAACAATACAGCCTAAGCATAGTCTTTAGGTATTTCATGTGAGGTTTTGGTACATCTCCCAGAAAATGGAGACGAGGAGTTTTTGAGTAAAGGATTGAAAACTTTTGGTCCACAGAGTTTATCTCTCAACTGCTGGTTTTACCCTGGACTGCTGTCTTGCTGCTCCTCTTTGGAAAGTATTGGGAATGTCTTTTTTTCTTTTGATATATTGCTCAGTGAAAAGATATTGCACAGATTTTTGTGTTGATGCACTGAAGCTGATTTTTTGGTTTCTGAATATCTAGTTGCAGTGACTCCCAAGAATCTGGGCAAGGATCATAAAGGGAGAAGATACATAGAATAATTTGGGTTGGAAGGGACCTCTAAAAGCCATCTTGTCCAACCACCCCTGCAGTAAGGAAGGGCACCCTCAACTAGATCAGGTTGTTCAGAGCCTTGTCAAGCCTCATTTTGAAAATCCCCAGGGATGAGGCCTCAGCTACCTCTCTGGGCAATCTGTTTCATTTTTCCACTGCTCTTATGGTGAGCTTTTTCCTAACATGCAAGCTAAATCTATTCTGCTCTAATTTAAAACCATTGTCCCTTGTCCTGTCACTATATGACCTTGCAAAGTGTTTGTCTCCAGCTTTACTGCAGACCTCCTTCAGGTACTGGAAAGCTGCTATTAGGTCTTCCCAGAACCTTCTCTTCTCCAGGCTGAACAACCCCAGCTCAACCTGGGGTTGTGTCACCAGAGCTCTGGAGACCTGTGGCTTGCTTTGGGAGATCTGTGGGTGGAGAGGCGGAGGAATTATTAGATGGGTCACTGGGTCCCCCTTACCCTTACCCTCATCTTTCCTGTTCTTTCCACTCCCTGAGCAGCCTCAACAGGAACAGGCTGTACAGGAAGAAAGTGTCAGTCTCAGAGCTGCCACAGTCATAAGGGACTCCTGTATCCTTCTACACTGTCAAGACAAAGATTCTTGTCTTCCCTGTCAGTATTCCAGATAACTGCTTTCTTTGCTGGTATATAACATCTGCACAGGCTATAGTAAATAAATTTTTTTCTATGGGGAACTGATAAAGGAAAAAAAGATGAAGCAATACCGAGAAACTGCATTTCTAATGGATTTTTATTCTTGGAAGTCAAACTAGAAATTCAATTGAATTTCATTGAAATTTTATTCTTGTAGAGTAAGAAAATAAATTTTTCAAAATATGAAAAAAAACCTAATCCAAACAAACTTTAAAAATCTTAAAACAGTCATACAGTTATTTTAGCTTAAACTTATGCTTTAGTTTATCATGACTTGCCTTTGTCCAAGGGATTTGACACTGTCCCACATGACATCCTGACCTCCAAACTGACAAGAAATGGACTTGACAGATGGACCACTTGATGGATAAGTAAGTGGTTATAGGGCTGCCCCCCTACTCTGCTCTTGTGAGACCCCACATGGAACACTACATACAGCTTTGGAGCCCCCAGCACAGGAAAGATATAGACCTGCTAGTCTATCAGAGAAGGGCCACAAAGATGATCAAAGAGCTGGAGTGCATCTGCTACAAAGACACGCTGAGAGAGTTGGGGTTCTTCAGCCTGGAGAAGACTCTGGGGAGACATTATAGAAGCTTCCCAGTACCTGAAAGGGGCCTACAGGAAAGCTGGGGTGGGTAAAAGCGTGGTGACAAGACAAGGGATAATGGTTTTAAATTGAAAGAGGGTAGATTTAGGTGAGATGTTAGGAAAAAAATTCTTCACATGAACTGTAATAGGTTGCTCAGGGAGGTTGTGTCTGCCCATTCCCTGGAAGTGTTTAAGGCTGGGCTTGATGAAGCCTTGTGCAACCTGGACTATTGGGAAGTGTCCCTGCCCAAGCAGGGAGGTTGGATCATGATAACCTTTAAGGTTCCTTCCAGCCCTAACCATTCTATGATTCTACAATCATGCTCAGTTGTTATATTTTTGGAGTTTTAATCTTTTTCCATGAACATTTTTCTTTAGCTTGAGTACATTATAGATATATATATATACACAAACATATATATAACTAATTCTAGTTATAAATGAAGAACTGAAAGCTGTTAACATCATAAAATACAGCTAGGCATATTTCTGAAACAAACTAGGGTTTTTTTTCAAAGATAATGGAATGGTAATGTTTTTTTGCTGAGAACTATGCAAGATCTTTTCATTCACTTGGTATCTGTAATTTATTGTATTTAATCAACATCATAATTTTTCTTGTAAGGCATTAAGACCATGTAAAGCACAGTGATAACAGCCATAAATCATGGAGACACTTTCCAAATTGAGAGTGCTTACCTTAGTCATCCAATACTGACCAGAGTAAATGTCACTAGCTGATAGGAGAAAAGGTGCATCAAATTTCCTCAGTCATTAACATGGATAAGAGAATTTTTTTCACATTCTGAAGTTGCTGGACCATTTTCTCAAGTTTTTGCATAACTTTTAATTGTTATGCATTTGCAAAATAAATCATGGGTAAACTGCTTTAGTTCTTGTAAGTTCACAGATGGTAAAATCAGAAAACATCTCTGCAATAATCCAGATTGTGCCTGTACATAACACTCTTTTCTCAGCACTATGACGTCAGCTTGTCTTTGAAAAAGATTCTCAATCTTTATTTAATGACTTCAAGTGACAAGGAATCTACCCTAGCCCTTGGTAAATAATTTCAGTTAGCCAAGGTTATTTACTCTCAGCTAAAAATGAGCACCTTATTTCTTCCTTGATTTTGCCCAGCCTTAGTCTCTGTTTGGTCACGATGTTTCTCCATCTTCAGCTCTTGACAAGAAAATCTGTCAGAATAGTACATTGAAAAAAAATTCATATAATTTTACTGCTAATTCTTAATGGTAATTTCTTGTCTTGCTGCAGTTTTCCATAAACATAGCAGTCATTATACAATCTATACTCTGAGTAATATCAATTGCAATTGAATTACTTCTCTTACCCCATCTAAGTAGGCATAGTAGCTTAAATGCTTCAGATAAAGTGAACTTTTTCTCCTAGGTGTTCCTTCAAATTAGCAATGTATTTTTCAAATGTGGACATTCAAAAAAGTTGGTATTTCAGCCATGGTGTTAAAAGATGCAACAGCTGATATTTTTAGATCAACCATAAATGTTGCTGCTTAATTCTTAGAGACTGAGGAGATGGCTAATGAACACTCACATATGCAACCTGGGAAGCTCTCCTGTGTCTCACTGATCCTAAAAGAAGACTGCTTAGATTTTAAAGTTGAAATCACTGCACACCATGTGAACAGTGGCCTTTCAAAAAAGGATGAGAATGAGGCTTCATTCATAAACCTCTTTGTAAAACCAAATATAATTTCACAACATCTATGTACTCAGCTTAATTCCAAATATTTCAGTCGTAAACTTCAAGTAGAAAAAAGGTGAGATTCCCTATTGGATTACAACAGAAAGTTCATGATTTTTTTAAAGCAATAGCTCTTTGTAGTAGTTCAGCATTAAGTTTTCTATTCCCAAGTAATTATTTGCTGGAACAATTAGTGACTGTGTACTTGCTGATGTCAGAGCACAGAGGTACCTGTAAATGCTTCATATTTATGTAGTGATCAATTTGAAAGCTCTTCTATGTAAAAACAAACAAGGAAGCAAACATACAACCACTAGAAACTATGGAATAAAATAATAATGAATTTTAAAAAATTATTTATTTTGCTTGTCTTTGCATACATGCATTTTCTTCTATACATTATATACCAATAAATGACAAATTTTTACACCTACTTATAAATTTTTTTTTTTTTTGAGAGGTGTATATTTAATGGAAGGAACCCAGTAACTTTCATATTTACAGAGAACATAATTCTTTAAACATCTAAATCTCTTTTCATATTTGAACTTTGTCTTCCACTTCTGTTAAACCTTATGTACACCATGACATAAAAAAGACTTAGGTGCTGGATCTTTTCTACACTTAGCATAAATACTTAACATTGTAGAGAATCAATTTGATTTGACTGTACTCAATTAAGTCGGTATCACCCAATTAAGAAATTCATATTCATGAAATAAGATTCAGATAATCACTAGCACCTTGTTTGTAACCATTATGTGATATATCCATATGATGTGATAAAGAGCTTGAATGATTTATAGCTTTTCATTTCAATTTCTTCTGCCAAAGAAAAACTGCTTGAGAAAAGACTGGTAACTCTAATATGACTCAGTAGCTTTGGGGGTTTTCACATTCTTTCTGCTCATTCCTCTGCACCATTTCTCAGGGGCACTCACTAATGATATAATCTTTTACAAGATAATCAGGCTCTGTTAAATTTTGTTTTCAAGGCAGAAACAGCTTTAAAAGAAGAGTCAGGATCTGCTGCAGGAGGTGGGCAGGAGCTTTCCTGGATACCATCCAGCTGCAGGGAGTTTGGTGTGGAGTGGGCACCAGACACCCTTCTGCTCCTACCAACTGTCCCCAGGAGACCCTTAATATAGCCCTATTCCATCTTGGTAATTTTGGTAGCAAGCATTCAGAATGATTTTTGTTGCCAGAGCATATTCAAGCTTTGGATACAGTCCTGCAGCCCCTAGAACTTTCAGAGACCAAATGTAAGTATGGTCTGGCTGTACAGAATGACAGAAATTCTAGGCTCATTAAGTCCTGGTGCATGAAATATAATTTTATAGAGGCAGTCATATAGGGGAGACAAAGAGTTAGCTTTTTTGTTTTGCATATTTAGGAACTGATTATCCTCATTTTTAAGACTGGTAGAGCTAGAAAAAGAAATTGACTTTGAAAAACTCTAAAACCAACCCCCCCAAACTTTTCATGCTTATGGATTATTATTTTTTTCTCAAGAAATATATCTTATTTGTTTTTTAATATGTTAAAATTGAGAAATTGTGGACTACCTTTTATTTTTCATCATTCAAGTCAGTGGTAGGAAATTCTCAAATTTTAAAATTTTGATTACAATGTGGAGATGTTTGATTTTGTATCATTTTTACATTTAGATTTTAGACATGTGAAACTGAATAAATCTGGTACTGTCATCATGTTTTTGTAATTGATTGGTGCCACTTCATTCACATAATATGATGAAAGGTTCTCCCTCCTCTTAGACACTATTCATACAGTTCTGACATTGCTTGTATTTCTTGGAATAACAATTGGCTATTCAGTTTTTAGATATGGTGGTTTTTTCTGTTCCTTCCCTTATTTCCCCCAAACTGTCTACCAATAGATGACAAAGGTGGGGGCAGGCAATTACTGAAAAATGTCACCAGCCCAAGTTAGATCTACTTGTACAGTGGCCAGAATTAGCAATAAACTAACAAATAAGGATTTCACAGCAGGCTATATATGTTAGCAAAGGCTGTAGGAGTGAACCATGAATAGACAAGCAGAAAAGACCAGATGAACTATTTAAATGAATAGGTGGGCCAGTTAAATATTATTAAGAGCATTGCAATTCATTTAATGGAATCTGTTCTTTTGGCAGTGATCCCAAGAAGCAGACATTTAATTGCCCAGAATGCCTGTGGTAGATAAACGATTGCAGACTAAATATCATCTCCTTTTAATCTATTCAGTGGTTCCCTTAAGCATAAATCACCCTTACTCTTTATTTATTTATTTATTTATTTAAAAGGTGTGAATAACTTGAAAGTAATGTTTTTACTGTTTTTCTGCAACCTGTGTAGTGTTCCAGAGTTGCCTAAGAGAGAGATTGAAGAGTAAGACAGCATAAGGAAAGGTGTTGCACCTTGCCTGGGAAAGTTTCAGTAATTAGTTTAAATAATAAGCACTCTTCTACTCTGAATTTTGCCCGAATAGAAATGTCTCAAAGGAGTTAGCTGAGGATTTATACTTCACAGTTTGGAATTTCCTCAAACCACTGGATCTTGTGAAGCTTAGTCTCATGATGATTGGAAAGTTGTGGACTTCCTACAGTCCATGGATGCCTAGAGTCCAATAAAAAGGAAAGATTTAAACATCCTGGCTAAGAGACTTGAAAGAGAGAAAGGAACACACAGTTTAAACATGGGCTTTCTGAATTTTTTAATACGTTTAGCACTTAAGAAGTTAAAAACCCCAACAGCTCAAAACACTGGTGGAGCATAAAGGTTCATGTGCAGTTGTGATGCCTTCTAGGAAAAGAGGATTCTGTTTTGGTGTCTGTTTTCAGGACTACATCTCTGTTTTATATTCGGTTACCACTACCTGTAGATGAGAAAGGCTCTGCAGAATCTTTCTTCTCTAAACAAGATGGACTAATTACTTGCTATTCTACACATTAATTGCTGGGATTACCTAGCTTGTTTTCTAGCAAAATAGTCTTCATCAGAGATTTTGAATTTAGCATGCTTTAGGAAGGAACAAAATCCGTGTCTCCAATAATGTAAGATCTCTGTAATCACTTGAATGCCATACAAAAAATATGTGACACTTTAAAAAAAATTATTAAAAGTAAAAATCATTTTACTTCCTTTCAGATCACTGAACCCACAAACAATTTTTTGCTTGAATGAGCAGATAAGAGAGTTGGTATTTTCCATGTGAACTGTTTTTGAAGCTTTTAGTCCTCCCTTACCAAACTGAAAGAGTCCTGAAAATAAACTGACACACTGCCCACCGTATTCCTGTCTCAAAAGTAACTCATGTCCACAGATTTGAAGGCCTGTGACCCCATAGAAATTGGTACCATGTGAAGTAAATTTCACTCTTTTTCAGGAGATTATGTGCAGATGTCCAAGCTTCCTGCTGTGTTCTACATTGATCAGTCTTAACGTGCTCCTTGGAAAGTGGGCAATTTCCCCCCTGAGGGAAATAGCTTCTCCTTTAAACTTCACAGCTGGCACTGCTAAGAAGCCCATGTTGAATAAAGCAAAAATGAACACCTATTTGAAGAGTGTGTCTGGGGCTGGTAGCAGAAAAAAAGGAAAGAGTAATGTAGGTTAAAAGCTAAGCTGAGCCGAGACTTGGTGTGGGCATTTGTTTGCTGACTGCTGAATGACCTTGAACAGACAGAACTTCATCAAGTAATAAACACTTCTGAATAAGCCTTGTTCTTAATCTCAGTGTTTGCTTGCAATTGCTGGTACAAGTTTACTGAGAAAAACAAAGATTTTGGACACGTTAGGTGGCAACAGTTAATTATACATCTTCACTGACACTTGATTACTATCAACTAATTGGTTTATTAAGTACTAATTATATCCCTAAATGCTTTTCTAAATGTTAATGTATCAGCCACATTCCTCATTTTCCTATCTATTTTGTAGTTAGAAAATGAAGCAATAAGATTTCTCTTTCATACCTATTAGTCATCATTACATTCTCTAGTAAAATGGTGTTTCAGATGTAATGATATATGAAAGGATATTTAGATTGAAGTTCTCAACATTGGTACTGAATATTAACCCATTATATAACCCATGGTGGAAGCATGTGGAGAAAATACATGAAGGAGAAAAACCATCAGGTGAAATTATGAACAGAAGGTGTTTTATAATTTTTTTTCTAAATACAGCATTGCCTGATTAATTAACAGAAATATAAAGACTTTATAATGACCTTAGCTATTGATAGAGCTAAATTCAACAATGGAGACATTTAGTAAAGCATGACATTAGTGGTTCCTCAAAAGAAATGTGGTTCCACTGGTATTACTGTAGATGTTTGGTTGATTTTGTGTGCTGATGATTTTTCTACTGAAGAATGATATTTTTTTGAAGCTAAAAGTGTTTCAGGAATATGTCAAGTCCAATGAAAATACAGATAGTTTCAACAAGAGATGTAAAAACAAATAGCTTGATTCTGAACTGACATATAGAAATGAAATGGCAGTCTTAGTTTAGTTTCACATGGAATTTTGCATCCTTTAAGATAAAAATAAATCAAACCAAAAGCAATATTTTATGTCAAAATATTGATATGAAATGACAAGAATCAAGTCTAAACTTCTCATGCCCATCTTCTGTTCAACTTCAAGTGCTAAAATACACAGTGCCCATTGACTGCTTTGGAAAAGACTATAGATGTTTCACATCCACAAGCAGCTGAAAAGGAACAGCATTTCGCTTGTAAAAGGAAGTATGAAAAACATATATCTTAAAACAACAGGTACCCATTCTGCATATGATGAGGCTAGCTGGAAGTGAACTTGTCTGCACTCCCACAGGAGTCCAGCTGCAGTAGAATCAAACATTATGTGAATTAATTTATCCAGCTTTCAGGCTTCTTGGTGCCTTTTGGTACTCACCCATGTATTTATGGCTGGCCTTAGGAGGTACATGCTGTATGACAGTGTGCAGCATAGACACATATCCTTAATCAATGTGCAAGCATGGGAGTAGTTGTTACTCTGAGCTATCAGCTGGTTATCTCTTAGAGAAGTCTCATAGGGATGGGATACTGTAGAATTTGCATTACTTTTAAAATACTATGTGATTTCTTTAGATTAAAGGACACTGTCAGGTTAAATCAACACAACATTTTTAAATTTTACATCTTCCCTCTATTCTTAATTGTTTTGAATTGAAAAATTTGAGTTTGTTTTCCATTTGAGTTACTCTCTCAAGTACAGCACTTTGCTTTTATGCTAGACTCTTCTTTGCCTGCAAAATGGGATTTCTCTTTCCTTTTAAATGACTGTTTTTAAATTTCCCAATAAACAGTTAACACAACAAAATATGGTGTTTGAGAAGAACAATGTAATTTCACTTTAAAATCCTTACTTCAGAAAGTCTCATTGCATTTTTGTTTTTTTAAAAAACCCCTGCCATTTGTACTCACTGTATCTGTAGACAGGTGGTTTGTATGATGACAGCACCTGAGCTCCCAAGCAGAATTGAGACCCCCTTCATGATAGGTGCAAAGACTTTGGTATTTTTCCAGCCCATGAAGAATATGTGAAATCAGGTATGTACTAAACACCAGATACGGACTAAAGGGAATGATTATTCAGACAGACTGTGTATGCCTGTGATACCAATTGAAAAGAGGGAAAAGTAACCTTTCTTATGTACATGCACACTTTCAGAACATGATATGATTCTAAGAACAAATTTATATTTTGAGGTTCTGTTACTTGAGCTGGGGATCTCATAGATTAAGTCTATAGAAAACACAGTGAGATGCAAAGGGATCTGAGAGTTTAATGTGCTGTAATCTCTCCTTGCAACATGTAAATCTGTTCTAGATGTGATATAGTTGTATTAGCATTGCACCATGGCCAGGTTGATTACCTGTGCTAGTGCAAAGCTCTTGGACCCAGCTTAGATAGATCTATGTGTTGTTGCATCACAGAGTAGACCTAATTCAGGCTGCTTTTGTGCTTAGTAAAGAAATTAAGAAAATATCAACAGGGAAAAATTCCATCAAAATTCTTCTTTCAGAAGAAAGGAGAATCTTTAAACTGCTTTAGTCCCCTTCTGTGTTGAATGATTTCAACATTTGCAGCTGTAACTAAGTTGAAATCCAATGCCACTTAGGTACAAATATTCTTTTAGAGAAACTCTGGTATTCCTTAGGTTTGTGATAACTTAAAAACATTGCTCGTCATAATAGTTTTTACACTACTTAGAAGACATCTGATTTTTCTTTGGCTTTGGCCTGTGAAGCTGCTAAAGCATGCATCAGCAGAGGAATAATCTCTTTTCCATTGTTTCCAAAAAGATAGTGTAACTGAAAATTACTGGAACTGAAGGGGAGAAAAATTGATATCTTCAAAAGAAGAAAAAAAGTGCATAAAATCTAAAATTAAAATGTAATGAACCAGATTTGATATAGTACATAGCAATCTTGAGCTCAATGGACTGTTGCCAAAGCTGGATATTACTTTCTTTAGGAGAAGGAAAATCTATTTCAAATTCTGTGATCAAACTGGCAAAAGCTTTGCTCATCATAATGTTAAAAAATAAAAACCTAGTGCAAGACAGCAGTGCAGGATTTGGTGATGCCTGCTAATACGTTATCAGAGATAGGGTGTATTTGGTAAACTGGGCATTGAATAAGTACTTGCAAAAATTAAGATCTGTGATGAATCCAGCTATTTTTTGTCCTCATGATCTTGAGTGTGTCATTCCTTGGGTGCTCTTCCTATCTGATTTTACATCTTTGTTGTATAGGTAGTAAACTAATTGGAACAGTAACTTTCTCTTATTTTACAGCAGGCTGGGTGAGACCCTTGGTTTGTCCTCTGACTCTATCAATCCAAATTTCAAAGTCAAAATTTGACTTTTTTTTTCCTATAAACCTGTTTGTACCTTCCCAGCTCTTGGG
Organism: Calypte anna; assembly: GCF_003957555.1. NCBI lineage: Eukaryota > Metazoa > Chordata > Aves > Apodiformes > Trochilidae > Calypte > Calypte anna. Next base: position 123,249,126 of record NC_044245.1, read on the forward strand.
GATCCTGCCTGTTTTTTCCACCTGCTCTTCCCTGCCTTAAGACCTTCAGGGATCTTAGAGCCAGCAATATCAGGACCATGTTTCTGATCTCCTGGGAAGCTGCCATGCTGCACTAGTCTGGCTTGTGTCATTGGCAATGAACTTTGGTGTTTCCAGCTCATATTTTGATGACTCTCTTGAATACATTCTTGTTTCCAGGATTTAGTAAGTCAGAGTCTTTCTCAGTCACATAAATCAAGAAATCAACAAAAGGAATGTTTGTGAAGAGTACACTTGAGTCTGGCCAGGCTGTTGTTAGTTTTCCCAAAGTGATTATTTTATGCCTAAACTGCAAAGCTGAACAGATTTATGACAGCTCTGAAACAAAGACTCCTAGTTTCCAAGGAAGTTTGTAATTAAGCCGTATTTAATGAAGTATGGGTCTTTCAAATATATTTAAAATCAGGGAGATTCTAAGATTTCTATCATGTCACATCACACTGTTAAAGATAGGCTGACCAGCTCTGCTACATTCTGAAGGATTTTTCCATGAAGGCAAGTTTTAAACACTGTCAGAAAAAAGATGGTTTGTAGGAAATCCTAGGTATCCTAATTGAAAAAAAATCAATCTGCTAATAAATTTCTGTCAAAGGACTTTATTAGCTAAGCATTTGTTTTCCAAATAATGTCGATAAAATATTCTTTAAAAAACCAACAGAGATTTTCTCTATCTTTGAAAAATAAATTTTTAAGAAAGAAATTGGGGATGTAATAACTTTTTAATGAGACCTGTCCTATCCATACCATGGCCTTTATTTCCCCCAGCTTTCTTCTTAGGCAGAATATAAATTAGGGGGTTCTGTTTCTTCATTTATTTGGGAAAAAAAGGTCATTTTCTGCTGGAATTAATGGTCAATTTAATGGTAAGAGTCAGAATATGGAAAAATAAATTACTTATATGAGACTTCTTTATAAGTGCTGGTACTAGAGATGTTATTCTGAAGGATTTATATTAGTGTAAAGTCATAGGCAGTAAGGAATAGAGAACATACTTTATGTGGGTAAAAACACTGAAATAAAACAGAGAGAGGATTAGCTCAAACTTGCTATTATTTTTGTTTTTTTATGACAATAGCTAAGTTTGCAAAGTACAAGAATGGATCATAAGGATTTAGACTAGCTCTGGCTGAAAGCTTCAAAATGAATCTTTTCAGTTTCAGCAACTTTTAAAGGATTAATTTATATTTAATTGACATAGGTAACAGATGCATAAATGTACAGATGCATGCATGATTGAAAACTGAAAATATGGCCAAGAGAAAAATACAGGGCAGTGTACTTAGGTGATATGAATTAAATTCCCTTGAAAAAGGACCAAAATTTTTGGTATTTTTTTAAAAACTATCTAAAATTTTTGGCTGAGGCAAGTTTATTTTCTCCAAGAAAATGCAGTCAATTATTTCCTAGTGAGGCTGAGAGGCAAAAAAAATCTTCAGCTAGCAATGCCACCCATCACAAAAAGTCTTTCATTCTAGAAGTGGTTTTAAAACTAAGATCCAGAAACTGATTTAGGATGAGGATCCCTGACTGAGTTTCTGATTAACAGTTTGAACATGGAGTGAAATATTCAGTCTGTGCATAATTATGAAATGTGGACATCATAAAAGAAAAATGCCTCTGAGTGATCAATTCTACCTTTTTGAAAGAGCACTGTTATACTTTTAGGATGGCAGTTACAAGAGGTTTTCCAAACCTAATTTTGAGGGTTCCTACTGATAGAATGTGAAATGTTTCTCTTTGAAAAATATTTCATGGCTCAAAAGATCTTCCTGGAATATGTTGCTGAATCATTAATATCCACAAAAGATTCCAAATTTTCTCTGAGGCGTGCTCTATTTACATTTATGTTTACCTTTACATTCATATTCAAACTTTAAGATAAGAGTAAAAAACCTAAGGGCTAAAAGAACACACAGAGTTGACAATATTTTAAAAGCCATATTTTAAAATATTCAAAATTTTGTTTAATATTTAACTCATGGAATTGGATGATGTTTTAAATTGGAAGTACAAAACGCTCATATCTTTAATGAAATACCTAATTTATTTATCTATTTATTTAGTTAATTTGTTGAAGAAAATATTCCTAGCGTGGGGTCATAGGGTCAAAATTATATATTCAAATTAAAACAGTGATGAAATGTATGTAATGTCTATTGAAAATTGTGTCTAATTGTGAAATTTTCATCTGCTCTGAAATCTCTTAGTATTCTCCTAGTCAGTTCCCTGATGCTACTCTTGAATTCAAATATGTTAAGGAACTACTAGAACAGTAATTACACTGTATTTTTAAAATATCTAATTTTACTCTTGTGCTTATGTAAGTAAAAATACGAATTCTAGCTTGAGTAATTATATTCGGCCTAGATTTATTTCCTTTTGAGTTTACAAGGTACATTATTCTTTTGTGATTGCCTGAATTTAACATTTTCAGCTGCACAAAGAAAAAAAGAACTCAAACATACATTCACAGAAGCAGCATGTTTTTTAATACATAGACAATATATTGCATGCTATTTTTAGGTTTTATGACAATACACCCATGGCCATTTCGGCTTATGTATAGGTATGATAAATTATATATCTGTGCATTATGTTCCATTTTTGTTCTGGTCTATCATAAAGGTTTCAGAGACCTTTTTTTTACCACATGCCACCATTATTGGCTTTGTTCTTTGATTCTTTCCACTTTTGCTGTTGTGCTCACTGTCCTCATTAACTTTGCTTTGATTGGAAATTCAATACAAAGGGCACGATGAAGACTTCATACCATGCTGTTTCCAATCTAATGTCAAAGAAGACCATTAGACCTTCTCTATGTGTTAGAGAATCTGAAAGCATATGGGTTAGCTGTTTTCACCATGTTCTTTTGGCAGAAGTTTCATAAAGTCTCTTTATTTATATGTTCTTTGTTCTCTCTATGCTGTTGTGCAAATTTCTTGAGAAAGACCAGCTAAAAGTGAGATCCTTTGAATACACCTTGTAAATACAAGTGACTATCCAATATTTCTACTGCTTTCCAACAGTGCCAGTGTTTTCTTAGAGCATGATGTGTGAAAGAAAACCCAAAACACAAATCAGCAGATGCCTTTAACATATACTCATTCGAAATCTCATCTGAATTGTTTAATGCTTAGAAAACCGGCACACAATAAATATGAGAACTTTTCAGTACATCTTGGAAAGAACTCACTTATTGTATTTTGTAGGACAATAAGCATGTTAATTAGATAGAGGGCTGTTGACAGCATTATAAAATAGACTGCCATGTAGGCAGACATGTTCTACATGCAGGGTACTCAGAGGTGTCAGTACCAATGTAGCATTCTGCCTGGTGAAAGTCAGCTTGAAAGTTGTATGCTTTATGCAGACATAATTGCTGAAGCTCCTGTTCCCCTCAGCTCTACCTGGAAGTCATACAGATGCTGAATGACAGAAGGGAATTCTGCAACATTAAACATAAGAGATTTCTTCAAAAAAAGATAGACAAATACCAGTCAGCTCTGCTTCAGCTCCAAGCATGTGTGCAGGCACTTGAAGGCAGGCAGCATCTTCTCCCCATATCTAAGACTAAAATAGCACTCTACGTTTGTTATTAATTAGTGTAATTTCTGTAGCCCCAATATAAGATCATCGTGAGAACAGCTCCATCTTAAGCAAGTGATTGTCATCCACATTAGCAGGGAAATTTTGAGTTACATGAGATTTTCTAAATCTTCACTGAGAGATGTCAAAACACACAATCCAAGAGAAACAAATGCATATCATCATGGTATAGGTTGCTAAGCTAATCACTCTAGAGAAAACTTATATCAGCTCCAGATGCTTATCTGCTTCTTGCCTGGGATGGGAAAGAGTGGTGATTTTTGGCAGCAAGAGCAATTTTGTTTAAATTATGTAGGATATTCTTGAATTTTAATCTATTTTCCTAATAGTGACTACAGTAGGGTTCCCTTCTTCTGCTCATTGAGGAGTAAATTGATATAAAGATCCAAATGATACTCAAGCTCTTATCTTTCCTTGTTCCGCTCAGAACAATTTGTTATGGAAATGAAATATAAGACCCTCTGAGCTGACTGAAGTCATAGACATTTTCCTAATAGGTTATTTCATTTCTTGAAGCACCTTGATTCCATCCAGGAAGAGAACATATGTTGCAAAATATCATAGGCAAAATGTTTCTTGTTCCAGATTCAGCACTAAGGAATGGGTAAACTGCTTCTGCTATGACTAAATCTACTTTCTAAACAACAATGAAAAGCCATTTTTACAAGTAACATCGTTACTAGTGTTAGCTACAACCTAGATGTATTAAACTTCAGCTTTGCTGTGAGTACTTTTTTTTGGTTATTGAATTCTGGAGAATGGACAAAAGCATTTGTCTGAAAATCGGGGAGGAAATAGTTCATTTTTATAGACTAAAGAACTGTATTTTTTATCAGGTATCTTTTGCTTTGCTGTTTGTTTTGACTGGATACAGCAATGTGCAAAATAATAAGGGGATCAAAACTGCTACCTGCTTTTCAAATATCCAACCATATACATATTTGACACAAGGAGCTGAGTTTTTAAAATGCTAAGCACTACAGCAAAATGGATTAGCCCTTAGTAAGGGGAGCTTCAAATTGCGAGTGCCAGGGGGTTAATGGAAAGCAGTGTGTCATATTTCCTGTTTTACCCTTTCACTATCTTGTCCAAAACACCTGGGTAATGTGTAGCTCATAAATTATAATTCAATAACCATACTTTGAGTTTCAACCCTTATTCTGTTCAGAAGTTTCAAATAAACTGTATTGAAATGCTGGCTGTGTAGAAAAGTACTTTGCTTTGGCTAGAGTTAGAGAAATACCTCACGGTGAGAATGAACTTAAGGTAGAATAGATCAACCTTTTTGATAACTTCAGAGTACTTGAAGATCTAGAGATACTCTAACATTTTCACAGTGGGCTCGTGGGGACTGTTGCATTAATTTAAAATGAGTTCTTTATCTATATCTGTTACAGTTTGCTGGAAACACAGAAACATTTTGTGTGGGATTGCAAGAGAAAAATGTAGTACAGTTTCTTATTTCCATCTACACCTAGAGTTCATGAAAAACATAACTCCAAGGTGATGCATATCTAATTTAGATTGTACCCTCTCTTCCTGACACTCTGACTGCAGCCTTCAGCATTGGTAGCAGATGAGCCATGGAAGATGACCAGCTTGCAGTGGGTTTACCTTACCCCTTGTCAGCTCTGCAGCTGGCTGTGAACACTGTGCTGCCATGGATGCACCGCTCCAGTTATCCAGGTCATCACAAAGCAGCTGAAGCAGGTACTGTGAATGCATCTCTAACCACACTGCTTCAAAATCGCTGTCACTTCTGAGAATCTATAATATGGTTTTGTTATTTACTTTAGTGTGGTCCAGTACTGAGAAATGGATTACTGTGAATTCAGGGTATGTGTGTTTCTCTTAAGGGACCTTCACTTCGCCTTGTGAATGGCTCAGCTGGGATATGATGAGTTGGAATCAAAGTATTAAAATGCCTACACTTTAAGAAATGTTTATTAGCTGGCCTTTGGGTAATGGGACATCATTTGAGAAACAAGAAACGTTGTATACTGACCATGACACATTGCCCTTTTCACAGGAAGGGTTTGTCAAAGAGAGGGGTTGTGTCTCCCTCTTTCTGTGTCTAATCCTGACATAACCCAGTGTGCCAAATGCTAAGGACTCCTAAGGGCCCCCTAATTAGTAAGGGATAATCAGATTCTGCATTGTGTCACCTGATGATCCTACTCTCCCCCTCTTGTATCCTAGAAGACTTTCTACTCTCCCCCCCCAATTCCTCTTCCCTCAGTCTTTGCCAGTCCCCCATTCCACCACTCAATAGATGGTGTATTCTTTCCAGGTATAACACTAAGAAGGATTAAGGAAATGGAGTGAGGGAGTCTTTTGATCCATATGACTCATCAAGATGACAGTCCCAGGAACACACCTGCCAGAAAGACAGATGGTGTTGCTACCAAAAAGTGGAGTGTCTCGTGAGTCATTGAACAATTCCTGTTATTGAAGTCACTTGCCATTTCCATCTTGATATACTAAAGTTTTTTTTTAGCTAGCTGTTAGGTGTTAATATATAGTACACAAAATTTATATGCAATATTTCCTACTGCTCTTTCACTTTTTCTCTATTTGATAGATTTTTAAGTCAGTCACCATTTTGCTTTTATTTTCTTCCCATTCGGCTCCTTCCTAAAATGAATGTCACAATATTTTTCTTCTATGTTCGACTTTCTACCCTTTTGCAATCTCTGCTGCAGCTCTTCCAAGAAAAAAATCAAACTCTGTTATTGATGGTGAATTCACTATATCTGCTCTGCCTCTTCAAAAAACTTTGCAGTATTGAATCTACATCTCAAAAGATATGCCAAACAGAGGTTTTTAAGAAGTGAATTTTATAGTAGACACAAAGAATGCTGACAGTCTCAATGCCAATGAAATTAGTAGGATTTTGGTCATTTGTTTTCTGTAAGAACATGATTTTACCCTAGCAAACAAAAAGTTCTGATCCAATACCCATTGATGGAAGATGCATTGATTGTGCTCAAAATAAAACAACCATCCAAGATTTCATGGGCTCACAAAATTGAATAAATTCAGAGGTTTGTTTTACCATGGCATTTTTGTTTCATAGTGTTCTTGGTTTTGTTTTCTTTTTTTATACCAAGGCTAAGTTGGTTGCTTTTTAATCTTTTTTCATTATTAGTGTATCAGGCAACACCATGTTATTACTGCATGCCAAAAACATTATTGTTGCAATACTAGCTTTTGAACAGTCCTGTTTACAGTTCTGATTTCTCTACTGCTGTAAGGTTTCCTCTTGTACACATCAGTCTGAGAGCTCTGCAGCTGACTCATGGATGAACATTTCAGAGTCAATAGGAAAGGATAAAATGTGGGAACATAGGAGAACATGGGTTGAAAGGAAAGCTTGAATGTCCTCAGTATCAGTGCCTCTGAACCTCTCCAGCCTGTAATGTTTAGTAACTTAAAAGTTCTATATTATGATAGCTTTAGTTTATTAAATCTTGATTTATTTTATCATGATTGGACATTTTTTCTCAGTATCCGGTAGCAAACTCTTCCCTTTGTGCATATATTGCATACAAATTTTGTGGCTCTGTGCTGTAAGTCTCCACAATTAGGTATAGAATAAGAATCCCCTCATCAAAGATCTTTCCCATATGAATATTTCTGATTGATTTTAGGAAGAAATCCTTTATCATGATGTAGGAAGTGAGGACAAATCACCTTGTTGACAAGGAAGGCTCAGTATACTTGGTGAAGAAACATGGCTGCAGCAAGGACTGCCTTTATTTTGGTGCAGAAACCAGGGTGTGCTCTAGATACTTAAAGATATTGAACAAAACTGGATCAGATTTTACTTTTTTTTCTACTTTTAGTAGTGCCTTACTTTATCTGCCATTTAGCTCATAGGAGCTAATAGCTCATATTCTTAGTCTTGTATTTACAATAATGATACTGAAAGCTTTATTAGACACTACATAAAATCTTTCTGTAGTGTTTTATGCTACTTAAAATAGAGCAGGATTTTTCTCTGTATCTTAGGATTTCTGTAGTGCAATCAACTGTAAAAGCCTTGTTTTGTATTCTCTTTAATTTCCACTTTTAATTTTTCTTTTCCTTCTTTTATTCCTTCCTCCAGGACATTTAATTGCGTAAAATTTAAAATGACACTACACTTACTGTACAGTACACATCACCTTTTATTTATCTTCTTATACTTTTCTATATTTTCTTTGATGTAATGTAAAGAGTCCTTGTTTATTTTTTTAAAGCATTTTAAAAAATTTTTCAGCAATATTCTTCATGGGTTTTTTTAAGAACACATATATAAAAAACCCACAACAGTTCTCAAATTTCACTTTCCATGCCCCCCACTCCCCGTTCTGACTACCTTGAGGATATTTTTTAAAGAATGGTGAATAGATTGAGGCTATGATTGAGAAATATTCATTCTTATCCTGCTGAGACACATAAAACTCCACCAGATTACTCAGATCTTTTGCTGAAATATTGGAGCTAAATAATTTTTTTTGTAATACAATTTCTGACCCTACAAAGTCATACATAATTCAGTAGATAGAGCAAACACCTGGCTTCTGCAACTGGTTTTATAGATTCTCAGTAGGAAGATATATATGAAAATAACTTTTTGAACTTCAGTTTTAAAAAGAAAAGCAAGTATGCATATTAACCTTAAAAGCTCTTCTTGTTTCATTTCTTTTTTGACAGATTGTACTACCATATTCCTCCTCAGTTTCTTAAGCCTTCTCCTTAAGTACCTTCAGAGAAGCACCACAGCTACCATGCCTGCAGAAGGGTCAGGTCTCTGCTCTGCCCTCATCATCTTTCTTAGGTACTTCATGGTGTTCAGTGAGAAAATTAATATTGAAAGAAGCCATGTCTTAAAGGCTGAAGGCCAGCGTTTCATGTGGGCATTTCTCAAAGCCCAGGACTAGTATGTGCTACTTCTTATTGAGTTTGACTAGGGCCCATCAGAACCACTGCCTTGGACATCTGAGGAAAGATGTCTCCTCAGCACCACAGACATCTGAGGATAGGTCCAATGTTCAGCAATTGATAACCCTAAAGCTGATGTAACTGACAGAGCTCCAATGACTTAGGATAACAGGAATAATGTTTTTAAGCTAAAACCAGTATTTTCCTGAGATCACATGAAACCTGTGTCACCGTGCAAAGCAAAACATAGCAGATATGAATAAAGTAAAACAGAAAGAGAAATTGAATTATGGAATGGTTTTCATTGTGCTCAATGTAGAAAAAACCCTTATAATTTGTGTAAAAGACAGAATATTTTATTGTAATTATCTGCCATGATGGTGCCAATGGTCTTTGCTGACCACAGTATTCGGACCTACATCAAGTTATCCTGTTCCTCGCATCCATTTCCAACATGACTGTGGAAGCTTTGTCCCTGGAAGCTTTCAGGGCCAGATTGGATGGGCCTCTGATCTAGTGGGAAGTGTCTCTGCCCGTGTGGAGGGGTTGGAATTGGATAATCTTTAAGGTCCCTTCCAACTCTAACCATTCTATTATACCATGGAATATACCATACTTCATAACCATACTCCATAACCATTCATAGTCAAATTCAGAAAAGGAGATATACAGTATAACCCCATGGAGTTTAAACTTACCCTGAAAAGTAATTGCAAACCAAAACATTTTTTCAAAATAGCTTTCATGTCACCCTAATATAAAAAAAAAAAAAAATATTACATGATGGGCAAAACTAAAAGCTCTTTAATTCAAAGTTCAACATTATGTTCCAGTTTTAGATGGAGGGGATGGGAAACTGTTATCATAGTACTTTTGGAAGCTTGAATTGAAGACCAATTATATTTCAAAATATATTTCAAAATATATTTCAATATTATAATTGAAATCTCAGTAGACCTGAGACTACTAAATTGCACTCACTAGTGACAAAAGTTATTCAGAACTTGATGTTGTTGACTATCACTCTGGAGTAGCACCAGGACTGCAGCTATTGTAATGGAGGATAAATTAAACTGAAGTTAAAGATTAGAATTCTTCATAGTAGGTAAGTTGTGGGGCTTCTGTTGAGAGGAGCCACAGCAGTAAGGATTTGTTGGTGTTTGTATTCCATGTGTCACCAAATAATGCCAAGATTGAATGGAGGAATTATTTATATACATATGTACATTCAGCAGCTGATCACTAGCAGCACTGTGGCTGTTAAGACTTTTTCTTAAAACATAGGATTGCTTTGCTTCATTGTCATTGTCACATTAAATACATGGCATCTCATCTAGGAAGGTATGTAACTGCACATTTTCCTTTCAGAAGTCACAGCTTTATCATAGAGACTCAATCCTCAGTATACATTTATTCAAAACTTCTCTGAAATCATGCAGCACTGGCACCTTGATTTGGTAAAAATTTATGTATCTCAAGCTTCAAGGTAGGAGTGAATGGTTTTAAGGTTAAGTCTGCATCACTCCCACACTTAGCATGACAAGCCATTCCACTGCCATTGGCAAGTGCAGGTTATCAATCATTTAACTTCTCATGGGGGGCACAGGAGTAGGGGTGTGTGTGTAAAGTTCAAACAGTAATTTTGCTTTTGACAGCCCCAGAACAAGTGTAGCTGGTGTAGTGTGTCCAGTTTTAGCACATTGTTTCACCACGGCAAGGGCCTTTTAAGCAAGGCAGAAAATAATGATTAGACGCCTCAATTACTGTGTGTGAGGAAACTAGAAAAAATGGAATTTTTTTTTTCAGAGAACATATCATGAAGGCATAGAATTTCCAAATGTAGCTGCAGAATCAAAGTGAAAAAAAAATGGTTTCCTATGCAGGGTGTTGGAGATGTAATATTTTGAAGAAAAGAAAACATACATTTTAAACAAAGAAATTATAGAAGTAGTTAAATACTAAAATAAGTTGATTGTGAAGGTTCTGGAATCTTCTGTAGTTTAAAATGTTAAAAGATAAGCTGAATAGACAACTCTTGGGAATATGTTGGGTATTTGACAAAACAGGCATGAAATAGCAATTTGCTCTCCCAAATGACATACAGGTAGGAAACACAACTCATGGTGAAAAGTTGTGTGATTTTCTGCCAGGCCAAATTTCAGCAGATTCAGCTTTGGCTGGCTGGGCTGTTAGTTAAGTGATGCTGCAGTAATGCTTAGGGAAGGAGAGGGAGCTCAGAGACCACGTGAACATGAGGGACAGGTGGAGACTCTCAGTGTGGTACAAGAGTTGGGATTGGCTTAGGCTAAGAAGGGAAAGCAGCAGCAGTGAGCCCTGGCTATAAAAAGGGAGTTGCTGCTGGACAGGTTACATTGCAAGGCCACATCTAATTCTCTGACGCCTGAACAATTTCCATTAAAAAAGAAAAACTTTGTGAAATTCAATTCCATACTAGTTATATTGACAACAAATGGAGTTTTATACAATACTGTTATTTATGACCTTTCTTTTAAATAACTAATACAAACATGAAAAACAGGCTGCTAAGCCTGAAAAATTAGATATGATATTCATTCTATTTGTTTTCTACTGTGTTCTTAGAAAAATAAACATATCAAGAAGCAGGCTTGCATAAATAAGGACTTTAGGCAAAAATTGGGTTGGGTTCATTTTAAAATCTAGGCTTTTGGTCCCTACAGATATGTCCACAAGTACTAATAACAAGGGCAAGACACATTAAGTATGTTGTTGGAGTAGTTTCCTAAAGTAATTTTGCTTTAGTCTGGCTCAAAGCCAAACTGAAATTTATCAAATAGATTAGATGGTAAAGCATTTCAGACCTCAGTCCTAAATGGGAAATAAAGGTTCCACAGAAAATTGGAAAGTTCATCTGTAAATGGTGACTACTTAAATATGCAGTATGCCTGCAGGCATCCTTTAATATAGCTATAATTAAGATATGTGGAATAAAATGTATATTCACTCTTTCAGTAACAATCACATTAATATTCAGTTGACATTTTTAATATGTAATATTCACACCTCGAGTACTGTGTCCAGTTCTGGGCCCCTAAGTTTAAGAAGGATATCAAGGTCCTGGAGCAGGTCCAAAGGAGGGCAATGAGGCTGGTGAAGGGACTCGAGCACAGACCCTATGAGGAGAGGCTGAGGGAGCTGGGGCTGTTCAGCCTGAAGAAAAGGAGGCTCAGGGGAGACCTCATCGCTCTCTACAACTCCCTGAAAGGAGGGTGTAGCCAGGTGGGGGTTGGTCTCTTTTCCCAGATGACTTTCAACAAGACAAGAGGGCATGGTCTTAAGTTGTGCCAGGAGAAGTTTAGGTTGGATATTAGAAAGAATTTCTTTACGGAGAGGGTGATCAGGCTTTGGAATGGGCTGCCCACTGAAGTAGTGGATTCTCCGTCCCTGGAGATATTTAAAAAGAGACTGGATGTGGCACTCAGTGCCATGGTCTAGCAACCGCAACGGTGGTTCAGGGGTTGGAATTGATGATCTCTGAGGTCCCTTCCAACCCAGCCAATTCGATGATTCTATGATCAGTGTCAAGGAATAAGCATCATACAGACCTGATTAAAAGTAAGATGGCCTGCAAAAAGGATGTGAGATCATATTTGCTTCTCAAATTGTGATTATTTTCCCCATACTTTTTACTCCGCATTTCCTGCCATTTCTTTTCTCAAGCATAACATATTTCTGTTTCTTCTGTTCCCTTTTTGATCTCCATAATTTTTATGTGAATCTATTTGCTTAAAATTAACTGTTCATTCTGCAGTCCCTTTCTGGCCATTAAAAATTGCCACCAGAAAGCACTGCTCCCTATGACTGGGGGCATCTTCTGAGAATGAGGCACAAATGAGTTATTCACTGGAGGGTTGCTGGGGACAACACCACTTCCAGCGTTGCTCAGACACGGCTTTAAAAGTGCATCCTTCTCTAATAAAGGACTCCAGTCATTATTGGCCTCACAGAGTCTCCCCCACTGTCTCTTCCCACCTCCAAAACTGGGTGTTACCCTTTTGTCAGTACTGAAAATCTCTCAGGTTCAGGCTTCTGCAATCAAGAAAATTAAGCTTACTATTCTCTCCAGATTCAAGTTACAAATGTCATCCTGCCAGCTGTCATTCTTCATATTTTTGGACTCCTTTTGCTCTCTTGTTTATTTTCTCCTTGTGTCTTTCTGATTCTGTCTGTTTTTATTGGAGCTGGCTTTCTTCTGGCATCTGATTTTCTTTTCTAGTATCATTAATATTCTGATTTTCCCAGCAAGCCTGGAACAGTAAGGATCTTCAAACTATATCTGATCTTAACAAAGTAGGGAGAAAACAGAACGGAATAAGGCAAATCTGACAGAGAAGAGATCATAGTACCAGGATACAAGAAAATACAAAAAAAAACCCCAGTGAGAAATACTGAGATAGTATACTAAAAATATGCCAGAGTGCGGACTATGTGTGTCAGAAATTCCTCTTAGAGCCAAGTAGTGAAATTGATTTTGCTCCAGTTGAAAGTAGAATAGACCACTTTCAACCCTAACATAATAAATTCATTGGAGGTAAGAAAGGTTTACACTAAGTTCAGTGTTCAGGTTTCAGCTATACTTTACACAGACATTCCAGTTCCTATGAAAATGGATTCTAACTTACTCTATTGATAATCACAATTTAGTTTCCTTAAAATTAATTGAAGTATTTAATGCTACACCATGAAGAATGTATTATATTCTGCTACTTCCTTATTCTATATTGTTCTAGCTGTTCTTGGTGTTTTGGGTTTTATGGTTTGTTTTGGTTTTGTTTTTATAATCCTTTGCAGTTTTTTGCAGCAAAGGAATTTGTCTAAACCAATGTCACTGTTATTTATTATAGATGTTGGCAATACTCCATTTGGAAAATCTTTACCTTGTATCTCATTTACATATCTGTAATGACATATGATGAGTCTGTGATATATGAATATCCACCTGCATTGTCTGCTGACACATCATCTGCACTTCACATATTTCTTCTCTGTCATAAAGGGGCTGATTTAAAAAACTATAAAAAGCCTATAACCATTCTCATGGAAGTATCTCTGAGAGGCTGCTTTATTTTTATGTTCTGCCTCATGTGAGGCAGAAGCTGAGATTTTCTTTGCCCTCTCTGCTTATATTGTGATCTGTCATTGATATTATGTTGTGAATTCGGATGTCTGATACAAGACACTAGTCACAATGCAGTTTGTTAATAAAAGAAATAAAATGCAAGTTTGCAGCTCAGGGAGCAGTTTCTCTGAATCAGACACTTGCTGTTAATTTCCAAAGGCAGTGAATTCTGAAGGTAAGTTTTGTACCAAAGTATATGGAAAGAATGTAGGTTACAAATGCAGACAATTGCTGTATGGGTAGTACACAAATAAAATAAGAGGTTCACTGATTATAGAAATGTTGGAAGAGACTTTGATCCATACAGAAGAGAAAAATGCAAAGAATCAAAAGTTCAGATACTGTGAAATGTCATGTCTTTACTGATGTTTTTTGAGAGGACTCGTTCTGGATAACATGAAGAGAGAAGCTAGTTCAGAGAGGTTTTAATTTCATTCTTAAGACTTAATTTTGCCATTGCATATTTGCCGTCAGACCAATACTGGAATTATAAACATTCAGAGACTAAATGTCATAAATTACATAATTACATGCAACATAAGAAATCCTGAACCACAGGCACATGGGGTCAGTCACCATGAGAATGCTATAAATTTCATGGCAGTCCTGGTCTTCCTCTTTCCCAGGGAGAAGTGTGAGGGTATATTCAGATGTACTACAGTGTCTAATAAGGGAGCAGTGATGCATAATTGCAAGTGAGTCACTCAGGTGCTTCTCATCTCTGCTGATGTTTGAACAACAGAGCTCCATGATGTTTTGCCACAAGTAGGAATAGAAGGTTCAGTGATTTCTCTGACAGTGAAATGACAATTAATTTGACCTAGATAATATCATAGGAGTACTTCAGATAGCTCACAGTACAGATCACAATGAGAAGATGGAAAGGTTTAAGTCTTTAGTTTTTTATTGTGGGAGAAAGAGACTTGTGACTTAGTGGGTGTTTTTGTACCATTGTGTAGTAAATTGTGTACCTGCAGTGCTTGTGAGCCAGTATTAATAAACAGGTGAGGAATTTCTGGGCATATGTGTATATGAACTTAATTAGAATAGGGAATTAAATACATGCAGAGACAGACCAGAAATGGCTTTTGGATCAAGTGGCAGGTTTTGATTCCCTAAATATACCATTGCCGTTGCAAAAATACAGAGAAATTGGCAAGGTTAATTGGTTCAGAGATTGAACAAAAGGTTTCTATTTGAAATTTGAGTCTTTGGATCAGCTGGCTGGTTGGCCAGACTGTGAAGTAATAAATTTTAATTACTTGTGTTCCTATGGAGCTTGTAGAAGACCTAATCCCAATTTCTTTATGCACCGAAATGTCTAATAACTTCGGTACATTTGGGTGCACAGAGAATGCACAGACATGAAATTATTATACACTGTTGAATCTTCCTACTGTTTTCTCTGCTATGAACTCACTGTTGATTTAATTTAACCTGGAAAAATTATGCAGCTGAATTGGTTATCTCTGCATTTTTTTGAAACTCTACCTTCCATTGTATTCTCTCTATTTCATCATGAATCTCTATTAGCATGAATACTACAATGCAGTCAATAATTATTTGGGATGTTTTATCAAGGGCCAAGTTAATAAGTTATACTAGGAAAAAAGAGAAGAAAAGAAGAGTAACCCTAAAATTTTCTCTTAAATTCTGGTCATTAAACCAAAATTTACATGAATATTTTAAGTTTTCCTGCTACATCAAAATATTTAAAAGAGGAAATCTTCCTTGCATTTAGACTAATGTGCTTTTTTTTATGTGACTGCTTTCATACTTGTGCCACCATTATTCCTCCTTAGGTCACTTTTCTGGGCACTTTTTTCACATATGTAGAAATAAGCAGAGAATAAAATAAACATTGCAGATAACACATAATGGACAGCTGGAGTTAAGGAACTGTTAGGCATTGCTACTCTGTGTAAGGTTGAATTTAGTTTTGTTTCTTTAGGACTTTTGCTTTTTCACATCACTTTTTAATGTCTTGAGCCCTTGGGCTTGTGATGGTGCCACCGGGACTGGTGGCTCCCATCACTCCAGCCAGGAGGAGGGTAGTTGAGGGACAGCTGAGAGGCAGGACCTGGGACCAGAGAGAGCTAAACACCTAGAAAACAAGGAGGTTGCCATGCAAATAATCAGGTGATTGATAGGTAATGGCTCTGATCTTCCTCCTCCCCACATGCCCTTGAAATTTGCTTGTGCCTGTTATTGAAAATAGATCCAATTCGGATAGAAAACCTGAAGTGTGGTGATCAGATATATACTATGGTGATATTTAACGACCCTGGTAGGTTCATCATCTAGGAAAACATGGGGGGAAAAACATGGTGAACATCTTCCAGCCTCCCTCCCACTGGAAGCAGGGATCTGTGGGGAGGAATCAGATTGCTCTGTGTGGGTCCTGACCTGAGGGAGGAGAAATCTGGAGCCAGGTACTGGGGAGCACATCAGACACACAATCAGCAAGCCCATGGCCATCTGAAATAAAACGCTCTCATTTCTTCAGTGTGCAGGCTTGCAAGTATGTGCAGATAGTTTTTGTTTCTTTTTTTTTTTTCATTTGTACACCTAATATTGTAAAAGTGGCTTTGAATTTTAATGTACAGCAACTGCTATTTTAAATCGTTTTGTATTTGTACATCTTTGAAATTTTAGTTACCTCTTCCTGTTCTTTTTTTTTTGTTTGATTTTATTTTTTCTTTGTCAGAACCATTCATATTTTAGGAAAAATAAGTAGCACTCCCTAATTACTGAGTTTGCCAAGCATTCTCCTTCATACATGCCTTTTTTCAGTTGCTTACAACTCAACCAGTCTCTAACTGTTTGTGGTGAATTTTCCATTCCAATTTCTGCCTCCATCTGAATCTTTGGATCCTGATATTTCAAGCTTTTTTTGAGATTAATGTTAGGGGAAAATAGATTGCTTTTTTCCATGTGATTCATAATTTTGAAACACTCAAGTGTCTTTTACTTGGAGGAGCTGGAAGAGATGAGGAAGAAGCAGAAGGAAATACTACAAAATCTGAGGTTTTTCTTCCCTTAAGGACATATTAAACAGGGGGTTGACCCTGCTTTTGGAATATGGATTTCTGAAAAGTTATGTTGGGTTTGCAGAAAAATGGCCAAGGAGAGTGGGTGTGAAGCTGGACCAGGGAAAGAGAAGGGACAAAATGTGATGAATCAGGTAGAGACCTGGGACAAATAGACCTGGGACTTCCCAGGTGGGTATTTGAAGACAGGCAGCTGGGAGAAGCAGCGTGTTTAGGCAAAGATTCTGAGATAAGAAAAGTCTGGGAAGTACTCTGGGTCTCATTGGTAGAATTCAGCACAAGCACTGCATGTTAGTTTTCACTGCATGATCAACCTTTCTTGTTCCATAGCATCCCAGTGTCATTCACTGTACAGAAGAGAGCTCTTCTTGAAATGCTGCAGTTCTATTTGGTAAAGGCAAATTTTGTTTACTGGATACTAGTCTCTCCACTTGATTTATGTATTTATTTTTGCATAAGCTGGAAGCAGTCAAAAGTGCCACAGAAACTGCACAGAATCTTGCGATCCAAATTTTTTGCAGTACAAAGGAGTTAATTTAAGAAACTGAAGACAAACTATGCCTCCTAATGTCATCCAGAGTCTGAGGTAACATTACAACTGCTGTTCAAAATGAAGGTGGGGGAAGAAATCAATCTAAAGCAATTGTAAGATTCTAATTATACTTAATTATGAACAACCAAAAGAAAGAGAGGTGGGTTTTGTTGGTGGGTTTTTTTGTTTTTTTCATAATTCTCTCATACTTCCTTTGCCTTCTCATGGTTTCTTTTCTTTTTCACATTTTATTCTTTTCCCTCCTGTTTAAATCCAAAAAACCCCATGCAACTAGCTAAGATTTCATCTTTTGTAACAGTACTGTGACCCGTGACCAGAAGGGCAGCCAACAGCACTGACATAAAGAACCTGACTCTGACATCTGCCAGGTCTTGAAGGGGCTGATAAGTCTGAGTGATGTGTTTGGCTTTCTCTAGCAGTGAGTTTGCAAGTATAAGTCTGAAGCTCTAACTAATATTTTTTTAATTTTATTTTTTCTGTCTTTCCTCATCTGTGTGTGTTTACCTTGCCCTTCCCTCTAAAAAAACCCAGAAAATTAATTTCTTTTTCTTTTTTTTTTCTTCCCAATAAAGAATAAGATTTCTGTAAATTGATCAATCAGAAAATTTTCTTCCTAAAAATTCTTTACAGTAAAACCAAGGGAATAAGAGGTATTATTAAAAAGAAAAGCCTTGATAAACAAGTACAAGGCTTCTGTATTCATTGCTTCAGCGTTATTCAACAGTCTAATGCTAGTACTCTCATATGGTCATCTTAAACTTTTGACCATTTAGGCCCATTTAGTCTTTCAAAATTAGAAAATACACTGCAGGAAGAGAAGGAATAGAAGTTAATTAAATCATCTGAATGGTGCTCTGAAAATTTGGATTCTTTTCCCCACCTTTATCAATTTACATTTTCAGTTAATCAAGAGATTCAACACAAACTTCTCTTTTACTGCACAGTCTTTGGTTTCTGGGTGTTTGACTCTCTATTC
Source organism: Calypte anna (assembly GCF_003957555.1). Taxonomy (NCBI): domain Eukaryota; kingdom Metazoa; phylum Chordata; class Aves; order Apodiformes; family Trochilidae; genus Calypte; species Calypte anna. The sequence goes on from NC_044245.1 coordinate 123,267,434, forward strand.
CAAGGGCTGACCTGCACAAGTGCCAGATGTCTCCAGTGCAGCTGAAAGTTTGGCAACTGACGTGGGAACATTCAAACATTCTACATAATATTAAATAGTTTTGAAAAATCATGTCCTAGTTTGGATACCATTCTTCATTTCTATATTTTCTTTCTGGTAGGAGTGAAGCTAACATTATTTCCTTTGTCTCAGATTCATACATCTTGATAATGACTGATAACAGTGACAGCATTTATTCTGACCCAATAGTAATTTTGTGCTGAAATTGAGATGGATCAGTGGGCTTTGCCTTTTTCTCAGAGGATGTGTCTGCATTTCAGTAGTGGTCACCAGCATCACCTATCTTCATCAACACCAGCAGCCAAATGAAATACTGAATTGGTTTACAGCAGATCATTTTTATTTTCTGGGTTTGCAAATCCCCAAACATTTTCCAGCAGTATGGATCTGTGGACTGGAAATTGAAGCCTCCTGACAAGAGGAACTTTCTCTTCTTTGCTTACCCATCATGTACTCAATAAAAAATTGTTCAGTCTGGTAGAGGTCTCTGGGTTGCAAGTTTAAAACAGCCTCATAGGCACTAAACTTTCTGTCTCAGCCTTCTTCAAAAATGGCATTTTCCCTGCTGTTATCTGCATTATACAGGTTCTGGAGAAAAAAAAAATCTTCCTCCTGGACATAAAATGGACATAAAATCTATTTAAATATTTCCATCCTTAAACTTCATTTTCAGTAACATGGGTGACTTTCATGTTCGTTTAGTGCATTTGGTTGTCCCATTAGAAAGACAAACCTATAAAATGAGTGGTAGGAATTCTACGCAGGATACAAAATCAGTTTTCATAAATACAGCTTGATATATATATATATCTATATCTATATATCTATAGTGGAACAACATTCATTCAAATATGGTCCCAGATGACCAACCTGCTGACTGCATATAAAAGACAGACTGCTAGGAAGGGATACTAATATTGTATTAAAGAGAGATGTCAGTCCCATTTGGCCATCAACTGCAAACCTGCCTGGAAACTGCAAATGTGCTTTAAATAAGGCTAGAAGGGAAATAAAGAGAAATGAAAAAACTATTTGTGCCACTAATTTGAGAAAGGATTAAAAGACTAGTTAAACAGCTTCATTTTAAATTATTTGTGCTGGACATGCAGAAGCAATGACAAAGCACAGGGGATATGGTTTAATTAGCCCAGAACTTTATTAACCTAATTCACTTGGGAGCTCTGTGGCAGTAACTTGTGGATTATAGGTTATCATGCCCTTTTCACTCTGCAATCTATTGTCTTCAGCCTCATCTCATTTTCACGCACTGGTATGAGCCCATTGCAATTGCAAGCAAGTTTAGTGGCCTCTTAGTCCACCTGTGTTTTACTTCTGTCAATCATTTCCCCCACTACACTGTCTACTGCAGCCTTCAAATTTTGTTTGCAGTCTCTATAGTCTGCTCTAGATAAAGGCAGGAGACCTTGTCTAAAATGTGACTCCTCAGTTGTCATGGTTTAACACTGGCCCGGCAATTAAACTGAGTAACAGACACTCTCTATTAATCTCTCTCTCCTCCCTGATAAAGAAAGGAGAGAGAATAAGGGAGAGACACTTACGGGTTGGAAACTAAGCTACACAACTTTAATGAAACAGTAATGATAAATAGGAAAAATTACTAAATATATACAAATATACAGGAAAATGGATACCACGTTCCTCCCCCCTCTCTCCCCAGTAACTCTCACGTCACCCCCAAGGCTGCAAGGCAGCCCTGGGAAAGTCCAGGCTGGACTCCTGGAGTCGGCAGCAGTCGGGAACTGGAGGCAGGAACACACAGATATGGGCTGGCACGGATCAGGACCACAGGCAGACGAATGGACGGAATCCTTCCAGGATGCTGGGTGAAGGAAGGGAAGCAGGAAAGGCAGGAAGGGCAGGCAGCCGGAAGCTGGAAGCATGGCTTGGCCCTCGTGATCCCTCAAATTTGTACTGAGTATGATGTATATGGGATGGAATACTTTGTTTGGTCAATTCTGGCATCTATCTTGTCTGTTCCTCCCCAAAGGAGGACTGCAGGTGGGACCTCTTTCTTCCTTCTGGAGGGGAAAAGTTTTCCTCAGAGCTGAGCAGTGTCCTTGGCTCTGCATACCAGTCTCTAGCATCAAGTGTTATCAGTTCTAGAAGCACGACACTGTCTGAGAAACTTGCTGTTAATTTCAGCAAGTGCAACTACTTACAGGAGACTTAGCTAAAAGCAAAAGTACAAGACAGAAAATCACCTTTATCCTGGCCCAAACCAGGACATCAGTGTAATACTAACCTCTTGCAAAATCTCAGCCTCCCAGGGTGTACAATAAGCAATGTATCAGACAGTCCTCCAGGTGCCATACTGTAGAAATGACACAGACAGTTTCCCATGTGTCAGCTGGTATCACACCAGAATTTCTTTCCAGTATTCAGAACTTTGGTCACACTTCCACACATACCCTTACAATAGCTCCCAGGCCTCTAAAGAGGGTGCAAGTGTTCATTTTAGTCATTCACTCTGCTCAGATCGAATTTGTAATGGTGTGGAGAGTGATGAACATGTTCATATCAGCCATGTACACAGTTGTATTCAGGGTAGCTTTACCTGAGTCCTAAACCAGAATGCATAAGTAGTACAGTAAGACTGTCCAAAACTAGAATTAAACATATCATAGAACCATAGAATCATAGAATCATAGAATCATAGAATCATAGAATTGGCTGGGTTGGAAGGGACCTCAGAGATCATCGAGTCCAACCCTTGAACCACCGTTGCGGTTGCTAGACTATGGCACTGAGTGCCACATCCAGTCTCTTTTTAAACATCTCCAGGGACAGAAAATCCACTACTTCCCTGGGCAGCCCATTCCAATGCTTGATCACTCTCTCCATAAAGAAATTCTTTCTAATATCCAACCTAAACTTCCCCTGGCACAACTTAAGACCATGCCCTCTTGTCTTGTTGAAAGTCATCTGGCATATGGAACAAGACGCTCATTTTCAGCCTCTTTCAGCTAAATACAATTCCTTTATTCCTCTGCTTGCACAAAGGCTCTAATGGAAACCTCGGTAGCATTCTGTTTACCTTCCCTGCTTTGTCTTTGATAACTCAAGGTCAAAAGACTCCTGTGCTTTAGGTCTCCAAACCTCCACATTCTTGCCAAGATAGTTTCCTTTTCTCTTCTGTAAACAGTCTACAAATGCCACCTGGGCTGTTGTTGAGTGCAGAGAAAACACACTGTATTCTGGCATATCTAAACTAGCGAGGGACAACAGATGTTCTTTAAAGATCTCTAGGAAAATTCTTTTCACTTTAGTAATTAACTAGAAATTTAAAATGGCTGTTTTCCATTTCTATTTTAACCTAATTCATGGTAATTTCTGATTGAGCCTATGCATCACTTGTGATTTGTTTCATGAGCAAGTAATTTGAAGGACCTACTTAGGCTTTAACTGAGCTGTCGTCTGAAGTTCTAACACAAAATTCCAACACAAGATTTTTTACAGTATATAATAAAGCTTCTCTGAATAGTCAGTGCTGTCCTAAAGGAGTAGTTAAAAAATTCATATTCACCGGGGAGACGGAAATCATTCAAAGTGCAGGCAACCAAAAATCATCAGGCAGAAATCTTTTGAGTTTCTTCTTCTTAGGTAATAGGCATCAAATTTCCCTCTAATTCACTGAACTGAAAATCACAGGCAAACCAGTTAAATATGATAGAATATAAACACCCAACTTGAATCTCTGCCAACTGCCAAGAAGCTGGTGTTTGGATTTCCTCATTACTGTTCACATTGCCAGATATTTGCTATCTATGTGTTATTCTAAGCATGTAATGGAATGCTTCAAGTACTTGATGCTTTATTTTTGAACTTCATGCTTTTTCTTGTCTATGCTGGATTTATTGTGAGTGTTTAGCATGTTGTTCCTAATCAGTGCACTAGCAAGAAAATAAACTAAAAAAAATGGTTTCTTGAATCATATTTTATGAATTGATGCAGGGTAGGAGATGATAGGATATTTGGAAACTGCAGTGTTGGAAGGAAGCTACAGTGATCATCTAATCCAACTGCCTGACCACTTCAGGAATGACAAAGTTAAAACATATTAAGGGCATTGCCCAAATGCTTCTTAGACACTGACAGATGTGGAATATCCATCACCTCTCTTGTAAGTCTGTTCCAGTACTTTAACATCCTTTAGGTAAAGAAGTTTGTTAATGTTCAGTCTAAACCTCACCTGTCACAGCTTTGAATCACTCCCATACATCCTCCTACTGGATATGAAGGAGAAGAGATCAGAACCTCCCTCTCCCCTCCTCAAGAAGCTGAAGAAAGCAATGAGCTGCCCCTTAGCCTCCTTTTCTCCAAACTAGATAAGCCTACTGTCCTTAGCTGCTTCCCATAGGACTTTCCTTCCAGGCTTTCATCAACTTTTCACCTTCTCTGGACACATTCAAGGACTTTCACATCCTTCTTCAGTAAGAGGGCCCAGAACTGCACACAGAGCTCAAGGTGAGACTGCACCCATGCTGAATACAGTGAGATAATCACAGCTTTTGGTTGTTTGCTCATGCTGTATTCCAGGCACTCCTGGCTGGGGTTTGTCCTCCTGGCTGCCAGGGCACAGTGCTGACTCCTGCTGAGCCTGCTGCTGACCAGCACCCCCAGGTCCCTTTTTTCAGGGCTGCTCTCCAGCCACTCCTCTCACTATGTATACTTCTGCCAGGTGTTACTCCATACTAGGTGCAGAATTCTGCCTCAGACTTGCTAAATTTCATCCCATTAATTATTTACTAATGCTCCAATCTATTTAGGTCCATTTTCAAGACCTTTTATCTGTCAAGAGAGTCAACAACACCTCTCAAATTGCTATTATCAGGTACATGAAAGCAAAAATGTAAGGACAAAAAAAGTATCTGGCAGGTAAGATTTGAAGAACTTCCTGTGTGGCAGAATATAAAAATAGATATAGGTGGCTTTTGGTATTTTTTTTCAACCCAGGAGAGTATCAACAATACAATATATTTGAAGTTGCTAGGATAATTGCAGGTAACATTTTAATACTGGAGCTTTCTTTGAGAATCTTGATTCTAAACACATCAAAAAAACAAGTATCAAATGCAATATTGCTCCTAAACAGACTCTCTCAAAGAACTCTCAAATGTCAAAAGCGAAATAGAGAATTGTCTCTATCTGATGAGTACCTGAATGAGATGGTAGACAAAATTTGGGTCATTTTAGACATTTTCTTTTTCTGGAATAAGCAGAATCAACCATCAATGACTCATAGCTGAATGCTGCCCTTTTTAATGGGCAATGGGGTGCTTCAATGGATTGCCTGGATCTGGCCTCCAAAGTGAACAATTTCATGAAACCTAAATTAGTGACTAACTACTTTGTTCTGAAATACTGAACACATCTGAGATGAGCAAATATGGTAAATATAAAATGGGAGCAAAGCAACTAGTGACCCTTAAGCATTTCCCTTTAGGCATCTCAGTAGAGCAAAACTGGGTTTATGTAGCCTTTTTGAATACCAGGCTTGACTTACAGTTCACATGGACAACAAATATATCAAATAAATTTTCAAAATTTATTTGTTCTGAGTTTAGAAAGGGCTATGGGACCCTGCAGATCCCAAAACATCTCTTGGCTGTCTAACACAGATGAGGATATCTGATGTCCATAGCAGTCTCTCTGTCTAGAGTAGCAGTGCCTGCTGCAAATCCTGTTTATGAAATCCTCAGTGTATAGAAAAAAGAAAAATACCAGGTATCTGAATATATCAGACAGAATTATTTTGATAGAGAAAGACTGATAGACAGGCACACCCAATAAGATACCTTATTTCAAGCATTTGAAGGAAAGAAACAGTGAAAAAAAAAAAAGGAAGATTTGGCACTTTGTATTCATAGCAGACTTGTGCAAGTAATAGATCTTTTGATTCAGTGGCCTTTCAGAAATATATATACATAAAACTTCTTGGGGTCTACTGAACATACTTAATCCTTATTTTCTGTTTAAAATGCACTTATGTATTTTTGTTTGTAAAAACTGAAATGAGATATTTTTGTTTTTCCACTTCTAATCCCTCTATTTTCTGCCTGAGACTATTAATCAAATAACAACAACAGCAGTTTTATTGCTCCAAATCTCTTTTTAATATTTTTTTTTTTTAGATTACACTTTAAACAGCTATGCTTATGATTATTGTGTTCATAGGCAAAGAAAGAACATTTAAAACAGTGCATCTACAAGGAAATAAAAAAAAATAATACAGAAGGCTGCTTGGCCTTGGAAAGATGTAGGCATAGACTAACTAGGAATTATAGAGAAACAATATATTTCATAATAGATGCATATGGACAGTAGAGAATCAGATATCACACAAAAAAGTAGATTTTGTAAGTGTTTGATAAAAAAAAAATTTTTTAGCATGGCCTACCCCACATCTTTTGTAATAATAAAGAGTTTTATTTATATTGTCTAGTGTGTAAATTTGGAGCATCAGCAGAACTTTAATATATCTCTGCCTTACTTCAATAAAAAGTCAAGACTACCCATCATGCCTATCAAGATATTGTTAAGCAAAGGTCTACAAGGAGAGTAATTCCTTGGGCAGAAATTCTGGGCAGTAGAAAGGGCAGACTCATGTAGCCACTCAAGTAGCAAAACACAGAGGGTCTCTTGACTCCAACAAGTACATGTTTGAAATTATTAACTGCAAAATTAATCAGTGAAAGCCATTACAGCAAAAATGTAGAGTGCTTGTAGCTAAGACAATGCAGTCTAGTCTAAAATGTTTGAGAGCTGTAGAAAAAGGACATGCTTGAATAGTCAACAAAACCTCTGAAGAGTTTTGTGTGCAAAGTATGTTCCTCCATACTGGTGACTCATAAGCTGGTAGTGCTGAAGTGGTAAATACACAGGATCAAAAAAATTAAGCTTGTGAGGGACCTTTGTTGGGTAGGTGTCTTCTAGTCCAACCATCCCTTCAAAACAGGGACAGTTTCAACTAGGGGATGTCTTTGCTCAGGATCTTGTACAGATAAGTCTTGAATGGAGAACACACAACTTCTTGGCATCTTGTTGCAGACTGGATATGACTGTTCCAAGGATGAGAAAAGGCATTTAATCAGAATGAAATGAGACAAAGTAGAACAGCAAAGTTCCCTTCTTACTTCAAGCATGAATCACCCAGAAAAATCATCTGATTTCCTTTTTGAAAGAAAGAATATCAGTGAATGCTCTGGGCTGTCACACAGGCAAACATGTAATTCCAGTTCCAGTAGGTGGTTCTTTAGAGCATTGGGATATTTCAGGGGGAATAACACTGCCTGCAGAACACCAAGAGGAACTCATTGGTATGTCATGGACCGGGAGACTCTTCTCTCAGCCTAGGTTAACAGTATTGTAACTTGTGAAAAGTTCATTCAGATACGTTGCACTTATTAATCTGGAATTGTATGTCACCACAGTGACAGACATTTCCACAAAATAGATCATGACTGTAGCTGTTAGTTGAACATTTGGATCCCTTTCAGACTAATTTAATTGTCTCTGTGATAGGGTTTTTGTACAAATAGCATTTAGGAAATTTGTATTTAGTGCTTACATTTTTATTTATATGGCTATACAAGCTATAGCACTTTGGTAGATCTACAGATGGTCTAGAGCTCTTATTCTTTCCCAATTTCTCTAAATTGTTGTTTTTTGCTTTACTGGCACTAGTCTCCGAGCCTCACTTTGTGGCTTATTTATGTCTCCTGCCCTACATACTCATGGAAAAAAGGAATACAAAAATGCAGAATTGGAACAGGAATTAACAAAACTCTCAATAGCTAGAAGTCTAAGATTGCAATGGGATGTTCACATGGCACCTAAACCTATTTAAGGTAGAATCCTAAAACCCCTTACAAAACTGAATTGGGGGTAGATGGATTATGGAAGGTGACTCAGAACTCAAAAGTGAGATATTCGAGGTTAATCTTTACTCAATGTGAAAGTGTCTTTCAAAAGGATGTAGTGGGGATACTTTCCAGAGATGAAGGATACATTATCAGTTCCTCCATTAGTGTACACTGTCAGTTCCTTTGTTAGCATTAATTTGTTCCTACATTTTAAACTCTACTAATATTTGTTTAGGTCTTTAATCTCCCCTCTTTTCTTTACTGTATTCTGTCCTCAGTATTATCACCAGTGTAGTGCAAAGAGTATATGTGTTCTTGGACTTGAAAATTATTCATTCTTTTTTGTATGTGCTTGTCATTGCTTTTTTATTTATTGGCAAACTGATTCCTGTGCATATCCCCTTTCTGACTAGTACACAATAAATGGGAAGGATAAGTGACAGTATTTGACTTTGCCTAGTCACACGGTGACACAGGGTAGGACAGGGCAATGGATAAAACAGCTGTTTGAAATTGTGTGTTAAAATGAAGATGTGTCAGCTAGGGAATATAGTGCAAGTTCAGGTCTCAGACCTCTGCTACCTTTAATGGGACCAACTTACTTGTGAGAGGAAACTGGAAGAATACTAAATAGAATACTAAATAGGTGGGGTGTGGAACAAATAAAAGCTTTTGTAAAACTGCTTTGAGAAATGAGTGCTCTCTGGCAAATGCTTCAGTTGCATAATACTGTTGTGTCCAGCAGGCTAAAACCAACACAATTACAGAAGGACTTGTATTTTACTAGGGGCAGAAGATAAATGAAGTATTGATTTCAGGACCAGCAGAATGCCACAAAAGGGATATACAATATTTCCATGGGGCCAGATCCTCATTTGCTGTGATTGGGTATTGGCCCATTGAAATCCATCTGCTTTAGGCTGGCTGTGGTTCTGACCAGTTATATTTATAACAGACAGGCATAAGAAAAAGGCATGCTCAGGAAGCTTGGCAGGAGTTCTTTTCCCAAAAGACAATGACCAGTACACAGGCATTACAGTTTATCTGTCCTTTCAATTTAATGCTGTTCTCATCTTCAGCTAATTTCTGTCTTTAGCCTTTCTACGTAACCTTTTCTTTTGCTTCCTGGATTTCTGTCTCAGCCTGATTTTGCTGCAGAGGTACAAACACTACTGCTGACCTGTCCCCTGCAAGCTCTCCTGCATCATACCATTCTTTTCCATTGGCCCTACAAAAATATTTATTGCACTGGGCTTTTCATTTTGGGACTACATACCTGCCAGAATGTGCCACGTAGAGGAGAGCAGCCAGCATTGAAACATCAGATATGTAGCTTCCAGTGACTTCCAGTATTATAGGATGGATCACTCTTTTCTACATACTCAGACAGATGTCAGTCTTGGAAATGAATTGCTTCATTCTCATGTTTTCAAGAAGACCTTGCTATGAATGTGTGTTAGCAAGCAGTGTGCTAACAGAACATCTCACAGTGCATCTATGCATCACCAGAACCAAGCACTGTGGGACATTCCTCAGATAGCTGCATGCTTGTACCTGCAAACAAAGTCTATGCTGTGTGGGGATGAATTTTTTGATGAGTAAGGAACACCTAATGACTCTTGCTGGAATAGCGAGACAAAAGTTATGTGGCAAATTAGAGCTTATTCTTTAGTCTCAACTTTATAATTGCAGTGCTATTTACATTTTGAAGGCCACCAGGAGTGCTGCTGATGTTCCCATAGGTTCTGCAGTTCAGTTAACTTTTATATGCACTTCCCAAAGGTCTGCATGGAGTCTTCCATGTTTGCAGGACAGGGGCTAGCTAGAGTACTTGAGAGTCTAATTTGGTCACTTTTGTTGTTGATTTACATAACCAAGAACAAAACAAAAATCTATTTTTTGATTGTTTGTTTGTATCAGATTTCCAAGCTCTTTTAGTAAAACTTTAAACTTGTTTATGTATAGGGGAGAATAAAAATCCAGAGAAATCAATCTCTGTGAAATATTTATATTCCATTTTCTCCAAGAGAACCTTGTCTCAGTCTCTTTGATGTTTCTTTTTTTTGCCAGCTTCTAAGTGACCTGGACTCATAATGTACACCTATGTATAATTTCAGTCTGACTATACTTGATTTTATCTTGATTTACATTATTGTAAGTGAGATGAAAATTAAACATCAGGTTACTGAGGTCTAAAGTCTATTTAAGGCACTGTTACAAACACTTAGCCATGCTGCAAAGAATATATGTTTCTGAAAACTGAAAAATTCTGCTATAGTCATAAACTTTTAAGAATCTTAGGCAACTGGTGAATGACATTGAAAAACACTCTCATTAGTTGAGGTTGTATTAAAATGAGTAATTAAAAATGAGTATTTGTTATAATAATTGGGGTTTAGCTGCACACAAACTTGAAAAACACATTCTTCTTGAGTGTTACGTTACTGTATTTTAGTCAATCTATGGATTGAATACTGTTAACAAAAGTCTTCATACATGAGCAGATCAGAGGAAACAAAACTTTACAGCCTTTTTTTCCAATTTGTCATGAGCCTTTTTGTGTTTCTATTTGGAAAAAAACCCCAAGAAAACAGTTTTGTTGGTTGACTTTAATATACAATACATAGTACAAAAAGAGGAGTTACCCAACCCAAACATTAAAGCTTCTATTACTGTATTAAATAGAATCATAAATATGAAAGCTGATATAAATTGGTTAGCAAATATTTCCTCATAAGAACTGAAAGCCTTTTGATTTGTATAAAATCCATGTACTTGTGTGTTAGATATAAGGCCCATTTGTACATCCTAAGAAGAAAAGAGAAAAGATCAGTCCACTGTTTTAAGGAACAAAAAGTCCCTCAGTTCCATAACTGAATTCAGAACAATATTTTATGATTAACAAGAAATTACTTGCTATGAAGCAGGGATGGAAAACAAACTCTTAGACAATTTTTTCTTTTCTTTCCTCTCTCTTCTGGACATTCCATAGAAATTTGGCCATCCAGATTTCCTGATTTTTCTCTTCTTAACCAGATAACTATTGTGGAGGGTTCTTTTGTATTTTTTTGTTTTAAGAGTGTAAAAACCTTTTATCATATATTACTTTCATTTTGCTTAGATTAAATCTGTCAAAAACTTGTGTGGTGCAAGAAGACTTGGACACATAAAAGGCAATTTTTTCAAGTGTTTCTCTGTTGAACCATGGAGGTGGACTCCATACTCTTGAGCACAGAGCGTGCCTTCCTGGGGGAAATGGAAGAGGCAAAATGGATAAATGTGCACACAGAATGGGTCATGCAAGTGAAACCTCACCTTCAAGGAGAGGGTAGGAAAAACAACCTTCTCATAACTATTTACTCTAAATGATTCTGATTTTTTAAATGGAGAAATTCTTCTTACAGGATTCTTCCACAGCACAGAGCTGACCATGAGGAAGTAATAAACTGGCTCAGCTGCTCCTGCCAAAATCTATTTCTGGCACTTTGCCATAGTCTACCACTGAACAAAGAGAAAAGCTGTTAAAATTAATACTGAACTTTGTTGAAAAATCAGTGGCAATAGATGCACCGTAAACAACGTAAATAAAAAACATTGTGAAACCTTTTTCACAGAAGGAAAAAATTGAAATCCAGGGTACAGATGTGATTTAAAAACACAAAGTATTTCTGAAGGGCCTCTTGCAGCAGAACATTTCACAAATGGAGAATGGTCACTAGATATATAAAACAAGCCAGACAGTTTCTCCCTTCAGTAAAGCAGTAAAGGAAAAGTTACTTTTCTGTCTACCTATTTTTCACAGACATACACTTATAACTTCAATCAAGAAAAAAAAATTGTGCTGTTTTTTTTTAAATTTTTTTTATTTTTTAAATTTTTTTTAAGAAAAAGTACTTGACTTTTAAGAAACATGTCTCAGAAACATGAAAGCCAGAGAGATTCTGTTTACTGCTTTAAATTATGCTGATAGCTTTCTCAACTGAAAATTATTCCAGGTAATATTTTTATTTATTGATTTCCTATACAATCAGGATTAGGCACTCTTAAATGGAAGTATTCTTAGTATGACCTGGGGGAGACATGCTGATGAAAAAAAGTTAATAACTTGGTATTTTGTTAATATTCATAATATAGATGGTATCAAAGGTATTCATAAAGCTTTGTAAGCAGGTGGGCGAATATGTAGGAACGAGAAAACCTAATTAAAAAAATAAAACATACATAACAGTATAAATCATAGAATCAGAGAATGATCAAGTGTACAGGCATAGTGGAAGAGGGAAGATGCTTCATTACTAACTGATGAATGTGACATGAATCTTTAGATCCAGAAGCCTTCACGGCCTATCCATATCCAATCTATCACTTCCTAGGCAGTGCTAGGAGGTCACCTCCTACCTTTTACTGGCCTAGGATATCAGCTGTTGTCATTGACTAGTTACATTTTCAGACAAGTATTTTTCTGCTCTCTCCTATTTTACTTGTCATTTGAAAGAGCTCCTTATAAACCTAGGTAAAGAAGTTCTCCTTTAGATGTCTCTTTAAACGTTTCCTGGCAGTTATACCCTGGAAAACACTGCAAAAAAAAGCAAAACAAAAGTTGCTGAATCGTGGCTGAGACTTTTGCTTACAGTGTTGACAGCATACGTCTTGCTTTTTTGGTATCTACTGGCTTTTTTCTTTAAAACTTGCAAGAGATGATAAGCTTCTGAAGACAGGCACTATAGTGTTGTTATATCTTTGCCCAGCAATGCTTTGTTTAGCTTTGTGTAGCAAAGCTAAGATTTGGTGCAAAGAAAATGAAAAGAATAAATGCACTTTATAACTACCAATGAGTTTTTAGAATGGAATGGAATAGAATAGGAGAAGAGAAATGAGAGGAAAAAAAGATAGAAAGCCCACTGAGTAGTGGTCCTGTGTTTTAGTTTTAAAACAACCTATCTCTATTGGAAGGTGTATAGTTCTCTACCAAAATTTCCCTTTGTCACTCTTTCATTGCAATCTCCCTGCACTCTTCTGTCTCTTTCCTATCTTGTTACTGTCTTCCCCTTTAGGATGAGCACATTCATCCAGCATAGACGCTGACCTGAAAGGCAAGGTGTGATGTTGTTCATATAACCTAGGGAAGTCTGGGATATTCTCTGGCAGAAGAAACAGGACAGGGACTTTTTGTATCCACTGTGTTGTACTAGTGAGAATCCATTTTCCCTCAGGGTCTATACTTTCTAGTTGCATGTGAAACCTCTGCAGCTCATGCAATGCTTTTAAAAACACTTGGAGTAAGAGACAGGAGTCGAGTAGTAGGGTGCTGAGAACTGGTCTGTAGTTCACAGGTGAGTCAGTGAAGTGGGCATCATGGGGGGATGTGAATTGCAGAGGGAGAGGAAGTGGGAAGTGGCAGGGCTCAGATACCAAGGTATTCACAAAAAAAAAAAATACTTCTACTCATCTATACTTGCAGATAATGCACACTGCTGAATAATAAGGGTGGTTTCTTGTTTATTAATTGAAAATCTACAAATATACTTATGAAGAAACCTTACTCCTGAGTAACTGAGAGTCTGACTAGCTATTATGTCATTGTAAAAATGCTTTGAGAAGTCAAGAAAGATACCTGAGAGAGACCAGAACAGAAACTATGGCTACAGGAGAAGTATTGAAGTATTGCAGGAGAAGGATTGAAAGAAGAAAAATGGTAACATATTCATTCTTGAATATGGTCCTAACCTACATACTGCATGTGTGCATCCTGCCTGCTTGCCTGCAGCTTCCATCTGATGTGCCTAAGGCACTGCTCCCTGAGAGGGACTGCAGAACTGGCTGTGTTGCTTCTCCCTCACTCAGAAATGTGTCTTCCTCAGTGACAGTTACATGAAAAGCTCATCTAGTCTGCTCTGGGACTTTACTGTGCTATAGCAGCCTTTGGAAGAGGTTGTGGTATTGTGTGAAACTCAGCCAGTTCTTAGTGTCAGGGTGAGGATGGCAGCCATTCCAGGACTTCTTATACACTCAGTTGTTTCACTAGTCTGTCACTGACTCTGTCATGAGTTTTCTCAAGTCTAAAAAGCATGAGAAAATAGAAACTGCTTCTATGGGTATTTTTTTGTAATTTACTATAGGAAAACAGACCCTTTCATGTGTCTGTTTAAAATTCTGAAAGCATATGTATTTCTCCCTATAAACACAGCTTGGACTAATATGGAGATTTTTTTCATTTAACTTGCATATTTCTCTCTAATTATTTCTTGTTAATCTGCCAGTACTCTGGGGTTTCTATTACTCTGGAGTCTACAGCCTTCTGTCATCCTATATAAACACAACTTCAGTGCCTCATAAGAAAGCATCTCATTGAGGCTTAAGAGTCTGGCAGTCATGTACAAATGTCTTTGCAGATTTACTCTCTGCTGCTCCTTCTTTGTTTGTCATATTGATTTTGTATTTGCAGTCATCTGTTAGCCTTGAGCAGGATGAATGTTTACGTATTGTTTACATTGCAGTAATGCCTCAAGGTGATGACAATTCAGTAAGAGAGCTGGACCCTGCACAAATGTCCAGCTGGTTGGATAAACTCTGAAAGATCAGCCAGGAAAACAGCTGTCAGAACAGGTAAACAGGACAAACTATCCTATGCAAACAAATGGCAGGATAAAGTCCCATTGGTTTTATTATAATAAAGACAAAGCCAATGCTGACACAGTGAAGAGGTGAGGTTTCGAAGGTAATGATTTTAATGAACCTGTGGTGGGAAAATGACCTGGATTTTAACATTGCCTCATTAAAGGAGCACAGAGATACCAGAGGTTGGCTGTGTCACAGAGTTTTTTCCCTGGCCATGTCTCCCAGGTGCTCCAGTCAAGACAGCCTTGATACTGTAACCCTTTTGGCTATTTGAGATATCCATCTTTATTTAGTAAGCATGAAATCATGTCTAAATATTTTTTAGAGGTCTAAATATTTTTTTTTTCTCTTCAGGAAGAACAATATCCCCGTGAAAATCCTGCACCTGTACTTTTGGGGCCCTCTAGGTTACGTAGTTGCTGTGTTGCATGACTTTGAAGATTACTCCAAAGCTGAGGGTGCAGCTCACAGTTGCCCAAGTCAGAGGAGCAGAAGAAAGACATTGTAGTTCTTCTCTGGGGTTTCTCTGCTTTCTTTTCCACCTCAAGTTTGTCTATAAAGAGAAGTTTGTCTGGTTCAGGTCTTAGTTATCTTAGAAGGCACCTTTTCTTCTTCTTATGTGCAATTCTGCAGTCATTGACATAGCCTGTCAAGGGAGCAGTCTCTGGATTGAACCATCTTTATACCTTCACTTACATAACTGGCTTCCTCTTCTGATCAATTGAATTCCACGTCACATCAGTGTGCCTGGAAGGGAAGGGAATTAGTATCTGCTGCCACAAATGGTCTTGTTGGGTGGGTGCGGTTGTGCCTGCACTCGCTAATATTGAAACTGCAGGTATGTGTAATATAATGCTGTGCCCCACTTCAGCTGATATTCAGGACACTGCCAAAAGACACGTTTGCAGCCTCTGCTGAGCAGAAGGATGAACAAACTGCCAAGGCAGCTCTCGACAATGTAATTGTTGCCTCCTACAGCTTCTAGTGAACATAAGCGATAGCTAATGAAGAGAATCAGGCTGCACAATTCCCCCCACCTGCTGCACACTCGGCCTGAAGAACCTGGCACTCCTTCTGTGAGGGTCTTTGCCCTTTGCAGGTGCTGCCATCTTACATTTGGATGGTTTCTTTCCCAGTGACCAGAACTACCAGGCCAGTTTGTAGAAGGAAAGCATGACCTTAAAATATAGAATCATAGATGGTCAGAAAAGACCTTCAAGATCATCAAGTTCAAGCATGAGCCCTACATCACCATTACCATTAAACTGTCTCCCCAAGCTCCAAGTCTACCCATTTTTTTAACACCCCCAAGGAAGATAACTTCACCACCTCCCTAGGACACATGTTCCAATGCCTCATGCTCTGCCACTGGACAGGGCAGGGACAACCTGTGGTGCTTGATTTTTAAAATGTTTTGGGCTCTCTTTATGTGTCACTAGCCTTTACTAGGCAGTCCACCTTCTGGCTGGTGAGTCATCTGAGATGTGATTATGTGGCAGAAACTTCAGTAAATGTTATGCTGCATTTTACCATCAGTTTTGTTAGATTTCAAACTTAAAGACTGCCAGCTGGGGAAATCTAATTCTGGCATTTACTTCGGATATGTGCTTCATAGTTAGTTTACTTGATAAAGCATTCAGATTTGCCCTGGAGAACATAACTAACAGGAACACAACAGCATAAAAGCTGCTAGTGTTAGCAAGCCTACTGCTGTTTGTCTGTTAGCTGCCAGTAACATCATACTGGCACGTCTAAATTTTAGAGGATAGGGGATAATAAGTAAGCTTCTGACTGTCAACACAATTACATAAATGTGTGACTCTTATTTTCTATTCTGCTTGGGAAAATTTTCCCTCTTATATTGTCAATTTTTCTTGCTCATTAAATCATAGTGATTTTTGCCAATGTGAAGATTTCTACATGTAACTTTTAGGAATTTACTTGACCACCACATCTTAGTACAGAAAATCAGTCATCATATTCAGGTCACTTTTCTGCAACTATCATTCCAAGGACATGCTAATTTCCCCAGATAATTCAAGTTAAAAAAAAAATATCTAGTTATGGAAAAATAATGGACTTAGAAAAACATGTACACGGTTTCTGCATGTTCTGAAACTTAAATTGCCTAAAGCTGCCCTGATTTCAAGCTCATGAGTCATCTAAGCTCAAGTTGTAGAAATTCCAGGGGGCATGTTGTTAAATAATGCATGAGTGATGTAATTTTACTGTGTTTCTCATTAGCAAAATGCTGCAGGAAAGAATTAGGGAAAAGAACCTAAACCAATCCTGGTTCTACCTCCCTACTGATTTTTTCTTTTTCCTTTTAGAATGTATAAGTGATAGGATAACAAACCTATGTTAATGTACAGTTAATCTCTCTCTCAAGTGATGAGAAAAAAAATCTGACAATCCCTTCTGCTGCAAATTCTATACACGAATATGTCGTCCATTTTCTCCTTTTCCTGGAGTATGGGTATGTATGTATGAATAGGTGTATCCAGTGAACTTAAAATGATATACCTATAGAGAGGCTAGGGGAAATGTCTCTTGCAAGAAACTATATCATATATCTAGAACAAAAAGCCAAAACAAAATGAAATAAAACAAAAAAAAAAATTATCTCTTTCCTAAAGTTATTAAAGCCTTTTTATTTGCTCTAGTACTGTCTAGTATTTGAGTAAACAATCAGGTTATGCAAATAGTAATCTCTTTTCATTTAGAGGTATGTATCTGTAATTAAGAATTTCAGTCACCTTATCTTGTATACAGTCTGTTCTTAGTATACACATATGGAATCTGGTGCAGATGTGTCTGTGTGTGCCAGAGCACCAATATATCATTTTTTCTGCATCTAAAACCTGCAATTTCATGCTTAACGTTTGGCATTGTAACCATGGTTATCTCCAGTTAGATGCAGAATACAGAGGCTTCAGCAGATGGGTTTTTACTTAGACCTATGGTGATGAAAACAGAGAAAAAGACCAGAATTCTAAATATATATGCATAGAACATGAGAGATATAGCAGTGTTATTTACTACATGATACCTGAGATTTAGGCTTTATTAAGAGTGCTATTTTTTCTGAAACTTCTTTAGAAGTCGACAGCATTACTAAGTCGTGCATAAGAGAAATGGACCTCTTTTTTCTGTTAATATTCTCATTGTGCAAAGAGTAGAGTCTAGAAGGCTGGTAGTTCTGTAACTGCAAGGTTAAAGTCACATCTTATCTGTAAGCATGCATATTTTCAAACAATCAGCTTCTTTCTTTTTAATTTTATCTTTAAAAAAATCTGGCATGCTATGTCTACATTTTTTTGAAAACAACAGAGGTTTAGAGCTTTGGCATTAGCCCAGAATTTTTTACATTTTTATGTGGATCCATATGGCAGTGTTTGTTGCGCAGAAAGAATTTACATCAGGAGAAATGAAGCAGATGACCAGTGCATCTCTACAGGTTGAAATAAATTATGAAGTTTCTAAAGAGTGTGCATAATTGTGACTTTTTGTGAACACTGAGTGGTTATGTGCATGGTCCTAAAGTTTTGATTTCTCAAGAACATAGAATTTTCTGTAAACTCAAGGTTTTCTACGAAAAAGTATGTTATTGATCCTTATACTACTAGAATTTTTCTCTTTAGATTGCAGAAAACTTTACCAGGCTTAAGTGGTTAGGATATTTTCATTAAGAGTCACCATGTACAGTGCCATATACAGTATACATTTGCCTTGCAGATGCTGGAGAATATTGCTTGCTGGTAACAGAAGGGAGTCGAATCAGTTGAACTCTTCAAGCCTCCCAGGCAGCTCTTCTGAAGAAGGTTCTTTGTTCAGAGCATCCTTCCAAAGTAAGATTGGATTATACCCTTAAATAACAGTATCTACTATAAGGAAGAAATCTGGGTTGAGCTCAGCCTTTCAAATGAAAACATTTACTTCACATCTGTGATTTCTATTCATTTGTTGGGGCAGTGACCTGGTAAATGGGGGTTACTCTGAAAATTGTACTTAATAACTGCTGCTGTTATTGTCCATACCCTATACTGAGTTCTCTGCTGTGACAGAGTACCCAGGCTTACTGAGACCCAGAGTCTGCCATTAGAAACATGTCCCTGGAGCCAAGAGTGAACTCTTGAAGGATTTGGGACCCCTGGCATCAGTCTGCGACTACCCATGTGCAGAGAGATGGAAAGCTTGTGATGCCTCCAAACAAATGAAGGTGCTTGTCAGCATTCAAAACAGCTGGCAACACAGCATGTGTTTAATCTCCACAGGGCTGAGGAAGCTGCATACACCATGTGGAAAAACTGTGGCTCTGAAAGACAAATGGAATAGCATTAAACTAGCTGAAGCTGACCCACGTGCAAGAATGCATGTAAAAAACAGTAAGTACTTCACCTGAGGAGAGTGGCAAAGAGTGGTTGTAGTGTCTGGATGGGTAATGTAGCACTCAGTTAAAAGTCCATCCTGAAGAAATCAAGCAGAGGAATTTTGCTGCTTCAGGATTTTTCTTAGGGATGAGTACTGGGGGAAAAAGTCTGAATTTAATGTAGTGACGGGAACAACCAAGTTTCAAGACAGGAAATGCCAAGTACAAAAGACAGAGGTTCTGCCACATCTTGATTAAGTGAAAAATCCTATAGGAAAACGGACAATATTCTTCAGTTTTGAATAGTTTCTTTTAAATGTGGTACATCCAGAAGATCCAGCCCTATTGTGTATTTCTGGAGATGAGGCTGTTTTTGTGCCGTGGTATGAAAGCTAAAGGTAAGCCTTCATGCTGAACCCTTTATGCTAACTAGTGCAGTGGCAAACTAGCAAAAAGCTTGTTCCTTCTTCAAGGGGCTCACAGACTTAAGACACAATAAAACAACAGATCTCACATAATGAGAAGGCAACAAGAGGAAGGAGGTTTCCAAGTGGACCACAAAAGAAATCTTGAGGATTCCACAAGGATGACATTTTCATCATTCATTTATTAAACTATGTGAATAATTTCCACAAGTGTGCTACTAAGTATCTGTTTATCTTGAAAAAATGCAAACTGAGATTGCTGTTTTATCTCCTTTGAAAATTTAAATGACGTAGGATTTTCATTAGAAAATTCAGCAAGTTATAAAGTAAGCAATACAATTACACTCTCTCTTGAGTCCAATGGTTAATATGTCCCAGAAGCAAACCCTGAAGTTTTATGTTAGGTTAAGGTACCTTGGTGAAACTTTATAGTCAGCCAGGTCTGGACTGGTTTTGTGTTCAAATCAGTTCAAATACTGAAATCACTTACAGCTACCCCCTTCATGCAGCCTATATGCAATGGCAAGAAGGTGTTGGTACTTTCAGCTGAATTTTGCTTTGGATTTTTGGATTTATCTGAACATAAAATTCAAAGCAGAACTCAGAGTGTGTAAGATCAAATAAATCAAAAGCCAAAAGACTGCATGAATCCCTGTGACATGAAATAACTGAGTTTTGCAGAGATCTACTTACTATCTAAAAATAGTTTAGTCTCATCTCTATTCAGAATCTCCTGTGATAAAGGAAAGAGTGATAAAAAAACCAAGAGACACCTGAGAAGCTAAGTCAGCATCTTGAAAGGAAGGCAAGCAAAAAGAAATGCTGTAAGTATGATGTGAACTTTGTCACACCTTCAAATGGCATTTAAGCAGAGTGACTGTGGCATTTTCTGTAAATGGGTTATCATACACACTCCTAAAGCTGTACACATGCCCTCTGCATGTGATTGAATTTGTATGTGCTATTCAGTAGAAGATTAGACTTTTCTTCATTTAAAAAAGACAACTAAAAACTTTCTGGAAATATCATAGAACAGAAAAAGAAAAAAAAGAAAGAGTGAAGGAGAAATGTTTACAAATTTTAATAATAATAATAAGCCTTTTCTATATATAGTTCAGTATTGCAGTTGTCACTATTTTAAATAGCTTAATTTCCCTGTGAATCTGAGCCAGACACCATCAAATTATTTATCTTTCCCTCTGCTGTTATTTATATATAAGCCTAAATTACTTTTGCTACCTTGCAAGCAAGTGAGAAGATGGCTCACCTGTCCAAAGGAGATGCAGCCTTAATCTACTATGCACTAAGGAGCGAAAATAGAGTAATAAGAGTAGTCAAGTAGCCAAGCCTGATGTCCAAATGCAAGAAATTATTTCCTTTCTTCAAGCTGACTTCTTTCATTCCTTTTAGTTGTGTAAGCAAAACATTCCTTCATTCCTTTATTTGGTATCAGAGTCAAACCCATATTTAGGCACCTGTTGAACTTTCATCCATCTATTTCTGTGCTTACAGATGTGGCATGTATAAACATTTTCAAGGTCAGGAGCTTTTTTAAGACATTCAGCTTCTTCATTCTTCTTTTGCAGCCAGTTGAACTAATTTCTCAATAATTGCTATAAAAAATTTCTACTATTTTCCATTTTGCATTAGTGACTAATTTCCAATTCTGTGTTGACTAGTCTCTTGAGTTTACAAACTGTCCCATAATTTACCATAATTTTGCTGTGACTACAACCTACCTACTAACATTTTTAATAGATATTTTGAAGTTTGGTCCTCTGGACAGATTTTATAGTGGTATGGTTTTTTTTTGTTTGTTTGTTTTTTTGTTTGTTTGTTTGTTTTTTTGTGTGTTTTTTTTTGGTTTTTTTTTTTGTTTTTGTTTTTGTTTTTTTTTTTTTTTTGGTTTGGTTTGGTTTGGTTTGGGTTTTTTTTATTTTTTTAATTATAAAATTTCCCAAGTCATAGTGCAAATGAAGTATAAGTCAGGTTTTTATTTAATTTTGCTGTCTACCGTGTTTTCAATCTCTCCCATTTCTGAAACACCAAGGAATTTTTTATGGTTTTGATAGCTTTTTAATAAATTGATGGCTTTGTTAAATGGTCTGCAGTGACAGGAAAATCTGCCAGTCAACAAGCAGACTATGTTTTTAGCTCTTGCACACAAAATTCTGTGCCCTACAACTGGACTTCATATACATCAATACTGATAATTGTACCACATTTGTTATCAGTCTGTACTTTCTTTCAGATTTAAAACATCTTAGGGCTTAGGTCTTCACTTGAAGTGCAACTGATTAGATGCTTCATAGTTTTGAGGATTCTAACTGGTTATTAAAAAGTGTAAAATAAATATTGAAGACCAATCATTTTTGGTCTGCTATTTATCAAAATACAATCCATTGGGAAGCATGCAAAATGGATTTTCATCCTCAGCTACGTATTCATCTTAAATCTGTACATGTGGCAGTTTAATGCTTACCTTACATTAAAAACCACATGAGGTTAAAGCCACGAAGCAATGTGATAAAGGGACAAAGCTTTCAGAAAATTAAAAAAAAAATATTATTTATTTTGAAAATTAGCCAGACACTTCGTTTGGAAAAGTAGCAATCACAACTTAGGACTTATGATTTAATGATCAGCTGGAAAATTTGGTTGATGTAGCCACTGTCAATTCACCTTGATCCTTATTGCTATAGTAATACTTTTACTGTAACATTAAACCAAGTAATTCTTTAATTTATATAAATTAATATCATGACTTGTATAATTGCAGTATATTATTATTACATTATCTTTATAAATTTAATATATAAGGTAATATTTTTCCATGTAATTATATTTCATATAGATTACTGTGGGTTTTCAAAGTACTCTTCAGATAATTGTATTTTTTGTGTATATGTAAAAATTTCCTGACTGGGATTGAATACAAAATGCAACCCCAATGGAACATTAAGGGCTCATCAAGAAGTGATGGTCACTGTATAGGGTAGGGAGGCTAGCAACCCATAGCTCAGGTGAGGGACAGGGATGTGTTGAGCCAGGCAGCTTGTGGTTCTGTACCACAGCACTGGAGGCTCCAGATCTTGGGATGATGTGAGGACAACACCACTGCAATGAGAAATACATCACTACACTTCAGTGGTATTAAATGTAATACTCCCATGCTAATAGCAGCCAGCAGCTCTATGTTGCAAAAGCATCTAAATTTAATTTTTTCCTTGAAGTGAAAGGCTGTAGAATTTCAATCCCAGCTGATGTTTTTTTTAGTGCTCTTTGAAGTGAAAGTTATCTGAAAAATGAAAGTTTTTGCAAAATGGAAATTTTGGTTTGTTTTGCAGAACCACCAGCTCTGCATTACATTAATTGGACTCTACTGAGATGTCACTTGTTTTCAGTTATCTTCTTAAAACCATACATCTTGGAAGGAGCTGCTGTACCACTAGTGTTGCAGTGCTACTTTTTTGTGGAAATCTTCCTATGTCAGTCTGTACTTCTACCTGTAAACTTAAGCAGGTTGAGGGCAAGTGAGTGATCAATCTTGCAAAATCACATATCAGAGTAACAGTAGGTATAGCATTTTCTTATTTTTTTAAGAAAACAGCAAAGTCCTGATTTGACCATTCAGTGATGGAGAGTAATTTTTTTGAGTAGGGAAGCTGAACTAAGAGTTAGAACTGAGCAGATTCATCTTGTCTCCCTAACTTAGAAAGATTCAAACATTTTAATTTTTATTTTTTGCTTAATGTCTGGAAGCAGGAAACGGGCAAATGGAATCTGGAAGAGGTGAGAGAGCTGAGTAGCTCTGTTGCTTTTGTACAGAAAATCCAAAGGCTTGAAATCCCTTTGCGGGAGGGCACTGTGTGTATGTGGTCTTTTACAAAATGGATTAGCTAATGCTACAAGTTAATGATTACCTTATGCTGTAAACAGTATGAAAATAAAAAATTCATAGCAATGTGATACATGGACAAAGCCTTCAGACAATTTTAAGTACCGTTATCTTGGATTAACTCATACCACAGAATTAATCTCTGAGCCTCCAAATAAAGCCTAATGAAAACAAGAAAATGGGAGAAAAAAAGTATTTTTGTCTTATTTTATAAGTGAGGGATTACAATGGAAAGTGTCTGCCACTTCCTCCAGAAAGAATTGGTAAATCCAGTTTCAGGGCTTGCAGACTGAGTTTCTCTCTAGTGAATAGCCTGACCCATGAGTCAAGGGATTAGACTTGTTGATGCTCAAAGGTCCCTTCCAACTCAGAATATGCTCATTCTAAGTGTGCAGTAGATGTTTGAACCATGTAAGTGATAGGGAAATAGTACTAAGGCTCACCACTAATATACCAAATTGATCTGACGTTTTTCTCAGGGTCATGAAAAAGAAATATAGCAAGCCCAGGAGCAGATTTCCAACATCTTTAGCCTCAGCATGGCAAGTATAAGACCATTTTTTCCCCCTCTCTGAAACTTTTCAGCTAAATGGAAAAGTTGATAGTTTTCTGTGTCTCTACCAAATTGTGCAGCTAGTTATTAGTCAAGGGCCCTTATGCACTTGAGGTAGATATTGTTTTCAGAATAAGGACATGTATTATAAGGGACCATGGGGCAGCAGTGCCAGCACACATTGAACAAAACAAATGATGCAAACTAAGATGCTGAGCAACTTACTTGTGTATTGCTGACAGCAGCAAGGGAAAACCTGGATACCTGCTATTAAATGAACCATTTTGGTAGCCTAGGGAAAAAAAAATAACTCAAAGATTAATATGTGTGTTGCTTTGTGGTTTTGTTTGTTTTTGGGTTTTTTTGTGTTGTACTGGATATTGATAGTGAATGTTATATGCAATTCCTATTTATTTAAGTCCTCAGATTCTTTTTTAAATTCTATTACCAGTGTCATTAGGTACCATGTTATCACTAATTCTAATGCTACAGAGTACATCAGAATGATATACCATGAAACTACTTTCTATTTGAAATATTTGTGCCTATGAATCTATTTTATATAATAACAACACCTTTCCAGTTCTGCAGATGTTAATAAGTTCATATATTAATATACAATGTAATGCAAAAAAAAATTGTACTGCTTAATTACATTCTTGGGGGGATGTAGATAGAAAAGGATAAAGGTCCTGTCTTAGTGTATCTATTTCCTCACAGGAAAGGAGACTATACTGTTCTCCAGTACATGCACATACACAGATATTTTACAGCTGTGTTCACACTGAATAAGGTAGTACTGTAAATATTTCAGTAGAAAACATTGCTAACAGAAAGAGGACTGGTAGAACCACTGCATTTGTGCCAGACTCCACTGACAACAGCTTTTTGCTCATTCCCATGGTAACATTAGTAATAGTGAAGGCCTTTAGAACTAATGTAGCATACAAGTGTAATTCTGAAGGACAATCACCTCACTGGCCAAAGATAATCTACAACAAGGTGATCAGGGCAAATGGCTGCATTAACAGCTGTACAAGTAAATGCCATGGACAAAAATGGGTATGACTTCCCTGCTTCTGATTACTTTGTCACTCAAATATATACTAACTTGCAGTATCAGTGGGCTATTTCAAAGGTTATCAAAACTTCATAACGAATGTAAGTGTTCTGCTGGATCCATAATCTTTTTTTTTTTTTTTTTTAAAGGCATATTTGTGACTGCTTTAATGTTTTTAGTTATGCTTTATTTTCTATTTCCTGAAACTCCAGGTGAATTGTCTACAATATCTCTACCTGATTTCAGTGATGAGGAAAAGAATTAAGGAGAAACCTTTCAGCATGCTTTTGCTATTTTATGCATTTTCATTTGTTATGTTGTATTCATTTTCATTTCAAAGGGAAAATCCCAGTCTTTCCAGTCTTTCTTCAGAGAAGTAACTTTTATATCTTTGTGCTTTTAATGGCTACTATAGGCTTTCTCCAAGTCCACTTTGTTCCACAGTATTTCATTTTTTTTGGACAGTAGAAAGCAAGGTATGTCAGATCATAATGCAACTTTGAAACACCTACTGGTAATGTGACTTTGCCTGCAACATTTTCTGTTCTTCCTCAGTCATCTGAGAACTCACCTTTTTGAAATGTAATTTCTTATTAAATGGATATGTCAGGTGGGCTAGAAACTGAGTCCATTTCCAAAACTGCTTTTGTTAATATAAAACACTAAGTACAAAAGAAATTCAACTTTTCTCTCCAACTGTTGAGTGTCTGTCTCTCTGGAAATCACCATTCTGGGAAGACTCCTTTAGCCTGAAAGGAAAGCAGGTAGGCTGATTATGGCAATGGGGCATCATCTTCTGTGATACAGTAGCCATTGGCTGTACTTACGCCTAAAGCAGCGAAGCGACAGGAGGTGGTGTGAGACTCATTTCAGCTCATTACATCTGCTGTAGGTAAAATGATCAGCCATGGAGAAAGAAAATCCCACTGACGTGCATTGTGTCTCTTCTCCCAGGTAACAATCAATAAGACTAAAGGAAATGGCCTGAAGTTGTGGTAGAGGAGGTTTAGATAAGATATTAGGAAAAATGTCTTCACCAAAGTTCTTATTTCAACCACTGGAACAGGCTGCCCAGGGAAGTGGTGAGTGACTATCCCTGGAGGTATATTTAAAAGACATGTAGATGTGGTGCTTAGGGACATTGTTTAGTGGTGTACTTGGCAATGTTAATTTAATGGCTGGACTTATTGATCCTAAAGGTCTTTTCCAACCTAAATGATTATATGATTCTATGAAACAAATTAAAATAGAAAGTATTTTCATTTTATAAATGATTTAGGAAATACATGGATGGAAGAAAAAGATGGACAATTTTTCAGGTGGAAGCAATTAAGAAAGGAGTTGGGAAAAGTTTCTTTCAAATAATTTGTGATCCAACTGAACCAAGATGGCAAAATCTTTTTAAACTGCAAATCTATCACTGATATTTCTCCCTGTGTATCCAGGACACTTCTTTCTTGCTTTTTTTTCCTTACTGTCTCACATGAGGTTATAGCTGCAGACGCAGTTAAAGCAAACTGGGAGAATATTAATTCTTTTATGTATTTAGGCCTGTAAAAACATTTGCTTATGTAAAAACATAAAGCTTTTCAGTTTTTCTCCCTGTGTATATTTTTCTTCCCTCTCTTTAGTATCGTTTGTCTCAAAAGGGTTTTCTGGTTGTGGGATTTTTTTTTCAGATTTTTACCGCTTTATTGTGATCTTATAAATATGAACTTTTTTTACTTTTTTTTTTTTTTTTTTTTTTCCTTCTTGCTGTTCTGGCAATAACATTTCTTTTTCTGGATGTGAGCTCCCTAGCATTGCTTCTTCTTTGGTAAATGAGTTGTAGAAATACCTATCATTTTCATTTCAGATGCCAAATGTGAATTGACAAAGACGACTTTCTGCATACCCCGCTGCTCTGCCTGGAAGGTAAAGTGGAATAATCTTTTTGTACACCATACGAAGCAGGTAGATAGTCTTTTGCAACCAAAAGGATCTGAAAACTTTGTGAAAATGGTGCTGTTTAATACTTTCCCAGGGCAAAGGTTAGCTCCTCCATGTGCGTGCGGGTTGAATACTACATTTTCCTACTAAAGTGATATTCTTGAGAATGTTTTTGTAGTTGATGAGAATGTAGGAAGTGGAGAGTTTGCTAGTGAATTTATTAGTGACACATGCCACAGTCCTAGCTGGGTGCTGCATATCACAAAATACAGAGAGGCATGCATTCACTCTTTGAAAGCTGTTCATTTCTAAGATGCAGACATTTAAAAGAACAGTAAAGGGCATATTGTTATGTAGACTTTCAGGTGTATTAAGCCTATTTGGAGAAATATGATACAGACATATTGCTGCCAATGCACAGAGAAGCCATAGGCATGCAGTGTGCTAGACAATGTGGATTTTACAATGTGGAAATAAAAACTGACTCTATGAATGCTTAGGAGTAATATATGCAGTCTACCAGGAAGGCTTTCTAAGTTGAATTTAAAAAGTACAGAATTTATTGCAACCAATTTGGACTTTAGGAGGCAACATGACCTTCTCATTGCTATACCTTCCTGATATCCATCTGTTAGGAAAATGGAATTTCTCTTTCAGTTCAGGAGCAGTTACTTATGCCTATATTTCTTTCTGGGCAAATAAAACTGCAATGGAAGAAGAAACCTTTTACCCATGGGCACCTCATTCTTATTAATTCCTGCTGTTTTTTGTCAGCATCACAAAATATATTATGAAAAATGTCAGAAAAAATAAATTGATGTGGAAGGTATTTAGTTTCCCCCTGCCAAACTGCTGACTTTATGTATGCTCTTTATCAGTCAGAATAGGAATCTAAATTTTTTATAAAGCAGAAGAAAACTCACCTGTTTTCTAAGGTTAAAATATGTACTTTTAAAGTATTTTTGTTGTTAGGTCTATATGCAAAATGAGAGATATAGCTAAATTAATTAAATAAATACTTAACAATATATCTTTAAAAATATTGTCCAGGATGTGTTGTTTCACATTAAAAACCCACAAGTGTATATACAGATTAGGCACTTATGTTTTATTTTTTCAAGGACTTGGCTTATTTTACTGAAGTAAAATGCTGAGGATAATATCCGCTATGCAATATCTACATTCCCTGAAACAAATGCGTCATTGGGGTGAAGGAAGATGAGAACTGCTCTTAAATCACAAAAGAGAAATGATATTGAGAGCTAGACATATAATGGAGACACGAGCAGGAGAAAAAGAAGCAAATGAGCTTGGAAATCAAAAGACAGCATGAGCATCAACAAGGGTTCTTCAGATTTCACAGTGACTCAGAAGTTGAAAGCCTCATAACCTATAAGCAGAGGAAAGTGAGGACAAAAAGACTCCTTCCCTCACCTCTTTATTCTGCTACATAAATACCTTGGATTACATAATTTAAAAAAAACAACACTGAAACAAAAGCCAATTGAACAACAACAAAAAAAATTGCCTCATGAGAACAAATGCTACCTACTTAGCAACAAATGGAATAAAACCAAAAGAAATCTTTAGCTGAGTTTGAGAGTCACGGCCTCAGACCTGCTTCTTGAGATGTACTTTGGATTATGACTGGTTCCTGGAGCAGAACCACTCTGGGCTTGACTTTGAAGTGCCAGTCTAGTTCTGGAATGACTTCTGACACTTTGAAATAGCTATCACAGCATATCATAAGCAAGGGTTTACTGCTGTCAGAATTCACAGTGGAAAAATAAATGCTTTAGAGCTTCTGCTGCTCCATAAAGAGAAACATCTGAGTGTGAATGTAATTAAACATTTGGCATCTCAAGAGCTATGGGCAGCTTTAATCTAAGCAGGTAAAGCAGTTCAGCATGGATAACAGTGTGGAAAGCATTCAGTACAAGCACACACACAGAAAAGAAAAACAAGAAAGCACATCCTTTTGTAGGCACTAAATAATAATAATCAAAATGGACTCTACAAGGACAGGTTACTGATGCAAAAGAAAGCAACCGTAAAGCTTTCCGTAAAGATTACTCGTGCTTTCCTGTTCCCCAGCTTCCTAGGTATTAGTACTTCACACAACAGTTCTTCAGTTGTTTCCACATGATTAAATTTTGGTTATCTCGGTGCAGCAGCATAATGCTATGCAGATCTGCAAGAATTTCACATTTCTATCTCCTTTTAAATCTCGAATATACATAACCCTTTGTTTTCATTTAAAACCAACAGAGGTGTAATAAAACTGTTAAATTGCCTCCTCAGATTTGAATTGTGTTAGCTCTTGCTTTGGCAAGAGAAATTATAAGTTTTGCTGGAAAACTTGACAGATAACAAAGAAGTCCCCATGGGTTTTAAAAACTGCCAGAGAGATGAAAAATTCAACTAAAACTTTATGATACCATTTGTTTATACAATTTATATGACAACATTAGAGCCATGGAACTGGTCTTTTCTGGGATAAGTTTTAAACTTACAGACATGGTTATTTAATATATTTACTTCATATAAGTCTAATCTGTTTGTGCTGTAGTTTGTGCTGTACCCATGTAAGGAACAGCATGTAAGAATACAAACTCCACATTGCAAGGCATCAGTCCAAGGAATACTGCTGCTTCTATGTAGTGCCCAAAAATTAAAATTGGTCTTCAGCTATTCACCTGATATGTTCACAGATACAGAATCATGTTGGAAAAACCTTTAAGATCACTGCTGTACAATATTGATCCCTATGCTCTTATTTCTGTTACATCAAGAAGGAAGAATAACAAGGAATCCATCATTTTGGCTTTAAGTTTTAGAGGATTTCTTCTGGAGAATGTGCAAGATAAATCATATTTTGTACCTACAATTTTGAAAGATACCATATCTTATTCACTTCCAGTCAAAAAGACACAGGTGAGACACCTATTCCTTTGACATCATTCAATGAAGAACCTGAAATCCTTTTTCAGTTAGCAAAGAAAGGTGGGTGTCTTCTCCACTTACCTGCAAATATGGTCCATAGACCCCCTTATTTAGAAACTCAGAGGGAGCAAAGAACTTTTCATACAAGTTGAGATGCTGAGTTGAGCCCATGGTCATACTCCATTTTATGAAAAGAAGTCAAACCACAAAGTCAAACCACAGGTACCCAATGGATCTATTGCATTATCTAAACCTCCCTATTGTCACATCTGGGCAGACCTGGAGGTGATGTTTTCTTCAGATTGTGGCCAAATGTATTATTTTGGCAGAAATAATTATAAGGCCTGCAAGCATTTTATGGTTTAAATTATTACCCTTATAGAAGTTTTATTGGTGGAGTATTGTCTTATGTGGCAGGAGTCTCTTTTAGATATGATGAAAATAGTTCATATGAAAAAATGTATCAGCTGCTTGTGGTTAACAGCAGAAACACTGACCAGTTTTCTATTATGATGCATTTTCCACTTATAGGGAAGTGACATATATCATTTCAAATCCATATTAAGGATGAGAATATGGATCAACAGAATACAAATCAGCTGTAGATGTTGTACACAGGTAATCTCTGCCTATGTTTAGGTGCTTTACCAAGTGAAGCCAACTCCATTGCAGGAGACACAGGGCAGCTTCCTGCATGTTTTAAGCTTCTATGCATTCATTTTTTCTCACAGCTGAAAATTAGATACTTTATGTCTTAGATGATGTAAAGGCCACTGACTATAAGTATGCAACGAATAATGATGTTTATAATTGTATCCAG
Organism: Calypte anna; assembly: GCF_003957555.1. Lineage (NCBI taxonomy): Eukaryota > Metazoa > Chordata > Aves > Apodiformes > Trochilidae > Calypte > Calypte anna. The sequence goes on from NC_044245.1 coordinate 123,297,992, forward strand.
ACAATAGATCAGTTTTGGAATATACCTATTGTTTTTCAGGTAGGATTCAGTTGGAATGGCAAAAATTATCAATAACTATTTACACTCTGCAATCCTCACCCTTCAAATTAAATGGCTTATGGTCTGTGCATTACCTAGCAAGCAACTAATCTTCACATTACCACAAGCAATATGTACACATCTTGCAATATAGAATTCTTGTATTGCACAATAACCAGAGGGAGATTTTTTTTTCTTTCCTATATATTCCTGGAAATGAGAAAAGAAGGACATTAAAATAAATAATTTTCTGGATGGCTTCACTCAAAAGCTCCTGTGGAATCTGTTGATAGCTTGAAAAGAACTTAATAAAAAGTTGGAACAGGAGAGAATGAATAGGATAAGTAATAAGAACCAAGGTGAAGAGAAACTTTGAAAGATAAGTCTAGTGAAGTATACTGAGCTTCAACAGAATCCCTTGAATTAGACCACTCTTAAACCACTACAGCTCAATGTGGGCCCTGGAGGGCAATTTGCAGTGGAACCAAATTGATAGAAATTGTTTTTCTATAAAGCACCTTGGTGTGCTATCTTTGATTAATCAGAGGCAATTATCACAGCTAACAAAGGATAGCAACAAACACAAAGAAACTGCAGTCATGGTAAAGTTCACAGCCTTCTTCTACCTAGATGTATGAAGTTCTCCAGGAATGTGATCTCATATCCAGGCCAATTTTTGTGTAGTATTGTTGCACATTTATTATCTAAGTACCAAAGCTATCAGGTGCTTGCCTCAAAACTAGATGAGCTTAGTCAAAAATACCTCTGCACTTGGCAATTTTGAAATAATTCAACTATATTTCTATAAACAGCAAGTGACAAGATATATAGGTTTTGTCATGAACTTGGGCCATTGCTAGGGTTACAGATTTTGGGGTAAAACAATGCAAAACTAAATTAAAAATGAAATCTCTTAGATGGGAGGGGAAGAAAACCCTTCAGCCACCTCACTGAACTCTGCCAGGGAACTGTGAATCAAGGTCCTCTCCTCCTTGTGCTGAACTTAAAGATGCTTGCAAATATACTGAACTCATTGATGGTCTCTATAAAGACAGCAAGTTATGGGTCAGGGCAAGGCAGGGTTGAACAGGAGGCTTATTCAGCTGACTCTGCAATGGAAACTGTGGTGTCTGACAAAAGGATTGATGGTCGGATGGAGGCAGCAGATTCTTATAGCTCCTTGGTCTGGACTGTTTCAGGGCCAGAAAGGTGACCTGCATTCTTATTGCTAGTATTCAAGAGAACAATTGCATCACTTGAAATGCAGGCTGGCAAAGTTCTCCTGAGCTGTACTTGTGACCACTCTCTACATGTACAAAACCAGGTGTTGAAATGCAAAATGTAATATAATCACCGGTTTTAAAGCATTATTGCCCTCATTTCATCTTTTGCCAGGTAATGTCATAAACATTTATTTTCATGGGTAATAGAGGTGAACTTTTTCACAGAATTTTACTATAAATCATAACCAGACCCTTCAAAACTAATAAAAGAGTAATTGTTTCCTTATGAAAGCTATCACAGCAGCTCACCTTGAAGACCTATTTCTTTCTTTTCCTAAGTGCTGCTGGAAATAATACAAATGTAGTGGAAGTTATGCTTTCTAGTTTGCAGTGAGGAAATGGAGGCCTAAGGACATTAAGAATATAGCTCATGCTGGCACAATGCAATCCAGGATCCTAGGCAAGGAGGCTGTGTGCCTTGTGCTCATCGTGGGGTAGCCTGAGCTCCTCTGAGTGGTGACAAAATTGCAGCACATACCTAGAGGAAATAGTTAAGCTGAAAAGTGAATCTCAGATTCCGAGCATTGAGAAGCTGCTGTGCCCTGTGGTTGGTGAAGAAACCCTGCTTGATGCTGAGCACCTGTTTAAAAGCAACCAGTGTTTTGTGGTTGCTTTTTGCATATGCATTTTGCATAACAGAGATAGGGAAAGGAAGGGGGCATAGATTCATCACTCCATCCTGGCAAGACAATGCTCTTTCCCCCTTTGAGAGCCTTACCATTCAATAGAAACAAAAGGTGTGATGGAGGATTAGTCCTCCCCTCCTTTCTGCTGCAGCTGTGCCAGTGGACAGACAGGGATGGATGAAAGGTGACAGAGTCAAAGAGCTCAGGAAAAGACCATAATTGCATCCTATACAGATAATGGCAAAGGTGAGTACCCAACAGTCCCCAGTGTTGTCCTCTTTGGCAAAGGCAACCTTGACCTTAACCACCACAGACTTGCTTTCTTTCTCCTTACCTCTCACTGCTGTAATCCAAGGGTGTCTCTGAAGACCAATTTCTGCCTCCGAGAGCTTGCAAAGTTCACATTTCATAATCCTAGACCTTCTCACCTTATCCATTTTATCCTTTTTATCCTTTTTACTAGGTTAGAAGGGTTTATACTTTTTATTGGGTTGGGAGGGAGATTGGTATTTTTGTGAATTTTCCTCCCCTCATCATGTTTTCACCTCTAAAATTAGGAGCTGGGCTTAAATTAGGCTATAACCTTCTTTTCTGTTGTGCTGTACTTCCTTCTGTCCATCAGCAAGACATCAGCCATTCTACACTGTTTTCTGAAGAGGTTTCAAGAGAAGAAGGAAAGCTTCATACCTTCCAACTCTGCTGGGGCAATCAGTAGGACAGAGCTTTTCAGGCAAGATTAGTAGGATATTTTTTGTTTTGGTTTTGCTTTCTGTGTGTTTTTAATCTATTGTGTTATGAATTTTATGTACCTCTATCAGTGATGGTCAAGGAAATGTTGTCTGTCACCGTAAACTGTGCAAAATGAAATTGCAGGAAGCAAGAACTGAGCAAAGAGATGTAGAGGTTTCGTTTCTTATTGAAAGATTTGTTGCTTCTGTGGAAAATTGATTCCTTCAACAGTTGAATATATAAAAAAGCATTAAGAAAATAGTAAAAAATGTACTCCTTTAAAGGCAAAAGCAGGAAAACACAGTTAGTTTGTCAGGCTTGCAAGTTTCACTTTCCTTAAAAATGTGATTGTAAATATATATTTTTTTAAGTTGCAGAGAAGAAAAAAAAAAAAAAGTTTGAGATCCAAAAAAAAGCCAAAAACCCCCAACCTGGGAGCTCAGCCTGCCACATTAGTTATGGCTTAGCAATGCATATTGAGCAAATACAGCAACACATGTTTTAGAACTCAATTAGAGACCTGACCTAAAGATTACATAGGGCCATCTAAGCATTGCACATGAAGGGAATGTCCTGTGTTGCAGGCTAATATAGCAAGGAATAGGATGTAATACTCTGGGTTTAATTTTTCAGTGTTTATTAAAAAAAAAATAGGTTTGTGGGAATGAATAAAGAAAAAATAAATTAATAACTGATGACCTGACAAGTCTTTAAGTATAATTGTTCCTTATCTGCAGTTTTCTAAGGAGAAGATAAAAATATGCAAAATTTTAATGATATATCAGACTTTTAAAAATTTTTTACCATCTTTCTTCTTTATATAAAATTGTATTATTCAGAAGCTGTAGGAATTCTTTCTAGTCAGGGAGACAAAGCATTTTCTATTTTTTAAAATATTACTTCTCAGTCCATTTCTTTTCCATAAGAGAAAGAGGGAAGTATATTTATAATATAATGAGATAAGAAAATGCAGACAATGCAAAAGGATATGTGTTCAATATTATAAGAATATTTTTACAGGTAGCTTTTTTCACTTTAGAAAAATTACTTGCTGCTGTTGTGTTGTTCCATTTCTGATGTAGGATGAAAATTGGTTGGGATGGGATGCTGCTTGCAGCTCAGGCAGTTGGAATAGATGCCCTCATTTAATTTGATTGTATAAGCTTTCAGCTCTGAAACTGTAGGCTGCTGGCGTAAACAGTTGATCAAATCAAAATGCCTGCTTGGACAATAAGGAAACAAAGAAAACAACTTTATCTGCTTATTATTTTTTAAAAATCCGTGTGCTAGAGGAAAAACACCACATAAAACAACAGAAAAAAGATAGGAAAGACAGAGAAAGGTAGAGGTACTTTTGAGAGAGGAATTTTCTTATAAAATTTTTGCCAGCTTATAGATGAATAGGTCAGTGGAACTAGCTCTTTAAAATCCATGTGGCACTGGCTACCAAGTAAAAAAGGATAAGCAATTTACAGAATGTAATTTACTCTTTAAGCATTAGTTTTACACTGAGGCAATATCCATGATCAGACTACAAATACTTTGGCTAAAAATACTGCATTTGGGGATAGATCTTTTGTGAGCTGATCACAAATAATCCTGCCACGGGTGTATCTGTCTCCTAGTTTTAAAATAGGATCTTCAGTGTTTGGTTCACATCATAGCTTTTGAATAGTCTGACTAATTTTAACCCAGAAAAAAAAAAAAAAAAAGGGGGGGGGGAGTTGCGTGGGCATAAGCCAAAAGGATATTAAATCTCTTGGTTAAATCTGTTTAGGAATGGTACCGCTCAAAAAAGGATTAAATATTTCTTGAAAGTTTATATTTCTTTTCCTTTTCTGAGCCCCATTAACTTTGTCCTAAAAAGATTTGTGTTTGATTTGCTTCCAGAATTTTAGACAAGGATGTTTCGTGTTTATTGTATTCACACCACATGCAATTTGTGCAGATGAAGTTAAAGTTCCATTTCGTTCTAACTTTTGTGGCAGCAAATTCTGAGAAACTGAGCCCAGCAAAAATACTGCAGTTGTGACTTCTGTGAAATTCTATACCTGATGTATCAGTGCTGCTATTTGTAAATACAAGAGGACAACTAAACTCCAATAAAGTCAGTTTTCACTTCTGTTTAATACTTAAAGTGCTTTTGTTTTTCGTTTTTTTGGGGGGGAGGGGGCGGTGTTTAATAGAATGTCAGGTTGGAAGGGACCTCAAGGATCACCTGGTCCAACACTTCTGATATGGTTTTTTATCTGATATGTTTCAGCAACCCACTGAGCTGAGACTTAAAACTTTCCAAAGTAGGGGAATCTACCACTTCCTATGGGAGACCATTTCAATGTCTGACTGTCCTCCCAGTGAAAAAATTTCCTCTTGTGTTCAATCAGAGTCTTTCATTGTTGTTTTGTCTCTTTACAAATGATTAAAGAAACACGTTCATTCAAGTGATCTTGTTTAGTGCTTACTTTTTCTTATCACAGAAGCTGTATGTAGTTTTGGCCAGATTTCACACCAAAATGCAAGCTGCTTCCACACCTCCAGGGAAGGAGGTCTCAGCACGAAAAATGTCATTCTCATGTTGGTCCAGATCTGCTGGGACTCCAGACATCTACCAGCTCTCTGGGGATGACAGGGGTTAAATCTTGTCACTGAGTTGTACTGGGACTTATTTGTCTCTAGTGATACACTGACACTGTAACTGGCATGTCTGGGCCTACTTATTGGAGTACTCACTATTAGATTATTCTGTATTCTGCCAGTTTCAGAAAAGACAAATAAAGATAAAAAAAATACGATGAGAGGTATTTATGTTGCCTAATTTTAGATATCTGTACTGGTGTTCTGCATCTCCTTTGAAGGTCCTTTATTTCTAATGTTTGTATATGACTTTCAGGCTACAGCTCTGAAATGCCCATATGTTAGACAATTAAAGGAGTTCCATGTGGATAATGTGAATTTTCCCTTAGGCTCATGACAGATGTCCCCCAATTTTATCTGAACTAAGATCTTTAATGTTTTTGCTCATGCGTGATTCAGTTTTTTGAATAAATGAATCTTACATTTTGCTATTTTAATTCTGTCATAGCCACGTACATTCCAGTTACTATTAAAATAATTTCATCAATTGGGTTTCATATTTGTAACAAAAGGGAATGTATCTGGAAATACACTAAATGGGCTTTAACACATTTAATAAGGATTAAGCTTTGTTGCAACAAATAGACTTCTGTAGGAGTGACTGTACTTGTGGACTTAATCTAGTATGCAGTTTTAAATCTACTGTAATTTTCCTGAATTATTCCATGGAATGAAAATGGCACAGACATAATAAAAGACTGGTTCAAAAATATGTAAGTTGAACTACAGTGCACAGAATTTTTCAGTGCTGGAAATTTCAGGATTGATTGTTCTTTCAGATTTATTTCACTGTATATCCCATAAATAAGATTTTTCAATAGAAAGATTTCAACAACTTCAGCTTTAGAGTTCTGCATTTCTGTCTATGAGATGAACTCAACAATAATTCTTCCTCTGCTCTTTGTTCTGTATCCCTCCTTCTTCAGGGTTGCTGTGTTTTAAAGGCTTGCAAGCTCAAGAAAATTTTACAGAGTGCATTTCCAATAGCAAGAGATTGGAAAGTGACTAAGGCAAGTTTGAGTAAGAGTAATAAAATAAAACAAACCACTTATTATCCAGTCAGACACTGACAGCTGATGTATTCTGAATATGTGGTGAGTACTGCCAGTTCTATCAGTCAATCTCCATTATGTCACTGCTCATAACTCTATATGCTGCCATTTTAGTCTGAGTCATGAACAATGGCTTTGTCCTATGAAAAGTAAATAGTCTCTGTGTTTTGTTTCTTCAGAATAGCAGGAAACATGGGTCAAAACAAGGATAGTCTAAAGGTTGAAATAAATTGGTGTTTTATTTTGCCAAGCCTCAAGATAAATAATGGTTGGCCAGTGTGTGTGGTCACCCTCTTGTTCTTGCTGCTAATAATCATACTTGTGGGACTAAACAATTTATATAGCCAGCAATATATCAGCCCAGCAAACAAATATGAATCAGTGAACCTGCTGAAAATTCTGTCTGAAATGCCCTTCCTCCACAAAGTCAGCAGAGCATAACATGTCAAAATAAAGGTCAGCACAACCCCAGTTTAGCACTGATAGTTGTCTTTGATTGGCTTTGACTTTGAGTCCCATTTGTCAGTGTTAGCCACTGAAAATGGTCTCTGTATTTCCAAATTGTTTCTAATTTGTTCCACAGCCATCCTCAAAAAGAAAGACAATAATTTCTCCCTCTTCCCTTTGTTCACCATGTTTTGCTTTCTCCAAACACAGTGTCCAAAAGTACTCCACAGGGTTCCAGAAGCAGACAGAAATCTCCATGACCATTGCTGCTACTACTAATTATTAGTATATATACTACTACTACTATATAAATTAGTATATATACTAATACTACTATACTAGTAAGTATTAGTAGCAGTATTATATTATATTGTTATTGTTATTGTTATTATATTGTTATTACTATTATCATTATTTCTGGATTTTTAAATTACTCTCAGATATACAACAAAGTGAGGAAAATAAGAGAGGATCCTGAAGACCACTGCTTGCAAATATTAGAGTTTTCTTAACCAGAACCATCAGGAAAGGTTAAAGTGGAGGAGGTTTTGTTATTTTACTGGTAGGCAGCAAAGAAAAATGGAACTGAATGTCTACAGTATGTGCTTTTAGCTTAAGGGCCAGTAAAACTGATTAAAAGGCTAAGAGTAGGAAATGCCATTAGCAGAAAAGAAGGAGACAATAAAGATAAATAGACTTGGTAGGAAGCCAGCCTCCTTTTGTTAGTTCACAGAAAATGGAAGCTGCCTGTAGCTGAAGATCTTTCCTGAGTGGATCAAAAGGCACAGAGGTGTTCACTGTTGTCCAATTTGCTTGATTAAATATGCATAGCAAAGCAAAGGGCAAGATTTTCCTCCAGTTTAATCAATAGGAACATTGCCATTGTCTGCAATAGGAGTGCTTAAGGTCTAAATGAACGTGATTTATATTTCTCTGTGCAACAAGAATATTCAGAGGCTTCAAGGCCATTTTCAGCTCTGTTTTCCATTCATTTGATGATTCAATTGACTACGCATTGTCATCTGGTGACAATTAAAATGTTCTGAAGTATTTAAGACAGCCAAACAGTGTTAGTACATGTATACCAGGACCGGTTCCTCCTGAATTGGCAGCAGCTGGCCAATTTAATTGGCCTAGAACATCTCAAATGACACTTATAGGACTATATTTAGGCAAACATTTCACCTCAGATTTGCTGACCGTAGGCTTCTGGTCTTCCTCTGTTAAATGGGTTGGCAACCATTTTAAGTCACAAAAATTAGTGAGGAGTTAATTTTGTTCAATAAAAATATATATGCAAGGTAGACTACTCTCAAATGACTTAGTGGTGGACTGTCTCCTTTTATAGGCAAAGTGAACAGATTGTAAAGTTCATCAATCTATCTCTTCTAGTGTTATTTGACAAGGCATTTGAACCATCTTACAGTGCAAAACCAGAAGCACACACTTACTGTCTTGACATTTGTTCTCTGACTCAAATGACCTTTCCTTTCTCTTGTAGGGCCCACATACAGCTCATTCATCTATGTACTCGTTTTAGCAATAGCATGAGAGCTCTTCCTTTGATGTCTGTCAAGGGTCTGTGTCAGTAGCAATAAAGACACATTCTTTGCTGGTGTAACTTGACATACACCCAATGAAGCCACACAGTACATTAGCCCATCGTTTTAACCCTTGAATTAAAAGAAACAGAAAAAGAAACAATATTTGTGTTTTGCGGGCAGCTGAAGCAGATAATATCCTTGGAAAGGAAAACATAAGCCTATGTTTTACGCTTCTTGGAATTCTGTATTTGTCCTAGCAGCTTAGCTTAAAGGAGAGGGCAGGTTGGTAAGCATCACTCGCACAGCTTGGTAAGGTCAACAGCAAGACTGAATATCTCTTGACGCGTAATACTCAAACATGAAATCATTGATTACCACAGACAGTGTGAGCCTTTCTTCCCACCTGAATTATAACATGGTTTGGCAGTTAAAAACACATTTGTTGTTAAGTCTAAAATTCATAGTGGAATAAAGCTTGAATATAAGCATGGAAAGTTTTTTCAAGCATGTATAAAAGCAAACCTCTGAGTCCCTGCTCTGTGCTCTCAGATGCCTAATAAAGGTTGGGAGCTGGAAAAAATAGAGAGAGGTAGAATGATTGACTTACAGGGAGCTGTTCAAGGAGCTGAATGTTGATAGCTTGGATAGATATCTTAGCAGGTTAAGGTAATAATCTCCAAATACTTGAGCAGTATAACCAGGAAAAAAATTAAAAAGATTATTAAGGATGACAAAAAAGTTATCAAAATCACCATATCATACAGTAACTAATAGAATTGTTGCCACAGCATCTAGTATACTAAAACCTTTATGACATCAACATGGGAAAGCGAAAAAGAAAGATACTCCTCTTTATAGCTGATTAATGGTTTAAACAATTACAAGCAGTTCCAGAACTATTCACAGCCACACAATATGTCTTCAGATAATCCAGGTAACACTAAGATTCTTTTTTATTCTTTTAAAAATAAAAAAAATAGAGAATTGAGCCTGAAGCAATGCAAAGAAAGCAGCCAAAAATTCCATAAAATATTTTCCGAATATAAGACCTTTTGTTCTGAGCAATATCCTTACAGAGAAACAGTAGTAGATCCAGCACTGGAGTCCAGACTTTGGAAGACATTTTGCTGAAAGTAATCTTCTGCTGACATTGGCAATGACTGCAAGATTTAATATTGGGATTTTTTCCCCCGCTCTCAAGTATCTATTATTTTAAATAAAACAAGAAGTAACTCACAGGATTCATGCAATTTACCTCAAGACAAGAGAAAGTTTGAGCAAGACTGAGTTTTTATGAGAACAAGCTGCCTTGATTTACTGCAGTGTCTCTGCATTCCTACGCAGTGCTGCTTGTAATTCAAGACAGGTCATTAGAATACATAACAAACATTTTACTTTTCTGTCTTCAGTGTATGGAAAATGGTTAATATGAATCCAGGAAGAATCCTGGCATTTTTTAAAATGTATATGATAGTTATTTTGTTGAGCTTAGCTTTACTCCCATAGGGTACAGTCTCAGGACTATTTAGATTATTATCCCAAAGATGTCTGTACTGGTTTGTCTACACCAGTACTAAAGCTTAATGTTCTTGCTTTTCCTGTTTAAATATTGTTCCCTGGACTAGCCAGGTAATTTGACAATTTTTATGAAATGAACATTTTGCAGTTTCCTTTGCTAATGAAACTAAGTGATGGTTGTACTCTGGTTTGTATAATTTACTGTAATATAAACATATGCTTTAGACTGCATAATGTTTGGCCACAGATGATTTCCTTCTTGATATGAAAATAGGACCAATTAGCATAGGGCATTATTGATTACACTATTAGTTATTCTAATCTATTAAGGCATTTAAAAATGAAAATCTTAGCTAATACTGCTGTCTGATATATCTCTGATGATCTCAGAATGGTGATCTCAGTAGGGTGATGCATATTTTGATTTACATCATTCTATAATTCTCATCTGAGCTTCATTGGTACAAATGCATTTACTCCAGGGAAGCTGTGCTGGAATAAGTGAAGAAAAACAATTTGACTAATATTCCCCATAAAAAGGAATAAATGGCCAATGGTGCATGAAGCTGCGAAGTGGACATCTGAATACTCTCATCCTCATTCTTTAGCATTTATGTGAAGACTGTGAATGTCATTCTGATTCGAGCTGAGATTAATTTTCGCTTTCTTAATAATAGAAGTCATTTCAGTATCTCAGTTTCAGGCACAAAACTAATCTTTACTTATTTGCAGAAACCATTTCATGATATACTTTCAGGTCTGCCATTTGCATGCTATAATGTTTTTAACTTCTAGACTGAGAAACTGCATGGTTCATTTAAATATCTTATATGGTTTAGCTATAACAAGCTTTCCTTTGACTGAGACACCAGTCAGTCCATACTTTAAGACTGCAAAGCTCAGTCTAATAGAAGATTACAATTTCTTACATCAACATCTGTGATAAATGTTTCACATAATCTCTCATTACCTGGGAAACTCCATCCCACCCAGCTGCAGAAATGTTTAGACATAGGATCATAAAAAGATTTCAGTTGGAAGAGACCTTTAAAGATCATCTAGTCCATCCCCCCTGTCAGAGACAGGGACACCTTCCCCTAGACCAGGTTGCTCAAAGCCCCATCCAACATGGCCTTGAACACTTCCAGGGAGGGGGCATCTGCAACTTCTTTGGGCAACCTGTCCTGAGTCTCACCAGCCTCGTTCTATGAAATTTCCTCCTAATGTTCATATAATCATTTAGGTTGGAAAAGACCTTTAAGAGCACCACGTCCAGCCCTTAACCTAACTGCCAAGTCCACCACTAAACCATGTTCCTAAGCACCACATCTACCTGTATTTTAAGTACCTCCAGGGATAGTCACTCAACCACTTCCCTGGGAATCCTGGTCCAATGTTTGACAATCCTTTTGGTGAAGAAATTTTTCTAAATATCCAATCTAAACTTCCCTTGTTACAACTTGAGGCCATTTCCTCTTGTTCTATTGCTTGTTGCTGAATCCTCCTTTCAGGTAGCTGTAGAAATCCAGTCTAAACCTAACCTCTTTTTTAGGTTACCCCTTTTCCTGTCAAAACAAGCCACAGTAAAAAGTCTCTTCATCTTTCTTGTAAGCCCCTTTACTGGACTTATGTAGCAAGTCTTGGTCATGAAAAGGCTGCAGAGGTAGATTTTATGAGAAGACATCAGTAGCTGTCAGAGGGAGCCAGTTCCAGGCTGCTCCAAGATGGACCCATGACTGGCTAAAGCTGAGCCAATGAGGAATGTTGGTAGTACCTCTCTGATAACATAATTAAGAAGGAGTAAAAACTTCTGCACAACAGCAGCAGGAGAGAGAAGTAAGGCAATTTGAGAGAAACAACTCAGAAGAAGGGGAAGGAAGAGTTGTTCCAGGCACCAGAGCAGAGATTCCTTTGCAGGCCATGATGAAGACCATGGTGAGGCAGGCTGTTCCCTGTCCACAGTGAACCAGATATCTACCTGCAGATCATGGAGGCCTGTGGAGCAGGTGGTTGTGCCTTGATGTAAGCTGTGAACCCCATGCAAAGCCAATACTGGAGCAAGGTCCTGGCAGGACCTGTAACTCTGTGGAGAGGAGCCAATGTTGAAGCAGTTTTGTTCCAGCAGGAGCTGTGGCTCTACAGGAGGCTCTCATTGAAGCAGACACACACTGTGGAAAGGAATCATGCTGGAGTAGTCCATGAAGAACTGTAGACTGAGGGATGGACTCAGGCTGGAAAAGTTAATGAAGGACTGTCTGCTGTGGGTGGGAACCTGTACTGGAGCAGGAAAAGACTGAAATGGAAGGAGCAGTAGAGACAATGTTATGAACTGACCACAGTCTCTTGAATTACTCAAGGAGAAGAAATAGAGAAGTTGAATGTGAAGCTGAGCTCAGGAAGAAGGGACAGTTTGAGACAAGGTGTTTTAAGATTTGTTCTTATTTCTCATTATCCTTCTCTGATTTGTTTACATATTAGATTAATTTCCCCAAATGGAGCTTGTTTTGTCTGTGACAGCAACTGCTGAGTGATCTCCTCATCCTAATCTTGACCCATGAGTCTTTTTTTATATATTTTTTTTTATCCAGTTGAGGAGGGAGAGTGATAAAGTGGGTTGGTGGGCACTTGGCAGCCAGCCCAAATCAAACCACTAGAGCCTCCTTTAAGGCTGCTATAAGGTCTCCCTGGACCTTTCTCTTCTCCAGCCTGAATAACCCTCATCAGACCTCTGATTGTTTTCATGGCCCTCTCCTGGACCAGCTCCAACATGTCCATCTCTTTCTTGAGCTTGAGGACCCAGAGCTGGACACAGTGCTTCAGGCAGTGTCTCATGAAAGCAGAGTAAATGGTGAGAATCACCTCCCTTGGCCTGCTGGCCAGATCTCCTTGTATAGAGCCTAGGATATAATTTGTTTTATGGGTTGCAAGCACATCTTGCCAGCTTATGTCCAATTTTTCATCCTCCAGAATCCTCAAGTTCTTCTATCCAGGGCTGCTCTCAATCAATTTATCCTACAGTGTGTATTGGTCTTGGGAATTGCTTGACCCAGGTGCAGGACCTTGAACTCAGACTTTTAGAACTTTATGAGGTTTGAATGGCTTCACTTACCAAGACTGTCAAGGTCCCTCTGTATTAAATGCTTTCCCTCAAATGTATCATCTGCACCACTCAACTTGGTGTCAATCACAAACTTGCTGAGAGTGCTCTCAATCCCACTGATTGAGATTGTAACTGATTGAGATAATGAATGCGACTGGTCCCAGCACTTGAGGAGCAGCAGCTGTTACTGGTTTCCACTTGCACATTGGGGTGCTGACTGTTACTTTTTGGATTTGGTCATCCAGCCAGTTCCTTAATCATCTAATAGCCCATTTATCAAACCTAATTAGGAGTAAGGATATTATATGGGACTGAGACAAAGCCCTTACAGAAGTCAATGCAGACAACATCAGTTTCTCCCCTTATCCAAATATGCAGTCACTCCATTGCAGGAGGCCACTGGATTTCTCAGGTGTGACTTGTGACTGGTGGAGCCACATCTCTCTAAATACTTCCCTGTCTTTCATATGTTTTGATATGCCTTACAGGAGGGCCTGTTCCATGATTTCTTACTTCCACAGATGTATTACATGATTTCTTACTCTCACTTCTTAATCAGTCTGCAATAAATATGCATGCTGAAGTATGATCTTTGATCCTTGGATGACATCAAAGATAAATATTTTAACTCATGAAAGTCTAGATATTAAAAAAAAAAGGAAAAAACATGAGTTGATGGTGAAATACCATGTTTAAATGACTTAGTAACTTCCAGATGGAGATAAATATTTTCGGTACAGCAATGTGCCTTATAGTTTCAATTACCAAGGATAAATTGTCTAGGAACACTGTGGGTAATGCTAAAGAGTGCTATCAGACACAAATCAAGTCTGGGCAAATATAATAACCAGTCACTATTTACATGTGACCTACCATTTTTATTCTTTTATCCCTCTATTTCCTACACTTGTTCCTCTCCAAATTACCTAAAGCTCTCTATTTTCCTGCCTTGGGTTCCTCCCTAAACCATCCCATGAGTAGTCCTGTGCAATTTTTAAATGCTCTTGCCCTGCATCCCATTTTGTCCCACACCCAGGCAGTAACCTCTATTAATCTGAAAGGGGACCTGGTGGGCTGATCCAAGTGATTCATAATGTTGGGTTTCATGTCTGGATGTTGGGCTTTGGAAGGACCCCAGTCAAGGTGTTTATTCTTTTTTTTGGGTTCCCACTTGCTCACTTGCTCAGAGTAGTTGTAACAGGGCATTATTTAGGGTATCCCATCCTCACTCATTGTCTTTCCCTCTGTGTTCCTTTTTGAGTGTGCAGATGAGCTTTTAGCACACAACACTCTCAAGTTATAGTCTCAAGAATATACCCATACAGGTGATTTTATTTAGTCTTTTCGATGACTAAAAAGAAGAAGAATGAGTCTTAGGACTGGACAGTGTCTGGGCAAACACATCTAATTCTGCTTTCCTCTGTGACCTTTGATAATTAAATCTGTCTTCAGTTATCAATATTTCAGTTTCTAAAAGCAGTATGAGAAGACATATCAGAATCTCAGGGCAATTCTAAAGATATGCACATAAAAATCTGGATGAGAATCTGCTATCAAAACAATGGAATCCTGATGTCAATAGTCAGAGATCAATCGTCAGATACTCCAATTATTGTTATTGATATTGCAGTAGCATTTCATATTTTTTCTACTTGTTAGTTTTTTCCAATCTTTTTAGCTAATGAGGAGTTTTAGCTATGTCTCAGAAAACTATTCATAGCAGCAATAGCAAAGAAACACACTCAAACTTTACAAAAAAATGCTATCTTTTCTCATAGCATGCCTTGCTATTATAAATGTTTCCTCTTTCTTGTGAAGAATAAAGTTCTGCAAGCTAAAAGCATGCAACACAAAGAGCCAGGAGACCTACAAGATACTATTAATTGAGATGTGTAACCTGACTGTTCCCTTATCCATTTATTTCCTTAAATAACAGGCTTGCCTTGCAGGGAAATGAAAAAAGATGTTATGGACAACCCTGACATCACATTTTGTTCTGTAGCTAAATTACTCAGCATCAATCATTGAACAACCTACCATGGAATTCAGTCTAGATATAATTGTGGTTCTTACTTGCTTTCACTTAAAAAGGATTCCATTGTTTAGTCCATGCACTTGAGAAAAACACAATGAACACTTTAAAAATGTCTCCACTATTCAAATCTGTTATGAAGCTTTATAGTCTCTGGACATAAAATGGCTATCCATAATGATTTACCCTCAGTGATGCATTGTTCTATACATACCCTGATGCTTTTAAGATAGAGTTTACTTAAGAACTGTACAGAAGTATTAAATGTCAAATAATCTGTTTCAGGCAACTCTTTTGCTGTTGCTCATTTTTCCTCAGAGAAGTGGCTAAATGTTATTAGCTTCAGCTTGCTTTGTTCTATTGCAAAACATTCAAATATTTCTATAATTTATTATTAGTTGTAAATATTTTTTGAAATTTTAATTTAATTTTGAATATTCATCTCAGATTTACACTTATAAGTACTAAAAATAGTCTCTCTGCTATTATCAAAGGCCATCTCCAGTCAGACTTCCTATACAACTTTTTCAGCAGTGGACCTCTAAATATGAATTGCTAAATTAGACGAGAGAGTAGGAAAGAAAAAAAAAAAGAGAAAAATATTTCTTATTTGGAGCTTACAGCTTTTTATTCCTTGTGTTTAGACTGCTGGCAAGGACAGTGTTATAAGCCCTGGAGGATGTATTGGAATTCCATGTGTGTATTTATCCATTAAGGATGATAATGAGGTAACCAACTCAGTTCTTATGACTCTCCACATAGCATATCATAAAATGAACTTAATTTCAAGAGGAAAGCTACATAGCCACTTAATGGAGAGACCCAATATATATATTCTGAATTTTAAAGTCTCCATCCCATCTCATCCCGTTACAACAAATACTCATGATAAATGTTAATTATAATGGGAATCCTAAAATTCCACTATGAAGACACACCTGTTTTACTCAAAGGAGCCACAAGATCTAGTTAGGTTGTATCACAAACAGGAGAGATGTTTTCCTTCTTCTGGTACAAATGTACCAGCAAGCTTTAAAAAAGGAAAGATCATATTTCCTGTGTGGCCATATTTTATGGGACATAACTTTTCTTAAAATATCTGTTCATCAGCTCAAGTGTCATTAGATCCACAGATAAGAAATTTCTTATCCTCAAGTGGGCACAACTTTTCCCCAGGGCATCTTTGGTTATTACTTTGGAGGCTCATTTATGTCTTCTCTTTCTCTGGGAGAAAAGAGGAAATCAGGAATAGGCAAGTCTATAACCCCGTAACTTGGTCTCAGTTCACATTAATTACTAGGCTGCATTTATAAGCTGTTCTATTGGACATTTTATCCCTTTGAAGCCAAATAAAAAATTCCTCTCTTTTTGAACGAACTAAGATAAAAGCAATATATTCTAACTGTCACTATCTAGCTCAGGACACTTCCATCCCAGCTAAACTTTGAATGTTATCACTGAAAAGCTTATTCTTCTTTGGGTTACATATTTTTAATTGATTTTACTGTATTTCTCATCTATGTATTTTGCAGTTCTTTTCAAGTTCCCTCATTTTCTGTTCATATTATCCCTTCGTTCATCAGTTCTCTTTGTATTCCCACATATAGTTCAGAATTATAAAGACGCTTTTCTCCAGATCTTTGCACTTTCATTAGGGTATAATCAAATGGTACTGAGAGACCTTGTTATTACTGTTTCATATTTCTTGGTGCCATGAGACTAATCTCTTCTCTTGTGAAACTTCAAATAGTCCATCTACAATCCTGTCTCTATATTTAGATCAAATATTGAGAATTTTGTATAAACAAGAATTAATATCTGAAAGCATTTGTTGCTAGGGCTGTTTCATGAAAATTACGCTTGGACTTTAATACAGTATCTAGCCTCAAATGGCACAACTTGCCACATTCAAAGCTGATGTTATTTGGTATAAGTCTGCTGAGTTAAATTAAGCTAAATCTGCTTATATGGAAAGTCATTTGAATCTGAAGCTGAAATGTGAACATGAAAATACATCAAATAAAGAACTGGTGTCCTGTTAACGAAGCCTGATGGCAAGAGTTCATTTAGTGTTCCAGACACATGCCACAGACATTGCCAAAAGCAAATTTAATTAGATATCTGAAGAATTCCTATAGATCTGCTCTCACTTACTGAAATGATGAGAGGAGATCTATGTTGATTTTCTATATTACTTATTAAGATGGCTTCAGAATCCAACCACTGTGGATGTCTATAGACTAATAATTACCTCATTTCCTGTATCAGGTCACTGCTGAGATATTTATTAAGATTGCTGAATATTTTAATTCACTTGTATGTTGCACACTTAAGTCTGAAAAATAATAATAATAAATGAAATATATATAAGCTTTGTAGACACCAAAGAGTCATCTGGCTATATCTGATTACCCAATGAAATTAATTAAAACTAACTGCTGGTTCATAGTTATTACTTATCAGAAGTACATTTGAATAACAAAGGGGAGAAATAAAAAACTGCATCATGAAACAGAATGGGCACTCAGTCTGGAAAATGCAAATATTCATTAGGGCCATATTAGGTCATGGCTGCATGAAGGGTATTTAAAATGCAGAAGAATTTGAATGAATAACAGAGTATTTTTGGAAGCTGATGTTACAAAGCCAGATAATTGTTTTTCTAAATAAATGAAACCTCAAGTTCCGCAGACCTTAGTTTGTAATTCAAGGTGCAATTTGAATTTGTTTCTGGAGACATTATTTTTAAATAAATGATCACTTTCCAAATGTTTTTTAAAAAGCATGCACACAAACAATGGCAGACTTCTAACAGGGCATGAAATGTGTGTCTGTGTGTGGACTTAAAAATGAATGGGTTCACAACACTGCTTGAAGCATATCTTGGGTAGATTCATCTCCTGAGGAGGTAAAAAACTGAAGCATTTTGGCCAAAAATTAATCCATTCAGTAGAAATAGCTAGAGACTAACTGCATGTTGCAAAAATGTTCACAAGCATAGAAAAACAGAACTTATGCCTTTGATGAGGCATTTGTTTGTGATAGACTTTCATGTAATTTTATCCACTAGCTGACTGGAAAATGATGCTTTCTTGGTTGTAAATGCTGAAAATTTTGCAGAAGCAGGGAAGTGGGTACTGCACTGGATGAGTTATAGCACAGCTTTATTAATGTAGCCCCAAGGAGATACCAGAATATCTATTTACATCATCAGTTATTTGGTTGAAAAGTTATAAATACAGATCAGGAGTATTGGTACAGCTATAATGAAAGTCCAAATATAAAGCTAAGGCAAAACCAGACAATTTTGGCATCTATCTCCATACAAATGTAAATACATAAGTATGTATGCATGTCTCTGTCTGTCTATTTATCTATCTAATGTCATTTCATTATATGTATTTCATAGTTGTTGTATGTGTTGTATGTATTTCAACTAATTATCCCTAGTTGTTTACTTGTCCAGACTAAACCAGAAGATTGGCAATTTAACTTTCTTTGGGTAGTTTTTAGATACAGGAAACAATCTGTTCCTGTAGATAGCTGTCTCAACAATGGTCCAGGGTTGAAGTTCTCTTGTATTTCTTTCTCCTCTAAAGTTGCCCCAGCTCCAATCTTTCTAGTTGACAGAGCAAAGTGTATTCTTTCTTTCGCTTCAACAGGAATCACTAAACTTCTTCTGGCTTATTTAGTTTACAGACACCTCTTGTTCATAGATCTCAGTTAATCTGCAGAAATGTAGGACCGTAGGTATTTACTCCTCCTTATTTTTGAAGATACTTAAATCATAGAATCACAGAACTGTCATGGTTTGACATACAAGATCACCATATCCAACCATCAACATCCCATCATCAAAATAAAATAAAATAAATAAAATAATAAAACTCAGACACACACACAAAAAATATTTAAAATATCATGCCCACTAGAGCATGCCCTGAAATCCCTTATCTATATGTTTTTTAAATACTTCTAGGGATGTTATCCTGGTTACAGCACCTGACTAGTCAATGAAGAAATCTTCCCTAGTGTAGGCCTCCCCTGGTGCAACTTCAGACCATTTTAATCAGCCCTACTGTTTTTACTTGCCTAAAGATGCCAACACCCTCCCTACAACCTGCTTTTGGGTAGCTGTAGGGAGCAATAAGGTCTCCTATTAACCTCCCCTTCTCCAAACTAAACGTTTCCAGTTCCCTCAACCTCCTCAAAGAACTTGTTCTCAAGACGCTTCACTGTCTTCTCTGATGTCTTTCTTGTAGCGAGGGGCCCAAACCAGCCTAATAACATTCCTGGTTTTCAAAGGTATTTCTTCTTTCTTTGAACTGCCTTACATTGCAGGTCTAATGCTTCCCTAGTACCATTTTTTTGTCTTTAGTATCAGTTATTTCAGTCTTAAGAACTACCTGCTTGTGAACATTAATTTTCTCAGCATTTCTAATTAATTTTCTGAAAAGCAACAATAAAGTATTTTAAATTGTATGCATTTAAAAACAATGCTAATAAACTTATTAGACATACAGCATTTATTTCACCTTAAATGCTTAAACAATATGACTACAAATTATGAAAAGAGGCTCTTGTAGCACAGTTTTGCCTTCTGTTAGAGAAAAAAAGGTATTTTTCACTTGAGACATAGCAGACTATAGCAATTATTTGATTTATAGCTGCTTCAACTTAAAAGTTTCTTCCATGGTAACAAAAGTGCAATGAGTTTGTGTTTACTTGAGTACAGTAATCTGCATTAATTAATTAAAATAAAATAGTAATGGTAATTTGAACTGAGCAATACTGTAAGCATTGGTTGCCAATTTCATTTTAATAAATTATTATTATTCCTGAGCTCTGGGAGAAACAAACAGTATTTGAGAATTTTCAGTTCTCAAGCCACTTGTTTAATGAACACACACAGTCCCCTCAGACATCAATAATTTTAAATTAAATGTTTTCCTTATTAGTACCTTACTGACTTATAGTCTCTGCTACTCCCAAATGATGTGTCAAATTATAGCCAAGTTTCTTTGTATACTGCCAAATAATTAGTTTAAAAATTATTTTCTAAAAATGTAATTTTATTCAAATTTTTGCATTCAGAGGCATTTAACATAATACTGAAAAGACTTCCATATGCTGCCACTGAGATTATAATTACTTAGGGCTTCTGCATTAAATGTCAGCAAATTTGTTACTCAGAAAGACTATAACTTGTAAATTAAAATAATATTGTTTTTCTGGAATGATGTAATGAATATTACTTTTTTCTTGAAATGTAACTCCCATATTATAAAGAATTAACTGAAATAGTGTATTGAAGTAGGTGAGTAATTTTATAGTGGAAATTAGGAGTGCATAGTATTATTTTAGGGAGATTCACTTTTTTTTCCAGTGCATTCTAGTCTTGCTAAATGCTGAGATCTTAATTATGAGCAAAAGACAATGAAAGCACTAAATAAACCCAGTGATGTTTCCCTGGTCTGTGAAAAATAAAAAAGGATGGAAAAAACTCTCATTAGGCACATTTCATATTTCTAGAAAATTCTCAAAATTGAATGCTTTTTGAAATAAGAAATAGCAGGGGAGCAGTAATTGGGAAATAAGTTGTACAGAATTTTAAATAGTTAAAGAAACTAAATAAGAAGTTTTGTCTTTGATATGTTTTATATAGCCTCATTTAATATAAAAGTCTGTGGTAGAAAATGTCCCACTGTTTTTTAAAAGAATACTACCTTTGACAGAAAACTCAGGGATAAGGCTTTCTTCACTGGTTTGCCAAGGTTTCTCCAGATGTTCTACCTTGTGGAAAACATCTGCCAGTTTTGTGTTTGGAATTCCTATCAACCTGGAAATAAAAGGAAGTAGAAAGCACTTGAAACACTTGCCTTTGATTTCTATATTTTCCACAGAGCAACAGGAGCAATTACAGAAATGCCCAGAAATTCCAGATTTCTCAGTGTTGAAGGCATGTTAGTCCTATAATGTGGAGAGGACCTGGGAATGGCACAGCTAGTCTGATGCATTTAGTAAGTGTCTAACTTTCTAAGCTTTTTTGCTTAAAGATGGTGCTTTTCTTCTCTTAGAAAAATATTTTTGTGAATATGATTTTTTAGCATCTTGAAACTATACATAAGGAAGCTCTTTTCTGATATTTGGTTACTACTCATCTATCACTTAGACTGAGGAATAAAAAGAAGGATAAGATAAAGGCATGGAACAAAGCTAAAATACTTATAAATATACTGTGAAGTATTTCTTGTGCCCACAGTAGTATTGAATTGCGGAAGGGAATCTCAATCCAAAATTTTTATGCTCTTTTCAAAACTTCTGATTATTTAATTGAAAATAAAATGTGTCTTAATGACGATTATTTTTTAATAAACTGCCAGGTAATCTTTAAAATATAAACTAAGTTTGTAATAAAATCCTGCGTATAATAATATCTTAATGACCCCAAAACATTTATATTTGATGAACCTACTTCATCAGGTTGAGAGGTAGGTTATCATGGCTTAGCTAGAAAGCTACAGCATCAAGCAGTTTAGTAAAATGAATGGTTAACTGAAATCTGTCACAACTTTAGAAACAAAGAACAAATCTATGTTTATACTGGTAAACAGGACCAGACATGAACCTGAGTACTGGGATGACATTTGTTTTCCCCAGCTTAGTGGGATTGCTTACATATTTTATTGGAGCCCTTGGTAGTTAAATCATTCAGTTATTAATATATTATTTTTGTTAATATTATTAGACTTTTAGCTAAATTTTGTGCTTTCAATAAATTCATACCTAACTACCTAGCCCAATGACTTTTCAAGCTCTCTACCTGTAGCAAATTAAGCTATAAACAGATCTAACATGCTTTCCAAATCTTGATACCTGTAAAATGCAACACTCTCCCATCTTTCACAGAAAGTGGATGTGAAGCTTAGGGAACCAAAATTTCCAAAATTTGTATTCAGAATGCTAAGATTAGCAAGTTGGTGCATGTTCATCATGATTCATTAATTATTCTCCTGAGAGCTGATGTGTTATTTCAAGTGCTGAGTTAACTAAAAATGTGATTATATGTCACACATTTATTTTAGTGATTGTGCTGAGAAGTAGTGAGACCACTTAAAATTCTGCTACACTTCATAGAAAAGAAATAGCTTTGGTATTGCTCAGTCCTCCTACTTCCAGCAATAAATGTATTAAAAACACTGAGAAGTTGTGAAACCATCAGTCAGTTAATATTGCTAAAGTATGTTACTAATTTCAGGAAACATTTTTAGAGATGGAATGTCACAATCTCTTGATGATCATGCTTTTGTATCAATATAAGGAAAGGAAGCTATTAGATAATTTAGTAACTTCCAAAGCTTGTATTAGAGAAAAGATTCCGTGCTAATAACAAACAGCTAGCCTTGTGCAAAGAGACATAAAAAAAGGAGAGTCATACATTTTGAATTATTTGTTTAAGATGTGAACTTCTTGTTAAAAAGTCTGATGTTACCTTTCTGAAAGTATTATACATACGCAACAGTTTGCAGTAATCTACTTTGTCTATTTTGAAGCTTGTTTCCTGAACATTTCTGATAATCCTTTAAGTTGGCAGTCTTACCAGTTTGGACTCAGAGCATGCTTTTTACAATCATTATGCACTGAATTTGCTGAAGTACAGCTGGTACAATGTTCTTTTCCTGGCTGTTAGGGAGTATCCTGACAACTGGTTACACAGTCAGCCTATTTGATTTTCTTCTAGACCCATGACTGGTGATTTTTCTGCCCACATTTCTGAGCAGAAAATTGTTATTACTCCTGTTTAGGCTTCACTATAGCACAGTGGTCTGTGTCTTATTTAAATGATATTTAGCAAAACCTGTTCTGTGGAAGATGAAGTGCGGCCATCTTGTGATTTTGGAATGAAAATACTCATGCCACCTCTTTGTGCTGTAGAAGAGCCTGCAGCATGCTGAGAGCACAACTAACTGGGAAAGTACAGCTGTCTGCTGCCAATTATCTGCTGCAACCAACTCTCCACTGCCAGCTCTTCCCATGCTCTCTCACCCCTCCAACTCTCTGCCAGGTACTTCTACAAATCTCCACCAGGGCAAGTCTGTGTGGATCTGCACATGGCCCAGTAGAGAGGAGCAGAGTGGTGCCAAGAGGCAGGGAGGAGCAGTGCAGCACCAGGTGATGGGGAAGATTGTGTGCCTTGTGCTGATCCATGTAGAGCTGTCCCAGTGGAGAGCAGAAGATGTAGAAGCATGCAGCAGAGTTGTCTGTGTACAGCGGGCAGTGGGCTGTTGTCCTAGATACCACTTGGTCTTTGGGTGGAGTCTAGCCTTCTCTCCTCTCTGTATATGAATTGCTACAAATTTCATTTAAGGCTTAAATATAAATCTCTCCAGAATATCATCCCTTTGTATCTTTTCAATTTGGTGAGATTTAGGGCCTTTCCTGTTTGGTGGCAGTAGCCAGCAGACAATGGCTATGGGTAATGGAGTGAGATGCTGCTTAATGATTGGACATCCATAGTACACAGAATTCTCTTTTTAGGCATTGTAATAGGCTGTGTATCTTGTCCTAAGTGACATTTCCAAGGCTGTGAAGAATGCGTGATGAGGAAAATATCAGCCTAGCTCAGTCAATTCTCCTCAGGGCAGGTGCTTTCTTCATGTTTCCAGTGTTAACACAGCTGTAATCACTGGGGGATGATGTTTGCACTGATGCAAATATCTTTAAGATTTTTTTTCTCCTGTTCTTTCATATCACTCCAAAAGACAGAATGACTGAACCACTTCAACCCATCCATGTTGAGATGGAAGGATTAGTGTTTGCCTGCTGCTGGACACACACCATTAACAAGAGCTCCACCCTCTAATATCTCAGTAACAAACATGTACAACTCCAGCAACCAACACACTAGGCCTTGTTAGATGTCCATTAGTACACCCGGATATCCTCTCTTTCCATCACTTTCCCTCTTCTCCCTCTTATTCTCCCTTTTCTTGCCCTCCCCCTGGCACATACACTCCTGAGAACATCCCAGCTATTTAACTGAGACAGCTGTATCTGAATAGTGGAAAAAAAATAAAATCAGACAAATGAGGCAGGGCAGTGGGTGCGATGTATGCATCACGAAACAAAGTCATGAATTGCATAAGGTTTTAAACAGATGGGAAATAGTCTGAAAACTGAAAAATTAAATTTAATATTATGAAGTTGGAGGAAATATTTTGGTTTTATGCCACTTGGCATAAGAGAAAGTGGTCTAAAAATAAGCTGCTGGATTTGGGCTACAGAAAATGTGTAAGAAAGAAGACTTGGATCTAGCTTGTTCAAGAAAAATAAATAAATAAAGAAGGCCATTAAAGGAGATGGGTGCAGTCATCAGAAAACCTCTGACATTAACTTTTATGAAGCAGTTAAAATTCTCACTGCAACTCCAGATTTGCATGGGAACGATGACCAATCGTCCACTATGAAAACAATATGAAATAAATTTACAATTTAGCTTGTGTTCTGAGTGACTCAATACAAATGAATCAAACAGTAGCAATAAATTTCATGGACTGTTAAGTTTTAGTTCTAGTGATGTAAATCACAGGTGGGCTTGTATTACAGAGATACACTATTGGGCTGGTAAAACAGTAAAGTAGAAAGCCAGATCTTGTTCTGAGTAGCCAGACTTCATTCAAGGGAACAACACAGTAGTGAGAGAAGGAGTTGTGGAAAAACAAGCAAAACAAAAGCTTACTGACTTAAAGAAATTCATATAAATAGCAGCCATGAAACCACCTGTTTAACCCATATGCAGAAAGACTGCAGAACCTAATTGAGGAACTCCACTCGATGCTTAAAAATACTAAGAGTAAGTTCCTGGAGTAACAGTCCATAAGTATAACCATTACGACTTCTTTCATGCTCAACTAAATCTGTCATATGAGAACAAAAGTATTTTATGCTCCAGTTTTGAAATAATTAAGGGTTTTGATTTAATGTTAGATATTATTCTATATTTGGTTATGATCAGAAGATGTGGCATGGCATGAAGAAAATGAGTTTATATTTCCTCTACATGTAACTAAGATGTTGTAATGATTCTCCTGTTTGCTTATATTTACATGAGATTCTGAAATAATGTTACCCATTCTATGGATATTGTTTGTGTGACTTTTCTTCTTAACATAATCTTTTTTACATACATCTGAAAAGATCATTGACCTTACTTTCTTCTTTTGAACCTCCTCAGTTTTCTTACCACTTTAGGTTTCTCTCCTAGCCAACATCTATTTGAGGAAGATTTTTTACTCAATGCCTATCCATTTTTAGATTCTGAAAATAAGTAAACATCATTATAATAGGCAACATTTAAAGAAACTTTGCAGAGTTCCTAATATCCACTTAATATAAAATTAAACTTCTGAGAAAGAGAGCAAATGATTCCTTTAAATGTAGTGACATGCAACCTCTGTAGACCAAGCATGAAAGACTCTTCTTGGGCTTCAAAAGCAAGAAGATCACAATCACCCAGGCCTTGCAAAGAAACTGTGACTCAGTGAAGATAAAAGCAGTTGTGAAACATATTGACCTGAAGGTTAAATTTTGGTCTTTTCCTGCTTATTTCTGAGGAAGAGAACTTCAGTTCAGGTGGAAGACTAACGTCCCCATAAGCACAGTGGAAACAAAGTAGAGCCTTGGAAAAGAAATGACTCAAAATAATAAATAACTTCCAGAAAGCTAATAAGCTTAGTTATGATTAGACCAGCCCAGCAGTTATTAAATAAGTTAAAACATTTCAGCAAGTGTGAATAAAATAAATTTTAGGGAACAAAACATAAGAAAAACCACAGGAACAATGAAAAGAAAGAGGAGGAAAAAGGTTATAAAAGGAAAGCAAAAAGAGACAAATGAAGCATGTACTTAAAGATTTATACCTGAAGTCCTACCAAATCTGTTTCTTTTGTCAGCCAGCAATAAACCTACTGACCACTATCTTTGTACAAAAATAAAACAGCAGCTGTGCCTCTCTGCCTATCATTAGAGAACTCCCTCTGATGTTCTCAGAAGCAACTCATTTACCCTGCCTTGAGCAAATGTCTCATTAATAATCTTACTTCTTTGTTTTTGTTGGTTGGTTCATTAAGTTCATGCATGCATAAAGTTGCTGTTGTTGCAGATAATGTGCAAAGTCTTTATAAACCCAGGCTTTCAAACTGTTAAAACATTTATTAATTCAGGAAAATTATACACATTCCTAAAATCCTACTTCAACTACAGTAATTGATTAATCCTTTGTTTTTTACTTCTACAACACGCTTATTGACTTTTCAGATATTCTGTTTGAAATCAGTTCCCTGTAGACATGATTTCAAGCAAATGCTTCCTCTGCTCTTTCCCTATTTTTATTTGCACCATGAGCCCTTGGGGATGGAAGCTAAGAGACCAGGGTGCAGGACATGGCTGTACAAGTTCCTGCTTTCTTTGTATGATCTGCACTCAGAAAATAGAACAGCCATAAGTACGAAACCAAAATTTTAAAATGCTTTATTATTTTCTACGTTACAAAATTGAATAAAAGTGTTTTGTTTGCTTCAGAAATGCTCCATCTGACACAAAATAAGACACCTTGAAAGATATCACTGAGGAAAACTAAAAAGAGAGAGTGAGAAAATTGCTCTCCTGAGAGAGTGCTCCTGCTTTCTAAGCTGTAAGGACATCCTGGGAAAGTGCTTTCAGTGCTTTCTACAGACTCCATCACACTTTGGAGAAATTGCTAGATATTTGATAGTGCATCATCACATCAGTGAGGCAAATGGCCTAACAGCCAGGCTGGAATAATTTATGCAGCCTGGTATAATGACTATTTGAGTATTTTTATACAAAGAGGAAACTTATAAGCAGAAACTATAAAAGCTCTGCCTCAGAATATCTAAATAGCTTGTGATTAAGACATTCATGCAAGTAGTAAAGTATTTGAGTTCAAATTCTGGTCCTGTATCAAGCAGGGGCTTTGAATTTTTTTTCCTCATGGAATTTCTGTTCAAAAACCTATCCTGTTTCTAGGCCTAGACCACTTGCTATGCTTTTCATCTACACTTTTCCAGTCTCTACAAAGTTGAAGTTGGGTTTGCATATGCTCACACAGAGAGTAGAATTCAGCCCATATCTGTAACCAGCTCACTGCCAAGGCATCAAATACAAGATGCTGACACCACCTTTTTCTATGATTCTTCTCCAAACTTAGCCTAAAATTACTGAACAAACTCCAGCTGAATTCATAAAGTATTTAGCTTGTAAAGAGAAGGAATTTCTGGCCATTTTGTAGTGTTCAAAACCAAAACCGGACATCTCATATTTAGTGCCAAGAGGTGTTCAGACAAAGCTAAGAGGCTTGCTGTTACGAGGCAAGACAGAAAAGATGTGAGGAACTGAGAATCTGAGGGAGAATTAACTGAAAAAAACCAACCCTTCATAGCACATCTATAGCTGGCTCACAGCATCTGACTTTGTGAGCATGTATTTGAAAATAAGACAATTATTATCAGCTCACACCATTAGATAGGTATCTTCTGCCCTGTTGATGTTAGCTGTGCAAGAGATAGTAAATTTGTATTTTTCAGAAGAAACTGTTACTTCATTGTTTTTCTGGCAGACTGTGGCTGGGTTCTTCCTCAGCAATAGATGAGGGGAAATGCTATCAACAACTTACATACTCTCATACTGCCCAAAGAAAGGTCATTGACAGTATAATTACCCATTTTTCATATGAACTCAAAGTTTTATATTTTGATTATTCAGCCATTATTATGTTATTTTCTTCAATTAATAATATATTATGCAATTATAGTAATTGGTGTGTGACTCCAAAGAGACATTACTTTTCTATTTTGGAAATTCATCCTCGACGCCCTTCCAAACCATTTCAAAAGTATCTGAACTATGTGAAGATTTAAGTCTGAGTAGTACTGGTTTTAAATAGAATTTCAGCTCCTAAATCTCTTAAGTAATTTTGATTTTGAAGACTGCCTTTTTCTTCAGTTGTTTATGCACTGTATTTTACTATCAAAAGAAAAAGAAAAGGCATGAGACTTCTAGCTTAAATAAAGACATAAACCTATGCAATAATACCTGAGAATCTGTAGGGCAGGACAAGACCTTATTTCAGCCAGTCTTGCTATTTTTGCATTTCAGTCCTCAAGTTCATTTAATGCAGCTGGAGTATAAGATAAACTTGGAGATGTGTTATGATTTTCTAATTTACCAGTTCACCAGTGCAGACTTCATAGACTTACTGCCTTCAAAGTAATGGAGTGGAATTCAATATATATTGTATCTTCTTTTAAAAAGAATATAAATAGCATAAAAACTGTATTTTTCTAGTTTTTGATGCTTGGGTTTCAAAAGCCCATGCACTAGTATAGATAGCATTGGTCCACACAAAATAATACAGCTCCTTATGTAATGTCTCAGAAGAAATTTATAGTATGGCAAGACGCCTTCTAGATTTAAAACTAGGAAAAGTGTTTCTTAAAAAGGCTGTGAATGAATACAAGACTATTGACAAATGTCTGCAGAGAAGCACCTTGCCAGAATGCTCTCTGAAGGATTTGGTGCAGCATATTTATTGATTCTGTGTATGTTACACAATGAAGAGCTCTATAGGAAACCAGGGGAAGAGGATTTCCCACCCCATATGAGCTCAGGGCACTGTGCATTTGTGCGTTTGTGGGAAACGCTCTACATATACACCAGGATGCCAGTGAGATTGTAAAATCAGGTAGCACCCTTGCCCTGAAGGTTATCCTTCTAGTGTCTGGTGCTGGTTTCATCAGCAAAAGGATTACCTCAACAGAAAGACAGATCAAGGGAGAAAGTCACAGAATTGTCATGGCCGCAACATCGCTGCATCTGATCATCAACATCCCCCCCAATAAAATGAAATAAAATTAATTTTTTAAACATACACACATAAATATCACCATGTCTACTAGAGCATGTCATGAAGTGTCTTATTTACATAATTTTTAATTATCTTTGGGGATGGTGACTTCACCACCTCCCTGGGAAGCCCTTTCCAGTGCCTGACTACCATCTAAGTAAAGAAATTCTTCCTAATATCTGGTCTAAACCTCACCTGGCATGCCTTGAGGCCATTTCCTCCAGTCTTATTGTTATTTACTTGAGAGAAAAGGTCTACAGAGGACTCTTCAAGCAGAAGGACAGACAAAGCTAGAGAGGTGTAGAGTTTTGGAAACAAAACTGGAGGAACGGTGGAAATTAACCAGAAACCACTGGACAGCTCAAGCATTTGGGATGTGCAGGGATATAAAAACTGAAAAAACTGATATTTTTAGTTCTGCTGAGTTTGTTTCTAATGGGTTATATTTCAGGAGTAAGAGACCAAAATGTAGGCACATGCATGCAGGAATGTTCATGGATGTCCCAGATCTCATTATGCTTAATGAAGATCTAGTGAACAGAATCAGTGGAGATTGGAGCATTCTTACATATGGCACCACTTGTCAGAGAGCTGGTCAGCACCTTACTGACTGGGCTAGGAAGGATGCAGAAGGGTTACAAAGCTGGTTCTGGGTACCTGGGTCAGCAGCTCAGGTGAATTCTCTGTCTTTGAGGGTTACATGGGTAGCAGAAGTATATGCCATCTCTACTGCATGCTGTCACAGGGGTGCAGAGCCATGTTTGGTTGAACGCTATCTTAGAAATTTATTTTTCCCTTCAGTGTTTCTAGAAACTAGATGTGTTTTAAGTCTTGTGTCTCTTTTTTTTTTTTTTTTTTTTTTTTTTGTATTTTACTTATTTCAGATTTTATCCCTCCTACCTTCTCTTCCATCTCTTCTCCCAACCTAAAAACCAAACTAAACCAAACCCAAGAGTTTGCTGTTATTTTTCAGGCCTAGATTTCCTAGATGATGTAGGAAAGCACAGAGAATACAGACACATATGTGGAGGCTCTGATTAACTAACATGGAGTGAACAGAAATGTATTTGTGTCCCACAGTGCTACAAAGGAATGATTCAGTTTTGCATAGTGATCAAAATACCCTAGAGAAAAAAAATATTGAATGCTGAGATGTGAAACTCTTAAGAAGGAAAACCGCTAAATGTATATTTGAGGTTCTTAATCATTTGCATTGTGGAAGTACCCTAAGACCTTTGAAATAATCACAACTCATTATACAGTTTTTCTTCAGTTGTAGTTTGGGCTAAAATTATAATTGAAAGAAAAATGCAAGAACGAGACTGACATGACTGAAAAAGCATTTTCATGGTGATGGCAGGGTGGAAATAAGGGTATTTCCAAAAAGAGCAATACCCATATGAAACAAATGTAAGCTCATCAGAAGTAACTTAATTTATCTGGAGAAGTAATGCTATACTCTAACACAAAGCTAGCAAGTGACAGATAATATTACGAGGATTTTTATATTTCTATTGACATTGCTAATGAGTAAGCAAAGAAATGCTGCCATTTTTCCCAAAAACCATAGGCAAAAATGGAAAAAGTTCATATTTCCTTTTTCTTACTCATGATTGTCATAGTGGAATAATCAGTAAAAAATAAAGTAAGCAGTGCTTAATTTATCTGTTTAGAAACATTCTCTGATTTGGGGAAATTATTTCACACATTCAAGGACCTACTAATTGCAGTAGCCATGGCTTCTTTCAGCAAATCATGAACCTGTTAGGGTGCTGAGTCACTGGAACAGGTTGCATAGGGAAGCAGAGGGAAGCTATGGATGCACTCTCCCTGAAAGTATTCAAAGCCAGTTTGGATGGGGTTTGGGGCAACCTTGTCTAGTGTTCCTGCCCATGCAAAGGGGGTGGAACTAGATGATCTTTAAGGTCCCTTCCAACCCAAACCACAATGATTCTATACCTAATTTCCCACTCTCTTAAGCCTCAAAAATGTTTCTTTTAAAGCTCTTCAGGTACATACATTTTCTGCTTGATAACAGCAGTTTCAATGGTGGTTGCAATAGTAGAGGGTTAATAATAGTATCATGGTAGTCTTCAGTTCACTGGCTTGGCCTTCCATCTCCAGGGTGATCTACCCTAAGTCTAAATTATTACCCTGTAATAAAATTAAAAGCCACTATTATTGCTTAGTGTAAGTACACTTAAAATTATTACTAGTCGTGTGCTTGGTAAGGTTAAATCATGATGTCTTTGATGCTATCTTCAAAAATTACATCTCTGGTTTAACTAGAATAAATGAGATGGTTGCTTCTCTCTAATTAAAAGCAAAAATGTATCCATAATAGTTGGCAATTTTCTGTCACTTAAAGCTGTCTTACTACAGCATTTATTACATTCATTATATTATAATTACAATTAACTTACACTTAGAGAGGGTCCTATCCTTAGAAAGCTAAGCTGCCTAAAGGAAAGACTCATGCTGGTTTGAAACCAAATGGAAACCTGTGAACCCAGCTGAAGGTGAAGATGATGAACTCATTAGTTACTTCATTGGCAAAGCCCATTGGTCCTTTCCTCTGTGTACAGAGTTAGGGTAATATTACAAGCAGCTATAAACATCCTCATTGACCTCACTCAAGGACCCTGTCGGCAAGGACACAACTGCAGGTGTTTTTCAAATGTGAAGCAGGTCCTCTTGGTTGATCCATGAATTTTGGGATCCCCTGTGATTGCAGCAAGAAGATGGTGTTTCTGTTTCTTCTTTTGTCTTCCTTGGAGAGACAGAGGCAAGCAGTAACTGGTGACTGGCGAAGGGAAAGGGACTAAAACCAGGGGTTTTAGTCTTACAGGGAAAGAAAACAGCATGGCATGCTGCCAGCTGAGCTGAAAGCTTAAGGAAAAGAAGAACAGTTACCTCAGGGTGAATAGTTAGTGCTTACCTGACTAAATGGGAGATTTTCTGAGAAAGATTTTCCAATTTTTCACTCTTTTTTTTTTTTTTTTTCCTTTTTTCCTGACTTATCTGCTTATCTGTATTCATGTTCTTTCGGTTTTGGCTCTGAATGTTAGCATAATCATATTTTACACACACTTCCCATTCCCTGGAAAATAGTTTTTAAACTTAAAAGCCTGGACAATTATTATAAGGGATTTTTTTTTTTCTAATGGGGCATTTGATTTCACAATGTAGGGTTTATGCTTTGTAGGTTAGTTTCTTAACTCAGAGGAGAGAAACTATTTAATGCAAACTAACTTTCACTGTGTGAGTTGTGAATATTCACAATCTACAAAGCACGGGCTTTGATTTATTATTTCTTCAAGAAACCTGTGAAAATTTCAAAGTCCTTATTTCCCAACACATGCAGAAAAAAAAAAGATAATTACTATGAATTATTCAGTTCTTGTTTGCTGTAGGAAGGAAATGCTTATAAAGGTGAAGTGACTACTTCTGTTCCTAGATCAAATACAGAGAGAAGCAGTGAGTGCAAAGTGCTGAATGAGTGAGCAATATAATTATATTTAGAGCAACTAATTCTGAAAAGAATTATTCTCCTGTTCGAACAAAACAGTGGGTCTGTTCATCTATGTAAGGTCATAATATTTTGTCAGTAATACACATTCAAGACATTTGGAGCACAGCACAGGAGACATTTGTACTCTCACAAATGTATCCCTACTTGTTATTGTTGTAAATTACCAGACAAATCCTACTGTTTCACTGAGATCTCTGCCTATGCTGTTGAAATCAAAGGAAGCTTTGATTTTAATGGGAACAGGATCAAGGTTTAGCCACTCAACATGTCCTTGAGCCAAAACAAAACTTGCAAGGAGGTTAATGTTGGAAGTGCTGTTTTGATTGCATAATCATGCCAGCAGACAAGATAGGAAAAATCATTGGGCTGCACTGAAATTGAAAGTGTATGGGTCTATTTTAAACTGCTAATGCTTCATCTAACCTACTGTGCTGAACAGTCACAAAATGAACCTATGCAGTGGCTGAATTGCTGTCCATAAACCAAAAGCAAGCAATTCAATATTATTCCATTTCTATAATACAGTTATTTCTATGTTATTGCAGCAACAGTGAAAAATTTACAGTACCCCAGCACTGAGACGCTGCAGTTTGAAAATCATTTGCAGACATATTATTCTAAAACTGCATTTTCTGTGAATAAGTGAGATACATTCTTTACAAAATGAAATTGTTCAGCAAGGTGATCAAAAGTTTACTCCCTGGGTAGACTTACCCACAAAAACAGTGGCAAATACTGAATAAAATCATATTCTTTCAAAAGATTAAGGTACTGGGAGTTAGCCTTTAAATTAAATTCCTGTATAAACATATTTACTGCATATTTGCTGAATTGTCTGTGGCCTGAGATCTCACAGCATTCTTTAAGATGTGATATTGGCAGTTGAATTCTGAAGGGGTAGAATTCTACAAGTAGAAAAGCTACAGAGGCAAATGTTACTAAATTCTGATAAAAATATTAATATTCTGCCACCAGGTTTGAAAAATAGGGAAACTTGGGAGAAATATTTCCAGTATATTTTCCAATTTTAAGACTGATGTTGAAATATTTTCCTTCTTTTTCCTGCACCCTCATGCTGTAGCTGACGTTTGGGACAAACAGTCCTTACTGAAAAATGAATATGCACTGCAACCCTGCTTAAAGACTCAGGGGAGAATCTGGGCCCAAATTCATATTCAAGACCGAATTTTGCAACTTAATTTATCACTACAGTTAGCCATACAACTATTCATTATGGTAAGTCAATCTATATACTTACTGCTCAGCTGAAAGTTTTGCAAAATAAATTAATTTACAGTCACAGTTATAAGAATATGTTTTCCATATTTTTTCACTTCACTTGTGAAATTTATCTTCATATATCATATTGCAGCCCCACCAGAACTATTTTCCTATATTCTGTTAACTATTATTATTTATATATTTTAATTTTATTTTACAGTTTCAAAGTTGCTTCCATAATATTGCTGAAATATTTCATCCATTATTAGTCAATTTTTCTTACTGGGAAAGATAATAAGAATAGATAGGAAGATATAAAAATTTAATAGTCTTTTCAAGACCTAATGATGCAAATCAGCCAATGCATCTGTGCATATTAATCCAAAGCAATCCTACAGCTATGAAAACAAAACCCTGTTTTTAAAAACAATTGTTAATCTGATTAACTGAAAGTTTAAAGGGAAATTGTACTCTTAGTTATTTTATTAAACAATTCATAAAATGATGCTAAAGTATGCAATGTGTTTAAACATCTGGTGTTTATCCTTCTTCTGCAGTACCACGGATGACTAATTATTTTCCAGGTGTCAAGGAGAAAAAAGTTAGTTAATCACCCAGTCAATTTAGCCTAATGTTCTGCAAATGAGAGATGATTCTTCAAGTTTGTGTCTGTGTATATGCACACATGCATGTAACCATATTCTGGACCTCATTCCACTTCTTCTTACAAAATGGAGATGCCCATGTTTTGGCAATGAATCTGCACTATTACAGATCCAGAGCAAAGACTTTGCAGAATAGAGATGAACTTGAGGATATATGGGATGAACAAGCAGACTAAAACATGTTCAAGTTTTTCACTGACACAAGTAAGAGAGAGAGAAAAAACTGAACTGTTTTGAATTTCTCCTGTAACTCATAATTGCTTGAAACTTGCTGAAATGAAGACCAAGAATGTGAATAATATTTCGCAGAACTGGATCATCTGACCTAATAATCATTATCACAAGCAAGACCATTGCTGTCAACCTTCACAATTCTGCTATTTGATTTAGCAGAGTGAATACATCCATGGAGCTACATCATAGAGGGCTAAGGAACTGGTTTTTTCCAGCTGACCTCTAAAGGACAGTTGTTTTTCTGGAGCTATGTACTTTCTTTTCCTCACCTGATGTTGTGACACAGAAGTGATGACCCTGACACAGAGGTGTTACACATGCTTATTTTCAGAATGTTGGGAGCATTTTTTGGGTTCTCCTAAAAAAATTCTACAGAATAACATTTAAAACACTGTATAGAAAGATAAAGTTCTCTACTGGTCAGACAAAAAAAAGATGTGGAAAAGTACATTATGAAAATAGTAACAAGTCAAAGAGCAGGAGTGGGTGGAGCAGGTTGGTGTGGAGTAGAGAGACAGATGTGGTGTAAGCTGAGCTTTTTCCCCTTTATCTTTTTAGCCCCAAACCAGAGGCCCTTTTGCTCAGATGCTATGCAGCAATACTGTGTTCAGTTAATGACTCTTCCCTTGAAAATACCTTCAGAGGTCATTTTAAACAAAACCACGTGTGAACACAGCAACTTCAGACATGCAGTCAGGGTTAATTTAACTATTCAGGATGAAAAGAGCAATTACAGTGCAGAACTTCTCAAAATACTTTTAGCCATATTTGTGTTGCTTTCACATGACAAATGTTTGTTTTATTGGTTTGCTTTATTGACTTATTTGCTTTTCTTTTTGTTGTTCTGTCTTCTAAATACTTCTGCCAAAAGTATTTCTTGGCATGTACTTGGCTTGCACAGGAAATACACAATCATCTGAACTCCTTACAGATAGTCACAGGCTGGATTCTTTATGGATAATTAGTGGAACAAATTGTAGGGCCAGGTGGGGGAGGAGGCAGGTAACCACAGGAGGAGATCTAACACACCATCTAGGGACTGTTTGTCTTGGCCTGAACAGAGATGGAACAGAGAGCAGCTCACTACTGAGCATACCCTGTGGGAGACACATCTGCAGATACCCAGTGAAGTCATCTTGGTAACTTTCTTGTTATTACATTAATTACAATGCTCCAGATGCAGTTTCTAAGGCACAGTTGGTTGGTGCATTGGTTATTAAAAATACTTATTCAGCATCTTCAGGCCTAACCAAATTTTTTAGGATCACAGTGGCTAAATCATAGTCTGATTGTATGAACTTAAGCAAACTACTATACTTGCTCAACTCGACTTATCTTACAGAGAGAAGTCAATAGAAAACTTTTGTCCTTTTTCCCTTGTGAGCTTTTGTGGTGGGCTTCATTGTGGTGGCCTTTTTATTGGCCCCCTGGTCCTGCTCATGCGCAGTGGGGGTCCACCCTAATTAGGCACAGGTGGGCTTGACACAAGCTCATGCTCTCTCCCTGGCAATTAATGGCACCTGGTTGCCTCATTTCACTACACTTCATCCTCAGCCTGAACCTGTGGTCAATGCCAGGCTCTTCTCACAGCTGTAATTAGCAGTACCAATGATCACTCTATTAATGCCCTGAAGAGCAAAGAATGATGGATGAGGAAGGTGCAGCGTAGCTGTGCTGATTAAACAAGGTGTCAATAGAGGGAACTGTCAGCATAACCCTCAGCAGATGTTGGGTTTTACAGCTCTATCATAATACCTGGGCAAATCTGTCCTGTACTTTGTAAGACAAAGGGATGAGTAGGCTTGATCCCTGAGTCATCTTCCTTGATGAACATTGCCTAAAGCAGGTATCCTCCACAGGATGCTTCCAATGTAGCCTGTGAAGATTGGACCATTCTGGGAAGCGTTCCACAGCTGATCTGTACACATGAACTGGTCTTGGGACAGCACTATGGGACCATATGGGATATGTTGGACATCCAGCTATACATTATCAAGAGCTCACAATATAAGCAGGCAGACCTTTTTGTTTTTAAACTACATAGCCCTCTTGTGGTAAGCAACTAATTTTGTTGCCATTACTACATTTCTTCAGCATTAAAATGAAGATGTGGCATGTGGCTTTCAGGGATAGTAGAAATTCTGAATACAGAATCCTGTGTTAACTGGACAAGGCAGAAATCAAGTTTCAAAGCCTTTAAATAAAAGTGTAAAGTCTTTTAGCAAATCTAGATCTAGTGATTCTTTCTCATAGTCTGACATTAATAATGTTAGCATGATAAAATTCAAGACATATTATGATATTACCCTTCTCCTTTTTCTCCCTCAAAAATGTTTTCATGGCCTTTAAAACCAGCATAATCAAGCCATGATTCTATTGTCAACAGTATAGAATAAATCTTGCTCTCTGGCATTTAGTTATTAGGTAACATAGTCACGTTTCTTTCAACTGTGCTGTGAACACAGAATAAATGGCTTGTGATGTTTAGCACTCTTGGTTAAAATCCCATTTTTACAGTTCAAGGAAAGTGCTATGACCCATGCACTGCAACTACTGATTTATCTGCACGGCAGCTTGGGTACCAAACCAGTTTTAAAATACTTCTGAAAACATCAAATGTGTTATGACTTAGAAACAAACAACAGTAAAATAAAACTGTTGAATTTCTGGTAAGTGCAAAAATTCAGAGAAATTCCTTAGTAAAAATTGAATGCAAGCAAACCAGTGTATATCATCCTAAGGGCACCTTGACCGAGAGACAATTTGTAAAACTGTAGGAATAAACTATCACATTATAATGTCAAGGAGCAAGTTCAGTCACTCACAGATGTAAAAATGTAAAACATAATTTAATATTTAAATTATTTTTCCCCTTTAAGTTCTGAAAGGTTTCTCTAGTGAGAACATACTGTTGCAAGGCCTAGGAATTGACTTACACTTTTGGCTACATCACTATAACCAGTGCAACCCACATCAGTGCTGCATTACTGGCATAACATCCTACAATGTGGACTGATTCCCAGTTTTAGAATGGTTTTGGATGCCTGGACAACTGTTCTGATTTGTTTTCCAAATTACAGAGCATACAAAGATAAGCTGTCTCATCTGCTCATCTGCCATTTCTTACGTGCTAAAAAGGGCTACTAGTTGTTCAGATTTTCCTGGGCTCTTAAAATTTCCTGCTGTATAAGCTTTGCTTAGGTAGCCTTTAATACTTTTTCAGGAATAAAGTTTAAGCAGGGCAGATAGGAGTTCTCCCTCTCCAGTTCTAGCACAGGACTACACCCTTCTACTGTATAATCAGCTTCATAGGTGCTCCTGTGCTCCATCACACACTGCATCCTCCTATATGCTGTGGGAAAATAATTGCTAAAGAAATAGATTTCATAACATAAAGCTAGTTTGGGAAGTGAAAACTGTCTACTATAGATATATGGGGAAGCTAATTTAGAGATGTCTTGCTCATCATTAACAAGACAGAATTTTACAGATACTGCAGCAAGTCTTACCTAGATTTTTTAACCCAGGTTCAAGCCTCCTTCAATGGAGACAGGACTTTGGCCTGGCCCATATGCTGGTGGCGAAACTCACTGGCTAAGCTGGCATGGAGCAGAGAGGGCTTCTCTACTGCCCAAATTCAAGATCATGTCCAGTAAGTTAATACTCAGTGATATAGCCATGGAACAAAAGCTCACTCCAAACTGGTGTTCCAGCACTTTCCTATTAAAGCTCAATAAATGAACTTTTCATAGTTTTCAGTCTGCAATAACAAAGTACTGCAGTTAGGAAGAGAAGGAGAAGGCCATTTCAGATATCACTTCAGATGTCTGTTTAAATTGTGATGACCCAGTTCATGTGTTTTTTCTTAACCTGAAAGCTTGAAGATAGTTCATTGTTTCTAAACTGATGTCTTCCCAGACTTTCGACTTGAAGCATATCTGCTTGTAAAGTAATACTTTCAGGTAAAAAAAGTTTTTTAATTGAATTAGTAGAAATATTTTCTTGATACTATATATTTTGTAGTTTGTAAACTCAATCAATCCTTCTAATCTCTTAGAATGATGTACAGCATATTTATTAAATCAGCTACTGAAGCTGCACTGTTTAGGAAACAAGAGCGTATAAACACTGTATGCACTAGATGAATATTTTTAACAAGTATAGAGATACAAATATAAGACACACCACTAGTTAATATATAGAAACTGAGCCAAAAAGTCATATAGGAATAGGCTAAAGAAATTCCTTTCTTTTTCTTGAGCATCTATGTAAGTGGGTAGCAGAATGCTAACACAGGTGCTCTGGTGCTAATACAGGTACTGTCAGAGCAGCGTACAACTCTCATGAGACTAAATAAGAAGTTTTGGTTATTACACAAAATGACCCCAATCTTGTCTACATGTTTTGCTACTTGTGGTCTGAAGTTGAGGCTCAGTTTCTTAGGGCAAAAACCAGGTATGCAAATAACAGATCTAGGTCTTTTTAGTTTATGCATTGTTGTCTAAAATGACAATTTCTGAAGGTCTGAATTAAAGCGACATTTGTTAGAGTGACATTTTTCTGGTGATAGAGGGTATGATTCATCTTGTCTCACTTTGTCAATCAAAGAGTGAAATGTGCAATCTACGATAAATGTGCAGTCTAAGAATAACCATCTCTCTCTGTTGATCCTTGAAGTTACCTAGAGAGCTTATCTTACAGTATATACCGACTTTTTTATGTCTAGCGTTACCTGAATTGGATCCCATCCACAGCTGCCTGTTGAATTTGCCATCACTTATCAGTAAAAGTGAGTAAACTAACAAATTCAGTTAGCATTTACTATCTTAATTTACCTTTTTCATGACAGTGTCTCTCCATAAGAGTATTTATGGTGCTGTTTGCAAGTATTTCTTAAAAAAGATATTTCTCAGTGTATGCCACTGTGGGAATTGAGTTCAAAGGAAAAAGTGGCAGAAACAGGAAGTAAAGAAAGACTCAGCTGAAAACATAGCTTTATTTGTCTACAAAACAGTAATAATAAAATCTGGGGATATCTTTCTAAGTGCTATAACTTTCTAAGTGCTATAACTTCTTTTCTGGTCAGCAAGGTTGGTGAGGGAAGTGGATTATGAAGTGTAATTTAAAATGAATCACATCCGAAGGCATAAAGACATATCTATCCTTACTCTTTAAGAAACTTGATGATTTACTCCTTAGATCTTTATCCTTAAATAGTCTGCAAACTCCAAGTAGGGAATGGATTAATTGCCAGCTGATCTTCAGATCCCTTAGTGTGACATCTGAGCACTCTCTTCTCAGAAAAAGATGCTGAACTGAACTTACAAGCTGGTGAACTTGTGACTGAGATTTCCATCATGCTGGGAAATTTTGATGACCCTTCTCTCCCTTTCAGGAACACAGTTCTCAAAAGACCTGAGAGCCATTTCTTCTAGGCAAAACAGTCTTACCTTGTGTCAGCACCAGCCTTTGCCAGCTCATTCATTTGCTGTTTCTTTCCTAATTACTTAACCTAAGCTTGACTTATTTGGCAAATATCTCAGGAGGAAATCTATATGGGTCAGACCATCAGGGTCTTCTAACTGTGGCCTCAGGTAGGGTTGAGACACTTTCTCCCTTGTTTCCCTTCACAGCATAGAAAGGTCACCTGCATATTAAGTTCTAGATGCATTAAAAAAAAGGTAGGAAACATCTCTATAGCACAACATTGCCTTATGTTCCTTTCTCAGGATAGCTTTCCATTTAATTAAACTGTTTTTATTCATAACCATCGGTGGAGTAGTTGCAAATAAGCCTATAAAAGCAGGCTATTCTCCACTCAGGCTCTAAATACTGTTTTCCTTTGCTATCACAACTCAGTGGAAAGAAAAATTTTTGTAAGAAGAAAAAATCAGAGACTCCCAGTTCATCTCATGAGATTATATATTTTATTAATTTGAATTTACTACACCAATAGAACTATCTTATTAAATGGGAATGCTTCTGTGTAACACTCATGTTGTTATTTGACCACAGGATATAACTGAAAGCTCCCAAAGATGCTCAGAGCATTTTCAGATATCTGCTTCTTCACAGATAAACAAAAATTTTGCCACTCACAGTTTCTTATTTTGGCCTTAACTCCATGCAAGTCACTGAGAGTGATGTTGAAGCCTTTAGTTTTCCCAGTGCCTCTCCTAGTCAGGTAACACTCACTTTAGATGTGGAACGTCACCATGTCAATAATTCTTTGTCTTGTCTCAAAGAGACTTGTCTCAAGTCTCTCTGGTGAAGATCTTCAAGCTGTCAAGACAATAATCCTCTGGTTTTAACAGGAATTCAGATCCTTTCATCTCTTCCTCTGAATTTCATTCCTCTATCTGTTACATGTGGTGAAGGCATTGCTTTCTCACAAGGAAGGGTTTATAAACACAGTAACACTATGGTTTGAGGTCTTTTTAGATCTTTGTGGCAACGTGGGAGCTGTATAGATAGATTATATAACAAATTTGATATTCTGAAAAAAAGATAACATCTTGTACCATGAAGACCTCAACACATATTTATACACTAAAATATAAATTGAGGCTTGTTTTGGATGAACTATAACACAGTTAAAATAGAACTAGAGCTCTGTTACACTAGGAAAAAATTTAGATGGACCATAAGATACAAAATAAGTGTACATTGACAGTGTCATGTGGAAAATTTGATGAATCCCAGATGTGGAAAAGATTATGCCTTGAGGACATCAGAGTACCCATTGCATTTTCTAAAATACAGTTAGCTCCCTTAATTCATGTTAAGAGAAGAGGAGGCTGAGGAGAGACCTTATTGCTCTCTACAATACCTGAAAGGAAGTTGTAGTTGCTGGCTTCTTCTCTCAAGTAAATAATGATAGGACTAGAGGAAATGGC
Source organism: Calypte anna (assembly GCF_003957555.1). Classification (NCBI taxonomy): domain Eukaryota; kingdom Metazoa; phylum Chordata; class Aves; order Apodiformes; family Trochilidae; genus Calypte; species Calypte anna. The sequence continues at coordinate 123,339,468 of NC_044245.1, forward strand.
CTCAAGTTGCACCAGGGGAGGTTTAGATTACATTTAAGGAAGTATTTCTTTACTGAGAGAGCAGTTCAGTGTTGGAATGGGCTGCCCAGGGAGGTGGTGGAATCACCAGCCTTGAAAGTATTTAGAAATCGTGTAGATGAGACACTTCAGGACATGCTCTAGTGGGTAATGCAGATATTGATATATATATTTTACTGGGGAGGATGTTCACTGTTGGACACAGTGATGTTATAGGTGTTTTCCAACTGTGACAATTCTGTGATTATAATTTAAATATTTATGAACCAGTCTAACTTAATGCATGAAATAAAGGACTGTAACTGACAGATTAGTAACAGGACTTTGGGGTTACATTATCTTTGCTTTTGCTTTTGCCTCTCTCTCCCTCTTGTCCAAGTGGTGAGAACTGTCAATTCTTCCTTGGTCTCAGAGAATGATTCACCAGGTATAATGTATTTTTTACTTGTTATTTCTCTTTGCTTCATTTTGTTTCATGCTAATGAAAAAAGTGTTCTTTTCTTCCTCCTTCCCCTGAACACTTTTCACTTGTGTTTAGTAGCATATAAAGGTCAGTAGAGCAGCAAAGTACAGTCCAGATGTGTGTCTTTATTAGTTGTAAGTTCTGCTTATTCTAACCCCAAGCGGAAAATGTTGAGCACACAAGACTTCGTGTTACTCTTCAAAATGAAATCAAGGCAAGAAGAAAATTTGACTTGGTCCCATCACTAGCAAAGGGGTCTGGTATAGCCTCTGGTTTTGCTTCCTTTTTCAGAGGCAAATTTCTTTTTAACATCTCTTCTCAAAGACCAAATCACTTCCAATATAATGGTTTACATATTCTTTTTAGACATGTACATGATATGCAACTTGTACTATCAGCACACTAAACTTGCCACAACAATTAATTGTCTAAAATTAATTCCATATAAAAATTTTTTGGAATAATGGACCTCCAAAACATTTCTTCCTTATTTGTCTTGTGAAAGCTGTGAGAGTCAAATCTGTATTTGAGTTCATCAGTTACCAGGGGGCATCCATTAGCTTTTGATATGCAGGCGGTTGCCAGGAGTTTGTTATTTTGCTGTCTGCTCTGCAATGCCACTTACCATGTGGCAGAACAGGCATTTATCTGCAAGGCATGTAGCATTTTGTTACTTATGGGTTTTTTGGTGCCTAAAAGCAAAACAACTCTCACAGCGTTTGTGTACCATGTTAGTCCTACAGATACTGAATACATTTGTTTTACAGATGATCAATTTATGACAGAAATCAATCAGATTTGCTTTCAAAAATAAATAGGGCAGAAAGTTTATAAACCCAAGTAAGCATTACTCAAGGTCATGAACATTTAGGCTAAGACACATTTTGAAACTGAAACTCGGAAAACTAAAAGTGTTTTTCTTACATTGGCATGTGAGGTCATTCATAAGAGTATAGCCTGAGTACAGAAGAAAGCAGCCTTAGAGAAATGTAATGATTGCTGCCTTCTTATATTCTAAACTGAGGATTTGCTTTCTCTTTTTATTTAAACTTCTACATAAGCTTTGATTTTCTTGAGTCAATGGAGTCTGGTGGAGGTTCATAGCTGCATTTCTGCAGAGGACAGGTCATCCCACTGAGAGGTAACCAAGGTTTGTACACAGAGGCTTACTTTGCTGCATCTAATTAGAGGAACAACTTCAGAATTCAGACTGAAAAAGGGGAAATGCCGCTGATTAATAAAATCACAATTTTATTGACAGTAGGCATATTTCAGTCTGCTCATTGATTTAGACTACACTGTAGTAATCATCATGTGAACTTGTGTTCAATGTGGGTAACAACAACAGCCAGTATTTATTCCCTTCCACTCAGATTAGCTATTAATAATCATCTTGCGCATCAGGAATTAAAAAAAAAAAAAAAAGGAATGAAAGATAATGAAATTAGCATTGGTTCTTTAAATGAGAATTGACTTCTGTTGGGATTTTTGTGCTTGTTGCTTAGCAGCAGTGTAAGCATATGGGTGTGTCTGCTTGTAGGGCACTCTTGCTGGTTATTTGACCACTTCAGGGCATTTTTCACATTAACAAGATAATGGGGAATCTGATGTTCTCAAAAAAACCCAAACCAACCCTGAGGCTCAATGTTTCTTAGTTTAATAGTAAAGAGGTTAAAGGGAAGGACAAATACCTGTGAGGTAGCACCTGTCTTGGAAGAGAAATGTGTGGCAATGCATTTTCAGATTATTAATTGCATATCACTTCCTCCTGTGCTTTGTTTTATCCAAGCAAGGTCAGTTGTATAAACTGAAATAATCTAAGCACCTGAGAGGATTAGGAATTAAATATGTAACTCTTTCTTTCTTAATATCTACCATTCAGTGGTTGAAGTTATAAGTGATAGCAGTCCTAAACCCCTAAAACAGTGAACAGTTAAGACCTGGTCTGGTCTTTTGCATGTCTGCAAAGGGTATGCCTGCAAAGATGACATTAAATCAATAAACTTCCTCTAAAATTTCCCATACTTTTAGCCATATTGATATCCAGTCTAGTCACTGCAGACCACAGATGATTTGCTACACTCCCTTGATCCTCACAGATCAGCTGCTCTGGTGGGTTTGGTAGAGAAAAAAAAACCAACTACTTCACATTTGCTAGAGCAGTTGAACAATGGTGAAAGATTATCTTGATTAGAGAAACTTCTGTACCCTTATAAGCAGAATGGAAGACTATCATGTTCAAATCAAATGACAAAATCAACAAGTAAGCAGAAGATCTGCTCCTAAGTGTACAGTAATACTATTCCAGAGCAAAATAAAAATTAAAAATCACACACAGTTTCATAGTTATTGTGTGATGTCCTGATTGAAAAAAGAAAAAAGAAAGAAAAAAAAAATCCTTGGACCTCAGCACAAATATAATATGCAATTGCATATACTACAGTGAGTCCATGGGAAAAAAAGGAATATACAGGAAAAGATATTTAGGCAGCTAGGTAAATGAGTTGAAGCAGTGACAGTGAAATGCAGACTTGCAAACAGAAGTATATTAATGTGGGATATGAGACTGTATTAGCACCTATAAAGATAAAAATGTTTAAACTCTTTCACTAGACTGTTAAGATAAATGGACCATTTAGGTTCATTTAAAATTCTAGTTAATTTACATTTTAAAGATTTTTGTATTCTTCTAAACTTTTTTAAAAGAACTTATTTCAAAGATTTAAAAAATGCTGGTGATGTCATTGGCACAATTTCAGTTGTGATGATTCAGGTGGCCAAGCATTGCTTCTTATTGAAGGTAGGAAGTAGCTGGCAGAATGGCCTACTCAGTTCTGCAACTTTTAAAAGTGCTTATCTTTCACAAACCTTCTATACAACTCCCATTTTTTTGGTTTTTTGTTTGTTTTCCTCTCCCCTGATATTTAAGCATAGGTTTAAATTCCACTGACTGAGCTAGTTTGCAGGGTTTTTTTGAACAAAATACCTCTCACTGCTAGCTCTGTGTATCCAAAATTCTGCATTAATAATGAAGTGAAAAAATGAATTCATTTTGATTGTGTAAACATTTTAAGTACCAAGAAAAAGATTTTAGACTCCTGTAAATGAAAAAAAGGAGTACACTGGAGAGCAATATTATGCTGTGGTTATTACTTTCTCTGGAAAAAAATCAATACAAATGGGAGGAATCTGTAGGAAGTAGAACAAGAAATACATTTAAGGCTGGATGATGTTTATTTACCTGTCACTGCTGTATATTCGTATGAATTCTCTGGTATGCTAAAGATTTCACAAACTAGCTCAGGTCCACAGTAATGGATGATTTGTGGCAGGGGGAGCAAACGAATGTACTGTATTTACCATAAGTGCCATTATGAATATTTTAGAAGACTAAATTATTGTTTCTTTTGGAGCAATTTTCCTAACTTTGCTTGAACCCATGCAAAATGATTTCCTGAGCTACTTCTGGTAAATAGACATGGTTTCTGTGAGAAAAACATTCATTAATTTGATATTTTCTACCTAAAATTTGAACCTAGAAACCAAATCTGGGTTTTACAAAGATGCTTTGCAAGTAAAAGACAATTACACACTATTTCTAAAAGCAGTAGCCCATGTCAGACTTTCTGCCCATTAACTCACCTTTTTTAGTGATCATTAAATCAATACATAATGTATTATTTCTTCATTTCTCCTTCTAAGGTGAATTACCAGAGTCCTAAAGCTATGAACTTTCCCAATGGTAACTTTCTTAGCTGAGCTTGTTTGGAACAATGTAGAAGTATTCAATTCTAGATGACCTTTTGAACAAAACTACCTTATTTTCCATATCAAAAGATGTCATGCTGATCACTGCAGTATTTGGTTAGATCAAGGAAAAGGCATTGTGCAGTCACTCTTAGTCAGGATATATAATAAAGGCTTCCTTCAGCTCCAGTTCAAGCATAAACTGAACACTTCCCAGGGTCAAGGCTCCTGGGGTGCTGAAGTCAGTCCTGAATTTGAGCTAAGTTGAAGCTAAGGAATTGGAGTCTGGCCAATTAGTCTAGCAGGAGTAATCACTGACATCAGTGGTAAGGTCCCTGCTTTCATGACTCAGACTTTTAACCCCCGATCTACCAGGTGCCATGCTAAGTTTTGTTATCATAGAATTATTTCTGGAAGAGAGGAATTTAGGAAAAAAAATAAGTGAGGTAAAGAGTTTGTGTAAGTGAAACTGTACTCATAGATAAATACACTTACTTAGAGCTAAAGTGAAATACACCATTCTTAGTTTGTTGGTAAAGCTCTGCGTGAAATCTTTTTGGTCTTTCCTATAAAGCATTAATTGACTTAAAGACACTTGTAAGTAAGCCATTGTTCTGGGTACTCAAAGAAGTATTTTATAGAGGAGAATGCTTTTGTTAGATGGACATGTGCAGACTGAAGGTTGGATAATTTTACTAAAATATTGTATTATTAAATTTCTGTCTGTTCTATCAATATTTTATTTCTCAAAAGTATTTGTGGGGAATCCCACCTTCAGAAATAACATCCCTCTCCACACAAGTCCTTGCTTGTGTTTTAGGGTTTTTTTAACATGTCATAGGAGAATACTCACACCAGGAAGACTAATAGCAGTTTAATTCAGAAAAAATGAGTCAGAACAACTCAGTTTTATTCAATGGCCACACAAAAACTCTGTTTAATAGCCACAGTTACTAGTGTTGAAAATTGCGCTTAGAGACAGATCCAAGAGGAGTACTGTATTTTTAAAAGAATATGTAATACTATTCTACTGTCTATAATTGTGAATTTGGAATTATTATTTCAATTTCAGACTCTGTGTCTGCTGCATTTCTTCAAAGAGTATAGTTTGTCTCTGTAGGTTTCATAAAATGTGCTATAACCCATCATAAGCTTTTATGGACAACAGTTGCTGAATCATTCAATATCTTCAGTTATTCAGTGTCTCTTTATCTCCTTTGACAGCCCTTCATTGTGATAAAATATATGGGAATATACATATACTGTAGGCAACAGGTGCCTGCACTCAGCTAATGCTCAGCCCACCTGTGCCCAATTAGGGCTGACCCAAGTGGGCATGCCCGAGATCATTGGGCCAATAAAGGGTGAGGCTGAGCAAGACCAGGTCGCTCATTCCTGAGCAAGGGCCTCTGAGTGTAGGTACTCGGCTGGCTATCGCCAAGACTCTCCTTCTTGCAACATCTGGTGGAGAATGCGGGCATAGACTCCCATTCTGGTCCGAGTTCACGGGAAGAAAAACACCTAGATTCAACTGACAACTCGAGAACCTAGGGTAAGAAAAATCCCTTTTCTTGATTATAATATTATACATCAATAAGTTTTGCTGAGTTCAGGAAGATGGGTGCTGCCTCTAGCAAAACCACTGAAGCCATCGCTGCAGAGCACATCGCAGCACAGGTAGAAAGACAGGAGGTCTTCTACCCAGGTCCTGCGGCTGCATGGACCCTGTATCAGGAGGTATATAGCCTCCTGACGACCTTCCATATAAAGGAGGCCTATGATGACGCCCCTGGAAATGATAAAATGTGGAGAGTGGTGTGCAACCTCCTAGCAGATATAAAGGCTGAGATGGAAGAAGCACTCGATGTTGCCGCATTTCCACGGCAACAGGAGAAGTTGCCTACAGCAGCCTTTTCAAACCCACCCTACAACCCTACCTACAACCCTGAACCAGCACCCACCGTGACCCCCTCGGCGCCAATCTCTGAAGGGGAGGAACCCGAGACAGTTCCAGTGATAACCCCCCTGACCCCCCCGCCCGGAAACAAACCAGAGGCATCAACATCATCGACATCGTCCGGAGGGACACAACCCCGCCAAGTATGCCTGGGGTTAACAAATAGCAACAAGATAGCAATCAAAGGCATGACAGGAAAACCCGCACACTCAGTGGCGGAGTTATTACAGGACATCGGGCTGGAACCCAAAAATTCAAAGAATGACGAGGCCGCGGAGTGCAGCACTAGCCACACCGAACTGCCCCCATCACCGGGCCCCGCCCCTCGAAAAGCAACTGAAAAGAGTGCCATCCCTCGGGCGGAGGCCATATCAATCCTGGAGGAAAAAGTGTCAACTTTACAAGATCAGGTTGCCACTTTATTGGAGAAGCGGGACGCCGAAAAACGCCCGGCGTTCCAACATTATAGGAATCCGCCCACCCTCTCCGATGAAGAGGATGAGGAATTACCGACACCGTTTAAGCGGTGTACAATTGACCAGGGTACTAGCACTGGTCGCCCGGGCCGTTGGTCCGGGATCATCAAAGATGCCATTCTGGAGGGTGAGTGGGAACCCTCTAGGATAGCATGCCCAGTAATTTACAACGGTGGGCAGCCGGCATTTGAACAGCATTCGTGGAAAACCTTACAGCAGGCTCGCAAGATAATAAAAGAACAAGGAGTGCGCTCGGAGAACGGCCGATCCGTTCTCGAGTGGCTATTTACATCTGAGGTTAACACCCCTTACGACTGCCGAAATATAGTACAATATCTGCTGTCCCCCTCCCAACAGATTATATGGATAAGGGAGTGGGAGCGCCTTGCGGCAGCAGAAGTGAACCGTGCTAGAGCCCCCGGCGACCCACTGGCCGGGATAACAACAGACATGCTTGTCGGTGCCGGCCAATTTTCGGATGTAGACGTACAGCTACGCTTCCCGCGGGAACTTCACCATGCCGCGGCGAGGCTGGCAATTCAAGCATTTTATGCGGTACCAGACGCGCATCCGAAACCATCCTTTACCGCAGTACGACAAGGCTCAAATGAGCCATACCAAAACTTTGTTGATAGATTGTGGCAAGCGGTCGCCGGTCAGTCCGACCTCACAGTCGACCAGAGAGACTCCATGTTCAAGTTATTAGCGTTTGAAAACGCAAATCCCAAAACCAAAGCTCTGTTTTCGACCCTGCCAAAAACAGCATCCGTATCAGACATGCTAGACGTTGCCGCCCGGGCGTCCCTACATCAACAACACCAAGGGATGGCTGGTGCTTTCGCCGCTGCGTTAGAACCCACCCACAAGCTCCTCGCGGCGGTAGCCCAGAAACTAAACGGCAACAATAGAAGAAACCGCCCGAATCCTCAAAACCGCCGGAACCGCCCGAGACAATCTACCTTTTGTTCTCGGTGCCACTCAAAGAGTCATACAAGAAGAGATTGCACCGCAATTGTGTGGTGCAACCAATGCCAGCAGACGACCCACAATGATGCAGCCTGTTGGTTTCAAAAAAACGGAAGGAGCAGCGCGAGAGGCCCCCGCGCCAGGATACAAATGGCCGGGCCAGCGGTGTATCCCGGCTCCCCGCCCCAGCCACACGGGGAAGCCTCGGGCACGATTTATCCGCTGCCTTAGACATAACATTAACAGATACGGCGGTCACACGGATACCAACACGGACCTATGGACCAGTTGTTCACGAAAATAGTAAGGTAGGGGCGCTGCTAATGGGTCGTTCCTCAACGGGAATTGCAGGACTTATTGTGCTCCCAGGAGTAATCGACGCTGATTACACAGGGGAGATAATGATAACCTGCTTTACCTTAAACCCTCCCCTGGTAATCAAAGCAGGAACCAGGCTAGCACAACTGGTCCTGCTACCAAAGATGGACCTGGGAAAAAGCACCCCAGTGGCACGAGGCAATCGGGCCTTTGGCTCCTCTGGATGCACTTTGGTGACCCTAGCGCAACAGATGCAGACAAGGCCTATTATAAAGGTGCAACTGGCTACCGGCAAGGAAACAAAAACCTTGTCCATGATGATGGACACGGGAGCCGATGTCACCATTATTAACCAAAATGTGTGGCCTCGAAAATGGAGGCTCACGTCTGCCTCTGATGCCGTCCAGGGGATAGGTGGAGGTTCCAATCCCCTTCAAGCTCTCAACCCGGTACAACTAAAATTCCCGGAGGGACAGATGGTAACCGTGAGACCCTATGTCCTACCCCTACCAGGGCAATTAGGAGGGTTGGTTGGAAGGGAGGTGATGAGTCAGCTGGGAGCTGTCCTATCCATTCCCGGACCCGCCCAACCCCACCAAAATTTTTGCTAAGGGCCACTGCTACAATGCCGCATACCCCCAGACTACATTGGAAATCAGACACACCGGTCTGGGTAGAGCAGTGGCCCCTATCTCGAGAGCGGCTCCAAATTGCCAACCGTCTCGTCAAAGAACAACTGAACGCTGGTCATATCCAGCCGTCCGTAAGCCCATGGAACACGCCCATCTTCGTGGTTCCAAAAAAGTCAGGCAAATGGAGACTTATACAAGACCTAAGAAAGATCAATGACCAGATGTGGCCAATGGGCGCCCTCCAACCTGGGCTGCCCCTACTGACCATGCTGCCTAGAAATTGGCACCTCCTGGTCATTGACTTAAAAGACTGTTTCTTTAACATTCCCCTAAACCGTGAAGACACCGCTCGCTTCGCGTTTACTATCCCATCGGTTAACAAAAGCGAACCAGCGAAGCGATACGAGTGGATAGTCCTGCCTCAGGGAATGAGAAACTCGCCTACTATATGCCAGTCATATGTGGCATGGGCGCTCGCCCCAATAAGACAGGCAATGCCGAGTACAATAATATATCATTATATGGACGATATTCTATTTTGTCAGCAGACCCCATTCCCCAAAAACATCAGCCAGGTCTTGACTGATCAGCTCAAGACCAAAGGACTAGTAGTGGCTCCAGAAAAAATCCAGCTGAAGTCACCTTGGAGCTACTTGGGATGGAAAATAACTGATGCAATGGTAAGACCGCAAAAATTAGAAGTAGTCCATTCAGTTAAAACTCTGAATGACGCCCAAAAACTAGTGGGCGAACTGCAATGGGTCAGACCCATTATAGGTCTTACCAACACGGATATCCATCCCTTCCTATCTTTGCTACGGGGTACTAATCCAGGGGCACTTGTGGACTGGACTGAAGAACATACCAACGCTCTGAAACAAGTCGTCCACAAGCTGACAAACGGCTTTGCAGACCGGCGAGACGCCGCCCACCCCATCGGAGTGTGGGTATGTAATCATCCCTCATTCCCCTTCGCATTATTAATGCAGGACCTCACGGGAAAAAGAAAATCAGAGGAACAAAGCTATGTTGTATCCTATAATCAAGACTCTAAAAGATCAGAGTCTACTTATATCTTAGAATGGCTATTCCCACCCCATACGGCCCAGAAGGGCATATGGCAAAAAACAGAGATAATAGCATCTCTCATTCGGAAGGGACGTAGACGCTGCCTGGATGTAGACGGCAAAGAACCGGAGTGGATCAACATCCCCATCAAAGCCACCGACTTTGATTGGATACTACAGAACTCCGAGCCCCTACAGCTCGCCCTACTAGGATATCCTGGCGAGGTACGTCATGATAGCCCAAAAGATAAACGATTACAGTTCATCAGCCGGTTCCAGTGGCTCGAGAGACCAATTGTCTCCGAGCGTCCAGTGCCTGGGCTAACAGTATTTACAGACGCTGGCAAAAGATCCCACATGGCCGCCTGCGTATGGCAAGAAAAAGGCCAGTGGAAGCAGCATCTAATCCCAGGCACCACTGAAGATAACCTACAGACACTGGAACTACGTGCTATAGTTTGGGCCTTGACGCACTGGCAGCAAGTCCCGATTAACATCGTCTCTGACTCGCAATATGCAGTCGGAGTTGCCAATCGAATTGAGGATGCACTCTTAAAGCCAGTGCCAAATAAAAGGCTGCAGGAACTTTTCCTATCATTGCAGCGTGCAATTAAGATCAGGAAACAGCCATGCTGCATACTACACATTCGCAGCCATAAAACAGCACTGGGCCTAGGACAAGGGAATGCCAAGGCCGACTCCTTAGTGAGCGTGGGTCTACAGCATCCAGTCACCCAGTTCGCAAAGGCCCAAAACAGCCACTCCCTATTCCACCAGAGTGCCAGGGCATTGAAACGCACATTTAACATTACGTGGGAAGAAGCAAAGGCCATCGTCAAAGCCTGCCCACAATGTGCCCAATTCGGCCCCACTCTAGGAATGGGAGTGAACCCGCGCGGACTGCAAGCCGGGGAAATATGGCAGATGGATGTCACCCACGTCCCGGAGTTCGGAAGACTAAAATATGTACATATCACAATCGACACCTTTTCAGGCATGCTCTGGGCAACAGCCCAAACGGGAGAGAAGGCTCTACACGTGGTCCGTCACCTGACCAACTGTTTTGCTGTCATGGGGATCCCCCAGGTAATAAAAACAGACAATGCGCCGGCCTACACGGGCGCAAAATTGCAACAGTTCTTTGCTACCTGGGGAGTAAAACATGTTACTGGAATTCCCCACTCATCTACAGGGCAAGCGATCATAGAAAGAGCGAATCGCACCCTGAAAACATACTTGCAGAAACAGAAAGACAGCAAAAGCATGGACCCCCAGACGCGGCTCAGCAAGGTACTCTTTACTCTAAATTTTCTGAGCCTGAGCCGTGATTCTCAGGAGCCACCCGTACTTCTGCATTATTCATCGCAGAAAATCATCAGCATGCCTGAAGTCCAGATTTATTACAAAGAACCAACAACAGGACAGTGGATGGGGCCCAGGCCGTTGCTGTTCACCGGGAGAGGGTACAGTTGTGTCTCCACAGACTCTGGACCTCTCTGGGTGCCCAGCAAATGGACACGCCCGGCCCCGACCAGACCAGTGCCACCGGCCCCGGACAACGAGGAACCATGCGTCTAAAAAAAAAAAAAAAAAAAAAAAAAAAAAAAAAAAAAAAAAAAAGGGGGAAATGTAGGCAACAGGTGCCTGCACTCAGCTAATGCTCAGCCCACCTGTGCCCAATTAGGGCTGACCCAAGTGGGCATGCCCGAGATCATTGGGCCAATAAAGGGTGAGGCTGAGCAAGACCAGGTCGCTCATTCCTGAGCAAGGGCCTCTGAGTGTAGGTACTTGGCTGGCTATCGCCAAGACTCTCCTTCTTGCAACATATACAGTGAATGCCAATCCCAATTTGTCAGCTCTAAATGAATCCTATCCACTATTAGTTTCTCTATAATTAAAGTGGGCACATTGTTATTGGAAATAATGGCTTAGTTGGTAATTTTTATTGATCACCTACATTTATTAGAAAGAGATAAATGACCAATCTAATTGTTTGTGGATTATCATTTCCTGCACACTCATTGCATTGGGTCACAGTGAAATAAGGGATACATTTCTCAAAGAGAACAAATATTGCTTTTTCTTAGCTGTGCCAAACACTTCTGAATAAGTATGAGGTTGCAGGTCTTCATGTATACACAGAAAAAGACTGAAGGGCAGGGGTGGAGCTGTAGGCATACTGCGAGCTATCAGGAGAACACATTCCTCAAAGGACTGGCAACAGAAACAAAGCATCATTTAGGTTGGAAAGGACTCCTGAAATAATCTGATCCAACCCCGGACTCAAAGCAGGGTAACCTGCAGTGTGTATTCAGATTGCTTGTGTACCTGTCTTTTCAAGATCTCAAGAAAAGGTGGTTCTGCAGTTTCTGTGAGCAACAGGCTGTTGCATTTGACTGCTTTCATGGTGAGTTTTATTTCTTCATATTTAGCAGGAATTTCTTTTCTGATTGTTGCCTTTCCAAATGAAGTTTGACTTGTGTTCTTCATAACTACCCAAGATAAAGTTGACAACCGCAGTAAGATTATTAACCCTGTTTGCCTTCAGGTAAAAAAGCCTCAACTCCCCTAATCTCTCTTCATATACGCTGTGCTCCAGCACCCTGAGCAATCTGGTGGCCCTCCATGGGGTGATCTGTTTGTTCACTTTGTATAGGAATGGCTCCAAACTGAACATATTCTTCCTATTCTTTCCCACTTCCCATTGCAAGGGGAAGTGAATGAGCTGCTGTGTGGGCCTTACTTGCTGGCTCTTGTTAAGCTATAACATTGTGTACCTTTCCAAAGTAAAACTATTCCCGCTCTCAGTGTTCTCAGATTCTTTACTCACAAGTACATCTATGCATCTGTAGACATCAATAGCATGTTAGCCAATGGATCACTCGTTTATTACAAAGCAATAAATTTTGCAAAGTTTAAAAATAGTTCTCAAAAATATCTCTATTCTTTTTCTTTGCTTCTGAGAGAAGTTAGATTTTCAATCCCTGTGAGACATGATGTGAACCAAAACTCAAAATTTTCAAGTTAGATCCCATTTTACAGGAACCTCAGTGATATGTGTGATCATTATTCAAAGCATCTTTAGCACTCAGCAGGTGCCCTCTGATAGGTAGAACACACTGTTTATGTGAAAACGGATATTCGCCATCTTGAAGAGATTAAGAGTTCTTCCCAAGTTCTGTACTTGTGCTAGAAGCAATGAACAGTGAATCCACCAATGTTCACCTGAAAAAGAAAATGAATCAATGCCAAAGATTAAGAAAATTAACAGAATTCCTCCTCTGGCTGCCCGAATTCTGAACTCCTTCAAAAGAAGAAAGAAAGAGACTGCCACTCCAGGGAAAAATAATTTTAAAAATTAATTAAATACATGTGGCTTCTGGGGAGTCCCTCTTTGCAGTGCACCCCCTGATGCCATCAGTGTGAACCTTGGTGTGCAGAAACCTGGAGCTTATGTCTTTTTATTGAGTCTTTTAAATTAACAGTAATGCAGAAGAATTGTGTTTAACTGTGTTGCTTATATGGTCAACAAAGCCATAATTTTTTACTGATGGTGGTAAAGATTGATTTATTCAGCCCAGTTTTTGCAAAAGGGTGAGAAGCATCTTGCAATGTATCTCAACACTTTTACTATGGCTTTCTTTTGTTACTTTCATTATGTTTTCTATTTTTTTTCTTGTGTATACTGTAGAAGTAAATTTAAAAAAAAATTAAAAAATCAGACATTCTAAATACACAGACAGTTTTATTTTTTTCTAATTTATTGTGTCAGAAATGTGCAATATCTTACATTACATCTAGGACCTAACTTTTCTGTCTTCCCTGTTATTCAGTTGTTCAACCAAGCAGAACCAAGGGGAACAAACCAGTATATTTTTAATCAGTGTTTTCCCAAGTCATATAAAACATGAGTTGGAAGAGATGTATACAGGTCACATATTCTGGACTCCTACTATAAGCATGACTGTTGCTCACCCTAGATCAGTTTAGCAGTGGTTTTGTCTAGCTGAATCTCAAACTGCAAACAATTTTGTTAATATCAGTGGAGCTCAGGGAATAATTAAGCTACGTTCTTTTATCCCATATTATGTACCTTTTGCATTTCAGTTGAAACTAAAAATCAAATACATAAATCAAATTGCTTATATTACCTATTAACATTTTATTCTTATTCTTTATCTTATATTTATCTTATTATTTATTCTTATTCTTTATCTTATTCTTATTATTAAAAATCAACTATGTCACCTAATTATTAGAGTTCACTGCATTACCCTTAAATGTTTGCTCTTGAATACTTTTTTTCTTAAAAAGTATGTCATACAATATTTGCTTCTTAGCCCTTTTGCCTGACTTGAAATCTGAATAAAATGTTGTACAAAATCTAATCTAAAATTAATGCTGATAAGCTATTCGGGAATCTCCTGACTGGTAATCTTGTTACTGTCATCAATTAGGTAAGGCATGCCTAGTCTAGGAATGAAAACCATGAGTGCCTGCTGTATTGAGTTAAGGGTGTGGATGTTTGACCTGATGTGGAGTCACAGAGAAACTGAGGTTGGATGGCATCTCTGTGGATCTTCTAATCTTACCCTTGTTCAGGGCAGGGTCAACACCAGGGTTGTGTTCTGCTGGGGTTTGAGTATGTTCAAAGGTGGACATGCTAATATCTAGGCAACCTCTTGCAATTTTGACCACTACTACAGTAAAAAACCCCTTACTGTTATTTTTAAATTAAATTTGCCACAATTCAGTTTATGCCTGTTAACCTTTTGCCCTGTTGCTGGGTACAACTGAGAAGAGTCTCTGTCTTCTGTATTTCTTTACATTTTTGTTTTTTATATACATTAACACCCTCTATCCACCCTCTATCTTCTTTGTTTTTTATGCTATGAGAACCAAAGGTGTGTGCTATAGGATGGATGGATGAATGTATAAGAAAAATACTGTCCTATATCGCAAATACAATATTTAAAAGTATCACGCCCAAAATACACATTCACTTACACAACCATAGTTTTGGAAGTCCTGATAGCTAAAGCAGAAAATATTTCTTTTAAACTGAGGTCCCCAGACTTATTTAGATGGACCTCATGACTATGCCTTTTACCCTATATTATCATTCTCCATTTACCTTCTAGCTTGTGGACCAGCTTTACCATCATGGGCCCTCTCCCTTTTCCGGCACCTCCCCAGGCATGTGGCACTGCTGGTGTCAGGAAGTGGTTCAAGACCCAAGGCCTGGAGTGACCCTTCCTCTCTCCTCTATTCAGCTTTCTAGGATGACAGTGCTAAGACACAACATTGCCCTCATCCTTTTGCACCCTACATTTAATGAAGGACAGGACTGTGGGCCCAGTACAGCAGCTCAGAAGTCCCTGTGTGTTCTAGTCAATACCACCCCATAAAAGACACCTCAGCTTGTTATGCAGTGTTATTATAATGATGAGTAATGACATGGTTCAAAAATTTTGATACCCAAGAAGATAAGGCTGTGTCAGAGAAGGGTTGCTACAAAGCTAATTGCCTTCTTTTTCCAGTAGCAGTTAATTACTTTGACAGAGTACTTCATTTAGGAGATGCGGTATAGTAATTCTATAATAATTCCATAATAATTCAATGATTTTAGTTTTAGAGCTATCTGAAGAATCTGTGCATTATGCAAATATAGCCTATATGCATATAATCTCTGTATATCTTTCCATCACTCTCTTAAAAAAAATAGATATTGTGAACCATTCTGAAATGATTACTAAGAGATTTCTAACTTAGTAGAGATAAATGGCAGAACTGGGGGCTCTTTTTATCTGGGGGCTCTTTGCTTCTAAAAAACTTTATTTTATGCTTTATATTCCAGTGTGTTTTGAGGATTTATTTTTTTCCTTAACTACAGTATGACTGAAAATAAAAACACAAAAAACCAAACCCAAAACCTAACAGAAAACCAAACACAAAAAATCCCCACCACCAAAACAAAAAACAAAAAAACCCCACAAAACCCAAACCAACAACTGAGGACATCAATATTTATATATATTATTTGTCTGTTTCTTGGGAAATAAAGGTCCCTGTCCTACATGATTTTTGTCTCTGATGCTAATATGGCAGAGAGATTTATCTTTCTCTGCCATTAATGGAAAATGTTGATAGTTCAGCTTTCTGTCACAGTCAATTCAAGTGGAGCCCAATACAGACACAGAGATCTGTGTAAACTGTCCTTTGTTTTGCTTTCTAGGATAATTAGGTAAAAGCCTAATAGATGAGCACAATTACCCAAAATTAATCACTTTCGGGCTGGTTAAATCATGACAGATTAATTGTGTGTATCTATTGCTGCATTAGGAGTTTTTTATCAGCAGAAATAACAACGTGGCTCTCCTTTTTTAGTGAATCATTGCTCCTTTTATAAGATTAAAATATGTTTTTATTACAATAAATTGTACTTTACATTTATCTTTAAAAACAAGATGGGTTTAATTACATTTTGTATGGATGATATTTGGCTGCTGTTGTCCCAAACAATGTTTCACAACTTCATTATTATGATACCACTTAGGTTCTTTCTGAAAATTTTGAAGAAGGGAATGTTGTTTTGGGTAAAACAGTCTGACATTAATACTAAACACAATGTGTGACAAAGGATAGGATTCAATTTGTAGAAGCAGCTCAAGAATTTGAATACATTTTGACTTTCTTTGAGATAAGGAAGAAATTTTTTACAATGAGGGTGGTGAAACATTGGAACAGGTTGGTCAGAGAGTTGGTAGCTACCCATCCCTGGAAAAATTCAAGGTCAGGGTAGATTGGACGCTGAGAAACCTGATCTAAGCTGAAGATGGCCATGCTTATTTCAGGGAGATTGATCTTTAGAAGCCCTTTTCAACCCAAAAAATTCTGTGATTTCATTATTTTATTTCAACTCTCTGATGACTTGTCTTACACTAAGTATTTGAAAGTCTAGAAAGTAGTTTCTGTCTGTTATTTGTATGTGAAAAACCTGTTAGTTACTTGATTTCAGCACAAAAAACTTGGTGTGTAGGAACAGACATTTCAGTTGCCCAAGAGGGTTTGAAGTCACCTTAGTTTTAGCCATCCAGATGTTAAACTTATAAATTATTCTGGTTATCTCCTGTAATAACTGGAAGAAACATTGCCAAAGAGTGATCAATTCCACACAGATCTTTATTATGATCACATTATTTAATGATTGTCAAAAGTTATGTGAAACAATCCCAATACTTTTTGGTAGCACTGCAGACAAGAAGGACTTTTGTCTGCTGACCAGATCTCATAAGGCTGGTTAAGCAATCTGATATTCTGTGAAACTGATTTTATATGGCAGTTTATCCTCTCTCGTTGTTCCTCATCTTAGAAAGGGAGGCACTGTCCTCTGCAGGCAGATATCTCCTGATAGCTCTAAACAGATCCTGGACCTCTCAAATTTTGATGTCTTGCTTTAACATAGCTTACATTAAAGGAAAGCCATCCTCAAGGTCTAGAAATTCTGTTTGTTGTTCAGGTATCACTCTTGCTTCTGGACTCAGAACAATTCCTTATTGGGAGAAAACATGTAAGAACTAGAATAGCTGCCCAAACCTGTGTTTTTCAAGATGTGGCTTTACAGTTTATGATTTCCATAACTTTTTAATGTCAATAAGTCCCACATTACTCTAAGATATGAACTACTAACAACTACCAGAAAAACTAATTCAAATGGATACCAACAGATCCTCTGGATTTTACTGCTATTGTGGCAATAATTTGAAATTACTATAGTGTTGAAAATTGATTTGTTAAAAAAACCCAAAAATTAAGAATCTTGAATTTTATTTTGAGGTTTAAATAGAAATTACCAAAAACAAACTTTGCTCTTCTGTTAGGGGATGAGTAGGAAACGCACAATGCCTACAAAGCAAATAGAAAAGGATATATTAGTTCATCAGAGGAGCATTAAAAATTCACAGTTAAAAGTATCAGGATGTTGACCTAGAACAGATTGAGATTAATGATATGTGGCTCTGCTATTGTATTGATTAGTGCCTGTGGCCATTTAGTAGATGATAAAACACACAGTACTGATTAATGCTACTGGCAAAATGTTTTAGATGTTGAAGATGTATTACTTTTCTTGAAGCTCAAAAAAGCCTTTAATTAGATGTATGTGATGGAATATATGCATATATGTATACATAACCATGCTTAAAATACTTAAGAACTACTGGCAAAGGTACTGGTTTAGTAGCACCAAGCATTTGAAATTTAAGACAGGTCCTTTACTACTTTTTCAATGAGCTGTCATGTAGCTAGTGGATTATACAGCAACTTCTACTTTAAAATTACTAAAATATTATATACATGGAAGACTAAACATTTTACTTCTTATTGCACAGAGACTTGGGGAAAAAAAGGATATTGAAATTCCTGTTACCTGAAAGATCTCTTTCACAGCTAGAATCTTCCTGGGGAAAAAAATATAGATCTGAGCTCATTATTGACACAGTAGAAACTGTTGAAATGTTGAGATTTAAGAGAAAAGGAGTAAAAAAGGATGGAAGAATAAGGAAATAAACATTTTCACCATGCAAAGAACTAACTAGAGTAATGTTTGACACACTTTGGCAAAACATCGTCTGTGTTGTAGGACATAATTCCAACTTCTGGAAGTCAGAGAATTATCTCAGAAATGAATGTCAACTTTGTAGAATGTATCAAGAAGAAACAATGCTGCTAATGCAAGCATACAGATGTGTTGTGAATTTCCTAGGGAAGGTTTTATTAAGTTTTCAGAGTTTCAAAAATGTCTATTACATTTCTTCTTAGAGCAAATAGACCCTTGATGTGGTCCTGGTCAGAGCAATAATCAAATGCTGGACCAGCTACTACATGCAGAGTTCATTCACAGGCTGTATCAAAGTGTGCTGATAAATGAAAAGCTCAGGAGGCGTATATTCTGCATACAGAAGATATTTCCTAGTGTAAAGTGTGGAACTGTAACCTCCTTAACTAGGTCACTTTTGTTCAGGCATCTTCTACCATTCACAGAGATCTTGCAACCATAATATATAAGTTAAATGTTCAAAGAAATAATTTATTATCTCATATACACAACTGATAGCAAAGTCATGATACATCAGTCAGCTGCAGAAGGGTTGCCTCTTTGCTCCTTGCAAAGGGATGATTCTCTGTCTTGCTAAATGCCCATTTTCTAATTGTGGGTTTTTTACTTTTTTTTCCTTAGGACTTTATTCAAGAAAACTTGTCAGACTTTTTCTGTGGATTTCGGTTTGAGATTTTTTTTTCCTTTTTGTTTTTTTTGGTTTTCTTTCTTTCTTTCTTTCTTTCTTTCTTTTCTTTCTTTCTTTCTTTCTTTCTTTCTTTCTTTTCTTTCTTTCTTTTCTTTCTTTCTCTTTCTTTCTTTCTTCCTTTCTTTCTTTCTTCCTTTCTTTCTTTCTTTCTTTCTTTCTTTCTTTCTTTCTTTCTTTCTTTCTTTCTTTCTTTCTTTCTTTCTTTCTTTCTTTCTTTCTTTCTTTCTTTCTTTCTTTCTTTCTTTCTTTCTTTCTTTCTTTCTTTCTTTCTTCTTTCTTTCTTTCTTTCTTTTCTTCTTTCTTTCTTTCTTTCTTCTTCCTTCCTTCCTTCCTTCCTTCCTTCCTTCCTTCCTTCCTTCCTTCCTTCCTTCCTTCCTTCCTTCCTTCCTTCCTTCCTTCCTTCCTTCCTTCCTTCCTTCCTTCCTTCCTTCCTTCCTTCCTTCCTTCCTTCCTTCCTTCCTTCCTTCCTTCCTTCTTCCTTCCTTCCTTCCTTCCTTCCTTCCTTCCTTCCTTCCTTCCTTCCTTCCTTCCTTCCTTCCTTCCTTCCTTCCTTCCTTCCTTCCTCCCTTCCTTCTCTTCCTTCCTTCCTCCTTCCTTCCTTCCTTCCTTCTTCCTTCCTTCCTTCTTCTTTTTTTTCTTGTTCTTTTTTTTTCTGTTTTTTTTTTTTTTCTTTTCTTCTATTAGTCCTTGAATCAATAACTATTTCAGCAATTTTACTTTGTCACACCTCAACAAAAATTCTCTTAGAGAAAGTCACCTCACTGTCCTACACAAAACTGAACTCTCCAGATAAACCTCTTGGCCATGGCAGTGTCTTATAAATTTGTACTTGCTTATCTGGTAACTTGATCAAGGTGATGTGCAGAACTCCATCTGGATTGAGGACACACATATTCTTAGAATTATCTCAGTGTTTTTCCAACTTCCTTCTCCTAACTCTACCCTCTTATATTCAGCACTCAGAACTGTATATACCATACTATTTTTTGATCAGTGTAATCTAAATCATAGGTGGATGACTAAAAATGTGATAAAAAGATGTGTTTCTTTTGTGGTTACTTTTTTGTTTGTTTCCACGCAGGGCATAGAAATGATAGACATCAAAATGAAAAGACCAGCATCTGTTCTATCTATATAATTTTATTCCTTCTGTGTATACCAATTCAATAAATCTCTCTGAAAAACATTAGTAGTTTTTTTTTGGGTTAGTCAATTCTGTCCCCTGAAATAAAGTAAAATATTTTCGTTTCTGCTGTGGAATAGTCCAATGATCATTTTTTAATCAGTTTTCTTGACCAGGTCACTAAATTTAGGTGTAGTAAGAGTGAAGGAATAATGAAAAAATAACATTTGATACTTTTTGATCAGAGTAGGAATGGCAAACTATGGCTTTATGTTTTAACGTCTACTTCAGAACTGTGTCCCTGGAGTGCTTATTCATTCTGTGTGAAAAATCATTTTACATGGGAGAGATTACTTGTGCCCTCCTGCAGACATCTAAATTTAAATCACACAAATTGTACCCTAAATTGGGAGATGCAATTTCTAAGCCACTCTCCATCATATCTGAGAAGCCATGGTGGTCAGGCGAAGTGGTGACTGGAAAAATAGAAATCATCACATCCACTTTTTAAAGAGGTGAAAAAGAAGACTGGGAACTACCAAGCAGTCAACCTCACATATATCCCTGGTAACGTCATGGAACAGATACTCCTGGAACTTATTTCAAGGCATATGGAGGACAGGGAGTGATCAGAGACAGCCAACATGGCTTCACTAAGGGTAAACTATGTCTAATCAATCTAGTGGCCTTCTGCCATGGAGGCAGTGTGGCACAGCACCACTGTGTTGGTGGATAATGACAGAAGAATTGACGTCATCTACCTTGACTTCTGTAAGGCCTTTGAAACAGTCCAATACAACATCCTTAATTCTAAATTGGAGAGATATGGGTTTGATGGATGGACTGGTAGATGGGTAAGGCATTGTCTGAGTGACCACATCCAAGGAGAGGCAGTCAATGGCTCAATGTCCAAAGGAAGATCTGTAACAAGTGGTGTGCTTCAGGGATTTATACTGGAATCAATATCATTCCTCTCTTTATTAATGACATAGACAATAGAACTGAGTGCACCCACAGCAAGTTTGTAGATGACACCCGGCTGAGTGGTGCTGTTGATAGACCTGAGGAATAGGATGCCATAGAGAGAGACCTTGACAGACTTGAGAAGTGGGCCCCTGAGAACCTTGTGAAATTCAAGACGAGTGTAATCCCACAGAATAGACTGTGGGATTCTTCCCCCTTGCTCTCATGAGACTGCACATGGAGAACAGCATCCAGCTCTGGGGCAATCAGCACATGAGACCTGGACCTGTCAGAATGAATGCAGAGGTGGGCCATGAAAATTGTTAGAGGACTGGAATATCTCTTCTATGAGGAAAGTCTGAGAAAGTTAGGGGTTTTTTTGTCCTGGAGAAGAGCAGACTCTGAGGAGACCCTAATGTGCCCTTTACTACTTTATGTGGACTTATGAGAAAGATGGAGACTTTTTACCAGGTGCTGAAGTAAGAGGACAAGGGGCAATGTTCTTTAAGTGAAGTAGGGTAGGTTTAGGTTGAATATAAGGCAGAAATTTTTTAATTATGAGTCTAGTGAGACACTGGAAAAAATTACCCAGAAGAGGTAATTTCATTGGAAGTGGTCCAGGTCAGGTTGGATGGGTCTTTGAGCAACCTCATCTAGTGTAAGGTGTCTGCACATGGGAGGGGAGTTGGAATAGATGATGTTTAGAGTTCCCTTCCAACCCAAACCATTATTGCTTTTAAATATGTCAATTTTTCTTTGTTTCGCGTAACTAAGTACTTCACATGGAAATCTTCAATATAGATATCTAAATTCATGTGAATTGAGTCATATTTATGCTATTTTTAATGAATAAATGAATAGGTTTGGTGCTAAAAAAAAAAGAGATATTAACAAGGGAAAAGAGGAAAGAAATTACTATAGGATTCCATTCAATACTTGAAAGTGCTGTTCAGGGAAGTGGGGACTTGGCATAGATAATTGTTTTATTATTTCAGAGTTTTTCCAAGGGAACTTATGGGAAAAGTGTTCTATTTAAATTAAAAATGTTTCTGAAAATAATATAAGCAATATATCAATGATTTTATTATAGAAAAGGGAAATATGGAAGACTGAGTAGCACCTTGCTATCATTTAAAATGTGACATATAAATATGAAACAGTGTTGTGGCTTTTTGTTTGGTTTTTTGGGTTTTTTTTTTCCCTGTAAAAGAAAATACATTTTAATATTTTAAAATGGAATAACATAGTGTTTTCTGCCACTTAGTGTCGAAATGAAAGTAAATGAAGAAACTTTCACAATAAAAATATTATTTTTGACAACCAATCTGATTGTGAAATACAGAACTTGTACTCAATATTTAAAGCCTGCAGTTGCAGAAGTATATATTACTTCTTTTCATCAGATTGAAG
The DNA here is from genome assembly GCF_003957555.1 of Calypte anna. Classification (NCBI taxonomy): domain Eukaryota; kingdom Metazoa; phylum Chordata; class Aves; order Apodiformes; family Trochilidae; genus Calypte; species Calypte anna. Next base: position 123,361,913 of record NC_044245.1, read on the forward strand.
AAGGTACATTGGAGAGACTATATGATTTGTAGATGAGCTTAGTAGGTATTGTAATATAATAATATATATAATAAATATATAATATAATAAAAGGTGGCCCCCAGACTCCAAGGTGAGGCTCTTGTGGTGCAGCTGGTTAAGACCCAGTACTGCAATGCCGAAAGCCTCAGGTTCAAGACTCCAGAGAGAGCCTCACCATGGAGGCGATGAGCGCTAGTGTCACAATAAAGGTAATACAGTGCTTGAGAGCAAGCTAGTCTGTGGCTGTGAGTTTCACCTTTTATTGGCCCCCTGGTCTTGCACATGCTCAATAGGGAGCCTGCCCTAATTGGGCACAGGTGGATTTGATACCGGCTCACACCCACTTCTCGGTAATCAGAGGCATCTAATTGCTTTGTTCCACTACAATGGCAGAGATTTCTTCATGCCATATCTCTCTCCTTCACTTCCAGACTCAAGACTCACAGATGTACATGTGTCTGTGGCTAAGACATAAAGTGAAATCCAGGGGCCATGCTAAGGTTGGACAAGGGCTCTTAGGAAATATTGAAGCCAGGAATCAGTTTAGAGCTGCCACACTCTCCATACCTGGATAACTGTGTGCAACAAGGTTCACTTCTTTCCTGTTCTATAGATTTGGCCCTTCATGCCAAATCCAAAATGAGAAATGGTGATTAAAATACCAGTTTCAGACTTAAACTCATTTTATATTATTTATCAGTTAAGAAAAGGTAAATGGAAATTGGATTGTATTCTTGGAATCTCAGTGTGTTATAAATCCATTAGCTATCTTGGGAATTAGAGAAGTACTTATGACATGTTATACAAGTAGATCCATAGTTCACTTATTCTATCAGATACCAAAGCTACTGATATTTATCAATCCTTTACTGTTTAATTATTATACCTACCAAAACTGGCAAGACAATACTTAGAAACAAAATACTGAAATATTCTCTGAGTCTCATTGTACACATTCTCGAAGTGATTCAAAGTACATCATAAGCATTGTCAGATGTCCAGCGTATAATGTAGATACTAATTTCATGTGTTCAGTTTGTATTTCAAAACAATCCCTCTAAAAGTAATTTCAGGCAGTGAATATTTCTTAATTTTTTTTCATTTTGATCAGATATTTTTTAGGAAAAAGAAAAAAACATACAAATGAAAATATCTCCATATGGAGAAAAAAATACAACATATAAAAATATCCTGATTAATTTCTGAGCTAAAAACCCCCAATAGCTTGGCCCTTTAAAAATATGACATCAGTGTAGTGTTAACGAATGAGGAAACAAGCATGACTCATAAGTACATCAGGACCTTTCAGATTTTCTTATGAAAATATCCTCAGAAAATAATGTTTTTGTTATACATTTGTCAAAGTATTCTATATTGTTTAAGATAAAATAAGTACCTTCATACAGATAAACATCAAGCTGATGAAATGTATTGTTCTTGGTTTTGTCTAGCCTTAAATTTCCCAGGCTGACAACTGAAGCAGAAAAATCAAATACTGTAGAATTCATCACTGACAAAACTATTCCTTGTGTTTGTCTTTTGTGGTCCTTAATGTATCTGGAAATGTAACCACTGTCTTATTAGATCTGGACTTGATTCCACAATGAAGAACAATGGGGGGAAGAGTGAAATAATTTTACCTCCTCCTCATATTGTCCCCGCCTTCACTGTCTTGGATAATACAGTGTGCATAGACATTAAAATATCTTCTATGCTGTCAAGTCAGCTTGGAGCTCAAACTCACCCTTTAAGCCCAGATTTCCTATTTGGTAGCTGAAGCTCTTTTCCTGGCATGGGGTGATCTTGGGTTCACTGATCTGGGTCCATGCCTGAGCCTTCACAATAGAGAGCCAAAGTATTGACATGGACAGCTGGAGCCTCAAGGGTCTGACAGGAACGAACAGAGCAGCAGAAGGCGGTGGAAGCAGGCATGACATTGGGACTGTGCGTTGAGAGTGGGAATTGCACACAAAAATGGCAAGAAATGCTTCTTGTTCACAGCCCTGAAAGAGTAGAGTATCCAATGGATCCCTAAAAGAAATATTTGAAAAACAGTTTTGACTAATTAGGGACACATAATTTTCCAGAATGGGCACTTCTTGCCTCCTCAGACTGCTTCCCCAGTTATATACAGGACAATAATTTCACATCAGATTTAGTGTTTTAGTAGTTTTAGTACTAGTTTTATACTTTACTTTTAGTATACTGGTACACATTTAGTACACATTTCTGTTTTAAGAGAAGAATTCAGATGGGAGATCTTTCAGTTGTCCCAGAAAAGGTTCCCAGATATGGAAACCATACTGAAACTACACTGAATTATCCATAATTAAAAAAAAAACCCCAAACAAACAAACAAAAAAACCAAAACCTGTTTAGTTGCCATAACATATCTGCTGGATATGTTTACCTAAGGGTGGTACTAGAAGTGATATACAATAGAAAAGTGAAATAATTAAGTCTGTACATGAGATTTTGGACAGCTCTAAATATATTTTCTAACAAATTTATTAATTTTTTACATAAAATTATAAAGTAATTGAATTATTTGTAAATATTCTCTGTTAAACTGTGGGGTACTTAATTATGTTTTGCTTTGAAGCTTCATAAGAAAGAAATACTACAGCTTCTGATGTGTGATAACGTGATCATGCTGAGACCCTCACAGCAGTGGCATTTTTTCTCAGGAACTCCCATCACCATTCCCAATTTTTGTTTCATCATAGAATCATTTGGGTTTGAAAAGACCCTTGGAATCATTGAGTTTAACTGTAAACCTAACACTGCCAAGTCCACCACTAAAACATGTACCCCAGTGCCACATCTACGTGTCTTTTAAATCATTCCAGGGCTAGTGGCACAGTTGTTTTAGAAATATGCAGACAGATATCCACAGGTTGCTTCATTGCTTTCTTGACTTCAGATCACGAAATAGATTGTTCATATATTTCAGCATTTTGCTGAATTAAGGCCATGAGAATAAGGCTGGTAAATGGATGTATGACAAAAACATGTTATATTTAAAAGGGGATCCATTACAAAGTAGCACAGCTATTTCACATGTTCAAATCCCTGCATTCTGTTCAATCTATTAGAAAAGAATCAGAAGTTTGTGATTTGTTTAATATAATTGCGTGCATTTAAATACCTGATACGTGGTCAAAGCCTTTTTTGCTCTGCTTAGGAGTACTTTTTTGCATGGGAGAAGTATACTAAAATCAAACAAATGCTCTCAGAGAGACTTGGAAAAAATTTTCTTTGTTATGGTGCTGAAATATGAAATATGCATGAGGCAGAAAATCTGCAGCTGCAGATGGACAGACACTAAGGCTGTTAACATTTTAGTTAAATTCAAACTAAAACAACACTACCAAAACTTATCAAATACAACAAATGGAAAATGGAAAACTTTCCCTTCTAAAGCTTTTAATTTAAATCTGAGGCTATTGTTCAAAGCAATATATTCTTTATTTGGTCTTTTTATGTTCTTTCTGGACAGCAACTGAAAATGAAACTGTAGTAACATCCTGTGTTCACTGTATGTTAAAACGTTACCTAATTGTCTCCCCACCATTAGTTCAATTGCTTCACTGACTTTGTGGCTTCAGCAGCTTTGGTGAATGAGACAAGTAGAGCTGTTGTCTCCCAGATATAAGTTGTGATGCTTTGCTTTCTCATTTGATGCAGTTTGTAGAAAAAACACCAAGAGTATTACAATCAAAGTATGCAGACACAGATCTTGAGGTCTGCCAAGATCTATAGCAGCCTTTGTCTATGAATATCATTCCATGATTACTCTGTACTGAATATCAAGTTACTCAAGAAGAGCACTTCTAGCTGCAGCATCCTGGCTACTCCACGTTTGGAGCTGGCAGGTAAGCAGAAATGAAGGGTCTGATGCTGTATAAACATCTGGGGCATACTGAGTTGTAAAATTTGGTTGATAATTAACGCTGTGATAGAGCTTAATGAGATTTAATATAAAAAATATGCGGTTATTTTTCAGTGAGTCAAGTTTCTAAACCTCTTCTAGTAATCTGAGGTTGAAAATGTGTTTTACACATTTAATTACATAATTTGTTTAAACAGTTGTCAGGGTGCCTAGAGCTTTTCATAGGGATATTTCCTACTATTTCCCCAAATGAATTTCTGTTCTGTTACTCAAGAAACACTAGTAAGATTAAAATTATGCTAATCAGAACTCAAGCATTTATGATTTTATTTTTCTGGCAAATAGAAAACCTGATATTTTTCTGGTTTTGTTTGTTTGGTTGGTTGGTTTGGTTTTTTTTTTTTTGTTTGTTTGTTTTTTTAAATGAAAGGAATCAGGAGGAAGAATCCAACAGCTTAGTCAACATTTGTTTTGGCTCCTCTTGCCCACTGGAGCATGTACTGAAGGGGTCCGATAATGAACATATTCAAAATAGATGCCACAAAAGCTATAGACCACAATCATTCTGTCTTTGGTGTGATAATATGGATCTAAGATAATGTTAGTGTCTCTAAAAGACTGGATTAAATTGTTTCTATAGTAAATTACTGCAATGCCAGTGCTTGTGCCTTGCTCTTTTTTTCACTTCGTACAGTTTGGGTAAAGTGAGTATGGGGAGATCTTGAAGGATGCAAGCAGACCTGTATACAGGCAAACTCTATGAAATTACTGTGATTTAAAAAGCCTACTATGATTTGTTGAATATAAGAATATCAGAAACCAGAAATTCAAAGATAACAGCTACTTTTTTCTGTTTCAAACATTTCATGTGATTATCATATAGACTTAGTTGCAGTAACTTGAATTTTTTTAAAAAAATGCCTGTAGAAAATAAAAGCCTGCTACACACTGAAGCATGAGAGCCCCTAGCATCAGTTAAACCCTCTGTGGAGGACTGGTAAGACAAAAAGGCATTTTAAGTTATCTTTTACAATAACTGCTTCCATTTATCAAATTGTTTCAAACTAGAATTATAAGGCCAAAAAGCTTCTATGTCTTGACAAGGTCTAGGAACTCTGCTATTAAACTGAACAATATTAAGCTTGACCTTGATTCTGCCCAAAATCTTGTCATAAAACCATACAATCATTTAGGCTGGAAAGGACCTTTAAATTCACAGAATCCAACCATTAATCTGGCATCGCCAAGTCCACTACTAAACCACATCCTTAATCACCTCATCTACACATCTATTAAATACCTATGGGGACAGTGAGGAAGCCTGCTCTATTTCCTGACAACAATTTCAGTGAAAATTTTTTTCCTAATGTGGGATTTAAACCTCCTTTGGTGCACCTTAATGCCATTGCCTTTTGTCCTACCACTCACTCAATCCTTTTTTCCCTTTTGAGGCAGGTGTACCCCATCTGTTGCCAGCAGGCTCGGTGTATGAACCAACCCATGATTGAAACCCACAAATATCTGCTGGTCACACTAGTTTTGGAGCAAGGTATCGAACTGCTGACTTTTCCTGTTTCTTCCCTCATCATTCTCTGCAACTGGAAGGATAGAGGAGAACATCGCCTATGCCCCTCATTCCTTAACCATTCATCCCAAAGCCTTGAAGTCCCTCTTGATTGACCTCAGACTTATTGCAACTTCATCAATGCCTACCTGAACAATCAATAACAGATAATGATTGAGTGCCAGACCAGGGTAGGAAGCTTTCCCTTTTTATCTTTAAACCAGGGTCAAGTAAGGCAGCAGAATTCCCTAAGAAGTGGCTCCAGCCTGCATATTAGGCCTTCTGTTCTTCTCAGGAGAGAATTTCATATGACACTGACATGTCTTTTTGTCTTTGTGAAAGTGGTTTTCATGCAGGGTGTACATCTCCATGACACTTCAAACCCAGATGAACCATCTTCCTTTTTGTTTGGTACCCCTTGCAGAGCCACCTGTCCTGTGGGGTAGTCACAAAGCAGATGCCCCTGCTGCACCAGTTGGAAATTTGTTGCAATTGCCCCCTATGCCCTAAATCACAGTGCACAGACAGAGAAAGGATAGAGAATCTCCTGTGTCCTGTCTGCCTGTTAAGGCTGTCTCAGGGAAGGTAGGGTGCAATTCCAGAAGTGTATCTCCCATCTTGGACTCCCTGATACTTTTCTACCTACTGACATTCTCCCAGACCTCCATCACTAAATGTAGGAGTTCCTCCAACTGGGCACACATCCCACAGGTCTGCTCACTGCTACCCTTTGGCACTGGGGTGAGAGCAGAGCACACCCTGCAGCCTGACACCTGGCTGCCAGCCAATTCCAAGCAGTGCTCTGTCTGGGAAGCTGCATCAGTCCTGATGGGTGCAGGGCTTAGAGGCCATGGCTTTCTGCTGGGTGGAAAACATTGGTCCCTGGACAGGCTGGAAGAGCTTCAGCACCCTGCAACACAGGCTGCTGTGCCAGGCCCTGTCTAACATTCCAAGCCCTGTTTACCTGCCCCGTTTATGGTCTTCCTGGTCACTTGCACTCCTCAGGGGCTCCTTTTACACGTGTGATGGGGCTCAGCCCCTGTTGTTCCTGGCTCCAATGAGGTCTTGTCAGCCACTGTCATGTGGGCTTCAGGCTCCTCTCTGCTGGGAGCCCCTTGAAGATCACCATGAGGACCCCCTGATTGATCACATCTTAAACAGAATCATAAAACCTAATGGAGTTGCAGTGAAGGAGACCGGCTTGAATTTTGCCAAGGCTTTGGTATCTTTAAGTTGATTAAATCATTGCACAGAGCTACAAGGGAATATTTAATCGAGTAACTATTTACCCAGTGTCTGCAGTTTCCTCTGTAGGCTACCATATATATCAGAATACTCTGCTCATGGAAAGAATTATGACCTTAAAGACTCAATATTATGAGTAAAGTGTGTCATTGGGGGATCAAGGCCAACACCATGCCCTCATTTTATGTAATAGAAGATTATTCTCAGATCTGTCAAGCAGTGAAACAGCTCCCAGAGAAAAAAAATCAATGAGAAATTAATTCCAGGTTTAAGGAGGTATTTTGCTTACTGTTACATCTAACAATCTACATCTAACTCTGCCACTAGAAATAATAGTCATTGGCAAGTGATTAAACAAATTTCTTTGTTACATGCATAGTAGCAAATTTCTGCAGAGTGCTGTCCTGAGTTTCTGATCTGTTTTCATGAAACTCTCACGTTTTCAAGAAAGGCCAAATTAGGCATTCACAAAGCTGTATTTTCACAAGGGACAACCACATACATGGGCTCTGGTTGAGTTCTTCCTTAGCCCATTGGTCTGCCTATATTACTGTACAGAGATTAATTTTGGGCTGTCTTACTGGAACTACAGCACATCAGAATTTAACTGTTCATCTTGTGATATTGTGTGACTCTCATCCTCTTTCATACATATACAGGCTAAAGTCCTGTATCTTAAGATGCATTTCCTCTTCGAAGTATGTGAGGGCTGAGCTCTTCCAGTCAACTGAAAACAGAGTGGAATTAAAATAGAGAAAAATGAAGTCTTAAAAACCAATTTTTAATCTAAATTGAAAATAACTTTTATTTTACCCACTATATGCCCCAATTATTTAAAGTGATCCTATTAAGTAAACATACTTTAAAAGCTATCACCTTGTTCAATAAATGTTTCTTTAAAAAGCACATATATTTGAAATTTTGTGTGAAACATTTTGGTGAAATGAAAAAGAGAAAAAGCAATAGATATGCCATAAATTTTGCAGTAATGTAATGGGCTAATGATTTACAACCAATTTACATTTCCAATTTTAGTGAACCTCAGCTCACTGATGTAAGTTGTTAGGCTGAAGCTAAGAAAAACATTACTGAAAAGGAATCCTTACATTTGTGTGATAGCATTTGTTGAAAGAATGTCTTTCTCTCCAGTTATCTTTTTTCTGGGGGTTAAGATCCCAGACATCTGGACTCAGCAGTTTCCACCCTTATAGCTAGGTGTCAATCGTGTCTGATCCTCCAGTTCTGAAAAAAATAGGTCAGACACGTTAATATAATAAAGTAATAACTTTATTTTTGCTTACTGCAGGGATTCCTGTTACATTTTCCTTTTTACCTGCAGCTTAAAGTTATGATTTAACTAAGTTGATTTCCTGGCTGAATCCTCTTCTTAAATTATTGCCTGAGAATTACTAGTGTTTTGGGTTTTTTTTTTTAATGTTTGGAATCTGTTCTAGAAAGAACAAAGCATGTCTTTTAGCTCTGATGGTGTGTTAGAGTTTTCAAATCTTAGTAAATATGGTCTTTGAAATGAATTTCTATGCTGATCTAAATTAAAATTCCACAAAACAGAACTTACACTAAAAAGTATGTCATCCTGAAAGTAAGTCTGGGATGCAACAGCTTACTGAAATTTGAATTTCTAATATTTTTTATTTCTTGCATATTCTATTTTTACTCAAAATTTTTTCAATAGTGGTGTATTTGAAATGGTAGCAGGCTGCCATGTTAAATTCTGTCACCATATATTGCATCATTGTCCTGAAACTGCAGATTTTCTTCCATCAGAACTGAAAGGATTCTCTGGACAGTCAATATAAATGTCTTATCACTTACAGCATTATAGGGTTCAATTTATAAATAGATCAAGCACATCTTTCCAGAACAAATCATATTCTGCTGTCACAGTTTAATGCTGAGCTGAAAATTAAATGACTGGCAGATGCTGTCTATTAACCCCTCTCCCCTCCCAGAAAGGGAAAAGAAAGCAAATAAGGGGAAGAGACTTATGGGTTTGAAACTACACTACACAGCTTTCATGAAACAGCAATGATGAAAAAGAAAATAATGAAATGCATAAAAATCCATTATTACACTCCCCTCCAGTAACAGGTCACCACTGAGGCTGCAGGGCAGACTCTGTGAATGCCTCAGGCTGGGATCCTGGAGCCAGCAGCACACAGAACTGGATTCAGGAATGCAGGGACTGGGATCAAAAAGAGACAAAAGGATGGAGTCCTACCAGGTCACGGTGAACAAAAAGAACTTGACCCTCATGACCTCTCAGCTTTATACTGAATTTGACACATATGGGATGGTATAGTTCCTTTGGTCAATTTTAGTCACCTGTCTTGTCTGCTCCTTCCTGGGAGAGTCTTGCAGGTGTGATTCCTTTCCTTCCTTTTGTTTCCAGAGCATAAGATGTTTTTTAGAACCAAGCAGTGGCCTTAGTTCTGCAAACCATTCTCCAGCAATAACTATAACCATTGAGTGTTATCAGTCCTAGAAGCAGACGCTGACTGGAAAATATGCTGCTAATTTCAGCAACTGCAGTTATATGGAAGAGAAAAAGTAAAAAAAGTAAAATTACTGAAAGAAAATTGGTTCTGTGATGACTCAAACCAGGACAACTGCTTGCTGTGCAATGAGACAGTGGAAATTGTGGTGTTTTGAACATGAGATTAAGATGTGTATTAATTTGAAGAACCATTGTTTTCAGTATTCTCACATTATCATGTATCTCTTTTACCAAAATACCAGTAACAAATTGCCCATGCTGTAGTTTTTTTCTCATAACTTGGTTATATAGGTATTGAAAGGAGAATATAAAAGCTTAATAGAAATTTCTTTGCAAGATATTCTGAGGAAAGGCATGAAAGTAAAAATATTGAAGGTCAAAAAGAAACCAGAATTACTCAACATTTATTATTCGGCTTAAAAATAATGCAGTTTAAAAAAGTAAAAAAAAAAAAAGAATCATTGTTTGTTATACTGATGCATGATCTTTGACACTGTAGAACTGGCAACTCTGCATAAACAACCAGAAGATTATTCAAGGTCAGGATAAAGCCTCAAGGAGAGTGTATAAAAGGTCTTCTCAATATTTTTACCTTTGCTGTTCAGATACCAATCCAGAAATTTGGGAAAGAAGCAATCTTTACTCACTTGGTATATTTATAACAAGTTGTTGCAGTCCTTAGAAGCTTAGCATATAGAGCAGACATACAGACTCCTCCTGTATAGTGTTTTACTTAACCTCCTGTGTCCTGTTGCTCCCTATCCATCTCACATGTGATTTTGAGTAGGATCTAGATAAATTAGTATTCTCATGAAATGTTAAATTTTAAACACTCATCAGCTATTAGCATGTATTATATCTTCCTAGTTTCATTTAATAGCATACACCTGAATGGCAAAAGGACCAGTTGCAGATGACAGACACAAAGTATGTCCAGTAGTGTTGAATTACATGAAGAAAACAGGATTTAGTAAAAATTCTATACACAGCAAGCTTCTCCCTAATGTGAATTCAACCTCCTAACAAATAAGCATCAAAATATTTGTACACTCAAGAAAAGAAGGATTGACAAAACACTTCAGCACTTCAGTTTTTATGACAGCAGTTAAAACATTTCAAACATTTTCCTTTTTGCATGCAGCCGAAGACTCAGTCCACCCTACACCTACAGCAACACAATGCAAGGCTGAGGAGGGGAAAGGGATAAAAGGTGAGGGAATGTGGAAGCAGAGTTTGCATAGAACTTCGCTGAGCATCCTGTGGTGATTGAATGACACAGAAGGCTTGCACATATGGATATTTTTCATATGTTAGATAATGTCAGTAGAATGGCAGAGAGACATTTTTAGCTTTCAGAGGCATTTTTAACTCTCCTCTTTCCCTGAGGCATATTCTAGCCACCATTTCTGCCTCTTGCTTGCCAAACCTGTGCAAATCTCTCCGGACTGCAACAGCAGCTATCAACTTGTATCAGGCATATTTTCTTCACTTTGATGACACTTTCTGACCCAGACATTGCTACAGGTCAGAGAAGATAAGAGATGGACTCACAACTGAACACCATCTTCCTGCTTGCCCTAAGCTAGTGTGATCCCCTGGACATTATACATCTTGCATTTGAAGTAGACTCTGTTCAGTATCCATTGATGTTTGTTTAATTCTGCAGTGCAAGAGACTGAGCATTTGCAGTTTTTATCAGTTAGCATGGACTTAATCTGCAGCAGGGATAAATCATCTAAATTCTAGAGAAGGAACACACTATCCATGGAATTAATAGGACAAGGTTTATGGGGAGAGGCAATATATTTCACTTCATATTAATAAAGGCTATTCTTTCTGCTCAGATTCTTCAACCTATTTTTACTCCTCCACCACATAAATATAGAGTCTGTTTTTCAAGTCATCCAGGAATCACAGTTTGCAATGAGGTCCTTGACATCAGTCTAGGAAATTAGCGTCACTATAACAGAAAATAAATTAATTTCCTTTCTTGGTCACGTTTGTGTGTTTCTGAAATGGGGAAGAGTGTTATTGGAATTTGTCCTCTCTTTGTTCAGCCTACAGTCCATTCAAGAGTCCTTTGTCCTTTTGTTAGCTTGACAAAGGTGAATAAGGGCTATATGATTTGCCTCTCCAGTTTTATACACCTTGTAAACACTGGCACAGAGGAATAAAGAACAGAGAGCAATTCCCACAACCCAAATTCAATCTTCTATCTACACCACAGGACAGAAAATAAGTGACATTGAGACAGAACATTTCTGAATTTTTCAGGCTTTCTTTCAGTGCTCCCCAGAAATATGGGTATTTTCAGAGGATGAACTAAGAAAGCTTAGTTCTGACTTTGCTCATTCGGTATCCAGTTCTTTATGATGAAAGATATTATTGAAGAAAGCTCTGATGTGTTAATGCATTGCAAAATTGCCCTTAACTCAAGGATGAATGTGCACAAACCATGCATTTCTTTTTTGCATTGCAACGTTTATGTATTATTTATGTCTGCACTAGAAAAAATTAGGTATTAATGCAGTCATCTTTAATGTAACTTAGCAGTATTTCAGCATCTACTTTCCTGCTGCAGGCCACTCACAGCAAGTTTTTATACATTCTCAGAAAGAAAACAATAACCACATGACCTTCTGACTTTGTCATAAGATATTGTCATTATGCTGTCTTGTGATCAAATATAAAGATAAAAATCTAAATGTGAAGAAACCTTGGACTTTCCTAAGGAGAAGTAACAACAGAAGCCATATTTATGTGTTTGTCCTTGTATTTTTTGCTTTTGGACAGAACAAGGAACTCAGAAATCAAGCACTCTTCCCTTTTAATTTATTTCACTATGAAAAAAACCTTCCATTTTGTTGGCTGCTGGCTGTGTATAAACATATTCAGAACATTTTGCTTAGGAAACAATAGCGTACCAGGCCAAGTATTATCCTTTGCTAAAAGATTTCTCTTTTTTCCAAGTATGATTATGATCAAGCCAGAAGGCTGCCTTAGCCTCCTATGCTAAAATGTCCATCAAGATGCAAGATGATGAATTCAAGCTCTGAGCAAAGCATCAAATGTGAAATGCATAAATGTAAATGTAGCAATTAAGAAAAATACAGTACAGAAATGTTCCTCATTATGCAATGTGAAGACTACCATTTTGTCACATAATTAGAGTTCAAACTTAAACTTCCCAGAAATTATTTAGGCTTAATTTTAATTTTGGTTCCTTCTTTGTAGGTCATCCTTACCAACACTGGCTCAACAATCACTTGATATCTGTCATGAAAAATTCTCAGTTTTGTGCCAACTTTCTCTTGATCAGTCATTTCTTTAACATCCCCCCTAGAGTAATTTTTCAGTAGAACAGCTAAGAAGTAAATTGCCCCACTAAGTCCTCTGTATCTTCTATTATTGTATTAGGCAAATTTCAGCTCCCCCAGTCTATTTTGGCCCTTTATGTTGTCTGTACTGTCCCAACTCCCTGTGCATTTTTGAGCTGATCCTAGCTTTCTGCTTCCCAAAAAGAGCTCCTGCAAATATTTAAATGATATACCTGATAATTTGGACTTGTCTTATCATGGCTCATCCATCTTAGTTTAGATACAAGAGCCAGATACAGAGAAGTGTATGATGTATAGCATCACAGAAATCCTTTAAGAGCAGGAAAAAATAGATTTAAACTAAGCCTAAAAAAGACTGCATTAAAACAAACAAACCAAACAAAAAAACACCAAAAGAACCAAACCAAACAAACCAACCTCAAAACAAAGCTTTTGTAATTTTTAATTGTTCCTGAAAATATGAGTAAAGTGCATTCGACACCCATGAGGATCTCTTTCTGTTAGGCACTGTCACATATAACATTGTCCATTATACTTTGTAAAGTTGACACAAAGCTCCCTAGTGCCTGTTTAGATGATGTAATTGAATTAATTACTTTTGCCAGGAGACAATAAGATGATATTGATAAAGACAGAGTTCGTATTATGCCCAGTGGAAAATGTGGGAATAATCTTCATAATAAATATCAAAATTGTCTTCTGGCCTCCCAGAAATGGGTATATATACTGTAGTGGCTGAGCTGAGCTAAAATATCAAGGTTACTAATTATAACAAAGGCCATAAAGACATATGAGTGAATAGGTGATTCCCAAAGTTTCATATGTGTATTTTTTTTGCTTGATTAGTCTCTTTCACCCCTTAGTTCTTGCTATTCACAAGGTGGACAGCAAATGGAATATCCAGCTGTCAACCCAGAGGAGAAAAAGAAGCAGCAAAACCATCACAACACCATGCCCACTAAAGCATGTCCTGAATTGCTTTATCTACATGTTTTTTAAATACCCTCAGGGATGGTGACTCCACCACCTCCCTGGGCATGCTGATTAAACCTGATTTTAATTTCAGTGAAGAAATTCGTCATATCTAGTCTAAACCTCCCCTGGCACAAAATCAGGCCTCTGGTCCTGTTGTTTTTACTTGAGATAAGAGGCCCTCGCCCACCTCCCTAAAATCTCCTTTCAGGTAGCTGTAGAGAACAGTAAGATCTTCCCTCAGCCTCCCCTCCTCCATAATAACAATACCAATTCCCTCAACTTCTCCTCAATAGGACTTGGTCTCCAGACCCTTCACCACCTTGGTTGCCCTTCTCTAACACTTGTTCGAGCAGCTCAATGTCTTTCTTTTAGTGAGGGGCCTAGAATTCAACAGAGGACTCAAGCTGTGGCTTCATCTGTGCTGAGTACAGGGGCATGATCACTTCCCTAGTCCTGCTGACCACACTCTTTCTGAATAGACCAGGATACTTTGGCCTTTCTTGGACACCTAGGCACAATGATCACTCAAACATGATCACTGGCAATGGTCACTGGCTAAACATAGCCAGGTGTCAACCAGCACCTACAGGTCCTTTTCCACCAGGAAGCTTTCAGGCAACTGTCCCACAAACCTGTAGTGTTGCATGGGGTTGGTGCAACTGAATTTACCAGGATCCATCCAGAATATCCACCAGGAAAATTCCATCACATGTCTCAAGATGATATTGGGTACCCAGCAACAGCATCATCCAAAAGTAAAAACTACTTTGCATGCTAATATTTTCAATATGATTGGACCTTGCTAGTTGATCAGCATGAATAAAAAAAGAAGGAACAAAAGAAGGGAGACCTCTCAATCATTTAGTTAGATGTGTGATTCTGGTCTTTTTTTTTTTTTTTTTTTTTTTTTCTTTAGAGAGGGTTCAGAGGACATAAGAGAGGGTTCAGAGGAAATAGAAAGGAAAAGCAAAGAGCTTTTAACTTGGTTGGTTTGTTTTGCTTTTTTTTTCCTGTAATATAAGCAGCTTGAACTTACATTCTCCAGCCACTTCTCTCACGATGTATACATCTGCCAGGTGTCACTCCATACCAGGTGCAGAAATCATCAGACTTGTTAAATTTAATCCCATTAGTTATTGCCCAGTGCTCCAATCTATCTAGACTGATCTGCAAAGCCTTTTATCCCTCAAAACAGTCAACAGCACCTACCAGTTTGGCATCAGCAGCAAAATTGGTAATGGTGCATTCAAATCCTGCATTCACATCACTGATGAATATAGAACAGAACTGGCCTTGGAACTGAGCTCTGAGGCACACTGCTGGTGACTGGTTGCCATTACCCCCATTCACTGCAGCCCTTTGTGCCCTGCTGTTCAGACAGTTCTCACAGTGCACCATGTACCACCTCATCTCACAGTTGGATAATTTGTCCAGAAGGTTTACTAAAATGCAGTAAAACTGCATTCATTTGATTTCCTTCATCCACTAGTCAGGGGACCTTATTGTAGAAGTATATCACACGGTACTGATGATATCAGTGTAGAGCTACAGAACCACCTCCCTTGACCTTCTGGCCAAGTGTCTTTTGATGCATTTTAACATATAATTTGTTCTCTCAGTTGGATGCACACATTGCTGGCTAATGTTTAATTTTTACATACCAGTATCCCTAAATTCTACTCCACGAGACTTCTTTTAATCCATTGCTATATGTCATGATGTTTGCCATTTCAAATATACTTCAACAATGATGGGAAAGGAACAAATCCAAACAAAAGGTAACTGTAGTCTGTTCATAAAAAAACCAAACATGTAGAGAATAAAAATATATACAAGAGAACATACTGCAAATAAATAACAAAGCATTTTGATTTCAAAAGAAACTGGGAACTAGACAGAGGAGGAAAAGTAATATGTTCCTCTGAATATGTAGTGATGAAAAAATATTTTGAAAAAATGATTTTTTTTATCCACAAAACATGCCTAAAAATTAAAATCCTTGGATTTACTGGATCTATTTGTTATTTACTAACAAATTGATTGGTTTATAGTTCCTGTTCAATTATTAAAGGCAGATATTTTAATTTGCAAAAGACTAGGAAAATCTATCCCTCAAAATGGTTAAGCATCTCAGCTTAGTCCCTATAACACAAATGTACAAGACAAAGCTTACAAAGTTATCAGACAGAAGAAGGAGAATAGTTAATTTCAGTTGTCATGAAAATTGTATATTATGTAGATTGTCAAGAGAACTGTGTATTCAAGTAGCTGAACTGTGGAGCCAGCTGCTTTCAGAAATAATTTAATTATTTTATCAAGAAAATTCATGGCTATTGGTACATGCCCACAGACCAAAGAATTGGTTAAATTATTTTGTTAGCTGATTTGCATTAGTTCTCTGGGTTTTAAGCTTTTTATGAATACAGGCAATTTTATGGAAGAATCCCTTCAAGAAGTCCCTGATGGCACTTAATTTGGCCTTCTTCAATGTCAAATATGCTACAAATAAGCTTCTTCATAGTGGAAGATGAGAAATACTTAATATGCTGTGAAATATTTGATATGTTCACCATCCCATGAATTTTGCTATCTTTAAGAGGCAAATTCTACTCTCAGCATTCTTTCTTTGTTTTTAATTCTTCTGCGACTGTAGACAGCATTTTTGAGCAAATAATGCTTATTTTACCACTCAGATTATTATGTAAACACAACAGATAAAACTAACAGATTGCATACAGCCTAAAAATTAATTCCTTAGAAGTTGCACAGAATGGTCTTCATTTCTTGTTATAAATTCTTCTTTACCAGATAAAAGTGTGTGTACAATAATATTAAAAAAAAACCTCCACAACCCACAAATGTTATTAAAAATGTCTGATATTGAAGTTTCCTAGGCACTATCAGATGCATTTCCTAAATCATCCACTGTGTGCCACCCTCTTTCTCCCCTGCCTCTACTTCTTTCACTTTTTTCCCCTGTAAATTCAGAGATTTGTCTTTTTTCCCTATTTTCGCTATTATTCTATAGGTCCCTGAAGTTCTGTTTTGATATTCTTTAAAGACTGTCATAAAGAAACCTGGTTTTTTTTAGTAACTGAGCTATAAAAATCTTTCATACAAGTTCTGCAAACATAACAACTTTCATTTAAAACTGCCTGGATTTGTGGCTGGTCATAGTTCCATGATACGGATTTGATTTTCCACATCATAGTTTATACGTATCCAACACGTGTAATAGAACATATGACTAAAAGCCACAGGATCTGAGTGCATAGGGCAGAGAGGAAAGGGAAATATACTCTATCAATCTCCTTTTCAGCTCCTCTTTGGAAGTTTAATGTAAATTGTTTTCATTCTTGTGCCCTCCATGAGAGCAGAATGATCCTCCTTTTCTGAAGTAACACAACCAATCCGTTGTCAATCCAGTTCTTCAACAACTTCTGTCAAAGTAATCTTTCCTTCCCAATAATATATTTCCTTTTCTGGCATCAGGAAGTCATGTTCCTTCATTTTCATGATGAGTAAAATGTTCCTCAGTTTTTCAAATTAATAGTTTGAGGAAGCTATAAAAGTCAAGTTTTCAGAGAGCAGAAACTCAGTCTTACACTCTAAACTATTTCACTTTGGCTCCCTCAAATCATCAGTCACTTTTGTAAACATAGACTTGTCACCAGAAAATGCAAAGATAACTAATTGCTACCTCACTAGAATGAATCTACTGGATTGGTAATGAGAATATAGGAAACCAGCTTAGACAGCCATGCTCTGCTAGAAAACTTCCATCAAGATGTTATGTTAGTTTAATTCTGGTATTTTTTTCCACATGCCACTTTAAGGAGTTCCCGTTTCCTTGTAGTTGACCCTCCGAAATATTTTAACAATCCTGGGCCACATGTTTCTGATGAGTTTAACTGTAGTGATTATGACCATATTTCTTGTTTATAGTATAGAACAACACACACAGAAAACAGGAGGGCAGCATAGAAAGTAAAGTTGTCAGTTACCTTCTGTCCTACTTCAGAGTCATTACAAGTACTTTCTGTAGCAGTATGACTTTCTGATGAGAGAGAACTGTAGTGTCGAGGTTCAAAGCACTAGAGAAAGAGATATATTGAAAGATAAAGAAAGAAATAAAAGCACAGGAAGTTAAAAAATATTCCAGTCCTGGTCCCTGGAATTAATTCTCCACTTCAGATTGAATATATCTTTATTCATACTGCGAAAGTTGATATGTAATAGTCAAGTGGGCAAAGATGCTCATGCATATGTATATATAGGCCTATAATTACATTATAAGCCAAGGATTTCAACAATAAAAGATTCTGCAAAGTCCCATGAACTTTAAAATTTAAAACCATAAAGAGACACGTTCTTGACTCTCATCAGTTTTCTGATGAAGTGGAAAAGAAATCCATGTTTATCAATACTGACAGTAATTATCCAGGAAAGGAAAGTGATAACCTTTATCATGTCAAGCTGCTTAAACTTAAAATATACAGTTTCTGAGGTGCTGTCAAGCACAGTTAACTAATAAGAGCTCTGCTGGAATGCAATGACAGTGTGCTGACAATCTCCAAGTCTGTGCAAGATCAAGGTGGCTTAGAACCTTGTACCAATTATCTGTCGGATATATAACCATCTCCTACAACTGTCATGTTTGCAGAGAGAGAAGTGAGGACAAGGAGAGATCCTTTAATGAGACATAGGGTACCATGGTCTTTGGTGTTCTGAACTAGGCCTGTGTCAGCTGAGGACAGAATATCACTTCTGCCTTCATCCTGCATGAGGTGCCATATATTTGACTGCCTGCATGTGTTGTCTCAAGGTGTGCTGGCTCAGGCTGGATTTAGAGCTGACAGAAAACAGAGTGATGTTACTTGATGCCGAAGAATCAATCACAAGACTGGGTATGAATGCAGATTGGCATGACATGAATCATTCTTTACAAAACTAATAAATAAAAAAAGCGAGAAGTGGACCCAGCCTATTTGCTAGCAGACATCTGGCAGCATGATAGGAAAATGTTGTAAATATTTACTGTTATAGTCTCTGGCAGTGAAATCATAGTAGGTATTGCTAGCAATATTCAATTTAACAGTTCAGCTAGTTCCAGCTATTAATCTGGAAATATTGACAATACTGATAAAAGAAAAAAAGTTGTCTTGATGAAAAATTTGAAAAGTTCAGTATTATCTAGTACACTCTGGTGTTTTTGATCTTGGTATGATTTTTTATTAATTTAAATTTTCAGAGAATGGTGTTTAAATTCTTCAGGGCTGAAATATTAAACTTCAAAATATTTAAAAAAAATATTAAACTCGAGACAAAAAGTTACTTTAATATCAAAAAACTATTTTGGATATAAACAATTTGACTAATGCTACAACAAATCCCTTGTATTGCCAAAGCCCTTCTGGATTAAACAGACATAAATCCCCATTGTGCATAGGAAACAGATAGATTAAGCTTTTGAATAGCTTATCTAACAGAGTGAAATTGAAATAAAGAGGAGGTGAACTCATTCAGGCTATTACTCCTGTCCCTCAGCTCCCAAAATCAAACTCATTAAATGCTTTCTAACTTCAAGCAGAAGTTTAAGGAGGCAAATTATCTCCTTTATCCATGTGTTAAACCCCTTCCTTTTCCTGTCCCCAGTATCTTAACTGCAGTCAACCACTGACATATTTAAGTCCCTTCCAACTGAAACAGTCTATTGTATTCTATTCAGTAGAGAGGAGAACTCTAGTGAAAATACAGGCTATAGTGAAACCAGGTGCTTATGGTACTAATCATCAGACTAACAAAGATACAATTGTTTCTATATATAAATGTTGTATGTAGAAGCCTATGTTGCAGTTTGAGACATGAATATCTCACAAAAATTATTTTTTTCTTAGGCTGTAACAAATATAATCAAGTTTTCAAAAAAATTCTGATGCTTAATACAGTTATTTGCATCCCACCCATAGAAAGTCTGCAGACAAAGGTGGCTAATGAAGTTCTGGTAGCTTTTCTGTAGCTGTTATTGCTACTTGTTAAATACCTTTTTCAACATAAAGACTTTGCACAGACAGACAAGCAAATGTACAGCTCTGTTGTTGGGGGAAAAAAAGGAATGACATCTTCCATGCAGTGAGAGAAACAGTTAACAAAAGAACTTACAAAAATTCATTTAAAAATAAAAGGTGAAATCAGATGGAGTAAAAATATATTGGGCAAAAAATCATTCCTTAGCCATGTAGATGTAAATAAAAACTTTATGACAGTGTATTTAGAGGTCATTAATGTATCTGAGATCTTCATTTTAAGTGATGTAAATAATTATTTATTTTTTTTTAATTAAACTTTTCTTTTTTTTTTAACAGTCTTACCCCAAGTAAATAGAAGTAGTGCTAGAACTGTAGGTGCCAGGTGGTATTTTTGATACATGAGAAAACCAAAATGGCCTCTTGTTCACATTAAAGTTTATTTAGCTTAGTGTCATGACTCTCTGACAATGGTTCACAGTAGAGGTCTAGGAAAAAATATAAGCCCAAGTATGCAGTAATGGTTCTCCAGACTATTCTTCTAGTCTCAAACAAATTGCAGTTCAGGGACATTCTGACTCAGTGGAGATGCTGTAATACTTAATAGCCTGCACAGATCTTTTCCCATTATTTAAGCTAGGTACTTCTTGAGCCTCTGTGGATTTTTAGCATGCAGTCTTTGGCAAGGATCTCCACAGCTTAATTACATGAAGAACAGCTTCCCTCTCTTTCTTTTGAGCCAAAGCCTTGAGCTTCTTTTTACCACCCCTTAATTCTTGCACTTAATAGGACTGTGAACAGTCATCAGGTATTTACCTTCTTTATATCACTTGGTATTTTATAGATAAGAGTCCAGCAGGTGCACATATAACCCTTACTTCAAATAAATAGAGCGTAGGAGTGCCAAACTATAGAAGGATGTTGCTTGATAACATACAGTTTATGGTAATGCAGAAACATAGAGAGAGAGTATGCACAACAGAAATAAACCTGTTGGAAAAAACTGGTTGTTCTATCTGGTCTAAATGAATTAGCAGTTTTTAAATAACACTTTTGCAAATTACTGGTAATCTGATTTTGTAATGAAAAGTCACAACTCATAAACCTGCTCTTGCTTTCAGTGACTAGTTTCACCATAAAGTTTCACATTTCTTTGTAGTCATCAAAAAGTGCTATATCTCTAGTGACACATCTAACTGGTTCTACCACTATTTGTGCTGGAAAACTGTGTAGAAGGAAATTTTCATACCAGTATTTTTGTATTTCTGTATTAATGACTCTAAATATTCATTGTGGCCACGGATGCTTAATTAATGCTACTATGTCTTTTGCAAACTTACTGCAAAGTTCAGGACCAGACTGATCATAACAGATATTATGGTATCGTGGATAGTTTATCTCAAAGGATATATATATATTTATGTATATAGGCTTCAAAAATAAACTTCTGGTAACCAATTCTAAGTGTTCTGACTCCTCAGAAATAGGAGGAACTAGGATTCTAGTCAGCTTTTGAAGATTATGGGAAAGATGTGGTCTTAAAGCCTAACTAAATAATCTTGCAATGGAATAGAATGTATTAATGTTAATGTTACTCTGGTAAACATTTCTGACATTGACCACATTATGCCTAACAGATCAATAATTTTCAGCTTCTTAATTATCTGGGTGACTGCATTTGCCAATTCAAACATAAATAAATGTCTTACCTGATCAAACATTTTATCAAGGCTGAGCAAATTGCTTCAGAAGAATTAAGTGTTGTAGTCCTAAGAAGTTGCAATATTTCCTGCAGCATTGACTACTTGACATTTTTTATGTAAACCGATTTCATTTTTTAAGCATTCCTGTTTCAGAAGTGATGTTAAGGAGCAGTTAGCTGTACCACAAAAGAATCACTCAAAGTGTGTTATGTGCAGGCTTATTTTCAAATTCTCTTGAAGATAATTTAAGCATACAGAAAAAATGTAGAACCTGGGTAAGCATATAAGTCAAGACTGCCTCTGCAGGTGAAAATTCTACTATATCATTCTAAAGAAAAGGGAATATGATAAATTAAATCAACTATATAGACAAAAAAATGCATCGAGTTTGTTTTTGCAGCAATATAAAGAAATTTTGGCAAAGCTTTTAAGGATGTTTTTGTTATCTAATTAAAGTGAATCACATTTCTCCCAAAATGAAGGAAACTTGTTTTAGGGATTTTAAAATCTTATTACAGGTCTCAATCTTCATTTTATAACTGATTCTATGAGAAAATAATGCAGAATTCAAGGAGTTTGAACTTATTGAGTGTTTAAACAGAGGAGACTACAGACACTTGCTATCACAATGATGCTATAAAAAAACCAATAATCTCTTAGCATTCAGCAGCAACTGTTGTCCCTTCTAGCCTTTTAGTCTTATCACAGGTATTCATTTCACAATCAAGTCTTACTGTAAAGCAGACTAAAGCAGGACATAGTCTGTTTACAGAGGCACAGAATGCAATGAAGTACTTTGTAGAGCTCCATTCAGAAAATGAAAACCAATAAAATCTCTCCAGGAGGTGTTATTTTCATGTAAAATTTACAAAAACTAGAGGAATGTCTTTGATGATGCCGTGTTTTTAAGATGGACTTATACTCTATATCATGTCTTCTGGACATGTGCCTAAATACAGGCACAAACTGCACATGGATAAGATTAACATTTCAAGATTTGTGAATCTTTTCACTGGATCTTGCTGAAGAACTACAAGACCGCTGCTGATACCTGACCACCATGCCATAGCTTGTGTTCCATTAGAAATTCTCACACTTTGAGGAATTGTGCCAAGTTACTTTTGGGTCTCCCAAATTTACAGGACAACATAGTCTCTGTGGTTTAAACTTAATTTCATGAGCTCATTAAGAAACATAGTAAAAAACACCACAAATTGGGGCTCAATCCCATCTCTTGTGTTAATTCACTTATTTACCACTCAGTTCATAAGATTTTGTAAGTTATAACCAATAACTCTTAATTAACTAGCTGATGGTGAGAGAGTTCATCCTTCCTCCTCCCTTAAAGCTGGGAACCTGGGAAGTGAGAAAGTCTCTGTAATCCAGTTACTGTAGGATCCACTTCGAAACTTGATGGGTAAGATGATGTTTTATACCCTCCAGCTTGGAGGTTTGGTCTATACCTTTTCCATAAGTTGCAGGATTCTGAGGAAAATGCCAGACAAAAGATAATGGCTGTTGGAGACAGCAATTTACAGGCGATTATGGCTGCATAATGGCCCTTTAGGTCTTCTGGTCACTTATCTTCTCTTGCTCTCACTTTGACCTAATGGTGCTGCTCCCAGAATATTTGATGGGTTAGCCAAATTCTACACAGGAGCTGAGTGATCAGTCACAGCAGTATCTGTAAAAATATTAAGTCATGATATACAGGAATTCTGTCATTCATGCATTTAGTTTTTTCATTATGATCAGACTGCTCTGCCTACTTCTGGAGTCTGTTTTAAACAGATAAAGACTGGAAGTAGTTCAGAGAAGAGTTACTAGGATGATAATAGCCTAATCTGGGAAACATGTTAGGAAACAGATAAGAACACTCAGCTAATTGATTTATCAAAGAAGGTAGTTACAAAAATAACTATAATAAGATCCAGTGCCTAAAAGAGGAACCACTGTACACTGAGACCTGAAGCACTGAAGGAATGCTTCAAAGAGACTGATTTTTTTATGCTAAAGGCAGTGCCTCTCTTGACTACAAAAAGGTAAGATGAAAGGCCTTTTGTAGGATATTTAGAGTAAAGGTGAAAAGCTTAAACTGAAAATATTTGTTTGACTTACTTCATATAAAGGACCAAAAAAAGTATCTTAATCTTTTACTGGAAGACTTCAATAATCTTCCTAAAATGCAGAGAAACTGGAACCGGGAGGAAAGCAGAATTTTACCATCCACTTGCCCCTTTTAGAATTAGAAAGGTCTAATTAGAATTAGACCCTTACCTAGGGTCTAAGGCGTTTTACTGGAGCACTTTGGTACTGAAGAGAACTTCTGAAATTTCCCATTCTCTCTTTCCTTCTCCTCTCACCTTCAGGAAATTCTGTTGAGTTTGCTTAGTTAGGCTGAATGTGAAACAGGTTTGGTCTCTTTTTTTTTGTGGGATTTCTTTTACTTAGTTATTGGGTTTGGTTGGGTTTTTTGGTATTTTTTGCTTGTTTATTTATTTATTTTTTCACATGGAATTTCCACAGACATAGCTTGCTTTTTTTTTTTTTTTTTTTTTTTTTCCATTCTGTGCTATAATTAAACCCACAAGATTCTGAAATACAGTGTGACAGGAACATAAAATTATATTTATTTCATTCAACAAGGATAAAATGAGAATATCTGTTACAATGTTTACTTTTTAGGTTGGAAAAGCATACATTAACATTCATTTCAGTTCAAAAACTATTACTATGAAAAGGTAAAATGAAACATTTACTTTAAAATCCCTCATTTAGCGATTTTTCTCAAGAAAACCAACATACTAATTCAAGATCAAAGACTTGTTTGAAGCATCTGATAATTTTTGTTCCAGGAATATCTGTGTAAGTTTGCTCTGGTTTAACAATCTCTCCATTGGATGAAGATGGCATGAAGATATGACAGTTGAGGATCAGCCATTCTTTTTAAAAATAATATATTTTTTATTTTTATAAGAGCCTCATGGACATTAGTTCTTAGATTTGTTTCTTGCTCATGAAAAGTAAATCCTTTTAGTGACATCATTAGTTTTATAACAGTCTGAATTACTGTGCTTATTAAAATGTAACAGGAGTTACTATGTCAGGTAAGTGAAAATATTAATAACTTTTGACAATATTGGATCTGTAAACATACATATAATGTTGGGGGAGTAATGCTTCATATTTTTTTTTACAGTAAAGTGTAGTTTACAGAACCCCGAAACACAACAGTTGACAATAGGATCTTGATTGACACAGAAGGCTACAGCTGAGATCATTGTGCCTCAGACAACCAAAAGGTCAGTCACGTTTCTCAGTGCAGAGCAATTCACCTTTTTATTATAGCAGTGAAAGAGACAGAACAATTTGGCACAATGCTGAAAAGTTCACCTGGCACAACTGCTTTGCTCCTTTCTGAATGGTGTCATGGGGTCACTGCATAATTTTGTTTGTGCCTGCTTCTGGAATTCTAGATACTGAATGGCATTGCTACTACCATCAATTTCTGTATTGGTGTTAAACCGTTTCAGAGAAAATAGATATATTGCAAGTTAAATGAGAATGGGAGAGCAGGCATCAAGGTAGACTGTACTGTTAGATTTATGGGTAAATAGTCTGGAAGGAGACCCACGAGGTGCTGTGGCTCTTGTGCCCTTCTCAAAATGTATATTAGCTGTCTGAGTATCTCAGA
Source organism: Calypte anna (assembly GCF_003957555.1). Lineage (NCBI taxonomy): Eukaryota > Metazoa > Chordata > Aves > Apodiformes > Trochilidae > Calypte > Calypte anna. The sequence goes on from NC_044245.1 coordinate 123,386,886, forward strand.
TTCCCTCTGTAAAGTAACATATGAGTGGTTTTCATGCGGTTAACTGATTGATCCAGTTCGACCCATTTAATTTAAAATATTGTGAGTCAAGGAGAACAAAAATTACTCAAATACATACTAAATATGTTCTGATGTCTTATAAAGAGTCTAGCCTTTGAACTCTCAAATGTTTGAAAATTCATATAAATGTACACTCAAATTCCATACACATGCACGTATACAAATTCAACATTTTGTGCTTGGGCAACCCAAGGTTGCTATGAACATTTTGCAAAACTCATCTTCATGCTTTTTTTGTTTTTAATACTTCATCTCCCCAGAAGTGAATGAATATTCCTTGACAGAAAGTCAGCAAGCTGTCAAATAGAGTTCACTTTATGAGAGCAATATGGTTTCATTTTGAGAGAAGAGTCCTGAGAATTTTAAGGAGCTGTCAAAAGAAATTCACTTTCTTACTGATCAACATTAGACTCAAAACTAAAGCCACATAAAATAATTCCAGGAAATAAACAGTCTTTCATTTTGGGCAGCACTGTGGGAACAAACTGCATTGCTTCTGTTTTGCTGTGGAAGTTTAGACTATTATAATCCTTTGTAGTGCTTGAGATTTAGCATATTCAGAAAGGGAAATGTTGATGAGATAATATCAGTTATAGATAATTTAAGAAATGCATGACCATATTTTAAGTACATGGTATAAGTCAGTGTGATAGAGATAAATAAATTCTGAAACAAGTATAGCAGTTTAATCACAATGTTTTATTTAATGATGCATGTAAAATGAATGAACAAATAAATAAATAATTACATTTTCCTGTTATGTGTGCATGTGATATAATTAAAAAGATCTGTGGAGAAAATAAACTTGCTAACAGGATGAATCTGACTCCATTTAGGTTTTGTGAAGTCAGTAAAGTCAATATCAGACCTATGGGAAGTATATTCAGTCATGTTGATTATAGTTATTGACATTATTGCAGTAGCATTTACAAGTCCTAGGCAGGATCACATTTAATGATAGCTCAACTGTTATTTATTTTAGTAGTCTAAATAGTCTAAAATAGTCTATATATTCTAAAATAGGTTTTTGAAAGCCTGCAGCTCTAAAAATTACTACATAATTATACATGGACTTAGATAATACTGTGAAGAGTGGTGTTTGCCACTACATATACTGAAAAAAGTTTGGTAATATCTTGTCTTCAGGGAACAAGTTAAAAAAAAAAGATAAAATAGGTTGGAAGAATCAATTCTTAGCTTAATTTGACAGCTCATGTCAAGGACTGGGGAAGGTACCCATGTTATCACTGTGTTCTTTTATATATGTTAACATTTAAGAATGAGATGCTTTTCAGGTCATCCTGAAATGTATATACAGTGGTATTGGTATATTTTATTCTAAAGAAAGATTAAAAAAAAAATGAAGTCAAAGAGAATAGAAATAGACAGTCTCATTTCATCGAAATCAGGGTTTCTTTAAACAAAAAATCCAATATGGTTGTACATGCTGTAGCAAGAAAAAAGTGGCTAACGGTGTGTAATATTTATGTAACAAAGTATGTATTCCTAAATATTCTTATAAACCACATATAAATTTCCTTAGAGTTCAACTCAATAATATTCCAAAGTATAAAGAAAAGAATGTTTTGAAAAATGTTTTTTTTTAGAATTTATAGGTTTCATAGCCACAGTAGAAGTGGAACAAATTACCTCTTTGCTGTTGAAGGTCTCAGTTGTAAATTTGACAATACTCCCAGTGTAAAGCAGACAAAAAAGTCCCAGTCTTTGGAAACAAGTAGAAAAGCAGCATTTCATCCTAGGATATATTCCGCTTGGTTTAGAATTCAGTGTATTAGAAATTATTGCAAAAATAGCACAATAATAATAATTAGGTTTAATAAAGGTAGGTGTAGTGAAATGAGGCAACCAGGTGCCACTAATTGCCAGGGAGTGAGCATGAGCTTGTGTCAAGCCCACCTGTGCCTAATTAGGGTGGGCCCCCACTGCGCATGAGCAGGACCAGGGGGCCAATAAAAGGTAAGACCTAAAACACAGGCTCAGCTCAGTCCTGAGCTAGCCAGCAGAGAGGCCAGTCACTCTTGGAGCAGCAGCACTGATCTGGGCTAGTCAACTCTGAGAGCCATAGGCTTAGAGCATTGCTCGTGAGTCTCTGCTGGAACACCTGGTTGGACTTTGAAGCGCCGTTTCCTAAGAGAGGTTCCTCTTGTTACAGGTACGTTGACATTTCTCTTTACACCTTGAATTATTCAAGTAAACTGCATTGTTTATGACATCTAACCAAGCACACACTTTTAAAAAAGTATTTGTATAAGGAGGAGTTATCAGTAAATAATTGAGGGTTCAATTCTAGGTTTGATATTTATTTTTTCATAATTTTCTATTTCTGTAGGTGATATCTGAATTTTTTTTTTCAACCTTCCCGTGCATGTCTTGAAGTTTAAATTAAATAGATTATATATTTTCTAACAGTAAGTTTATGAATAACCAGGAAATAACTGTTATAATAATGAGTCAGGTATTTTTCTTAGAAATTTATTTATGATCTATTTACAGAAATAGAAAGATTGCTCTTTGGAATTGAATAGAAAATAGTAATGCAACTCCACATTTTCTAAATTCATACAGAAATTTGAGACAGTGATTCTTGTAAGCAACAGAACTATAAAAATTGAAAATAAACCAAAATTGAATGGGAAGGTTTTTTTTCCCAATTGTTGCTGATCTCATGTACATTTATATGTACATGCCTGTGAAAGTTAGCAGCAAATTGAAATAATAAGTTCAGGGTCTGTCCATCCAGCTGGCGTTTAGATCTCTTTCTCTCTCTCTTTTTTTTTTTTTTTTAACAGATATATAGCTAGTTAAAAGCTTAACATTATGTTTTGTGTTTTTTGGCTTTAAAGAAAGTATTAGGATTAATTGACTGCACCATATGATCCATGACTTCTTAGTCAAAGAGATATTTCAATTAAAGCCAGAGAATTCCTAAGAATTTAGTATTTTGTAAATCTTACATTTAAAATACTTGCACATTCAAAATCTGTTGCATTACATCAATAAATATGCTTTCATATAATCTAATATGCTTTCAATAATGTAAATATATACAAAAATAAACAGAACAACAATGAAACTAAAAAAAGCAGTACTTACGTGTGAAAGAAACACACGGTGGATCTTATCTAAGGGAAAGCAAGCTTTTATTTCAGCTTTAGCTAAGGCAGGAATATTAAGAAGAAATCCAGGAACAGTTCTCTGCTGACCTCACAGGGAGCATGTGCTGCTGTCACAAGTCAGGGGCTGGAAAAGGGAAAATCTTCCTTCTTGGTGTTTCCATATCCACCTCTGTTGGTTTCCAGCCAGTGGAGAGCCTGCAAACATCAAAGAATACACTGGGCTATTTTTTCCAGTTTGCTGTGGACATGTAGCTACTTCTTCTCTAGACAATATGTTAGTTCAGAAAATAAGTATTCAGTAATTAATTTTGTGTAAGTAATAAAGGTTTCTAGCTTGGCCAGTTTGTAGTATATAACTATCAGGTGGGTTAAGACACTAAGAGAACTCCTGAATTTTTGCATTCAGCCTTTACTACATTTTTAAAATGAAAAATGTAGCTAGACACAAACTCTCAAGCCAGTGCAGCACTGTCCCCAGGCTGAAGCCTAATCCTGATAATTTATTTTCATTGACTCATATGCTGGTCTTATTAACAGGAAGACAGATTTTCTGAATTATCACTCAGAAAGTTGATCACTGCCAGCTGTTTTTCTAAAATGGTATTTGTGTGTCTTGAAATGTAGTAGTAAAAGTGCTGTTTAAGTGCTGTGGCTTACTGTTGGCATAGCTATCAAAATATATCTTGCTACAGAACAGTGATCTAGAATTAAACAATATGAAAGCAATTACAAACCTATTAGGGAATATCTCCTTGAATTTCATTACAAATTATTAATGGTTTAGATAATTAGAAGAGATGGAAATAAACCAATGAGAGTATAGCAAGAAGTGTAAAAGGCTGTTCTCTTTTAAATTTATAGAGAAAGAGAATCTCTATTTGGTACTGTGAAATTCTACATGTTGCCCACATGGATATACCTGAAGACTTTTTTCTGGTCTGAATATCAGATTGATCCATAGTGATTCACACTGTGCTTTATGATTAGCCATGCATCGTGGAAACAGGAGCTGAAATGAGCTCCAGGGTCAGAGTTACCTAAAGACAATAGCATGTGTTTAAACAATAACTAATTACCTGTTCCAGATGATGGCTATCTTGCTGTGCTTAGTAAGGTGCTTTTCCACGCTACTAACATGATAATTTATCCTTTATGCTTAAGGCAACCCATCTGCAGCTAGATCTGATGATAAAACAGTGCTGAAGTCTGCCAGTTCAGTGGATGTGTCTGTACATTTGAGCTTGATTAATTATAAATGAACTCAAATAGCCAAATGCAGAGTCTTTTCTGACACTGCGACATGAAAAGCATAATCATGTAGAAAAATAAATTAACATTCATAGTTAAGCTTATTTAAATTCTGTCTTGGAAAATGGTAAAATGATTGAGTAGATATAGCTCAAGAATGTTTAGTTATGCACCGTGCCGCAGAAAACTGCTCACTGAATGAAGAAAGCGATGTATCAATGTTTGTGTAAAAGTGATTTTTAAGTTAAAACTGTTCTTGTCCAAGGTTGCAAAGCTTCTGAACTTTTAATTATGAGACAGTTGCAGTGGTTTGTAAGCAATACAAGGCTGCCATGGTGTCTCTGATACTACTTCAGTCCCAGTAATGATACTGGCTTGAGTTACTACTGATCAGAGTCCCTGAAAAATGGGAAATGCAGACGCTGGAGAAAGTTCTCTCCCATCATTAGAAGAAAATGTGTGTGCAAAACTCTTTCAAGATCACCTTGTGTATAAGTAACTTCAGACTTTCAAATTTCTCACTTGTATCTGAATAAGAAGGAGAGCATTTAATAGTATTTTGTCTCTTTTTTCAAAATTCAGTATTATTCTTCTGATAGTTTAGTGCAGTCATGTATTAATACCAGAATACTCTACTTAGAAAAATAGTAAAAACATTGAAAAAATAGTAAAGACAACCTTGCTATTCACTATAGCTGATTGAGAACACTGAATTATTTATGTATAAATCCCTTATTCATATATAGTGAAAAAAAAAAACCCAACATGTTTTAAATTATTTTAGAAAGTATTTTGGGTATAATTAAAGAGAAAACATATAGTGATTCTATATTAGAAAAAACCAGCTAATAAGTACATCACAAAAAGATATTTTTGTAATGCATGAGGCCCCTATATGCTACAATTGTTGTGTTGGTTTGTAAATGTCATGAATTAAAAAAAAAAATATTCATTGTGCTCTACAAGTAATATTAATTATTTAAAGATTATGAAGTGCTTTGGAATATAACTCACTTGTAAATACACTAAATAAATGTTAAGTAATGTTACTCCAAATTTTCAATAGCAAAAGAAATTTAATAACATCATTTTACCAATGTCTTAAAGTGACAGCAACAAGCAGGATTTATTTTACTGTGTAAATGCTTTTCATGTTCAAAAATGCTTTTTTTTTTTTTTTTAAATCAACATGCTCAGCCCAGGAAAAACTACCTATGTGCAAATGTGGTGTTCTGTAAACATATCAAAGTAGGGCTTCTCATAACTCATTAGGGAATATAGATGTGAAGAGCAGCTCTGTGAAACACTTAATTCCTCTGGCAGCAGTTGTAACTAAATTCCTGTGAAACAATCTCATGCAATTTTTTTAACTGAAGAGCCTTTAGACCAACTTCAAGAAAACACCAAAATTAAACTTTATCTAGAGAATTAAGAGCCAAGACTTCTCTCAGACCCAAATAGATCAGAGCAGAAGAGCCATTTGAGTAAAAAGGACTATAAAAGAAAGAGGGAGTCACCTACAAAGATTGATTTCTTAAATAGAAAATATTATTTTTCCTTTGGTAACATCTCTTTCTCTCAGCTAGTGTAAAGAAAGATGACTACTTTGGTCCATCCCCCTGGCGTCTAGAGAGGTGAAGCTTAACGTAAGATATCCTCTACATTCCCCTGCTAGGAAGTACTTGATTTGAATTCAATGCCAAGTTACAAAAATAAGCCACACTGTGCCTTAAAAAAATGAAATGTGTATACTTCCTTTATACAAGAGAACATTAACATTAAAAGTTGTTTCTTTTTTTTTTTATGGGGAAACAATAACCCCAAAAACCCTCACCCCAAATCTCACCCCAAGATTTCTCGCTTTAAGTATTAGATATTTTATTTCATGTCAATTCTAAATGTGCTGCAATGAGAAACACCCTGAAAACAATGAAACAAGGCAAATTGAGACAATACAAAACAAAGAAAAACAACAAAACCAAAAAACCTCCAAACCCCCAAGTCTTTGTTGCAGTTACAAAGCTGGGTAATTGTTCTATGAAGGAACAAATATATTTCTACAGCAGCTTTCAGTGTTTGCTGGGCTTAACACTTTCTTATTTCATAATAAATACCAAGAGCAGATTTAATATTTGGTTTCAAATCTTTCAAGTCTAATATTTTTCTGCTTTCATGAAGTCTAGTTGATCAAATTGTGCCTTTAATTTGATACAGAGTTTATTACCTAACACAATACCTATGGGATGCAAGAAAGCATTTTCAATATTTTATGCAAATTTTTAACTTTTATAATGTGTAGAGTTTGAAGATAGATTTGTTGTATAAAATTTGCTTTATTTGATGGTAAGAGAGCAACTAATTTTTTCTGGTTGATAAAATAATGTATTTTGACACCACTGTATTAAATATTAAGGAAAAGGGCAATTAAAACAAGGGAAAACAGTTGTGATACAAAATGTTTATTCATGTTCTCAGCCCAGAAAGTGATAGAACTATGAATTTAGAATGCATAATTTTAACTGGGGTTTAAAAATATGTTAAGTCATAAGGACATGATCTTTTAGGTTAATATTGTATATAATGAAATGTGCTGTGATATAATCTAGAATGAAATTACCTTCACTTTCCATCAGACATTTGGTAAATATTTAGGCAGTTCAGTCTCAGTCTTTCTTAGCTGCAAGAACTTAAAACTGTTCTTCCCTTCTTCTTCCCCTTAGAGCTGTCAGTGCAAATTCCAAATATTTCTGGAGAAGTAGATCTTCAGGCCATGTTGAAATTTCCCACATGATAGAATGAGGAATGACATCTGCACAGATTTGATATTTGAAAGGGTAACAGAAGGAAGGAAGGAAAGAAGGAAGGAAGAAAAGGTTTAGTGAGCACTGTTACTGTCCTGCCAAACCTTGGCAAAATACATCTTTAATCTGGACATGAATAAATTGTGCCAGCTTGGAATTCAGAGATATTGCTGAAACAGGTAAGTCTTGGACTCCATGGAAAAATATGCTGGCTAGGAGAAAAAAAAGAATGGTTTGATTTGCCTGGCAGAAAATGAGGGTAGAAAAAGTGAAGGTACAAAAACAAGCAAGAAATAAAAAATGTTAGTACAGGTTGTTAATTCATAGGCATAACTTCATGAAGCATAACCTTCTGCAGGCTTCAGAGGAGAGCAAGGATTTAGCTTCCAATGAAGAGTGGATGTTAGTGTGGTGAAATGATGAAAGGCATAAATTTAAATTTCTCCCACAATTATATATAATCTCACAAACTAGAGTGCATTCAAGTAGTGTGGAAAATTGCAAGATGACACGAAATCAAACCAAGATCATTTGAGAAAGGTTATCTTAGTGTGGTATACAAACAGATACAATGGTTTAAGTGTATGGCAAAGAGAAGGGAATTACCCATCTGAAGGCTCCAGTGGCAAAATGCTTAAGTATCATGGGAATAGTTTATGATTCTTCAAGGATGTCTTGATAGAATTACATCTATTTTTTACATGGGTGCAGATATATTGTTCTCATTACATTAAGGCTCATGGAATTATGAGTGCCCAGGTACAGTTGTTGTGAGGCTTCAAAAATATAATTACAGAGCTTTCTTGGGAAAAGGCAATACATTTTCATTCAGATATACTTGGATGTTGTGTGAGTTGAAAACATTTTATTTGTTTTCCAGTTTTCACAAAGTAACAGCAAAGCTGAGTGATGCCACCTAAGAAGCATTCTGAAACATGTTTAGTCTTCATGTTTGCATAGAGAGAGGGATGAATCTGTCTCTCCTGATGGAAATATTGGTGGAGGAGTAGGGCTAGGAGTGAATTGTTGGTAGAGATATGAAAAAATCCTCCTTTGTGGAGAAATTACTCAAAATGTTTTTCTCATATTTTCATCATTGTATGGCTTTGTCTATTAAGTGTACTGGTAGTCTCCACAGAGTCTACTTGCTGGCATAAGGCAAATATCAGATGACTTTATTCTACCTAATCAAGAATTAGAGAGTATCACCATGTACACAGCACTTCTTTGATTAGTGAGAAAGGGGTGTAGCTCTCCTGGAGAAAGAAGAACTCAGGTGGGCAACTGAGACAGGCAGTTGAAGCATTTACTTTCTGCTTAATATCATGTTCTGATTTGAGAGTACAAAGATAAAAATTTGCCATGTCCATACTGACCTGTTGCTGCCCAAGAGAACATTGCCTGTTGCCAGGCTGTTAATGTAGTAGTTACACTGGGGGATGAGCAGCTGCACCCATGGGGAGGAAAGGATGAGTCTCGTGACACAAATGGACCAGTCACAATTTTCCTCCTCATAGCAACCAGTATAAAATGTCTCCTAAGAAACACCTTTTAAGCTTTCTTGGGCTGGTCTCGCTTGGATTTACTTGTTTGTCATAGCTGTTTGTGCTGTTCCTGCATCCTGTTTTCTTGATATTCAGGAGCACTGTTCATCAAGACGTGTTACCTTCCTCGAGTAGGAAGCAGCTTAGCCACTTCACAGTTTTTTGTGGGCTGTCACTGGCATCTTGGACTCAGACATGCCCATCTGCTGCTGTGTCCAGTTTGGGACTTTCTGGTTGGAAAATACTTCCTGAGAAGTCTGGGTTCTGAATTTGCATCTTCATTTATATCTTAGATATATTTTCATTTTTTTTTAAATTCAGTATCATTATTATTACTATTTAATATTTCATTCAACCTAGTCTAATTGGTTTTTTCCCAACCTTTAAGTTTCTCTCTCATTCATGTTTTATCTTTCCTGCAAGGGTAGTGGGAGGAATGTCACCTGGCTATTAAATGAAACTGTGATACATTATTACCTTAATTTTTCTGGAAATTCAGGTATACTCTACTGAACTTGTTGTATATATATAACATTAATAATTGTTTCAACATCAGTAAAGGTGTATTTTCTGTAGTATGACAAATGATTCTCCACTTAAAAGAAAAATATGCAAAAAACATTCTCTAAAAGGCTTTTGGGAAGGGTCACTACAGGGTCACTACTACAGAGCCTTTGTCTTTTAATTGTTGGCCCAGCCTTAAATTCTGGCAAAGTGAAACAGATTAAAAATATCTAGTCAGGCTGCCTTGTCAATGAGAGTATAAGATTGATTTAATTGTTTTTAAAGTATGAAATAGTGTGAATGGCATTAAAGTCAGTAGAAGAATCTTGTGTAGAGTAAATTGTAAATTTTTAAATGGCAATTTATAGTTTGACAAAGGGAATGTTATATTTTCACTATTGACCTCCTATGCTGGAAGTACCCTTGAGCATGGACAATTCTTAACTGTTACTGTGCTTTCGGCAGAAGCAGCTGCACCCTTTTTAAAAAGCTGTTCATTTCTCTTCTGAATTCCAGCAAGCATATTCTGACTGCCCTGCTACACAAAGGGTGCTTCTCAGTTTGGCATAAAAGATACATGTAGTATAGTATTACCTGATGTCAATTTTGTAAAGTTCAGGACATATATGGATTTTGTTCCCAGAATGTTTCAGGCTGTCTAAAAACCTCACTTGCCTTTGCAACAGTTGACCCTGAGTATTCCTCCAGAATCTGGTTTGACAGCCTGATTTTGATAATCTGGTGCTGCAGAGAGAGCGAAATATGATGTTTTAGGTGACCTAGTATTATATAAAAAGCCAAGCCTGTTTCAGATTTGTGAAGCCCTCCAAACTGCAGGAACTTGCAGGGTTACTATTCCACAATGCTAGAGGGGGTACTCCAGAGTTGGCCATGCAGGCACTAAATCTTTTAAATCCTGTAATGTCTGGTGAATCTGATTATGAGTCTTGTCTCAAGATCATTCGGTACAGTCATGTAGATCCACCCAGTAAGACCTGGAATTATAGCTACATGAGTTCAGGATTCTGCTGCTATGTTTACATTCTGAATATCAGAAAACAAAGTTCATTCTTCAGCTTAGAGTAGTACAGATGAGATTGGTTTGCATTCTGAGAGGCTCATCTTTTATACAATGGTATTTACAAGGTCTGATTTCAGAGCTAAAGCTGATTTGACTAGAGTGAATGTTCCTTAATTTTATTTGATATAAAGTAGCACTTCTAGTATGGAATGTCATGGAATAGAAGTGTAAATTACCTCCTTGAGGTGATCTGGCTTGTGTACTTGGATCTATTAGAGACTGTTGTTCACAAAATGGTGGAAGATAAGCCACAGTTATTGCACTGTTCCTCAGCCACTTATAAAATGAAGGTAATGATGCTGCTCTAGTGTTTCTGATTGATAATGTTAAATCAGAGTGAAGCTTTATGAAAATAAATTTCAATAAACCACTTTACACCATGTGAGAATCTGACCTTGACTGACTAAAAATACTCAAGTGACAAATGGCAGGGATAAAAGTGAGAGTAGTTTTGAAATTCTCACTCTTTCTTGGATAAATTACTGTAGGAAATAATAATAGAAAAATAGTTATGATTTGCTATCCTAGCTTGGATTAATATGATTATATCAATTTTCCTTTTTTATACAAATAATTTGGAAAGAACTATCATTTTCAGTAATTTTGCAGTGTAAATGAAAGAAAAGGGTCATGGTTCATAGATACGTATTAATTTTGTTAACAGAAAGCAATTTACTTTTCCTTAATTAAACTTAACCACTGCAGTTTTCATTTTAAATTGATAAAGGGATTACAAAATTACAAAATTATCTTTTCAGGTCTGTATAGCAGTTAGTGTTAGAATAAAAATGGCTTTTGCCTGAACTCAAGTTACATTAAAGGATTATAAAGAGAAATGCTCTTCAAAAAATTAAAGTAGTCTTTGTTTCTCTATTAAATGGTAGAGTTCCCTTTCAGTCCTAAATTATAAGGTTCGTGTGATTACTGGGAAACTAAGTTGCAATATAAATGTAAAGCCTGTCACTCAAGTTATAGAGTCCATTAATTAAACACATATCTTGTGTGGCTATGTATTCAATGATATTAAAAAAAAAGCTATCTTAGGACCCATACACTCTGACTTAGTTTGGCACTAAATCTCATCAGCTTCAGTGGAACAAATGTTAATAAGAGCAGAAATGTCCATTTGGAGATACACCTCTCTATCCAGAGACTGCTGAATAGTAGGGGCAAGCTATAATAAGCTGAAATTATTTCTGACCCTAAATCTAAGATTTGTCCTTGAGTACAGGATAACAGTGTTCTGTGATTCCAAAAATAAATCTGTTATCTATCCCATACAAAATTCTGAAAATATCACACACATGTGATGTACAAGATGAAACCTGAAGGTTAATGTACTTGACTGTTGCTGTGACTTGTATGCTCAGAGTATCATAGCTGCATGCAAAACTTACATGATAATGAGCAGGACTACTTAGTTTGAAAGCATAAGGAAAATGAGCAGGGAATGACTTGAAGGTGAGATGGATGAAATGTATGAATAACCACCTAAAAATAGAAATAAGAAGGTAAGAGCTCAAAAAAGTAAAAAAAAAAAAAGAAAGGTTTGATCAGGAAGAGAAACATATTTTGAAGACATAAAAATGAGAAAAGGATTAAAGTGAGACCTGACAAAAGCTGTGCTCAACCGCATGCAGCTATTTAAAAGCATGTCTTTAGTTATAAAATATTATAGGGACAGAAGATAGACAAGGAGAGCGTGGCCTCAGTTCACTGAGGATGAATTTAATACAAATGTAATGTAAAGAAGACTTCCATAAAAAAATGTTTTGCATTAAGGTTTCAACAAGGACAGTTATACTGAGCCAAGCTGGTAGGCTAGAACACTTTGATAAGTGTATATCCTTTGTATAAGGATACTAGCAGAAGAACATGGGAAACCAGCAAAACTAAAACTTGGAAGGACAAGGTAACACCTACCTTAGTCTTTGTGAAGAAGCAGTGTAGGAAATTGGACTTTCAGTAGCAAGATTTTTAAAAACGAATTCTAAAATTATGCATAGAATAAGAAAAAGGAATTCTCAACTTGGAGAAGAAAGAATGATTGATTAAATTTCTTACACATTAAAGTCATCTAAAGTGGAAAGTAAAAAAAAGTGAAGATATAGAAGAGCAGAAAAAAAAATTGTTGAAGAAAGGAAATTAGGAAGTTATGTAAAATGATACAGAACTGAATAAACAATAAAACAAGACTGAATTGTGCTGCAATGGTGTCAATGTGCTGTGGGTCCTGATGGCTCTCTGGGGCTCAGGTTTTGGGAGTGGGAGGGGGACTGAAATGTTGTCCTGAGTTTTGTGCAGATCTGGGGAAGCCCTGGAGGGGCCAGGCAAGTACAATCAGGCCTTCTGATGCTCAGGTTTGGTAGGCTTTGAGAAATTTAACATAACCTGTCTGGTTAGAATGTCTGCAAGGCAGAGTTTCAATATGAAATTAAAAGAGCTTAATTGCCATTGCCTTTCAAAAAATTTTGCTACAATTGCCATTTATAAATACACCACAGATATAACCGGAACAGAGACTTGATATGTTTTTGGCATAGACTTTTTAATAGTCAGAAATACTTGTGGCTGGAAAAAAAAAATTTCAAATTGGCAAATTCTGGAGCAGCCTCCAAATACTGCCCCAGCAGAAGCACCAAGAGAAGAAATCCATTCAGTGGCAAGGTGCACTAAACTAGCTCACTGATAAAGGAGTTTAGAAAGAATGTCTTCAACCTGTGAAGGGTGGAACAAAAGTCAAAGTCTCTTTGTGGTGCTCAGAGTATATAAATCCCCTTTAATTAGATAATTATATTAAATAGGCATTAAATAAATGGTTTTAAACATTGTAGCTTTAACACCTAACTGGGAGAGAAGTAGCAACTTCAAGAGAATAATTCTCAATCCTGGCCTTTGGTTAACTTTCTTTTGGAATAAAGGGAAACTAGAAGATTTCTGTTGCTAAAATGACAGTATCACTGTAAAGGTTGTGATACCTATTATAGGCAGCTGGAAATATCAGGGACAAAAACATGTTTAAGATTCTGCAGCCCAAGTGAATTCAGAGTTGCACTTCGGATGTATCTGTGCTTTCTGAACAGTAGCATGTCAGAAAATTTCTCTGGAAAGTAGATGATCATTGAAGTCCTTCTCAAACTGTGGGCTGGCAGCTTTTCTGTGTCAACCTACATTTTGCCACCTGTCCATCACTGCTGTGTTCTACAGTTAAACTTGTTTTTATATGAGCAAGTTAGTTTGAATGTCCTTAAGAAATAAAGCTCTTTTGCTGACATCTATGGAATGTCTTTTTTTTTACCTCAAAGTCTACAGGTGAGTCAGGCTCTTCAATAACTAGGATAATAAATATATCAGCAAACGTATTGATCACGCATAACATTGCTCAGACCATCCAAGGCTCTTTAGAATTAGGCTTTTGATTAAATCTCAATTGAGATGTAGGACCTGGAAACTTTTCTGTCTGTTGGGGCACTTGAGATTTCAGGATAACTTTGCTGGTTTACTAGAATCCATGCTCAGTTCTTTGGTTTAATCTTTAATCCTTTTACATAAAGATCGATGGAGTGACAGTAAATGTGGGTTTCTAATAAATGGAATTTCTTCTGTGAAAAGCAGGAACATACATGTGCTATTTCATATCAGTAAGTGTTTATACAGGCTGCCCATGGGATTAGCTAATCAATGACAACATGATTTGCAATTTTGTTTTAATATAGTAGTGTAATGGGTGTGGTAGCTGCTAATATTTGAACTAACATCTTGAAGTAATGTCTAGATGAAAAATTAATGGATCTGTGCTCTACAACTGCATAGGTAAAAAAACTCCCAGTGTTTTGACTGTGCACACCCTTCCTGCAAACTGCAATAGCTTGCTTTATTTTCCTTCATGTCTGCCTTTGTGTCATACTAGGAACAAAAATATCAACCATTTTCTAAATTATATTGTAGGAGCTTATATAGGCTGTCTTTCATTTAATGATCAAAGTATAAGAAGAGAACTTTGATTTTCATTACACAGAAGATATTTAGTTGTGAATTTTTTTTTATTTTTTATTGAGAAAAATTTTTTAAGCCTTTTCTGAAAGCCATATGTTTAATTGTGGTATGGCTGTCATCATTCACTAGAAAATAAACACAAATATTTACTGTCCAGGTCTTTTGTACATGCTATTCTTATTCACATATGCTTCACTATTTTACTGGTAAATTCTACTGTCAGCTAGGAAAACTATTGATATGCTACTCGCTTACACAGCCCTCTTTAGGAAATATATTTTATGTCTTTAAAGGCAAGAGTGAAGTTCTGGAATAAGTGATAGACTTCTTACAATAACCTATTCTAAAGAACTAGCTATGATATGTAAAATTAGAAATATTATCATTATAGCTTTCTGTTTTTTTCTGTAATTACCATGAGCAAGCCTTATATTTAGGATAAGTAGTTAACCACAATCTCCCAAAATGCATTTTACTGAGGAAATATCTCTTATTTATCCCTGGCTTTTAGCAGTGGTCAAAACTATCCTAGGGTTTGTATAGACAAGTGACATTGATAGGATTAAAACAGTTTCTGCATTTTTTTCAGGATTTATGAGTAGTCCTTGCATGAAAAATCTGCAGATCAGGGGATGGATTAACATAATTGTTAATAATCCAGCAGATGGAGGAGCAAGTTTGTTGACAGTGTTTTTGGGAGATGCTGAAGCAGGGTAGTGGTGTGTACCAATTATGACAAAGACAATGATACAGTGAGTTCTGAAATTAGAAATATAGGAAGGGACCCAGGGGAGAAGAGTAAATGTGGCCAGTTGCAGAGGGAGTAGTTAACTGGAGAAAAATGAATAGAAAACAAATATATTTTAGACATGGTTTTAAATCCTCAGACAGTGTCAGTTTTTATACTTACCCCAGTGTTGATTTACCAAGTTACTTGAGCTCACAGTATTTTACTGTTTGCTTATTTAGTATTGATTCAGTTTCTGGTATTAATATTTATTGACATTGGTTATGATATTCAATGCATTCATACTCTGAACTTATAAAACCAGAACAAATAATCGGAAAAAAAAAGTTGAAAATTATTATTTTTGCTGTAATTAAGATATGCTTTTAAAGAGTTACTGGAAAAAAAGCCAGTTATGAGTACAGTAGAATTAGTTTTGAAAAAATTATTTTATTATATGGCTGAAGATAGAGGTGAGGGCTTTTGACTTGACATTCAAGAATCTCACTGTATCACATACTTTCTTTACAGTGTGCCTTTTCTTACAATAAAAATTGTTCATATACCTCTATTACTCAAACCCTAAATTAAAGACAGGGGAATTTTGTGTCTTTGCATAACAATCTTGTTTCTTTGAAAAAAAATAGCTGACATAGCTTGATAGTGTATGTATGATGTATGTTTGAGCAGTGCTGTTCTAATTCAGATCATTGTGACAAAAAAATATGTCTGGTGTGAATTAACTGAAAAATTTTTCCCCACCTCAGCTCCAAGGACAGAAGTCAATATAGACACAATATAGAAATAGAAATGGAAAGTTTATCTAACACAAAATTCTGTCTGAGACAATACTGGTAAGAGATGTGATTTAAGAGAACACATGGATCTGGCCAAATTTCTGCTTCCTCTTGCTTTTTCTCTTTCCTAGGGCTGATACTGCCTCTTTCTTATTCCTCCTTGATACTGCTGTTTCCTTGCTCTATCTGTGAAGCTCTAAAACTTGTTCCATTACTTCTTTTGACCCGTGATCCTTAAGCTCTTTCTGACTGCTCTCCTTTATAGCCCAAGCTAAGAGTTCCACCACAGTTTACTGGGTGAGTCCCAAACCTCTCTGTGCTTCTCACTTTTAACCGGGTACCTTGATTTTTCACTGGACAGGGCATACATAGTGAAAGCAAAAAAACCACAGAATATATTAACTGTGGATTGAAAGACTTCACTTGCTGTAGTATTTTTGAAAAAGCTAGTTTGAAACAAAACATGCCCAACCTTAGAATCTAACCTTAGCAGATCAGTGATAATATATTACTCAAAAAATCTTTCATAGCTAATGGATTTGGCAGGGACAACAAACACAAAGGGGTTAATTTGATACATGTTCTGGTAGGATTAAGAAAAAAAATTTCTATTTCCTACTACTGTAAGTGGATAATTTATGGGGCAGATATTTCTGAGACTGAATACACACAAAACATGGAGGCTGCCAGTAGAACAAGCAGAGCTTTAAGCTGAAATATGTCAGTCTTACCTTTCTAAAGAAAAAAAATCCAAATGAGGTAAAATACACCATGTCCCAGGTCACAAGAGAATCTCAAACAAGGAGGATGTTTTCTCACTTGTGTAAACAAATCTGTTTATGGAAAGGTATATGCTATGAATGCCTGGGATTTGACCACAGAAACTGGACAAGAAAATATAGAAAAGAAAAATAGCTACATGCTACCTGGGAATGAGCTGAAAACCTTAATACTTATGGAAAAAAATGTGGAAAGTTAGGATAGTTGTCAGAGACAAGAATGGCCTGCTGAGGAATGTGTCTGAATGGAAGAGAATGGCTTATGTGCATTAGGGCTACCAATCCAAACAGTTCTGAAATTGTGACTGAGGCAAGTTAAAGGGAAAGATGTGGTTTTGGAATTGATCCATCCACATCAGATCCCTTGATATAAATATTTTGGAAAAAAATTAAGAATGCATACTTGTAGGTGTAAACATTTTCTAAGTCAAATGGTGCTTCTGATAGTAAAGGTGATAGTATCAGTAACTGCTGCAACTCAAAGAGTAGCCGTGCTTGATATTAAGGTTTCTTTATCAGACTTGTCATTGAGAAGTTGCCTCCACATCTTTAAGGAAAGCTGACAGAATATTGCTATGACGTTTTGTAAGCAAAATGTCAGTTTCAAAAACTCCAAAGACTGGAACCTTGGGTAAGACTCTGTGAATACAGAATATTTTTTTTTTCTAAACATGATCTCAGACTGTAAGAGGATCTGAGAAAGATGGTTCACCAGGTTGTTATGAAGAAAGCAGTGTGTACATGGATCAGCATGAATGGAAGAGCTCTTGTCATACTGTCAAGAAAAAAAACACTATAAATATCCAAGTAATTATTTCAGAATAACTAATAGACTTAGAAAAGTCTTAGCAAAATAGGATGGATTGTGTCACTCTGTGACCCCTTATATTCACATGACATCTTCCGCATGGTGTAAATTGACAGCATCTTATTTACACTTATTTCTAAATATAATTCTGCATTTTTGTCTAGAAAAGAGACAAAAAACCTGTGTGCATATATGTATATATATACATATATATGAGAATGTTTATAAATATATGAAAGGGATAAAGTTTCAGAGTAAGGTCACTTATTAAAGGATTTTTCAAGAGATGACATCAACAAGGAAAAGGGAAATTTAACACCAATATAACTTTTTTTGCTGTAAGATATATTAAGCAAAAAAATGCTTTCACAAGGGCATTGGTAGTGGTTTAGCATTTGATGGGTTTTGGAATTTTTTTCAATGAAAAAAATATGAAGTAGCCCTGTACCAGCCAGGAGTCATAGGTACTGGACCAGTCCTCCTAAGTATCTAATTGCAGAATTCCCTGACAACAAAAACATGAGGAATCTCTCCAACTCAAGAACAGAACATCTACATGAAATGGTCAAACATCTGGGCAAATTTCAGGGGAAATATAATCCTCTGATGAAAATGTAGGATGTCATAAGTATGCAAGGCTTTATATGATTGGTATTAACTGAAAGTTTTTTAATGTCTTTTAAGACTTTGCTTTCGAATCTTTTCCTTCTTATCTAATTAACATTACTTATTCTCAAATTGCATTCTTAATTCTCAAGGCTAAGAAAACAAAGATGTAGTTTTAAAAATTAAAAATTTCTATCTAAAACTTGGAAACATTTATGCAGTAATCAACAATGTTTCTTATTACTATTTTTTGTATACTTTTTGACTGAGAGAAGTATTCACTGTTAAAATTCTGTAATTATATAACTAATTATGTTTTAAATAGATTAAAATGTACAAGTACAAAAAATATAAAAGGATTAATTTCTTTTGTGAGTGTTTTCAAAATACTTAGGCTTCAGGTCATAAAATGTCAGTAAACCATTGGTTTGAACTATATTTCTTTTCATCTGAAAACAGTTATAACCTAGAGTACTCTTTCACTGAGAGATAAAATATTTGATCATACAGGTAATTTTACCTGAACAGTAACTTTAAGGGTATTAATCTTAAATTATATTCAAAATAAACATGTATTAGATGAGCAGTTTTGGCTTTTTTCGTTTCCACTCAAATGAACAAGGCATTCAGGAAAGGGCAGCATAAGATTTTGTGAGGCAGACTATTGACTTTAAAATTATGAATAACTGTATTGAAATATAGAATTGCTTAGCAATTAAGCATTTGAGAATAATTCTGGAAGCAGTAAAAATTGTAGAGTTATTACTTGTTCTTTTACTATGGATTACTAAGCAAAAGAAACCTGATTTTTTAACTATATTATAAAGATTTTCAACAGTTTTAGGCATATCTGTAAGCACCATTTTTCTTCTAAAAAGAAATAATGTTTAAAATGTACTGTATGGGGTTAGCAGTTGTTATGTTAAATGTATACATCATAACTTGTAAAAATTGCAAGTCTAGAAACTGTAAACCCTAAGAAAGCCAAACTGTAGTAGAAAAATAATCCTATATTTAACATGATTTACAATGTAATCAATGGAATCACTTTGTTTTGAGAGAGTGATTTAAAAAGTGCAGTGATGTAAGAAGTAATCAATGATTTATTCTAAATGTATATTTTATACAATACATATATAGTTTTCCTTAGGAGTTAAAATGAACAATGTAGACATATTTCTTTGTCATAAATTTGAAGAAATTATCATATGTTTACATATAAGGCATATAACACAGAAATTTTAAAGGTTAATATCTTGGTCAGATTTACTTGAGTTGAAGAATACAGAAGTAATTAAACCCCTTGTTCAAAGTATGGAGAGGTTGTAGCTTTTTAATAGAAATAAAACTACTCAGTAAAAGTACAAAAATAGGCAGCCCCCCCAAGCCCCAAGAATAAGAGGATTCCATCTATTCATACAGAAATGAGGGAATCTCTTTCCCTAATCAAATTCTTCTAAACATCTGACTATGGCCACCACTGCCAAATAATACCACTCTGGAATATAACAGCATTTTAACCCAGAAGACATTTTTTTTACTGTCTAATTAATGTTTCCTTGTATTTCACCTTGATTTGTAACTTTCAAATTAGGCTTGTGTTGCTATTACCCATTACCTGTAATACTCAGAAGTATTTTTGAAAATTACTTCGTTTTGATACATTTTTATTGGCACAACAGAAAATATGGAATTAATGCAAATAGAAATACACAGAAAAGCAGCATGAAGATAATTAAATTTGTGAGAAGCATACCAATAATTGATCAAATGAGAAAAGGATGCAACATTTTTTTTCACAGCCTCTGAAATAGATCACTTAAATCAAAATTTTGCAGTCACATAATTAAAATAATAGTAAATTATTGCAATCAAGATAATATTTTTTTCTGCTCACTAATTATGTATAGTTGAACAAAAGCAAATGCAGTAAAGCTGAGATGAAATTGTTTCTGATTTTAAATTATTTATTTTGCTGGATAAGATTGAACTGCAAAGTATTTTATTGAAAAGAAATGGAGGCAAATTCTGACTGGATTTGCAATTTCTTTTGTTGCTTTGTAAAGGTATCCACAATTTCTCTGGGCATGGTCTCTCACCCCTCTTACCCTAAAGATTTCCTTCCTAGTATCTGATTTAACCTTCCCCCTTCCAGTTTGAAGCCATAGCCCCCTGTCCTGTCACTACATGCCCTAATAAAAAGCCTCTCATTCTTTCTTATAAGCCCCCTTTCAGTACAGAAAGACTGCAATAAGGTCTCACAAGAGCCTTTTCTCCAGGCTGAACAACACCAAATCTCACAGCTTTTCTTCATAGGAGACATATTTCAACCCTCCTACCATTTTTATGGCCCATGGCTTTCCACTAAGACTTGCTTCAACACATCCATGTCCCCTCTCCCTCTCCCTCTCCCTCTCCCTCTCCCTCTCCCTCTCCCTCTCCCTCTCCCTCTCCCTCTCCCTCTCCCTCTCCCTCTCCCTCTCCCTATCCCTCTCCCTCTCCCTCTCCCTCTCCCCCTCTCCCTCTCCCTCTCCCTCTCCTTTGTCCCCTCTCCCTCTCCCTCTCCCTCTCCCTCTCCCTCTCCCTCTCCCTCTCCCTCTCCCTCTCCCTCTCCCTCTCCCTCTCCCTCTCCCTCCTCTGGGTTTCTTGCAGTTTCGTTCTCCCTTTTTTTTTTTTTTCTTTAATATGTTACTTGCAGAGGAGCATCCAGCTTCCCATATCTGCTCTAGTTTTGGCCAGAGGTGGGGCCAGAACTGGAGCCAGCGGAGCTTCCAGAAGCTTTTCACAGGAGCTATTGCCCCCACCACCCATTTCCAAATTACCCAAATCACCTCTGCATTAACTCAGGACATCAGTGTAAAAATAGCTTTAAAAAAATGGTAAAAATAATATGTGGATATCACAGCAGGAAATTCTTACTGGGGAAATTCAAAAGGGACAAGTAGAACATGATTCTGATTTTATTTGTAAGTACAAAAACGGACAGAGAAAAAGATAAAAAATGTGCTATTTTTTAATATCAGCTATAGGATGGAACATCTAATACCACGGGAAATGACAGCTCTCTCCCTTGATACAACCATTCTGCATCCAAATAGAGCAGGTGTATAAAGAAATAAAAAAAAAAAAAGAAGAAATTTTATTTGATATCAAGTATATGAAGAGAACATATTCCAGTGAAGAGAGTGCATGTTAAAAATGTAAGAAAATAGTTCCCCCCTGCTTCTTCAGTGTGAGAATTCCATAAATTATCTTAAAATAATTTTGATAGTGACACAGCTGCTTAGAAATGAGTTAAGGGTTGTACCAGGTAGTGCAAACAAGAAGAATTAATAAGTTCTCATGAGATTCTATTGCTGGATCCTTTATTCAGGGAAAAAGGATTCTGGGATACTCCGGGAATAAGAACTGGATATGGATATTAATGATGGAGATATCCTTGAAACTGACAGAAGACTGGGAAGGAAAGACACGCTGTATCCTTGTGCTGAAACAATAGTACCATGGGAAGAGATTGATCAAACAAAGCACTTGATATAGAGATTAAAGTTGACAATTTGCTGTTCTCGGTGACCAAGAAACAAGATGACATGCACTTTTCTTGTGAAGAAATTCAATCCCCTATGAAAAAAATGGAATTATATGTTAATGACATATTAGGATTTCACAGTTTTAAGTGTCACAAAGGTAGAAAATATGAGTCTTCCATAGCTATCATAAATCCACCATATGCACAGTGGTTATTTTGCAATATATTTCTCTGAAAAGATTTATTTAGTTTATAATATCTACCCCTCTTTATTAAATGACGTTAAACTTGCAAGTAGCCATGAGTAGTGTAGGGGCTTTGAGATATCATAAGTTCAATTCTCATAAAATATCCAAAGGTTTATTTTTTTATAATCCAAAAGAAGTCAATTAAGTGGCCTCTCTAATATTAGTGTAGTATTTGAGGCAATACATTTGATTTCAGTGATTTCAGATTGCTTTCAAATTTGATGACTTTGTTGTCTCCCACATTTCTGTACAATCTAATGACGGGACCATCAACTCTTTCCAAATATGAGTTGACCTGGAACCAAGACACTAGAACTGTGATCATGTTTTGTCACTGCTATCATGTCCCCTTCTCTGGACATATTCAAAAATTGCCTGGATGGACTCCTGTGTAATGTTCTCTAGGTGATCCTGCTTTAGTGGGAGAGTTGGACTAGGTGATCTCTAGAGATCCCTTCCAACTCTGATAATTCTGTGATTCTGTAATTCTCTGTTCAGACAATCCAGTAATTCTTAACCTACACTAGTCTTTTGGCATCATATACTGTGACATAAGAAACAACAAATTTAGGTTAAAAGACCTGAGTTTCAAAAGGTATTTGATCAAGACTAGCTCATCGGCAATGAGGAATCCTATAATTTTAAAAATTACTTTCATACTGAGCTGCCTTGCTGTATAAACCTAAACATTGTGACAGGAACCTGTCTGTTTCAGAGCCACAGATTTAGGGCTGGAAAAGAAATTATTTAAATCCTGGGACCTGTTCAGATATTCTACATATTCTTCAATTACATATGCTGATAGCATAATTTGGGCAACGAAGTGGTTTAAAACCATTAAAAAATGTAGGCAAATATATACACATAAATATTGCTTCAAATAGTCAACAAAAATAATTAATTCAGGAATCCAGATATTTAAATACCTGTCGTCTTAAAAGCAGAAATTATGGGGAAAATGAAATGTTACATTTCAATTCCAAATCTGAAGTGTGTATTTGTAACTGAAAATGCAGTAAACCTGTTACAGTTAACAACAGTTCAGCTTGAGCCCTTTTTATATAGGTACCATCAAGTGTAAGTTTCTATAGCTATCTTCAAGTATTCTGCATATTTTGAAAACATCTGGTATATAAAGCCTTTAAAAGTAGCGTGAGAAAAAAAATAGTGTACTTTTTAGTGGTTCAGATGGTTAATATTTCAACTCAACTCTTCCTCAAGCTGATTTACAGTTCTACCATCTTAGATGTGAGCCTTCTTGTACGTAGACGAGCTGCAAAAGGAGAAGGGATAATAGTTTAGATTAGTTTTTAGTATTCCTTTGCCTCCTCTCAAAGCCTAAGACCAAAGAAAATACAGTTGCTATATATTTTTTGTAATATTTAATTGAAATAACTATATTATATAGAGCACGTTATTATAAGAACACATGCAAACTTTAAGAGGCAAGACAATAAAATGAATTGCAATCTAACAAGCACTGTAATTGCCAACAATATTGACATCAATATATTTTTAGTTATATAGATCAACACAGTTATGCTAAAAAAAAATAAAACAACTAGAAAACTATGGCCCAGCAAATGGAAGTCACAGAGTCAATTTAGCTATAAAGCATTAAATATATTTTGTACATATCATGTTATTTGCAGTGGATTAATTTAATATCAGAAATATTTATGTTATTTGTTATACTTTGTTATTTAATATTTTTCCTGCCAGTAAAACTAGAAGAAGGTGTGCTTTTTTTCCCTGTGACATTCATGATTGCCTTATTTTGTAGTTTCTCAAAGCCTTTTTATACTCTATATTTATTTTAGTTTGTCAAGGTTTTCCTCATGAAAAGCTATTTCATAGGTTGCTGTTCTTTGAAGTTCTATTAAAATCTAAATATGCATTCTTCTTTGTCTTCTGCCAACACCTGTGTATCAAAGTTTGGAAGCCTGATGTCAGCATTCAGCAGGCCTCTCAGTGCTTCCTCAGATACAACAGATTTACCCAATTTTGTGGGTAAATTTAGCTTTTCTGTTACTTTGCTCTTACCCAGTTAGGTTTTCTGGAGAAGTAATTTCTATAAGTTAAAGTAATATAAATAAGGCAGACACATGCAACTCAGAGAACTCTAGATGGCAGAATGATTTCTTTTCTAGGAGAATACTTGACCCTTCCACACAAATACAACAGCTAATGATGCTCTGCCTTATCAAGTTAATCTCCAACCTCCTACAGGAGCCTTGACTTCCTGAGACAGCCTTCATAGACATGTTCTGCTTTGTACTGAAACACCAGCTTCTGTCATTAACAATTATATTTTCAATGGGAAGCAACTGTTGCCACAATGATAAGTCATAATTCTTGGAAATACCTGGAAAGCCTTGGAAAAATCCAGTGCATGGGTGCTCAGTTTTGAAAGGTAGCAAAAGCATGGAAGGGTGTTGGGATCAGTAAGACAGAAGAATGTTCCTAAAGGGAAGTATTATTATTGTTTATCCTGTTTGCAGTGTTTCACAGGACAATGTTTTCTGAAGGTAGCTATGTGCTTAGTATATTAACTGTGTGTCTTGAACATTTGTAGGTCATACTTGGTTACATAAATGCAATGTATTTATGTCAAGCTACAAGCTAAAGCAACTTTCACTAAACAGAACTATTTTTTTTCTTGTTTGGTTTGGTTTTTTTGTTTTTTATTTTTGGGGTTTTTTTCCTATAGAAAGTTAATGAGATATAGTAAAAGCCTGTTTTCTGTTTTGTCTCACAGTAGACCAGCTTCCAACTTGTGCTGCAGACCAGCCACATATTTTTAAAAGTTTCCTGAAAAACCACAAGAAACCAGAGGATATTCATACGTGGTGGAGAATCGATTCTTTCCCTTCACTCCCTTTATTTCTGTTCCTATTTTCAACCAACACTTACACCCTAGTAGAAGTTCAGAGAAAATTTCTGTGTCCAGTGCTTACAGATCTCTAAAGATTCTTACTTATACCCTACAAAATAATCACAATTTTTGTGAGAAAGCTGGTTTTGTACTACATTTTCAGATTAAACAAGATTCAATATCTGCTCCCACCCCTTTAACTTCTTTTCACATGTAGTTCACTTGGTAATGGAGACACTTAAATTTCTAAGAGAATCTATGTATATTCTAACATATAGGCTAGGTATTAAATGCATTTTTATAATGCCCACCAAAATATGTCTGAATAGAATGTCTTCATTTACTTAGAAAAGTCTGTTATTGTTTTCCTAGCATATACGAAATACATGAAGTAATTTTTCCTTGTAATTTTTATTTTAAGTAGAGTCATCATGCCATAAATATTGCACAGAGGAATTGCAATGAAAATACTACTCTGCTTTCTTTTCTTCTCAATACTCTTTGTTATGCCTTACTGCTTTTATTGGCATTGTATGTCATTATTTTATACTACATTTTTCATATAAGTAGTTTGACCTTGGAGACAAAGTTGTAATTTCAATTTGATTTTTCTCACTTTCAGTCTTACAGAAATGATCAAAACTATGGATCAAAACTATCTTCTCAACGGACCATGAAATTTGGTGGCATAAAAGCTCTGGCTACTTGCTGAATTTTGGTAGTTTAAGGGTTTACCATACAGCAAGTGCCCGCAGTCACTGCCCATGTGTTTTGCCACTTCTGCTACCTTTTCCAGTTGCCAGAAGATTGGGCATAACAGTATATACAATGACAGTGATCACAGCAGAATTCAAATGCAGCAGTTTCTTAGGGAGCAATAATTTAATTGGTTTGAGCTTTTGTTCTAAATCCAGGAGAGGCTTAGTGCCTAATTTTGAGTCTAAATCTTGAGAAGAAAAATCAACCCAAAATGCATGACTACAAGGATTCACGCAATGAGAGACTTTTTTTCTTCTTTCTCATTAGCTTGAATCTCAGAATAACTTAGATCTTTCTGCCTACAAATAGGCAAATCTAATGGAGTGAATTATCTTACTTTTGGTCATTCGATTAAAAATTCCATCTTGGTCTTGGAAAGGATCTTTTGGGCTAACCAAGCCTTCCTGTAGTACTCATTTAACTTAATAAACAGGACAGATTCCTAATATTTTTAGTATTTTTTTAAAAAGCTGTTAATTAACTAATACATTTTTATATGAAAAATCAGTATTGTTTAGATTAAGAGTTTCTAGACTTATATATATTTATTTCTGTAGAGAAGAACAGCAAAGAAAAATAAACACCAGGAAATAAAAGCTACATGTGAACATGGAAAAACCCACAGACAATAATTTACAGGAAAGGCCCAAACTTTAACTTGGAGGCTGACAAACTACAATAAATTTACTTACTAAACCTACAGGTGACTAAGTATTTATCTGTCTTCCTAACTGCTAAATTTGCATTATCTAAATGGCTCAAAAATATAAACACATTACAGTAACCTGTATTTTCTATAGCTTCTGTTTTTATCAGAGACATTTTCACACCTTGAGTTATTTCTATTCAATAAAGACCATAGATGCATATCCGTGTTGATTTTCTGTCATGTTAAATTGAATTCAGGAGAAGTCTGAAAAGTCTAAAAATGAAAGTCTTAGTCATCTTAATACTTGAAGTTATGACTAAAATAAATTTGTTTTGTGTTTTTCTGACACAAAAGTAATTTCTCCAAACCAACGGGGAAAGCAACAAAAATATTTCATTTTCCAGAATACTTAATGTTAGTGTAGTTTTATCCAGTATGTTTAGATCTTACAGCAGGAGGATGTACTTTCTGAACTTCATATTGAAAGGAAGCAATGCTTAAGAGCATGAAACAGTGCTGAATTAACATAGTACCTTAATACCAGAATTTTCATAAAACTATAGCCCAGTTATTTATTAAAAATATTAAAATAATTTTTTTTTAAAAAGTCAGCTTGTAAATTTGAAATGTGGGTGTTTAAAAAACTTTACTCTGTGCAGGGATAAAGGGAAAGCATAAGGGTTCAATTAGCCTAAATAAAAGCACCTAATAGCCTTTATTATGTCCTAGAGCATCCTGATCATGAGTTAGCCCAGCATTAGTCTGTTAGCCCAGAGTGTCTCCAGTAGCACCAGCTGCCTGTGCTTAGGCAACTCAAGCCATCTTGTGTAATAGAAAACACACTGAAGATTGTAGATAGTGTGAAAAGTTATTAATTCGTACAGAAAGTGTTGTAACTGTTAGACTTTTTTTTCTTTATTTTTACTTACACGAATTTGACTGCTTTTTATTTGTGATTTCATGTAGATAGAAGGGGCCATGATAATAGCAAAACAGCCTGCTTAATCCAGTTTGCAGATACAGTTGTCTAAAGGAGTTGTTTAGCAGAAATTGTATGATTTAAATGATGATTCATATTTTGGAAAGTTACGTTTTAGGACTTTTGTGATCTTATAGAATGGAACCACTTGCTACTACAACGATCCTAATTTATAGGAGAGGTTTTTTTTATGTGTCTATGAAGAAAGTACAGCAGCGTAGAAGCTTAATTAAAAATTTCCTAAGAAAAATTATCAAAGAAATATGCTGATATTTTCAACTATTTAGTTCAGAAATATATTGCTAATAAGAAAAGCTGATATAGATAAGATCTTTTTGCTGTCATTAGGGAAAGGGATGCATGAAAGGATTTGATGTTTTAAAGGAATGAGAATTAGAGTATGTGCCAGCTTCTGGGCTGTGGCAAGGGGATTTACACTCTTTCATCCACAAATCAACACTTCACATTCAATTAATGGGTGAAAATATGCCCTTTATTAAATCTATAACAAGCCATTAGTTATTAATTGTATAACTCTGTTGTCATTGTAATTCAGTTATAATAGTAATGCATAAATTAACATTTACATTACAGAGGTATATCATGGATGTGTGCTAAGAATAGTAAAGATAGTAAAAAATGTATTTTGGTATTTTCTCTGACAATAGACTTAGATCATTAATGTGGGAAATATAAAAGTCAGCTTGATGTTTAAAAAAGAGTGTAGAGAAGGAATGTAGTCTCTGGCTCATCAACTAATGCTAATTATAATTATATTATCAACTTAATGCTAAGAATAGGTTGGGGGCTGACCTGCTGGGGAGCAGTGTAGGTGAAAGAGACCTGGGGGTCCTGGTTGACAAGAAGATGACCATGAGCCAGCAATGTGCCCTTGTGGCCAAGAAGGCCAATGGCATCCTGGGGTGCATTAGAAAGGGTGTGGTTAGTAGGTCAAGAGAGGTTCTCCTCCCCCTCTATTCTGCAGTGGTGAGGCCGCACCTGGAGTATTGTGTCCAGTTCTGGGCCCCTCAGTTCAAGAAGGACAGGGAAGTGCTTGAAAGAGTCCAGCGCAGAGCTACTAAGATGATTAAGGGAGTGGAACATCTCCCTTATGAGGAAAGGCTGAGGGAGCTGGGTCTCTTTAGTTTGGAGAAAAGGAGACTGAGGGGTGACCTCATCAATGTTTTCAAATATGTAAGGGGTGAGTGTCAGGGAGATGGAGTTAGGCTCTTCTCAGTGGTGACCAGTGATAGGACAAGGGGTAATGGGTGTAAATTGGAGCATAGGAGGTTCAAGTTGAATATTCGGAAAAATTTTTTTACTGTAAGGGTGACAGAGCCCTGGAACAGGCTGCCCAGGGAGGTTGTGGAGTCTCCTTCACTGGAGACATTCAAAACCCGTCTGGACACGTTCCTATGTGATGTACTCTAGGTGACCCTGCTCTGGCAGGGGGGGGTTGGACTAGATGATCTTTCGAGGTCCCTTCCAACCCCTAGGATTCTGTGATTCTGTGTAATTAAAACATATGTACTAAAGAAATATCAGCCTTGTGATGAGCCTTCTTTCAAGGTGTACAACTACTCTGCCAGGGGTGATGCCTTTTGTTTTCATGGCAGGGATCACACCCCATCTTCAGTATGCTACAGATGCACCAAATGACCATTGCTAGCAGAGTGACATGAACTGGAGGTGGGCCTTCACATGATTTCTTTCTTCTTTTTGACTTCACTAGTTTCTTTTTCCTTTTGCTCTGTCTCTGCCCTTTAAAATCTACCACAACAGTAGTAGTAGTAATAGTAGTAGTAGTAGTAATAGTAATAGTAGTGTAGGCCACTACAACATACTCAGAAAAAGAGAACTCTTAATGTTTGCTGGTTTTGTGGGGTTTTTTTCTTTTTTTTTAATTAGAATTTTTTGCAGATTTCACTTCAAAATATACTATTTTCTATTCTATATTTCTATTTCACTTCAAAATGCTCATAAGGAGTTTATAATATGGGAAAGACACCCTAATGTAATCAGGATTAATTTCTTTATATACAACCTGATTTCAAAAGAGGGTAAGAATTATCTGTGAAATCTTGTGGGTGTGTGGTAGCATAGCTTGTTATTATTCTGGGACTTGTGAGATCATCTGACCTTTATTGTGTACTAGGCAGAGAAAATAACCTCATTTTGAACCACAATAAGAAGAATTTTCTATCCCCAGTAGGAAGATTAGATGGGGAGAAAAAAAATCAAGTTTTGCTTAAGGCCATAATTTTTTGGAAAAAGTTAGGATCAAGAGAGCATTTTATAACAGATTGGCTTTGAACTTTGCTTGTTTGTTTCTATCTGCTTTCCCATTTACAATGACAGACTAAACACACTGCAGTGTGAGTTAACCTGCTCATTCACTGGGATGCTGTAATCAATTAAACCCCTTGGCCTTCCTGACCACCTTGTTGGTTAATTTGTAAGCATACTGTAGGTCAAAAAGTAAGTACAAGTGAGTAAAAGCTTGTTCAGGAGTCCATTCACTATTTTAGACAATTTTAGCTTCCTGTAAAATGTCGAAGACTTCATGCCCAATACCTTTATCAAGAACAAACCTTTGGATACGTCGATGTTCGTGCTTCCAGAAAGCAGAAACCTTTCAGAATATTATGGTATAGGCTCACAAACTGTTTGCTGGATAGTAAATAATTTAATAATATCACTCACATAAATATTTGATCACAGCAGTGGAACCAAAATTGTTCATAGTTTTATATTTTTTTCACTCTTTGATATTTGTATACAAAGTCAGATGCAGACACAGGATCACATTTAAAGGTTAAAGGATTTGTAGAACCTCCACCAGCATTAAGCATTTGAATTGAAGCTGCATTGATGAGAAACCCAAACTAATTCCTAACATAATCTGGGTCAGGATGATCAAAGTATTCCTGTTGGCATGGCAGGGGTTTCTATAATGCCATTTGCTGTTTCAAATGTGCACTCCAGCTCTGCAAAATGGTTTGAAATGCATTCTTCCATAGAATTAGAAGAGAATCTAAAATTGCTTTTTGTACTGAAGTACAAAAAAAAATACATTCCTTTTGGCTATGCTTGAAGTGAAACTTGAAAGTTCTTGCATTTTTACCTTTATTTAATTGGTTTTTTTCTCCAAATATAAAAATTACTTGTGGTCAAGGTGAAGCTGGCATATCCTATCACATACTTAGTTATACTCAGAGATGTAAAGGTCAGAGGGAGGATTAAGACCACCCAACCCTTCATTCTAAGAGCATAGCAGCAAGATAAATAAGGCCTGGAAGTGTGAGGCCTTCTTTTTGATCTGGAGTTTCACTGGCAGATGGTACCTGTGTCACCCAGATGTAAAGAGTTTTTTCATACTTCTTTCAATAAAAAAATTAAAAACAAACAAAAAGCAACAGAAAATCCCCCCAGGTACTTTTTTCAAGTTTGAATTTTTATTAGATTTAACTCCTTTTGATAACATACTACACATTCTTGTAACTTTTAGACATCCCAAACATTCTTTCCCAAAGTACTCTGATCCCAAGTACAGATCGGAGGAATTAATTCTGTAAAACCCTCCAACCCTCCTACATGGATCTTCTGCTATCATTTTATTGGGAAGTGTAAATAAGGAAGCTGTAATTACATGGCTTATTATTAATTAATATATTTATTTTAACTGTATCCTTATAATAATGGCACCTTCATGTGTCAGATATTTCACTAATGTATTGATTTGCTGATGCTACGAAAATGCTATAATATCCAGCTTACTATTTTCCACTTATGTTCTTAGTGCATTGCACAGCCTCAGCAAACCTACTTTTTTCCTTGAAATGACAAGTTGCTGATACTGTAATTAAAACTTTTCATAAAAGGAATTGCAATGAAAGCCAAAATTCTAGAAACAACTTTGACTAACTTCTTTGAGAAACTTCCTCCTGACAGCTCTGTTTCACTTATAGTATAAGATGTTGTCATTCTGTTGTGTTCAATATTAGTTCATTTAGGCCAGTATGTGTTAAATCAATGTTAACCTGAAGTGTCAGCTCACTTTATTTTTAAGTTCTCAGGCTACTTCAATCAGTTACAGCAATATGGTTCAAGGAGGCTTGACTGATGTTTTAAAGCACTGAATTGTTCAGGTTTGCATTTAAATATACCCCTTTCTTGGACCTGACTGTTTCAAATGCTCTTTATAACAGTTAGATGTACTCCAGTGGCATATTACTTGTAAAACATCAGCTGTCACCTTAATCTGTCTGTTTATGGTTAAATTTATATTACTGAAAGTGTGTTCCTGGGTATCAAAATACAGCCTCATGCTGCTGATAAACAGAGGTAGACTGGCATATGATTCTGTCACCTACTATCATCAAGGCAATTCAAATTAAAGAACATACATCAGCTAGTGTTCAAAAGGAGTTTCTCTTGAACATTTTACTAATAAATGCATAAGCAACAGATAACCATGCAAACTTCTAATGTTTGTAATTGAGATCTACTCCTCTGTAATCATTTATCAATTATTCTTCTTGTTCAGAATTGTTAGCTTTACAACTTTGTATTCTCTATATGGTGTCACCTGACCAGCACTAGGAAACACAGTTTATTCCATCTTATGTGACAGTCTATGAGCACTCACACTAAAAATGATGAATCATTGAATCAAAGAATTGGCTGGGTTGGAAGGGACCTCTGAGATCATCAAGTCCAATCCTTGATCCACTACCGCTGCGGTTACCAGACCATGGTACTGAGTGCCACATCCAGTCTCTTTTTAAATATCTCCAGGGGCAAAGAATCCACTACTTCCCTGGGCAGCCCATTCCAATGTCTGATCACCCTCTCTGTAAAGAAATTCTTTCTAATGTCCAACCTAAACCTCCCCCAGCACAACTTGAGACCATGCCCTCTTGTCAAGCTGAGAGTTGCCTGGGTAAAGAGACCAACCTCCACCTGGCTACACCCTCCTTACAGGGAATTGTAGAGAGTGATAAGGTCTCCCCTGAGCCTCCTCTTCTCCAGGCTGAACAGCCTCAGCTCCCTCAGCCTATCCTCATAGGACTTGTGCTCGAATCCCTTCACCAGCCTGGTTGCCCTCCTTTGGACCCACTCCAGGACCTCAATATCCTTCCTGAACTGAGGAGCCCAGAACTGGACACAGTACTTGAGGTGTGGCCTCATCAGCACTGAGTACAGAGGCAGAATCACTTCCTTGGACCTGCTGGCCACGCTGTTCCTGATACAGGCCAGGATGCCATTGGCCTTCTTGGCCACCTGGGCACACTGCTGGCTCATGTTCAGCTTCCTGTCAATCCAAACTCCCAGGTCCCTTTCTGCCTGGCTGCTCTCAGCCACTCTGTGCCCATCCTGGAGCTCCTCATGGGGTTGTTGTGGCCAAAGTGCAGGACCCGGCACTTGGCCTTGTTGAACCTCATCCCATTGGAATCAGCCCAACTCTCCAGTTTGTCCAGGTCCCTCTGCAGAGCCCTCCTGCCTTCCAGCTGATCGACACTTCCCCCCAGCTTAGTGTCATCTGCAAATTTGCTGATGATGGACTCAATTCCCTCATCTAAGTCATCTATAAAGATATTAAACAGAACTGGGCCCAATACTGATCCCCGGGGGGACACCACTAGTGGCCGTCCGCCAATTGGATGCAGTCCCATTCAGCACCACTCTCTGGGCCCGGCCTTCCAGCCAGTTCCTAACCCAGTGCAGAGTGCTCTTCTCCAAGCTGAAGATAGTATTTTGGGGAAAAGGATAACCTTTGGTCATCAGAAGGTGTATGAGAGAAATAATATAATAATTTTAGCTGTGAGACTAAAACCAGCTTTATTTTCAGGTCCCACTGCTGTAGAAATTATCATGAGTTCAGTGTATTTAGCAAAGCTGTTGGCATGAACTGACTTCTTGACTTAAAAAAAGTAGATGAAGTATTATCCAAACAATAGTTTCAGTGTGCTCAATGAAATACAGAGCCAAACTACAGACTCATCCTGTTGGACTTCATGTCTAAAAGTGACCTGAGCAGGAAGATTGAGAGCATGAGTGATGGCAACAGTAAATCAGAAAACAACAGTGCAAGTCAAGAAGACCAATCCTCAGCAAGTTATTCTGTACCCAACCTATAACTAAGGACATTTAAGAATACTACAAGTAACCACAATATAAAAAATTATAAAAAGACCTTGGTGAGGAACCTCATAACATTCTCCAGGATTCAGGACTATCTCTCAGATTGCCAGGAAACACAGACCATGTACTGCAGCACTGACACCACTGAAGTGACCCACACAACTGTCCTTCTGCTTGTATTGTCTCTCCAGCAGGCTAGGTAAGTCATGTAATTAATAAAATTGCACATCTCTGATGGAAATGTTTTGGTATCCCAACACATTTTTTTGCACTATCATGTGGTCATAAACCTACTTCAACAAGGAGTTCTTTCTTTACGTCAGGAAGATACCATTTTCTACAACCAGTCTAACTATGTTTACAACCAACAGATGCCTCCTTGTTCTTGTGGTAGCATTGCCCTCTAATGAAATGCTTATCCTCTTTGAGAAGAGATAATCTTATTCTCTCTGAATCTTGGTGAGGAAATCACATTATCTGCTAGCACCTACATTGTGGACTCCAGTCAGTTTCCTCTCCTTGTGTGAGACAAGTACTTCATCTCACTCCTGGGAAGATTCCTGGTCATACTTTCCTGAGGGTCTTCT
This sequence comes from Calypte anna, assembly GCF_003957555.1. Lineage (NCBI taxonomy): Eukaryota > Metazoa > Chordata > Aves > Apodiformes > Trochilidae > Calypte > Calypte anna. Next base: position 123,420,744 of record NC_044245.1, read on the forward strand.
AGTTTGAATTAATCTCTCTGGATTTCAGTAATGAAACCGTCCTATATTAAACCATAGTCCTGTATTCCATTATCCTGTATAATGCCATTCACCTTTCTTCAGTTTCAAATACTTGCCCTGATGCAGCCTTTTTTTTTTCTTTATGTGATTGCATCACATAGATAAATCTTATGTGTTGAGCACCAGGTTTATAACACACATCCTTGTTGACCTTTACAGAGACACAGATTTTATTTTGCACTATTAAATGTCATCTTATTCCCAGTTTTTAATGTCACCTAGTGCTTGCTGATAGTCTGACCCTTATATGTTTAGACAGTACTTTCAAACTTGGAGCCATTCACAGATTTTGTCAGATGGCAGTTTTTATGTCAGGGTCACTAATGAAAAGGATCTTCAAAGCAAACACCAAGATATGAAAATGAGCTCAATTATCTTTCCTTTAGACCATGTTTCACATTCTTGTTTCAAATTCTTTAGTGTGGATTATAAAAAAAAAAAAAGAAATATGGTAATTATGGCAAATAGTGAAAAGAGGAACTGCAATGTTTTGATTATAGTTCTGCATATAGTTTTGTCTAAATGCCTGGATGCCACCTCAGCTGAGCATTCATTAAAAACACTAGAGAAGACATAGTACTGGAATTTCTGAACACAACCCTTCAGAAAAGTTTTTCTTGTCTGTATGTTGATATTCAGTCAAATAGAAGATCGAAGGAAGGCAAAATTCACAGAATTTTTATACAGTTTTACAGATATATGAATCCCTTCCCCCACAATATTTAAGAATAGATGAATGAATCTTCTGATCAATCAGACTCAAGATTCAATTACATCTGTTTTGTAATTAGCTGAGTATTTTTGTATTTTCTCTTTATTTTGCTTTTATTTTAAAATATATTGGCTTCAAAATGTGAAGCCATTTTAGATGAGCAGAGGTGAAATTCTGCTTGCTTTTTTTTTTTTTTTATGGGAGCAAGCTCTAGGGGAAGAAAGAGAAAAAAGGAATAGTCTTCTAAAATTGAAAGCTGTTATTAAAGTGGATCACTGTATTGTGAAAACAAAATTGTTTTGTGAGTGCAGGATTTTTTTTCCTGTGTAAAATGGCAACAGTAATTCTCCATTTGTTCTAAGTGTCAGTACAAGTCCATGGAGACAAAGTCATGTCAAACTGATTGAAAAATTATTTCAATGTAGCTATGGTATGAGGTATTACCATGTCAAGGCAATGTCAGTAAAAACCTGTAGAAATCCAATCATATGTCAGCCTAATGGTTTTTGATATAGGGATTGGGAGATTATGTTACATTGCCAGGATAATAGCATGCTATCATTGCAAATTATACTACCATTTAAAAGCAGAAAACTAAATCAACATCATATTAAGGATCATCATGTAAAAGCTAAATAAAATTAAATTGTATTCATCATCCCTTAAACAAACTGCTATCTATTGGCCAGATGCATGTTTGATTTAATCTGGCACAGCTCCACAAATTTACCCTAGCTGAAGTTTAGTTCCTATTTTATAATCCTCTATTAGACATACTCATACTCTGAACATTAGGAGCTGGAGAAGGGTTCATTTGTATGAACTAAGTAGATAATTAAGCACAAGTATTTCATTACATGTAGACTAAGAAAAGTATTTGGATCTTGCTGAGGGTTAAGCTAGCATTTGTATTTCAGGTCAAACCCAGTTTCTGTAGTAATATCTCTTATGAGTTGCCCTGAAAAGCTACTGGAATTGTCTAAATGGAATCTGAAACCTGGAAACAAGCTTTTTTTGCTGGATACAACCCAGCAGGAAGTTATGATGACAGTAGTAAAAAGGATGCCCATAAATAATGTGTCAGCTTGGGCTGCTTTGGCCCATTTCCTTTTAATGCACATCTAAAATTCTATATCAGCTATCTAGCTATCAGCTCTCTAGCTATGTTTTTTTTGTTGTTTTTTTTTTTTTTTAAACCTTATTCCTCTCCATACTCTACAGGAATGCCTCCACACCCTGAGCTTTCCCAACATCAGAATACAGTCTGCTTACATTTGATGTTGAATAGTATGTGCTATGACATGGTTTCTGATGCAGTGATCATGACAATCCCTCTGACTGAACTTATAAATTCACTTTTCTTGAAAACAGACTGGAAGGAGAGTTCATTTTTCATACCTGATTGTGTTTCCATCTCCCCTCCCTTCTTTCTTTTTAATTTCTTTCCACAGAACTTGACTTTATACATCAGATTGTTTTGGAATATGATATTATGACTTCCAGTTTAACCTTGGTCCCCATAACATCTGGATAAATATAAAATTACTATCTCCCTGTGATTCAAACCAAATGTTACCTTCATTAACTTTTATAAGCTTTTTTATTAAAGGAACAGCATAAAACTCCCCAGCACTTGTGAAGTTACAGCTAAACAAATGAAATCCATACTATTACTAAATCCTAGTATTAAATTCTTCACACTTTAAGATCTTCAGGGCAGAACTGAATTTTATGAGCTTTCTTTCAGATTTTTCTTGTGTGAATTTTTCTGTATTCACGAAGGGCATAGAATAGCTGAAGGTATTTAACGTCTTTAAAAATAGGTGTTCTGTTATTTGAGTTCTTATTTAAGAGAGTAAACTGAAAATAAGAGCAATATATCTATCTTTTGCCTATTTGGTAAAAAGCAAAATATGATTAGAAAATTATTTACAACTCTTCCTTAGAAGTAATATATTTATTATAACATGTAAAAGCTGAAAAGAAGAATGTCTGAGTCTTCTTGGAAATGGATCAATAATTTTAAAGGCTAACATTCAATTGTTTGCATTGCAACAAAGCTCAAAATTTTGGCAAACTTTCAAAATCAATATGAGTATTGGAAAACAGTTGAAACAGCTACAGGACATACAATTGATGAAGTCACAAAGAGACAATTACTCCTACCAGATTAAACTGTACAACACAACAAAATATACTTACTGAAGGTATGAGGCTGCTTGTGAGAAATATCTGCTTAATATTTTCCTCTGTATGTTTAGAGTTATTATTATTTTTACTCAATAATTCCAACAAAAATATCAGAGAGACCAAAGATGGAAGTCTAATAAATAGTCTAATAATAAGTCTATTAATCTTAAGAACATGTGTTATCTTCAATTTGTATGTAATCAAAGGTTTTAGTTTGGAACTGCTGTTTTGAACCAAAGGATCAAAATTTTACTTAGCAAAAAGCAGAAAAGAGGCAGTGGAAATTTTAAGAAAACTATTACAGTAAATCTGTTACTCTTAATTTTGAAGCATGGTCCAGCTTTAGCATCACCTGAAGCCTGTTTCTTCTAACTTAATGTGAAAACCATGGAGCAACCTGAAAATGCTTTCTGATGTTTTTTTGTGACAGATACCAGTCTCAGGACTGGGAAAGAAATGAGACATACTTGGCAAATTAGGAATTTTCTCCACAAGAATATGATCTCAGCTTAGTCTTGTGAGGTACTAGAGCTGGGCAAGGATGTCTGAAAGTGATATGTTGCATTAGGACTTGCTATTATGGGAATGGATTGTGGATTCTTCTAGTTGCTGGCACCATTCCCTTTAGATTTGAGTTTGCTTGTATTTGAGTTTGCTTGTATTTATTACATCAGTGCATTGCTTTCACATTCCGTAATTAACCTTGCTTGCTAATATATGTTGTAAAGTTTTCAGCATATGTTTGAAATAATTAATGTTAATTACTTCATGATCTTTGAGTGATCCACCAGGAACCAACACTTTGTTCCAAGAAAGAACATTTTCCATCTGAGCACACATCATTAAATACATTAGTCCACTAATCCTCATACCTTTATGCAGTTTCCATTTTCTTCTGCCAGGAAAAAAAAGCAAAAAGATAATTGTCTCAGAATGATTTTATAGGGAAGAATTCAAGGAATGCATTTTAAAACTTGAGAGCTGGAATTTCCCTAAGGGTAATGGTTAAGTAATGTCCTTGTTGTGCAAGCTAATAAAAAAATGTTTTGTTTTTTGAAATATGAATTGCTGTGTTAATAACTAGCTAAAAAAATGGGTGTTCATGCTTCATTTACCACAGCTTAAATTCTGTGCATTTCAGGATATGTCCCAAAACTTAACTTCCTAGTGGAAGCAACAGGAAAGCATTTAGAAGTGTTAAAATAATAAAGTAGAATAGCTGGATTTGGCATCAATCTTTACTGAATTACTGTATGTTAGAGTCGCTTAAGCTGCTAAGTTCATACCAATAAACAGAAACTCAAGTGCCTTCAGACTGAAAGAAGCTTCAGTGTCTTGCCTATGACTGCTCTCTACAACTCCTTGAAAGGATATTGTAGAGGGGTAGGTGTTGTCCTCTTAAGTTGGTAAGATGAAAAGTCCTGACATTGTGCCAGGGGAGGTTTAGACTAGACAGTATGAAGAATGCCTTTACTGAGAGAGTAGTCAGGCGCTGAAACAGGATGCCCAGGGAGGCGGTAGAGTCACCATCCCTGAAGGTATTAAATACGTGCAGATGAGGCACTTCAGGACATGGTCTAGAGGGCATGGGTTTTTTTTCTGGGTTGCCTTTTGGGATGGGTGATCTTAGAGGCCTTTTCCATCTGTGACAGTTCTGTGATTCTCATGAAGGTTCGTGTTCTGTTCTCAAGCACCACCTCTCCTGATGCTAATGGAGATGTTGAGCCTGAGACTCTTTGAAGCTCTCTCTAAGTCCAGCTTCTCCTTGACTACATCCTTAGAAGCACAGTTGGGAAAGACTAATCATGAAGCATTCTTGGGGAATGCTACAGGGCATGTTCACAGTGATGGAGAAGCACTTGCAGTATTCTCTATGTTTTGGTATCTGGGGAGCAGTTGTCATCTGGAGTGCAATATCAGACAGTGCCTTACCAGTTCTGCATCTAGGGCATAGGATAGACAACTACTGGTAAAATTATATGCCCTTTGTCCTTCCATCTACCAGTCATAATTCTTTCCATCAGAATTATTTCCAAACTGCACAGAAGACTTTAGAATCTGTACAAGTGTAAGTTTGTCTACACAAAAAGTAACTTCAACAGAACCCATATGTGAAATCAAATTAGGATATAGTCAGAAGACCATAAGAAATCAGTTAAAATCTGAAAAACTATAGTAGCTACTTTAGAATTGATCATACTGCTTTTTAAGCTATTAACTTAAAACTACTTGGCTGATTACTTACTCCTCTCTCAGTGGTAACCCCAAGAATGAGTCACATGCATGGAAGCAAAAAGTTATGAGAATCAAAAAAAATTACTTCCTCAAATAGTGTGTTCTGGCTGTCTAAACAAGTATCATGGAAGTGAATTTAAGCAGTAGTAGTGAATTTAAGCAGAAGTAAATGTAAAGTTTTCAAGGTTTCCTTTACTGAATTTCTTTCAACATGAGATAATCTCCTGATGGACTATTTTGCTTTCATTTGTTTCTGATAACTACTGTTACGTATTGGTAAAAGCCTTTTACAGCTTCTGCTCCTAAACGGATGAGAACATTTTAATTTTCATCATTTAATAATTTAAAAAAATGGAAAAGTAATTCTCTGTAGCATTTTTATTTACATAATCAATGTTATACTTAATTAAAATATAATTGAAAGAATTTAATATGGAAATATATTAAAATGTTCAAGTTTAACTACTTTTTCTGTGATTTGTGTTTATTTTCATCATCTGTATTTGTTTTGATAATTCACTATTTGAAGCATAGGTGTTCCCATCCAAGTGCACATCCTTCCAAGTGGAATTATCAGTGAAATATGATAGAATTGAGAATACTTCCTGTTTTGGCCATCTTTTTTTTCCTTTTGAACTTATTCTGTGCTATTAAGCAGTCAAAAGGGAACCTATGAATATAATTTATTTTACTCTCAATAGTGCACATTGAACCTGGAGGTATTTTTGTGTCATACAAATTGTACAGAGTACAAAAGAATGACAGTAGGTCACTATCATCTTAAAAGAAACTTAAAAGAAAATGAGGTGATCATAGCATCAAGTGGACAATCAGTAAATCTTACAGTTATGTTACCTAGATTAAATCTAAAACGTTACCATGAGGGCTTGTCTGCCCTAGAGGAGACAAATAGCTTATAAGCACTGGATGAAGTACTTTGAAACACTGGTAAATTACTTCCCAATCACATACAAATGTGCTTCTGTTTGGCTTGTTTTGCTAGAACTGTGTATATGAGCTCACTCAGAAAACCTGTTGTCTATGACTTGGTTTCTTCCTCAGAAGACAGACTGGTAAAAAATGCTGGAAATTCTGGTTTTGAAAATTTCCACACTGAAAAACTCCACTAACAAAGAAATGACTTATCCATTAGTATTGGTAAGTGGCCTACTTTAATTAATAAGTTGGCTGCAATTAAATGACTCAAAATCATTAAAAATATTTTAATTAAAATTCATATTTCATATAAATAAAAATATTTATTAGATTTTTAATGTTGAGGAGAAATTGATTTCTGTTTTTTAATTCTGAAGAAGTTCAAAACATTTTCAGAAGGAAGTTTTTTTTCAGTGGAAGACAGAGATTTTCAGAATAGCATCTTAGATTGCAAAGTGAAGTATACAAAACCGTGACTCACACACATTGGAATGTTCCCTTTCCTAAAAATGAAGGTCAAAAGAGATTAGATGGTTTCCTTCTTATGAGAACTATAGAGCAATTAGATGAACAATCACAATCAATATACTCCTTTGTTGCTGTAGAATAAAAAAAATCCAAACATTGAACAATATGTTCTGAGTGAAGTATTATGAGAACAAGTAATGCTATTTACAAAGGAAAAAAAACATCAGGTGTAAGGCTGATAATCTCAGTTATTTTTCTATATTTTCTTTCCTTTTTCAAACACATTTCTAGCAGGAATTCTCAATAGAACCTGTGACTGCACTTATTCTTTTTCCTTTTTAGGATGTACACTTTCTGCAGCTAGTCTTATGCATTTTATTAGGAGACATGCTTGATATGAAAAAAATCCACTGGTTTTGGTGGTTTGTGACACAGTAAAGTCTACAGAGCTAAGATTTGACATTAAAACAAAAAGATAAGCAGGCCGTAACAAGAAACTAAGATCTTTAAAATTAATGATATTGCTGTATGGTTATAATACAAATATTAAAGTTATTTATGGATACATAGCCTGGGAAAGGCTCAGCAAGGCCAAGATGCTACGGTTGACGATGATTGGATGATCAGCATACACCAGGCCTAAACCTTATATTAATGGAGGCTGATGATAGTCATTCTTTCTTGACTAATTCATGAACAAATCAGTTTTTACTACACAAGGTCTTGTGTTGTGTATTTCTTGTGTCTTCTTACAAAAACTTGTGCTCTGACTTGAAAAAACGAAGTGGTCATCACTGTCCTTGTTACCCACTCATATAACCTATGTTAAAAGTCATACAATTAAAAACCAGAGTAGGAAAGAATGATATTAATAATATGACTCAGAAATATGTTGGAAAGAACTTTTTTTCCCTTAATAAACTACTAATTGTAAACTTTGAAAAAGCAAGGGAAAGATATTCAAATATAAAATCTTTGTTTCCAACCATCATGATATTGGTAAAATTCATGTCAAATGTGTCTAGCCAATAACAATATAAATTGTATATTTCACATAATGTAATCTATGTGTTATTTTTATCATTTTTTTAATGAAGTCATGATTTAACACATATGGTCCCTTCTTTGTTATGCATTTGCTTGTCTATTTCCTTTTTAATATAATTTGATCACATTAAACAGAAGATATTATACCTGTTATGTCAAAGCAGACATAATTCTGCCCATTACTTAATGGGCAGAATAGTGTCAATTTTTATTAAAATGTTATTAATACACATTTATTTTAAAGTTTTTACAGAAAGAATTCCAGCATATTAATAGCTCTACCATATCTTTACATTACTTGCTCTGGATTTTAGAATGTTTCACATAAGAATCAGAGAAGTAATTTCTCTTGATTTTAAAATATCTTGTGACTCAAAAAAGAAAATGGTTTAAACTTCTATATATGTTCTTCATTAGTTAGTAGCAACAGTTCAGGGAAACTGAAATGGTGCTTCAAATTATGTTGGTGACCATAAAATGGAGTTGAAAGAGTAAATACTCCACACCTTGCATGCAAGGTATCTAATCCTTTGTGCAGACAGGTTGGTCTCTGCAACATTCATAATACTTGATGGTGCTAAATTTATCTCATGTATGGAAAGATTATACATAATTGGAAAAAATGGACAAGGCTTGTATGATAAGTAGCACTGAGTGTGTAACTGAAAAGAATAATTTATTTAACAGATTTAAAATACTCCTGATTTTTTATTCCAGCCCCCCTGCATGGGCAGGGACACCTCCCACTAGACCAGGTTGATCCAAGCCTCATCTAACCTACACTAGTGTCTCACCACTCCCACAGGAAATGTGTAACCTAAATCTACCCTCTTCCAGTTTAAAGCCATTACCTTTTATCCTATCACCACATGCCTTTCTAAAAAGTGCCTCTCCAGTTTTCCTCTGGCTCCCCCCGCACACAGACACACTGGAAGGCTGCTTTCACTTTTTTCAGGCTGAAAAAGCCCAACTCTCTCAGTCTGTCTTCATAGGAGAGATGCTCCAGCCCTCTGATCATCTTCATGTCCCTTCTCTGGACTCACTCCAGCAGCTCCATGTGTTTTCTCTGCTGCGGGCTCTGGAACTGGGCATGGTGCTCCAGGTGGGGAGAGGGAGAATCACCTGTACTTTTTTATTTTATATTGAAGGGATAGACTCAGTGCTCATGTTGTTTATAATGTTTCTGTATTCTTTATTTTCTCAGTAGCTCTACTGTTTGGTAATTGTACACCTCACAATGGGCCTGGTTGACTCCTGTCTCTTAGTACAAAGAAAGTAAATATATTACAGATTCTCAGTAAATGTATTACTTTTTCTTTTTCCCAGTAAATGTATTACTGTTACGCTAATTTATCTGACACCTTATACTTTCTGTTTTACATTTTCAGCCTACAGCTCACTCAAGTTCCTATTATAGCTTCTCTGTCCACTTTGAAAAGCGAAACTATCTGATCAGTAGTGACATGAGAAAAAGAGAGCCTCATTACAAGAGAAGAGAAGGATAGCTCAAGAGCCATAAAATTAAATGGGAAAGTATCTGATTTATCTGGGTCTTGCAAACTGGCATAAGTTTCAGCAGTTCTGACAGCTGGATAAGTTGCAGTTACTAGCATTTAGGTCTTTTATGATTGTCCTAAATTGTAGTAGATTAAAATATTTGTGCTTTACCAAGGAAGGCAAGAGCTATAATGGGCCTGGCTTTCTAAAATTTATTTCTTCTGCAGCAGTGTTTTTTTCTGAAGGTTACATAGTTTACTTCTGTCTATATTTTCTCTAAGGTTCCTTGAGATTCAATGCCTGCACTTATTTCTGCCTGACAGGCTAGGATGAAATCATTCCAATATATTATTTGTTTTCTCCTGACTGAGCTCCAGTGAATACTTGGCTCAAGCAAGGAGATGACAGTATGGCCTCAGTTAATTCACCCTTTATGGTTTGTTGGCAGTCACGTTGAGATACTGTAAGTTCAATTTAATGAAAACCCATTGCTTCATCAAGTTCTATGTCTGTCTAAACAGAACTGAAACCCCTTTTGTTCAATGAAACAGAGTAAGAAATGTTAATAATAAGGATGTAATGCTGTCTAGGGAAAAAAAGGGTATTTACTTGCTGTACTCTTTTTCTCAGGATGTCATAGTGATTCTTTTGAAATTGCTTTTCTTTGGCACAACCTTTCTCTCTCACTCTTGAAAAATTTAGATTTTTCATTTCCTGAGGTGCAGAGACTGATTCACTAAGATTTTAAATATTCAGACAAACTCTGTAGAGTTTTTCTGGATAGCTATTGCTTGTCTGTAAGACTTTCAATAAAACTCATTTCTAAGACTGAGAAGTGGAGGAGAAATCATGGCTAGAACAGCATAAATATTAATTAAATCAAAGTTTCTTGATTTGTCAGAATCCCAGTTGGCCTAATGAAGTGCATCCTTGTTACTGGGAGCTGACAGATAATATCTCTTATCATCTTTCTGTGAAAGCAGAGACTGAGTACTGACTTTCAATGGTACATGGATTTTGCCATCTGGTTGGGACCCAAAAAGTGAGTAAATTGGGTAAACAACATAAATAAAGGTATCACAGTTAGGGAAGAGTAGTTAAAATGACATTTATTATATGAATGGAGCTAACAAGGCAGAAGGATGCCTAACTTCATTAACAAAGTGCTGATACTGCTAAAAGTTATAATTCTTGCTGATATGTTCACTACCACCTGCCTCCCTGTACAAAGAAGTAAATCAAGTAAATCATGGTTATACAGATTTTAGAATATGTGGAATTTAATCTGTATACATCTAAGACTAAATACTGGCTTGCTTATAGTCCAATATTTTGTCTTGGTCTCTCTTGATTCCAGTGGAGTTCAATGCATAAATTATTAGCTAGCATTAATCTGTATAATTAAGCCTAGAAGGAAAATGGCTGAGAAGGAGTATATGATTTCTGAGAATATTTTTTCCATTTCTCATTCTGACAGAGTCAGGAACTGTAAAAAGGAAAGAAGTAATGTATTTCATGCATGCTTTTCCACTTTTACTCAAGAAATTTTCTTCACTTGTCTTTTCTTTAGGTAGATATATAGTTTTAAGGATCTTAATAGTAGTTCCCTAGTCAAGAAGAGACCTGTCAGTGGTTTCCTTTGCTAACCAGCAATAGTTTTTCATCAGAAAGTTGGTACTGTTAGTATACCTTGAAAGTATGCCCTGTAGTTGTGCCCCTGTACTCAGCATCTCAAGTGCATTGCTCAGTTCTGGGCCCCTCCCTGCCAGAAGGACATTGAGATGCTGAAGTTCAGAGAAGGACAACCAAGCTGGTGACGGGTCTGGTGAATAAGTCCTATGAGGAGAGGCTGAGGGAATTTGGATTGTTTAGTTTGGATAAAAGGAGGATGAGGAGAAACCTTATAGCTCTCTACAACTACCTGAAAGGATGTTGTAGGGAGGTGGATGCTGGCCTCTTCTCTCAAGTCAGCAACCATAGGATTAGAGGAAATGTCCTCAAGTTGCACCAGGGAGGGTTTAGACTGGATCTGGGGAGGAATTTCTATGCTGAGAGAGTAGTTCATTATTGGAATGGGTTGTCCAGGGAGGTCGTGGAATCACCATCTCTGGAAGCATTTAAAAACTCTGCAGATAAGGCACTTTGGGACATGCTGTAATGGGTGATACAGATATTGATATATATATTTTACTTGGTGGTGGAGGGGTATTGTTGATAATTGACTGCAGTGATCTTTGAAGTCTTTTTCAACTGTGACAATTCTGTGATTCTGTGAAGTCTGAGTAAGTTCCACACAGTCACACAGAACAAACATAGCAACTCTGGATTACCCTGGTTACTTCTTTTCCATTAAAATTTAGGAAACAAAGGCAAACACAACCTGTTATGGCTTGGGAATTAAATACAAAAGATCTAAAGTACATTTCCACAAAATTTTATGTGAAATTTAAAATTATTAGAATTAGTAATACTCACAAACAAATAATAACAATAAAAACCAAAAAAAACAAACACACAAAACCAACAAACCAAACAAAACCAAACAAATGAAAAACCTGCACCAATGAAAAAAGCAACTGTACAAGTTAAAAGATTTTGGAATACATTCTCATTGTTGTGTTCAAGAAAATTTAGCTGGGCAAATGCTGTGGATGCTAAAAATGTATATTGCTATCCTAAGAAAAGATAAGATAGCATCCCATTAAGTCACCATCCATCATGGAAATTCATATTTATGGACTTCCTTGTTGCAGTCTGTGGCTCTGGTACACACTTAGTAAGCAGATTTTAGAAAAAAACAGAGTCACAGTATATTTATAACCTCCGTAGGTCATTGATATGATGTGTTGTTATAACTCAGATGTTTCTGCTATTGGATGGCTGATTTAAGAGATTATTTCAGTGTCCAACATGCACAGTGAAATCATCCTCCAGGTAACCCTGTGAAAATACTGCTGCAACTGATCGTGTGCAGAAATTCGGTGATGTTTTCTAAGTAATCTGTTTGCATTTATATTCTTCAATCTATTAATTTAAGACTGAGACACTCAAATCTTTAATAGAAAAGTAAATTAAATAAACATTGAAACCAAGATTCACTAAAAAGAAAGTGTTTGCAGTGTCTTTTTATCCTGCTAGAATTTCAAATGAAGAAGCAAAGGTAGGAAAATATAAAAAATATGCCAGCTGTGTGCAGAATGCATCTACAATAGCAATTTAATTTGGATCAGCAAAGAGCTTTGGAAAGGAAACTCACAATTCTTTTACTTACCCTACTTCTTTTGCATCACAGAGTGTTCTTGAGACATGGATTCTTTTTGGATGAAACTTCACCAAAAGCTCTGCATTGAGGCAGTCTTTAGCCTTCAGTGAAAGTCCGTCCTTGGCAATGGTACAGAGCTGCTCCAGAATAAGTGCTCCATGTGAGATCTAATGAAACCTTTGTGGTGTGGATGTCAAGTCTTAAGCACCCAGTCTTCTACTCGCCTAGCCTGTGTCTTTTAACTAACAGAGAAAGTCAGAGAAAGAAGTCTTTTAATTAACTCTTAAAACTTTTCCTGCAGTATTACTATACATAGGAATGCTTCCAGTAAGGTTATTGCAGTCTGTAGATTGACTTAACCCCCTTAGAAACAGCAATTTACATGGATTTTTGATCTGAGGCAGTCTTTGGGAAATAGATTTCATGAAGTTCATATGCAATAGAGTTTAATAAACTCATAGAGATATTCCTTTGTATTTTATGTTTGAGAAAATTTGTGAAGAAGGGAAAAGGAAAAAAAATGAATAGACACATAGAATTATTTCTCATCTAACCATTAGAGATTGTTTGGTTTTAAATATGTCTACAGTAACATATGAGGAAGAGGTATAGGAAGACGATTTTTGGGTTTGAAGTTTTTCATCCTTGAAGCGCAGAATGGGGATGAAAAGGAAAAATCATTCCTTTGTGAAACACCATAGAATTTGCTCTTGAAGTACACATGGGAAATTGCTTATTGCCATTAAAAAAACAGAATGCAAACATGGCTTCTCTATTGAGTATTACCTCATTTTTTCCCTCTTCAGATTTGAAGCATATTTTTTCAATAAAACCTATTTGTGTTCTAGAAAATAAAAAACTGTGAAAATCATCTTTGTCCATAGAGCTAGATAGTGTACTTACTATCCACAATAGCTTATTACTATTATACAAAGACCAAGTCAGCTCAAAACACTGATGCCAGCAGCTGTTATAACACTGAGTTATAACATCATTACTCTGACAAGAGTCTGCTGATAGATTAGCATTAATAGGATCATACTGAACCAGCCTCTTATATTAAACAAAACAAATCCTTTGCAAGGATAAAATGGCTCAAGAGTTCACAGGCAAAGCAACACATCTTAAATGATATGAAATAAAAGAAGCTAAATCAGGTAAAAAGGTTTATGTGTACATATGTGACAAATAATATGGGAGACAAATACCTACTTGCTTTGTGATGGTTTTCTTCATCTTATGCGTAGAAACAGTTGTTGTTCTGTGGTTATTTCAGTTAGGTAGCAAAATCCACTATTGAACTGAAAAGTCACAAAATAAAGCAGGCAGGTAGAAGTTTCCTGGGTAAATTTTAAACTGGCACAGAAACTAGAAAGCTATGACAATGTCTCACTTCTTTAGAAGATGAGATACTCTGCAATGTGAAAACCAGAGATGAAGAATGCGGCCAAAATGCACCATAATATCCGTAATACTCTCAGCTTTGTCAGGAACAAAAGAGTGCTTCTTTCACAGGTGCTTTTGATCATCCTGAGTTCATTAATTTCTGTGTTAGAATTCTGAGTCCACGGAAGGGATGTGTCTTTGCAACAAGCTGTGTTTAGTTAAACTTGTTTCAATTTTGTTGTGAAGGTACATATCTTTTATTGAGAAAGCGAAGCTTTCAGGTGCAAGGTGAATTAGGTGTTAGCTGTATTAAAAAGAGATTTTAGACTCAGTAAAAATAATTTCTTCTCACTCTTGCTCTTCCTCTCTCCGTGATTACTTTGTGCTGCAGTCTTATACTAAAAATATAAAATACGCCTAAGGAGGCCTCAGTCATCCATAGTGAAGTCACAAAAATACGTATGTAACTTCTATAAAATGGTAAAAGTGAGATTGGATAGCTCATTAAGAAACCTTTCATGGGTCAGTCAAACCTTCTACTATTTGACAGGCAAACTTGAGAAATTCCTTTGAACTGCAGAGGTGCTGCTCAAAATAGAGTAAATGTCCAGGTAAATCTTTGAAGACTGACTCAAAGAGTTTTGAAGTAGAGAGATGCCTCAAGGGTCAATTCCAAAAACTGAGGGAAAGAAGACAACATTTTTCAAGAACTGAGGAGGAGAATTCAGCACTTGTCCTTTGAGTGATTTAGATTTCTAAAAGAGCCAGGAGAGACAAACAATCTAGTAGCTGCTTTGTAAAGCAGGATACCAGTGTTTCCCTCACCTTCACTTGGAAAGAGAGTTATCAGTGTCAAGGCTACTCATGAAAATATATCTACTATTGTGTAAGGGTGAGCTTTGTAAATAAATAAATCAAACAAAGAAAATACCTCACTCATGTTTCTGCTTCAAGTTGTAAAACAATCTAAGGCCACCAAAGTGTAATATATCTTGAGAAAGGGAAAATATGTCCTGTATTACCAAGAGACTGGAACCTTACAGCTTGGAATACATATTTGAGAACTTATCACTATTTGATCAATTAGGTTTTACAAGTGTTGATTAAGAAGTCATACTTAATAGGCAAATAAAGAAAATTAGGCAAATTAGGCTATTGACTTCTTATACAGCTTTCATTAAAAGTCAGTTTTGTTGCAAAAGAAGCTTCATATCAAATGGGCAAAAAATAAAAATGATACATTCTTTTCACCTCAACAGAACACCTATGCACTTCAAAATGTGTTCTAGTATCTTAGAATTTATTCTCACTGGAAAACAGTCTAAACAGGGAGCAGCTAGGGGAAAATGAAAAAAGTGCAGTAAAGAAGCAAAATGACTCAGAATTCTTACTGAATCTAGTATTTTTGCTATTATATTAGTTTTTACTACTTATCTGTACAAAATTGGAATTACTTGGATTTTAATGAAAACACAAGTGGGAAATGCAGAAAGCTAAGGAATCTACAGGGTATTTCTAGCACTACAGATAGCTTTAAATTCATAATTAATCTTGGATAATAAAAAATAGGACTACGAATATCTGTGAGAACCCCTTACTTGATGACTGGCTAAAAAGTTTGTCAAATACACAGCTGATTGCTGATCAACTGTCAGATATATTTGATATGTGTCAATATATATGTCAGTGTATATGTCAAGTATTCTCTGATATATGGTAGACCTTTTCTTTAAAATGTTCAATGATGAAGTTTCTGCTATTTCCTCACATGAAATATTTCAATGTTTGAGTATCATTAAACTGTTGCTTCCAGTATCAAAGCTAAATCTCCCCTGCTGCAATGTATCTAATTACTCTTTGTGATTTCCCCCAAAAAACAGAGGGAAGCAGTTTATTACATCCCTCTTTGCAGAAACTTTTTAAGTATTTGAAGGTTGTTATCAAACGTCCTTTCAGTTTCCTCTTCTCTAGAGGATAGAAACCCAAATGTTTCAGTATCTTTAATAGGTTATATTTTATTGACCCTCCAATGAGCTATATTTCCTGAAATAGTATCTTGAGGACATGGTAAGCCTATTTTTTTAATTGGAAACTCAGAAGACAGTGGGATTAGTTCACTCATTCACTCAAAGGTAATTACCTGATATTAGATGTACATACCTGGTTTCAGATATAAGCAGGATTAATCCCCAACAGACTCCATATAAGATATTTTCTCCTTTTCCCATGAAGTAATGAGTTACACCACAATGATAATGATTTCATAACATATGCACATCTGCCATTTATTTTGTTCTGTTCTTGTAAAAGTAGAAAAATGAGTCGAAAGTACAGGTAGTGTGAGAAGTTATGCAATGACAAAAGGAAAACACTTGAAATAGGAGATAGTTTACATCATTTTATTAATATGTAACACATCTGCCTTGACACTGAAAGTAGTACATGAGTCAAAGGTATCCCTTTTATACTTGAAAACTGTAAACCAATCAACTTTTTCTTCTCATTTTCTCTGCTTTTGCAGAGTTTGCTTTGGCCCCTTCCCCTTTCCCTTTCCCTTTCCCTTTCCCTTTCCCTTTCCCTTCCCCTTCCCCTTCCCCTTCCCCTTCCCCTTTCCCTTTCCCCTTTCCCTTTCCCTTTCCCTTTCCCTTTCCCTTTCCCTTTCCCTTTCCCTTTCCCTTTCCCTTTCCCTTTCCCTTCCCCTTCCCCTTCCCCTTCCCTTCCCCTTTCCCTTCCCCTTCCCCTTCCCCTTCCCCTTCCCCTTCCCCTTTTTCTTCCCCTTCCCCTTCCCCTTCCCTTCCCCTTCCCTTCCCCTTCCCCTTCCCCTTCCCCTTCCCCTTCCCCTTCCCCTTCCCCTTCCCCTTCCCCTTCCCCTTCCCCTTCCCCTTCCCCTTCCCTTCCCCTTCCCCTCCCCCTCCCCCTCCCCCTCCCCCTCCCCCTCCCCCTCCCCTCCCCCTCCCCTTCTCCTTCCCCTTCCCCTTCCCCTTCCCCTTCCCCTTCCCCTTCCTCTTCCATTTTTAAAGCTTATTTTTAAAGTAATTACTTGTTTTACAACACATACCTGCAAATATCCCCATTTTAGCCCAGATCATGCAACTTTCTGTTTCTTTTCTAGATTAACCCAAGATTTATTCTGATATATGGCAGCTCTCCCAAGCTGGAGAAAGTTCATCTTGGGAGCTCTGCATATATTGAGAGCTGGCAGAAGGTAAAGCCTTGGAGCAGCTTCACTCGGTCCTGGTAAGGAGAGCAGCAGCTGATGGGACTGTCATTATGCTTGTTAATGCTCTCATCTTAGCCCAGGAGCTAAACCTGGAGGATATTCTGCATAAATTCAGCTGTTAACCCAGCTACTCTCTGATAGGTAGGACAACAGAAACAAGGTCAGTGCTATCTTTAGTTTTATGTCTGTCCCAGCCAGAAGAAAGCTGTAGAGGGATCTACATGGAGTGTTCCACTGGTTCCACCTGTCAAGGTCATGCCTAAGCCTGGAATGCTTTCAGTTTGCTGAAAGTTTTTTCTCCTCCTATTCCTTCGCCCTCCTTCATCTCAGGGAGTGGAATATGCGTGATATGCTCTGTGAAAGCCTAGTTTTGACCCTTTCACTCCTGGGTTGGAAAGGCGGAAAGGTAGTAGCTAGAGAACAGTCATTAGTTCCAGCTCCTGTAAGGGTCAACAGCCAGAGCTGAGCAGATTCTTGTGTGTATCAAAGGCAGCAGAAAGAACAGATGAAGTAATTCCATTCTCCCATTAATGTCCAATTTTCACTATCTTCCTGAGATGAAGGGCAGAGAATTGAAAGAACTTCTTACCTCTCTTCCTTCCTTCTTGCTTCTTTGGATTCTTTTTCAGTGCCTCTGAGGAGAGGGAGTATATTTATGTTTGTCTGTTCAGGACGTAGTAGAGAAGAAGCAAAACCTTTTCTAAAGAAAACAAGAACAACCAATAAAGAACAACAAAACTAAATCAAACTAAAAGCTTCATTATCAAATCCCCCCAAGCTTATTATTGTAACTTCACCAGCTTGAAAAACCAAAGGATAATTATTTTGCTTGACTGAACTATGATGTTTCTACACTGACTTCTATGATCTTGCTGCAGGCTGACAGGCAACACAAAAAAAATGAAGCTTGTGTAACAATAAGTCAATCATTCATAGTCCTCAAACCAGGACTGTGCATGTGAAGTAGGTCTTATTTGCACCCTTATTCCATTTTATGTCATATAATTTAAAAAATGCTAAGTAATTTTCTAGCCTCTTCAAATCTGTACTTTACAAATGTAACTGGATGCCTGCATAACCAAATTGAGGGTGAAAGTTCAGTCAGAAAAGTATCCATAAGTTCAGAAACTCTCTTTTTTTTAGCAAATATTCTCTACTTTGATGAATTAGATATTTGAGTATAGAAATATAGTTGTACTACATTAATTGAAAAAGGTTAGCATTTCTCTCAGGCCACTTGAGAGCAAACATCCTTATTAATGGCGTATTTCCTAAAGAGCCCTTTTCTGGGCTTACCAGAATGTATTCTGCATAATGGTCTTGCGGTGAGGATACTCTATCAGGAAAGGCCATATATTTTTTTTAACATACTTATTTAGGGGCTTGCTATCACTAGCTTTTTCATAAAAACTGTAAAATCTTGATACAATGTTTTTGACACAACCTTTGTTATTTTTGGAAAAAAACATCAGCTACTTTGTGAAAAAAATGAAACAACTTTGTGTCTTGCACATTTTCTTTGAACATTCTGTTGTTAGAGAAATTTCATCATGGAAACTTTATCTTTGTTCTTAAAACAACTGAAAAGCAAACTAACTGAAAAGCAAAAAAAAGTGTTTTCCCTGTAACTTCAGAAAACAGTATTGACTGAAAAGCCTTGCACCAGAAAGAGTCTACAGTGCAGTTTTATCTTTCAGTTTATGTTGGGAAATATCAGAAAACTGATACTTAGTTCTTATTTCAGGCAGAGGCAGACAGTATCAAAAATCAAAAACAATAACAAAAAAACCCAGTTTTCTGTTGTATGCATATTATTTACTATTATAATCCACTTTAGTTTGAAAATCTAATTTTGTTTTGTTTTGTTCTGTTTTGTTCATGCCATTGTGGTACAATGATGGAGGACTGGATAATATATAAAAAAAATTCTAAATGCAAGTGAATTGCAATAAGTACCTAACTTTTGGACTATACAGTCATTGGGTTTTCTCTAGCCATGTCTAAGAATAGGGTAGAGTGAAGTAAAGGCTAACAACTACTCTGTCAATTTTACAGGAAAACAATAGCTTTCTTACTTTTCTTGCATCGTCCTTTCATATAATCCTTTACCCCTGTGTAATGAGACATGAGAGAAATTGTAAAGACTTTATTGGTTCCAGAGCTGTCACCTGAATTTCTCTACTTCCCTACTTGTACAAAAGGAGTATAATCCAAAAAAGGCACTGGATTAATACAAATAATGTATTAAATTGCTTTTTATTTTATCACTTATTATGTCTGTATAAAGCCCTAAATATTTGCAAATATTTGTTCCATGGAAAAAGCTACCAAAATAACCACAGTTGCTCTACTCATGCAAAAAGACACGGGAAAAGAGAGGCTTCTTAAGAGAGAGGAGAAACATCCTGACAGCTAGAGGGAGTGGGACAATGCAGATACATCTCTCTTCCAGAGAAGATGACTGCACATCATGAACCACTCAGGCTGCTGACCAATCTTTTGGTCCATGATCCATGGGTTTGGTTCAAACCCATGATCAGCAAAAGCTCAGTGATACACAGGCCAAAGCAAAGGGAGAACCTTCAAGCCAATGCAGCCATACTTGTTTGGCAATGACAATCTAAATGTTTTCCAAATTGAAGATTATAAGTAGTTTTGATAAAAGACTTGAACTCAGGTATGCCTGCATTTAAACACATTTAGAGATAAGATGCATTCTCAAATAATAGAACAAAATCATGCATCCTACCATTCAAAAATAAAAAAGCTTTTAAGACACCACTTTTCATGTTAGATAAGGGATATCGAAAGACCATAATGGGATTACATTTTAATCCACAGGTAAGAGCAGGATTCATATGAAAGAATTCTAGCTATAGTTTTACTAAGCTTCCCTCTTACTTTCAGAGATAACCTAGCAGGACAATATCTGACACCTGATACAGTAACAGAAAGGATTTCTTTTCATTTTATATATTTGACAACAAGGCTAATGGAAGAGCTGTGAACTGAGCAGTTTTGAAAAGTTCATTCTCTGCAGTTTATGAGTTTGTTTAGAATATACTTTCAACAAACAGTAAGAACATACTTCTAACCTACCTGATTTAAACAGGTTTAAGAGTTCTGAGAAATCTAGGAAACTTAATGGTCTTGATGTAAAAATGAATTAGTTATGGCTGATATGAAAAGCAGCATTTTAACTATGCCTGGGATAAACAGACCTCTTACTAAATAAGCCTTCTGAAGTTTTTTCTTGCAGTTTTGAGGGAATAAAGGGGATTTCATAGTTTTCCTGTGACACTTTTACAGCTTAGCCGTTTGGGTGGACCACAAAGCTAAGGACAGAATTCTGCACAAAGGGAAAATAAAGGGAAATAAAGACCAGAGACTTTACGTTAGAAACTGAAAACAATTGGATACAGATTTATTAACAAAGGGGAAAGGTAATAACATAAGGGATGAAGTAACAAAGAATACAAATGTATAAATATATATACACACAATCCAATAGATATGAGCTCTGACAAGCATGTGGTGAGCTGGGGGTAAAGAAGCACAGGTGAACAGCAATACAGCCAGCAGTGAGTGGAAAGAAAAGAGAAGGAGCTGCCTGACCTTCCACATCTTTATAGAGTATGGGCAGGAAATGGGAGGGAATAGATCCCTCCCTTTGTGTTCCACCCCTCTCAGAGTCTGAAATCCCTCCTTTAATTCTTCCTGTACAAATGATGACACTAAGCAATCAGACCAGCAGCATGTATGTGCTAAATATCTGAACATATGAAAGAAAAACAATAAAATTTCTAAATTTCATCAGGCTGGAATAAGTTCTGTGGCAAATTAGAATACACAGAGATTATAAAAACCACATTTGAATTTGTAATTGATAGTCTTTAGCATGCAATTTTCATTTCACATGAATGACATGAAAAGAAACCCTCTAATATGAGAGATCCTGCTTCACTTAATTTCAATTATTTTTTTAATTTTCAAAGTCTAAGATGCAGTTTTACTCTTGTTAAAAAAAAAGTGAGTGCTACTAATTTCATTATTTCATTATTAGCATGCATGTATCTCATTTCCAAAATAACCTCTAGTCTTAAGAGTTACTGCTTAGAGCTTGTCTTGTATTGCTAAAATTAATGGTATAGAAAAGCAATTGTAACTCAGATTGTATTTTCACTCCTGTTTTATACTAAATCTTCACAGTGGAAGGTAAGAGAAAGATGAAGGTCTTTGCTATCAATACAAGTTTATGAAAATTCAATTTATTTATTGGTTTATTTAAGTAGACAATTTGCTACATTTGATGTGAAACTAAATGGTCTTTATTACCCTTGTTGCTGGATTGTCAGTGAATGTCCATGTAAGACAAAGTAATCTGACTTTTGTTTTTAGTAATAGAGGTGCAAGGAACCTGGACAGTTCCAATGAGGCTCCACACAAGAAAAAAAAAGCTTCTGTGCTGTCACACACACCTGATAAAGAATCATACCATAATAATACAGAGATCACTTGTTAGGTACCTAAAATGAATAGGTGGGAAAATACAGAGAAAAGTCCAGCTATTGTTATTCCATTTAAATAATATTTTAAAGGAAAAAGGTAAGCATATTGATGTAATTGATGTAATTGTAAACATATTAGCAAGTAGACTGCATAATAATAAAAAATAATGATAATTTGTTTCTATTTAAATACAAGTATGGCCTTTCACTTTTGGCCTTTGTTAGTTGTAATAAACTATAATAGAATTTTATATTCTTCAAGATAGTTAATAACTTTGTACTTCTTAGGTTGAAGGGCTTTTGTACCTGGCAGTGAAAGAGATTTAAAGGTTAATAACAGATAGTGACTAAAGTAATTTTTATTTTTCAAGAGGATTTTGTAGGTTTCTTACATCTTCAAGGACAGTAGAAAACATCATAATTGTTACAGCTGACCTCTTACCATAGAATTTCAGAGTAGTCATAGTAAGAGCAAACCTATAACCCTTTTCTAAGCCAAAAATATATTTAAAGAAGCTTATCTACATTTTATATAGAGACTTCAGGTGATATAAAATTAATCTCATTACTGTATATATCATTCCAGTTGCTAAACTCTAATAATATATGTATAACTTATGTCCATCCGTACTTTAAATTGTTATATTTTCTTATGTTTTGCTATGTTTAGTTTCCCTATAGGATGTATCCTCTAAATTAAAATTAACTTTATTAATATTTTGTTCTTTTCATCACCATCATGCATTCTTGGCATCTCTATTTATTTATTTACTTACTTAAGAGGAATAATTTTCAAATAAATGCTGGGCCTGAAATACTTCGTCCAACTGTAATGAGAATACCTGTGCAGGAAATCAAGAGCCAGGAATCTGATGTTGTAGCTTAATGTGACACCACAGAATAATTCCTTAATTTGATAAATTCAGTTATTTTGGACCAGGTCTGTGGCATTTTTGGAATTTAAAGGTGCCAAAGGGTTATGCAGTTATGATAAAGACAAACAGTATACTAAAGAAGCCACTCAGTCTCGGAAGAAATGACTACATTTTCAGACAAACAGTGCATGGCTTGCATTCCTAAATATGGGAAGAAAAGAGTCTTGTATAATGTTTGCAAACTGCAATATTGGCAGGCTTAAGCTTGCTTTATGTTTGGTTTGATTTGGTTTGGTGAAATACCTTGGGTTTTCAGTATGCTAAAGTAAACAAATTGATTTATTGCCCACTCATGCTTCATATTAAGCATTTGAGTAGAGTCATTGACATCACAAGATTAAAGTTAAATGTATGAAACACATCTGGATGACTCAAGCAATTACTCTGAGCTTATAATTAATAATTTTACTTAAAACTCTCTCAGTTTCTGTTTTCTATTGAGGAATGAGCATTCCAAACTCTAGACCTTGATTTATACTACCCAAGATCAGCCCATGGATACTTCAGTGTTTCACACAGCTCTTGATACCTGTTTTACAGGGTGTTTGACAGTCTGGTAACTCTGAAATTAAAATGATTATCCATAAAAATGCATAATTGACTTGAATATGGACAAAAAAGTTACTGTTTGAACATCAAAGTTTTCCTAGTCATCATATGACCAGCATTTCTTCTATCCAAGTATTTACTACTAATAAAACCATAATTCTGTCTATAATTAGCCTGAAATCTTCTCACGTCTTACTCTTTCACATACAAATACAATTTCCCTACACACTTCTACTGCACAGGAAGGGAACTATTTGACAGCCTTCTTGATTTTATGAAAGATAGAACAGGTGGTGTGTAAGTTCTCATACTTCTCTGTCACAGTTCTGTTCTCAAAGGATTGCCACAAGGGGAAAGTAATGCTTTCTAACTTCATTCAACTATTGCTAATGATATTGAGACTGCATAAAAGAGAGAGCCTGATGATGTTTCCTTACTAAGAAATGAAGGAGAAGACAACTTCTGCAATATGTGTAATGCAGTGTTGGTCTAATGTGTCTGAGTGAAGAGTTGCTTTGGACATGTAACCTGAAATAAAACGTCTTTGTTCTTGCTGCTTTAATATCACTCAGTTATCCTTAAGAATCTGCTTAAATGAAGAATGCTGTATGGAATGATGTTTGCTTACCCGAAAGCTATTGTGTACTTTCTATGCTATCTCTAATAAAATGTGGTAAGACACTCATTAAAGTTTGGGTTTTGTGTCTTTCTTCACACATTCATCTCACCAAGGTTCACCCAGTGATCTGTGAGGCAAACAATTCTGCCTGTCAGCTTTCCTTACACATCCAGGAAAAATGAGCACAACAGAAACTGACTTCAAGCAATATTCACTTCTGATTTGTTACTTTTCATCCCAGACTTGGGCTATGCCCCATTACTTCCTATACACTGTTTCAGTGCTTGAATCTGTCAGAAAAAAAAAAATGGTGAGGAGAAGAAATTTTCTAGTAGAGCACTGCAGCCAGGGAACAGATTTAATTTATTTGAAGTCTTTAGCCAAATAACTGTTTGTTTGGAAAAGATTAAGTACCTATACAGATAAAAAGCATTCTCCAATTAAAAAAAAAAAAAAACAAAAAACCCCAAAACCAAACAAAAAACACCCATACAAATAATAATAATACAAATAATAATAATAAAAAACCAAAACCATAGCAAGCCAAACAAACAAACAAAATAAAAACAACCTAGATCTGAAATATGAAACTTGTACATATCTGAAGTTTGGAAAACTCAGTAATTTGCAAGGAATTTTGACACCCATGCATTGAAAAATTTCAGATTGAAATATTTATGCAATCAACTAGGAAAATAAAGGTGAATCATCAGCAGCTCATGCTCATAAAGCTATATTGAGATGTACTCTACAAATCTGAGAGATCAGAAAATTAATACCAGAAATGCAGTATCTCACTGTGATAGTTTATCTTTCCTCAAACTACTCCTGACTGCAGGAGTAATTCCTAACTGTTCTTCAGTTCTTTTAATGGGAGAAAGAATTTTGTAGGCACCTCATCTAAGTTGGGCTCTGGGTGGCACTTAATTTTTGCATACGGGAGTAGATAGCAGCTGTGTCTTCTTAACCAGTGGTTAAAACCATCACATTTTATAGTAAATTTAAAGTAGTTAAGAGCAATCACTTTCCTGTTTGCACACCTGTAATTAGAAAGCTCTATAGTTTCCTACTACTTATGGTAGAATTTCTCCAAAGATTCTAGTTTATTGAATATCTTCTCAGGTTTATATGTTATATTGTATTAATGACATGATATATATGTCAGCTTACTTGCTCCTTTCACTAGATGTGGAAAAAGATTTTATTGTCTCAGTCTTTTGTACTCCGATCCACTAGAAGTACACATGTGTTTGCAAGGAAATAGAGTTCAAATTTGTTAGCATTTTCAATCTTTCCCCTTTTATTTATGTGTTTTTCACTTTATCATGTTTGCCCATCCCACTAGAGCTGAGCCACAAACCCACTTCACTCTGACAACAAGCAGCAGAAAACCAGATTATTTGCTCACTGTCCTTTGCACTATTTTTGCTTTCCTCACATTTCAGAGGACTGCATTCAGTTCCATAGTCATAGATTTCTGCTACATATTAAATGGGATTAAGAAGCAGGACAAACACCTTCTCTGCTCCAAAGACTGCAGCAAATAAGGGCTGGTTTTTGGAAGATGAACATGAAAACAAAGAGGACAGTAGGTGCTTACTGAGAAAGCTAGAAAATAATTTATACTGACGAGTAAAGGAGGAAGAATAAAAACTCCTGAAGCACCAGAATTACCTTGGTGATCTGAGAGAAGAAAGTGCAAAGAAGGATGCTTAAATCTGTGAAGAAAAAAAAAAGTAAACCTGCACAACATAGGCCATGAAGTGTGGTGGGCATGGATCCTAATAAAAAAAATTGGCTAAATGTGAAGAATAACAGAGATAATGGCAGACTTCACAGGGAATAGGAAACTGAAGAACCTTTGTGATCACAAAAATCACATTTATTCAGATAAATAAATCTGGGTTGAATCTCTTGTTCTTCAGCATTTTTTAAAAACCAACTGAAAATTTCTCTCATCCTTTTTAATTTGCATATTCTGCCTCCAGTATAGGAGGTATGAAGGCGAAAACCAACTTCATTTTTACCAGTAGAAGTTGAGATACTTCCAAAAATTGTTTGGAAATTGAATACTGTTGTGATGGTTGCTGACTCACAAAATTTCAGCAGCATGGTAATCTGTGGTCTATGTTTTAAATTAGAAGACAGCAACCATGTTAAAGAACACAGAAGCTGAAAAGCTTACAGCTAGTCTCATCGAATTGGTCTGTACTGTAAAAAATTGGAGCTGGAAAAAAAAATAGATATCAAAGACTACTATTTTTCATAAAAGTGTATTTACCACAAAACCATATCATTTAGACCTTGCTCAAATATCTAACATATTTAAGCTTATTAAACAGTTTCACTCCACTCGTCCATAAAAGAAAATTTCCTTTAATAAAGTCTCTCCATGTATATTTATTCTTTAAATAAAACTAAAAAAAATCTGCTGCATTTTCAGGTAATGCTTACAGCATACTAATAAACTCTTAAAAATAAAATCACAGTACTTCAATTACACAACCATGCCAAGACACCTAGGATGGTACAATTGAGCCATTTCAATGTGAATTTAATAATCCTATTATAGTCCTAATGTTTCATTCATGCCTACAAGAAAAGAACTGAGCTTTTAGCAAACTTCTTTTTGCAGTGTGTGGCCTATCTACTCTGAGTCAGCCCATTCACCTGTGTGTTCAGAGATCTAAAAGATTTACGTTTGGCAGGTAAGGAAAGTGGAGTCATTGTAGCTCAGCATTCAGAGGGACAGTTCTTTCCCAAGATAACACCTGGAAACAGTAAAAACAAAAAAAGGCTTTCAGGACTATTGCCTGAAAGTATTTGATATACATCAGAAACCAATGAGGAGATAGCAGATAAGAACATGAAGACTGAGCCATAATTATTAAAATATTAAAATTAAAATACTTAACCCTACATAGTTATTAGTTCTTATTTCTTCTTTTACTTTTTCAACTTTGGTTTTAGGAGATCTAAAAAGAAAGCAGCAACCTGGTTTTTTTGGACAGTCAGCTGAGACAGGAAAACATTTACTACTCTAAGGTCAGCATAAAGATAAAAAAAAATAGTGGAAAGTACCGATGGCAGAAAAGGGGGAAAAAAATCCTACCCATGGCAGGTGATCAGCCTCCTTTTACAAAGTTATTGTATCTAACTCAACTGTATAAATTAGATAAATTTATCCTCTTCCAGACCCAGCTATTGGAGTTTCGAGGAGAGAGCTTTAAAGAGCTTCTTGTTTAAATAACTCAGATGATATTGACTATTTTTTGCAGAAAAGCTTCATTGACCATGTTGAAACTACAGGAAGACAACTTAGGTTCCAGAATTGCAGCCTGAGGAAAAGTAAACCCAGTCATTAATGTTCCTCTTCACCTGGCATCGGGGTTATCTTGCTGAAGCTGGCCTGCATGTAGGACATGATGCAATATTTATGGCAAAAGAAGTAGGATGATCAGGAAACAACCTAATCAGCAGGATAGAAACCCGAGAGCCCAGCTGAGAGGGTGCTAGTCTGCCTTCTACTCATGGCTCCTTGGTAATAATCTTATTGTTCCAGCTATTGAATAATATAATACACCATAGTGAACAGCCTCAGTGCAGGGACTGACACTGATTCAGGCACTGCAAAGCTTAGGACAACCTGAAAGAGATCTCCAACCTCACATTTTCCCTTTCATCACACAGTATTTGTGGTTCAGATGGGGAAAGGCTGATAAGCAACCTATCCTCAGTGATTGTTTTTATAGCAGTACCCCAGTACTGTACACAACCACAGGAGGAGTGATGATTTTAAGTGAATTATATCTTTTAGGAATCAGTTGTATCTCTGAGGCTTCTCTTTACTGAACAACCTTTCCACATTAAGATTAAATTTTTTTCTTACCCAAAAGCAATTTATTTCCCTAGAAAGATATCCATAATTGAATAATTTTGGAAGAATTATGTGATTAAACTCTGAGTTTTATCTTTTGAAATGGGTTAACATTTAAAATTATCGTATTTTTATACAGATGTACAGATCTACATGGAATTACTCAATTAAGACAGCTAATTTTTACTATCTGCACATTCTGCAAAAAGAAACCAAGACAAAATGAAGCTCAATTTCTTGCTTGAGATGACAGAGGGAAGTGAGTGGGCAGAATTGGGAATAAATGTTAAATTCTAGCTCAGTGATGTTTCTAGAACATGTAAAACACATTAAAATACCATATTTAATGGAAATTCACCTACAGTTCAATGGCAGATCACAATATTAAAAGCAGGACATTTTCACTAGAAAGGAAAGTTTGGACTAGTACTTGCAAGAAGATTTTTTATCTAAGCTAGAGACTTAAGAGAGAAGATAAATCATAGAGCTTTACCTAAGATTTTCTCTTTACACTAGAACAGATATCTACCTTGTCTACTTTTCCATTTACTACTTCTGGTAAATGCTTCCTCCCTTCAAGAAACATGCATAGTCAGTTTTCACAGAATTCTCTTAATAAATTCAGTGTAAGGTGTACTCTGGTTTACAAGTCTTCATTCAAATGTTTCTGTACATTGGGAAAAAAAAAAATAGGCTTGAAAGCCAGCTGCTTGGGGTTTCTAGTGACTCTTCTGGCTTTGGTAGGTCTAAATTCAGCAGTTGAAAATGGGGCCCAGAGCTAAGTGTAACTTCTGACATCAGATCAGACTCTTCATTTTCCATAGAGAGTAATTAGTGTTGACTGCTATAAATAACCATAACTAATTCTTTGATGTGAACAGGGAAATCTATATCCAGTTTTTCCTTCCATATTTACAGATGACATCAAGTTACAGAAAAGCTTTCTAATGATCAATAAAGCTCATTTAAACTGACTGATTAAATTTTTACTTTCGCATCAAAAAGTTTCTAGACTCAGGTTTCTAAATACATTCAAAATACTTCTGTCTGCTCAAGATCTTATTAGAAGTCCAACCATTGTAATGGTTAGATAAATTACTGGCTTCATGGACAGTGAATAAATCACTGAAGTATTGAAGAGGGTGTAGATCAGAGT
The DNA here is from genome assembly GCF_003957555.1 of Calypte anna. Classification (NCBI taxonomy): domain Eukaryota; kingdom Metazoa; phylum Chordata; class Aves; order Apodiformes; family Trochilidae; genus Calypte; species Calypte anna. Next base: position 123,449,401 of record NC_044245.1, read on the forward strand.
AGTAGACATAACACTTAATATGAATTTGAATAGGCTGTGCACACGTACACATTTTTTTCTTCAGAGTTGATTATTGATAGGTAAATACAAACCCATAGTACGAAAAATATATACATATCTAGCATGTTTTTAATGCTTTTAATGGCATGTAGATGGCAAAAGACTGGCATAACTTACAGAGGCCTGATAGTTACCACAAGTTTTCTCAGTGAGGTCATTTACAATCCACCAGGACTGCAGTACCGATGAAAGAGAACCTGCTATTTTGCTGCACACTTTCTCTCCATTCAATAACTTGCATGGTAATAAAATGAGATTTGTAAGGGCATCCTCAAAGGGATGTATGAAGGGATGTAGCTGATGACTCAAAAGGGTAAGAAAATTATTCTTTAAAATTACCAAATGGAATCTATGTTACTACATTTTGTCCTAGAAATGAAAGAACATATATTGCTTTAATTGAGAGTACATCAAGGGCAAATGGAAGATATTGTTCCTGTTGCTAAACTGGTGCATACAGTGGCCAGTATCAGAAGGTTTTCCAAACATCTGTTTTTTACAGCTGGCCATGTTTTAGGAGGCCCACACACCAAACAGAACTAAAATATAATGTAATTCATGAAAACTAATTTGTATCTATATCATTTTTCTGTTCCACTTCTCCCCCAAAGGAATCACAGAATTGTCATTGCTGAAAAAGACCTTTAGAGACCTTTAAGGTCACTGTGTCCAAAATAGATCAAATAAAATATATTTGTCTGTATCTATATCACAATGCCCACTGGACCATGTTCTGAAGAGCCTCATCTACATATTTATTAAATGCTTCCAAGAGAGATAGACTGGATTCTTCTGAAAGTACCTTCACTTACCTAGAAACTAGGTAAGTAAACTAGGTACACTACTACTCATTTTCCATTTCTTTAAAATCAGGAATATTGCTTATTTTGCAAACACAGAGCCCTGCAAATCAGGCCAAAGTTGTTTCTGTCACACTACAGGGATAGTAAACAGCAGGTCGACCATCCTTGCCATCCTACAATACTGTAATCTTTTTATATTTAGAAGAGGCATTATTTTTTTTTTTTAGCTGTGTGTTATATACTACCCTAATAAATCAGCTAAACTAAGTAATCTCAATCACGTGTATTTCTTTACAGTGTCTTATTTTTGTTTCTTATTTTATACAAGCCTACAATTTCAGCTTTACAAGGCAATTTTACTTGTCCTCAGAATTCTATAGTAAAATTGAACAATTTCAACTCCACTCTTTTCACCTCTCAGAGAATCCTATCACAGAGACTTCTCAGTGTTCAATTCAGGGATCTCTAGGCCTTTCATCTTCTGTTCTTCAGTCATCCCTGATCTCTCCTCAGGACTGAAGAGACAAATCAACAGAAAGACTGAGCAAACTGTGTAGACTTGCACAGTGAAATCACAATTTCTGCACGAGAAGAACGTACTCACTTCATTCACTAGATAGGCTTTTTACAGAAAAAAGTCACTTCTAACAGTAGGGAAGAACTCATGACCAAGCTGTAATCAGGCAGAGAGGAAGGAAAGACCAAGGACTGAGAAAGGAGTTTATGTTGGGGACTGTAGCCCAGATTTCCTGCTTGACATTTCACTAACAAGAAAATTATTGTGGTTGACGTAACTTTTGGTTGCTGGAGATAAGTCTAAGACAGAAAAGAGAAAACTGGTTTAAGACTTCCCATGTGGCCATAGGTAAACGTCAGGCTCTCATAAATAATATCCTGATTGTTTTCTCATTCTATAGATTGTTACCTTGTAGATTCAGGAGGTAAAGCTCCTAAGAGACCATTTGTTACTATCAAGCAGCTACATTTTCCAACAAAGTGGCTACATTTCAGCAATAAGAAAACGTTTTAGGGTCTATATATGAGCATCCCAGGGAACATTTCAAGTCAGCACACTGGAAATCAATTACATAAGAAGAACTGAGTTGACTCATGCTGCTTGAGGCCAAGCACAAATGAAGACAAGCTTTTAATTGCTCAAATGCTTTAGAATTCTCTTACCAATGACTTTGTAATTCAATTACAGTGAAAAATAAGGAAATGGAAGGCAGCAGGGTAGGTAACTCAGGGACACACAAGTAAGTTCTGAACTGTTGGTGATAGCATTGTTTTTTGTCAGAAAATAAGATACTTCATGTCTTGCTGTACAGGATATCCAGTGGTGCTCAACCTTTGTTGTGCTATTGAAATTTACAATATTTTACAATACTGAATGCATATCACCATCAAATGAAGGAAAACCAAAGCATAAAAAGTAACAATCTGATCCAATGTCTGTTCCAGTCAGTGAGACACACTCTGATGACTCCTGTGGGAGGTGAATTATACAAAAAAATATTTACATAAAGTCATTTAACCATATTGAATGGCAGATGAAGGTATTAGCATTTTTAATTATAAATTTCATGTTTTATCAGTGGGACAGTGTTTCCAGTTGCCTATTGAGGAAAAAGAATCTGTTACAAATAGGTATTTAGTGTGAGAAGTTTTGAAAAAAAAAAACCAAGAAAAGTCTCTGTGTTTATTTGTGAAACATTTTTTTGGTACTAGAACTTATTCTGATTTTAATAATTATTCTGGCAGCTCAAGCACTAGAGTCTCTGGTAAACATGTAAATCAGTAGTGTCGGAGAACATGAAGAAAGATTTGCTCTTCAGCTTTGCCGCTAATAATTCTGAACTACATTTCTGCCATTTTTTTTCCCTTTCAAATAATCACTCTGAGATTGGCAGGTACTATTTTTTCAATTGTCAAAAGTCTCCACAGGTTCCTAAAGGGGTACTTATTCTGTGGCAATTCCTTCAAGTGAAACAAATGAAGCTTGCAGAGAAGTGTATTACACTTAACAGAGGTATTCAGAGTACAGTGTGCAGAAATGTACAGCTTTATTTTGAGAAAACTTTAAATGTAGAAACCTGTTCATTTTTTTTTATTTTGCTCTTCAATTAGAATAGAAGCCTGAGAAACATTTTGAAGAGGTGCAGGTTATTGAACTAATTCAGTTTTTCATTGTTTTCTTTCATTTTTAAAAATATTTTTTTAATACTGAGATTTATCTGTTCCTTTTATTCAAGAATATGCATTGCAGAACTTACAGAATAGATCAGCTTTTCAAGACAATTTTGGAAAAAAATGGAATTTATTTAAATCAAATTCTGAAAACAAAATGCTACTCTGTGTCTTTTTATTGGTGACCTGTCATCTCCAGTTTTCAAGTTCACTTGTCATATCTCAGCAAAACAACATAGAATTTTAATCCCTTTATCAGACACTGCATAGGCTCTTAACCTGTGCAAATAGTCTTGAGATTTGGTTCCTGAGAAGCAAGGCAGGTGCCTAGAATTATTGTGAAAATAATTCTTGACGTGAACCAATGGAGAACAAATACCTATAACAAAACACTTATTCATTCTGTCTCCATGTTTTAGAAACCCTTGAAGGACAGTGTCCCCCACCAACAGCAAATAGGTACACAACACTGACTGTGTAATTCAGGCTAAATAATAAAAATGTTTTTCTTTAGAATTTTCTATTCTCTGGACACAGTTTGAGGTGAAGAACAAGATATTTTGATCCATGGCATAGTAGCATGTCACATTCTGAGAGACGTGTTGGAGGATCTGCAATTTATGTGCCTGGGTTGGTCTGTATGCCACATGGCAGGGTGCTGTCATAATGTGGTGGCATGGTGTTTCAGATTGCACTGTGCAGCAGAAGAATGGAGGAAGAGGAGAAAGAGGAACATTTTCTCAGACCAAAGAAACAATGGATCAGCAAAGCTCTGAAGATAGCACTCTTGTCTAAATCATGGGCCAGAAAACTTATTGCCTGTAATTAGCGACAGGACAATGTTGTCCAAATTGCTGAGTCAATATATTCCAGTAGAAAAGAATTTAGGCACAGATGTTTTATCTATAAGTAATGGGGTAATTCAGAGGTAAACAGGTATCTGTGAGTTGTGAGAAGTTCTCTGAAGTGTCTTTTTATGTATAACAATCTACACTATTCAGCATTCAATGTTACCTTTGAAACATTTCACCTATATTGTACCCATACTGTGGCAAGATAGTGGAAAATGTGGACCCTCTCACATTATCTATTTGTATTTTTGTGTATCCATTTTGCATTCACTGCTGTACTTGTCATTGGAAACTACCTGAAATACAGCAGTGAGTATTCTGACCTTGTTATTGACATTGATTCAGATGTTGATTGACTACCTACAATTAAAGAGGAAATACAGTATAAGAAGTGATTCAGCTCATGAGGTGGGACAGAATTGTGTCCTCTCAAATGAGTTTTAAATTAATCTCTTGTCACACACCAAGAAATAATTTCAAACAACAGGCCTTTCAGATATAGCTATTGAATTGCTGTCAAAACCTATTAAACCATCTACTCAAGCATCTCGCTATAGAAATTTTAGGGAATTTATTTCTTAGGCAAGCAAAGGAATTGAAAATTCCATTGAGGAAGTGACCACTCTGGTTATAGATTTTCTGTCAGGACACATTAATTGAATATACAATTACAATATATAGTTAAATGTGGATTTTTCTCCTCTTCTTGGACTGGAAAACCAGTATCTTATTTTAGTAATGCAGGTTTATGCTTTTATTTTCTTTTTAATGTTTACATAAAGAAGAAATTAATTCTTTGAAATGTGCTGGTACAGTGTAAGGAGCACTAGAATGTTGCATGGAACAGGTCCAAGTTTTAAAACATCACTCTATTGAGGTAAAGTAGTATGGACCAGATTTATTACTGGAAATTATTCATGGAAACTTAGTACCTCACTTGTCCCACAGAATTTTGATGCTTTCAATAATTATATAAGCCACTGTTTTTATAAGCAAACTTTTAATGTTACCACATTTTCAACACAGCAAGAAATATCATGAGCCTTCTATTTTAAGAACTTCATAAGAAAAAGAATTGATACATAACAATGAATAAAAAAATAAACAAGTAATACTCACCATATTTTATTAAGAAACTGTAATTCTCATCAGAGTACTACAAAACACCGGAGGAGATGAAGGCATCTTGAGTCTGCACATCTTGATTTTGATGACTGCTTATTTCAAAGATCTTTACATAGATACAAAGAGATATTATGGTGTATGTATACGTAGGTATATGAAACAGAAAATCAAGGCAGAAATAAGTAATTTGCTAAAATTTAAAAATTATTTGAACCTCTAAGAACTTTAAATTGGGCAAAGTCAGCTTATTACACAAGTAGCCCCCGTCTGATTTCTCTAGAGGTATTTAAAATTAGTTTAAAAATGTTTTAAAATACTGGAGTATCAGAGATGTGATTTTTGTCCTGGTAGTCAGCGGATTATTTGTTTTCTCATGGTTAATAAAGGTTATAATTAATTTTTCCTTTTACTCCCATACTGACTCACAGTTTATTAGTTTTATGGAAATAATCTTGTTCATGTTTACTTATGCATTATTCTTTATAAGATTTAAGTTTCTTTTTAATGCTGAACATATCATGGGTTTCCTTTAATCAGATATAGTCCAGAAGTATCTGATAACTCTGCCTAATAGCATCAGGTTGGTCTAGAACATAGGGTTTTTGGCTAAAGAAAGGGAATTTTCATCTACTCTGAACCCTGTCATATGTCAGTACTTCATCTAATTTGTCTTCCCTGAAGTAGATTGTATAGATTAAGACATGAGATTTTCTTCTTAATATCCCAGTACTGCAAGTAAAAGGGATTTAGACTACATCTATATTTTTGCCATCAAAATTAAGGAAAAGGTACTAAACTGTGTATTTGTGATTTTACTTTAAAGTATTAGTCAAGGTTAATAGATAACTCCATCTTTCTCCCTTGTTGGACTTAGAGACTTGGAAATGAATTGAGTCAGCTTCATTTCTTTCAGCTGCAGAAATCCAGCTTTGATTTGTATGGTCAGATCAAACTGTCCCTGCAAAAGCAAACTGAAATCAGCAAATGCAAGGATTTTGAAACTGGGGGCTATATAAGAGCTCATCTGCAACCTGGTCTTACCTGGAGTGATCAACTGATCAAAATATGGAAGGCTTCAGATAAAAACAGAATTTTGCTTGCATCTCTGCCTTCTGCAACTGCAGAAAATGTCTGTACCTGTATAAATGCACATATAAATAGAGATAGTGAAATATACACTCACTAGTTTATAAAAATTTACAAGCTCTGCTTCTCCATCTTTAAGATTGAAGAGTCTGTAAATTCCATAAACTGCATAAGGAATCTACGTGTCAGAAAATTAGATACTTCAGAAGCTGGAAGAAATTGTAAAATCTATAAACTGAAGAGACATAAAGAGAGAGAGGGAATGAGTGAGAGAAAGAAGAAAGGGGAGGGGAAGGAGGGAAGGATGATTGGGAGGACAGAGGGAAGATACCAGGGAAGGAAGGAGTGGGAGAAATAACACATTTTGTTTTGCAGAGCTGAAACTATTGCATACATAAGAGATCACATCTCTGCTTCTTTCCTTTATTGTAATTCTTGTACTAATGCTGAAGGAAGAAGATCAATATTGTCTACCACAGCTTCCTCATTGCCACTAGTTAAATATTTTCTGAACATGAGTGGTGTTTTTGTCCTTTGAAATAAACTTTTCCTGGATGTAATCCTGACACTTACTACCCTTCCTGAAAAGTAGTCTGGACTAGAACACACAGCTACATTAGTGCAATAGAGTTGAAAGAGTAAAAGGAAGACATATTTATTAATTATTGAAAAAAGAATGAATGTAGCCTACCTCTGAATAGTTTAAATGCCTTCAATGAGAACAGGAACATGTTCAGCATGTGTAGAATTTTGAACATTTCAGAGACAGAATCTAAAATGTGTAGGCTTATAATGCACTAGTATATGAATTGAGTTTAAATCAACTGAGGGATTGTTCTAGTACTTGTTCCTTGCTGTGAAAGAAAAGACTCCCAGTGCCAGATAGGATATAAGATTAAGATACCTACAGTGGGATTTAGATAGATCTGACACAGTAGATGATGATGCTGTTGCCTAAATCTCACACAAAGCCTTTGAAACTCCCAGTCTGGTTTGTGTGTTCTGATCCTGCAACATTTCCAGTTTGCCACAGCTAAATAATTTATGATCATTCTCCTTTACTCACAATCTGTGATAAAGAAGTCAGTTATTTTTCTTTTCTTTTCTGGATTTGATAGCCTGGACATTGGACACACAGGACTGTGAGATCACCAAAGCCCCAGACCACCTTGCACCCTAATGCCATCGGAGTGCTAGGGGGAAAAACCCATCTGGATTTCTGGAATGACAGGAGGATCCTAACAGTTTAATATGTTGGAGTCTGAGGTGTGTTTAACAAGGAACAAGTGGTAAAAGTATCCTCTTGTAACTGGCCTGGAGGCTCCTTGTATCCTTGCCCTTAACTAACACCGAATAGAGTACTGCCAGGATCTAAAAAGATACTGGTGGAGTTTTGATGTAGCCAATGTGGATGTTAATGAAAACATTAAACAGCTGTCTATGTTTTCTAGCCTCTTGAAGGATACTTCTGTTTCAGGGAGGATGTGTTTTGAAGAACAGCAGGTGTCAGCTGCTACCATGACAGTGCAGTGGTGGCAAATTTGCATCTACCACAGCTTCTAGTTTCTCAACCATGTAAAGAATAATCACTTTCTTGTTTGTTCTCTATCCAGAAAGTGGGAAGGCGGAAAAAGATGGAGCCATCTTCTGTTTCTCCTAAACATGTATGGGTGGGTCCAGAGCTGCAGTTCTTAGTTGCACCATTCTAACCTTGACTTTGGTGACCCAGTTTTTGAGAAAGATGAAAGCATATCTTATTTTTACTAGCTTGTGACTTAGACTATCCCTTATTTAGATCACTGCCTCGCTACTCATGGTTCTGGAAGGTGGGCTGTAGATGCTTCACACATGTTTATATTCCTTGGTAGAAGCTCTATGTTGCAGCCTTTCTAAACTCTGTCCACCAGTTCCAGTTTAACTCAATATAGACTTTACAGGGAGTGAGACAGCACTGCAAAATAGAAACAAGCTTTGTAATTGTATAAGGATTCCTCAGTTAGGATCAAAGTACCAAAGAAAAAAAAAAAAAAAACAAACCAAACACAAATGAGCTGCAGAAGCTATTACAAGGACATGAATTAAAGATTCATGTTAACATATAGAAACATTTTGTTCAAGACTAACTTCTGTAATAGGAATGCAATCTTTTTCAAGCAAAACATTGTCTACTGTGATGGAATTGAGTTGAAAACTGCATCTCAGCATTACTATAGACTACAATGCATAATCTATTAATCTATTCACAACTTGTTAATCTTATGAAGCCTAAAAGAAGAGGGAAAATTAATAATGTATTTTAGAGGGAAAATTAATAATGTATTTTGACATGTCCTTTTTATGTTAACATATATTTTTCACTTGCTTCTACGTTTTAAATTGTCAAAGAAATACTCACTCTGCCTTTGGAAAAAAAAAAATCTTCAACTTATTTCTCCCAGAATGGAAAAATTAAAAGATAATACAAGAAAATACTTATTTCAGGCATTGTGAGACCCCATGAAAATTATCAGAGGGCACCTCACCTACATGGACAGCCTGAAAAATTTGAGGTTGTTCAGCCTGGAGAAGAGAAGGCTTGGGGGAGACCTGACAGTGGCCTTCTAGTATCTTAAGGGGACCTAGAGGAAAACTGTGGAGGAATTTTTAACAAGGGTATGTTGTGATAGGATGAGGAGAAACAGTTTTAAGCTGAAAATGGGTTGCTTTAGTCTAGATATCAGAAAGAAATTCTTTAGTATGAGGGTGGTGAGACACTGGAACAGGTTGTTCAGGAAAGTTGTGGGTGTCCCATCCCTTGAAGTGTTCAAGGCCAGGATGGATGGGACTTGGAGCAACTTTTTGTAGTTGAAGGTTGGAATTATATGACCATTAGAGTCACTTCCAAGCAAAATCATTTTATGATTCTGTGATCATGACCTGCAACATTGGTGTGACAAAGCAGCAACACACATGCATTGCTGCTTTTTATAGGTATAGTTTGTAAAGACTTTTTCACAACAAAAGTTTAACTTTCCTGTGAGAAACTTACAGATCTTGAATAGATTTTCTGATTGAGTAAATCAGATCTCAGTGCAATAAATTAAATCTGAGGGTAACTGACAGTCCAGAATATAGTCTAAATCACAATGATGTTTCAATGAATACAGAAGAATCCATTTTAGTCATTCTTAACTTTAAAGTAGTCTCTGCTATAATTCCTTGAGTCCCTGAGTTAGATTCCAGAAAAATTATACACAGCTTTACTTGAAAGTTTTCTGTTCCCTCAAAATCCATTGTCTCAGTGAATGCGAACTCAAGAAAAAAAAATGTTCAAAAGAATTGTTCAAAAATATCAGTTTATAAGTGGGTTCAGCAGCTTCCTTTTTATCCCCATGCCTAAAACAATTGTGCTTTTCAGCCTGGCAATTTTTGTACAAATAAGAATTTTGAGGCTTCTAATATATATATCAAATCATGTGGGTACATCACTGCACCTTTAAGGAAGACTGCCTGGGTATAGGGGTTAAGACATAACCATGGACCAAGCTGCAGCTGTCTGCAATTGCTTGGGAGTTTAAGTGAATAGCATGAAAAAAAAATGAAGACTTACAATTATTTTTTAAAGGAACTTCTGAAATCAGAAGTATTAAAAAAAAAAAAAAAAAAGAAAAAAGAAAAAAACATGCTCGGAATAGTAGGAGCAGCAAAGAAATGAGCTGAAAACAAAATACCAATGAGAAGTTTCTTTTGATACTTTACCCTGTGGTGTTGCAGCCATCTGCAGTTGAAATATTCCTGTTCTGTAGGCGAAGTTCCATCTTTTGGCAGAAAGGCACATTTTTTGCCACAGAAAGATGAAAGAAATGGGAAGCTCTGAGATGGAGGGAACAGGAACACTGCATATCTGGCAGAAGTGTCAGCTTGCTCTCCTGGGCCCTTGAATGGATGATCAAGCAGCAAAAGCAATGGCCTTTTTGTTATCCTCTGCAGGGAAGCTGTTGTGCCAAGCAAGAGATGATTTTACCTGAATCTGGCCCTGCTGCTTCTGTATTGCTACCTTTTGTGTGTACTCTACTGCATATTGTTCAAGGCAAGAGAATCAGACCAACTTGCAGTGACACATCAATAGCATTTGAAAAAAAAGGCTGTAGTGTTGACCTAACTCCCATTTCATTGGTATCAGTGCAAGCTTTACAGACAATTTCAGCAATGAAGAAGAGCCAAGCCATTGCTTAGCACTTTTGAGCATCCCACTTTAATGATACAGGTCTTAACTAATAAGGTACGAACCATTTCTCACAGTCTCAGAACTTAGGCCAAGCCATGAACCAAACTTGATGGGTAGCTTTTAGGGAAGCTTTAGTTGAAGGAGGTCATGAATCAAGCAATATTATTCACTTTGTTACTATAATGATGAATCATATGAAATTTATTATATATTGCATTCTGAAGTGTAAACTAAACCAAATAGATTACTGTTAGCTCACTTCTACTGTACTCATAGTCAAGTAAAAAAACCCATCAAACTGAAATTGCCAGGTGTGCACTCATATTAGAAAAGATTATGAACATTTTTTGTAGGAGCCCTCATAAACCACTTTCTTCAGTTTTAACATAAGTGATTATTGAAAACTGAAAAGCAAATAAAAAGTATACTCAAACTGAAGTAGAATTTTGACTTGATGAAGTAAGGAAAAACACAGAGCAAAGGTCAGGTAAGAAAATTACCTGTTTCACTCAATTTTTATTTTACTCAAGTTGTCTCAATTTTGGCTTCAGAAATGTGAACAATAGCATATAATTTGTTGAGACTTACACATTCCATGCACACTCAAGTTGTACAACTACCCCCTAAAATATTCATTTGCACTGGAGATAACCTTTATATAATCAAGATCAGCTGAAACTGGTAGAAAATATTATAACACAAATCCAGGCAGAAAGGACTGACACAGCCCAGAAAGAACAACACAAACCTGGCTAGTTACAGCCATGCATCTCAAGTACTTCTCAAAAGAGTCTGGGTAGGCTCTGTTTCTTGTCTACCTTGAGTGTGCATCTTGACACTTGGTACATATTGCATGAGCCAACTTCATGGTTTATTGGGTGCTGTGCTTATTTTCCAGCTATGTTTCGGATTCCTTTATGCATCTTCTGGGTTTCTCTGCCACCATTATTTTATTGTTTATTTGTTAATTTATTTATTTATTTGTTTATTAAATAGCAGTACCACTTCAGGTATAAGTGTAAAGAAAATTGTGTATCTCACTGTTTCCGAAATCTGTGGCCCATCACAGACAATTGGCACATCCCACCCATTTTTGCCAAAGTTTTCAGGTTTTAATATTTTTACAGTCTTTTTTCATTCTTCTCCCAGGATCAGAGAATTTCTGAAAGCATTCTCCATCCTGTTCATTTATTTTTGCTGCCTATGATTTGTTTCTTTAATTTATTCTTAATTTTTTTTAGAATCTATTTTGTTATGTCACATTCAAGTTGAAGTATTTTCTTAAAATATATGGGAGGGAAAAAAAAAAAGTTTACTCATATTTCATAAGTAAAGCAGTCCTTGTCAAGGAATCCATTTAGGATGTGTTCATGTTCCTCTTAATTGTCCCTCAATTAAATGTTCTTTTGTTCTTTGTTCCATAACTACAGACAAGAGTTTATTGAAAATAGATTATGTCACTGTCACAGACAGAGCTCTGTGTACCAGCCAGGAGTGTGTCTGCATTATTTCTGTTCTGCCTATGCAGCCCAGAGCAAAGAACTGGGGAGTAGGAGTGAAGGGGAGCTGCCTCTCCTACTTTCACCTCCATCACACAAGGGACTGTGCATAAACTCAGGATCATCACCACCATCATGTTGGTTCATCCCTTCAATACTTGAGTATGTGCTCCCATGGGGTGACCTCAGGTTCCTTCTGGATTGTCATAAGTTCCTCTGGTCCTTTCCTCCCCATCCATCACCCTGTTTTATACAGGGTACTGAGCCTGCTCTGCTCAGTTACCATTTTCTGACTGCAAGTGAAATAGGATTCATTGGTGTTACTCTTGCATCATCCTTTTGGTGATGTAGAACAACTAATTTCTGGTCCTGTCTTTACAACTGCCTGAGAAAAAGCCATTGGAATGGGGCATTTAGGTGTTTACAGATGGCTGTGATGTCAAAGGCACAGAGGAAGATTTTACTATCATTAATGTGTAGTGAGATTCTTTTTAAAAAGCCTCACTGTTTACTTGCATTCTTAGGTGCTCATACTTCTAAATGTCCTGTGCTATGAAAGAGACAAAGTGCCTTCTAAACTCCAGTTTTGTATGAATTTCTGTCTACACCAAGTGAGCACTCAGAATGGATTTAGCAGAGAGGACATAAAGCTAAAATGTTTTGGAGTTGCTGGGCAGACTAACAAGTCAGCTTCCATTTTCAATATGACATAAACACATTTCTGCACTGCAGTACAAGAAAAGTAGCTCTCACAGTTATTGCTATACTTTTCAAAACTAGAAGCCATTTTATATTTTAATAAAATATTATATTAGTTTCAGCATCTGTTAATGAACTTAAATAATCACAAAGGTTTTTCATCTAAAGCATTAATTTTCTAATAGTGAATACTTTTAGAAGAAAAAAAACATAAATTAATTGCTAATAAGTCATAGATGCTTAAGCTGTGTGGCATTACACCACTGTGTTAAGCTGATTGACAGACATAGTCTTAAAAGTGTTATATGTGCCATAATTACATCTGTAATATACTATAATTATATAGCAGCTTTCTGTAGAAAGACATTATAATAAAAAAAGGGCAAATTTTAAGCTCAAGTCTTCACTGATGTATAAGTTTGAACAGAAATGTCCTTTTGGAGGTGAAAATACATGCTTGGTTTCTCATGAAGATCTGGAAGGGAGAAAGAAGGCAGTGCAGGTACTCATCAAAAGATGCTTAGTATTCTATACCACTTTGAAAGTGAACAGCATCATCCTTTATAGTTCTAACTCCTAAAATTAGCATGATCATTTCATTTCTTTATTAGTATTTTGAAGTGAACTAATGCTTCAAATGCAGTGAGAAGTTACAAGGGTTTGAAGGAGCCAAGTCTGCCTCTGTGACATAGTTGTGTAATAAAAATAGGGTAATCCCAATATTTGATCTAATAAAAGCTGAAGTCAAGAGGAACAATGAGGCTCACCCTCCCCACTCGCATGACACTGCATCTGAAGTCAAGTCCTGGATCATCCATCTCCCAAGGATACACTTTTGCAGCCTTTAAGGAACAGGGTGTCTCAGAAGATAAGTAGCAGAGGACTGTATTTGGCATTAATGATATTCTGTCTGCCCTATCAGAAAGCCCTGTAGAACACTGGAAGTTCCATTACAGCCCCAGCAAGATATCTTCTGTTGGGAGTCTTAGTTGCAGTCCCTGATAACTTCATCTGTAGTATGACCTTCAGTTTTACAGGAACTCACAATCAAGTAACTATTGGAAAAAAGAAAGAAAAAACAAACAAAAAACCCCAAAACACAACAAAAAACCCAAAACAAAAAGTAAAAGACATCCCCAAGAATTCAAAAGATCTATCTGAAGGAAACCTAAAAGGCACGCCACTGAAAAAGATGATATTGCCACAACCGAAAATAGTATTGGTGCCCAATGGACAATTACAAGGAGGTAATTGTTCCTCTTTATCAACTGAGACTGATTGGATCAAACACTAGAACAGACATTGGTGCTGTCATCTTATTGATTGCGGAGGAACCCATACTGGTACCTCTTCTCAGGGCATATTGACTTGAGCACAACATTGTCCTAATGTGACTTTCTGGCTTGCTGACAAGAATATCTTTAGAGAGTCCCAGGCTAGAAACCAGCTAGAATAAGTATAAATCTGCAGGTACTTGGCCACATAGTGCCATCCTCATATTGTCTTTTTAAGAAACTTCTCTCCCTGAGCTTCATTTTGCTCATTTTCATAATTTAAATCCATCTAAGAATAATTAAGAAGTCCAATTTAATGATTAATAACAAACAATAGGCAATTTTTTTCTTTTACTGAGCAGCGTTACAATACTGTACATACCAAACAGTAAGGGCAGACAGTGAAAGATGATATTAGACTAAAAAGAAATCAGAGAGTTCACTGCAGTAATATGTCACTTCTAGTAATTGTGCCATAAAATGAAAGTGTTCATTTTCAGTCTGATTCTTTCATGAAAATAAATCCTGTTGAGGGAATTTACCTACAAAACTTATTTTTCTATGCAAGCAGGAAATCTTTCTAATTATCCAGTAACTCCTGGGAAAAAACCTATCAGTGAAATGCAGAGATATATTTCTAAAAACAAAGATTTAGATTCTTTTTCTAAAAGATAAATCGTTACTGACATTTTAATTCTGTAATTCCTCCTTAGACTTCTAATTTCAATGTTGTTTCTAGATTTCACAAGGAAAGTGTTATGATATTTCTGAAAACAACTTGATAATATATCTACTTAGTGATAACAAAAAACAGGTCTGTATATTCTGAACAGAGTGTTGATCCATGAACCTCTGCATAAAGTAGATATGGAAATAATATGAAAATTGCACATCTGAGTAATACTGACAAAATATAAATTTTGACTGTGGATAAATTGTTCCCCAGAGGGCAGATCAGGAAAGGCTTCTTAGTCTAGAAAATGAATTAAGGTAGCAGTTGATGTGCAGGTGGTTTTGGTAAAATCCCTAAAATAGACAATGAGATCTTCTTGCTCTGGGCACTGGATTTTTTTCCATGGAAAGTACAAACTCTCTTTCCCAGCTAGAGAACATAAAAGGAGGTTCTGTAAGAAATGTATTCTCCAGGGACAGTAACAAGACACTTCTGAGCCTTGATAGCAATTAATGAGTCTCTCTGTCTGTTTCTGCAATGTGAAGTTTCTTTCCTTAGTCATTTCTGAGCTGTCTGGATCTGCAAATCACAGTGGACCTGGGACACCCAAAATATTTTTTTAAGGAAAAAAAAAACCCCACAAAAATCTCTGAAACTTTGAAATCTACATGATGGGAAGAAAAAAAAAAGTAAGGATCAAGATGGAAGGGACAGCCTTCATATCTACTTACTCATCATAGTTACTCATAACAGACAAAATAATGTCTTTGCAGAGTATTATCTCTTGATTTTTCTTTCCCACATAGATGTCTTTATTATATATTTATTAATATAAATATATTATTTTGATTATGTATAATAATTTTATTATATATGTCTGTATTATTATTTTAGCACATACTATATATCTCTGGTAAACAACTCCTATTTTCATCAAGAAGTTTACTTGTGTATTACCACCTTCTTCGTTTTACCACCCTCTTTACATTCTGTAGCACCATTCTCCTTTCCTGTTACCGTGAACTCATTCAATTACTGAAAAATAGTTTAGATATGTTTTTAAAAACATGCATAAACCTTACAAGCTTTAAGGTACTTCCATATGCACTTTAAAAGTTTTGACCTATTAGACTGCTCAAATATATGCAAGACACGATGGCAGCTGTTCAGTCTCTCCCAAGGTCTGGTCTTTCCCTTTTATGCTTCACAGCCTTTTCCCGCAACTTATAAAGAAGAGCAGCTTAAGGGATGATGAGCAGCCAGGGCAATCAGATACCAGGAGGAGACATGGGCAAAGGCAAATAACAATGCAAGACATGCAGCGTGTGAGGTGATGAAGGCGAATGTCTATTATAGGTATTGGTAAGGTTCCCCCAAATCTAAAGCTGACTGAGTCCCAAAAATTTCATTTATAATTCATTAATCAATATTAGACTTTGGTAAGGGCAGAGATTTTTCTAAAACTTTACCCAGCTTACAAGCTGTTATGAATAAACACATCCTGATCCTATTTTGCTGCTCTACTTGTATATACTCAGCTGGAGTTTCCTTTGTGCTTTTGTGAATTTCCTATTAATCATAAATGAATTAAAGCCTGAAGTTAACATATATGATATATCATCATTGTCTTTCTAATGTTTTCATATTGCATTGACTTGTAAAGAGTGATGTAAAGAGGCTTCAGCACCTCCCCTGTGAAGATAGGCTCAGGAAATTAGGGTTGTTCAGCCTAGAGAAGAGGAGGCTCAGAGGTGACCTTATAGTGACTTTCCAGTATTTGAAGGGGGGCTACAAGGAAGCTGGGTTGCATCTTTTTACATGGGTGTGCAGCAAAATGACAAAGGTAAATGGCTTAAAGCTTGGAGATGGGAAATTTAGGTTAGACATTGGGAAAAAAAATATTTCCTGTGAGGACAGTGAGGCATTTGAACAGGTTGCTCAAGGAAGTTGTGGCTGTACCCTCCCCAGAAGTGTTCAAGCCAGGCTGGATGGGGCCTTGAGCAACTTAGTTTAGTGGAAGGTGTCCTGGCCCACACAGGGGGGTTGGAACCCAATGACCATTAAGGTCCCTTGCAACCCGAGTCATTCTATGATTCTATGTTTATAGCTAGGTCTAATTTACTTAACACCCAAAATCATACTGTAAATATGTGAGCCAAAGTCGTAAAGCCAGAAGCTTCACATACGAGATTGTCTTCCTCTCCATCTTCCTTCTCATTTCTCCAAAGTTCAGTCTGCAAAAAAGAATCTGATTAAGTTAGGCCAAGTAGGAATTAAGGGGAAGATTTTATGATTAATCTTAGAAGTAGGTGATAAGTAGAAGTTTAAATATTCTCAAAAATCATTACCAATTTAAAAAAAAGACTTAAAGGTCTGAGCATATTATGGTCAAGGATTGTCTTTCACCATGCTTAAAGTGGTCTGATGCATGTTGAAGGTAATGTCAGAAAGGAAGGCTAAACAGGTCTTCACTTCTAAAAATACATAATGGAGACTTCACAGTACCTCTTCTATAATTAAGACGGATGCTTAAGAAATCAGTGATGTCCCTCTAACATCATCAATCAATCTAAGTAAAATTGGAAAATAGAAGCAACAGAATAATGGAATCACAGAATCATTGTGGCTGGACACGACCTTCAAGATTATCAAGTCCAACCATCAGCCCTCCATCACTCTAACCACTAAATCATCTCTCAAAACACTGCATCTGCCTGTTTTTTGAATATCCCCAGGGACTGTAACTCTACCACCTCCCTGGGTAATGTCTTCCAGTGTTTCACCACGCTTTAGGTAAAATTTTTTTCCTAATATGCAATCTGAACCTTCCCTGGTTCAACTTGAACCCATTTCCTCTTGTCCTATTTCTAATCACTACGAAGAAGAGGCCAACACCCACCTCACTACAGCCTCCTTTCAGGTAATTGTAGCTAGCAGGAGACATAATTTCAGCATTTCCACAGACCATAACATAATCTCTCTTATTTTTGAGACCAACTGTTCCTATTTGTATGTGTATAATTAGTAAACTGTTAACTTTGACATTATGTTAAAAAGCACATACCTTTCCATCCTCATTAACTACATTGCTATGAACATGGCCTACACTGAAGAAAATCTTGTTTCACATCAGTGAAGCTGATGGCAGGCTATGAGCTTTGGAATTAGGAAACTATAGTTCTTATTATATTTGTTTTGGAAGATTGATTTAGTTTCTGATCTCAACACTTTATCTCTTCCAACTTCTTCTTCACAGAAACTGATTTCAACGATCATATGGACTAAGAAAACATTTCTCAGGCTATGACTCACTTCACAGTTTGTTTAATCCAAAATTAGAACACTTTTTGACAATAAGTCTGACATATTATAGGACCTACTGAAGGAAAATAATTATTTTTTCATGATCTCCAGGTTAAGAATTGCAGTGGGCATATACTCTTCCTGTACAACCCATAATATTGTGGCTTAGGGATTTAATTCCTGGTATGTTGCAATAACTTTGTGTCCAGAGACTATTGACATCAAATGATCAAAAGTAATTCTGAAGACTCATAGAACTAAATATAGTGTCTTAGTTTGTTTCTGTGAGGTTTTGTTAGCATTTCATCTCCTGCTTTACTCAGTCAACAGCTTCATAGCAAACTATGGGAAGCTGGGATGACATCATCCAGTTTTCTGTAATAGGAGTCACTCCACCGAAGTCCCATCCAGGATGTGTTCAAGGCCGGGTTGGATGGGCCTTTGATCAACCTTGTCTAGTGGGAAGTGTCCCTGCCTGTGTTGAGGGCTTGTAACTAGATCTTTGAGGTCCCTTCTAACTGAAACCATTCTATGATTCTATGATAACTTATTTGTGATAAGCCATCTAATTCATCTGAAAAAAAAAAAAAAAAAAAATCTTCATTTTCTACAAGGAACCCTTCTGCTATAATATGGTTTCAGAGAGATTCAAATTCTCAAATGCCAGATACATGTACTGTGATTCATCTGCTGCTTTCTCTCTTCTGTAACCATTTAAAAGGTGAAAAAAATCATTTTCACATCTAGGGACTATTAATCATGGTATTTTTCCCTTTGATGAATAAGCAAGCATTAGGACATGCAGGACAGTCAAAGTGATTTAGTACCCTCAGATTTAGAAACAAGCAGATTTATCACGCAGAACATAAAAGTACAGTTGCAATTTGAGATGAATAAAAGTTTGAGGTCTCTCTAAGCTTTTTACAAGTCTGCTAGGACATACAACCTGACCAAAATCTAAGTTCTGCCCTGTCTATGTTTTCATGTAGAAGGGAAAGGAACAGCTTACAGCCATTTACCAGAACATTCTGTAGGAATAAATCTATTATTTATATAACAGAGGATCACAGATTTTAAGATACGTTTTCTGATACTCCGAGCTGTTAACTCACACCCATCCTCAGTGACAAACGTTTTTGAGCACAGGAAAATACTTTTGGTTGCTGTGGATCCTTCATCTGTCATGTTGTAACTGGCATCCCTGGTTAAAAAAAATTGATCCTGGACGAATTAGTCATTTTATCCAAACGTCATTATTCCTGTTTGCATTTTAACAAAACAGCAAACAGTAAATATTCCAGAAATTAGAACAATTCATAGCAGTGTGTGGTATATACCACAGAGATGAGGGCTCTAGATGCTAAAGCAAAGACAATTGAAAAAAAAAATTTGTTGCGAAAGTAGAGCAAGCAGAACCTGGATTTAATGTTTCAACCTCAGCTTTTTTAAATCTTTACAAACAATACAATTCAGACACTACTGAAAAGAAGACAAACAATCTGAAATGTATTATGAAACATTAGTCCAAATTATATAGATTTGAACTGCTAACACCTATAAATATGCAAAATAGTGAGGCTAGATTAAATTCTAGACTAAATAGACTAAATTCTGAAGATAGAGGAGTTTCATTTGGGGAGATGGGAATGAGATTTGAAATAAAGTACTAAAGTTTCAATTAAATGGATTCATGGGTTGGGAAAATAATAATTCCTGTTCTTTGTGCAGATTGAAGTTTTGTCAGCCACATCAGACAAACGAAGTAACTATCCTGTTCATGTTGCAGCAGTTCCTTTAGTAGAAGTATTGAGCTAAGCCTTACTCCAGCCTTTGCTGTAAACAAGATCTGTGGAAATTTAAATCTTTGATCATTCAGAGTTTCATTAAAACAAGACAGTTGGTTCAAGTAATATGAAGATGGATGGATGGACATCAAGCAGTGAGATTATATATGCCATGTTTTTGTAGGAAATAGAACTAAACCCAGTAAATTTAGGCTTGTA
Source organism: Calypte anna (assembly GCF_003957555.1). Taxonomy (NCBI): domain Eukaryota; kingdom Metazoa; phylum Chordata; class Aves; order Apodiformes; family Trochilidae; genus Calypte; species Calypte anna. The sequence goes on from NC_044245.1 coordinate 123,469,171, forward strand.
TGAACGAGACATGAAGAATTCTTTTAAATTAGAGTGTCTGATTAATAATATACCTTAATGTTTCTGTCACAGAACTGAGGAGTAATATCTACAGACATTATTCTAGATGTAATTTCATTGATGTTAGAAAACCTGTAATTTTCCTAGTCCATAAAGGTAACTCTGAGGATGAATATATTTTCCCAAATTGTATAGTTCTGGGGGAGCTATATCATGCTGAAAATGTCTCTGGGTATATCTATTAATGCCCTGCTTAGTGATTGCATCACTACTTCTGACTCTCATGTGTTGTTTTTGTTTTTTTGCTTTTTGATTTTTTCTTTTTTAGTCCATAGCTGAGTTTAACATAATAGTTTTCCAAGTCATATAAACTCATATTTATTTCAGACCGAATCTCATTTTAGTGTTGCTCACAGCCATTGAAAAAGAAATAATCTGATTTTTTAGCATATGAAATAGAACGAACATGGGTTAAAATGTTAGCTGGAACTGGATATGACACATGTTTTATTAAAAGGCAGTTTCATTCCTCTGATACAATACTATTCAAGTCTGTCTTGGGTTCAGGGGAGTTTCTAGGACACAAAGTAGTTGTGGTACCCTTGTGGTAAAGGGGATGTTAATATATAAAGACAAATAGCAGACAATAAATAAGTAAATTATGAGATAACTTACTATATTGTTTTGATGAGAAGGAAGGTTAGATGTGCGTTCCTAAGTGGAAAAACTTTTTAAACACAATATTTCTTGTAGAAATAAAAGAAGGTTTCAGCCTCTTCTATGTCCTTTATTAATTATATAGAATATGCAAACAGAGTGAGGATCTTGATGTACCTCTCCAGTGCATTTTGTATGCCCCACATGCTTTTGGATAACTGGCAGCTGTAGCTGCCTCTCAGCCTCTACATACATACAGGATATATTCGCCATGGGAAGCATGGGAATTAAGGATTCTCTCTTCCTTCACTCTCACTATAACACATTTATGTTGGAGATATTTTTTATATTTTCTTAGGAAATGTAAAAGTACTTAGAACTTTTTTTTCTTAAGGACTGATTTTACTGTGCAATCACATTTCCATGATAACAAAAATGCCACATGAAATCCAACGATAGCCTCTACCCACCCAACCTCGGCTTTTGTCCTGTGTTTCTACAGTCCAACACTGCAAGATTTTCCAGAGGGGAAGGGGAAACGTGAGTCTCACCTTTTCAACTTTGTGACTTCTTTTGCTCTTATAGAAGAAAGTAATTTTATTTAATAGGTATGATACATTGGAGAAGTACTTATCCTGTAGTTCTAAGGGTGTCAAAAGAAACAAAAACAAAACAATGTTTCATGCTCATTCCAATTGACATCTCATAGGAGCACTGAGGAAAAAAATTTGCTCTATTTGAAATTAACACCGGTATAAAAGTGCTGAAAGCCATGTGAAGTGATTCTAAATGTTTTAAATTTTATTTTTTAAGAGAAAAATTATATTCTGCTTCCTGGCTTTCAAGACTCTCTTCTTGACCTCTTAACAGGGCGCATTCATACAATGAAGCAATAGTGACTGTTCACAGTTCCTAGAAGAAAAAAAAACCTGTGACTCACCAAATGTTACATGTTTTATCATGTATTTTTATGAGATTTTGTTTTTTAATCAGTCATGCATTATTCATTATTTCTCATGTACTATTTATCATTATCTTATTAAAATTTTCTGTCAGCATATTAGAAAGCAGAAACAATAAATAAAAAATTCATATGAGAATCAGAATTCATATCTGACTTATTAATGAATAATGAAGGAGGCATTCTAAAAATCACCAATGCCTGTTAAAGAACATTCATAGGATTATTGCCTTTCTTCTCTGAAAACCTCCCTTTCATCAAGCCAAAATAAGGGTTTAACTAATCTGATAACTAGAAAGGAAGGATATCTGTAATAGATACTTTAAATATTGTGCAGAATATAAATAATGTAATACTACACTGCATTATTCATAAAACCATATTAAAAGTTCTGAAATTATTCTTGGAATTATATGACTTATTTTAAGTGATGGCCTGTCCCTTCCAAACTTCCACATTAACCTATCTCATACCCTTTCAGGGGCAATATAACTCATATATAGTTCATTATTTGTACAGAACATTCCTTAGTTTTACTTGTTTATTAATCATACCATCTGATAAGGGCAAAAGGAAATGTAATTAGTTGAATACCTCATGCATACATGCCAATACTTTCTGCCACTACATAATAAAAAATATTACTTGAAAAATATTCCTAACCTAGAATTTAAACTGCTTACCAAATAGTCAATTAAATGCCACATCGCTACACTGAGAAGGCAGAAATAATACAACAATCCTATATGAAAAATCTTTCTGTGAAAACTTTAACCATATTTTCCACTTTTAAAAAATAAAAGCAAGATGAGTACTTAAAGTCACATGTGCAGGAGGCAACTATCAGCTCAAGATAAAGCTTCATCTCACATAAGTAACCTCAGGAACTGAATACCTGAAACATTGGCCAGGAAATGGATTTCCTAAGTGAGTGTGTTTTGAATGCATTGGAGTATCTCATTGCAGTTTATAAATCTAAGGGGTGGCTGAAAAGATTTGGAGTAAGGTTCACGCTTGTTAGAGATACTCAGATAGATCACCTGGGCACTCAAACCATCTCTGTGCAAGTCTGACAATCTATCTACATGAAACACATTGAAACCAAGCCTGTAGTTTGCTTCTCTTCATTTTACAGTCATATCTGTAGTAGCTGCATCTGTATTTGCAGCTAATAAAACAATGGTTAGTGACACAAATATTTCCAGGAAAGAAAATAAGAACTTTCTTGGAAATAGTGTTGCAAGAAACAAACTCTCTTAAAAATTTACCAACATGGACAAAGATAACATGTCAACTGAAAATATAATATTGGCTGCATCTGCTTGGAGATCTCCTGTAGCAAGAGTGAACCTACCTCTTATTTACCATAAAGAATTACCACAGAGAACTACTGTGGCTTTTTTTGATCCAAGCAGGTGTTGCAGTCAAGACATAGGGCTTCCAACTGGGTGGAAGTGGCTAACGAGCAGATATACCACCTCTCAAAACATATGCCAGAAAAGCCTCTGCTCTAGGCTTTCCATTCCTAGTGTAGTGTCATCATAATATTACTGAATCTTTGCCGCAGGCATTAAAAGAGGGTTATGGTAGGTGAAAATGTGAGTATCTATCTAAGCAGAAATTCAATGTAATAATGTTCAGGAACAACACAGAAAGTAATTTGGAGAGACGATGATGTTTCTGTAGGAGATGATGTGTAACAAAACAGGGATGAGGTATTGGCAGAGAAGATGAAAAAAGGGTATACGTTTAAAAATCTATTACCTTCCTATGCAAAGTTGGTCAATTAATTTGATGAATGTTTTTTCCTGTCTGAGAGTACAGACATTTTCCTGGTTAGAAATTTTCAGTAAAATCCTGCATATCATTATGATACCATTAAATCAAATGAGATAACAACAGTAAAAGCACTATTTATTTACATTATGAATATCATAATAAAGAAAGTAGCTCTATCGCAAACAATTTTGAAACATTCTGTACATGTTTTAAAGTTTTATAGGGATACACTTTTCCTTACAGAAGAGTTCTAAGAAAAACAGGCTCTTATTTTAATTAAAATCACACTTCCTTACTATTTGCTAAGAATTAGAGACATTGTGAAATGCCTTTACTACATTACTTCGTAATGTCTGACATAAATTATTTTTCATTAAAATGTTGAAAATTAGTACCTGGAATATTCGTGTACAACCCTACACAACCTATTGTACCAGAGCTGAAATTTCTCGTTTTTTTAAAAAATTATCTAATATTTTTTATATTTTCATTTACCATTTAGATTAATTAAAACTGTATTTCAGAATTGTGACCAAAAAAACCCCCAGAATAAAAGAAAATAAATATATTATAACAGAGATCTATTCCTTAAGTTCTTAGGAAGTCAACTTGCATTTGAGCATTTTTTTAAGCATGAGTTTTAAGGTTGCATTAGTTTTTTGTTGTAAACATCCTACTTGTCACCCATGTACATCTTTAGAAAAAAAAAAAAAAGGTGAAATAAACCAATACCAGTTATAGCATCTAAATATCACAACTTGGAAAATGGATTAGAACAAAAGAGGAGGTGTAACTAGTGTTTTTTCTGAATTCAGAACAAGAGGGTCTTCTCCTGTATATGGCACCTAAGAAGCACACAAGTTGTCTAATTGCTGTTGTGAACCCAGTAATCCGAACACTTTCATTTTTTTCTTCCTCCGTGATCTTTAACAGTAACACCTGTTGAAGCTCTAAACAGAAATCTCCTTGTAATCTGGAGCTACTATGCAATTTAGCAAACCTTAAAAAGAACCGTACTTCACAGAGTTATAGATTAAAAGTGGAGATGAGTGGAAATTGCAGAGATTCATCTGAGACACAGAAAAAATTTCTCTAAAAGTAATGAATCTGAAGAGCTTAATCTCAAACTTTATTAAGAGAGAAAAATAAAAATAGTTACCAACCTCTCCAGTGTCTTATTCATCCTTCAATGATTCAAACACAGAGCTTCATTTTTCTAAGCTCTGCTGATGCTTTTTTTGGGGGGTGATGTATCTGTTTTGACATCTACTTAATGATAATGTTATACTTTTACTAGGGGTTAAATATAAAAGCAAAAAATGCAAAATATTTTCTGTATCTTTAGATTATCTTCAGTGTTCTTTTTCATTACCATAACAGAAAAATTTACATAGAAAGTGATCAGGCAAACTGGAAATTTGCCGTTATTACAAACTTCCCAGAATTCTTACTGAAGGCTAAAATTCTCTATGAGCAGCTGCTTATTACTAGTAATTTTGAATATATATGATCCTATAAGCATAGTAGTAGAGAAATGAGAGAGGAAGAATCAGCTCTTCCATGCCAGTTAGGCACTGAAATGTGATTCAGAGTGCTGAAAACTTAAAATTCAGACATAATATGGCTGCTGCACCATGTGTACATTCCACTGTGGCACACAGCAATCACACACACTTCTTTCTTATCTCGTATTTTCTATACTTTCCCTAATGCAGTACCATTGATGTGCTTGAGCATAATCCAAGATCCAGTAAACTTTGTATAAGTCTATATCCCTGCCCAGTGTGAGGTTGTTGTTCTAAATACGTCTAACAGTAATTATATTTATAAGTAAAGTTTGTTGATAATAACTCTGGTGCTTAGTGCAAGATAATAGCAATGAAAGAAGAAGATTCATATCCTTAATTATTTTCTAAATAATTTTAATATTACTTGCAGGAAGCTTTTAAAAATCATTAAAACATGGTTTTGTTAATTCAGCATATAATTTTCAGCAAATGATTTTATTTCCCTTTTGACTATTAAGATTATGAACAATTCAGTAATTGTTATAAACCTTGTAGCCTTTTTCTTTCTTTTGTATTTTTGGTGTGTTCTTGTTTGTTTGTTTGTTGTTTTGTTTGTTTTTCACTTTTAGATATCTGGAGACTCATGAGGTATTTTTACAGTTCATTAAAATATGTAACATTTTGACATTCATTTATCACCAAGAAACAAGATCAGGAAAAATGCAACATCATTAACCAGCTAGATTTACTTAGAAAATTGTTCAAAGGCAGAGAAAGGGGAAATATGAACAGAGACTTTTCTTTCCCATCTTCCCTTTTTGAGAGAGATGAATCATCTAGCTCAAATGGAGGAAAGAGAAAATTCTCCTTTCCTCTTACAGTATTGGTTAAGTGATGGTAGACTTCAGAGGGGGCATTTAGAAATATCACATTGATACAACTCAGCAATGAGTTAAATATGTTTATGAATTTTCAAAGCATAAACAGTCCTTTACAGGGTCCCAGGTTTACAGAATATCAATATATCCCACGCAAAATGATTCCAACCAGTGACAGATCCTCTCTGCCTGTGTTAGCAGAACAGATCCACAAAGACAGGGACATGATGTCAGGAACACAAATCCATTTGTGACCTGGATGGGAATCTGCTCTAGACTCTGGATCTTTCAGGCACAAAGCATTGGCCTCTTGTGACCTGGCTTCCTCCTTAAGCTCAAGTTGGGACTGCAAGATTTTTGGAAGCGTTGCATTGTACACCTTAACCTGTGTCAGTTAGTGAGATGGAATGCAAGCCACATACTTAGGGAACCAGTATATTTTAATTGTACAGGGAATAACTCAACGTCATGGAAATTTCAGAGTCATATAGGGCACGACTTTGCAAATAGCCTGGCACTTTTTGTAGTTTTGTTCATAAAGTTCTACCAACTGCACATATAAACATTGATCGACTTGTTACATTTGTTTTGGAAAAGCTGAAATGAAAATTCAGGAATAGAGGCAGAATCAAAGCCACCTATTTAAAATACATCTTGGATTAAATGGGAATTCAGGATCAGAGGCAGAATGAAATCCACCTATCTGAAATACATTTTGGCAGTTTTTCCCCAGGAAAGGTGATTTGTATTTATATGTGACCATGAGTGTCAGCAGATATCCACTGATGAATTAATGTGCTTGGAAAACACTTTCAGTTGGAAAAAAAAAAAAAAAAAAAAAGCTGTTGTGGAAAATCAGAGAAGATTTTGGAAACAACAGCTATAGTTCTCAGAGGAATGATGCCATTAGAAAGCTCTGCAGGTATCATCAATACAGTTTCCATTGCATAAAACAGATATCCCAATATTTCTATGGCAACATCTCTTTGCTAACATAGTAACATGAGAAAATAAATGTGGTAAGAAATAGTTACACTGAGTTAGATTCTTACATCTGATTCATACATATCTGTGCAATGAGATGAGAGAAAAAAAGAAATTTGTTCTTTTTGTGTTTTTTGGTGTAGTATGATCTAGGTTCCCTATTGGGGTACACTTGTTCCTGAACTGAGATACAAGGGAAGTAAATCTCCTGAAAGTGTGGAATTTTCTGCCAGATCCCAATCTGAAGACTAGGGAGATGGAGAGCTCAAGACTTTTCATACATTATAGAAACATGCTTATCTTTTACCCTCAAAGGAAAATTTAATTGGAAAGTCTATTCCTGACCCAACAGCCAGTTGGTGTGTGAACACAGGAGGAAATCGATGCCTTCCTCCCACTGTGTCCTCTCTGGCACTATTGTCACCATGAGCTATGTGGGATGACATCTACTCCTGGGGTCTCTCAGTGACAGTCAGACCAAATCCAAGTTTGCAGGGATCCATGGTAATTTTTCCCTCCTCAGCAGCCTATTGTCTTTTCCTACAATCAGCTCTGGAAATATATATTTAAGTGGTGTCAAGCCTGGTCTATAATACCAGAAGAATGCAACATTTCAAATTTAGAAAGCAAACAACTGGGGTGCTTCAATGTCACATTAGCCTGAGTATTTCTTTTACACCAGTAGACAGTTAAACCTATGTTTTAGGAGGCAGCTGCTTATCTGGTACTATATTAAACAATTTTCTCTTGTGCTTGCATTTCTAATTAAAATGTGGTGATTGTGGCTAAGACTAAGTAAAGTAACATCTTTCCTTGATAACACAACATCTTTTTTGGAACCATAAATGTATAACCAATGTGAACCTGTTCTTTGTTATTTTGATAGACTTCATTAGCAACCTTCTTCAGTCTCCCTGTCACCAAGTTACTGAGACAATAAAGGTGGTTTGGTAAATTGGCTTGACTGCTGATCTTGATCACTGCTGTACCCCTGATGGACAGTCCACCCAGCAGCCAGCAACTAGTGACATCCATCACAAGGATCAGTACTGAGCCTGACATGGTTCAATATCTTCATTAAAGACATAGGTGATAGGATGGTGAACATTTTTAACAAGTTTGCAGAAGATACCAAAGTGTGTCAGTGGAATACAATGAGCTGGCTGGAGGACAGGGCTGCTTCTTAAGCTGAAGAACAGGCTAACATAAGCCTCAAGGAGTTAAATAAAACCAAATGGAAAGGCTTGTAAATCTTGCAAGTCTTGCATTCTTGGCTTTTTTAATAAGGATGGAGCTAGCGGGTGTGGAAGAGTGATATTTCACCCCTATTTAGCTCCAGTTAAATTTGACCTGGAGTGTTGTGTTCAGTCTAGGCAACCTCAGGACAACCAAGCTGTTAGGGGGCTGGACCACAAGACATGTGAGGAGAAGCTGGGACAGATGATGTTTCTGACCAGGGGATACGGGGAAGGAGGAGCCAGACCACGAGGGAGGTTAAACACTTGGAACAAATTACACAAAGTTGCTGTGGAATCTTGATCCTTGGAGGTGTCTGAGACTTGACAGAAACTGAGAAATTATTCTGATCATTAATTATTATGAGAATGAAATTCCTTTGCACTGGTTTCAGCATTCCTACGTAGCTGTATAAAGATAATGACCTTTCTGACTTGAATTTGTATGAATTATATTGCAGTTAGCATGCTTACAAAGAAAAACTACAGATCTTTAAAGCGAAAGTCTCCCATTTAGAAGGAAGAAGAGAGATGCTAAGCATGTATGCCTGCTCTGTAAATGTGGTCTGATGTGCTGGTTCCCTGAGACACATGTATGTAAATGGTCTCACTAAGTTAGTGTGACATATCTGTGGAACTCATGTTTTCCTTCTAAAAATACAGCTATTAATAACTGCTTATGAAAAATGTATTCAGAATAGAAAAATAAAAACATTTTCAAAGCTGCTGGGAAACCCTTGTGCAAGGAAAAGGAACAGATAACAAATGCTTCCAGTGTTGGCAGATGGAGCTCTATTATATGCAGCAATAGGTTTATCTTCCCTGTTTCATCCTGTGGCATTTCGATAATTTGCTACCAGGAGAAAGCTTTACTATGCCTCTCTTCTCCCAGACATGTTCATAGTACCCAGAAAAGTAAATATTCAGTCTACTGACTGGTATTTTGGAATATGGGTTTTTAGGCATCCCCATAGCAGAAGGAGGGAGATAATAAAAGATGGTGTTTCCATACCTATCTTTTTTCCTCATTTGATCACAGCACAATACAAAACCATTAATAGAAATACAAAAAAGTACTTTCAACATGAGAGGATTGCCATTGATACAACTCAGGTCATAGTTTAGAGTTGCATAGCCAAAGACATTTTCAACAATTGTGTTGCAAATATTCCAGATACGCAGCAAAAAAGAAGGAATAATAGCATAGAATAATAGCACACTGAATAGATCTTTGTTTGTATTCATTTAGTTATCACTTCTCCTGATAGTGTAATGCAAACCCAGTAACTCTAATGTGAATTCTGAGAGTGTATCTGGAAAAGGCCTTATTCATTTTTTAATATAATTCAACCAAACATTGGCAAAAAGTGAAATAACAGAACAATACAAAATATGAGAGGTAGAATACAGTGATATTGGACCATATTTTTCTCTGTACAGAATTTTCATAGTGAGGCTCATCATTTAGTAAGTGCTGCCTTTTAAAAGGGACTTATCCATCGTTCTGAAGCTGAACAGCTTTTGTGTTGTGCAGACTGGAATGTTTCATAACTATATGCTAATTACATTCTTAGGTGTTTACTTGATATATAAACACAATGTAAAAAACACTTGAAATGGGCAGATAATGAAGTAGTCCATAAAATCACTGTTAACTCCACATACCAGTGAATTTAATAACAAAAAGTAATACATCTGTATGAGTCTAATACTGAATAACCCTTTCACATCAGAGTTCAGCATATTTTTTCCCTTTTGAAAAAAAATGAACTAAATAGAAAATCTATGTAAAATTGGATTATAAATCCTACACAGACCAATTACAAGGCACAGAACAGCATATGATAACAATGTATGGGAAGGTAGTGAATAATTGACTTGTTCTTTGTAAGATTTGCACAACAGAATCTTGGTTTCCAATTTACTTTACCTGCATTTCAGTGCTTATCATTAATATTTCTCTAAAATCAAATTGTTCCTGCTTTATGCTTTATGCTGCTTTTTTCTTAGATCCTCAGCAGCATAAACCCCCTGCATTTTGCAGGTTTTTAAAGTCTTTATTTGTCTTGGTTTATAAAGTCTTTATTTGAGACCTTCCCTCTGAAGAAAGGATGGAAAAGTGAAGGGGTAAAATAAGGGATAGAAAAGAATCTTAGGGAAAATTGAGGAGCATGAGATTTATGAGCACTGATTATGGCAGAGGAATTGAGAGCAACAGAGGCAGCAACGCCTGCTGCTACTGGGAGCAATATCCTCTAACTCCTGTGCCTTGGTGGAACAGCAGCACTAAGACTATTTTTTTCAGATACTTAACATACAAAAAACCCCCAAACAACAAGCAAACCAAAAAAAAAGAAGGGAGAGGCTGTTTTGACACTTGTGGAAATCTGTGCATGTAGCTGCCTACAATGATGATGTTTATAACTAGACTAGTTACAAAACATCTCACTTACATTGGGATAACCAAGAAAGGCTTATGAAAATCTTAAAAAAATATATTTCAGTGGAGAAATTTCAGTTTAACATCTCCTACAACTGTGGGAGTATAGAGCTGGGAAACAGTGCATGTGAACAGTTTTTTTGTCCTGTGTTGTTTTATGCTGAGTTACAAGACAGAATTCTGTAGCAGCCTTAGAAAGGAAAAAGAACATCTTGCTTTTGAGTCACAAACTTGATGCCTGTGTGCAGGTAATAATTTTTCTTTAGGGTTGTCATGTAATTCAATGGATTGTTTTTCCTTCTTAGTTTCAACAGGAACTCTTACAATCAGCATACTGAATTGTATTGGTACATCACACTGTGCAAGTTTAGTTCATAAAGGGCAATTCATATTAAGCCCAATTTTTTCCTGTGATTTGATCTTGCAGAGTGTTTTTGTAGTTTAAAGCTTTTTAGAAGTGTATTAATATATTAAGTACTATAATAAATAGTTTATACATTGTATAAAACCCAAGAAAACCCTGTGCATAATAGGCTTATCTTTGCTATCCCCAGGTAAGCATAAAGCCAAGATATTAAGCTATTATCACATTTCACATATTTCAGATTAATCCTATCTTTTAAGTATTATATAAATATATATTTTACTCTAAAATTCTACTGTCAAGTCTAGAATTGTTCAAGTTTTTATTATAAAGATATACTAACAAGTTTGTTTCTTTGTGTTTTTTAGGTGTTTTTTTTTTTAGAATTACATTAATATTATTGGGTCTTCTCAGTCCTCGAGGGGTCATGCTTTTTCCTTAGCTGTGATTATTTCAGTTTTCTATTCTTCTTGATCTTGTCAGTCTTGGTTTTGTGTCACAATGAATAGGTTTGAGATGAAGATTTAGCTAAATTGGGAGCAGTGTTAATACTAGCCTTATTTTTTTCTGTAGCAATTGGTATAGTCTTCCTTTGTTCTGTTACCTTTAACTGAAAATCTCTAATGACGTTTTTAAATTCCTGCTGCTCATCTAATTCAAGTGAACCTCAAGAATTCCCAGTCTGTCTCAACATCTATTGACTTTTAAGGAATAATTTTCTTTGTAATCAGCAAAGACTTTCATGGACCTTGAAATCAGCTGCTATCACCACTTTCCCATTTGTTAAGGGAAGATGTTTGGAATACGGAAGATCTATATCGATTTTTTTGTTCCATGTCACATTAAAAAAAAAACAAACAAACTATGTATATAGGAAGTAAATAAAAATCAAACGTTTTAGTGCACAATGCAGTGGTCTGTCAGTACTTGTTTGGCATCTAGGTGAATTTGGCATTTCAAACAAGTGCATTATTACTATTGGCATAAAGAAACCCAAACATTTACTTGTATACAGCAATTTTAAAACCATGCCTCTTAAACAACCAAACTGTTTAAGAGATTGTTTTCACTATACAAAAGTTGTTTATTGCAATTTTTATCTACGCATTTCTTTATAGGAAAATATCTTTTTCTGTATATTTTCATGATGTAAGAATGAGCTGTCCTTCACTCCTTTGCATCACATACACAAAGCTAAGATTTATTTTGGGGAAGAATAAACATGGAGCTTCTTTTTTCTATTAAGAAAATGGTTCTGCTCAGGGCCACCTGTGGCTCTGTTTTGGGCTGCAGTTTGTAAAGCAGTGGTCAGGAAATCAGCACCACAGAGTCAAACTAGCTGGATAAATAAAATACCAATTGTACTTTGCAAACAATTTTTAATACCACAAATGAGAAAGTAATGAAACATAGCAGGACCAAATCTTTTTTCTATCAGCACACAATAGTTCATCTTCCTTCCTTAGGCCCAGTAGTAGCACTGCTGAGTAACTGATTAAATTATTGCCCTACTATGTGTACTTAAGACAAATTAGCTATAAAAATCCCAGAAAAATGGAACATTATTTAGTGTCTAAGAAGCGGATCTGGTTACCTAAGTCCTTGACCTAGCATATTTAGCTCAAGGCTTTTCTTGTTTTTAAATTCACTATAGAGAATTTTTTTGTAATGTGTTCACATCTGTTAGCTCCAGTTTCTAATTTCACATCTAATTTTTGTCAATATAAATGTTAAGATTGTCATTATCTTCATTTACATCATGTTGCTAATGTAGAGCTATGGATTAAAAGTCCCACCAGTAATAGCTGAGGAAACTGAAAGCTAGAAAGCCACTCAAAACATAGACATCATCTTCCATTAAAGAAAGGTCTAATTAAAGCTGATGGCTCATCAGAACTGATCTCTTTGCTGTTTTTTTTCTTTTTCTTTCAATTTTAAAAGCATAAGATAACTGCTGTCTAGTATAAAAGAAAAGAAAATGGCTGTCTGGTATACGCTTAACACAGACACGGTTTATTTCCAACAGAAAAGTCCAGGAGTAGCCTAAAATTAAGAAAATGTTAAGAACAAATTTTTTGCACATTAAAAGCACGTGCAAAAAATAGTACAAATGCTGAACTGAGTTAATGAAAACCCTACTCCTGTATATGCAAAATAATGGTATGAGGTGCAGCGTATTAACTCTAATTAAACATGCAACCCTCTCTTTACCTGCTATATTATAAAATAGAAGGTAACAAAGAGAAAGAAGAAGGCTGTTATCTGTTGTAGTGTCTTTTGGGCTCAGTTCAGAAGCTGCCTTGCTTAGTGCATCCTCTGCTGCTCCCCTCTGCCTTCCACAGGGACATTATTATGCACCTTGGATCTGCATGCTGAAAAGCAGCCTGTGTTTATGCTTTGTCATGCATCAATAACAGGTATTTGGAGGATAGTGGACAGTTCTGGGGAAGTTAATTTCTTGCTTGCTTATCCTGTAAGCATATGTAGCAAACCTCCTAGCCAGCAGCACTGCAATCTGTTCCACAGCAATTGTGTTCAGGTAATGGGTAGTTAGGAAGATAATGCCAATTTTGTAAGTCTATTTGGAAGAATCCTGAGGCAATTAAGAAAGTTTATGCAGTATAGCTCTTACCCTCATCAGAACCAGTCACAAGAGGAAGCTCAGAATGACTTGCCTTTAAATGGTACACATTTTACAATTCTACTCTGAATATTAATGTGATTCAGATTTATGAAAACTGTGGAATAAATTGTAGAATATCCATACCAGACCAAATTAAAACTCTTGTAATTATTTGAAATTTTTCTTTTCCATGTTGTAGATTACTTTCACTAGTTAGTTGGTTAATAGGAAGAGTAGGAATAATATAATTCCTCTTCATAATTAAGTTACGAGTCAATCATTACCTTAAAGGACAGGAAAAAAATTACTGCATTGCTAAAAGCTCCTTTGGTATGCCTATGGAATTCATGCAGGGAGTCTGGTTTAGTGTTTATCCATCCCCTAGCTCTCCCTCTCAGTCTTTTTTTTTTTTTTTTTTTTTCTCCCTTTTTTTTTCTTTGACTCTTGGAGAGAAATGTCATCATCAACTCTGTTTATCAGTGTGCCAGTGAGCACAGTAAGTGCCAAATGTGCTACACCTGCTGTGTGTGTACAGGAGAACCCTGGTGAGCATCAGCTTTCCCCTGATGCTGGAAGAAAACAGCTGTCCCCCCTGACAGAGAATTCAGGTGGTACTAACCTTCCCCACTTGCTGTCTCCCACAGTGCCAAAACACTGTGGAAGCTGTAAAAAGTAAGAAAAGGAGTGATATCTTTGACTACAGGTAGCATTGGTTTTATAGTTGCTTTTGTCTGTTTTGTTTGGTTTTACAGGGAAAACAGAAGCTGAGAAAATATGGAGAGGCTGAGAGACAAAATTATAATGTTATATTAAATTGTGCTATGATTACAGCTGATTGTATCAAAAGATATAAAAGCAAATATTAAGCTTGTTTTTGTTAATATAATGTAGTAATTAGTAGAACTATTTTGAAAAATATCAGTTGAAAGAGAGGATTATAGTAGACTATGTCCTGGTTTGGACCAGGATAAAGGTGGTTTTCTGTTTCTGTACTTTTGCTTTTAGCTAAGTCCCTTGTAAGTAGTCTCTCTGAAATTAACAGCAAGTTTCTCAGACAGTGTGTGCTTTTAGGACTGATAACACTTGATGTTTATAGTTATTGCTAGAGACTGGTATGCAGAGCCAAAGACTCTTATCAGCTCTGCATGAAAACATTTTACCGTCCAGGAGGATACAGAGGTCCCACCAGAGCCCTCCTTTAGGGAGGAACAGACAAGATAGATGCCAGAATTGACCAAACAGAGTATTCCATCCCATATACGTCACACTCAGTATAAATTTGAGGCATCACGAGGGCCGAGCCAGATCTTTTCCGGATCTTTTCCTGCTTCCCTTCCTTCACCCGGCATCCTAGAAGGATCCTGTCCGTTCGTCTGCCTGTGGTCCTGATCCGTGCCAGCCCCTATCTGTGTGTTCCTGCCTCCGGTTCCCGACTGCTGCCGACTCCAGGAGTCCAGCCTGGACTTTCCCAGGGCTGCCCTACAGCCTCGGTGGTGACGTGAGAGTTATTGGGGGAAGGGGGGAGGAATGTGGTTTCCATTTTCCTGTATATTTGTATATATTTAGTAATTTTTCCCTATTTATCATTACTGTTTCATTAAAGTTGTGTAGTTTAGTTTCCAACTCATAAGTCTCTCTCCCTTATTCTCTCTCCTTTCTTCATCGAGGGGAGAGAGAGATTAAAGAGAGCGTCTGTTATTCGGTTTAATTGCCGGGCCAGTGTTAAACCGTGACAGATTTATTGGCGCCCAACGTGGGGCCCGAGCTAATTGGCTCGAGTCCAGTTTAAATTTTGACTAAATTGCCTGAACAGTTTGAATTCCAACTCCAGTGAAAGAATGGCTTTCCTGAGCTGGAATCAGACCTTGTTCTTTGAAAATTTCACAGGGTTGGAGATTAAACCAATCATGCCGTACCTTTGGAATTTAGGGAATGTGATGTGTGGTTTTGCAGCTGGAATGAGTGCTAATATGTGGCTTTCCTATCGTAAGAGACGCTTAAGGACCATCGTTGCAATATGGTCCTCAATATTGATGTATATCATGGTGTATGGTGCAGTGATGTTTCATAGAAGGATTAAGAACTTTGTTCGTAATTATGTTTTCAGAGTTCTTTTGAGGAAACATACCACCCTTGGGCTGAGTTCAGTGGATTCTTGTCTAAATGGCATTATGATTGTTATAGGTTTGTGCCTCCTGATTTTTGGTGTTCAGGTGTTCATGTGCTACTATATATTGGTGAGGAATAAGACAACTACAACTAGGGGAACGAGCTCGCCTCGTAAAGAGAGCACCCCCACTCCTGCCTCTGCAGCCGCTTCTCGCCCCCCCTCACGCAAGGGCACAACTCAGATAAGGTCGGCAAGCATTGCCAGTGTTTCTGCTACAGCTCCAGTTGCTGTGTCTACTCCCACAGACACTGCTGCTGCTCAGAAAGCAAGCCCTGCTGCCGCCACTGCTGCAGATGCCTCAGCCTCTCCCCCTCAGCCCACACAGTTACTTGTTAACCCTGTAACTAAGAGAAAAGGAAAACAATGGAAATCAGAAGCGAGCCTTAACCCTTCCAAGTCTGAACAAGATGACCAGGTGATAGAGGAAATAGAGGATACTGCCTCTCCTCGTAGAGCAGCTAGTGCAGAGTCAGATGAGGACTCAGACTCAGAATCTGCTCAGCCCTATTCCATGAGAGACTTGCGTACTCTGAGAAAAGACTACAGCCGTTTTACAGGTGAACCACTCCTCTCTTGGTTATTCCGATGCTGGAATGATGGGGCTGCTACCATAACATTAACTCAGAAGGAAGCTAGGCAGTTGGGCCCTGTAACCAAAGATGCAGCTATTGATCGGGCATTTGGGGAAAAGGCTGGAACTACTAGCCTGTGGAAACGACTCTTGTCAGCTGTCAGGGAGAGATATCCCTATAAAGAGGCAATAGATTGCCCACAGGTCAAAGCAGCCACACTTGGAAAAGCTATCAGGTATCTGGAAGAATTGGCTGTACGAGAAGTGATCTATAATGATGATGGCATTGAAGACCCTTATCACGTACCATGTCCTAAACCTATGTTGCAAAGGTTTGTGCATGCTGCACCATCACCTTTTAACCATACTCTATCAGTACTGCTATGGGTTCCTGCAGAAGTGGATACAACTGTGGGTGATGTGATTAAAACTGCACGAGAGTGTGAAGAGGCTGTCACAGCCCCTCATCGGGCCTGGGTCTCAGCTATCAAGAGAGCATCTGAGAAACTGCATTCACCCCTTTTTCCTCAGACAGACGGAGGACGCCCCATTGCCACCATTAAGAGGAGACGCCCTCCTATGAGACAGAATCGAGGGAAACAGAATATCCCAAGAGGAATTCTATGGGCACTCCTGTGTGAGTGTGGAGAGGACATGACAAAGTGGGATAAGAAACCTACTGCTGACCTACAGGACCGAGTGATTAAGTTGATGAGTAAGCCGAAGGCAAAAGGAGGTCCTTCTAAAAAGATGGCTGCTCAAATCTCCAGTGTGGAGCTACCCAATCCAAATATGCTGGTGACTCAAGATCCCTGCACATCAGGTGTGAGTACTGGGGATGCAAGCTCCAGTAGTGCACATACTGCCAATGCTGTATGTGCTCAAGCTTAGAGGTGCCCTGCCTCCAGCCAGGTGGAGGAGAGGGACAACCGAATCTATTGGATTGTGTGGATTCGATGGCCTGGCACATTAGAGCCACAAAAGTATAAAGCCTTGGTGGACACTGGTGCGCAGTGCACCCTAATGCCATCGAATCAGAAAGGCACAGACTCCGTCACTATTTCTGGAGTGACGGGGGGATCTAAAGAACTGACTATTGTGAAGGCTGATGTGAGCCTCACTGGAATAAAGTGGCATAAACACCCAATAGTGACTGGTCCAGATGCTCCTTGCATCCTTGGCATAGACTACCTCAAGGGAGGTGATTTCGAGGACCCGAAAGGGTACCGCTGGTCCTTTGGTACTGCAGCTATTAAGACTGAGAATGCAGAATGGCTGCATACTTTGTTTGGCCTTTCAGATAAATCCTTTGTAGTGGGATTGCTGAGGACTACAAACCAGCGTCTGCCAACTGCTACTTCAGTAGTGCATCGTAGACAATATCGTGTCAACAGAGATGCTGTGATCCCCATTCACAAGCTGATCCGGCAACTAGAGAGCCAAGGAGTGATCAGCAAGACTCATTCACCCTTCAACAGTCCTGTATGGCCAGTGAAAAAGCCGAATGGAGAGTGGAGGCTGACAGTGGACTATCGTGCCTTGAATGAGGTTACACCACCACTAAGTGCTGCTGTGCCGGACATGCTAGAACTTCAGTATGAGCTGGAGTCAAAGGCAGCCAAGTGGTATGCTACCATTGACATTGCTAATGCATTTTTTGCTATTCCTATAGCACCAGAATGCAGAGCACAATTTGCCTTCACCTGGAGAGGTGTCCAGTACACTTGGAATCGACTGCCCCAGGGGTGGAAACACAGTCCTACCATCTGCCATGGACTGATCCATGACACCTTGGAAAAGGGTGGAGCTCCAGAACATCTACAGTACATCGATGACATCATTGTGTGGGGTGACACATCAAAGGAAGTCTACGAGAAAGGTAAGAAGATAATTGAAATCCTTCTAGAGGCTGGTTTTGCTATTAAAAGAAGCAAGGTCAAGGGACCTGCACAAGAGATACAGTTTCTGGGAGTTAAGTGGCAAGATGGACGTCGCCACATCCCAATGGACGTGATTAACAAAATAACAGCTATGGCCCCACCAACTACCAAAAAGGAAACACAGTCCTTTTTAGGAACTGTTGGTTTCTGGAGAATGCATATTCCTCTTTATAATCAGATTGTGAAACCTCTCTATGAGGTTACCCGGAAGAAGAAAGACTTTAAATGGGGCTCAGAACAACAAGCTGCTTTTGAGAATATTAAACAGGAGATTGTACAGGCAATGGCCCTTGGACCAATTCGAACAGGGCCAGACATCAAAAATATTCTTTACACCGGAGATGGAGGTGATGGTCCTACATGGAGCCTCTGGCAGAAAGCTCCAGGAGAGACTCGAGGCCGACCTCTAGGATTTTGGGGTCGAAACTACAAAGGCTCCGAAGCCAACTACACAGCTGCTGAAAAAGAGATACTGGCAGCATACGAAGGAGTCAGAGCTGCTTCAGAAGTGATTGGTACTGAAGCACAGCTCCTCCTAGTACCACGATTACCTGTACTGGGTTTTATGTACACAGGTAGAGAATCTTCCCATCATGCTACCGATGCTACCTGGAGTAAATGGATTGCTTTAATCTCACAGAGAGCTAGGATAGGAAGACTTAATCGTCCAGGAATTGTAGAAGCAATAACACATTGGCCAGAGGGCAAACACTTTGGAATGCCACCAGGAAAAGTGGTAAAACGGGCTGAAGAAGCCCCACCATACGACCAGCTCCCAGAGAACGAGAAACAATATGCTCTTTTCACTGATGGATCCTGTCGTCTGGTAGGAGGCCATCGAAGGTGGAAAGCTGCCGTATGGAATCCTACACGACTAGTTGCAAAAACAGATGAAGGAGATGGTGAATCAAGTCAATTTGCAGAGGTAAAAGCTATCCAATTGGCTTTGGACATTGCTGAACAAGAAAAGTGGCCGAGACTTTATCTCTATACTGACTCATGGATGGTAGCAAATGCCTTATGGGGTTGGTTAAAGCAGTGGAAGCAAAACAACTGGCAACGTAGAGATAAACCTATCTGGGCTGCTGAACTTTGGAAAGACATTGCTACTAGGTTAGAGAAACTTGATGTAAAAGTGCGTCACGTAGATGCCCACGTACCTTCATATCGAGCTACCGAGGAACATCGAAACAACCAAAGAGCAGATGAGGCTGCTCAAGTGTTCCAAATAGATCTGGACTGGGACCATAAAGGTGAACTGTTTTTGGCCAAATGGGCCCACAATGCTTCAGGTCATCAAGGCAGGGATGGAACATATCGATGGGCTCGTGACCGAGGGGTGGATTTATCTTTGGACTCTATTATGCAGGTTATCCACGATTGTGACATATGTGCTGCAATTAAGCAAGCTAAAAGGTTGAAACCTCTGTGGTATGAAGGGAGATGGTCAAAATATAGGTATGGGGAGGCCTGGCAAGTCGACTACATCACACTGCCTCAAACTCGCCAGGGTAAGCGCTATGTGCTTACAATGGTGGAGGCAAGTACAGGATGGCTGGAAACATATCCTGTGCCTCATGCCACAGCCCGAAACACTATTCTGGGCTTAGAGAAACAAGTCTTGTGGAGACATGGTACACCAGAAAGAATTGAGTCAGATAATGGAACTCATTTCAAAAATAGTCTCATAAATAACTGGGCCAAAGAACATGGTATTGAGTGGATATACCATATCCCCTATCATGCACCAGCCTCAGGTAAAATTGAAAGGTACAATGGTCTGTTAAAAACTACCTTAAAAGCAATGGGTGGTGGAACTTTCAAAAATTGGGACAAGCACTTGGCAAAAGCTACCTGGTTAGTTAATACCAGGGGTTCCATCAATCGAGCTGGTCCTGCTCAGTCAGATCTTCTACACACAGTAGATGGGGACAAAGTGCCTGTGGTGCATGAGAAGAATCTGCTAGGGAAAACAGTTTGGATTTATCCTGCCTCGGGCAAAGGTAAACCCATTCGTGGGGTTGCTTTCGCTCAAGGGCCTGGACACACTTGGTGGGTGATGATGAAAGATGGAGAAGTACAATGTGTACCACAAGGGAATCTAACACTAGGTGAGAATTCCTAATTTCTGCTTGTCTAGCTTAATCAGTAATGCATAGACTCTTTGGGAGTCATGAACTTGTATCCCACCATAACTACTGTTATGTGGACTGTTGCATAAATTAACAGTGTTCTATGAGTGTTTTTCAGGATGATTTTGTGGTGATGAAACCAGAACTAGGTTCATCGGCTGACATCCAGTGACTTCCTTGAAATTACCATCTGCAACCTACAACTTGTGGACCATGGACATGAACTGTGAAGACTGGTCCTTCTTTCGAGAATCTGCTACAATAGATGAACATTCTGCAATTGTAGACTGAATTACTTAGTGAATTTTAGCACAGAGAGATAGTAGTAATTTGTGTATAGATATGTTTAAGGATAAAGGATAGTAATGATTGGAGCATGACGCAAATGGTATGGAATAAGGGGTGGAATGTCCTGGTTTGGACCAGGATAAAGGTGGTTTTCTGTTTCTGTACTTTTGCTTTTAGCTAAGTCCCTTGTAAGTAGTCTCTCTGAAATTAACAGCAAGTTTCTCAGACAGTGTGTGCTTTTAGGACTGATAACACTTGATGTTTATAGTTATTGCTAGAGACTGGTATGCAGAGCCAAGGACTCTTATCAGCTCTGCATGAAAACATTTTACCGTCCAGGAGGATACAGAGGTCCCACCAGAGCCCTCCTTTAGGGAGGAACAGACAAGATAGATGCCAGAATTGACCAAACAGAGTATTCCATCCCATATACGTCACACTCAGTATAAATTTGAGGCATCACGAGGGCCGAGCCAGATCTTTTCCGGATCTTTTCCTGCTTCCCTTCCTTCACCCGGCATCCTAGAAGGATCCTGTCCGTTCGTCTGCCTGTGGTCCTGATCCGTGCCAGCCCCTATCTGTGTGTTCCTGCCTCCGGTTCCCGACTGCTGCCGACTCCAGGAGTCCAGCCTGGACTTTCCCAGGGCTGCCCTACAGCCTCGGTGGTGACGTGAGAGTTATTGGGGGAAAGGGGGGAGGAATGTGGTTTCCATTTTCCTGTATATTTGTATATATTTAGTAATTTTTCCCTATTTACCATTACTGTTTCATTAAAGTTGTGTAGTTTAGTTTCCAACTCATAAGTCTCTCTCCCTTATTCTCTCTCCTTTCTTCATCGAGGGGAGAGAGAGATTAAAGAGAGCGTCTGTTATTCGGTTTAATTGCCGGGCCAGTGTTAAACCGTGACAGATTTATTAATGTTATATTAAATTGTGCTATGATTACAGCTGATTGTATCAAAAGATATAAAAGCAAATATTAAGCTTGTTTTTGTTAATATAATGTAGTAATTAGTAGAACTATTTTGAAAAATATCAGTTGAAAGAGAGGATTATAGTAGACTAAAACACTATTTTCAAACTTTTCAGAAGTATCTGAAAAAAAATTTTTTTAAGGGCCTGTAATATGTACAATGTCCCTGGGACTCCAGGTTTTCCACAAATTAAGGGAAAAGCATTAAACCAAAAAGTATTCGAGCAAGCCTAGTTATATGAAAAAAAAGTGCATAAAGGATCTCTGTTATGTTTCACTGTAACAGATGTTTTTTTTTGGTTATTGTATTGCCTTTTATTTATTTCTACTTCTAGCTAATGAGGATCAGTACAATTGATAGCATACTGCTTGAAGTTTTCTGTGGCCCCATATATTTCCAAGTTCATTCTTCCCCAAGGTACTCTAAATTAGGTTCATAGGACCACATGCAAACACAGACAGATGCATCCCTATGTGTCTATGTAGATTTGTAATGGTTTCTGTTTGTTCTTTAAATTTCTTTTAATTTTCTAAATATAGAGTATATTAAAACTATACATGAATGAAGGGATCGGTGAAAGTTCCTTTGAAGTGAAGTGAGTAAATAATATTATTATTTTAGAAATATTAGAGAGGGGGGATAGAGTTAAATACAAAGGAGGATGGAGGATTGTTCTATAAACTTTCTAGATTCACATGAATATTGCAATCAAAACCAGAAGCCAGGTTTCCACAAACCATCTCCATGATGGTGTCTAGTGGGAGTAATTTTCCTTTGAAAATGCAATTATTTTCACTTACAAGGCAAACATGTCACTATCTAAAACACCTACCTGTAGTTTGTAGTCACATTTACATTTGCTGCTTCTAAGGAAAGATGAACTTTAAGGTAGATTCTTCAATCATGTTTGAAGCCTGTAAGGTTGATAGCTGTTATAATCACTAACTTATAGATAAACCGACACAGTTAAGGAAAATACAGTTGTAGTGTCTAGTACAAAGCCTCTCTTCAGAAAAATATTTAAGTTAAGCCAAATTGAACATTCAGTATTCTTTATCTTTTGTGATCTTCCTGGGAGTTTCTGCTGCTTACAAACCTCTTCCAAATTTGTCTACTCTGCCACTCAAGCTTTCATAAAAAAAAGAAAAAAAAAAAATTTCTAATATTGTTTGGAACTGATTTTCTATTCTCTGAATTGATGGGGTTTTCTTCTGGTCTTTAATCCTTTAAAGGAATACATATTGAGTGGTTAATCCAATACATAATCTCAACAATCAACTGGAATAGAGAGCTAAACATTGTCTCTTTGGTTACCTGCAGGCTAAATTCACTATTATACAACACTGCGCCAAAAAACAATATTTCATGCACTATCTATTGGTTAATGCAATAGCTTGTCTCTTCAGTCAGGTTGTAATATGAAGCATTTGAAAGACTTAAAATTGAAACATTGAAGAAAATCCTCTTAATAGTAAGGAGCTCTTGCCATTCTGCTAAATCTTAAACTGTATGCTCAGCCGCAACATGAAAACCTGTCAGAATAGCCCCTGAGGCAGTAAAAGACAATGTATCAGACACCTGCTTATGTGTTCCAATGACTCCTGGAATAACAATCTCAGCCTGCGTAATAGATGGGAAGAAAACAAAACAACAGAAGACCTAGGAAAACTGGAGTTTGTCTTAACCTCTTTTCATTAATAAATGACACTTCTCTATTTCTTGGCCTGTCCTCTTCTAATGGCTGTCAGAAATTTTTTGCTGGATCCTTTGTCTTGCATGACATTAAGAAAAAACAGAAAACCCCCAAACTTCATGACACTTCAATAATGCATATGTACCTGCAAAGGCCAAACAGACTTCCTTTACTATCAGAAAATTAATATGAGATATTCCTTGTATGGAGACTAAGAGAGCTTTGAAGACATATAGGAACTGTTCATCGTCTGTAGTTTATCTGAAAACATCTTGACTACATCATTACTGGTAAATAAAACAGTGCTAGGCAGTGAGGCTGAGCATTGGGCATCTGATTATCCACACTGGTTTATACTCTGATAGATGAAACAGAAACAACTGATTGCTCCTGGGAGCAAAAGGCTGAGTATGTCCAGCTGAATTATATTTGGCCTTCTGGGCTCCATATGATGCTCCTGGACCTGTAGTATATAATTATTATTTTTGTGTGTGTGCTGTTTTCATTCCAGGATTTGTAGACTCCACTCTCCTCTAGGGTGTCTCCAGCCTTTTCTCCCTGAAAGTACAGCCTTTCTATCTTAAATTAATTCACTAATAATTTAAAAATACACATGTTCATTAGTTTATGATGGTTCTAAAGCTGCCTGATAGAAAAGGACCTTGGTGTATGGATTGTGAGCCAGCAATGTGCCCAGGTGGTCAAGAAGGCCAATGGCATTCTGGCTTGTATCAGAAATTGTGGGAGCAACAGGCCCAGGGAAGTGATCCTGCCCCTGTGCTCAGCACTGGTCAAGCCAAACCTCCAGTGCTGTGTTCAGTTTTGGTCACCTCAATACAAAAAGGACATTGAGGTGTTGGAGCAAGTCCAAAGAAGGGTAACAAAGCTAATGAAAGGTTTGGAAAACATCCCTTATGAGGACTGACTGAGGGTGTTGGGGCTGTAGAGTCTGGGGAAATGGAGTCTCAGGGGAGACCTTATCACTTTTTACAAATACCTGAAAGGAGGTTGTAGCAAGAGTGGGGCTGGTCTCTTCTCATTGGTAACAGATGACAGGACAAGGGGATACACCTTCAAGTTGCATCAAGATTTAGGTTGGATATCATGAGAAACTTCTTTACAGAAAGGGTTGTTAAGCACTGGAACAGGCTCCCCTGGAGGGTGATTAAGTCTCCATCCCTGACTTTGTTTAAAAATCATCTGGATGTGGTGCTTAGGT
This sequence comes from Calypte anna, assembly GCF_003957555.1. NCBI lineage: Eukaryota > Metazoa > Chordata > Aves > Apodiformes > Trochilidae > Calypte > Calypte anna. The sequence goes on from NC_044245.1 coordinate 123,493,586, forward strand.
ACATGGTTTAGTGCTGGGTCATCAGAAATAGGGTAATAGGGTTAGAATGAGGATGGACTCGATGATCTCTCCCAACCTGAGCAATTCTATGATTCTAGGATAAATATAAATAGATTTGTGGAGACCTTTGTCAGAATTGAACAATTACAGCTGGAGTTTTCTATGCCACATATTTTCCCAGTGGTGACCCAGTCGATTTCTAGAAAAGTTTTTTTCTGAAATTTAGCAATATTTTCCCTGTTTGAAAATTTTTGATGGTAATAAATTACAGAAACAAACAAGGAATTAAAGATCACTGTGTTTCTTCAAAATGAGATTAAACTAGCCATATAAGCTACATAAAGATCATAAAAGGTATTTTTTTATTTGAGGACTAAAAGGTCTCTGATGGGTTACAGTTTAATAATTATATTTTAAAAAGCCCAAACTAAGATATGCCTTGTAATTATGCTCAATGTTTCATTGAAACTATAGGGAAGCTAGTGTTAGTCATAAAAAAAATCCAAACATTTTAAAGACAATTAAACTGATTTAAAAATTTGCAAACCACATTAACTTGTATACAGAGATAAAATGGACTATGTGCAGCAAAGACAAATTAAATGTACATTTCAAAATATTTTTTCCTAACATGGATCTGTTTCAACTGATGTGTAGCTTCCACAATAATTCCATCATAACAAAACTTCATCTCATAATTTGAAAATATTCATTTCTGATTTCAAATTCTGCAAAAAAAATTTTTTTGAAGGCTTGGTATATGAAAAATTATTATATATCAAAGAACTCTCAACATAAGTCAAGCTTTAAGATGGTTAAAGATATAAAAATCTAATAAATAGAATATGACTGCAGATATGGCATTGCAAGGAGCTGCTTTACCCCAATAATACAGATCAAAGTGGTTGGGAGATTTAAATGAATGGGAAATTTCATGTAAATATATATTATGTACTTAAGATAGTTCTTTATTTTCTTCCCCACAGAAATAAATATGTTTTCTGCTTGCGAATTTCTAATAAAGGAAGTAGCTCATTAATATTATTACAGTTTAAGCCTTAGCTATATTAAGAATGTGTTAGAAATAATAGAAAAAAAAATTTCCTAACAAAAAGAACAGAGAATGATGTTGAAAGCTTAGTCTACAACTGTCTAAAGTCTGAAACACTAATAAAAGTAAAAAATTGGGACCATTTTCTTGGTTAGTATTTAAAGCTTGGTTTTAAGAAATAGTTTTTACAGTGGCTAAACAAAATCTTTGGGAATCGTTTGAGAATGATCTGGGGAACAAACTCTGTTTTTACAGTAGTAGAATAAACTCACACTAAGCAGTGAAAGTTTTATCAATCTTAATATGCATCCAGTGATCAAACATCTTCCCAGGACATTTTAAAGAAGTGACAGATTCAGTAATGCACAAAAAACATGCATAAATTTTTGAAATTTTTGATGTGAAAAAGAACCTAGGAACTGATATGAGAACTGCTAGAAATTTGAAAACTAAAATCTGAATCTTCCATAGACTGTTGTAAAACCTGTTATGTCTATCAAGTACTGCTGTGTCAAAATTGCAAGGAGACAAAATATCATCTGACAGTGGCAGGGCACATTGATAGTTATGTAAATATATACTGATAAGAGTGCAATTAACTACTGTAAGCAATGAACCTTAATATTAACAAACTCAAACAGTTACTACTAATAAGTGATAACACATTTTAAAATTATTTCAATTACTAATCTTATTTCTTTTTAATATAACTGTGTTTAACACCAAATATTTAGTGAATCTATTTTTAATCCAAAGTTCACTATAGCACAGCTTCCCTTAAAGCAGAAGTCTATCAGACACCTATCTCTCACGGACAGGAAAGGTGTTGACTACCTGGGATAATTTGGAACTCTGTTGTCCCAAATGCCTCTAACATATTTTCTATTCTACCAAATTTCAGACATGTCCAAAGCTCTAACAATGTTGTAAATGTTTAGATTAACCTTAGTTTGGATAAGTCTGTCACTAATAAAATTGAGTTACTGCAGGATGAGGTTTGATTGTGTCCCGAAAGTCCATGAGGGTACAGCAGTCACAGTTACACTGCTTTTTCAAGATGATGCTGTAGCCTTGCAGACACAAACCATCTTCAGTGAAGATTTGCCTCTGGTGCAGGGAAATAGCTCTTGGTTGTGGCAATAAACATTTTTAGACTGTGCCTGCTAACCAGAAGGTGAGGTAGAAAATGAAAACAAGTGATACAGTGACATGGATGAAAGAACAGCTGTGAAGGAACACCAGTAGCCCCTGGTATATACACTTAAGTAAAATAAATGGCAAACACAATTTACCTGGAGATCCACCTGATACCATTCTTTTTACTTAGTACACATAAAAAAAGACTAGGAAGGTTGAGACACAGTCAGCTACAGAGTAGCTGGTAAATGTCCTATGCAGTAGAAGAATTAAAAACTGATTTGCTTAGTTAAAACAATGATAACACCAGGACATTAAGCTACGTGTTTTTTATTATTTTATTATTTTTAATAATATATTTTTCTATTTCCACTGGAGTCTTAGCCTGAATACATGTCTGGCATAAGCCTCAGTTTATTAAAGTCAGTGGAGTTCTCCTGCTAACATTGATATGAATTTGTCCTTTGATCTACATTAGCCATTTCTTCTAATGAGCATCTCTGAACTGAAGATGAAGTCTCAAATCTTTGGAAAAGGAGGTTGTGACTTGAGGAAATTTTATGGTATCAGCTGGTAGCATCTTGCAATGTATAGCTTGAAAGACAGTGTTTTATAAAAAATGGAAGGATGTATTATCTGAGTAATTCACATCTACCCTTGAATAGTCAGGAATGAGAGCTGTGAAAAATATAAATCATTTGATTGATAAAAATGGGTTGCAGATATCCTCAAATTGTGGGTCTCTCTAAATAGGCATAATTATATTTAATGAGAAAGAGCAGAATTTTAAGTGAAAATTTAATGTTGAAAGACATATGGAAACCTGCTCGAAGTTTTGGCAAACTGCAGCATGGAAGTCCAAGTAAGGAAACAAATTTTTCTCTAAATGATAGATTGATTATAAGGATTAAAATATTTTGAACTGGTATATGTTAGCTTTAAAGGTATGTATATGTTTGATTTTCATTTTTAAGATACACGCAGGTAAATACATTCAGAAAATGTTCTCTTTGGTATTTTTAGCTTGAATATGAATGAAAGGTTCAGGGGGATTGTATAAATAAGTACACCAATGTTTGGTAGGTCTTCTGGTAGGTCTTCAGTTGAAAAATATTCTTTGCAGTTTGCAAAGATATTGTTTATACTGGTGTTGAGCTAGTTTCCATAAAATGCATCTTGTGCTTACATTTGGAAGATAATTAGATCACGAATGTTAGTGATGATATAATATAACAGTCTTTGCATGAACACAGAGATATCCTTTAGATGAACATGGAGAATACCTGTTGTAAAGTTACTTGTCCAATAAAAATCCACAACAGGAAAGGCTATGGGATGCTTTTTAACATCATCCACGCTCTTTAACGTCATCCATATAGTCACTTGTATAACTATTAATTTTGAAAATTTAAAATTAAATTGGTGGTGTAGGAAATGTCAGGGTTAACTTTTATTCTGTGACATTTATAGAATAATGTACTAAACTGCTAATTCAACTGTACTTTTTTCTTTTGCATTATATGTTTCCAAATCAAATAATATTACTTACTTTTTTTCTGGCAGGGCATTTTAAAATGAAACATGTTTTGAATAACGAGTAGCTATAATTGATTTCCTAGTTGAAAATGAGAGACAGGATATTTCTTACCTTGTATGAAGCTACTTCTCAGGAAATCTTGGCTGGTAAAGGAAAGGAATAGATTTTATTAGATTGTTTGATAGCACACCTATCACTCTTTCTGACTGAAAGTCATTTTCATTTGCAATGAGCAATTTCAGTTACATGGTATAGTTACAGTTGAGTTCCTTTTCAAGTCCAGTGTGCAGCAGCAGTCAATGCTCTTTAAAGATATATGCTGTAGTGGAAGAGGCAGATTTAGTAAAACAAGACATTTTTCCTCTGTGGGCTTTGTGATACATAAAAGTCTTGTCAGCTTGACATTTGCTAGTTTTGCCTTATGATTTTTCTGTATTTTCCTCTTCTGTACCTATGCTACCACTATCATCCTAGTTGAATGGTTCTCACTTCAAAGTAAGGTCAGAAGAGAGATCTATATGTTGGTGCACTGCTCTGCTTTTTGATGATGGGGAAAATATCATCAAGGGAGGTAATATTTCTGCTGTGTTTTGGTTATTACAATACAAATAAGATAGTAGCCACTTTATGATCTTCCAGTCACTGACTGCTCAATGTATATTTCTAAATGTCAAACACAGTCATTTATTCTATAGTTATAAATCCTTTTACAATTCAAGAAAAAAACACAAACATATTTGTAGAATCAAATGCTCAGTTAGCAGTACTTGGAGAAGCCTTTAGCAATATCAGATTCCCTGTGCCCAAAGAAAACTATTTAACCTGTCAGTGCAATGAAGCAAAAAGCTTATCAATAAGATTAACTCATAGAATTTGAGTTGTCGGTTATATCTTCATGTGATTTATCAGATACCTTCATTGCAGCCATGAAACAAATTTAATAAGCAAATTTAATGTAATTAAAGAACTTATGCCAATCCGGCAACATTTTCCAGGGTTACTGCAAATTCAATTTTGCAAGAAATGTTATTTGCTTACAAATAATTGGTCACAAAAATTTGCAACAAAACAGTTTTTCTCATTATAAATAACCAGTTCTGGAGGCATTTCGTCCTGAAATGTCCAAGGACATAATTTATGTAATGTGTTGTCAAACAGAGCAGTTTTCAAAAAATCATCATGGGTAAAACTACAGGCAAAAGCAGACAGTGAGGTGCTTATTCATACTCATATATGAAAGTAATTTTTTACTTTCTCTTTAGATTACTTAACTAATTTTACATATTTGTTATACGTAGTGCAAGCAAAACATGTGTCTGGAGTGTAATCTGTGTGCATATCAAACTGCTTTCCACGTTAAGAATTTCATGTGGACAAATTTGAACTGAGTTCCCACTTAGCTCTTGGGACATGTCATTTTGCAACTTTGCAGCCTGTCAAGCTCACAGGATTGGAAAAAAACACAGAGAAATAATGTGGAAAGGATAACAGAACATCAAGTATAAATATAAACACTTAAGTTTCCCAGAGGCACAAGGAGATGTGAACTTAGAAACCATCTGAGTTAATCAAATGTTAAAAAGAAGGAGCTGGACAGAAGTCAATAAATTTTTCACCTCCATTTAACTAAAAATGTTACACAACTTTAATGAGACATCCATGTGAGTAGTTGACAAAACCATGGGATGTTGTAGAGTAATATACCAATAGGTATAAAATGCAGCAGCCCATTGTAAACAAAAAACATTTTAAAAGACTGTAATGCATAAAAACTGTAGTTGCAGTTTAAAGTCACTACCCATGGGTTGAAAAATTCTAACCAGGGGCCTATGGAAAAGGACTATCTATCCCATTCTCCTTTTCAGTTTTTTTTTCTCTATGCACTTCAAACTTATTCAAATAAATATTGGAGACTGGAGTCAACTTTATGAGTTCTTGTTCTCTCTCTATTTTATAAAAGCAGGTCCTCTCAATGGGGTTTTTTTCAAGGCAAGTATTGGAAGACACATTTCATTTTGTATAGGGTTATATATTTCACTGTGTTACTATTATTCTTTATCTTTAAATCTTATCTATAAGAGTAATTAGATGTAAAAACATTTTTTCCCTTGTTAAGTATGCCCTGAAAAAATCTATTTTTATGTCTAACACCACCTTGCACCCAACTTAAGGAACATTACCTGTGTGTGATATCACTTGTTTATCTTACAGATCTGCATTTACAAATAATGAAAGGCTAAGTGTCTTGCCCAAGGCTGGGAAGAACTACAGACATTCAAAATTACTTTTTCAACATTTATTGTCATTACTGCAGTTTATCTTTCTGCAGGGCTACAGAGCTAAAGATTTGTTATCTTTCTGTTATGCACTAAAACCTGTGATTTGCCTTTCATTGCTTCAAATAAATACATCCCAAAAAGTATTTTTTTGTAAAATTCCAAAGACACTGCAAATAATTTTTTCTACCATTTAAAGCACTGAAGAATATTAACCTATACTATCTTGACTTTTACTCCCCTGTGTTTAAATGCTGTGTGTTTGGGATACATGGACTACAACACTTCTGATTCACATCGGTAAACCTCAGCCTGTTTTTTCTCAATGAAAAGTATTTCTCAATATATATAAATATATATTTATATATATATTATTCCCATAAAATCAGTCCCAGTTCTCCTTTAGCCTGAGCTGAGTTCTCTCACTTCTTCATTCCATTATCACCACCATGTTCTGGAATTATTCACTCCCAAGGCCTTCTGGACCATCTCTTCTCTCATCTTTGAGTACAAAGATGGTTATGAAGACTGTGAAGAGAGTTCAGTATCCCCCCTTCTGTAACTGCTCTGAACCCCTCTTATATAATGTGCCTTCTGTGATGATGTTCAATTTCCCAGGGAAATCTACTATTTAGAAATATTCAGGGGTAATACCTTAAGTCTAAGTCTCTACAGGCATGACTCTAGATCACCTTTTGAAATTTTAATGTTTGTTTCATTTTTCACTGGAATGAAAAAAGCAAATTCCAGGGTAAACCTCTTGTGCTGTAGGAACTTCTGTGCTTGTTACTTTTGCATTCTAATGGAAACTAAATTTTGTTGAGAAAATCCTGAATAACCTTACTCTGAACAGTTCACTTAGTGTAGAAACTTACTTCCCTCAATCTGCTTCTTTGTTTTCCCATTGAACTATTTTTAATAGTTTAATAAACAGGCATTTCTGCATCACAAAGAGCTAATATATGTTCAGAATTAATATTTTCCACCTTCCTTATAGTTCCTCCCATCTGAAGCACAGACACACACAAATGATTTTTTATATTTATAAACTGAAGAGTCTAAAACTTACAGAACTTTTGAAACAAAATTTTAATGTACTCAATTTTTGCAATCTTGCCCTTACTGATAAGGGATGGATAGGAACTCATGCCCATTGTGCAAAAAAGAGCCCTACATCAATTTTGCATTGACTTGATGTTGTTTGTTGCGTGACAAGTTAGAGGCACTGAATTTTAGATGATAGGGTAGTTGCAATTATGCAGCATTTATGAGATTCATTCCTTTTTCTATTTTGAATTTAAAATTTCTCAAAACCAAAATCAGTATTTTCACCATCACGCTGAATTTTTTCACTTCTTATTCTAAACTGTGTCATATTTCTAAGTGCATTTTTAGCAATTTATTCAATGTCAGTGTTACAATGCCACAGGAAACACCATGAACTTAAATTATTGCATTTATTCACACTTATACTCCCTAGAAATTGATGAAGTAGTACATTTAAAAACCCAAATGTCTTTGTCTCAACACTTTGGGCTTTTTGTTCTTGTTATAAATTGCGAGAAGAAATCACAGCCTTCCTTATTTAGTGAACTCATGGAGAATAAAATCTCCACAAATTATTCATTGCATAATCTTTCATAGAAAGCTGTATCTAACAAGACAGATGGTGTTTCCCCTGATTCAGAAAGTGTAATAAATATTATTTGTATCATATTAACATGACAAAAGCAAGTAGACTGAATCTGTCATAGACAAAGTACAGAGGTGCCTGATATTTTCTACTCATGTGCAAATGTCCTTTCCCCAGTGCATCTCCTGTGCATTTGAGTAAGAAATCAATGTTCTTTAATGTGAATAGCACCTGTCTAATCACAAGATGAGGGAAGACTGATGTTGTAGGAAGATCTTTCCAACAGTAAGTTTCAATTTTAGTCATGAAGAGTATTTAGAAACTATGGGTCATTGAAGAAAAGTGTATAAGAAAGTAATCTTAACATTGGTAGCTGTATGTATTTTCCTGAAAAGTGAAATAAAAAAGCTTTGAGTAGTAGTGCCACATTTTCTGTTTTGATTGAAGTTGACATAACACATACTAATTAGCCAGCTGGAAAATCTCAAAATTGAAACTTAGAAAAGAAACTCTTTTTCATCTTGAATTTCAGTAGTTTGAAATGTTTCATGAGGAAGTATCATCCTACAAAATGTCTTCTTAATACAATAGTCATAAATCACCCATATTTAGAATAGTTTGCTATGCTGCTTACCTCTGAGATGAAAACCTGGCCAGATCAGCAGGGTGCTAAAAAACCAGAAGATCTAGGCAGACCATTTTGGAAACTGGAATGTTTTTGTGGGGAAATACTTCAGTTATTAATGATTCCTCACGAATGCTCCTGTCTTAGAAGTTGTCTAGTAAGCTTTACTTCAGCTTGGATGAGAAGGCTTACTTCTGTTTCCTCTGCTGTCAGTCAAGGATTAATTCTTGGGTCTACACTATTCATAATTTTTCTCAGGAATCTGATAGTGCCATAAAAACCTTTCCTCATGAAAGTGCAGGAAGAGATAAATGGTTTAGAGGACTGGTCCCACTTTCAAGAGTGTCAATAAGCTGAAATCAGGAAAATGAGACATTTTCCTTTTCTCAAATGAAGATATCTTTGTTGTCTTAACATCACCTCCATGCAGGTATATTATTAGCACTTAACAGTCATGTGTTCTGGCTTGTGCTATTACTGTACTGATGTACCAGGAGAGGGTTCAGGACATCTGGGATAAGCATGCTTTCTTTTGAGTACTAATGTCACACATGTCTTTCTGATTTCATATAATATCATGAGAAATACAGAATGTTAAACCAAGATGTATTTCTAGACTGTGGAAAAAATTCCAGACTATTTGCTTACATCTGGATTTACAAAGTAAAGTCCAATTCTTCATTTCAACACCTTCAGTGTGAGTCACTGAATGGAAGATAAATTATAAGTTTGGGAAAATGAACATTTCAGTAGTAACAAACAAAACATATTATTCTCAGCATAATATTTAGCAAAATAAGTAAGTATTCCTAAAATCCAATAAAGACAAGTTTGCAATAACCTAGGGTTAACTATACATATATTATGGTTTTATTTATTATGCAGTTTTATTTTCTCTAGAATATTGAGGAGAATTACTCCATATTGTTCTTTTAAAATGAAGCATTGCTAGGAAGGAGGATGAATATATCAATAACTCTAAGTACTGAACTGAAAAACTTTAAGTGCAGGGGGAAGAAATAAAACTGAAATGACATCATAAATTGATGTAATAGTCAGAGTCAAGAAAGAGCAAAAGATACACATACACAAAAATATAGCAGAACATAAATGACACCGGGCTGCTTGTTTATGTCTTTCATTCCTTTTACAAATTAGAACAAGGACTCGAGAAAACATTTTTCTTTTTGAACTTAAAATGTGGTTTAATTTTATGATCACATCTTCATTAAAAAAACTTTTCCTAATCAGGGTAACTAATCCAAAATTAGAAACTGTATAATTTCCCTTATGGTCTTAAATGATAAAGGTCATGACTCATCACCATTACAATGGCTAATACGGATGGTAATAACGTGTGTTCTACTTTTCCACCTGATAATTCCAGCTGAGAGAATCAGGCAAGGTGGACAAGATATGAAGCTGCCTGAAAGTTGGGAATTTTCTTTTTTCTTTGTAATATTGCCCAAAGACCAAAGCACAGGGCATCAGATTGTCAAATCTTTCATATTGCCTTTGAGAAAAGCCTTTGAAATAAATCTACTGGATATAGTGTAAAAATTGAAAAACTATATGACCTAAGCAGTACAAGTTTTGGGAAAAAATGGCTGTCAATATTCAGAATGGCTTACAATATTCAGAATAGGATTAGCACAAGAAGTTTAAAGCTTCTTTCCTGCCCATGCCAACCAGATACAGTAGCTCTTCTCCTGTGTCGTGAACACCACATTGGATTAGATATAATCTATTATTAACTGTTTAGGACAGGAGACACTGCATAGACCACACCCTGGTTATTACAAGTGAAGGGAAAAGTAACAGCAGTCACATGAATCATCAGCAAGTCTAAAGGAAAAACCAAAAAAACAGTGAGACAGACACTCGTCCTTTGGACCTTTGTTTCCTTCAGTTATGCTCCTCCTTCATTCTCAAAAATCTTGTACTCTGCTTTATACTTCTCCAAGATGTACTGTAATGCATTTGTCTGTACATCTAATACCAAAACCAAATTGGTTTACCTCCACCAAAAACATCTCAGGATTTCTGGTTTATGGAAGTTATTAAAAACATTCATAGAGTGTAAGGCAGAATGAGCCTTTTCCCAAAGTGCAGGTGTGGACAGGACAGCCTTCTGAAACATCTCCAGAATTGATGAAAGTAACTCTATTTAATGCAATAGCCTAGGATAGAGCACTCACTCAGGAATTGATTTATATGGTCTTAATTCACTTTACTTTGTAAAGAAATTAAAACTTGTATAATCCAGAAGCCCACAAAATGTTCCTTTGATGGGTTTACCTTAAGGTTAAACCACTCACCTTGAGGACTCAAGGGACAGAACTCATGACTTGCAGTTCCTGTAAGAAGGACTAATCTTGTATGAAACTTTTAGCAGTCACGGGTGAAATGTGTGTACTAAAATTAAATTAAACATTCAGTGGTTCACAGAAAGGTGATTAAATATTCATTAGGCAGAAGACAGGTGGATAGAACTTCTGCAAGACTAAGTATGACTGTCACCTGGTGTGAGGTCACATTTGCAAGGAGAAAAACCTTCTTACTGCTCCGAGGCTGACTGTCCTACTGAGTAATTTTTGAGCGGATGTTGATTCTTTGGAACAGTAGCACTATATAAGGAACGAAGCCAGCAGGAAATATTTTATGAAATAATATCTTTGTCAGACCGAAAAAGGCATGAGTTGCTTTGCAATGAGGAAGATGAGCCAGGAGATGAGGGATGAGCTAGGCAGGCCAGGTACAGTGAATCTGCACCAGTATTCAGGAAAGGTCCAAGGTGAAGGACTTGAATGCTGTGCCTCACCTTATGTTTGGTTGATCCTAGCCTTGGGAGCTTGACTTTCTGGTTTGACCAGATTTATTTTTACAGACTCATCTGGTTATTCCTTGTCTGCATCTGATCCTGGTCACCATCACCACTGCTAGCCCTGCTCTGCTTTCCATGTTGGACATGGTGGGATGATGTCCTGCCAGCCCTGTGGTCCTGTGGGACTCCTGATCTGCTGCTGAACCAGCCCTCTCCTGCTGCTCTCCAGCAGTAGGTTCACGGTTCCAACAGAATAATGTAATCTTTGTAATGTAATGCTGAATAAACTCCAAGGAAAGGATAATAGTGATAAAAATATTTCACTAGTAGTTTTTGTTCATGCTATCACACATATTAAATACTGACCTAAGCACAGATTATTTTATATATCTGCAGAAGACCTTAGTTGGATCCCTCTCATGGGTCGGTGGAACCAGTCCAGCTATCAGTGGAACAGTGAAGAAACAGAACTTCATGTGACTGATAGCTGTGCTGTTGGATGTTTGTGTCTTTGACATGTCTGGAAAGAATAACTTTTTCTGAGAAGGCTTAAGCCTTCACTTTGTGAATCCACAAAAAAAGTAAAAGCTCCCTTCTTTCCCTTGGAAACTGCAAAAATGTAAAATCTACTGGGCTATAAACTAAAGTGGAAAGAACAATTATATAGCTAATTAAAATAATGTCCTTCATTTATCAGCACAGCTTTTTTGTCCATGGCTCTTACTATGCTAGGCATACATGAACATAGTCACCAGTGTGAAAACAGAGTATCAGAACCACTCTAAGGTCAGTACCAGGAAAAAAATGGAGAACAGTAATAGAGAAGGGAATCAGGCTTATCCATACTTTCTTGGAAATCTGTCCCTTGCCTGTCCCTGACACCAAGGCTTTTCTCATATATTTAGGAATGATACATGTCACAAGTAAAAATGAACATGTTTATAAAAGGAATCAGAGACTGAGATGGTAAAATGATAAGTGAGAATAAACATAAAATGAAGACAGTGCCTAACAGATATTTTTGCCATAAATAAAGGGATGACTATATCCACCAGATTAGAAGATCAATATGGAAAAGTCAATCTGTAAGTAGTCTGATAGAGGGCTAAAACTCATTACTTGAAAAATTTCCCTCCCTAGACAGATTTTTTTTGAATGTTTAAATTAAAAAATTTTGCTAAATGTGACTCATTTTCTTTCTTTGTAAATATGATAGTCATATATAAATAATTACAATTAGAAAATACTACAGCAGGAGGCAACTGAGAGAAAAACGATTTTGTAATTATCAAAGAACCGCAGCTGCAATATACAATACCATAAATTTCACATTATCTTTACAATAAAGTGGTGTTTTGTGATGCTCCTTCTTCTTGATTAAAGCTCAAGCTTTCTGTAGCTTTCATGAACATGACAGTTTAGGGTGATTATTAAGTTCTACTGATAGCACTTCTGAAAGCATTGCCACAGAAATTCATTGAAACAGCAGCATGAGAACTGAGACTGTGCCCCTTTGAGATGTGAATCGATGAACCTCTCCACTGTTTTCTTATTAAACATAATGACTAGAGAGGTTGAATTTCTCTTAATTTCAGTAGAGTCCACTGAAAAATCCTGAGGGGAAAATACTGAAAAATCTTGAGATACGAAAATTTTTCGTATTAATCCACACAGGTATTCATACATATGCAAAAGTGCTGCTCATACTTAAATCAGTAAGATCTGGGTGAAGAAAAGAGAGGAAAGAGTGTAAAATTTGAATTTAGTTTCATCTCAGCTGGAGTCTTTATTAGTGTTACAAAGAATGCTTATAGGATACAAGCAATTAAAAATCAAAAGAGTTGTGGGCACCACAATTCATTTTTCTGAAAACATCGTGCTCCTGTACCTGTACCATAGGAGCGTGGCTAATATCATGGTGTGAGACAGCCATGAATGAATACTTCAGAGAAATTTAGATATTTTTTCCTTCTTTCTTTTTTTCTGCCATATATGTTCTCTATCTTCTTGCTTTATTCTGTAACTTCTATAAGTTGGAAAAAAACCAGCAAAGATAAACATCAAGGAAAAATACTTTCATTTGCATTCTTCAGTGTCCCTTGATGAGAAGCTCAACATGAGCCAGCAGAGTGCTCTTGCAACCCAGAAAGACAACCATATCTGCCACAGATTTTTTTTTTTCCTCTTTAGGGTTGATTACAGATATTATTATCATGAAAATAATGCTCGCTCCAGGAGTAGCACTCATCTAAGCCACAGAGAGCTTTCTACACATGAAGATAGCATTTTACCCACCGAATAAAAGCCACAAGCCAATATTTAAAGTTAACTTTCTGATTATATGCAAGTCAAGGCAGGAGTGGGCATTTTAGTCATATTTGGTAGTTTTTAAACTCTCTTCCAATGGAAGACCTCATTGGTCTTTACAGCTATCTGAAGGGAGTTTGTAGCAAGGTGGGGGGTTGGTCTCCCAGGAAACAAAGAACAAAGAGGATATGGTCTCAGGTTTCACCAGGGGAGGTTTAGATTCAATTTTAGAAGAAAAGTCTTCAATGAAAGGGTTGTTAAACACTTGGAATAGGATGCCCAGTGAGATGGTTGAATCACCATCCCTGGAGGTGTTCACAAGACATATAGATGTGGTGCTTAGGAATATGGTTTAACACTGGACTAGGGTAGAGGTAGGTTAATGGTTGGACTCAATCATCTTAAGCATCTTTTCTAATCAGAATGATTCTGCGATTCTGTGAAATTCAGACACTTAAACACAGTGCAACACAGCCACAGTGCAGTCCCTATGTGATGCACTGATTCTAGATTTATTTCCCATCATTGATGGCACAGCAGCAGAGGAATGACTGTCTAGGCAACAGTCATTGCTTGTTGCAGTGTTGCTGTACACTGCTATTGTAATCCAGCAACTGAGCTCCTCTAGAATGGGGCTATGGGGTAGTTGAATAACGTGCTGCTGATGACAACACAGCTAATTAATGCGTCATTAGTAGTAATGCATCATTATGATGTATGTAAAACTCAGCATCAAGGCCAAATGTGGCGGGCTATGGAGTCAGCTTGGCTTGTGATGTGCTCCGGTGAGAGCCAGTGATGAAAATGTAAAATAAATGAAACAGTCTTTATTAACTCATTAATTTATTTAATGTCATGGCAGATGTTTGTGATGTGGAGAGAAAGTACCATTTAAAATCAAATATTTGCTTTCCTATATTTCATAGAATCATAGAATCATAGAATTGGCTGGGTTGGAAGGGACCTCAGAGATCATCGAGTCCAACCCTTGAACCACCGTTGCGGTTGCTAGACCATGGCACTGAGTGCCACATCCAGTCTTTTTTTAAATATCTCCAGGGACGGAGAATCCACCACTTCAGTGGGCAGCCCATTCCAATGACGGATCACTCTTTCCGTAAAGAAATTCTTTCTAATATAATTTCTTATTTTTGTAACATGAGAAAAGAGAAGAATATTTTTAAAGCTTTTTCATTTGTATCATATTAGGAAAGCCATAATGAAGAGATATTTCGGAACTGTCCCTTATTCTTGGAAGAATCCCTTTGAGATACAATGGAACAAGGAAGGTTCCCTTTGCTGCTTCTCCCAGGCTTAGAGCCTGTATTTCATCTTCCTTTTTTTATTAATTACATCATGAATCCAGGAACATCAGAGGCCAACATACTGAGGTCTAACATAGAAAGCAGTGTCATTCTTTATGCTTTTTATATGGAATTTCTTATATGTAAAAAAAAAATGTATTATTGATCAGTAGCAAGAATTACAACTTTATCAGCAGACAACTATACACAAATTTAACTTCTTAGTTTGCATAAGGCTAAAAATGTGGAGAGGCAATTCTGGAAGTTATAAGTCTTCAGTAATGCCATGTGCCTGTTAGAGTCCCAGTAAAGTCAATCTAAAGTTGTGCTTGTGGTTTCACAGCTGGCCTCATGGTAAATCTCATTGCTGAAAGCCATTATAAATAAGGTGAGAAGAGGTGTCAGGCTGAAAGTAAAACAGTGACTTTCCTTGAATTCATAAGTGCAATGAAAACATCTTGCAAAACATTATTTGATATTGGTATTTTATTTTTTAAATTTGATTGTTACATGGAGGAAAAGCTTTTCTTCAGAGAATTAATGGCATTTATACAGATTTAAAGACCAGATCAGTAATAAGAACATAATAACAATAAAAGATAGCACTCTTTTTAAAAAATAGACATATATTTAAGAGATACTGCAATTAAAAAATAAATGAAACCATAATAAAACAAACAAAAATAACAAAAAACCAACAACAAAACCAAAAGAATGTTACTTTCATTTGTAGAAAAAAATTATATACTTCAATAAAAAATAATCAACTATGTGTCTGTAGCTAAATGATTTCACCTGAAATCAAGACACAAGCCTCTTTCTGTCAAATAAATACATGTAGTACATGCAGCAGTATCCAATAAACACAATAATATATGACAGTTTTTAAAGAGTTTCTCAAAATGATACAGAAGCAAAATGACTAAGAGGTTTCCTAGACTAGACAAAAAACTAGCTAATGTAGAAAAATAGCACTAGTCAAAACCAATATTGCACCTTGAAATTTGCTTGCTGTATATCTTTGATTCTCTGCTCTGTCAACATGGTGCCAGACTAAGTGCACCTAATGGCAGATATTTAGATGCTTACATTCCTGAAAGCATGTTGCATGCCTGCTTAAGTAAAAAGACATTTATTTCTCATAACTGCCATTGAACAGGCATTACACCTCTTTATGACTATGCAGTTTGTTTAGTAGGAAAAACGGTAAAATAGAAGTGCTCCTCTTGAATCCATTCATTGATGTTAGGCATTCATAATGTAGACTGTAGTGAAATCCAAATTATTTAACACTACCTTATACTCTGGTCATTATGGAAACTTGATTGAAAAAAAGTACTCTTCTTCTATACAGCATAAAATACCAATACTCTGTTAGCAACTTTTAGAGTTGTGGTTGTTATTAAAAGCATCCAGGAGCCTAAGTAACTCAGGAACTCACTTGTATGTGAGATTTTTTTTATTTTTTTTTTTTTAGTGTTGGCAGTTTCCACATTAGTAACAATGTGACAAAATTAGAATGAGTTACGCAGTACATTCAGTAAGTTACATTTACTATTCCATTTGAGTAGAGATTGAGCATGTTCTTCTCTGTGTTCTTACACCTATACACTTCCTATACAACTCA
This sequence comes from Calypte anna, assembly GCF_003957555.1. Classification (NCBI taxonomy): domain Eukaryota; kingdom Metazoa; phylum Chordata; class Aves; order Apodiformes; family Trochilidae; genus Calypte; species Calypte anna. The sequence continues at coordinate 123,509,907 of NC_044245.1, forward strand.
TTGGGAACCTGAGGTCCTCATAATTAAAACTGACCACAGCCAGTGTGCCAAGCTGTGGGAAATCTAATACCATCTGTTGGAAATAGCAAAGACTAAGTATGTCTAAAACTGTTTCTCTGTCATGGATAGAACCAAAATGCTTCTAAATCACCTTTTTAGATAGGAGTGGTTAGATCACTCACTGGATGCTGCTAATCCATCTTTTTTTCAACAACATAATTACCCCAAAAACTGTCAAATACACGAAGTGTGCTAGACTTCTGGCTGTCCTTTTGAGAAATGTGCCCTTTACACTCCTAGGTATAGGTGATGCCCAGAGTGTTTTTCGTGGGTTTTTTTGTTTTTTTTTCTTTTGGAAAAAGATACAATAAAGCTGAAACAGCAACTTATGGATTATGCACATTTAAAGGTACTTGGATGTCTACTTTGTTACTAGAACCGTATATGAGGAAAGGCTGATAGTGTAGATATTTTCTAATTCTGTGATTCCATAATTTGTTTTGAACAAACTGAAAGGATGGCTAGCAGACAGCAGTGTGCCCTGCATATGTCTGGCAGTGAGTACATTCTCAATTTCCTCTTTTAATTTCAGTTCTAATATGCACTATCAATTTAGAATGTGTGACTATGATATACAATATCAACAATAAAAAATGAATAATCATCACTTACACTATGACAATTCTTGTTACCTTAAAACTTTAGTGACAGTGCACTTATTCTGCAGTGTAAATTAATGAGCCTTTTTAATGAAACTCCTGAACTTACAAAGGTAGCACTGCTCAAAAACATCTGTTTAAACTGGCATATATGACAAATTTGTAAGATGTCCATGATTATGATGAAGAAAAACAAAAATAGTCCTCTGTAACTTCAAAAAGCACTGATCAGACTACCCATGTAGCCTCATTTGCAAAGCAAAAGAAATGTTGAGAGGGAGAGCAAGGCAATTTTGCTTCGAAGTTTGGAAAGGTGGATTTTAAACAGCTGTCACGGTTTAACACTGGCCCGGCAATTAAACCGAATAACAGACACTCTCTATTAATCTGTCTCTCCTTGATAGAGAAAGGAGAGAGAATAAGGAAGAGAGACTTATGGGTTGGAAACTAAACTACACAACTTTAATGAAACAGTAGTGATAAATAGGTAAAATTACTAAATATATACAAATATACAGGAAAATGGAAACCACATTCCTCCCTCCTTTCCCCCAATAACTCTCACGTCACCACTGAGGCTGTAGGGCAGCCCTGGGAAAGTCCAGGCTGGACTCCTGGAGTCGGCAGCAGTCGGGAACTGGAGGCAGGAACACACAGATATGGGCTGGCACGGATCAGGACCACAGGCACACGAACAGACAGGATCCTTCCAGGATGCCGGGTGAAGGAAGGGAAGCAGGAAAAGATCAGGAAAAGATCCGGAAAAGATCTGGCTCGGTCCCCGTGATGCCTCAGATTTATACTGAGTGTGACGTATATGGGATGGAATACTCTGTTTGGTCAATTCTGGCATCTATCTTGTCTGTTCCTCCCCAAAGGAGGGCTCAGGTGGGGCCTCTGTGTCCTCCTGGACGGTAAAATATTTTCCTCAGAGCTGAGGAAAGCAGTGTCCTTGGCCCTGCATACCAGTCTCTAGCAGTAATTACAAACATCAAGTGTTATCAGTCCTAGAAGCACATACACTGTCTGAGAAACTTGCTGTTAATTTCAGCAAATGCAACTACTTACAAGGGACTTAGCTAAAAGCAAAAGTACAGAAACAGAAAACCACCTTTATCCTGGCCCAAACCAGGACAACAGCTTACATGGGCCAGATGTATAAACAGAAGTTCTATATTGGTCATAAAAATAAAAAGGTATGTGTACTATATGACTAATGTTAGTGGAATCTTAATAGTGAACATCATGTAGCAGAAAGCTTTCAAATTCTTTTTCCCATTGGAAAATAAAAACAGAGCCAATAACAGTGAGAAATCAATGTTCTGATTGTGGTTCTAAATACTTAGTTTTTCTAGTCAATAATGGTAGACTATGGGGAACCTTAAATGTTGTTGGGGATGTTTTGTGACAAACAAAGATGTTTACATTTCTAATTTAAAATTATTAACTCATGTAATTAATTTTCTTTTTATAAATTGCATTTTCATTGTTTTATAGTCCACTACATTATTACATCTGCACACATACAGAAAGAGAAGGAAAGAGAAACAGAACAGGAAATTGGACATAGCTGTTCCAGTCCATAGTCCTAAAGCTATAGAGATATAGTCTGCACTTAGTTCTAGACAAGAAGCAGCTAAAATGCCCATATCTGTTGCACTGCAGACAGAATAAAAATAAAAGATGATCATTATACGTATTTCCTATGATGCAATATGATAAATATATGACAGCAAGGTTTAATTCAAAGTTCTGAATATACATTCCTGTTGGATACCATTGCTGCAATATTGATTGAGCATAAAGTGTTGATACCATCAGCAATGGAGGAAAGCTAATGGTCCCATTAACAATTAGAGGTATTAAGAGGAATAATGGAGTTATAAGATTTACTGGGGTTTTGTTTGTTTTTCTTTCCAGTTTCCTAGCAAGTCAATGAAAATCTTATTCATTACTTGTGCTCAGTGTCTGGGAATTCTACCACATTATCCATCCATATAAATTCTCCCAAAGCAGCTTTTTGGTAGACAGGTACATGTTCAGCAGGTCACTAATATAACCACAAACTAAATAAAAAACTTTCTAGCCATTCTGAAAAGGAAGTCCAGGAAGTTCTAGAAGGCTTTTCAGTATGAAACAGAATATTAACAAATGTCAGCTCTGGGAATTAGAGTAATTCCTAACCAATTTTAAGTCTCCTCATGAAGAATGTAACTTTGCGTACAGACGTTAATCATACTTTGGTGCAAAAAGTTAGTTCCAATACAACCATTTAGATCTTATAAATCAAAAACTAATGTCTTCAAACACAATACAAAATTAGTTCATAATCATTAATTCATAAATTATAATTGTATACAGAGGCCCTTAAATATTTTATATACTGTATATATATAAATATATATATAAATCCCATGTGTCTTTTCTGAGCATTATTGCATTTTGTTGTGCTTCTGTAATTTCTTTTTGCTTCAGTGGGGACTAAGAATATGCAAAGGATGCAAGAGGAGAGCTTTGGGTTTTTAAGCATACCCCAGCACATACATTCATGACTTTCATCAAATCTGACTAAAAGTGTTATAATTCAAACTAATGAAATTTTGCATGCATCCCTGAACAAATTTTAAAGATACAAAGCCCGGAGGGACATAGCTCCTAATAGAAGTGCTGACAGAGCTTATGAATGAGCATAATTATTTCAAATATATTAAGCAAATACCTTTAATCAACAGCCGAATGGTTGCACGCTGTGCTAATCATTTCTGGTTGATGACGAGAAGTCTGATTACGATTTCCTCATTAACTTACTTTTTTCCCCCTTCTATAAATTCCTCCAGTAAACATATTTTCTTGCTTTGACCACTGTTATCTTCTTCCCATAGCAGTATATTTGAGTCATGAAACCTATTAGGTCTCATGTGCTTGCCACCTATATTGAGGAGTCAGAACAATTTTTTTTCCGAGCAGTATATATTCCCATATTTTGAAAAAAGGTTAAAGTTTGATATCAAACCATGGAATGCTACTCTGTGTTTGCTTACAGTAGTTCTCCAAATGCTAAGAAATTGAACCAATCATTTGCCATTCTTTTAAAAGAATGTTCCAAAGCAGATCAAATAAATTAAATAGCTTTTAGTTCTAGAAGGGCATACGATGTATTGAAACAAAGATTTTCAGTTTTGTATTTTTATGGCATCCCATATCTTCTTCAGTTCTAGTATCTCTACACATAGTTTCCATTCTAAAACTTGTTTTGTGTATCTTTTATATGGTTGGATTATTATTGTTATTAATTTCTTACATTGCTGGTGCATGCAGCATTCTAAGTAAGGATCAGAGTCGTGTTATACCAAGTGAAGCTGGAAAATATATATACCAGTATACTGTCTTTTTCCTAATAACTTAATCCAGGTCCCACTAAAGTCACTTGGTGTCTTTCTACTCTCACTTAATTTTGCATTTGGTGTTAAAAAAAATTTATTGAAACAAAAACCCAGTATAAGAGTGGTTTTTGGTTTTTTCTTTTTTTGTTTGTTGTTTGTTGTTTGGTTTTTTGTTTTTTTTTTTATTTATTTTATTTATTTAAAGATGAGGAAGAAAATAAACAGTGATAATCCCTAGATCAGCCAGAAGTTAAAAGGTTTAGCATGAGGGACATGTATATTAAAATCTCCCAGATTTGTCCCTAGGGTTGCCACTTTGAAAATAACTTGTAGGCTATTTTTGGCTAATCCTCTTTTACATTTTGTCACACAATGTGGATATTTTTGCCATGTTTCTTTCTTGTGCTGGACCAGTGTATCTCAAAAATCAATATATTTCAAAAATGAAATTTTTCTTTTTCTGGTTATGATTATATGGAGACATTGAGGAAAGGCACAAACTCAAATAAATTATTTGGAAATAATATAGCAGCTAAAAGGCTAAAAAAATATGCTCTAAGAAACAGACTGGAACTTATATTTCTATGATTTTGGGGGTTGAGACATTTTAAATAAAAGAAAATGTCAGCATAAAAAAAATGAAAACCAAAAGCAACAAAAAACCAAACCAAAACTGTAAAAGGCAGGTAATAAATAGATGCCACATAAAATTTTCATATCTGGGCAGAGAAGAAGAGGATACAATAATATGCATGCAGTCTTGCTTGCTAGGCTAAGACAATGTGATCCAGAAAGGATTAAAGGAAATCTTCATGAATGAAGCTCCAATAATTTGGTACAGCTCCTTTTGCAATTCTCTAATGAGAAATATATATATCCTGTTATTACAGCTTTATTTATTCAGCCACCTTGAATTCATGAATGCTTCAGGAGGCACAGCTTCAGATCTGCATAATTGTCAAGTACCTTCACTTGCTTTTGTTTTAAGTTATTCTCTTGTTATCTTAATACTTTGAAAAATATTAGAGAGAGAAGCCTTTTCTAGAATATCCAAAAAGTCATTTATCGAGGGTGACTGAATGTATTACTGAATGACTTACAGAAATGGAAAACAGGAAGATCCAATGGTAATTAATGAGCTCATGGTGAAGGGGTTTAAAACAAATATCACAGAAACCGGTTTAATAAAAGTGCTGAAATTTTGCATTTTTAAAGGCACTGTAAAATAAATTTCTATTTTTCTGAGACAAATATTTTCCATTTTATAATGAATATCTCACTCTTCTCAGATTAAGATATGTAAAGCTACTTCTTTTTTAATATTGGCACAACCATTAATGCAGAAAGCTTTCCTTACTGACATTGCAATTTCAACTGCTTGCTTTCCTCCTGCCCTCCCAAGGACCAATTTTCATTCCTTAAAAACTATCTTGAAAATCCTTAATTGTCCTTATATTTAGCTTGATAGTAAACTCTGCACTTACATTGATGAGATAAAAGGAAAAGTGCCTTATCTTTTGGATAGTCAGCAGAGCTCTGTAGTGTTCCTGAAGTTCTCATCAGAGTAAATTTTTCTGACCATTTTAATTTTTAAAAAAAAATTACTACCAAAATAAATTTCACTGTTAAAGGTACACCTAGAAACACAATTCCAGAAAACCTTCTAATATTTAGGATGTGGTATTTGTTCCACAGTTGAAATGTCTGTAGCTGTTGTGAAATAGGAAAGCTGGTATAACAAAATGAATGGATGTTATGTACTGGATTGTCTGGGAAACAAACAATGTTGACAAAATACTGTGCTAGCTTCCCATCTATTCTGTTGGAAATATAATAAATAGCATAATAATATAGAAATAAGAAGATGTCTGAGTACCAGACAGTGTATTATGGTAGGTATGGATGGAAACAAGACTCTGAAAACACTTAAGTTATCCAAAAGCAAGCATGGAAAAATTATAGGTGCCACACAGGTCTTGTTCTTTTTGTTCAAAGGAGACAATCTATGAAAACACAGCAGGGTCACAGTACTATAAATAACCTAATATTTAACATATTTTTGGTGCTGTCATCAGAGCTGGTTATTAATTAGTTAAAATTTATCTTCACATAAAGATATTTGGAGGAGAGGCTTGCCCTTAGTTTTTAACTTCAGACTATAGGTCTGGCCTTGACCAAGTGTAGATCTGTAGGGACAGTGCTTCCATATTTGTATCAGTCTATATTTTTTTTCCTGTTGGAAGATTCCCATGGTTACCAATTACACACAAGTAAGCAGGAGGTATAGACCTTGAACAGATGAGAAAAACTTATCTACTACCCTCTAGTCTGTTTTTTTTCATGCCACATATTAAGCCTTTCAATCAGACTTCTCATCTCACTTTCTGTAGCTGTATTGACCATAAATTTGACTAATTGAATTTCTGCCTTAGTTTATACATAGCTTCCCTGTAAATTATGCAGAACACTGAACGTATTCTGATGATTTCCACTATGACACAGCACAAACAGCTTGTGTTTCTTGTTTAAATAAAAAAAAAACCTATAATGTTCTGTAAATTTCAGATTGATCAGTTTTCACTCAGGAACCAGAATAAAGTGACAAGTTAAGTCAATTTGTTTATTTCTCCATGAGTGGTCATGATTTAGCAACCTGTATGTGAGTGAACTGCACCGATTTATTAAACAGAATCCTGGGAGTTATTATAAAACAAAGTAAAATGTAAACTACTGGCACTAATATTGAGTAATTACAATTGATTGGAGTGCATGTTGGAAACTTAAATGTAAGAGGTTTTCAGCAAGACACTTCGGTGACAACAGATTTTCCCAGCCTAGGCTGAAAAGTGAAACAGAGCAGTGATAGCAAAGGACACTTTGAATCTGGGAGGGGAAAGAGATTAGGGATATTAAGTGTGTGTGTGTGCAGGTGAATCAGTATAATGTGTTTATTTTTATATAAGTGTTTATGTTTCACTTCTGGGTTATAAATATGTAGCAGTGTATATAAGCACTGTTTCTATCTACATAGTGAAGTATCTATACAGGATGAGCTGTATTTATATTTGTGTATGCTGTAGATGGGCAATATGACTGAAATTTGTGTACATATGCCAGACAAAGCAGATTCCGTAAAGTCATTGGTGAGGGAAAGGACTGAGTACCTGCTTTCTTCTTCTACATTCCTTTTGAAAACCTCACTTGTAAAAGACACAGTAGAACAAATTCAGAAACCTCAGACTACAATGAGTATAGAGAGAAAGGTACTGTCACGGTTTAACACTGGCCCGTTAAAAGCAAAAGTACAAGACAGAAAATCACCTTTATCCTGGCCCAAACCAGGACAGGTACACAATCAAGTGTCTGGCAAAAAAGAAATCTGAAAATAAAAGTAGATTAAAATCTGGTTTGATATATTTACTGATGGCAGTAGGTACAGGATGGAATGATATTGCTAATCATAACCCAGTTACATTGTGATGAAAGTAAGTTATTTAATGTTTTAAATTTGGAGGTTTTTTTGTTTGCTTTGTGTGGGCACTAGTTGTTTTATTGTTTTAACAAAAACAAAACAAACAAAACAAAAAACTACTAACCAACCAAACAAAAAACAACCCAAACAAACAGTTCCCAACAAATTCAAACCAAAGAAATAGGTACTTTAATTTACAGAAAGTAACTTTACTATTGTGTTGATGAGCAGCTACCACATTTTAACCTGCACTATTATGACTCCATTTAAAACTACAGTAGATGAGTATAATACAAAAGTGGTCCCACAGCAGTTCACATTTGAAGATCCAATGCTGTTGATTAAAATATTTTTTGAAAATACATAATAATGGTTTCTTTAAAGGAGAACTATATCTAAAATATTACAAGTCTAATCACTTATTTCTAAGTGATAGTTCTCTGTGTGACTGCACACAAACTTTACACACACCTGTAGTAGTATATACATCAGTGTTTACATGCACTGATGTATATACTTTTTTTTTTTGTATGTATTGTGTCTGAAATATTACAAAGGATAATACAAATTCCATAATAATGAACGAAAGTACCATAGAGAGTGAGAAAGACTAGTTTTTCAAAAGCAGACACTAAGTTAACAGAAAGAAAAAGGCAGCACAAGAAAGGACAGAAGGATGGAAGATGGACTAACAGAAGGATGGGCACAGAGGACAGATGGAAAAAACAGAGAGACTTATCCATAGAGATTCAGATATGATGATGAGAACATTATGAAAGTCCAGAAATAAAGATGGATGCTACAGCAATTCGATCAATGTTGTTTTTAAGGATGTGTCTTGGTATTGGAATAGTTGTTTCAAGCTGAGCTCTTGGTATAGATTTATTCTTATTAACGTAAAGAATAAGAAATTCACCTTACAGATCATATTTTCTGGGCAAGAAATGCATCTATTTTAGACATCAAGAAACCTAAAGAGCTGATTGCCCTACTGAGCACCCAATCTTTATGCAAGATGCCGGAAAAAATATTTTCTTTCTTTGTTTTTTGTTGCCAAAGTCTTGTTATTTGTGCTAGTCTGGAGCAAAGACATTCCCAATTGAACAGCTTCCCTCTAAAGCCCTGTGCAGTTGCTACCCATCCTGCTGACAGTATGATTCATATATGTGCAACACTGGCAATTAAAAGTGTGGTTTCCACTGGGACCCCAGGGAATAGTATGTGAATCTATGGTGATATTCCCAGAGTCAAAGAAATTCTCCTGTTAAAGGTGATTTAAATTGTTTTCATTATCTGTCAAACATTGCAACCCCCCCCAGCCAATTCAGTTGCCAATTCAATTAGTTTCCTTCCACTTACAGTCTTCCAAAAATCATAACATAGTTAAAAGCCCTATTCATCAGACAGATCAGTTGCAGTTGAGCTACGAAATGTCTATGGGCCATAAAGCCATATCTCTGAGCAGAGCTACTGTGTAATGAGTGTGTGAGTTATTTTAAAAATGCTACAGAATGGCTGCCTCAAATGATAGATGAGTAGATACTTCTAGATTTCAGGAGTCGCAAAGTAATAATTTTCCTCAAGGAAAAAAATTTTAAGGTCATTCTTAATAACAAAGTAAAAGACTCTCTTTTCCTTTTTTTTTTTTTTTTTTTTCCCCAGGCATTGTAGGGTTTTTGGTTGTGCATTAGGGTTTTCTTGTTTGTTTGGTAATTTTTTTTAAGACTAAAAAACCTCAAATCCACCTACTTTTGAGCAATACAGTGATATACACAGATGAAAAAAATTCCTATAGGAAAAAGCTTGTATGTAATATGGGAATACGAAAAATAAGAATTTTCTCAGAACATCTGTGCCTAGCCACCTGTCTCATATACTCTTAGGCATATGGACATATTTGACAAGGATGTATTATGAATTGGAAAATAAATAGTAAAAGGGTTTGAAGTGCTGTTAAAGCTGACTTTAAATAGGGAAACAATCTAAAACATGTAAATATAGTAAAGCATGATGAGCCACGTAATGTGCCACTCATTTCTATTGCCCAAGGGAGATAGTGCATGAAATACTTATGGCCTTACCTTATATGTTGCTCATAATTTATATGATTTGCTCTAATTTGTTCTACTATGCCTGTATTGCAATGTTCTATTGTGATTTTTTTTTTCTGTTTCTTGCCCTTCACCTCCTGTCTTTCAAAGGATGATGGGAATTAACTTTTAGAGAAAGCACTGCATCCTGTTAACAATGATTACTTTTTCTATTTGTGGCACTAAAAGCTGTGACCAAGCAAGAAAGTCAGGGAATAAATCCCTTAAAAATGTCAATGACTAGAGGAAAAACATTTCAAATTCACCAATGACCCCCATTCAAAGACAGTTGCTACGTGTTCCTTGAAAGCTTAGTTATATGAATTCATGGAAAAGTGAAATAAAAAATAAACATTAAAAAAAAGGGAAATAAATAATAAAAAAAAGGCATTGCACTGTTTGCAAAGCCAAAGATGAAGATTTAGAATTATTTTACTTAAACATTTTCTATTCAGAGTACCATTTTTCCTAAGTGTAAAACAGAACTTTGAAGGCCCTTAAATTAATCAGACTAGAAAAGTTTGTATTTGCTAAAACACAAAAATCTGAAACATTTTATCTACAGCTGATGAAAAGCAACTCAGCTTAAAAGCAAATTTGAAAAATCTTCATGTATAGATATTTGCTTGAATTATTAGACAGCCTTCATAATCCAGGATAAGTTATGCAGTGTTGTAAAAGGGAAACGTTTATTAAAAAAATGTTTCCCAGTAGGGTACCAGAGTCTAATCTGGCATTAAGACAACTGTTGAGGACTGCACAAAATCATGTTATGTGAAAATCACTACAGCTCCTGTAAGCTTATTTTTAGGTCTTAAATAAACAAAAAATGAAAAAGTGAGTGACTTTTAATACCAAAATGCTTTATTTAATTCTGTGACACAATTTATATCAATGAAATAAAGATTATAAATGGTAAATATTTGCAAGATGAAGCTCACATTTACACAAGATATAGCAGACTGGAGAAAACAAACAAACAAAGAAACAAACAACAAAAAAACTCTATGAGAAATAGCAATAAACTAAATATAAATTCTTGACAATGGTTAATATGGACCAGACATTGGCGGGCAATAATTTGAAATTAAATGGTCTAACATAGAAATTGACACATCCAGAGATAAATTATAGATGACATTGTGTATAGGGTAGGAACAGTATGAAAAATGTACATACTTATTTCAGGCTTGCAAAGGGTGAAAGTCAAAGTCAAAACCAAGTTAACTTGCTAAATGTTTTTTGATACATACCTCACTATTTTAAAATCTAGGATAATGAACAAATTTGATTAAGCTAGATATTATCAAGATCAATGATCAAGCAAGACATTTATCATTTAAATGAGTGACATGATTTAAACTTGCAGCAAGAATCAGACTGACAAATTGTATTTTCATTATGAAAGTTTCTTATCATAGATTTTTATTCACAAAATATATGCTAGTAAAAAACCCTCATGATTCTATACGGAGATGGTTTTATATACACCAAAATATCCTTAAAATAGTTTTATTTTTATGATCTTTCAATGGCAAGTTGTTACACAAAAAACAACAATACATCTTAACAGGGATCAGAATAAGAATACTCATATTTGACATAATTTTCTGATCAGGTATACCAAGTTGTGGTTGTGGTTGAGAAGAATGAGCCATTTTTGTGAAATATCTCTTGATCTCAGTTAATCATTCACATTGGCTGGCTGTACAATGTTTCATAATTTACAGACTGTGTAGAGAAAAAGGTGCTTGTTTCATTTCTCTAGGTGCATAATGGATGAGAATTTAAATGATTCAGGTGAATGGACACTAGAGGAATGCTATTCTGCTGTAATATATTACAGCTAGCCTGCCAGTAATAGAACAGGAACAATGTGCCATTGTCCAAAGTTGGAATTTAAGCTTTAGTAAAATTCATCAAGTATATCAAGAGCTTCCTATAAAAGCAGACATGAAGTACTTATCTTCTATTCACCAACATAGATCAGACTGGAAGTGCAGCTTTGTATCTTCTGAATGCTGTTTTGGTTCACAGAATCCCACTGCACCTTGATTCTTGAAAGAGATTATCTATTTAATTTGTTATTAAAAATATAAGTCTCACATCAACAAAAACATCAAAGCTTTCTACACCATCTAACTCATAATGCTCTAAGATGTAAGAGTAAAAATATTTTCAGACTATTGCTGGACTCTATTTTGCTTTAATTTTTCCTTTAATGAAATAATTCCATGCTAAAATAAGGTAAATCTGTGAAATAAAAGAATTGGAGCCAGATGTGGATACCCTCTGTCACACTGAATATTGCATTCTTCAAATAACCTCTGCACTTTCACTGTGTTTACTGGGTAAAGTTCCTACTATACCAGACTACAATGGTCAAATTCCTCTCTGCAGACGTCCAGTGAAAAACTGTTTTTTTGAACACCTAATTATGAGAGAATTCAGACAAACATTATCTTTTCTTTAAAAGTACTTTGTGCTTCTAATGTGCTGATGACTTTTAGATAACTGCTTAATCAGCTGCCCACCTGAGCACCCTCTGACTTTACTGTCTACTTATGTTAGCTTTTACTATTAGTTTTCCTACCCTACTGGTACTTTTTATAGCATTCCATACATGTATATTTTCATTCATAGGAACTCCTCCTCAAAACCTACTATTTCACAACCTGAACTTCCTGCTCCCTGTGGTATTGACTGTGTTGGTAATACTTAACCTAGTTATCAATCCTATGATGAATTAAAAGTGCTGCTTAATGCTACATGGACTGACATGTCCTGACTTACCTGTATTGTACCAACTCTAAACTGGATCTTTCAGGTGCTCCTATAATACAAGTAGCAGGGTACCCTAGAGCTACTTGATAACAAACTAAACACACATCAGAGGCCCAAGGATTTATAATGGGCCCATGCTATTGTCTCCCTTCATGTATGAGGGAAGCCATTCACATAGGAAGCCATTAGCATGTCAATTTAGGGCAAAACAAAGTGGAATGGAATCACTGGAGGCAACATATGCAGATGCCATAAGGAAATGGGAATCAGAAAACAAGAAATGGTTTATTTGCCTCCGAAATTATTTGGGGAAATAATATGAGAAAACTGAATTAAAAAAACAACATTGTTGTTGAACTAAGAAACATGCAAGGAACACTTACATTCCTCACAATAACTGTTCCCACAGCAGGGAATAAAAGCTGCATCAGTCAGTAGGGCTTTGCAAAGAGCACACAAGAACTCATCAGGTGTAGGATCATCATCATCAGAGGAGGAGGAGGAGGGCTCTTTGGAGAAATAGAAAAGCTTTTCCTTCTTTCCCCTGGTACATGCTTCCCTGGAGGCAGGGTGGGGAAGGAAAAAGACAAAAGTTAAAAGACAGGTACATGGAAAAATTTTCCAAGCTTTGGATTTTATCAAAAGAAGTCAGAGATGGAATTCTGCTCACCTCATGTTAATTGTGCTCACCTTCTAAAATTGTGATGAGCCATTTCTACACTTGTGTGCAGAATTGAAAGATTGCATTGATTCTTTGTAAAAGGAATTTTTATAATTTTGTTAATTTTTATAATCAGGGAACATCACAGTCAAACTATCTTTGTTAAGGACCTTCTAGAGGGCTAAATTTCCCTTTGAATTCAGTAGTGAAGTAAGAATGTTGACTAGAGAAAATCTAAAACATTTCAAAAATTGCTTTTACAGGAAAAAATTTATGCCTTTTGAAGGCAAGCCAACCAATACGTGGCATTGTGTAATAATAACAAATTCAATCAGGATGAGTAAGAAGGAAGGGACAAAAGTTGAGGCAAAAGAAAATAAGAGTAGATGTGGCAAGGTGATTCTAAAGAAAGCAGGGGGTCAACTGACTCAGAAAAGAAAATTAAAAGGAAAAAAGAAAGAAAAAGAAGCTAGGGTACAGAGGCTATAATTTAATTCTAGCAAAATTGCTGAACCACTATCACCAGCTGAATTCAGTGGCAAAGTAGCAATGCATATAAGTAAAGAAAGTGAATAAATACAGATTTGGGCAAACTCTCCAAACTATAGCATTGGAATGATTAGAATCTACCAACTATTTGAAGCAAACTTCATGTTTGTTATTATCCACCAGAGATTTCTCTCTGTGTCTAGGATGAAAAACAAGATAAAAGGGCTGTGACTTAATTAGGGCATGAATTTATTTGCTCAGCTCTTGTGGGAACTCTCTGGTAGTAAATTGTACAGTACATATCAAGACACTTTAATTTTTTTCACATGCTAGAGGTATCATAAGATGTCATGTCTCCCTTATTCCTGATTCCTGTTCATATTTCTTTTACTCCTACTCAACTGCCTGCTCCATCTATGGAAGTGCTAAAAGGAATAGGAAGGAAAATCCACTCCTTTCACTCCAGACAGCACAATTAAGCTTGTTCCTCAGCTCTGGGATATCCCTTCAACTCCATGCATTTCCAGCTCTGACTAATCACACACTGGAGCATCTGTAGAACTGACAAATGCTTCAGACTCTTGTTTCAATTAAGACCCTCAGATAAGATCTAGTGCCTTCCATTTCAAATTAACTTTTCAGATGCCTTAACAATTTCCTTCCAAACTCACTCATTCTCATCCCTGGATAACCACGATATTGAACATGATATTTTTGGTGGATGTCCATTAATCCTCCTACTCCTAATAAGTGACATGTTATCTGGCCTTGTCAACCCTGCAGATAACTCACCATATCCTTTCTGAAAAATGTAGCCTCTGGGAACAACTGGCACTAAAAAAAATGTCCCTGACCTGTCCTAATTTATTTCGGTTTTTTTCTATTTTGTTTGTGGGTTTTTTGTTGTTTTGTTTTGCTTTGGGTTTTTCTCTTTTTTTTTTTTTTTTTTTTGCTAGTTTAGCTTATATAAATCTGTTTTAATTGTCAGGAGTCCAACTGATTACTGGAGCAGGGTCAACTGCAGTTTTCTCTTTCATAATCTGAGAAAAGATGGAGACACAGGGGAAGAGACCACCTGACCCATGTAGGGCATTGACCCTGAATATCTATCCTCCAGGCAGCATGAACAAGTTTCTTCCTTTCTTTATAATGGTCCACCAAATCTTCAGCTCAGCGCTTAAAGACTGAGTGTGAAAACACAAGGCTGTCATCTTTGGACCATATGAACACTGCAGTGCATGCCCACTCAGCATAGCTTGCTCACAGGGTTGTGAAAAAAAAAGCAGTGGAGAAGTACTTAACCTCCATGTATGAAAGGATTAATCCTTATGTCAGAAGTTACAGCATCTTAGTGGAACATTCACAAAACCATCTGCTTGGATCAGCTTGATCTGCATGATCAAATCTCAGATGAATAATATTCCTGTTTCACTTGGTTAATATAGTAACAGACAGTGCTGTCACAAAGAGAAATATAATTTTTAAGAGGTGCTTCCTCCTCAAATTAAAGAAAACATTACACTAATTTTTAAGAAAGGTAGGAAAAGGGATCCTGGGAACTACCAGCCTCTCAGCATCATCTCTGTGCCTGGGAAGATTATGAAGCAGATCCTCCTAGAAGCTCTGATAAGACACATGGAAGACATGAAAGTGATTCAAGACAGCCACCTTTACTAAGGACAAATCCTGCCTGCCTGACCTAGTGGCTTTCTTCAGCAGAGTGACTACCTCAGTGGACAAGGAAAAAAAATGTCTGTCATCTATCTGGATGTCTGAAAGCTTTTTGGCATGGTCCCCCCCAGCATCCTGGTCTCTATGTTGGGAAGATACAGATTTGATGGGTGGACTCTTCAGTGGGTAAGGAACTAGTTGGATGATCATATCCAGAGAGCGGTCAATGGCTCAATGTCCAGATGGAGAAGATAGACAAGTGATGTCCCTCACGGGTCTGCACTGGGTCTGTACATGTGCTGTTAAATATATGCACCAGTGACATAGTGGGATTAAGTTCACCCTCAGCAAGTTTGCTGATGACACTAAGCTGACTGGTGTGATTGACATGCCAGAAGAATGGAATAACATCCAGAGAGGGCCTGGACAAGCTGAAAAAGTGGGCCCACCTGAATTTTATGAGAGTCAACAAATGAAGTGCAAGGTCCTGCACTTAGGCAGAGGCAGATTTATAAAAGAAGATTTGGAGTCTCTCTTTTGAGCTTTCCAAATATATGTGGAATAGATAGAATTGTTTCTGTTCTCTGCGTATCAGAAAAAGAAAGCCTAGATGACCAACATTTCATTTTTAGGTGATTTGACTATTTTTTACTATTAGATGTAGACTGTGGCAATGCTATAAAATTCAATTAAAAAAAAAAAAAAAGTACTTATATTCAACCTCATAAGTTTATCCTTGATATCTAATGAGTTACTAGTTTATTACTTTGGATAAGATTTAATTTGCTCTTAAGACATTTTTTTCCTTTTTATTCTTATGCATACATAGTCCTGTTATCTGCTCACTGTTCACATTAAAAAGAATATGTCTACTCTTTCACTTCTTAAGAAATTAAAAAATAAAAAATTGTTAAAGACAACATTACTTATTTATAAAACAGCAACTTCAATAGAAATAACCCAAGCCAATATACTAGAGTCATTGCTTCCATCTAACTTGCCCCTCTTTGTTAAAGCATTCGGATCCCTCCTCTTGATACACCTTGTGCTGGTACAGAGACTGTAGGCTCTGTACAGATCAAGATTTTACATAATTTCTCACTTTCATATTGACTATGCATTCCACTATTTATTAGAGTTTATTAGAGTTCTTGCTCTTTTTTTAGCTGATTAAATTGACCAGATATCTGCTCTCAGGATCCCAACTCAACATTGCAGAACAGACTCCAATTATTCTCAATAATTTTCATGTTTTTCAGGCATCATTAGTTAAATTAAATTCCAACAAGTCAGTGTTCCCATCCATAAGAGATTCTGTAATTTTACCTGGCAGAGGATAGTGCTTGTTCTATAACTGCTGAAGCTACTGTGACTAGCACCGGTCTCTACTATGTCTAAAACTTTCTCTTGGATAAATTTTGCTTTGGTTTGGTTTGTTCTCCTCTTCACTCTGGTCTGTGCAACAGTATTTTCTTGCTAAGTTGCCTCTGACTGAATAATTTACCTTATACATGAAGGGAGATATTAGTTGGTTTTTCTGGTGGTTTTTTTTTGTTTTGTTTTTGTTTGTTTGTTTGTTTTTTGTTTTTGGTTTTTTGTTGTTGGTTGGGTTTTTTTTTAGTTTTTGTTTTGTTTTTCTAGCTTTTCTATTTTCTTTTTGTTTTTCTATTCTACTTCTCTTTGTCATATACTGAATTACTGATCTCATTTTTTTCCAAACACTTTCATTTCTTCTCTTGTCTCCTGCCTGGCTTGCCAAAATTTTTAAGGGTGTGTAGGGATAGGACAAGGAGTCATGGTTTTAAGCTGGAAAAGGGCTGATTTAGGTTATATGGTAGGAAGAAATTCTTTAATATGAAGGTGTTGAGACACAACTGGAACAAGTTGTTTAAGGAGTTTGTGGATGCCTCATCCCTGGAAGTATTGAAGACCAAGTCGGATGTCTATGATTCCATGGTTCTATAAAGTGTCTGAAATTTCACACAGATTGAATTTTTTTTATACAAATTGAAGTCAGTTTAAAAAAATTCTTCAGGTTGTCTCAATCTCTACCAATCATAAATAAATTCTACAGGCAGTAATATGTCTGATCTCCTGTGGCTTCCAAAGACATTTTTATAAATCTGACCTTTGTGGTTACCTTGAGTGTTTGAAAAGTATTTACCTTAAGGCAGAAATATGGCCCTGTGCCTATTGTGTGACCTTTGATCCAGCTGGTGAGAACTGGAAAAGAATTCTTTAAAGAAGAGACTGTAGCGGGAGGAGCCATTCTTGCTCCTGAAGCTCAACGAGCTGCTGGTCTCTTCCAGGACTCCAGCCACCACACAGCGCTTCCAGGGTAGAAGTGTAGCAGGAGGAGCCTTTCTTGCTCCAGAGGCTCAACGAGCTGCTGGCCTCTCCATGCCTCACACCAGAGTGAGCTGAGGTTTTCTCTGTGGGTGTGTGCCCCACCTTTATTGGTCCCCTGATCTTGCTCATGCCCAATAGGGGCCTGTCCTAATCAGGCACAGGTGGACTCACACCCACTCACTGGCAATTCGAGGCACCTGATTTATCTTATTTCTCTACAAGAGACTATTGTGCCAAGTTTTTTTTTCTTGATGTGCTCATGAAAAACCACTGAGAATTCCTTTTATTCAGGACAGGCTGGGAACAAAAAGTCAATCTGGAGATCTCTCTTGAGAACTGCAAAAGTTATAAGGTAGGTCTGTTGTAAGGGCTTATGCCTCATGGCAAACACTTTAAACAGCATCCAAAGAAATCAACTTTAAACAGCTTTTAGAAAGTCAGTGAAATTTAGGATATAGGAAAGCTCCTTTGGATCTCTGCTTTTAGGCTGGCATGAAGCAGTTCTTTGGCATGTAACCATAAAATTGAAAGTGTTACTAAATAGGGAAGAAAGCAAAGTATTGGTTATCCATAATATATTGGAAAAAGTATTGGAATATTTCCAAAAAATGTCTGCTTTTCAGGGTTTAGTATTAAAGATCCTTCTAGGGAAAAAAAAAAAGTTTGGGGTTTTTGGGGGTTTTTTTGTTTGTTTTGTTGGGTTTTGTTTTTTGTTTTTTGATTTTGTTTTTGTGGAAAAGGTGCTAGCACTGTGTAGTGGGTGGTCTTTGACTAACAGCTTGTGCATATGTGACGCCTTGTGATGCTACCTCATCACAGAAGTGTTAATACTGTTGATGTCAAATTACATGTCAGGAACAAAACAGTGTTTCACAGCCCTAGTGAGTCCAGCATGATGCTACCTGAAACTAGACAGCAGTAAGTATTGTAACACATCTCTTCTGCAGCCCTCCAGCACACTGACACAATGGCATGTGGCAGACTGCTTAGTGCAGATAGAATCTTCCTACAGATCTAAGTTCCTTGTAGAGTAAAGGAAGATTTGGTGTGTAAACATTCCTAAAAAAGTCCATCTTGCAAGGTGATGTGTTATGTCTCAATTATTTTTCTACAATAGAGAAATTAATACAAATTATTAAAATGGGAAGACTTCAACATTTTTTTGCTCAACACTGTTTTTTTTCTGCTTTTTCAAAGGTCCCTAGTCATATCAATGTTCAATAGCCTGGGACAAGAAATGGATTGTTACTGGTTCAGAAAACCATTTTGGCTCTGAACTATGAACTAATGGTGGTAGATTGGAGTTACTGGAAGAGTAGGCATTAGTTGCTGGTTCATAAAGTAATTATTATAGTAATTCACCCATAAAACATCAATTTGTGAAAAATTTAAGTAAACCTGAAAATTATGTGCATTAGTAAATCTTCCACTGTGTGGCAATTTCATGAAAGTAAAAGCTGCCTCATTCAGATGTATTCTTAATAAAAAACCCAAAGGGTTCTGCATAATTTCTAGCCCAAAAACTGTCTTTGAAACAAAATGTCTTATGCCATAAATGGGCTTTTAGGGAGGAGCATGCATGGGGATTCTATCTGTATCACAATTAAAATTCTTTTCCCTATGTTTGCCTTACATGAAAAAGGAAATGCCTTCTCAGAAAATCCAATTGTAAATTTAGGGGAGAATTGATCAGGCTGACTGCTGGACTGAAGCTGAATCTCTAGAGATTAGACATTAGGCAAAAGAGAACATTTAAGCTACCTTGAAATAAACAGGTCTACATCTAATTTCAGGAATAAATTAATCTGTAGATTTGTTGACACAGCACACCACTCCTTCCTGGCACAATGTGCACAAGGGGAAATTAGACAATAAATAATATTTGACTTTGATCTGATTTTCAGAAAGCATAATATTGTACTCTGCCTTCCTTCATTTATCATATTTGATTTCATTCCAAACTTTCAGTATTTCTTTTGTTCAGTTCCCCCTACTCACTATTTAAACAGAGGGAACTAGTAAAGAATACTGGGATTAGTTGATGAGTTTAAATAAATTATATATATCCATACCAGAAAAGAAATTAAAACCTTCCAGCTAATGTACATCCAGAAAAGCATGCATGTCATCAAGTAATAAGTTTAAGTGGATTGAATAAATGTCAAGATGGGTTGAAAGAAATGGCAAAATAAACTATCATCCGAGGTAATTGAGTGTGGGAGGTAGAGTGCATCTGATATGGAATGGAAGATTAAAGAATAAAGTTAAGAAGAATAAACAAGGTGATGAAAGAAATGTATGTAGTAAATATTAGAAACTGCATCAGAGCTCAGATAGACATTATTTCTCCCACTCACACAATATTCAGAAGACTGCTATGAAAGGACCTATGTCTTTAAAATGTTGAAAAATATGTAATTGCACACATGGGTAGACCTTGCCCTGATTTTTTTGTTTGTTTTCATAAAGGAATATGAAGAAAGAAACCATGGAAATTAAAAAAAAAGTGATCTTGAAAAAAACGTGGTTTTGGTTAAGTAGAAAGAGTATGAGGGAGCAAATGCATCACCTAAAAATCATACTTACAGTTAGTGTGAAAATAATAATGTGTACTGGAGAAAATCCAAGATGTCACAACTCTGCTACATGGAGAAAGAGTGTTATGTGGGTGTCTTCTTGTCATAGTAGTGCTCAACAGTCAGAAGATATGGACCTTTGAGGTTAAAGGTGGGAGGTATATTTCTAGTACAATGCAAAAAGTGGTAGGTTGTAAAATTTTGATTTATAACTCTAGAATGAAGTAGGCCAAAAATTATGTCTCTAAAAACTGCCCTGGTTGTTATGGACAGTTTATAGAAAAAAGGAATGTGTGTGATGGGTAGGTTGTTTGTTTTCCTTAAAAGAAAAAAGTACAAAATCTTTTCTTGAACCTAAATAATATACTGCTGAGTTATCAGAACCTTTTTTAGTGAATATGGCAGTAGGAGAGTATTGAAAGGATCATCATAAACCTTTATTTGAATTAGAATAAAAAGTATTTCCAAGAGTCATTGTTAATTTAATCGGATTTTTCTTGGCAGTTGCAAGGGACATATGATGTGAATGTAATGTGCTGGGATTCCCATACTATTTCCATTCTTTCCAAAAGACTTTGTCATGGTAAATACTACTACTGTCACCATTTCAAAAAGCCTGGAATTCATAGTAATTTGGTTAGTGAGAGAAGTCATGAGCATTGGCTTAGTCCTAGTCTTGAATGATTTACAATATGGAAGTCATATGGATATACAATACAATACATACAATATGGAAACAGGCACATATTCTCTAGGACAAGTTGTTAATTTCTGGCTCAGCAATTATGCTCCAGAAGACATTTTTCCTGCTGTCCTCCCTAAATAGTACAGAGAGCATTTTTGTGAATACCCTTTATTACTGTCTATTTCTCCAGCACAAAAGGTAATGGCACATTAGCATACATCATCATACATCATTAATAGCTATCACTGAGTTATGTCTACTGTCTCAATTTCACCAATTTTAGTCATATTAATAAACTATTTTCTCTCCTATTTCATGGAATTTTACTTATTGAACCACAAGAAAAGTGCAGAAGGATTCTGGAGTTGGAAGTGTCAAGATCTCAGGTCAGGTGTGTTTGAACATCCATAGCACTAAGACATCTAATTTCCCTTCAAAGCACAGTAAATGAAAGAGCATGCTTAGAAAGTATGAACAAAGTCAACTTTTTAAGAGAAAAATTCTCAGAAAAATTCTGTAAAGCTTTTGCTTTATTGTAATAAGGTACCAACAAAGACTGAAAGAAATTAAAAATGACCATGAAAATAATGGACATTTATCATGCTGTGGACCATTGTCCCAAAGGGAACGATAGTCTCAGCCACTCTGAAAATCTGTCAGAGAGAACAAGGCACTTGAAAATCTATTAGTTGAAGCTTAGTTAAAACAACTGTCAAATGATTTAAAAGTCTACAAGAATGAGGTTTTTAATTAATTTACATCAAATAATTTTGATATAGGAAACAGAAGAGAGATGTGCTGGAATGGGGAAGTAGGAGAAAGTGATGAGGCAAGGGGAAAGTTCATGTCAAAACAATAAAAATCCAAGTTTGTAGGGAGAAATGTTAATAACTAAGAGATATTTCTATAATGTATAAACTGAGGAAGAAATGTAACATTAGAAAAAAGATGGAAGGAATAAAAGTAGGAAATGACACTATATATAAAAGGATTTCAAATTAGCAGAGTTAAAGTATGGCAGAATGAAAGAAAGATATAAAGACTGAATGTGCAGAGAAATACAAGAAAACAGCAGTGAATAAAATACAAAAGAAGGACTTAGCTAAAAATAATCATCTGTTGAAAACAAGCCACATGGACAAATGCAGAGAGAAAATTGAAGGTTTCTATTTTATTGCCACTAACTAAAGCAAAGAAATTATTTTGCTCAAATAAGATACTGCAGCATAAATTGAGAAATGAGGTGTAAATCCCTCTGATCTTTACATGCTGAGATAGTCTCATCATACAATTTATTGTATCTTAACAATAACAAGTAAACTAAATCGGATTTTCACTACCACCGAATTAAAATTTGTATTTACTTTTTCTATTTAGTGTTATATCTTCTAACCAGGGATATGATACCTATATTAGATTATTCTAATAATAAATTAAGCCCATTTAAATTACAGAACTGAGAGCTACCCTTGACAATTTAGTCTTTGTATTCTTCTCCCATCCCTTGGGAATGGAAATAAGAGAAAAATGCCTTTTCCAGCACCTGTAAAATAAGACTACTCTGTGGGAACCACAAACTTATGCTCAAGCTCATTAGCTATGGGCTATATGCAGGAAGAAATAGCAAGCAGATAAATTTTATAATTTCTAGATATATCAGTACTTAAGTAAACCTTGGAATAACAAAGCAAACAAACAGGAATGCCTTTCAGACTTAAATTTTTAAAAATCCAAATTATCATCGATGTAAAATTCAGATTGAACCTACCTGTCACCACATATCAAGATGAGCAGTTCAGTGCACATAATAACAGGATAAGGATAACATAAGTATCTAGATTAGGCACATAAATGTATACTTTCCCAGGTCTCAGCCAGAAGTATTGTACAAGTACTGTAGAGGATGAGATTTTTTGGGGGATGCCTGTGAGAATTTTGACCAAGCCTTAGAAAAAGGAAAACAAGTTTAGGTCTAGCAGTTCTGTTTTCAAGGGTGTTGTAGAGACCTCCTGCTTCTTCCAGGATCATCTTATGTTTTTCACTGTCAAGAGGATGGAGTACTAGCAGGTCTTGTTCACAGTTCGGCTGCATAAGCTACTGTGCAAACAGATTGAGAACTATTGCTCAGGTTACAACTCTTTTTTTATTTTGTACAATGTGAGTGTACATTTTTCCATTTGTGTCACTCCACTGAAAAAAATATGATGAGGTGTACTCTTATTACAGTAGTCTGGAAAGATGCCTGTATGAAGTTATGGAGGTCCTGAAGGACCTTACTCTGTTTAAAACAAATGCAACGTTGAGGTCTCAATCAGAAACTACATAAAACATTTAGGATCTTCAAGTTGTAGGTCAGAAACTGATATTCTGTTTTCTCCTGCTTGTTCCACAAAGGGCAAGTGATGTCTTGGTCCTGTGTCTGCATCTTACATCACTGTCCCTGAACATGTTCAAAAAATGGATAGACATGGCACTCTGGGAGATGATTTGGTGGTTATAGTGGTGTAGGACTGGATAGACTTGATGATCTTGAAGGTCCTTTCCAACCATGATGATTCTATGATCTCTGCATAGAGTAGCAGCTTGAGCATAAGAATTTTTCCAGAATAAAAGCATTGTCTGGCTAATTATGGGAAGTTATAAAAGTCTAACCTCAACTTTAATCATTCATTATTTCTTATGAAGAACTTTAAAAAGATGCATTATGATTAGCTAGATCTTGTTCAGTGTGAGATTTTGGAATGCCTATAGGATTCATATGCATTCACCCTAATCATTCTTTTCTGTAGGCTGGTGTTATCCTTAGGAAATAAAATAGCTGAATAAGCTGAGCTTGTCTATACAATAAAACATTCACTTTGATGTAGTCAGTCTTGTATCATACTTTTGACAAGACTTTTTCAAGAGATACAGATTTTCTTGAAATGTTGGGATGTCAAGAGATCTGCACTTATGCTCTGACCCAGATCTACTGAATGCAGACCATCTCTGGCAGACGTTTCTTACTTTTTCTTACTTTTAACTACTTTGCTTTTCCCCAGAGTCAGACAGATCACAACATACCCAAGTATCTAGTTATTACCTCCTCCTCATACGTAACTGAAAGATGAAAATGGCAAAACAAGCTTCAAGCATTAGCTCCTGAGTGTAGTAGAAAAGATGAACATTTTTTTCAATTTCTTTATCCTAAGAGACTTCAAAAATAAAACAGAAAACAAAGATAAAAAAAAAAGAAAATTGTCAAAACAAAAAATGTAATATTATTATATGAATGTGATGGAAATAGAATGGTGATGAAGAACAATCAATCAACAGTAATTTACACTTGGCATATTAAGTAAACAAATAACTCTTCCAAATTACAGTACTTATGAGTGTCAGAAAAGGATATGAATACTATCTGAAAAAATATTTTCAATTTACTCAGTAATGACATAAGGTTTATTACATGCCAGCTAGGAAGAATAGATATTATTTTATTTGAATATTTTAGATTTTTGGATTTTGTCATCTTGAAACTGCTGCAATTATATCTCATACAAATCTGTTATTTTCTTAAAAATAGAATATAATCATATTAACAGAATAAGAAATGCTTACCATTGGAATAGTCCATGAAACTCAGTCCAAATTCATTATTTTTGTGACATTTTAAATTCTTAAAAATGGGTAGGCATGCTTTCTTCCATCTCTACTTGATTACAGCAATTGACTCCTTGCTAAGACCAAGTTCTTTGCAAGCTGGGGACAATTAACTGTCTTTCTGCTTGTCCCACATTTACAAAGTGTAAAAACTAATAGTAGGAACAAGATAAAATATGTGGTTGGTCTTTTTTATGGTCTAAATTAATTCCACTAATTTTACTAGAGAAATGCAGTCTCTTGTGCCTACAGGTTGAAGATTTCACCTTCATTGTTCCAATTTTATACAGAAAATTAGAAAAAGTGTAGCTTTAAAGTAACAAAGTTCAATCATCTTGAAAGCTTTGTCTATCGATGAATTTTTGAGTTGTATTTACTCAAGAATTTTGTTTGAGAATTGAAGTTCATTGAGGCATCTTGGTCATTTAATAATAGAAATCCAGCCTTTTCAGAAAAATAAAATAGAGAAAAAAAATATACACCAATTGTGTTGGGTTTCTTTATGTATTTTGCACATACCCCAATGTCATGGTTCTTACCTGTTATGGTCAGGAGCAGGTTGATACTTTCACAGTGCACAGCCAAGGTGTCATCACTTTGTAGAGGGAGAGTCTTCAAGAGGTCATATTCAATTTTGGCTTCTGCATGGGAACACTTGCTTGTTCTGGAACAATTCTCCACATTCCTGTAGACCAGTTGGGCCTGGGTTCCTTGGGTTTTCTAGTAGAAGTAGTGCTTTCTCTCAAATATTAAGGTTTCTTTCTTGTTTTGTGTAATGTAGCTGTGGTTGGTCTGTAGGATGTGTGAGAATAGAGATGGGCCTTGATTCTTGGCTTGAAAGGAGAAAAGTTTTAAAGAAGTTTTCATTTTAAATTCTGTTTCTCTTGTTTCCAAACATTAACAATATTAAAGTATCATGTAAATGAAAAAACAAAAAAAGAAAAAAAAGTAGATGGCTGCAGACTATATATTTAGTTTGCCTGCTTTAGAAGCACAACATCTAAAGTCCTAAGGAAAAATAGAAAACATAATAGGCAGTATGTTAGAAGGATGATAAAGAGGCTGATAAAACCTCAGCAAATGTCATTAGCTATATCCATAGCTATATTTCAGTTTCAAAATAAATACTCACTCAAGTCTTAGACTGAAGTACACTAATTTTGATACTGGCATTTTTGGAAGCTTTTTTTTTTTTTTTTCAAGGGAGAAATAACTCTAGTACTTCATCCTCTGTTGCCCACTTTTTAAATTCCTACAGACATCTTTACTGGATTAATTTCACATCTGCTAACATCTTGAGTGGAAGTCACAGAGTTTTATCCACCCTAAGTGGTAGGTCACACCAGTTTCAGCCAAATCTATGGTGGGAGGGCTATGTTTCTGAGAGGTCTCCTGCTGACTGCTAACTTTGGCTACTGACTCATGCTCAAGCCTTGGTGTCAAAGTTGTAGACTGCATCTACATTGGGTGTTACGATGCAGTGGGTAGACACTAATGTGGCTAATCTGGGAATGGGTACAGACCCATTAATACCATCATTTGATTCATCTTTCTCACTTTCTGAATGATCTTTTCCCTGCCCTGCCTGCATCCCCACCCATACTCCTAACCACAAAACCAGGGTGACCTTGCTGGTGGAATCAGAATGACAGATCTGGTTTCTTGTCCTCTTCCAGATGTCATGAACAAAACCAGAGCTGCCCAGGACATATTCAACCTGATGCAGTTGACACCCCTGCTCATTGTAGGTGGAGTTGGACAAGACGACCTTTGAATCTCCCTTCAAGGAGGGTTTAGAGCATATCTCTAATGAGGAGTGGCTGAGAGACCTAGGGTTGTGTGGCCTGGAGAAAAGCAGGCTGAGGAGAGGCCTTATCACTCTGGGGTTTGTTCTGTTCAAAGAAGTTACAACTGACAGGACATAAGGTAGTGGCCTGAAGTTGAACCAGTGTAGGTTTAATTTGGATATTAGGAAGAATTTCTTCCCTAAAAGGATTGTCAGACATTGAAACAGGCTGCCTAGGACAGTGGTGGGGTCACCATCCTTGGAGGTATTTAAGAGTTTTCTAGACATAAGGACATGGATTAGTTAGGGTCTTGTCAATGTTAATAGTTGTATGCAATGATCTTGAAGGTTGTTTCTAACCAAGGTAATTCTGTGACTAATGAAACAAGAAACCCCATCTGCTCAATTTGGTCCAAATTAAAAAGATTAATTTCAGAAGAAAATTAATGTATTATTATGTGAAGTCAGCAGTGAGTAAAATTCATCAAAAGAAAAAAAGATTTTTCCAACCTTTTTTCCTGTTATGCTTCAGGACGTGATATGGAATAGGAAACTATTTGGAAATGTAGAACAGCTCAACACAGTGTCCCGCAGATTAACATTTTTGCATGCCCATATGTATAAGCTTTTGCTTAATTCAGTGGGACCTTATATCTATGTTTACTTTTTTATTGTTTAGCATGCTAAAATGTTACTATTCACCATAGTTTCAAAAGACCACTGCATTCCATACATGTATTTTACTGCAATAGGCTTTCACTTCCACTTTGGAATTCCTCAGATTCACTTTAGATTTGATGGTTGTCTTACATTGACACTTACTTCAGAGAGATCTTTCTAGGCTGAAGCAGAAAAAGAAAACTTTAAGATTTCCTCTGGTATTTCTTTGGTGCAACTTTGATTTGGTAAGCTCATTATACCACATTATGAAGGTGGCTTCCATAGACCTTCAGTGCTTACTAGTTATAAACTTCATTGCTTTTGTAGCTGGTCTCTGCCTGAGTACTGATTAGATTTTTGCTTTAGAGCTATGTGTAATTCCAGAAAGCATTTTCTTCTACTCAGTCAGCAGAAAAAAATCTCTAATTATGTTGTGGGTTCAGTCAACAGACTCAGCAAAACAAAACTCATTATATATTACAAAAAATCCAGCAGTGAACAGCTCACCCACATCCTTCATGGAGTTAAAGAAAATAGGCTCTCTATAGAAGAGAAAAAAATATTATGATTCGCTCATACCTCAGTAAGTTCTTGAACTGTTTTTGTTTTCTCTCCTTGGTACACTGACACTGAAATTTCATATATTCTCATTTATATTATTTTGGTAAAGTTTCTTTGTACAGATACTGTACAGAAATGAAAATTCATCACCTCATACTCCATAAAGATATTAGCTGTAGAAATATATGTAGGGTATGGCTGGTTTGCACTGCAGTAAAATACAGTTCATGTTTTCCTACTAGTCTTTTTTTTTTTTTTTTTTCTTTTCATCCCCTTGTTCCACACAGTGAAGAAGACAAAGGAGCAGAACAACATATGCATAATCCTGTCTAACCATAGCCTTCTGTCCTCTATTTTTGCTTCTGACTTCCAATAATCTCTGTAAAATTTGTGCAAGTAATTTGAAAAGCCCCATGATACCAAGACAAGTCTTGAACTATGAATCTTCACCATTTATTCTGGTTTTATCTGTTTCTCCTCTTTCAGTCAATGGCCATTTATGTTTAGTGTCTGTTTTTTTCCTCTGCCTGCATTTACAGTTTATTTATTTCTCAATTATGTCTCTGTGTTCAGACTTAAAGAAAGGTTGTCATAATCACTTTCCTCCAGTCATTTCTGCCATAAAGATTAATAAAAAACTAATAAACAAACAAAAACAAACAAACAGAAATTGAAAGGAAATTTCTCACACTATAATGAGGATGATAGTTTGCTGATTGCCCTGCACTCGCTTCCATCATATCTCTTGCTCTGTTTTGAAGTCTCAGATTCCAGCAGAGATGACAGCTGTTAAAGAACAAGAAAGAAAAACTAACAAAAATATAGTTGGTTAGATTTGATTTATGTTAAAGGTTATGTTGAAGAAACCTAGTATGAACACTGCTCAGAATGATATTGGATCTAAGAAATCAGACATCTTTTGAGATTAATGCCATTACCACCCCCAAAAAGCAATCACCTCCAATGTTGGTTTGCCTGCAAAAAAAAGTTGACA
Organism: Calypte anna; assembly: GCF_003957555.1. Classification (NCBI taxonomy): domain Eukaryota; kingdom Metazoa; phylum Chordata; class Aves; order Apodiformes; family Trochilidae; genus Calypte; species Calypte anna. Next base: position 123,538,369 of record NC_044245.1, read on the forward strand.
AAAATCCACTTAAATATTAGAGTAAATTTAAATGTTAAAGTATTTTGTGGTCGTTTTTCTTTGTTGGCTTGTCGGCAGTTGTCTTGTTTGTTTCAGTTCTGGGGAAGGAGGGTTGTTTGGGGTGTTGTTTTTGTGGTTTCTTTTTTTTTTGGTTTTGTTTGGTTTGGGTTTTTTGTTTGGTTGGTTTTGTTGTTTTTTTTCTCTAGCCTGTGGTTTCATTTGTCTTGTCTTTTACCTAACTAGCATCCATATCAGCTGTAATTGTGCTACTTTTCTTTTTTTGAATATAAACTGAAACATTTTTCTTCATAATTTTATAAAGCTCTTTGCAAATTATTATGATGCTTTAAGATCCAGATTATATTTATTTTTCTTTAATCTTTTTTTAAATTTCTTTTGAATCCATTCCAAGGCATTTTTTAAGTAAATAGACATTTTTTTTTTTCATTCAGTCCCTTAGGAATATTAATACTAAATGAAACTGAATATTTAATAAAGATATACTTGACCATGTGTGTGTGTGGTCAAATCCTTTGAGTTCTCTTCTGAAACAAAATTATGCCAAAATACCTGATAGCTGAGGATTGGAAAGTGATATGGTTCAAAAAATTCCAGGTTATGTTGTCCCTGATCCACACAGATAATAAAAGTGGGATCAAGATCTGTGTGCATCCCCTTTCATATTCTTTCAAATCTTTTACTTTTCTTCTCCTCGCATTTTAAAAACATGAAGCACGTTTGTAATTTTTAATGCTACTTTTTCTTAGTTTCCTAACAGACAGGATCATTCCTGACCTCAAGTGAACAATATTGTTCTAGACAGTCAGCATGTGGTGTCATGAAACTACCAGTGGTAGAAACTTCTGAGAACTATATATGCCAAACCTACAAAGTGGATTCACTTCAAATAATAGGTTTTGTCAAAAATGAGAGGTGTTTCAGCTGTAAATGAGGATTTTTTAAATTGCTGTGAACTATGATGTTACCTAGCAGACATTTCTGCCTTAACGCAATTATGTCATGAGGGTGAGAGAGGCACTAAAGATATACACGAAAATGGTTTTTATATGTGTAAGTGGCATCAACACTGCAAATTCCTGCTGCAAATTTTCTGTTTACAATGTTATTTGTATTCAGGCACAGATCAAAGTAAATGCTGCTTCTAATTTGTTTTTAAATGTTTAAATTCCACTTTCAACTCACAGCATAGCTATATTGTTTGTAAATTTCTGTTATAATTTTATTAATTAGCAAGTGATATTATGATTTATTTTCTTTTGTTGACTTAAAGACATAAGATTCCAGTCAAATCACAGGACTGGTTTTCATTCTACACAACTTTCTTATTCTGAGCAAACAGTACAGTCTCTGGAGGCAAGTTAAAAAGGGAAGAACAGGGTGACATGTCAGAAAGGAGATAAACAGGTGTCTACTTCAAGACAATTGTCTCTGTGTGTCTCTTCAATTTTCTGTGAAATTTTGATGACTTTTGGATCTTTCAGAGACATGATTCCATTTCCTCAATATGTGCCTTATGAAAGTCCCCAAACCATATGATATTTATTTATATAGCAGTACTTTGATGACATGCAAATTACATTATCATCATCATTTAAAATTAGATTGAAGAACTTGCTTATATGATGGTTGTGTTGATTTAATTTGTCCTAGTATGGCTTTTGTAGAACATTTTAACAGCACAAGTAACTCTGCTACATTTTTTCCCACATAGAGTCTTTGGCTTAATATCAGTAGAGAATGTACAATGTTCACTTTTTGACAAATTATTCTGATTCAGTTTTCTTTTTTTTTTTTTTTTCAATATGTGGGAATGTGCCCTGCTCATTGAGCACCATTCCAAGTTCCTTGCAGACACAGAAGGAGACTGAGTTCAGTAGACTGAACTCAGTAGTCTGCACAGGAAAATCTAACTGCCATACTTCCTAACTTTGAATGCTCTACATAAGAAATTTTACACTGTTCAAGAGATCCTTTGGAAGTATATAATTAGAGTAGTCAATTAACTAATATAAATATTCATATTAGAAAAAAAAACTTGACTAGAAAACAGAGCAGTAGATCCCATTTGATTGAAAAAGTGACAGACATTTTCTAGGTTCTTCAAAATATTTTAATGACTACAAGTGAACAAGCACAAGTCAGCATGCACATTAAATATATTTTCTGGAGCATTCATTTATCAGTAGGGGAACATATAAAACTCTTCTAACTACTAAAAATGTACTTAGAGTGGCTACCTTATAATTTCAGTCTTCAATGAAACAACTTTACAAATAATAGCATGTTTAAGACACTGATAAAAAGTCATTAGTTATTCACTGCAATAGGATATTAATATTTTGCCAGAGAACATTTATTAAGTGCTGTTTGGTTGGAGCAATAGTTTATTATTTGGTTTGTATTCCTTTTCATTGACATAATCAGTTATTCATCAGAAATTGTATTTCCTTTAAATAAACAAATGGTCACATTTCAATGAAAATGTTTTCAGAAAGCTTTCAAGTTAAGCAAAAACTCCAATCTTTATACTATTACTGTCTTCTTGTGTGATTCTGTTGTTGCTTGTGTGGTTTTGTTAGTTTGTTTATTTTATTTACTGTAATAATTTGGGGCTTGGTTTTTGTTGTGTTGGGATATTGTTTTTTAATATCGCATTTTTTCTTGAAAATTCAATTGGGTGGCCTCATGTTTAGGTTTTATTTTCAGTTAGTTCACATCAGCTTGTACCTAGGAGTTTTTGTTAGTATGTCTAGTAAGTGCTGAAACACTGGGTACCTAGGCCATTTGGTATAAGCTCCCAGAAGGAATGGCTGGCAGAAACTACCATTAAACAGAAAAATCTCTGGAGTTGTATCGTCAGTACTGCTGTGGATGGATTTGAATGAGCAAATACATAGGTCTGGTTATCAAACATACATCAAATACATACACCAAATGATTCATTCTGTTTACTATTTAAGAGTATGGTTGCTCTAGCTTTTTGGTTACTGTTCTTCAATGATCCTGTGCAATACACCTAAGTCCTTCAGAACAGAAGTGTAGGAAAAAAAAATCAACTGAAAAGTAAAAATATGCTTAATCTTGTTTGTAAAATGAATGTGAGAAGGGTTCTTCTCTAAAAGATAGTATTTCCAAATGGACAGTTAAAACACTGGGAGAGTAACAGAGAGTAACATAGAATAACAAGAATTAAGTTATAAGAATTAAGAATTAATTAATACAACATGTTAATATACAGCTTATAACGAGTAGACTTTCAATCTAAAAATACATTTTTTCTTTATGTTTTTGGGTTTTTTTTTCAAACTGTCCAAATAAATGTGCTGTTACAAGTACAAATCACAAATTTCCAATAAGCTATTTATTCTAAATGTATAAAATAACTAGGATACTCTGAGATCCACTATGCTACTTTCAGGTTTGTGGCATGGAATGTAAAACTGCTTTTCAGTGTTAACTCAGACATGTAAAAACAATCTCTTTTCAGGGATGAAACATTATATTCTTTCACAGAAGGGCTCATTGTTTAGTAAACTGTGGAAATCAATTAATTCAGTTTAGAATCATAGAATCATAGAATCATAGAATTGGCTGGGTTGGAAGGGACCTCAGAGATCATCGAGTCCAACCCTTGAACCACCGTTGCGGTTGCTAGACCATGGCACTGAGTGCCACATCCAGTCTTTTTTTAAATATCTCCAGGGACGGAGAATCCACCACTTCAGTGGGCAGCCCATTCCAATGACGGATCACTCTTTCCGTAAAGAAATTCTTTCTAATATCTAACCTAAACTTCCCCTGGCACAACTTAAGTCCATGCCCTCTTGTCTTGTTGAAAGTCGTTTGGTAAAAGAGCCCAACCCCCACCTGGCTACACCCTCCTTTCAGGTAGTTGTAGAGAGTTTACCTTTGAGTTCATGTCCTCCAGCCCCTACTTCCTTCCCACTATATTAATTCCAGCTGATACTGTGTCTTCTTTAGTGGTTCCATGAAAAAGGGAAGAGCTATCAGTGGCTGGCTATCTCATTCAGACACTATTATTAATGAATTATACTTACAGTCCACTCAGGTCACTCTCACTATTGCTAGCCTACACTGTAACCTGTAGGAATTTCATTATTTTTTCAACTTTTATCCATTATTTAAGTTTTGTTAAATGTGTTTCAAAGATTGAGAAGTTGCCAGTGGAGCCTGAGAGCCTAAACTGTCTCTGTATACCACTTAAATTGATATTGTGCCTAGAGTAGTGCAGCACATGAAAACAAGACATACCATGGCTATAACACATAACTCACAAATTCTGTTTCTTTGATTTTTCTATTTTATATTATCCTTATGGAATTACTTAAAATAAAATCTCATACACTATATTAACCCTGCTTTAATTTCTTTGTTTAGACAAAAAATAATTTGTATTTATATGCAATGAATAGGCTTCCTCTAACAGGGGAAGGAAGAAACTGCTCTCCCTAGGTCTTTGCTACCTGGCATTAAGTCTTGTTTCCAGAGATGCCTTTTGCTGAGTGACAATATTGCTGATTTTGATTTATTTTTTACCATAACTGATAATTCTTTTCTGACCTATGTTATGACATAATGCCATTAGGAAATTTAACTCTCCTATTATTTTGAGATTTCTGTCTATCATCCATGGGCTAGAATATGAGTTTAGGATTTCACACTCTTTGTTGCACGATAGGACTTTCAGCAATATAACTAATAGGTTAGAAAAGTCATAGTAGAACAAATACAGATATTTTCCTGTCAGAAAATGTGTCTCTATTTATTATTTTTGTTGCTTATGCAGGGACTTTCCTGGAAGAAATCCTACTTCCTTTAGTGTCAAATTTTCAATTTTCATTTAACTTTTTTTTTTTTTTTTTTTTTTTGATATTCAGCAGTCCTTACTGGTGTCAGTTGCTGTGTCTGCCACTCTCAAGCCTTGTTTCTCAAGGATTTTGCTTTTTCCTCTTTTCTAATCTGCTAAAATAATAAAAAAAATAAGTAGTTTATGTTGTTACAGATGTTTCTTCTGTAGCCTGTAAACTTGACCCCTCAATGAGATTAATAAAGTGAAGAACAAGGGTTAAATGACTCTTAGTTCAACCTTCTACAGTGTTCCACAGTTGTAATAGAACCTCTTTATAACCAGTGCACCTCTGGAAAGTTTGCTTTTATGGCTAGTCTTTTAAGAAATAACATAAATTTTAAAAAAGCCATGGTAGAATGTGAGAGGGAGAATACAACACATGATGTGATCTGGGTGTTCAAACCCCTTCACTTGGACACTACCTGATGAATTCCTCACTGGCTGGTTGCTTGTGGATGGACCCCTTATTCATTCAGAAATTGCATTTGGTCTTCAGTATTTTTCACCAAACAGCAAAAGAATCATAATTTGCCATTGATCGGCAAAATAATAATGTGGGAGCTACTTCATTTAAAAAAACCACAAAAATAAATGGAATTGTCCTAAGAAAGTACATTACACATATTCTATAGTCTAATTAAATACAGGAAAGTTGTATATGACACTTAACCTCAATGTTGGTGCATACCAACATAAATATTGTAAGGTTTTCAGTAGTCATTCTCAGTTACCTTTTCTTATAGATGGATAGCCATTATTTAATTAAAATAATAAATTTCCTATTAGTGCTGCTCACAATAAGATAGAACTTTCCAACAAAACTATTCCATCTGCAGTACAGAATAATTATAAGGTGAAGTTAAATGTCATAAAACATATTTAGTCTATTTTTTTTCTCTTGATCCAAAGGTTATTTACATACTTGAAGGAAGTTACTACTACAGCCTTTTCCCCATATGTGACCCCAGAAAACTACTTAGCTATCATGGAAGATATCATAGAATGTTTTCTTTTTCTAGAAGATAACAGCTGAGTAAGACAGCTGCACTACCCTAGCTTTTCACAGTTGTCAATTAAGAGGAAACAGATCATCAAAACTTGAATGCTTCATTTTATAATGATCTTCTACATTGTGTTATTTCAAACTGGCAAGTGTCTCTTGAGAAGGCTAAATAAAGGAAGGAGGGAGGAGGGGAGAGGGAAAGCTTCCAGTGGTGGCAGCTGACACTGTGCAAAAATTTTTTTCCAAGAAAATTCATTCTGAAAATATTGAGGTTTGCTCTCAGTTTTTCAGATCTTGATGTTAATACAGTAAAAACAACAACAACACAAGTCTGAAACTGCTCTATGATGCTGCTTTCTGGAGAAATAATGTATATTTTGTTTACTTGTTTTTCAATAAGAGATGACTGGCAGAAGTTTCACAGAGCCAAGCAGGAAGATAATAAGGGCACTGCCTGCTTTTCTTATTCAGAAGAGTAAGTTTCTTGATTGAACCTTTCGAAGAGAAGGAGGTAAAGGGAACAGCATTGATCAGGAATGAAACTGATATACAACAACTATTATGACTAATGTTGTCACCTAGCAGAGCATTTAATATTCTGGGAAGCTAATCACTAGACTTCTAATCTGTGTAGATCATCACAGGGAAGAAGCTGTTGGTGCAAGAGCAGAAGTTATCTGTGCAAGAGGATTTGCTCTAGTTCTTGACAGACTGCACCAATGTGATCCAAAAGGTTTTTCATCCTTTATGTGCATATCTGAAAATGTCACATTCAATATGGAATTATGATAAAACCACGTAAATCGGACAGTGTAAACACTTCAGAGTGGAGTCAGTTGCACATACACTCTGATTACACTCATGGAAGCTGTGATTCTGAACAGTTTTCTATAGAAGATGCAGCAGAGATGACTGTTGCGAGGCAGTGAGATGGAAGAGGGACATGCTCTGGGGACTCTGTCCTATCTTACTTAGAGCCAGACCATCCTTAAATGTATTGTCCATTATGACACTGTGCCCGTCCCTCATAAAATATTGAGGTACATATTGAGGTACAATTGACAAAATTATTGTTACAGAAGTCCTTCAGATGAGAAATCAAAACGGAAAATATATACAGAATCATAGAAGGTACCTCTGGAAATTATCTAGTCCAAACTCCCTGCCAAAATGTCTCCAGAGAAGGAGACTCCACCACCTCTCTGGGCAGCCTGTTCCACTGCTCTGCTAGCCTAAAAGTAAAGAAGTTCCATCTCAAGCTTAGATGGAACTTTCCATGTTCACATTTTCCCCCTCTTGTTCTGTTACTGGACACCACTGAAAAAAGTCCAGCCCCATCCTCCTGACACCCACCCTTTAAGTATTTATATGCGTTGATAAGATCCTCCCCACATTTCTCTTCTCTAGATTAAAAAACACAAGTCCTTCAGCCTTTTCTCATAAGAGGTCAAGGTCAGCAGCATGAGGTTCAACCAGGCCAAGTGGTTGGTTCTGACATTATGATCACAGTGACCCCAAGCAGTGCTAACGGTGTGGGGGAGAGTGGCTGGAAAGTTGCCCACCAGAGAAGGACCTGGGGATGCTGGTTGACAGCCAGCCAAAAATGAGCCAGTGGATTTCATCTACCTTGACTTTAACAAGACTTTTGACACAGTCTCACAAAACTCTTTCGTGAATTCTCTATCATGAACAAGCTCTGGAAATGTGGAATAGAAGAATAGAAGAACTGGCTACTCAATGCAGCCCAAAGAGTGGTGAAACCAAAGAGAGCAGAGTCCAGATGGAGACCTGTGACTAATGGAGTCCCCCAAGGATCAGTGCTGTGCCCAGTTCTGTTCAGCATCTTTATCAATGACCTTGTTAGTGGGACAGAGTGCCTTGTCAGCAAGTTTGCTGAGGACACAAAGCTAAGAGGGCTGGCTGGTACCCCAGAAGGCTCTGCTGCCATTCAGAGGGACCTAGACAGGCTGGAGAGTTGGGCAGGGAGAAATTTAGTGAATTACAGTAAGGGCAAGTGTAACATCTTGCATCTGGGAAAGAACAACTCCAAGACTCAGTACAGGTTGGGTACTGTGTTCTTGGAGGATAGTGAAGGGGAAAGGGACCTGAGGGTGCCAGTGGACAGGATGACCATGAGCCAGCAATGTGCCCATGTGGCCAAGAAGCCAATGGCATCCTGGGGTACTCTAGAAAGTGGGTGGTTAGTAGGTTGAGAGAGGTTCTCCTCCTCCTCTGCTCTGCCCTGGTGAGGCCACATCTGGAATATTGTGTCCAGTTCTGGGCCCCTCAGTCCAAGGACAGGGAACTGCTTGAACAAGTCCAGGATAGTGCTACAAAGGTGATTAAAAGAGTAGAAAATCTCCCTTATGATTAAAGGCTGAGGAAGCTGGGTCTCTTCAGCTTGGAGGAGAACAAGAGGTGACCTTATTAAATGTTTATAAATACATAAGAGAGCCAGGAGGATGGTGCCAGGATGTAAGCTTAAGCATAGGAGATTCCATGTAAACACAAGGAGAAAGTTTTCTACTGTGAGGGTGACAGGACTGGAACAGGCTGCCCAGGGAGACTGTCGAGTCTCCTTCTCTGGAGACATTCAAAACCCACCTGGATGCATTCCTACATGACCTGCTGTAAGTTCCTGCTCTGGCACTGGGGGTTGGACTCAGTGATCTTTCAAGGTGCCTTCCAAAACCTAGCTTTCTGTGATTCTGTGAACCAGAGAGACCAGAAATAGACATGGTCCTTGATGAGGCCTCATCAGGGTAGAGTAGAGGGGGAGGATAATCTCTCTTGACCTGCTGGCGACAATCTACTTGATGTACCCAATGCCATTGGCCTTCTTAACCAAAAGGCCACATTGCTGGCTCATGGTTATCCTGTTGTCCAGCAGGACTCACAGGTCTTTTTCCACAGTGCTGCTTTCTAGCAGGTCGGCCGCTAAACTAAAATCCCAGTATCAAATCCAAACATTGTACACACATTGTAAAGGATTTAAAATAAATCTGACAATATTTCTTTTCCTCTAATTTTCCATATTTTATTCCTATGTCCTATCAGTCTGCTGTATCTTACCAGTTAGCTTTCAAGATTTAAAAAGGTGGTTGTACAGAATGTAGCACTGAGGCCTAAACAAACTGAGGTCTCTAAATATATGCAACAAAAACTGATTTTGGTTAATAGGAAAATACATGATTAATAATATATTCATAACAGAACACATACTCTTAAATTATTTCAACACAGTTTCAGAGACAATTCTTCTCTCAGCTCAGTATCATGTTTTAATAAACATTTTTTTTTCAGTTTCCCCTCCTTCGTTGGAGGTATTACATACATAAATAAAACACCCTGTCTATGTGGCTTGGGATGAAAAACTAAGCAGAGGGATACTCTTGTCAAGCTGTCTGACTATTTCCAAAAGAACAGGACATATGTAAAATAGTTACTGTGTAAAATTTAACATTTAAATTATGTTTTCTACCTCTATGGTTCCACTAATACACAGCAGGTAGTATGCACCTGAGAACCTGTGAACTGCCCATTATGTAGCTTTCTCACTGCAAATCCAGATAACAGAGAATGAAGAAAACCAAACCAACCAACCAACCAAACCCTAAAAAACACCAAAAACCAAAAAAATTCCAATAGAGATGTTTCTCCCTTAAAATAAACTGATTAAGAAGTGATTGAATAAACAGTCAGGATTTCTATCGGTACAGAAAGATATTGCAATCCACAAGAGACAGTTGAAAATTACAACACCAAACAAGTAAAATAGGGTAACAGCAAGTAGGATAGCTTCTCAATAAGCATCATATCTTTAAGAATGTCTTGAGACTACTTAATTATGCATAAATCTCTACAGTATCTACTAACAGCATTCTTTATTTCTTCCCCATCCTGTTTTTTAATGACACTGCAAAATACCTACAGAGTGCAAGTTATTTACAAAGTTTCAAAAACATAAAAAGTGACATAAAGAGATATTATCAATTATTTTCATTTTTTAAATAAAATCTGGTTTTCATGAATATTTATGAAGTATCTCTATGCTTATTCTTAACTCAAGTAGTTTCTTTGTTTGTATGGATCAGTAACCATACTGTAGCAGTGGTATTACCAGCCATTAGGCTCTAGTATATTGTCAGATTAAGATTAAATTATTTTTTATATTTTTTCCTTTGTAATTAAGTTTTCTTTTGTTTTATCACTATAGATGACAGTGGTTTATCAGTTTAATTAAAACAATGAACTAAAATAGACACCAAAGATTTCTTGTTTAAATTTCATGCTTCATGATCTTCTCATCTTTAATTCAACTTGAATCTGCTTCCCACACTTTATGTAATAAAGTGGGAGGGTTGGTTTTTTTTTTGATCACATTTATGTTAAATATTTTTATTAATAAAAGCAAAGAATTTTTTAATCTCATGTGAAATCTGTAAAAGGCATAGAGGTCTAGATCTTTTACTTGGAGATTCTGGGATCATTTCTATTTTAAAAGGAATGGTTGTGTGAGGTGATTTATTCGATATACTCTTAATCCTTGAGCACTACTTCTTGAATGCAGTTTGAAGGTCAGCAGCTTTCATATCTGCTCTACATCATGAGATTTTATTAGTCTTGGACTCCAGTTATTGACTCTTCTGCTCTAGTATTTTTATATGATTACATCCAAACACAGTCCCATCTTTTCCTAATTTCTCTATTAAGAGTCACTCATGATTTTGCAAAAAATTTTTGGCAATTTTTTCCTATGCATTTAAACAATTGAGCAGTTTTTGGAGGCTTTATGTTTGTTTTTCTATTTTGCTGGAATATTTAACTGTTTGAAATAATATACTGTTCTTTCAAACTCACATGCTTAGCTTTGAATATGCAGTCCAATAGCAAATGGAAAAAAAAAGGCACATAAATACCTGAGCATATAAAGTCTAAAATAGTTATTCTGTAAATTCTTTGTGAGTTGAATGAAGCCTATTAATTAGAAACACATATTCAAACGAGCATGTTCATTGTAGGGTATGTAAGTCAGCCTACATGATAGATTTATAGCACAAACTCGTGATTTTTTTTTTATTATGGTTATACATTCTCCTCAGATGGTGAAGACTGATTTCATGGAACAGAACGTTTGCCCTTACATTCCAATTATATTAAAATTTTAGTTTGAAAATCTATCTGACAATATTGTTAAGGTGCCAAAAATGATTTTGAGACAAAGCTTGAAGTGTGCCTACCATAAATAAATCAACGATGAACATAATTTTTAAAAGCAATAAAATTTATTTTTGGTATCCCTGTGCAGTTGACAGCCCTGCTCTCCTCACATGTTTCTTTTTCAGGGCTTATAAAATTGATTCAGTAATTTGTGAGGTGATGAATGAGATGTAACTTCTTCCACCTGCTTCTGGCTCTCAGTTAGGTCTTCCCTTTAGAATCAATCACTTTTTCTAATAATTCACAAAGCACTTACAATACTTCTGTCACTTAAATAAAATAGTCATACTTAATATCATGTCTTTTTTTTCAGGTTTAAATATATTTTTTTTCCCAAGAAATTGTATTCTAATGAAAAAAAAAATTAGCTGAATGATGACTTTACAAGGAAAAGGAATTTTGACTACAGTAATTTGGACCTTCCATTACAACCTGTAATATTGCTTTGTATGTCAGCATGAGGCTCTGCTGTAGCTCATTCTTGTCAATATGAGTTAGTTTCTCAGTCTGACAGTGAACTAGTTTACATCTCTGCATTTTCTAACATATATGTGCAAGTCTAACAATGGTGTGTCTTTTCATCTTTAGCAGTTTGCTTTGAAAATTTATGCTACTGATAAGATTTTTTTCATTTATCCCAGATTTTGCTTAAAAAAAAACCAAAATAAGACCCTTGTCCAGTGACCTGCCTCTATGTTTTCTCATAGGCACATGTTAATTTTACTTATATTGCTTCATGAGTGTAAGGTACCCACAAGTGAATTTTATCAACCTTGGATTATCTCAAAAATACCCGATTTTTCTCAGTACTTCAAAACCTAATACTTTTGGGCATCCTGAGATCTTAATCTTTTTCTGTTACAGAAATACCCCTACAGTTAGACAAATTTACTTTTTTACTAAAGTTAAGAACAAAAAACCCATTACAGGCTTTTGTCTTTATTATATAATTTTTAGGAACTGTTAATTCTGATGATCAGAAGAATATGTGAGGACAGTTACAGAATTAGATGTTTCTCTTTTATCTGTCATTGCTTCCCAATTTTTCTTGGGAGGCTCATCTAACATTTTTCTGTGCTCATGAAGTCTGCCTTTTCTGAAATCCATCATTTGCAGTCTGTCAGTCTCCTTCCTTCCATTTCCAATGGTTATCCATCTTCAAATACTATGGCCATTCATGGTGGTCCTAATCACCAAGCTTTAGGGACTGCATTCTCATCCAAGTCTAGACAAGGCTTACTTCAGATTCCCTGCTCTATCTGTATTTCATGATCTTACTGAATTCTGCTTTCTGATGTATCTCTTTTCGAGCAGGACTGGGATTTTAACTCACCTAGGTGTTTATCATGTCAGTATCTACACAGATATAGCTGTGAAACTACCATTACCCTCACTGGCTATCCTGTCATATACTTTGGAAGGTAAATAACCAATCATAATGTCAGTATATATATCTGAACATGACAATTAAACATATACATTCCCTGGACTTCACTGGTCCTTTTTAATAATCTTCATAAATCTAAAAGAGAACTTACTGTGACTTGTTGACTCCTATGGAGCAGACTTACCTCTCCTTTCCAAATAATGTAAAGCTTTTACATTTGGTCTTATTGCAACTGAAAACATATATCTAATTCCTAATATATCAGTTAGGAATATATATCAGTTAAGGAACTAGAGCTTGTAATGTGAGTTTCAAAGACTTATAAATGCACCCATTTTCAGACTTTGAAAATACACTTTACTGGATGGACATTAAATAATTAAAGACACTCCTTTCAAATACTGGTTTCATACTCATTATCTGTTTTAATCACTAAATATTCACACAATTAATCCTCAACAATCTAGATTAGCTATGGGTAAACAATGTCACTGAGCTGGTACCCTGTGACTCATGATAACAGCTACAGTTCTTTATCTCTTCAGCCCAAGGTCATGAAGTTCTGTTCTTCCAGAAAGAGAGATGGAAAAACCATGGGCTTTTCCTAGCTTGCTCTTCTTTCCTCTCTCACTGGTGATACTTTTTATGTTTCTTTGCCAAAAGAAAAATGGTGATCACATTTGCTCCCAACATAGTTCATTCTTTCCTGGGGAAGCGGATGTTTTGATTTTATGACACGTTTCTTGCTTGTTCTATAGGATTAATTTTACATTTTTTACAATGCATCTTTTCAGTCTAAAAGACAAGTGATAAGCAAATGTGGCTTTAAAACAAATTCACTCTTGTTTGTTCTAAATTCTTGTTTTAATCTTGCAGATTTTACTTATGCAGTATATCTGTCCCAAAAGTTTCCATGTGCTTTTTCTCGGTTACACACTTTGTTTCATCATGTTTCAAATAAGCTCATGTGTTGCTCGTTGTAAGTATTAGCAGTACTACAATGTTACAAAATGGTTCTATGCTGTCCGCAGGTATCAGGTCCCAGGCAAACAGTCATTACATCTTTCTTAATATCCTTCGCCTCTGTGGGTGCAACCCCTTTGGCATCAGTCTAGCTATGTATGGATAATCACACTCATTCTCTGACACAACTGCTAGGTTACAATTAAACTCCCTTGAGGGCTGTGTGTCCATCTAAACATGCATGTTCTGCAACAAAATTTTCTTTGATGATAACTTAGTGTCTATACCAATAATGAGAAACCATGGCATACTCTTACAGCATTGCCTCCGACCTTGAGGAAATATGTGTGCTAATACTGTATTTGTTTTTAAAGATATCTTCAATGAAAGCGTGAAGTTTAGTGGTGGAAAAGCTTTGAATTAATCTTTAGGACACTCTTTTGGCAGACCAACCAGGACATTTACACCATACTTACTGCAAAGACATTAGATAATTTAAATCCATTGCAGAAGAGAGTAAGTCCTCATGTTTTTCTGTATTGCATTTCCAGCTGACAGACAACCTGACATGATTATGTGCTGATCTGGAAACATAACAGCAAACAGAAGAACCCCCAAGGACTCAAGAAAGCACTTGCATTAGATCGAGGAAAAAAAAGCTCAGACTGATTAGATAGAGGGGAAAAAAAGTTCAGACTGACATTTAGACATTGCACTTTTCTACTAGAGAATGGCCTAAGCCTGTCCATACCAGATATAGAAATCCTGAGAGCTTTTTCCTATACTTGCCTCTCATGTTAGCTTTTAGAACACTTGCTACTGAGAAAAATGCTAAACCATCAGAAAAACTTTTTGTGACAAAGACAGGTTTGAAATAACAGACTGTCCTGTAGACACTGTTAATGTCCTCATTAACAGATAAGATGCATTTACCTATTACAAATACATGGAATATAAATGTCCTTCAGATGTCCATTGTAAAGTTTTTCTTGGGTTTATTTCAAATTATCTCTTTCTCTTAGGTGTAAAGAATGTTAATTACGTGTTGAAATTCCCTGACACTTTTCTCCATGTTTTTTGGGATACTTAAATGGAGTAATACATTGTAGCATGGTTCACTGTAGTGTTCACCTTTGCAACACTTAGTTATCCCCTGAAATGTTCCTCATTCCAGCTGGATACACAGTCATTATTCACTGACCTAAAAATTATTTCTGGTGAAGTATTTCTGGTGTCAACAGACTTGACATTAAGATAACTGTGCCAATTGAAGGTATGTACTGTGTGAAGAGTCTATTGCTTTCATTATATTATTCAGAATAAAATCCAGAAAGTTATTTTTTAAAAATGAAGAAAATTTACTCCCAGTAGAAGATCCAGGTCAATACAAACACTTTAAATGCTCCTTAAGTGATAAGGAAATTGCCAGCAATGTGGATATTTGAATAGAGTTTAAAGATAGTTTTGAAATAATTAAGAACTCTTGTTTTGCTAGCCCATGCATTTTTCCAAAAATGTATGTTTCTGCATTTTTCCAAAAATGTATATTTCTACATTTTTTTAATCTTCCATATTGATAACTTAGTTTCAGATTATTCTGAATAAATAATAAATGTGATATCAATTATCTAGAGTGGTAAGGTAATAGGAAAATTATTCATAAGTGCATTACAAAATTCTTATCCAGAGATAATTGCATGGGAAGCAGATGACTCACTTTTGACTATTGTATTAGTGACTTATGTGAGGAAAAGGAGTACAAACCTCATTAATGCTATGAAATCATGTTACCCTAAGTGAAAATCTCTATTGAAATTGTAACACAACAGTAAATTTATGCCACTTCCTACATTAGCATCCTGCATATGTAGTTAATGGTATTACATTAGTGGTGATGTCAAATATTAATTGAAATAAGTAAAACTTTAAGGAAAAATCATATTTGTGGAAAAAACAAGTAAAAGAGAAAAAGAGAGACATGCAGAGTAAAAAATGGGGCTCAAATAACAGTGAAACAATAAAAATTAGAGAAATCTAGATTCCAGTTAGAAAGAAACACATTCCTAGTATTCAACAACCTGGCCCTGAGGCAGGCCTGCATGCCTCCTAGCTGCAAGACATATGCAGACAGATAAAAGGGATGGAAAAGAATACACTCCACATCGCCCCACAACTTATCTTGGTTACAGCCTTGAGTACTAGCTAGAAAAACAGAGTAATTGGAGTCATTGCATTAACCTGCCATGAATATATTAATGAACTTTTAGCATATTAAAATACATACCCGTGGGCGAGAGGCACCCCTACTAACAAAGAGCCCCTTACTGGGCATGCATAGGCCAATTTTTAAGCATTGCCACTTAAAATGAAAGAGAGGAATTAGTTAACCAATCATGGGTGCAAATGATAGTATAATGTTAGAGATTAAGTTGATTAAGTTCTCTTTCATGATTTTGGGTATAAAAGTAGCACTGGCATTTTGGGAAATAAAGCTTTCTTTGTGCAATGCCATTCTGCTCCCCTTTCTATGCAGAAGTGGATACTAAAGCAAATATCTTGACTCTGTAAGCAGATTGGCTCAATGCACATCAGGTAACAGACCCCCCTTTCAGGACAACAGCAGCAAATTTTTCTTTCATGGCTTGCTTTTCAGAAGCATAAAGACTCTAGTAACCTGACAGAGAAGACAGTCAATATCACCTCCAATCCACAGTGCTAACTGAAAGAGAAAAATTTTGAATTCTCAGTCTATTGTTACCAATCTGATTTACACATCTTAACGCTTACCTGGTAAATCAGAATTTGACTGCAGTTTAACTTCAAAGTGAGTGAGAATGTGTAGCATAATGCTTAAATGTGAATGCAGGGTGAAAGTTGCCCCTAGTGTCAAGTGACTAAAATTGAAAGAATTATTTTCGATCCATTTAACTTGCTTGCTTTCCTCTTCATCTATTCTGACATCACTTTTTACTTGGTGCAGCTGTTTAGCAACCATGCACTTGGAAGAATTGTCTGGAGAGCACTCTGCCTTATTTCAAGAATGATGTTACTGAAAGAAAATAAGGTTGATTCCTTAACTATTCCCATCCTGTCAAGTTGTTCTGAAAATTAAATTGAAACAGGGCAATGAATATCATGTGGAAAGTAGTAATCTCACCTGCTGAAACATATGCTAATCTGGCTCACAACCCGGGTGGGACTGGTTTCCTAAGGAGTACTTGTGCTGCTACTCCTTGCACACAACACACATCATTTTGGTTACTTAACATTTAAATTGTAATCTTCTGGTCTGAGCAATGCTTCAAATGGAAATCCACAAAGAGTGGTATAAGAAGAGTGGTTAATATCAACACATGCTTCCAGAATATCCGACCTACTGTCTGTGTACATTTGCAGTGATTTATGAACACTCAGAAAATCTGATGTTTCTTTCATGCTATAGGTTCTTCACAAAGGTCTATATTGACAATGCATTATATATTTAATAAATACAATACAGTTTGGATGCAACAGTCTGAATATGAATTCTTTGTAAAAACTCTTCATATTTGTGCACTGTTTTTCAAAGATTTACCTTATGAAAGGTGTTCAGGAAAACAATAACAGCCACATAGCTAGATGCTACCTTACTGCCAGAAAAAACATAAATCTGAATTTGGTTATGTGGTAACAGCATTCAAAGAAACAATATTAGAATTTGAAACTTGCTTGAGGCACAATAATGTACAATAAACTATTGTAACCTGTGGATCTGAAATTGTAATATACCACAAAAATACACCTTAAATTTAAAAATGTTCTGTATTTCACACAGCAGATTATTTCACCATACAATAGGTGGTGGCCTGAATGGCTTTACAATGTATGAGTAAGCAAACAAAGAAGAGCATAGAAAGAAAGAAAGAAAGAAAGAAAGAAAAAAAAGCCCAGGTATTAAAAAGCATGACTTTGAAAACCCAGTGGCCTTCTCCTGTTGTTCAAAACTCTGGCATGGAGTTATCATTGATTAATTACACAGGATGGGAGCCATATAACTCTCATTTTTTCATTAGTCAATCTCAATCCACCTTTCAATCTCCTCAGGGTTCACCACTACTAATGATTCACTCCATTTAGCACGTCTTATTTTCTGTAAATCAGGACTTTCTTCTCTGGTGAATTATTGTTGTAACAGTCTGGACAGTGGTGGTATAGTAATATATTAGGTCTGTTTTCAATAGATCTTGTTTAGTAAACTTCAGCAAAGATGTATGTTGGTAAAAGGAACAATTACTTTGAAAAAAACCCAATTATTAAGAGTTAGTAGATTAGATTTTTCATTTAAGATGATTACTTGTTTTGTCATAAATATAAAAAAACTGCAACATAAAAACTATACCTTAGTATACTCAGAACAAATATTTAATTTTTAAAATAACTAATTTCAAGATATTTTGTTGTGTAAATTACACTATTCATAATAGAATTATAGAATAAAAAAATACTTTATTGAAACAAATAATTTAATACAGAGATTCTCAAAATTGATCCACATAAGAATTAATTTTGAGTTTTTGCTTTCACAAAAACTCTAGTAATTATTTTGTAATACAATGGAGGAAATTTCAATATCTCAAGAGAATATTAGCATTCTTATTTAGACATCATTCATGGTCAATACACATTTTGTGTATTGGTTCCACAGTCCTGTTGATATTGGAAACTATTACTTCCTGACCTTTAGGTTTGAATTGGTGTATTGGTTCCACAGTCCTGTTGATATTGGAAACTATTACTTCCTGACCTTTAGGTTTGAAACTACTGCTGTCTTCTTGGGGACATACTTATTATTACTCCAAAGCCTCCTGTTTCTATAAAAACATAAGTAAGTTTCATGCACATAGACAAGAAAACAATTTGAATTCAAAGAAAGATAATTACCTTCTTTTCTCTTAGACTTACGGGACATACTCTTTTTAGAAAGATTTATTTTCAGTTTTGGTTTTCCACATATTAACTTTATATTTAATGGAGCTAATTCTTAACACAATAGTAACAATATATATTTTGTATTTTTTCATGTATCAATTCTCTAACTGCACAACAAGTTACCAAAACAGTATGGTTTGGGTTTGATATTAAATATCCACTCACTGTAGTTCAGGAGAACTATAGAGTTATTAAAAATGTTATATATTAAAATGTAGTATTAAAATATAATATTAAAATATTTACCTAGGTTTGTATTTGGCTAATTTGGGGTGCACTCTGTACAGTTCGCAGGTACTGTAATCCTCGTTGAGAAGATGATTAAAACAGGAAAATGGTTAAAAATCCAAGAAAACACCTGCATTCAGATCCAGATTGTCCCTGAATTGCTTTTGGCACCAGTCTCGCTGAGGTGGAGCTATGGTAAATACTAGTTTTGTCCTTAGAAGAAGGAGGAAATGAATAGACAAACAGAAGAACACCAAGAGAATAAAGACAGCTCTGTCCTGACTTACAAGGAAGACAGAGAATGTCAGAAAACACATGGGAAAAGAAGCCTTTGCTATGGTAGGGGACTGATGCAAAGCTCTTTGAATTCACTGGAGAAAAAGCAATAACCATGTTTACTAAGCATTGGATCCATTGCTTGGTGAGTATCTGTACAACTGCATTGCAGCAGCACAGAACATTCCAAGTTCAAATCCCAAATGAACAATTTGTACCATGGTAAGTAAAGACTGTGATGGATTGCTTAATCTCTCAGCATTTTCCACCCTAAAATCAACCTACTTGAATTTAAGTTCAAAATAATAGTATTTGTTTTCAAGAGTAGTAGATTTCCATATTCTTCAACATTTCACTTAATATTAAGACTCTCTCTTATTGACATCAATCTCTTACTGGAGCAAAAGGGAGTGCAAACCAGGACAAGGAGGCATAGAGAACTACATCTTTGCTTTTATATAGAAAAGAAAGAGCAATGTCAATATTATCCTGTCATCCTATTTATTTTCTTTGAGAATGTTTATAAATACATATTTTGACTAATATATTTCCCGTATGCTGATCACATTAAAGATAAGTACATCACAATCTGAATTGAAATATTGCATTTTTTTTGAGAATTCTCAAATACTTTGAGAATTTATGGCATTCCTTTAACTTGTGGTGCAACAGTCATAATGGGTTTAAGATGATTAGGTTCATTTCTGCTCTCCTTCGTTTTACCTTGGCACTGATTTTAACACCAGTGAGTGTCCTATACCACAGAATCAGTTGAATTCTTCACTCAAGATGTTTTACAAGATAATTCCTACACTCACTTGTGTTGTGGAATACAAAACTGTAGCTCCCTTATGAACTTCAGGTAGACTAGACATTTGGCCAGTGGCCTTTTTCCACACATCTGCCAGGCAATGCAGCTATAGAAATATTGGCTAAATTTAAGAAGACTTTTCTAAAAAAAAAAAAAAAAAAAGTAGAAAATATCCTTTTCCACTGTCTTTGTTGCCTGATAAATACAAGAAAATTGAAGGATATAAAGAATTCAGGTTTACTGCAAACCCACTTTCACTTTACTTGGAAACAGGTGTTACTCACAGCCCTCTTACCTCAGCAAAACCACATGCAAACACACAGTGGGGACACTAAGGAATCACAGATTTACCATTCAAATCTTTGTAAACTATGCTGTGAGAACCTGTTGTCTATAAAATGCTTTTATTCGCTTTACTGAGAGAGATATGGTCTCGTGTACTGAATCATGTCATCTCATCTAAACACTGATGTCATGAAATCATAGAAATGACAATGAAATTACTTCTTTTAAAATATTCCAACATTATCTATATTTTTTACTCCAACTAGTTTCATTATGCAGGATAAAATTCAAGACAAATTGTCAATTTCATCAATCTATGTTTTAGCTAACCATGAAGACTGTACATGGCAGCTTTCTTGATATTATTCAAAGCTTACAGATGTTATGTAGGTTTCTAACAACCCTTTTTTACTGCCTCAAACATAGCTCCCTCAAAACATAAAGTTACTGAAAAACTTTAAATTTTATATATAAGGTGAATACAAAAGAGTATATATTTATTTTCATAGAAAAACAAAGGAATTTCAACTTTGCTCAAGAAGATTCTACAGAATTCTTCTCATTCTTTTGAGCATGATACAATTTAACAAGTCCCTTTTCTTTCTACACAAAACAAGAGTAGACATACCAGAGCATGACTCAAAGAATGAGAGAAATGTGAATGTACAATTAGGAAAAAAATGTTCTCTCTCCAGTTTGAAAATCTGTCTGGATATTTATTTGAGCCATACATAGATTTTAGTGCATCTTTCTCACAGCTGATGATCTTTGCAAATGTGTTCCTTGAACATACACAGCAGTTAGAAATTATTCACCTTATGCCAACCTGGTGAAAAAACATAGTGTTTAAACACAACATGTCACCTGTACTAAACTACCAGCGAGATACATATTTTACTATACAAAGAAAATGGTTATTAATGTTATAATTGTATTATGTTCTTCAAGAAAACTTTACATATATCTTTCACTCAAACACCTGCTTAGAAAAGTGGTCAGTTATATGTAATTATCCTGACAAGAATGACTGCTTAAGAGAAAAGCTATACTACTGCACTTTTTAAAAACACTGATTCAAGGGTTACATTTTAGCTATGAAAAATAATTTAGTTGGCTTGAAAAATGTCAGCACAAGAATCTCTCTTATCTTTCAGTGTGAGGTTCCACTACAGAGAAATAAGACCATCTAATGTTGATGTTTGCATCATTAAATATTCTTTGACATAATAAATTAAGTATCATCAAGTTCTCCTATAGCAACAGCATAGTCTATTTGCTAACAGAAACTCCTAAAATGAAAGGGTTTCTTGAGTGGAACCTTTTGCTAACGAATTGCTGTTCTGATATAGTCCTGAACCCTGATATTATGAATTGCTAACAAAGCTGTACAGTGTTTCATTGTCAAAGACTTCAGTTTACTGAATAAGGCTTAGGCTTGTTCTCTTCAACTAATATCACCAGACCAAAATGTCACTTCTGTGACTGGGCAGCACAATAGGCAGGACAGCCAGATTATTCAGGGTGGGAACCATTGCTATAGAAATTACATTAACGAAGCTCAGTTTCATCATAGATATTAATGCTTTCAGCCATCATAAAAGCTAATTCCTTCAGCCAATGACTAGAATAAGTAATTAATTAGTTTAGGATTTGTAAGTACTAGTAGTATTGAATATGTATGGCAGTCAAGAGAAGTTTTATTTTAAAGTATAAAATTATCCTGAATTCTCATACAATCCATTGCAGATATTTCTGCTCTCTAAATCAGTCCTTAAACTTATTTTATCAAATATGCCATTAGTAAAAAATTCTGAGCATGTACACAGTATGGTTTAAAACCTGAAACTTGAAAAAGAAGAGTGGACATTTAGGTTAAAAGGAAAAAAATTAGGAAAAAATTCTATACTGTGAGGGTGGCGAGACACTGGAACAGGTTGCCCAGGGAAGCTGTGGCTTCTCCATCCGTGAAAGTGTTCAAAGGGAGACTGGATGGAGCCTTGAGCAACCTGGTCTAGTGGGAAGGTGTCCCTGCCCATGCAGAGGGGTTGGAACTAGATGAACCTTTTGACCCTTAGCCATTCTATGCTTCTATTCCAAATAGATGAATATTTATTCAGAGATTATAGACATTTATTAGTGAAGTTTTAATAGTTCCATCTCAGATTCCAATAGATTGTCTTTTGCATCCCTTAGGGTACATGCTCATATATCCTTTTGGATGCTACTGTCCTAATTGAGTGATATATGTATATAGTTACACATGAACACATTTTTTTTTTAAAAGAAAAATCATTATACACTCTAAAAGCTATTTTGTTGTCATAAGTATTGGATATAGAGAGCCACAAAATGCTAATAAACAAAACATGTACTGGAGCTGAAGCTTACAGACAACCAGGAGGGTTCTTACTGTAATGGAAATACGGAAGCAGCGTAACTGGAGAAAATCCACACAACTTTTCATTTACCTAAAGAAAAAAAAATACATTGCTTCAGCTGGAGAAAATAATTATTTAGCCAAACTGTTTGCAAGTCAGCATCCCCTATTTTCATATTAAGTGTAAACAGGCTTTGCAATACTGACGTTAAAATTTAATTACCGATGAATTTATTAGGAAAATCAATAAGTCTACTATCCTCAGCTGATGGGTGGTTAAATAATCAGCTCATTATCACTCATCCTCAGTTTTCTTTTGCTACAACTGAGAAAAAAAGATATAACACTTGCTAAGGATAACATTGTGCTATAAAATGTAATCCTTACTTCATATTTTTCTCAGTTCCTGTTATTAAAAATCTGTTCAGGTCAGCAGATAAACAGAAGAAACATGCAGAGAAGACACTAATTAACATTAATAAAAAAATTACCAACAGACTACTGGATCAATTTCATTCAGTGATACATTTCCCTAAAAGGCCAAGAAAGGTTTCTGCTTAGCAATTTCCTCCAGAACGATGACTTCCTCACCTCCTTCATTAGAGCCCTCCCAGAGGTGATGATTGACTTTACCCCATCCCTCAGCTCTCCTTTCAGGCAACCACGCAGTAGCTGCTGATGGCCCCCCCTGTGACTCTGTTTTGAATTGCACCTGATTCAAGATGCATCAGGATTTGGGGGAGAGGCAGAAAAAGGGAATAAAAAGAGAGACACTTTCATTAGATCTTTGCTGTATAACCAGCTTTTCTGAACTAGGTAAAGAGATCAAACTAAAAATGCAGACCAGCAAAAGAGAAGGGAAAGTTATGAAATTTCTCTCTGATCTGTAGTGAAATAGCTAAAATGTTCTCAAGAGTGAAAAAGCCTCATTTTTGCTTTGCCTGCAGTCTTGTGCCCTCATTTTCTAATTATTATTATTTTTGTTGTTGTTGTTGTTGCTTTAGTAGCCTGTTTCAGGAAAAAAGAATACACTAAAAGTACAACTCCGACTTTGCATTTGTATCATCAGTAATGCAAGAGTGGCCTCTCCCTTTTGCTTGAAAAACACCCTTTGGCATGGCTTTTGGTATAATAGGGCTTAGTATAATGGCAAGATTTTTATTCTCTTCAGTAGTATCTTTTACGCTCAAATTTTCTCTATGGAATAATATTTAAAAGTGTCACATGTAGCTTGTTTTTAGGGATTGTCTTTTGATGAAGTAATAGTCAGAAATGATGATGTTATAATCAATGAAAAAAAAGGAGGGAAAATAAAAAAAATCAGCAGAAAATAAAAAAAATACCAGCAGAAAACTCCATAATCCAATAATTTATTTATATTACATTCAATAAAATATCACACACTTTTTATTAATTTTCAGACTACTGAAGAACATATTTAATTTTTTTTTTTATGAAGAAATGAATGAACATGTAGAAGTAACTTTAAAACTGGACCTAATCACCACAAGGGACTGTGTTACTTGAAGTAAAAAAGCTTCAAGCTAGTTAAAATTCTAGAAAATATCTTTTTTTTTCCCCAAATATATTGGTGTTCTACACCAATAGATATGTGTGTTACTCTTGGGATAATAATCCTGAAACAGTTTCAAATTTCTTTTAGTGAGAATGCAACAGAAAAAAAGTGCTAAGTATACTTATTAATGCTCTTCAGTTATTTCTTTTTTTATTACTGATAATCTGGATACATCTTGGTAAACTGAAGACCTGGAATGCCCTTTGTAATATTTCCTAGCAAAGTGGCATTCTGGCAGGTGTAAATGAAGAATATTTGGGCATAATCAAGAAAAGCAGCATAATCTCTCAGCAGTTTATGTTTCATAGGACTGTGATTTTTGATTTTTTAAAAAAAGGTATATTCGGCCTCTTTCCAGTTTTTAGTGGTTCTACATGTAAAATCACACAGAAAAGAGGTCTACAAATATTTTTTTTTTCAAAAAGTAATTGGACAACAGTGTATTAGAAATAGATGGCGAAAAATTAACGCTGGAACAACTTAACCACATATTTTCAATGTGTATACCACACATGTACACAGGTAAATGAATAGGAATTTTGGGAGTCTGTTGAAAATATTTGTTAAGAGCCAAATATATTGTCCATGTAGTACAAATCCAGAGTGAGAGTTTTCTAAAAGGAAGCCTTTTTTTTTTTTTTTTTTTTTGGTGGTGTGTTTAGAGATAAAACCCCTCTCTCCTGCCTCAAGATATGAAGAAAAGAAACTGGTGCTGCACCAGATGTCAAAGAAAGAACTCTATTTCACTTGGAAAATTTGAGTGAACTTTGAGTGTGGAAAGCACCTCTGGGGTCAAGTACCAGCTTTACTTTCAAAATTTAGTTTACCTCTGTTTGGACTGTAAGTCCTGTCTTGTCCTTTCTAAAAAAAAAAATCCTATTTATTTCCTAATGAAACATTATTTTAAGTGATGGGAAGTCTAATTTCATTTCCTTTCTACAAATGTCTACAAATGAGAACTGGTAGAAGACATAAGAAATATAGGCTGGTGCTACTACAACTAATTCTGTCATACTGAGGTTTTTTTCTTTAAGCTCTGATTTATTATCTAAGCAGAGAGACACAACAGTTGTTTAAGATCAAACTTGTCTCATTGGTCACATTTGGAATTGGAAACTCTTCCTGCTACAGGACACAATTGTTATTTAAGATCTAACTTGCCTCACTGGTCACATTTGGAAACTGTTTCTGTCTGTGCAGACTCTATTGCCTTCATGGTAAATAATGCTCTGGCTCCCTTGAAATTGCTTCAGCTTCTCTGCATTCTCTGTGGATTTCTCTGGAATTAGATGAGACACTTCCTTTTCTTCCTTCTTTCCACTCCCTCTCCATCATTCTCCCCTTTCCAGCTTTAATTAAAATACTGAACAAAGAAGTAACTCTTTTTTTTTTTTCTTTTTTTTTTTTCTTTTTTTCTCTTTCTCTTGGTTTTTTTTTTTTCTTTTTTTCTTTTCAGCTAATGTGTTTGATTTACTTCAAAAAGTTAATGAAAATTCTATTAGCAAAAGCAGGACAAGGCGTATGGTGAAGATTAACTGAGAAAAGTGGCATTGTAATTCTCTATTTCACCCTTAGCAGGAGAAAGTTGAAAACCATGACAGAGGAGGTGCAGAGGAACACCCACCTGTCTACAAAGCAGGATGTCCTAGAGCATGGAAGTGCAAATAGATATTATCTGTCATTGCACTTTATCTGCTGTAGTGGGGTAAGGTTTCTGTGTATCTGTGTAATGTAACTGTAAACAATAATTTACAACTGTAAACAAAAAAGAACATCAAAGGGGCATTGGACATGCTGCTAGTGCTAAGAATCCACCTGAATTTCCATAATTTGCCTTCTGTTGCTACTGGCTTATAGCTTACATAGGAAATTTCACTGTGAGCTATAAATTAACATAAATGCTGCAGTGCTCACTTTTACAAGGTTTTACAAGGTTTTCTCTTTTTCTCCTTCTTTTTGTTCAAAGGCATGAATTATGCATGAGCTATTAGTCAATCTATACATCCTTACCATATATATTACCATAGATCCAGGAAGAGTCCAGATTCATAAAATTATCACAAATTCCAACTATTACTGTGGTAGAGTTAATTGAAGTAAATGTGGCACAATGTCACTCCACTCAGTTGGCTAGTTGGAAATTTTTTTTTTTTTTAGGGAAATATTTCTGGATGAGATTTTTTCACTCTCTTGGAAAATGCACTGAGCCAGAAGATATCTTCAAGATATTTTTCTAAAATTGCATGAGAATGTGAGAATTACTTCAGTGAGTCAGACCACAAATCCAGTGTTGCAATGATGATAATGACAAGAAGCACGTGTCCAAGGTGTTCTACAGGTGAGGTATATATAGGAAGAACAATGTCCCCTCTCATGCACCATTTTGACAATCCTTGGTTAATGCTTTTGAGAAACTGATATCAGTGGACCTATTTTCATAATTTTTTCAACCTTACCTCATTCATATTTTGCCTTTGTAATCCTTTCTAAAAATAACTCCTATAATTATGTTTCCTTTTTTTCTTAAATTACTTTTTCTTTTCTGATTTTTCCTCTCATAGTCTACTGCTGTCATTTTTAATTAGAGAAATTTTTATATCCCCTTTGTCAGATATGACCTATACACATCAACATTGTCCCAAGGCAAGTTCAGGAAGCTGATGGCTCTACTTTGACTTCAGGTCTCCTTGTAAAGTGCCTGTCCCCACATTCAGCCACTCTCACCTTTATCTGCACCTTTTCTTATTATATCAGTTAAAAAAATAAACATAAATCTTATAAGCCAAAACAAAAACATGCTGGGAAATTAATATTTTGTAAGCCTTTTAAAAATTATCTTAAAAATAAATACCAAGGGAATGTTTTATGAAAATAAAATTTTCATAGTAAAGGGAAGTTTCATAGTATCAACAGTTCAAAAATATTTTGTAAATTGGATGGCTTTTTGGGTGGAAGAAGGTATAGTTCTGTCAGCATATAGTAAGCAGTAATAGATGATTTGTATTATGATATACACTAAAATGTTGCATCGTACTAGTAAGTGAAATTTAAAGTAAGATTACATAATGTTAGAATAAACAATTACAAAAAATGATACTAGCTAATATTTTTTGAGACACTTGTTAAACTTTAAAACATCTTTGAATCAGGACATTTTCTTGTTCATGTCAATGTTCTCTGGAATCAATAAAATCTCAGTGGAGCATCTCATGTCCAGCACTTACAAACAAAATTAATTTCACTGGACAACTTCAGATATCTGTTGTAGCTGTGTAGTACAGAAACAAGATCTTTCCTAATAAACTGAGTGTTTTGCTTCATTTTATTTGGCCATAGCACTGCTATCAATATCAACAGATAGACCTATATATATATTTAAAATGCAAATAGCATTTATTTTATCGATATTGTAGCAAAAATTTAATTTAGATTTCAAGTAAGTCAATAGTTGAGAGACTGGGATAAAAGTCTCTAAATTATTCATATCTGAAGAAAAATTTCTCACTGAGTGGTTTCAAATTTGTCCTGCACGTACGCACTCTGTGTAGAGCAAAAGTCATGTTCTCATTTGCCATTTGATTTTACTAAATGCTCATCTTAAAATAAACATTTCAAAATAAACTCAAACCAACCTTTCTAACTGCAAAGCCTGTAGGTGATGAAGACCATAATACAGCGTGATGTGATGGGTCACCTAGGAAAGGCAGGGATTACATAAATTGTAGGCAATAACAAAATTTGTATTTTATTTATCAGGTTCCTTCAGCCTTCCTTGCTAGTAGAAATCTGTGACAATAAATGGGAACATGATGTAATACTTTGGATAGACTGACACATGTCAAAAGTAATACTTGAGTCAACAAATCTCCTTTAGCCATTTATATAGTTCTGAAAATGAGGAATAGATTGCACTTTTTTTCTAGGACCTGTTAACTTCTCTGAGTTAATTCTGCTGTGATTCTCTGACTTGAACTCACAAGGGTAAATAAACCAAACCTTGATGTGAGTCATAAACTGGTCAGTTTATGTTTATGTCAGCACAGTGTCAGGTAGTGTAACATGGAAGAAGATTCCATAGTTCAGCATTTCAGAAGGTATTTGTGCTCAGAACTGATACCTTTGAAGCCAGGATTAGGAACTGTGCCATTTAAGGATATTACCTGGAAAGAACACTCCATCTTATATTCAAGTTTAAAGTTAAACCACAAGAAAGGACATGTGCAGTGACAGAAAGGAGGGATTTGATCATCAAATGGACTACTGAATTACTTTCCTAACACTAGGAAATTCACGCTGATTTTATACCATGTGCCCCTATGACTTAAGAACCATGAAGATGAAA
Organism: Calypte anna; assembly: GCF_003957555.1. Taxonomy (NCBI): domain Eukaryota; kingdom Metazoa; phylum Chordata; class Aves; order Apodiformes; family Trochilidae; genus Calypte; species Calypte anna. The sequence continues at coordinate 123,566,696 of NC_044245.1, forward strand.
TCTTGGTCCTTACTTACCAAATATAACATAAATCTAGTAAAGCCTGCAGACATCTTTCAAAGCCTCAGAAGAAAAGGAAGATGTAATGGAATTTTCCAGTCTTTACACTAGACCCAGTAGGGACTTTGTCTCATTTGTCTGAGTTTCTGAATGAGCCATTCCTCATGGACTTGAGATGCATGGGAGAACTTCAGAACACATGTGATGATGAAGGTTCACATGGAACACAGGGAAGGTTCTTGGCCTTTTGATCAAGAAATTGAATTTATACTGTTATGGTCCCTCAGTAGGGGCTGACATCAAGCCAATGCTTAGCAATTAAAATTGACTCATCATTAATAAGAAGAGCAGAACTCTAGGAGCTTAGTCATTTGGAACATGAAGAATGTCCTTTCTACCAGCTGTAGGAACATATACGACATAATTATCATCTTCCTGCCAATACTACAGAATTGTTTCAAAGAGTACATTTTCTAGTGCTGTTCTTAATCTGTGTTGTTCTGCTGCAGCCTACAACTGGAGTTTTCTGTGTCAGGAATATAGATGTGCTTATAGTGCCTTCTATCCCCTTAAAAAAATTCTGTCATTGAATCTTATAAATACCACTGCATACTAAAAGAGCAATCCTCCCTGTTACCCCCTGATGTTCTTCCTTTTGCTCTATCTTAATTCCCTAGTTTGCTGTTTTTATTGCTTTCCCCTCAGCCTTTCTGTCTCTCTGGTGATCAAAATCACATGTAGTCTGGCTACTGACATTTAAAGGGACCAGCAATTAGATGTCAAGCTGTCATGTTTTCAAAACATTTTAATTAACTCACCTTTAACTATGAAGTTTTAATATACATTGTAAGGTTCTCTTGTCTTTTTTCTTCCCTTTAGATATGAAGAATTAGTAATATTTCAGAAGGCGAGTGGATTTGATATTTTTTTGGACCTAACTGAAGGTGACTGCCATTTCTAAAAACAATCAAAGGAAACTACAAATAATGGAGAAAAAATAATTTTCATTCTACTGATACATTACTTCATATTATGATTGGTTGTTACTGGTAATTAGCACATCAGTTGTACAGAGTGTCCAACAAATTAAAAGAGGCAGACTTAATCTGTAAAAAACACACTTTTGGTTGAATGTAAATTCACTTATCAAGTAAACAAAGGACATGGCTATCATCTTTTAGTTTTTACAGAAAAGATGATAGAAATGGTTTAAAGATCTTTCATTTAATCTTATAACCTTTTATTAAACGTCTTTTGATCTAAAAATATTTTAAAGTCAAAATTAGTTTATATTTGAAGTACTTGTTATTTTGTCTGAAGTAATGGTGGAAATACTGGCTTCATAAGAGTCTGAAACATTATCTTTTTTATTATAATTAAGTAAAGAAAGAAAGGAGGAACATTCAATTTGTGTTGTTTGGTTTTAAAGAAAGAGAGAAATGGACAAATGTATTTTTCTAATTTATAAGGTCACACATTTATTGTATGAAGCAACAAAACATGGTATTCCATTCAGAGCAAGACAACCAAAATGAGGGTATTATACACTAATCCATTATACACTAATCCATATAGAAGCTGATATTGCTCCAGGGAGATTTATTCCATACATTAAGAACCTAGACCTCTGGACTTGGAAGGCACTAATTCTCTTGCCTATACTTGTTATCCAATGTCATTTGAGGTGCACCATCTGTCCTGCTTACTACAAGATACAGTTGTTTCAAGGGTAGTTTGAGAAGAGACTCTCCTTTCCTCTGTACTGAAATAAGTATCATGGACCAAAGAAACATATAAATTAAAGTTACCACCTTGAAATATAAACAGATTAGTCAGTAACTAAACTATTTCACAGGTAATTTAATGCTATTTTCACTATTAGAAGAATACATAATACCTTTTATACTCTTTCTGAAATTGATAGGAAAAAAAGAACATGAGAGATTTTATTTATTAAGAATAGCAAGAAAAGAACCTTAACTATGTCTCCAAATTCTTGCTATTGTACTTCACAGATTAAAAATTAACCCTTGAAAGTCAGATGGTTTGACAGGCATTAGTACCTGAATAATTTATTCTATGCTACTTACTACTGTGCATGCTTGATTTGTTTATTTGCTGTTGTGGTGTGGTTTTTTTCTTAACATGGTATCAAACACAGTTCAAACTTTGAAACAAACCTTCAGTTTTTGAAATAAATATTAGGTTTTTTTCTTAGTGTGTGGAATTTTTTTTGTTGGGAAAAGAAGTCTAAAAATGCAGGTACAAATAATAATAATCAAGATGCACTTCCATTTCTGACAATTGGAAGAATAGAAAATATAAAAAAAAACCAAACCAAACCAAAACAAAACTCTTATAAATTGAAGACTTAACATCTCCTTAGGAATGACTTCTGTGGAAATGTGGATTTTCTGCTTTTAACTCTTAAATAAAGTATTAAGGAATGTTTTGCATTTGGAATGATATTATCTTCAATTTCTTTCAACCAGAACAGATGGCCTGGAATGATGATAATCTGGATCTGTCTTAAATTGTAACACTCATTGAAATTTCAGCACTAGACTGATTAGCACAAAGAAAATACCAGAGAGAAAAAGGCAGAAGAACCTGAAAAGAGCACTGAGGAAACCGAAACTTAATTTCCCACATATTATGTAAGATATGATTTTCCTAAATCCATTATTATCCTTAATTAATAGATGAAACAACATATCAGAGAATATTTGTTTGTATTGTTTTTCAATCATATACTAAAATAAGTGATTCCTTGTACAGAACACACTTTGAGGGACAGTTTGCTTCACATCCTTGAATGGCAATAGCATCAGTATGGCAATGAAATAGAAATTAGCATGATGATCATTAAGCAAGGTACAAATTGGTTTCTTATGTACCTCTGACTATGGTCACGTTCCAGCTACAGACTCCAAATCTTCTACAGGACTACAGGATATAGAGTGAATACAATTTACATAGAACCTATGTAGATCCATAGAAGAATATACTTTACATACATGCATACTTTACATGTTTTATTTTTGAAACTCTACAATGGTGTAACACAAAATTTATCCAGTTCCTGAGGAATTTACTTACATTTTATTATTCTTATTTGCATTAGGCTATAATATCTGCCCAATAGCCTAAGTAATAAAATTACTGCATGTAATGGAAGTTCAAATACCATCTAGTCTTCAACTGTGGAAGACAAAATGTTGTGTTAATTTCCCCCCAGCCTACAGTTGTACTGACTTCTATTATGACTCATACATATATATGTACATTATCTGATTTTCCAGGAAGGGTATGTATACCTTGCCTTGGCATCTTTGTTCTTTGTCTTCAAAGGTTCATTATCCTCACTGAACTATTGGTACTAAGCATTGGTTTATTTCCTCCCTACAACCACATATTTCTACGTCTCAAGGTCCTAAGAATCAGATAGTTTGTTTTGGTTTTATATTCATAGAACATGTTTCCTATAATGGAAGGAACATCAGAAGACAATCTGCACATTTTTCAGGGAAGAATAATGATACCCACAGCTTTTTCTGACAGGTTTGTTCCCTAGTATGACTCAGTTTACCTGTATTAATTCTAGCTCACTAAAAATTACTCAAGAGTCATTTTCATCTGCAAAGAAGGAAGATAATTCAAAGTTAACATGTTTTGGCAGATACTATAAATATAGACAAGAGTAAGAATTGATTTGCAAGTGGCTCATCACTAATACAATCTTCCTGAATTTCCATAAAATTCACTCCAAGAATTATGTACAAGAATAATGTGTGCTCATGTATTCATTTTCTCACAAATATATTTGGAGGACTGAAGTTGTGGGAAGACAAAATAGATACAAAATAAGTGGAAATATCATACCATACATAATTGCTTTTACTCCTAATTTACTGGCTTAATGTTGGTTTCATAAAAGCAATGATGAACTCATTTAGTATTATTGTGCATGTCATGAGTATTTCTGGATGATTCTCATTCAGCATTAATTAACTATAATCATTATTTTAAAGTGTTCGTTGTTATTTCTTGCTCTTACAGCTTGCTATTTCTTGCTTTTGAGTCATTTAAAAATATTTCTTTGCTTAATTTGAGTTTCTCCATCCTAATTATGTATACCTATTTCTAACTTTTACTGGTCTAGAGGTAAAATAAACTGACTTCCTATTAAATTAAAATATTTTAGTTTTTCTTTTATCATAGTCATAAATTGTCAGAAGTGAATTTTTTTCCTAAGAAATTCAATAAACTATATTATCCTATTTATGACTAACATCAGAAGAAGCTCTGTTATTTCCATGTCACAGATAAAATCCCTGCCATGTTAGGAGCAAGGGTTTAACAATTAGAAGCATTATCACTGATCCTGATCTTCAAATACAGAGTAGTCTGTATTTAAAGTCTCATAGTTACAAAGGGAGATGACAAGTGAACCTATGGATTTGAAATTCTTGAAGGAAGATCAAGTCCGTGTCCTTTTAAATAAATGCTCTCCTATTAACCAGACTGAATGGGCTAAATCAGTCATAGCAGGGAGTGGTATTAAGTGTTTAGGAATTATTTTACCAAAATATTCTTTTTGTTCTTTATTTTAACAAAAGGGCTTAAAGATGAATAATTTGTAAGTATGTTTTTAATGTAGCAGTGCATCTTGCACTTACAGCTATTTACATAGGAATGAAACGGGGTGTATAGCCTACTTATAGCTATCTGAAAATATTAACAATATTTGAAATTCAAACTCAAATTCTAAACAGGGTTTATTTATATTTAACATGAAGGTAAAGAAATCTTGGGGATAAAGCCCCTTAGAACTTGCTTCTTTTCCATGATTTTTGCTTTAAATGACAGGTCAGAACAGTAAAGAATGCTATGAAAGAATACAGTTTAAAGTGGGAGAAAAATCTCACTTATTATTAAGCAATAGAGAAAACTGCTATGAATGAAAATGAGAAGGGAATAGTGTAAGTGAAGTCTGAATTGGAAAATAATCACAAGGAAACCAAGAAACATGATGTGCACTGCTGAATGATAAACCAGTGGTTATTTTCAAGGAAAGGGTCATATAACTAAATCTTTTGTGCAACTCCTGGAATTCAAGAAACATTGCTTTGCAGTTGATTTCATTTCCCTTGATTTTGTTTCTAAATTTTCTTTGTTTAATTCTATAGCTGTGGTTTTTTACTAATCAGCTAGGTTTTAGTATTTACTCTTGATAGAAAACAAGCCAAACTTTTACAGTCCTGATATTCCTAGATTTCAAATTTTGAAATAGAACTTTAAAACATTGCTGCCTGATTGTATTTCTTATAGTTAATTTTTAATCTTGATGAATTTATATGTTGGGCAGGGGGACGTGTTTACTTTTTAACATATCTATGGTTATCTGTAACTGATATTCCTCTAGGAAATGAGAATTTGTTTGGACCTGTCTATTTTTGGAGAAATAAGGGCATACTCCAACTGATCCCACAGAGTTTCTCAGCAAAGAAATCATTATGTATGGTGGGCAAAATATATTGTCAACTTCTCTTAAATTAGTGTGAGATTTCTCTGATACCAAGTGTCTTTCTTCATCAACAGGGAAAAGAATTAGTGTCCTCCTGCACGTTAAATGCTCTATGCTTTTTGTTTTCTAAGCATTTAATTAAATGCTATGATTCAGAATTTATCTCTTTTTGGGGGATGGAAGACACAATCATGGCTATATACTCTAAACCATTAGAAAGTGCCTGAAATCACACTCATCTAGAGCACCTGAAATTTTACTGTATTGAAAATTTTATTATATTGAAAAATTAAATAGAAGAAGAAACAAGCAAAAAAGCAATTAAGAAAATAAACAAGTGCTTGTGTTTGGTTTGAAACTGGCAGCTTCAATCTACCTCTAGTCCAGCTTCAGATATAACCTGCCATAATGGCATCTGCTAGGACATATGCTTATTTTTGTGAGACAGATTTGAAACTTCCTGTCCAAGTAAATTACATGATCCTACAGTGACATTATCAGTTGAAATAAGTTTTGGAAGAGCAAATGTCAGATTATGTATGATGCATGAAATATTCAAATGAAACTGATGTTCTTATTAAATATAGCAATGCAATCATCCACTTAAATATAACTTCATCTTAGTTTACTAGTGTTTATGTTCTATGTCTCAGTCTTAAAGGTCTATTGAATAACACAGATACCCAAATTAAACAACATTGTTTTATTTTATTGCCTAAGTTAATTCTTTTAATTTTCTTTTAGATAAGATGTTATGGCAGATCTTGGCAATTTGAAAGCTCTTCTGACCTCTGCAGCTTTTACAGAAATTTAATTTAGGTAAAAGCTCGCCTCTTAACCTCATCTGAATTTTTATATAACTAAATATGAAACCAAATTTTTAGTTTTCTTCCTTGGGTCAATACATTTATATTCTGACATGCAACTGATTATAATAACTGATAAAATAATGTTTGTCAAATGTTAACAAACTACAGCTGTAATAGTTACCATAGAAACAGCATTAAAAATAGAAATAACATATAAATGTAATATTTTCTGTAATAGGAATTGGTAGTACTAAATACAGCACATTACATTATAAAGACAGAAAATTTCTATTTTATGCCAGATAGCAATAAACAATTGACTAGTTTGTAGCATCATGAATGTATCAATCTTTGTCTTTATGCTTGTATCGTGTTCATCTAATTGTAATGTAAATAGGTTTCCTTCATTTCAAAACTTACTTTGTATTTTGCAGATGTCTTTTAAAAAAGGACTCTGCTGATGCATCAGTCAACAAGGAAGCATAATCTCTAAAATCAAAGTACATGATTTGTCACAGTTGGAAGTAAAATTGTTGAGCAGTGAAAGAGATTTTTGACCTATGAAAAGAATAGCAATTTTATTTTCATTATAAAGGCAGGGGAACCTTTCTTTGGAAACGTGAAAATATTTGTATTATATCTTTACATAATTTCTTCCCTGATTTCTTTTCAATCTAAAAATGAGTCTTATGTTTTCTACAGAAAACAAACAACCAATCAGAAGTTAATTTTGTAATCTGGGTAAAATAAAAACTGCTTACAAATTATTGACAAATGCCTTTAATTTTTTGCCTTTAATGAGATAATACTGTGTTTGAAGTACACAAACCACCATGGGAACCCTGACTTCTCCCAGTGCATCGAAAATGGAGATCTGATTTGTAAACAAATGCCTAATGTTATTACAATGATTAATTTACTAAATCATGTGATTTTATTAATTAACTAATTAGATACGTATGAAAACTTTTCCGAACACCATAAAAACTTCCTCATTTAAATATGAAATTTAATCAGTGTTGACAATTACAAATTATTTAAATTTTTGTACTATTAGAAAATACACTTTGGAATTTTATTATCTCTTCAACCAACACAGAAGTGTGCGTCCTCTGTTATTACCCAACCTTCTCTGGTGCCTTTTCATAATAACTATGAGGCTCTGTAACTAGAATTAACCAATGATAAGGACAATGGTTCCTCTAGATTGGAGGTGTCACAGAGTTTAAGTGAGGCTGTATCCTGTATCAAATCTGACTCCATAAAAGCAAAAAAATAGTTGTTGTCATAAGAGACTGCCTTCTGAAGGGAAAAGGAGGCCCAATAAACAGACTAGACACTTCCTTAAGGAAGGGTGCTGCCTACCTGGAGAGTGCATTAATGATGAAAAGAGGAAGATTCCTACCCGGGTGTGGCACCCAGATTATTATGCATTAGTGATTTTTCAGATAGTCATAAATGAAATTGCGAAAAGTCTAAGGGCAATCAAGAGAGACTTCAGGCCTTGGAACAACCGATTAGGGAATCGGGCACAAGTAGTGTCTTCTTCTGTCCTTTCAGTTGCAGAGAATGATGAAGGAACAAATAGAAAGAGACAGCAGATCAATACCTGGGTCAGAGCCTGGTGTCATCAGAAGAATTTTGGGTTTTTTTGATAATGAGTCAGTTCAAACAACATGAGGCCTACTGGCAACAGACAGGGTACACCTGTCTTGAAAAGGGGAAAGAATCTTTGCACATGATTTATCAAAGCTCATAGAAAGAGCTTTTAACTAGATTTGCCTAGGGAAAAGTATAAAACCAGGCTCACTGGAGATAAGCACACAAATATTTGAGGGATGGTGTGCTAGTCAGGTCCTTAAGTTTGTCATTGCAGTGGAGGTAGGGGGCAGAAATCCATGTGACAACAAAACCTGAAGTGTGACTGATGGATTAGAAACCACAGCAGTACCACAGAATGGTCAGGTAGGAATTAGGACTTCTCTCCCAAAAAAGGTTGTGGGATCAATAGCTCAGCTGAAGTGCATCTATACCAATGCTTGCAGGAGGAGCTGGATGCCATTGTGCAGCCGGAAAACTACGATATAGTTCTGAGCTCAGAAACATAGTGAGATGACTTCCACAAATGGAGTGCTAGAGTGGATAGCTATGTATTCTTCAGAAATGACAGGCAAGGAAGGAAAGGTGGTAGAGTAGCGATGTATGGTATGGAGTGTTCTAACTCTCTAGATTTTGGCTATGGTGATGATAGAGTTGAGTGTTCATGGGTAACAATCAGCAAGTCCAACAAGGTTGACATAATGGTGGGAATCTGCTATAGACCAAACAGGATGAAGAGGCAAATGAAAGATTCTGCGAGCAGATGGGAGAAGTCTCTAGCCATTGTTCTCTTGGGGACTTCAACTTACCAGACATCTGCTGGAAATATGATACCACAGATAGAAACTGTCCAGGAGGTTCCAGGAGTGTGTGGAAGATAAATTACAGATGCAGCTGGTGAGGGAACCAGCTAGGGAAGGTTCCCCACTGGATCTGCTGCTTCTGAGCAGAAAAGAACTCATGGATGCTGTGACAGTTAGAGGCTGTCACGAGCACAGCAATCACAAAATAGGTTTTGATTCTAAGAAAAATGAGGAGGGGAATGAGCAAAACTACTGCCCTGAGCTTCTGATGGTCAGACTTCAGCCCGTTTATAAGCCTGGTTGACAGAGTCCCTTGAGAGGCAGTGCTGAGGGGTGAAGGAGTAGAGAAAGTCTGGACATTCTTCAAGAAGGAAATCTTAAAGCTGCAGGAGCAGGCTGTCCCCCTGTGCTGAAAGACAAGCCAGGGGAGAAGAAGTCTGGCCTGAACATAAGACTTTCATCTGGAACTCATGAAAAATACTAGTTTATGACCTCTGGAAGAAGGGACAGGTAACTCAGGAGGACTACAAAGATATCTTAAGGTTATGCAGAGAGAAACTTGGGGGGCCAAAGCCCAAATAGAACTTAATCTGGCTATTTCCATCAAAGACAATTACAAAAGTGTCTATAAATATGACAAACAAAAGGAGGGATAAAGAGAATCTTCATCCTTTATTGAATGCAAGGAGAAACATAGTGACAAGTGATGAGGAAAAGGTTGAGGTACTTAATTCCTTCTCTACTTCAGTCTTTAGTAGTATGACTAGTGGACCTCAGGGTACCCAGCCCTCTGAATGGTAAGACAGGGATGGGGAGCAGAATGAAGCCCCCATAAACCATGAGGAAATGGTTAGAAACCTGCTACATCACTTAGACATGTACAAGCCCATGAGGCTGGATGGGGTCAGGGAAATGAGAGAGATGGTGGAAATGTGAGACATTTTCCAGCATTTCTCAGCAGTCCTGACCATCTGTAGTCTCCTGACTGCAGCTTAGCAAATGCAATATTCATCTACAAGAACAGCTAGAAAGCTGATCTGGGGAATTATAAACCTCTCAGTCTAATCTCAGTGCTGGGGAAGGTCACGGAGGAGATGACCTTGAGTCCTATCATGCAAAATGTGCAGGTGATCAGGCCCAGTCACCATGGGTTTATGAAAAGCAGGTCCTTCTTGACAAACCTGGCCTCCTTCTATGACAGGATGACCCACTTAGTGGATGAGAGAAAGGATATGGATGTTGTCAACCCAGAGTAGAGCCTTCAGCACCATTTCCCAAAGGATCCTTTTGGAGAACTTGGCTGCTCATAGCTTGGACAATTTTACTCTTCTCTGGTTAAAGAGGGACATAGTTTAATGGTGGACTTGGCAGTGTTGGCTTAATGGTTGGCCTCAACAATCACAGAGGTCTTTTTCAACTAACACTGTTCTATGACTCTATGATTTTTAGCAGATGGTACATATAGAAAAGATCTTTAAGCACAGAAGTCTTATTGATCTCACATCTGATATCTGATACAAGCACAGTCTTAGGATAAGGAGAAGACGAAATGAGGGATACAAAGTATATTTTTCACAAGGCAGTATGTCAACTCTGATGGTCACAGAACAGAGTTGAACTGAATATTTTGGTTTGCACCTCTTGTTCCACAAGTAAATTATTTTTGCTTTGAGGTAAATGTATATTCATTGAATATACAGAAGGAAGAATGTTCCTGTGAAAAAGTATAGTTGTGGGAAATATACTTTTTGCTTTAAAACCAGCTTTAAATGAAAACCTTCAGATAGCCATACTGGTTTACTGTTTGCTTTTTCATAATTTTTAATATTTTAACCTGCAATGTGAATTTATGTTGTCACAGACGTTGATTTTTCTTTTTAATGTATTTGAGAGTTCTATGTAAGAAACTGAGAGCATTATGTTAAAGACGGAATCTGAAAAGTTACCAAAAGACTCAGCAGGTCTTTTGCATAGTGGTTTGCTCACTAAAACTAAGATAAAGTTAAGATGTGACCAAAATTAAATTAAAAGCTCCTTATTTTTAAGTTAGTTTAACATATTTATTCTGAAAATTGTTTTCTGTATATAGTAGAAATGGGGAAAACTTTATTGTCCATTCCAAACTAAGATATGTTTAGAACTTTACTTGAACACCTCCAAAATACCAAGAAAAATCTTGATTATGCATATAAAGTTTTGGTGTCAGGTGTACTGATGGGTGATTACAGATTTCACTCTGTCAGATATTTTGAATATTATTATGATATGAATATGAATAATATGATTGTTATTCAGAAGACATTTCTATGTGCCTTTTTGATTGCTGCACATGATGATGGCAGACACCATCGTACTGTTCACGACAATGAGATGTACCTTACAGGTGGGATTAATATAGTTTAGTATATGCAGTTGCCTTAAATTTTTAATTAGTCTTGGTCACTTCCATTTTGGGAATATTTGTGCTATCAATTGTTTTCATATTGGTAGCAACAGTTGTTTTGCTCCCTTGTTACTATCTTTTTTCTTAAATAGGTACTGGTATTTTTTGAGAAAGCAAGTGATATTTTAGAATCTCACAATAAACTCTAAAAGTACAGATTTCACAGATTCCATCAACTTGAAAATTAGTAGTCCTTCCCTCTTCACAAAAGAGAGCTTGCAGCTGTCCCATTTATCTTTTCTTGGGCCCATGAAAAATAAACAGAAATGTTTTATTCATGATTTCTGCATTTAAAAGCAAATATTTTCTCTTACAAATTTTGTAATTTTAAAATTGCATTTAAATTCCAAATTTTTAGGAATGCTGGTTCTTTTCCCTGCATTGTTTTTTCTACTTTTTTTTTTCTCCACAGCACATTTGAAGTATAATTCTCATTACTTTCCACACAACTCCCATGAAGAGAGATTTTTATATGTTATTACAGAACACAGATTTCTCGAGTGTCTTCATGTGTTAATCTGAAGAAGAACTGGAGCAACTATGTCAGTCTGTGTATATAGCTAGTAATTTTCTAAACCCTGATTTTCATAGCTTTAAGGATATCACCATCAAAACTCATTGCACACATGGACATACATGCACACACACACAGAATCTAGATTCTCACATGTAATTGTAAATTCCAGTAAGGTGGGTGCTGTGGAAGAGCCATTTTAAAGGATAAAACCCAGTCTCCCATTATAATAACTGTTTAATTCCAGTTTCCATGGAAATATTTTTGAAGGGAAAAACTCTCTAAATAACTGCCACTGGCTACTTAAAGGTAATGGAAAATGTCATGCATGAAATTATAAAATGGACAGAAACAGTTACAAACCTGACAAAATTACTTGAGTGAGTTATTTGAAATAACATGCAAATTATATTTTAGGGGGGAAAACAGTAAGGCAGAAATAAAAAAGACATCCTAAAAATTTTCCTGTGTGCACATTAACAGGACTTTAGGGTGCATCAAGATCTTTCACAGAGCCATTTCTGAAAAGGCTCGTGGACTGTCTATCTGGTAAATAATAATACATGGTTTGTATATTTTGTGGCTAATATTAGCATTAAATTAATGAACAACCTCTATTTTGTGTTTTATTCACTTGTTTAATATATATGCTAAAGATCTTAGTCTTCAATAATTATTTGGAAAAGCATAACTATTTGGTTTACCAGCATTAATCATAAGCTGTCAGTTTAAGTAAAAAAGACTGTTTGATGGCTCTATCATGGGGTTCCCATGATCATAGTTTTTCAGAAAAGCTTATATTTGTAATTTCAAATGAGTTTTAATATTTTAATTCCTACAATGTTAGCTGGATATTTTTGTTCTTTCACTTAGATGTTTTGCTATTAAAATTAAATTATTATGGAGCGTTTTAAACCATACAGTTATTTTGCTCTGTATAATAGGATTGATTTTACTTCTGTCAGATATTCATAGAGTTTTGAGTTCCTTAGGTGTAAAAAGCTCGAACACATGGCATAGGATTAATATGAGTTAACTCCAGTGATTTGTACAGATGAAAACACGAAAAAATCAACTCTTGAAAAAGCCTAATACTGACATCTTGATGAAACAATAGTTCAGAGGACAACAACATGGTCTAAGTCTCTGCTTTTGAAACCAGACATCTATACAACAGTGCTTAACAAATTAATTTCTCAGCAAAGCTATGTTACTGAGAAAACTTAGTTCTAGTTGTTTGTCATAGAATCATAGAATCATAGAATTGGCTGGGTTGGAAGGGACCTCAGAGATAGAATCATAGAATCATAGAATTGGCTGGGTTGGAAGGGACCTCAGAGATCATCGAGTCCAACCCTTGAACCACCGTTGCGGTTGCTAGACCATGGCACTGAGTGCCACATCCAGTCTTTTTTTAAATATCTCCAGGGACGGAGAATCCACCACTTCCCTGGGCAGCCCATTCCAATGACGGATCACTCTTTCCGTAAAGAAATTCTTTCTAATATCTAACCTAAACTTCCCCTGGCACAACTTAAGTCCATGCCCTCTTGTCTTGTTGAAAGTTGTTTGGTAAAAGAGCCCAACCCCCACCTGGCTACACCCTCCTTTCAGGTAGTTGTAGAGAGCGATGAGGTCTCCCCTGAGCCGCCTCTTCTTTAGGCTGAACAACCCCAGTTCTCTCAGCCTCTCTTCGTAGGGTCTATGCTCGAGTCCCTTCACCAGCCTGGTTGCCCTCCTTTGGACCTGCTCCAGAACCTCGATATCCTTCCTGAACTGGGGGGCCCAGAACTGGACACAGTACTCAAGGTGTGGCCTCACGAGGGCTGAGTACAGGGGCAGAATCACTTCCTTGGACCTGCTGGCAATGCTGTTCCGGATACAGGCCAGGATGCCATTGGCTTTCTTGGCCACCTGGGCACACTGCTGGCTCATGTTCAGCTTCTTGTCGATCCAGACTCCCAGGTCCTTTTCTGCCTGGCTGCTCTCCAGCCACTCTGTCCCCAGCCTGTAGCGCTGCATGGGGTTGTTGTGGCCAAAGTGCAGGACCCGGCACTTGGCCGTGTTAAACCTCATCCCGTTGGAATCAGCCCAACTCTCCAGTCTGTCCAGGTCCCTCTGCAGAGCCCTCCTGCCTTCCAGGTGATCGACACTTCCCCCCAGCTTAGTGTTGTCTGCGAATTTGCTGATGATGGACTCAATCCCCTCATCTAAATCATCTAAATCATCTAAATCATCTAAATCATCTAAATCATCAATGAAGATATTGAACAGAACTGGGCCCAACACTGATCCTTGGGGGACACCACTAGTGACCGGCTGCCAACTGGATGCAGCCCCGTTCAGCACCACTCTCTGGGCCCGGCCCTCCAGCCAGTTCCTAACCCAGCACAGGGTGCTCCTGTCGAAGCTGCGGACTGACAGCTTTTTCAGGAGTATGCTGTGGGAGACGGTGTCAAACGCTTTGCTGAAGTCCAGGTAGACCACATCCACAACCTTCCCCTCATCCACCAGTCGGGTCACCTGATCATAAAAGGAGATCAGGTTGGTCAGGCATGACCTGCCCTTTCTAAACCCGTGCTGGCTGGGTCTAATCTCTTGCCCATCCTGCAGGTGCTGTGTGATTGCACTGAGGATGATCTGTTCCATGACCCTGCCAGGCACTGAGGTCAGGCTGATGGGCCCGTAGTTTCCTGGGTCCTCTTTCCGGCCCTTTTTGTGGATTGGCGTGACATTCGCCAACTTCCAATCATCTGGAATGTCCCTGGGATGTCACTGTAACAGATTGTAGGTTTATAGTCAATTTTTTAGGGTAAGCTAGGTTCTGTCAACCTTTGACCAAGCCAGCAGAAATGCTGAGCTCCAAGGTCTCAGGTGCCTGCATGCACCTCTACAAACAGAGATGGCCAGAGATGCTGATCAGCACCACAGTGTGCGATGCCTTTGCCTGCACTCAGGTAAACACCAACAACAGTCCCATAACTGTAAGCATGGGAGTCCTCTTCCCACCCGTGTTCTCACCTGATTGGGATGGATGCTTACTTTTGGCATGTGTATGGTCTCTCTCCAGCCACAGGCACACCCATGTTTGCATATCTTTTGATATTAGCATGGGATCTAAGACTGCTTAATTCCCACTGTCAGATCCTAGATTTGCATCGGTCCTAGGATGAGAGCTCAGTCAGTCCCCCTCTACTCACGGGCGAATTCAGCTACAGCTGTGAATTGTGCACCCACCCAAGAAACAAGAACAAGAAAGCAGAACAACAGTGTTGAAGAGACAACATCTCTGTCTCTGTCTGTAGCCAGACAGGTCTACTGATACTATACCCTTTTACCCTCCCATTTCCACTCCACTTTCTCAGAATTGTTGCACCCCATCCAATTTGTTCTTTCACCTCTTCTTAAGAGACAAAATAATATGAAAAAGCATGTGGCTCAAGATAAGACAGGTAGGTATCTTGCTTTGTACTGTAACAGGTGTAACAGCCCCAACTATTTAATTTAATTTATTAATTTATTAAATTTATTTTATTTATAAATTTATTAACAATAAAAAATAGAGTAGGATAGTAAGAAACAAAGACAAAATTAAAAGCACCTTTCCTCTCTCCCTTCCTTCTACCCAGGTTCAGCTTCACTCCTTTGTTCCCAGCACCTCTGTTTCTTCCCCCTAAGAAGCCCTCCAGCTGGAATCCAGCATGGGTCCTTTCCACAGGTTGCAATCCTTCAGAAACAAGTAACTCCAGTGTGGATCCTCTGTAGGTCAGATGTCCTGCCAGAAAACCTGATCCTGCATGTGATCCACTCCAGTGACTGACCTTCTGTAGGTGCTCCGTGGGCTGAAGTTTACTTTGGGCACCTCCATATGCTCTGGTGTGGGTCGTCCATGGAATGCAGTGTAGATATATTCACTACAGTCTTCTCCACAGGCTGCAAGAGAATCTCTTCTCTGCCACCTGGGGCATCTCCTCCACCTCCTTCTTTTCTCTGCTTGATATATACAGGGCTGTTTCCCTCATATTTTTTGTCTCACTCCTCTCTCATACCAGCTACCCAGCAGTTTTTACCCTCTCTTAGATTTATTTTCCCAGAGGTGTCACTCACTAGGCTGAGGGGCTCAGCTATACCCTGTAGCTGGTGTGCTGGAGGTGGCTGGAACTGGTTGTGTCCAGCACATTGCAGTCCAGGCCCCCGCTCACAGAAGATTCCATGTGGCTCCTTCCCCCACCTGGGTACTGACACCTCATACAGCAACTTACAAAAAATAATAGTCAAAAAGTAGTTTAGAATTGTCCTCCTTGGGTAATCGGAATCTTTCTTTCTCAGTATTTATTATATGTGCGCAATCCGAGTGATAATTCATTAAGAAATCACAAAATCTCATATCTTTCTTGCACAGATGGTGAGAAAATTAATGAGGATTATTGACCTTAGTTTACTTTAACAGAACTTTTGGTACTGAATAACAGCTAAAATTATTCAACAGATGAATAGAATTTCATTCAATTGCAAAACCCCTTGGAATACTTGCCATGCTTTTAAAACACATAAAACATTAATTAAAAGAAAACCCACTCTATGGAGTAAGGAAATATTGTGCTTACCTCAGGTCTACTTACATTAATAACATGTCCTTAAAATATGAAAAAAATGTTGAGTTAAAAATTAATTCAGAATTAAATCATAAACTGTAAAATAGCATTCCAAAACACTAGAGGAACAGATAATCTTGTTATATAAATGTATACATGCCTAATTTTATTTGCATCAGTTGAAAACCTCTTTCTAGATATCCGAAACTTTTGAGTAGACAGAACAGATATTTGGAATAGGAACACATTGGATGGACTAATAAAGATGTTGCTAATGAATGTGTGATGTTTTTGTTTTGTTTTTTGTGTTTTGTTTTGGTTTGTTTTTGAAGTCACTCTTCTAACTAAAGGAAACTGAAAAACTCTTTTATAGTTAAAGCAAAACATTTTTTCTGAAAACATATTGAAACAAATAAACATTTTTTTGGCCTGGACAAGAGGTATGTGAAGTGGGTGGGGAACTGTCTGGCAGACTGGACCCAGAGGGCAATAGTAAGTAGTTCATCCTCCAACTGGCAATGGGTCAGAAATAGAGTCCCCTACGGATCAATATTGGGCTTGATGATGTTTAAAACTTTCATTAGCAAACTGGATAATGGAATTGTTTGCTGATGACACACTGATGAGTTGAGAGGCTGACAACCCAGAAGGCAGAGCCACTCTCCAGGATGACTTAGACAGACCAAAGAGGTGGGCTGCCAGGAACTTAATGAAATTCAATGTAAAGGATTGCAACACATATTGGGAACACATAAGAACGCAGCTCAGAATGATCTGGTCTGCTTGGCTAGAGAGCAGCCTTGTGGAAAGGCACCTGGGGGTCTTGCTGGACAACAGACTCAGTATGAACGAAGTGTGCAGCAGCTTCAAAGACAACCAACAAGGGCAGCACCAGCAGAGACAAAGAAGTCATCATTCAATCCACACTACTTGGATGCTTGTTAGATAGCACCTAGAGTATTGCATGCAGTTTTGGTCCCCCCTGTACAAAAATTATGCGGACAGGATGGAGAGGGTCAGGAGAAGAGCAACAAGGATGATCAGAGGACTGGAACCATATGAGGAGAGGCTGAGAACACTGGGTCTGTTAAGCCTTGAGAAGAAAAGGCTTAGGGGAGACCTTATTACAATGCTCAGGGGTATCTAAAGCTTTCCAGCTGTTCCTTCTGAAGCTCATTAGAACAAAGATATGCCTAATGAAAAAACTCTTGAAGACTATTGTGAAGTTATATAATACAATCTCTGTAAGAAGAGCTATTGACCAAACCCCCCCCCCCATTTAGGACCAGCTAACAATTTAGGATGCCCCCAAAAGAAGCATTCATCCACTTAATATGACATTAAAGCTTAAGTACTGACCATGACATAAAAAACCCCAAAAACGCAACCTGAGGGCTGATGGCTATTTTAGCATCATTTCTTTGGTCTTTCATGTTTGATTGTTCATGTGCTTGTTTTAGTGGGCAGATACTCCACATTTTAAAGTCATTCAAAATTGGTGTATGCCAGTGGCAGTCAGGCTACCCTTTAGAAACAAAACTTGTTTTTTCTCTTTCTCTTCTTTCCACACTCTCAATCTTTTGTAATATATTCCCTACTTTCTGCTATTTTTAAGCCACTTTGTTAAATGGCTTAAAAATTTACTCTTTCTTAATTGGAAAAGTGCCTTAGAAAGTATGAACCTGGAGAAAGAGTAAGAAATGTTTCAAATGGATCAGCTCCAGTGGTGGTTATAATAAGGATAGGGATAAGAAAACAAAAAGACCATATATTTATACATTGTCCAACTATATGTACCAAAAATCTTATCCAATCACAGAAGAGTAGAATGTTTTGGGGTTTGTTCTGGGTTTTGTTTTGCTTTGTTTTGTTTTTTGTTTTCTTTTGTTATTTCCAGTGAAAAATAACTAACATATCAGCAAATTTTTTGCAAGATATCCTAGAAGCAAAAAAATTGTTAGAGAATCTGGAGAGAATTTGCAATGATACCTTTATAAAATTATTTGCGAGTATTTTTTCCTATTTTTAACACAAAACCAGTTAGCTCTAAGTGAACTGCCCAGTTTGATTATTTTATGTTAGACTCAATTACAAATGAGAATTGAAATTTATCTTGGAATAGGTAGGATGAACTTGTATTAATATTGGTGCGTAGACTTTAGACTTCAATCCAGTGACCAGTGATTTTGTATTGAATAAAATCAGGGGTGATATACTGCTAGCTTTGTCTGTGAGGAAGGACATTGATATGGTCATTAAATCAGCATATGTTGCTAATGATATAACTGATAAGAAATACACTCAAACCCCAATAACTTTTCTATAATTCAATATTAATAATAAATAGCTAAAAAGATATTTTATATACATACATTTGTGTGTGTTTATGCTTTTAAACACCATTACTGTACAGATGGACCTACCAATGATATTACAGGAAATGTCTGTGTGAAAATTAATAGCTACAAAGCTGTAGCACAGAAATTTGAAATAAAGATAGCAGAGGCTTAGAAAATACAGCAATAGAATAACAGAATTTCCAGGGCTATTCACACAAATGACCCATAATTACTGATACAGAACTGCGTGTCAGCCTAATGAAGCTGCTCACCTCTGATATCATAGGAGACCTGGATTTAGTGTGTAGATATGCCAGAACTAGGTAGTTGTGCTGGCACAAGGATTCAAAATCAGATAAACTGAACTAATCAGAACAGTGAGAACTAATGGAGGCATCAGAACTGATCAGAGCTATACAGAATTTTCCTGCACTTTACTATGGCGTACATACATATTGTTTTACTATCACAAAAGGAAGTTCTTCAAGGTTTTGCCTATTTGACCGGTCTGGTTACCATTCTTCAAGGACTGGTTATCATCTCCAAGTGCAGCTCTAGCTAGTTGAACCCTGGCTCTGATGCTGCTTGGGCAAAGTAGAATGAAGAACAGAGAAGAAAAATGGAAACATAATCCATTAGGTGTTACTTCTCTGTTGCTCTGTTTGCAGATGACTCTTATCCATCCTGACCCTGGCAGCAGATACAGTGAGACCCTGTTTTCTTGGTGTTTTCTAGGTGAACAGACACTACTCTGCTCACCTCTGTGGCAGGATTATGTCCAGCTACAACTGTCCTTACTGAGGAGGATAAAGATGGGGAATCTTTTGTGGAACAGTGATCAGTGGGCTTGGTTTTCCTAAAAGGACAGGAAGTACCTTTAGAAAGGGATTTGCATGCAAAAAAGTTGAGCATTAGAGAAGTCTGCCCGATATAGAGGCAGTATTTCACATTCTTTCCCCAACCTGTCCTCAGGCCAACACTGAAGTCAACCGTGGAAAATCTGTCACACACACACTTCTGTGCAGGCTCTGTGGCATGTCTGAGACACCAAAACCAATTTATTCTTCTATGACTCCTAAACGGATATCTGCTTTCAGAAACACAATAAATTGGTTCAAGCTATATCTACACTACTACCACACAATTACATAGCTTTCTGCAATTACCCCTACTGTGCAAATATTTAAATGTCACCTGGATACGTAGTTCTCTGCTTAGGTGGTAAGAGCTTTTCAGGGTGAGATATTACTCATTTGTATCCTGTCAAATGAAGCAGTCATGTTTTCACTTACATATCCCAAGAGGTGTTGCCAGAAGTTATTACTTTCAGCCTAGGACAAAGTCTCATAGATGTGAAGTAATGGCAACAACATTCCTACTACTATCATCAGCACTTTCTTTTTTCCTTCCTGCATATTTTTCAAAAAAGCAGGTAATTTGAAGTTTAAAAAAGAGAAAAATTTACTGTTGAATTTGAGAAACAAATTTGGGGCTTGGATTTCTGCTCCGTTACACGTATGACATCTGGAGAAGGTTGGGGTTTCTGAGAGGAAGAATTATCGTGTCCTTGGTATAAGTCCTACCTGAAGGGCCTCAGCTGTATGAATGCATCTGCAATTCTAATACCAGATTTGGAATTCTAGATTCTAACCTAAAATCAGGGTGCTAAAATATTAAATGTTTCTAAAACCCAGTGACCTTGAATCTCTGTGTAGATTGATTTTGATCTGGATAAGGATTGAACTCTTAATGACATTAATTGTCTGTCTCCCCTAATGTATTATAAGCTAACAAATAAATCACTGAAGTTGAATTGTCATCACATTTGGAATATCAACTTGATTTTGTGCATTTGTGTGTTTTATTAAAAAAAATGAACAAAACAAAGACAATGAAATATATACTAACTTGCAGTTGTTTCTGTAACTTTTCAAGACAATTTCAGAAGAAAGGTCATTTTGCTCTGGGTGTCCTCTTAGCATTCAATAAATATATTTGTAAAGGTTTTTATTAGAAATAAATATTGAAAAAGAAAAAAAAAAAGGAAAAAGAAAAAGATCTTTTTCATTCTTGAAAAAGACCTTGACATCTCCTCTAATAGGAATGATCTATTACCATCTATAGAAAGAATAATCCCATTTTACTGAACTGTAGGATTTTAACTTAGCTCATAATATTGTAGACACCAGAGAATGTGGTTTTGTGATATGTTCTGATAATGATACTGGAAATTGACACCTTTTTATAGTGAAATAGTGAATGTTAATCAAGGCATTAGAGTGCATATTTTCACAAGCAGTTGTGCTTAATGGTAACTTTGCTGAGTACCACAGATCAAAATTAAGCTCTGTGTCAACATGAGTTTCAGTAACTTTGAGACTATATTAGTGGACACCATAATCTTTGTTTTATAGACAGAAATTACTTTGTCAACTTTACCCATTGTTTATGTCAGGATAGGGAAGTCACATTGAGAGTGTTATAAATTTGATTCACAATTACAACTGAATAATACTTCAAATCACAGCAGAAGGCCAGATGCTACAGATTTGTAGCATACAGAAGCATGACAGAGCCAGCTGGAGCAAATAAAAGCAGGGTTTTGTTATAAAGCTATTGTTCTTCCATATGCTTGGTCCTATGTGCACATAGCTGAACAATATTCCACTTGAGGATGTATAACAGACTATATATGCAAGCATCGATTCTATCCACTTTCAACAAAAAGGGAGCAGATTAATCAGTGAACTGCATCTGGAAACCTTCCTTCCATTCTATTCATGCTCAAACAAGTCTCTGGTTCTAAACTGAGAATCCTTGCAAATATTAGCAATAAATGTTATAAAAATAACATTTAGTAAATGTTTTAAAATTTGAAAGCCTTGAAATTCCTATCATGTCTGCAGATAATATACAAATGAAATTCAGGGTACCTTTCACAAATTTGAATCTGATTTGAATTGCTAATTGTATTTCAGTTGGACTCCAATCGAATTTAATTATTAATGCAAACAAAAAATGATTACTTAAGAAATGCATATTCCAGAGATTAGCTGGTCAAATAAATCCAGTAATAAACTTGTATTTATAATCAGTGACACAATAAACTGGTATTTGATTTGGCATAGACTTTCTTCGACCTCTTTCTCCTTTGTCTAAATCAATATTATTTTGTGACAGTTGCAGTTAGATGAGTGTCAGTGTTGCGCATTTGATGTCGTCTGCCTTATCCTTGACAGAAAAGGTATTGGAGATTATCCATTTGTATCCTTGAAAAAAAAAGACTTCTTTCAGCTTCTTTTTCTTTTGTAGTCATTATCTAAATGCTGCAGCTCCTGGATTCCTTGTGTAAAGTGAGAAATAGCTAAGCAGTTGATTATTAAACTGAGAGGTATAAAAGATTTTAAAGATGGGCTTTGCATTTCGGTTAATTGAAACCTTTTGGAATAACAATATTTCACATAGAAATGTAGCCATTTCAGAGCATGACAATGAAACACTGGGGCAAAGGGCTTCACAAAAACAAAAAAGAAAATCTGTCATTTGCAATAATTACTGCCTTAAGGTTTCTGCTCAGTTCTGATGAAAATAATCAAAGAAAGGAAGATATAATTTTTTTTACCAATTCTAATCAGTATTACCAGAAAAGAGATCTTGTTCTGTAGTCCTTACTCTGTTCCGTTTTTCAAGTGTGTGTGAAATTTTCCTGACCAGGAAATCAGCATTTGGCTGGTGTTCTTTAATGACTGAACAGGAGCACAGTTTATCACAACAAAGTCTGTAATGACTAAAGTCATTACATTAACATTTTGCTAATAACTTTGGATATATCACTTCTATTTAATAATTCAAACAAAATGTGCCAAATAGTGATATTGTAGAGTCTGCAATTTCAACTTTATCTTCAAGACTCTCATTCAGGCAACCAGTAGCTTTTAGGAAAGACAATGAATATTAATGAAGTTTTCAGGTTGTGCTGAGATTTTTAATATGTTCTATGTTTTGGGGTGGTATCAGATTAGTGCATTTATCCTCAATTAGCAGAAGTCTCAGTTGGTGGATAAAATTAGTATAAGCTGCTGATAATAAAAATTTAATAATCCCTTCTTATTATAAAAGATTGTTAGTAGGGAACAGAAATTCACCAATAAGGTTGCTCAGCAAGAAGAATCTTTTGATTAGAGAGGGTGGTTTACTTATTATGTAAAATAAACTTGTGGGTCAGTGATTAAGATACCATTCAAATGCTTGCCATTCTCTTCCTGTTCTACAGAAACTTCAAAATCTCACTGGAAACTTAAAGGTAGAAAAATTATGTGAAATGTGTATTAAAAGCAATTAACTTTTCATTTTAAGAACCTTTTTGTATATTTGTTTGATTTTTATTTGTTTTAGCAAGTGTAGAACTTGAATTTGCTGTCTGTAATCTGTGATCATATTTGTGTTGATAGACTGTTCACAGAAGTCAGCTATAAAATTTGTATCCATGTAGTGGAGGAATACTGCAAATGAAAATATGCCCTTCCAGTAATGTTGCTTAAAACTGGTATGGAATATGGAATATTAAACTTTGAAATACACATTTTGAAAATTTTATGCTGTTTCATGATAGAAAAAATATATAAAACACTGCATATATGTGATAAAAATTCTATATTTTTATTTTGGCTCAGAGATATACCTGTAACAGAACAGAATCCCTGGGGATAATGATGTTTGATCCAATAAACACTTCCCGAGGAATAATAATAAATAGCAAAATCTTCAACATTTCAAGAGATTTCAATGAACTGTCATGTTATTTTTGGTATACAAACAATAAATGTGAGATGAAAGTGCATTTCTTTTATTAAATCCAGTATTATGATTAGATATCTTGCCAGAAAAACCTGGACAGAGTTTCAAGAATGTATATTCTAGTGTGTAGCTTGTTCCTTCATTATTTTGATTTGGAATGAAACCTACGCCTGCAATAACCAACGACATCCTTTTAGTGTAGGCAGTAACAGGTAGAGAATCAGTGTCCTTAATCAAGGACAACAGCTGATTTAAATGTATCAGAAAATACAAATGAAACTCGATAGTAGCATTTCCTTACAGAAATATTACATAGCTCTGTGTATTCTTGAGTTTAGTCAGTCTTCATTACATAACCCCTTTTTTTTTTTTTTTTTTTTTTTAGTAGTCTTGCATTGTAAAGTCATCTGATATTGATTCCTCTGAGAAGCAATAGGGAAGTGGTTTGAAATAGATGTGAGGCTTAGGAACTTTTTGAGTGTAGAACATGAATTTACTTTGTGCATACTATCTGTGGTTGTCAGATCTACCTGACATAGAATTAATCATCTGATAATACTGTTATTTAGACACAGTGCATTCTTGAAATTATACTATTTTTTTAAGGAATCAATTATTTTTCATTGGTCTGCTTAGGTGTTAACACTGTTATGAAACGATAGGATCACAGGATGGTACAGGTGAGAAAGGAGGTCAAGAGGTATTCACTTCAGCCTTTCCCTTTGGCAGGGCCATCTGTGAGCTCAGACCAGGCTGCTTACACCTGTGCTCAGTCAGGGCTTGTCAGTCTCCAGGGAGGGAGACCATACAGCTTTGCTGGGTGCCTTGCTGAGAACCTGTGCTCCTGCCCAACCATGTCCCCCAGGAGTAAGGACCTCCTCATCTCTGTTCTGACCATCTTCTTTCCCTTTTATCCTCCTGCTCCATTGTTGTGAGGACCCTGGCTCCAGCTCCTCAACCACTTTCCTGTAGGTGTTGGGGAGTGCTGTGAGACCTCCTTCTTCTCTCCCCCACCAAGCCATATCCTTTCCGGGTTGAATAATCCCAGTGCCTACAGCTGCTCCTCATTCCAGCCCTCAGAGTGCTGGGGAACTTCTGCTGGACTCACTTGAGTTTATCAGTGCCCTTTCCTGTCCTGTGGGCCCAAAACTATATGCAGTATTTTAGATATACCCTAAAGAGTGCAGAATAAATGTAATTAATCACTTCTCTTGACTGTGATCATATACCCCAGGATATTTGTTGGTCTGAAATGCTGCCAGGGCATGCTGCTGCCTCACGTTCAGCTTGATGCCTACTAGGATCCTCACGACCTTTTCCACAGAGCTCCTTCACAGAAAACATGACATTCTAGAATTAGAAAGTGCCATGTCTGTGATAACAGTTAGTTTAGGTCCAGGCAGGTAATCACTGGTAGGTTTAGTCAAGTTTATGCACCGCAGAGTGTAGAGAAACAAGATAAACCAGGTGCCTCGAGTTGCCAAAGAGTGGGTGTGAGTCCACCTGTGCTTGGTTAGGGCAGGCCCCCTATTACCAGGGGGCCAATAAAGGTGGGACACACACCCACAAGGAGGGACCTCACTCTGGTGCTAGGCATGGAGAGGCCAGCAGCTTGTTGAGCCCCAGGAGCAAGAAAGGCTCCTCCTGCTACAGCAGAGCCCTATTTCATACATGGCTTAGTGATGTCTAAGGTTTCAGTCTAAAGAATAGTGTGGGAGTTTAATAAGAATGTATGCTGAGCAGCTCTCCCTTCTCATGTAAAGTATATTTTTTTTCCATAATATACAGATCAGAAGTTTACCTAAAATGAGAATTTTTTGCACAATAAAATTTCTATTAGTAAACTTCAATCCTACTCATTAGTTCTAACAACACTAGAAGAAATCCAAAGGTAACATAAATTTTAAAAAATAATATATATAATGTGATAAAGAAATATAATACAATATAATTAATATTACATGGTATGGTGTAGTAATATATATAATATAATTAATACAGTGTAATTTAATATTTATTATTAAGAAAAAATGTGTTAACTGCAACTGATAAAGTGAGTTTCTGAGCTCAGAAAGAACATTTTAATAGAAATTTTCATGAAAGAATAGTCTAATGCATAAGTTAAATGTGTAATTTTTTGTCTTTCAGAGTTTTTGTTTGGTGATTTGGTGTTTTTTTTAAATCTGAGAATGCTTTCTTCATGGAATAGATAATGGCAGTGATAAAATATTTAATAAAGTTACATAAATGTTTAGGATCCATTCTGAAATCATTGTAGTTCTGTTCCATTTAAAAAAACTTGATGAAACCTCTTAACTGTTACTGCTGCAAAGCAATTGATTGCTGCTATACCTACTCTCTGTCAAGAGCCAGTTAAACACAACAGAAGACTAAACTGTTTAGGTGTTTCTACCATGTTTTAA
Source organism: Calypte anna (assembly GCF_003957555.1). NCBI lineage: Eukaryota > Metazoa > Chordata > Aves > Apodiformes > Trochilidae > Calypte > Calypte anna. The sequence continues at coordinate 123,592,545 of NC_044245.1, forward strand.
ATAGAAAATCCATTCCAGTCACAAAGCAAGATAAGAATGAAAGATATGCTCTTTACTGGGTAATGTTAAGCATTCATCAAAGAGGGGCATTTCATTCTTCTATCAGACAAAGGATTGCTTACTAATTAGCTACATGAAGGAGAAGACTGACAGCGTATTTAGGGAAACACTCCTTAATGAATTAAAGAAGATTCTTTTATTTTTTTTCATCCTGAAGGTCGAAATAGAAGGAGCTTGGAAAAAAACCCATGACATTAAACCAGGCTGCATCTTTCAGAAGGCTTTGAAAGGATGACTGGATATAGGACCTGAAGAGCATCTTGAGGGGAAGTAAAAAAAGCTGAAAAGTTGACTGCCAACATACCAGGAGGGATTAGCAAGTGAACTGAACAGTGCAACATTACGGAAGAAGGTTTAGTATACTTTTCAAAATGTCTTTTTGTAATCTTTAATAGATCTTTTCAGTTTTCAATAGTATGACTTAATACTTGTATTTTAATTTTTATTAGTTTATCCTTCCATGTTCTATTTGCTCCCTTCTATTGGCCTCTGCAATACTCAGGCTGGCCATGTGGAAAGATAGATGATGTCTCTCTTTCCAACAACATTCCTCTTTACATGACTCATTTCTTGCTATAACTATTCTGTCATATCACACTGGCTGATCATGATGATTAACTCAAATATGTTCCAAAAATATCCTTTGATTCAAAAGTATTAAAGCATCAATCAGTCAGCCTCTAATTGTGATTTATTAGCCTTCAAGTATCTTCAATGGTCTGAATTCTTTTTTTCTATTTCTGTCATGAAACAACTGCTACATATCTATTCCATGAAATAAAATATCTAATTTGTTTCTGTATTCAGCAGGTAAATATATTTAATGGATTCTATTACTAGGATAGCTGGAACATCTAAAAATACAATTCTTTAACTTCCTTGGAAGAAACAAACCTGTTTCCTATGCTCCATACTATATTTCTATATTTTACAGAGTATGTTTTTAAACACAGTAGTATATAGAAACAATGTAAAAATACCTTGTTTACCTCTGTAAGAATGTTGTGTAAACTCAGATTTCTTTTTGATTTTTTGATTTGAAATTAATTTTAACGTAGTGGTTACACTGAAGATAAACCTATCTGCTTGTTGAGAGTACTTTAAAGTTGATCCAAATAAGAGTTTCCCAAAATACTGTTTCAAAACAATTTGGCTGACCTAAGCCTAAGGAATGACCTGAGATCTGACAGGAGTAAAGATTAATTTACGACAATGAATCTGGTGTCTCTGTAGACCTATCCAAATATGTTCAATGCACTCAGAATGTTTCTAACTTTTAGTGCCACTGATCCAAATTATAAACCTGATGAAATATTTTTCTACATAGTTCTTCAAAGCCAATTCTTTCTTTTTCCAAAACTGAAGCCAGAAATAGTAATGTCTCACATGGAGTAATTCACTTACCTAAGTACAGGTAGGGAATCCTGTGTGAGGTAGTTTAGTTTCTGATCTGACCATAGAGGATGAACAGAAGAGACATGAGCCTTCAAGAGATCTGCACACTTCTGCAGAAGCAGACAGAGATGGGGCTGTGTACTTTCTGGAGTCTCCCAACACACTGGACACCTATGCTTGCTCAAGTGAATTGACCCCTCAGTCTTTATTTAGAGTACATTTTTACTCTGTGATGGTGACAGTGTGTGGCACTAAAGATCAGCAGATGTATTATTGTTCTACTTCCTTTAAGAAAGAGGAGAACAAGAACTTATATTCTGAGGATTCATATTTTACTGAAGAAGTATTGGCCCCTATTAATGGTCCAAGGATATATCTAACTTTTATCAGTCTTCCATTTTTGCCAAGTTTTTAGCTTGGCTTAAGGCATAGATTTCAGTCTCCAGTTAGAGATGAAAATGATAGGAACTGTTGTATAAGTTACCAAAAAACACAGCTTTGTTTGAACTTGGCTCATTTGTTATGTAAAAGATGCTTAAAAGGATACCTATTATCTATCTGTAACACAGTACTAATCTTTCAAAGATTAAAGGTCTGATCTAATGCACATAGAACTCAGTTTAAAGGTGCCCACAGAGTTTGAAAGGACTTGAGAATACTCCCGAGTGATAAGAATAAATTAATAACAGTTTGCAATAACAAATACCTTTTCCCTTTGTTGAAAATGTATTACAATTATGACAGGGGTTTTTATAATGCTAATGAAACAAATGATAAAATATGGAAAGCTGCCTTTCAACTCTGCTGAAGATGTGTTTGGTTGACTGATAGGAAAATAATTTCTTTTTAGCTTTTATGAAATATTGCCTTCTTTTATAATCTGAATGTATATGTAAGTACATATATATACAAATATATTTTTTTAAAATCAGTAAATATATAAAGAAATTATTCTATTATATCTCTTTTGCCTACAATACTTTTAACTCAGACTAATTCCTGCAAACATAATCAGTTAGTCAGATGGAGTTTGTGTATCAATGGTATTCTGGAAGAAAGTGACAGAGGAAGCTATAGACCCTCTGGTCAAATATTCTTGTCTGTAACAGTTGCTAAACTCTCTTGAAATTCACAACTGATGTGCCAGTTATAGAACTGCTGAATGCTTAATATTAATTTTTTTAAGACATTTTAAAATATTCTGTAAGATACTGGTTTGAGAGCAGCACTAAGGAGGAGGACTTGGGAGTTTTGGTTGATGAGAAGCTCAACATGAGCCAGCAATATGTGCTTGCAGTCCAGAAAACTGACCATGTCTTGGGCTGCATCAAAAGAAACGTGGCCAGCAGGTCAAGGGAGGTGATTTTCCCTCTCTGCTTCACGCTCATGAGAGCCCTCCCAAAGTACTGTGCCCAGCTCTGGAGCCCCCACCACAAGAAGGACTTGAAACTGTTGGAGTGAGTCTAGAGGAGTGACATGAGGATGATCAGAAGGCTGGAGCACCTCTTCTGCAAAGAGGCTGAGAGAATAAGGGTTGTTCAGCCTGTAGAAGAGAATGTTCTGGGGAGACCTTATAGCTCTCCAGTACCTGAATGGGACCTACAGCTGGAGAGGGACAATGACATGTAGCAATAGGATGAGTGGTAATGGCTTTAAACTGGAAGAGGAAAAATTTAGGTTAGATATCAGGAAGAAATTTTTTACTGTGCAGGTGGTGAGCGCCTGGAACAGGTTGCCCAGGTAAGCTGTGGATGTCCCCTTCTTGGAAGCGTTCAAGACCAGGTTGGATGGGGCTTTAAGAAACATGGTCTAGTGGAAGGTGTCTGTGCCCATGTCAGGGGGGATAAAACTAGATGATGTTTATGGTCCTTTTCAGCCAAAATCACTGTATGATTCTATGAGTCTATACTGTAGATTTTTTGGGGGGGTTCAAAAGCCCCAATCCCCCACTTGAAGAACTGTAATTTTATTTACTGTTTTTACAATTGTTTGTGTGTTGCTTGTATCTATTGTTTGTAGAATCTTTATAAGGTATCAACTGAAATCAAATGGAAAATTTTTACTGATGTGACATTTATGGAGTCCTTGACCTAATTCACCCCACTTCACCTGAAGCATATTCTAGAATAAGAACATAAAACCTCTATTATCCTTTAAAATATAGCCTTTTGTAAATAATAAATATTTACAATTACTCCTTATGTTCATTGAACAAATTATGCTAATAATAGCTCACAGTATTTAAAAAAAGCCTGGAAAATAGCATTCATATTACTTAGCATTACCTTATGTTGTTTCAGTGAAGTTGAAAGTTGATGAAAAATTTATACTCTTTGAATCAACTCACTTAAATTTGGAATAATTGTGAATCAGTTTAATGCTGAGAAAGGAAAAGAATTAGAAGAATAAGACTGAAATGAACTAGATGAATTTTTGCTAACAAAAACTCTAATGTCTTGCTGGGGAATTGCAGTCTTTTCAAACCACTTTTAAAGTGTACCTAAAGACATCTAGCACATTGTAACATGGTAGAGATCATGCTTTCTCACAGAAGTAGTTGTTTTTTGACCTTTTACCCACAGCTGTATTTATCTATTCACATTTCACAAAAGAACTATTTCCACCTGAGGCAAAAGGTGGTATTCACGGAGAAAGATTTTCAAATTAGACTAAATCTTGGTTATTACATATAGTGTTCTTATGTACTGCCTCTTTCTTAACATCTTAACAAATTCACTGTTTTGAATTTGGTCCAAAGCATCTTAATCCTCCTCCTGATACAAGAAAACAAGTCTAGGAAATTTAAATATTTCAGTTGTGCATACATTTTTAAAAAAAGAATAACATAATAAAGAACCTGAAGTAATTAGTAGAAAATGACAGCTTGCATCTCTCCAAGCAGCCCCTCAATCATGACTTCCCTATCATGTCATAGACCATTGTGGTACACAAAAGCAGAGTACATATGTGTGAGGAAGGAACAAAATTTTCACTCTTGCATGTGTAGGTGCAGAAGCTTCCTTAGAGCCACATTTGCATAAATATACATATAATACTTACAGAACAGTCTGTTACCAGATGGAAAAGTACAGTTCTGAGGTGGGTGAAGTAATGACAATCCTGCAAAACCTTATTCAGGGCTGGTAAACCTGTAAGAGCTCATGGTTACAGCCCACAAGACTTTTGTTCCCCTAGCTTTTAGTTCTTGACATAATATAGTAGTTATCTTGCTAAACATAGCTTTCCCATGTAATAATGACAGTTGCAAGATAAACCACCACAAATAGCCAAAATGCTCCCCCACATCCTTTTAATCTTTATATTTAATACATTACTGTGCCAGACTGATCAGTTCCACAAAATCCTGGTGCTACTGTAATTTATTAACATAATTGTGATGATAATTTTGCAACATTTTATTTAAAAATGTTAAGGAAAAGAAAATTAACACGTTTTAATTTTTATGATTTTAATATATCATAATATAAATATATTTCTTCGGTGTTTTACAGTGGTGAGGAGAAAATATAAATTTGTAACAAAAAACATATGGTCAGCATTTACAAATGATATGTTCAAACTAAAAATATATGATTTCAATATGTTTTAACAAATAAAAAGTCCTGAAGTGTTTCTTTGCAAATATACACAAAAACAGAAGTATTTTTTAGCTTGCTTTACTGTTCTGGTAAAGAGTGCTATGAATTAAGAAAAGTTAGTATGAACTAGTTAGTCACAGTACTTATGTTATTTTAAAAAGTTGAATAAATAAATTTTTACAGTTATACACAACTATCTGCAGAGTTTATTAAAAGGCAAATTGATTGGATTTTTTTCCCCTGTGGTTATTGTCCTCCTTAATATTTTAAAATAAAAATTTAATAGCCATGTCTATTTTTCTAGCCAAGGCTAGAATACAAGATTATAACAGGTAATTTACTGTATTGATCACTTAGACTTGGTATTCCTCTCTCCTCTCCTCAGTAGCCAGTCTGCTACATTTTAAAAACGAACATGATTTTCAGTCTGCTGATTAAAAGGTTTCCTCCTGAGTCTCAAATGAATAAGTCAGAGTAGAGTGCAATTGACAACACTTAAAAACAAAATGTGCACTTCAGAGGTTATTCTATAAAATCTTCAGGTTGGCTTTCTCTATATACACTGGTGTTTGAACTGAAAGTGCCACAAAGGCAGTTTAACTTTCAATAGCTCAAGTATTTTAGATTATGCAGAAAATATATTTAGAATTGAAGAAACAAGTTTTCATTGTTATCTTGTTTTTGGAGACTTCTTTGGTTTACAGTTCTGAGTTCCTGAATAAGAAGTTCTCTTTCTTATCAAATAGTTTTCTTATCACAGATGACAAAAATATAGAAATAGAGAAAAAATATTCACAGAACTTGTGTGTTTCATACCATTTTTACCCAAAGGATTTCTTCAAAGTTTCAGATTTTATTTTGTGCTCTTGATGAATTCAGTAAATCTAAAAACATTAAGAAAACAAAGGAACTTGGAAATTTTTATGCATGTTAACATTTATTTATTTATTAAGTTAGTTATTTATTTTTAGCTCTAGAGATTCCAGTACACATTTCTAATGTCTTTCTTTCCCAAAGTAGCACGAAATTCTCTGATATCTGTTGAAACATTAGGATAGATTTTGTAATGAAAACCAGCTATTGACTGCAAACATGCAGGACTAAGAGTGGGTCTCTAACACCAGAGCAGTCATCTTTTAAAAGACGTTGGTTTTCAGAGAATACTAATTGATAGAGATTGAAATATACTTCAGTTTTGCTGTAACTGTTATGTTATACTTTTAGGCATTCTATATCTTTTAACATGAAAAAGGGACAAGAAGTGGAAATGGCTCTTTAACTGGCTATTGTAAATGACTATCCTCACTGGGAAATTCTTATTTTTCTTTAAAAAAAAAAAAAAAATTACAACTGACCTATAAAATTAGATTGGCTTTTCAGACCACCTTTTTGTCAAGTTTTGATAGTCTTCCAGTGTTAAGTTACTTGCTGTCACATTTCTCTGCTCTGTGAATGGCAGTGCATATAATGTATCGATTTGTCTAATCTCTTCCCTTCCTATTTTTTGAGCCAATAATGAAATCTATGTTCTCATAAATATGGTCGTTAAGTTCAGTTTAGAGCATTATTGCTGTTCCATCAGGTCAGTTCTGTTGTATTCATCTATGTTGTTTCCCCAACAAACTAACAAACTTTCCAAGATCACAGAGCAAGGATACTGTCAGCCTTGAAGGTACATGGAAATTCTTGAAAAATAAGTCACATAAAAATGTAGAGGAAGTTTTGTGCAAAATTGCAAAATATGGGTGCATTCTTATTTTTCTATCTATTTTCCATTCATTTTTCCATCTATTTCATGTATTGAGGGCAGTAGCTAGAGAGATGAAGCAGCCTATGTCTATTAGTTATCCATGTACTATACTGCAGTTTGTCTTTTATGATGTTTTTACATTCTGCTCAGTTCCTGGAACTCAATGAAATAGTTTCACTCCCAAAAGAGACAGAATCACAGAATTACTGAAGATGAAATAGACTTCTGAGATCATCAAGTCGAGCCTATGACCTAACAGTACCACACTGGCTAGACCATGGCACTAACTGCCCCACCCAGCCTTTCCTTAAACACCTCCAGGGATGGCAACTCCACCACTTCCCTGGGCAGTCCATTCCAAGTTCCATCTACGTATCAAGTCCAACTGCAAACCTAGCACTGCCAAGTCCACTACTAAACCATGTCCCTAAGCATCACATCGACAGGTCTTTTAAACCCTTCCAAGGATGGTGACTCAACCATTTCTGTGGGCAGCCTGTTCCAGTGCCTCCAGTGCTCTAAGAGAAGAAATTTCTCCTGATGTCAAAACTCCCCTGGCACAACTTTGCTCTTGTTCTGTCACGTGGGAGAAGAGGCCAAACCCTACCTTGCTACAACTTCCTTCAGGTAGTTCTAGAGAGCAATAAGATCTCCCTCAGCCTCTTTTTCTCCAGACTAAACAACCTCAGTTCCCTCAGCCACGCCTTTTGACACTTGTTCTCCAGGCCCTTCGCCATATTTGTTGCCCTTTTCTGGGCATGCTCCTCAATATCATACAACCAAGGAATTTAAGGTAATGATTTTTAAAATTTATTTCTTTTTCCATCTAATCTATTAGAACATATAAACACTGCAATTCATCAGAAAAAAACCCTGTTACATTCAGTCACCATGACATTTAAAAATAACACCAGCATTCATCCAAATTTTATTTTGAGGAAGGAAGTGTTAACTGTGTTGAAGCATCTTATTTTATCAGGATAAGCAAAGTAAAAAACCTAGCATGTAGAATAAAATAATATAACTTTGCATTTTGCTTTAACAGGTTAGGTTATTTTCGTCAAGATAATTTGAATTTGTTCATTGTATATGTGAGAATAGAAACAGAATGGGATTTCTGTCATCTGAAACAGTGGATACTGAAGCAAGTAGTACCATAACCAAGCAGTGAGAAAAGTAATGCAGAGGTATGTATTAATAACAAAGCACAGAAATAAAAATAAGATTAGCTGGTGAAAAATTATTCCTGTCAGGCCTCCCATATGTTTAAGAGGATTGCTAGTAACACCTATGATCAGTAAGCTAAATATGGGAAGATAAATCTAACAACCAAGGTACCAGATGGTCCATGATCAGTAAAAAGTGATTAATTACAGGAATGTGTCCAGAATTATTTCATTGCTGTTATCTTGTCAAAACCTTCATAGAAATTTAAAAAACAAAACAAAACAAAAAATGAACAGCATATGTAAATCAATGACCGAAATGCTAGAAACTTGGCTAGAAATCATAATTTTTGAAAAAGCACATAAAAATTGGCAAAGTTTATGAAACAAATTTATTATCACAGGTAATAAAGAGGAATGTTAATACAATTCATGAGCTGTAAAAGAGGTCTACTTCAATGTACAGAAAGTCATGATCAGTTATAACGAAAAAAAATTATTGGGCAACTGTAGATCACCAATCATTTTTTGATGCACTTATTGCCAATAACAAATTTAATATGAAAAGTAAAAAAAAATAAATTTGTAATACCATGCTGCTTGTTAACTTCTATTCATGTTAGTCAGAATATAGTAAGTGTTTAACTCTGATTTGGAAATACCAGCAATCTGTTACTTGTCAGTGCAAATTTTCAGAATGTTGTCTCATATTTCATGCTCTGAAGCTGGACTTCATGTTATTTCAATGTGTGAGAAAAACTGAGTTATGAGATCAGAAAATTCACAAATTCTTTGGTTTTTAATTTTGTTTCCAAGTATCAGGGAAAATTTCATCTATCACTCTAAAAAAAAAAAAAGATATTAAAAATATTAACCCTTTTACCTTCATTTATTCATCTAGAATTCACCATCCAGTTGTCGAGATATTTCTCTCTAGAGTGAATTAATTGAATAAAGAATACTTTTCCTGGGAAGAATAGTCACAATAGATGTTTAATGTAATCTAATTAATACATTTAACGTGTAATTTTGTTTCATTTGTATGAGCTTTCTTGATTGTTTTTATAGTCTCAGATAGTGAGGGCTAATCTGCATGGATCATTTATTAGAATATTTTATGAACTTTGGTGTGTTTTCTTCCATCTAGAAATGGAATTATATCAGGGATTTCCTAATTAAAAGCAACATTTCAAAACATTCATTACAATGATTAGTAATACTAAGCAGTGCCGGAATCTCTCCACACACAGTTAAACTATGGGATCTGAGGGAAATAAAAAAATCAGACAAATGGTTTTTAGGTTTTGGTTTGTTTGTTTTTTTGTTTTTTTTTTTTGTGGCTTCACTTTTAACATTGCCTACAATGTGAAGAAGTTTTCCTGTTTTGAAAAAAGAAATAACTTGAAAACAGCTAAAAATTTACTGAGGAAAAAAGGAAGATCAATTAGTTCTCACTCTCAAATAAGCTTCCACTTTGGAAAATAAAAATTTCTGTCTGCTGTCAGCATTTAGGATGCTTCGACCCTTTGTAACCAGGGAATTGATGTGAAGGGGACTAGGTATGTGTTTAAAGATATGTACTTTTTAACTGTAGAATAAATTGCTAGTTGTGTCTGGATATTTCTAGATATACACCTTATTATTTTCCACTATTCCTTTTGTGGGTGCTTATCTTCTTCTCTGCTTCAAATAATAATGGTATAAATTAATCACAATTATAAAACACAGCAGAATTAATGAAAACATACTAGGTTCTTTCAGTGCTCAACTGGTATATTTATAGTGAAATATTTTAACTGTAGCATATTCAGAATACAAATATTCATTAATCTCCCAAATGCCATCAGGTACTGTACATAACATGGCATTTAATAAAAAATAAAGAAAATATGCCATTTCACATACTATGACATAATTAATAAGAGGAGGATCTGGGCTATCAAATAAATAATTGCAGTGTATGAGAAGAAAGAAATCCAGTTGGAAGGGCTTGATTCTTATTGCATCATACACAATAGAGAATTTTTTGCAAACAGAAGCACATCTCACTGCTGCAGACTCTTCAGCACTTGCAAAGTGACAGACTCGTAAAGGGGAAAAAATTCAAACCTAGCCTCAAAACAATTCAAGTTTTCTCTCATATAGACATTCACAGTGATAAATGGCTATAGGCTATCATGAAACAAAAAAATTTACCATTCTCAGGTATTAGTAAGATTTTACATATTTCTCCTTCTTCTAAGGCAAATTTGCTTCTGCTTTCTTTCTCTTTTCAAAACAGGTTTTTCATTTATTTAAAAGTTTGGTATCTGAAAGCATAATACTTAAATGAGAATGGCCTGACTATGAATGGATAATGCAAGTTTTGCTAACTTTTCACATGTAGTTTTAATTTTTGTTATACATATGAAATCCCAAGAGCTAAAGAATTTTACTGAATCAAACATCAGCAAATCTCAATGGTTCCATTGCCTTTAGGGTCTGTAGTGTTGTGAAAGTCTGATCTCACTGACTGGAATTTGTCTCAAAAAGGACAATTTTAAAATTAATAGCCTTGGCTAAGGTGGAGCAAGATGCTAATGTACTTGACCTGGTCAGAGCTGAGCAGAGGGTGACACCCAGAAAGAGATAAGAATTAAGCACTAATGGCTGGGTGGAGACTGCTCCCCTTTTCTGAGGGCCAGCTTTCAATGCTAAATATAATTTCTATAATCTCCTGGATCTGTTACTGTCCAAGGTAATACTAAAATTTATTTTTGTTTTGGATCCTTGAAACAAAGTCCAACTGTAGGAGGGTTAGGTGCAAGAAGACTGTATTTGACAATTGACACAGGCAATATTATAGAGCCAGGCAAAAGAGGAAGAGAGGAAAAGAAGATATAACAGAGAGAAAAGTGGATAAAAAAGGTAAGAAAGTGGGAAGAAAGAATGAGAGAGAGAGAGAGAGTCACCACCAGGGATCCAGCTGTCCAGAGATTTTCTTCAAGATGGTGCTGACTCTGGACATGGTCCAACGCAAAACAGTGGTGGGTCAAGAGACGACGGAAGAGACACAGCATGGAGAGCCATATATACCCCTGAGTTCCTTTTGTTCTGAAGGGGCAGCTGTCAGTCAGCTGCCACAGAAGCCAGGTTCATTAGCATCAGAGCCATTGCAAGACAGGAGGGGAGCTTTGGCAGAAGGGTGCAGTTCTCCATCCACTCATAAGTTCTCATCTACTTCCAGGCGCCTCCACTCCCTGCTTCGTTCCAGCCACCTCAGCCAGGTACCTCAGCATAAGTACAATCCAGGTGGCTTCCTCCACCCTGGCCAGGGTAATTGTGCCTGGAGGGACATCCCAGCATTGAAGGCTGGCCCTCAGAAAAGGGGAGCAGTTCTCTCTTTCCGGGTGTCACCCTCTGCTCAGTTCTGGACAGCCAGGTCCTCCGCCCTAGCCAGGGCTATTCACTTTAAAATTGCTCTTTTGAGACAATTGCGAAGCAGTGAGGGCAGGCTCTGACAGGATCCAAAACAAAAATGAATTTTAAGCCGACCATAACAAGTGTAAAACAATTTGTATAATGTTTTCAGACAAGGTGGCACTGGCAAACCCATTCGCCAAGGGAAGGAATTATTCCCCTCTATTTCACGCTCATGATTCTGAAGCTGAAGTATTGGGTTCCTAAACAAGAAAGACAAAGGTAGCACAGAGAGCATTGAGTACTGGAGGCTGGAGACACAGGTTTTCTTATCCAGTAGGCTAGAAGGCTGAAGTAGAATGTCTTTCCTATCTTCAACTCCCCGTTTTTTGGTTGCAGGAAAGATGGACCCAGACTGTGCTTGGAGATGCATAATAAATAGGAAACAGTCACAAGCTTACAATAAGGGAAATGTCCATGAGAACAAAGAGTTCTCCTCAGAAGGGTATTTATGGATAGGGTCAGAGGCCTCAGGAGGTTTTGGGAATACCCATCCCTGGAGATGGCTGGAGAAGTCTTGGGCAACACTGTCAAATATTACTTGACTTTGAGCAGAAGGATGAATTAGGTGACCTTCAGAACTGCCTTCTAGCCTGAAACACTCAAGCATGAAGCACACTATAGTGAAGCAGATCTATGTGTTTTAAATCAGATTTTAATAATTCAGTGAAAACCTATGTTATTTCAGCATAAATCATGGATTGTTTTCACATTTTTTTCTTCATGATGGCTGAGATAATTAATAATTTATTTATCTTTCTTTATCTTTCTTAAGGAAATTCGTATTTGTCTCTTCTGATCACAACCTTCCAAAACCAAAATTAAAATTTTAGAGATGATAGTGTGAAGACTTTTTCCCTTCATATAAAGTTTCAACTAAATGGAAAAGCATTGCAAAACCAAAAAAAATTACATAGATCCTGATTTAAAACAAAGAAAAATTCTGGAAAAATACACTGGAAAATCACACTTTTATAGTTTTAAAATAAAAACACAGTCTTTGATTTTGCAGAAATACATATACGCTTTTGAAATTTCCAAATTAAAAGTTTGATGTTCACTAAAACAACACAGTGATAGTCTTGTATTGATTAATTTTTCTCAATTTTTCCTTGTACCTTACTGGTAGCATCTACATAGTAGATTTTTATTTGCTTAAATTTTGGTCAAATAAATTTATCTTATTCTGCCTCTTCCAGAACAAAATGTTTAAAATGCAAGTACATTAATGAGTACCATAGAAAACTTGGGAATAGATTATTTTTGTCTTTATTTCATTATAGTACAGAAGTTTTGGTCCACTCATTTTGTTTGTTTGCTCTTAATATACAAATGTGTTTCTGTTAGCTTCTCTCACAGTTTCAAGAACTAAGATCACATGTAGCATTTTTCATAAATAGAATTTGTTGTTTTGTTATGTTATGAAGTAACATGCGTGCCTAAGTAATTAGCAGTATATTATGAGTCATAGTGGAAATCTGACAGTGGATTTTATTTGATTTCCAGATTGTTTTGATTTATAAACTTGGTTCATAGCTTCCATTCTAGTGATTAAATAATATCTTATATTTCACATGCAGATGTCATAAAAGGAGATCTCATAGCACTTTATATCAAGGACGACGCTTTCACTGCTTTGCCAAGATGTTTAGTATACATATTCAGTGCAAAAACAATGGTGTAAATGGAAAAGGGAAAGAAACAGTATGCAATGTAGCTGTCTTAAAAGTTGAAATGGCATTTTGGCTTGCTTCAAATAATGATAAAATGTACAGCAGAAGTCAATAACAACTGGTGGGGGGAGTGGGTGACTGGGTAGGGGCTTAGGTACTGACTGGGGTGAACTCACCACTTTTTATTAGTACAATACAAAATAATTTGAAAAGAAGGAAAGGAATAATATTTATTGTCCTCTTTGGAAACTGAAAGTTCTGCTGGCCAAAGCCCATCAGTAGCACGATGTGTGTTGGAAAAAAGTTGTGGTGGATAAGGCAATTTTAGAGGTATTCTATAATTTGGATATAAATCTTTCTGGAGCTTGAAAACATAGATTTTTAAAAAATATTCTATCTTCAAAACCTGTCTGCTTTAATAGAATCAGACAGTTGTGAATTATTTAGATGCTGATTTGACCCCATATTTCACTTTATAACTTTCTTGAACATGTTTAGCATTCAAAAATTATTCCTTATGGCTGTCAGCATTTTGATCTTGCTCCTAGGTGACCTACTTCTGTACTTATTATCACTACTGAAAGTAGTCTAAGGAATAATCTTGTTTAAGTATTCAGCATTGTGTACAAGTCTTATGACTGAACCTAAGAATGTGCAAACAAGAGGTGAGTTCCAAAAGGAGGACAACATTAATGATCAGGAAAAAAACTTGTCCTCAGAGTCTTGAAGTGTTGAGTCTGGGGAGAGAACCCTGGACTGTGATCTGTTAGTCTCTAGTCTAGCAGAAAATCATATCTGCAGAAAAGAGATCATAAACACAGAAAAAAAAAAAATTTAAAAATGGATCATGCTAATTTTAAAATTAATTCTGTTTTCTTTTTAGTCTTCCTTTCAGAGGTCTGTTCTGGGAATTAACAAACCTAGTGGCTTGAAATCTTGATGTGATTTCTATCTTCCAAGTACTCAAGGATGATTAGAATCATTTTTTTTTCCTTTCCCTAATTCTCCCATTAGGTTAAATAGTTCATCTTAGTCAGATGACTCAGAACATTCACTTAGACAGGAGAAGTTTTTTGATATATCTTGTTTTTCAGTCTTGGCAGCTTTATATTATCTATGGTTGGAAATTTAAGTTTGAAAAATTCATTGGCAAAATCAGATTCAGTACCTTAGTTAGAGAGGTAATTTGATTTCAAAAAAGCTCATTAAAAGAGGTGCTGGAATCCCTGGACTTTAGCAAAATGGAGTTTCTTTCAAGAATATACAGTTTGAAGCACTGTGCTTTAGAGAAAATGTTTGGCTTTGTTATGTTGGAGAAATGGGACTGGCACTGGTTTGGTTTTTTCCTTAGGAGATTTGAATATATGTACAAGGTTTGGCTGAGATGGAGCTTATGTCCTTCACAGCAACCCACATGGTGCCATGTTTTGGATTTGTGACTTAAAAAAAGTTGGAAACATAATGGTGTTTTTGGCTACTGCTGATCATTGCTTGCTCATCAATGTTTTTCTTTTTTAAAAAATTATCTAATTCTTTTTTATTTAATCTTTTCCCCATTTTACACTTCCTTCTCTGCAGCAGGCAGGCCAGGAGTCGACAAGAAGCTGAGAGGGGTGTTGCATTGAAGGGGAACAAACAAAATTGGCAGAAAATAAAACATCTCTGCAATCCAGCTGACCCTCAGATATTAGAGGTTCTGGAGGTGGCTGGGCTTAGATTATGAGTGATATCCAATATCACCAATATTAAAATGGAAATCAAGTGTCACACACTAGAGTTCAGTCATGCTCAGTCAGGTTGATGGGAATGAATAAATAACTTAATTCCTTATTTTCCTTTGCTCATGTGCACAGATTTGTTTAACCTGTTAAAACATCTTTACTTTGAGTCATGAGTCTTTCCACTTTTGCTGTTTCAGTACTCTCTTCCATTCTTCCACAGGGAGTGACTCAGTGACTGGGTGGGGGCTTAGGTGCTGACCAGGGTCAAGTCATCATTGTATGTTTCTATAATCTACATTTTGAGGTTTTAGCAGTTTATAAGACTGCAATACTGGTATTTCTAGCACAGTTATAAAAGATATTAATACTAAAATCTCTTATCACCTCTACAGAACAACTGAAAAATCTCTGTGCTTTGACTAAAATAAATTTAAAAAAAATCTTAGGAAAGCTTAATCAGACTCCTATAATAACAGGATAAAGATGTACTTTATATATCAGTGAGTGGATAACATCAAAGGGAAAAGGAAAAAATAAAACAGTTTGGATGTGAAGGCATTTGGACCAGAAGAAGATATCAGGAACAATAACAGGAGACTTTCTGAAGAGGTTCATAGAACTTCATCAGTGTCTGATGTGCAAAGACTTAGGATATTTTGATTAGTTTTCTCCTTATTGGGCTTATTGTCTGTAATTATGTAGAAAGATGGAAAAAACTAAAAGCAATATCTATATTGGTTTGTTCCCTTATTATTTATGGAAGTCAAGTTAAAAGTTCTTAATCACATCTTTGAAGGTCATTTAAAGACCATTCTTTGAAGGGCACTTCAAATTGTGTCTGAACTACTGTGACCTTTTCCGTAATAGTCTCAGAGTAAGAGCTAATGTCCTAATGCTCTACTCAGAAATAGAATGTTAAACAGCAGTGGCTTGGGGAAGCAAAATGCAGCCTTTTTTGCAGAAAAGGGAAGTTTATATTCAGATAAGCAAAATTTTTAGACATTTAACTTGGGAAAAAAATAAATCCTTTATTGTTGTGAAAATATCTAGAGAAAATTACCTCTTTTATGTGACTAAAGCAAATGTCTCCTGTGTCTTCTTACTATATTCTGTATATTATGCATCTTTTGCTAAAAAAAAAAAAAACACACTAAAAAAATTGTGAATATCTTTTAGAATAATGTTTCATAGGCAAGCTATTCTCCAGTTTCTTCTACATTTATGATACTTTCAATGGGTTATTTTGTTATGTGCCCTTTTGAAAAATGCAGTAATGTTATAGCCACAAGGGATTGTGACTGAGGAAGAAAACCTGAAAATTTTACAGGGAATAAAACATTGTATTGAAGTAATGGTATTAATAGAAATATACAGAAATAAAAGGATATACTGTATTATGGAAGGGATACTACTTTTCTTCACGCCTTTCCTAACTCTAGTGAACAGAATTTGTTACAAGTTCCAGAAATATACGAATTTGCAGCATGTTATCTTGCTAGTATGAGAAATCAGCAGTTAAAATATTCAAAGAGTACAACATGTGGGTAAAGGGACAAAGAAAGGAGAAAAAAGGAAAAAAAGCATTTGTGAAAAGTAGAGCAACTAGACAACATTAAATATATAGAAAAATTCAAAGAATGACTGAATGAAAACCATGAAAAAGGAGTTGTGGTTGATACACCAGAGGATTGTGCTGCCATCCAGAGGGACCTCAACAGATTGGAGAAATGGGCCAACAGGAACCTCATTAAGCTCAAAAAAGGGAAGTGCGAAGTCCTGCAACTGCACAAGAGCAACCCAATACTGGAAAGAAGTTTTACAAAAAAAGAACCTCAGGGTCCTGGAGTGCACCCAGTTGAACATGTGGCAGCAATGTGCCCATGCAGCAAAGAAGGTGAGTGATATCATGGGTTAGATTAGACAAAGTAATGCCAGCAGCTGAAGGGAGGTGGTAGTTGCCCTCTTCTGAGCACTGGTGAGGCCACACCTGGAGTACTGGGTCCATTGAAGTCTTAGGGTGAATCTTATTTGTGTTTCTAAAACTCAAAGGAATGTGCAAACAAGACAGAGCCAGACTTTCTTCAATCATGCCCAGTGACAGGACAAGAAACAGTGTGTGCAAACTAAAACTGGGGAGGTTCTCTTTGAACATCAGGAAACACTTCTTCATTGTGAGGATGACTGAGCACTGGTGCAAGCTTCCCAGGGAGGTTATGGAATCTCCATCCCTGGACATACACAAGAGCTTTCTGGATATAGTCCCATGTAATTAGCTCTAGGTGACTCTGAGCAGGGCGGTTGGACAAGATGATGTCCATAGGTCCCTTTTGACCTTGACAAAATATCTGTTAGGCAGATATTAGGCAACACTTTAACT
Source organism: Calypte anna (assembly GCF_003957555.1). Lineage (NCBI taxonomy): Eukaryota > Metazoa > Chordata > Aves > Apodiformes > Trochilidae > Calypte > Calypte anna. The sequence continues at coordinate 123,609,745 of NC_044245.1, forward strand.
GTTCTTTCTGAAAAATCACTTCACTTTCAATATACAGAAAAATATTTATATTAGCTTTAAAACTGTCCACTGTATATCTTCCTCAGACTTCTCATTGTGTTCTCCTGACATGTTTCTTTCTCTCTAGGATTTTAGGTTCTTTGGTGCACAAATTGCCTTTTCCTGTTCTGTGCAGCTGTTAATGCTTTACAGGTAAGGAGTAATATTAGAGTCTGAGGTTTGGCTTCCATTTTCATGCAAGACACACCATCTAGACAAGACAATATATGTATTGGTATAAGGACAGGAATTAGTGTTCTCATTTGTGATTGGCTAATGGCACTGTAGAGTGATTTGTAAACCCGATTATGCTTAGTGATTGATAATGGTTAATTTATTTCATGAGCACAGTGCCAAGACTAAAAGAAGAATCAGCCAACAAAAACATCACTTCATCATGTAGATAACTCACATCAACTTTTTTTTTTTTTTTCCCACTTTTAGCTATATTAAAATATTTAAAAAATAAAGTCCTTGAACAAAGAACATCGTGGTGGGGATTCAAGGCTCTATTTAGCTGAAAATTATTCATACCCAATAGAAATGACATTTTAGGTTTAGGCTGCCAAAGTGAACTTTATTAGTATGTCATTAATCATTGTCTTGGAGGTGACACCTGGGGAAAATGATTTAGTGGAGATTAGAGCACTCAAATGTAACACTGAAAATATCACATTTATTTCCAGCACCAATCAGTCAATGAAACACATATTAACAAAAAAATGACATTTATATACATTTAAATCTGCTCATGACAAAATGCATTGCTTTCTATTCAGGAATATTTTTTTTTTTATGTTTTATATTGAGATTATAGTTCATGTAATAATCTACCGATATCAGTGTATTTGACAGAAATTAGAAATTAGAAATTAGAAAGTTGTGCCAAAGAGAACTTTCTTTTAAAAAAAGAATTTAAAAAAAAATATCCACCTGTTCACATAGTCTACAGGCATTGTCAGATCGCCAATATTTAACTCAAAAACTCTGAAATTCTTTTCACTTTTTTAGACTTTGCTGATGTAGTAGTAGTAGTAATAAAAATAATAATAGTAATAATAATTAAATAAACAACCAATAATTTTTTACTCTGTTAAAAAAAAACTCTTAGAAAACCTCCCATGAAAGAGATGGGATCAAAGTAAGGGCATATTACTTCTTATCTTTTAAAAAGAAAAAAATTATATTTTAGTCATGTGACTTAGAATAAACAATAAAATTACTATGTTTCATTCCAGTACTATCTATTAACACTTGTCTGAACCTCATCTTTCCAGGACAAGGCTTGCTACAATCTTATCGTTTATAATTCAACTTTGTTCCCCCTATGTTTTCCTGGAAAATCATTGTTACAACCAAAGAAAGTAGAATATATATTTTTTCTAAAGGAAGTATCATATTTTTTTTACTAGAGGATAAGGAAATCAGCTGTTTCCTACTCTTTAGCTTTTTTTCAACATGAAATACTGTCAATTACAAAAGGAAATACACCATTAAGTAACTGAAAAATTAAATCAAGTATATTTAGTATACACATTTACAGTTTTGCAAATAAAACTCAAAATATTCAATCCTAAATGTTATTATATGTTATATGATTATTATTTTTTCATGTTAATGAGCATTGTTATCAGATCCTTAGTGGAAAACTTAAAAAAATCTCACTATGTGCTCTATTTTAAACATTTTTTACCTTTTCCTTTCTCCTCTCTTGCACTGATGTAGTGGGTAGAAGTATAATTTCTTGGTAATGTTGGAAAAGCATGTCTATAAAAGACTGTATATACTAAATGTTACTGAGGTGCATACTATTCCACAGTTACTATGATGCAAACCAGATATAAAGGCTGGGTATTATATATATGCAAAAGAATTAGACATATCAAAAGGGCAGATTAATAAATAGAGAACTTTAAATATATTCTTGTTTCCAAGAGAAATTGAATGTTCTTTATAAAAATGAATGGCTAGTATGGAATCTGTGAAATAAATATGATTCAGACCTTTTAGCATGTAGAAGCAGTTCAAGAAAATGAGAATGAATTGGTATCTATGACTTCGATTTAGAAGGTGCAGCTGAAAAATAATAGTACCCACCCAGGCTCTCCAGTCAACAAAACATGAGCTCCCTGGAACACCCTGGTGTTGAGGCATATTTGCTTTGCTACACTTGACACTAAGCATTGCCACCAGACATCAGGAGTCCACAACAGAAGGAGTTTGAATATCTATAACTACAAATAAAAAATGTATTTGAGAAACAAACATTTTTTCTTCCTAAAGACAGATCCTTATTATCCACAACCCTGCTTTTTCTCATGCTGGCAGCATGAGGTTCTGTAAAAAATAAACATTTTTTTGCCTCAATGAGTATTTTGGGAATATGAGATGTCTAGCTGAAAGTCAATGACAGAAAGCACTGGAAACTATAAAGGAAAATGAGTGATTGCAAGTCATTGGATGAAGAAGTGGCAACCTGAGGTCTGATTTGATCTAAAGCAAATACTTCCTAAATGTATCTTTTATTCATGGCACTAAAAGCACATTTCCTGTCTCCTCTCCTCATCACTGAGAACTCAGCAATGTTGCAGGTTTAGATGAAGACAAAGTGCTCTTTGGGGAGAAGCAGCAGAGGTCGATTTTGTTCTTTGCCCTTTCAACCATAGGCTTCCCTTACTGCTGAACTATTCAGTCCTTCACCAGCCTAGAAAAGGCACAAATACTCAGAGAAGTAATTCCCTTTCCTTTAAATGGGGTTGGAGGATTTCCATCAGCTCCAATGAGCCCATTTTGAACAACTGATCATTGTTCTGAGCCTTATTTTTCTCATTGGTTATAGAAGACCTATCAAGTTTGTAAACCAAAATGCTCCTAACTAAAGGTGCTTTATGAACACTCAGCAAAACAATACATGCTGAGAAGGCAAAACAGCAAAAATTACTTCTCCTGAAAATAATGAAGTATCTGAAAAGTGGTAGCAGCAAGTTTCTTTGTGTCTTTCTAGTGGTGCAGAATGATTCTAAAAAACCTCACCAGAAAAAAAAAAAGACAAACCAACAAGCAAACCTACAAACAACTGTATTTTAGCCAAAATGAGAATATACTCACACAGAAAACAGCACATTAGAACTCAGAGCTGACCCCCTGGCCAAAAGAAACAAATCAAAGATATTTCAGGGTATGATAAGTATTAATATTTAGCTGAACCTATTGTGCTTGAGATAAAGGTCAGGAAATCACTTACAGTACCATTATCGTAAATGTGAAATCTAGCATGAATGGAGACTCAAACTGTATCTAACTGCCATAAGTTGCTACAGCAAGCTGTAAAAGTTGAAAATGAGGTTCAACGAAGTCAGAAGTAAGGAAAATGAAGTTAGAACAAGATTCTTTGTTCATTTTACATTATTCTACCAGGCATATTAAAATAAAAAAATTAAGTTAATAAAATAAATTAAATGCTTTTGTTTTGTATGTGTGGGATTTGCTAAGTGTTTAATGTATCCAAATGCATTTTGTTACACTTCAAGATGAGGTAACTTCTTTTCTAAGAATTTATTATTAATAGGGAAGCAGTAATTAATAGTTTGCATGGCTTTTAACTACAAAATTAACTTTTAAGTGAACATGAATCCTGGTATGCAAAACAGAGAGCATGTTGCCTTTGGGCTCTGTGAAATTTTTTATATTTAAAAAATATAGTAGTTCCCCTATTCATCTGTGAATCAAGATATTTTTTGGCAAAGCATGCTGCTTCAGCATATTTTCCCCCTACCTCTCTTTAAATCATAATAATACCTTTTTGCACCACTCTTTTCTCACAAAAAAAGTCCTGAAACTTGTTTACTGAGAATTTCCTTCTCCGTGACTTTCATCCTTTCTAGTTTCAGAGCTGCAAACACTTCTTCTGAAAAGCAACAGTTCAGCGAAACGTTGATTTATTTTTGGCTTCCTACTTACTCTTCAGTTTGTGTAATGTAATAGCCATATCCACATTTGACTACTCTCTTTATGGCTAGTAACATACAGTATGCATTAGAAATGAGCTCTGGTGGTCTAAAGGCTCTGCATTTACGTGACTGGAAACATACACAGCAGAAAATGACAAAAATCCAGTACCTGTAAAACTGCAGGGGGATAATCTTTGCAGTTTGTTATTATCTCTGCAACATCAAAACACCTTGCAAACTGAGATTCTGTGTTTACACAGAATGTAGCAAAATATGTAATGCAGTCATCAAATGTACTGCAAGTAATGAGAAAGAAGGAAACAAGATCAAAAGAGAGGGGAAGAGAGGCATGCCAAGCTCAAGAGAGATTTAGGGATAGCTGAATGGGCATCTCAAGGATTATGCAACTCCCATGACAGTAATGCTTTAACCACATGATTGTTCACCAATATTTGAAGATAATCCCAGTTTCAACTCACTCTCAGTAGTGTAATAAAGTTTTTTCTCTATTTTTTTTTAAAGGAAGTCTCTCCATGTGGTATTTTGGAACAAAAATGGTATGTGTTGCAGTAAGTGCTTTACCTTTATATTCTTCACATGGTCATTGTGCAAGTGTCCTTCAATTAAGAAGACATCTGAACTGTACAGTCAGATTTCTTACAATACAATTTCTAGGAAGAGACTTTACAGTGGAAGTTGTGGGCAGTTTTCACACTACAGATTCTGTCTTTTTCCCATTTCGGTTCTCATTATGGTAAAATGAAGATAAAGTTTATAGGTTTCTGTAGTTTGAGATCAGCAGAATTACACAGGCTTTTAAAGAGTGGAAGAAGATTCTGAATTTGGCCCACAGATCACCCTCTTTATTTTGTATAGTCAGGAATACCAGTCAGAAACAAAATATGAGCCTCTAAAAGTAGCTTTTTAATCCAGTGTGGGTCATTTGACTTTTTCTTACTCGTTTGATTAGTCCTTCCAGCATCTTAGGTGGGTCACAAAAAAACCCAAACAAACAAACAAACAAACAAACAACAAAAACCAAAGAAAAAAAAAAGAAAAGAAAAGAAGAGAAAAAAGAAAAAAAAGCCAAACAAATAAAAGAGAAAAGAAAAGGTGAAAAGAAAATTATTATACTGTTGCAAGCCACTGACAAATTGACAAATTGACTGAGGTTTAACAGAAACTAATTTCTTTACTAGATCTCTTATTTTCATTTTTTAAACACGGAAACCTCCATCCATTTTTTTAAACTAGGGCAAATTTTTCTCTAGAGTAAGCAAACTAATAGACTATGTTGAGCAGTAGCATAAAAGAACACCTGTGTTGTAATGAGATAACAGATTTCCCAAATGAGTATAGAAATGGAACATATTCCCTAACTAACCTCTTTACCTTATTGAAAGAGATAAGAAATTATGACAGTGGTAGTTGAGATGAGAGCATTTATGGGATTTTCTTAATCCTTTGGTAAATTATAAGATCATGTATTGTTTTGCTTCAGCAGTCAGAATGAAAGAGGTCAAGGGACAAACAGATGATTTTAGAAGTATCAAATAAAGACATTTTTTGGTACCAAAGGGAAGTTTCACTGCTCACTACCCACAATCAAAGCTGGGAGTTGTACATAGATGGGAAACAAATGCCGAACACATGATAGAAAATTGCTGCTCTAACCCTCTCTAGTTACATCTAATTTCTTGGCAGAAACCCAGTTAACAGCTTGTTGAATTTTCTGATGGTTCAGAACTTTGAACAAGTAGTTAATGAAGACTGCAAACATTGAAAGGAGTTCAGGTAGATAAGACTCAACTGTATAATTGGCTTTACACATGGAAAATGAAACCTAACATAGAAGAACTTAAGGTATCATGCATACAGTTTCAGGAATATAGTAAGTAAAAAAAACTGAAGAGGACTCCTCTGAAAGGTTTTTGTAGTGGAACAAAGCAACCAGCTGCCTCTGATTACCAAGAAGTGGGTGTGAACCAGTATCAAATCCACCTGTGCCCAGTTAGGGCAGGCCCCCTATTGAGCATGTGCAAGACCAGAGGGCCAATAAAAGGTGAAACTCACGCCCACAGACTAGCTCACTCTTGGGTTAGACCAGAGAGACTCATAGCTCTCAGAGCACTGTATTACCTTCATTCCGCCACTAGGGCTCATCGCCTCTAGGGTGAGGCTCTCTGTGGAGTCTCAAACCCGGGGCCTTCGGCATTGCAGTACTGGGTCTTAATCAGCTGTGCCACGAGAGCCTCACCTTAGAGGCCTGCCCTAACTGGGCACAGGTGGATTTGATACTGGTTCACACCCACTTCTTGGTAATCAGAGGCAGCTGGTTGCTTTGTTCTACTACAAGTTTTTATAAGTGGAGTTAAATTTAAATGGATGGTGAAGACTAAGCTTAAAAGGTCTACAGAGTGTTGGGCTGGACCTGTGCCATTTTTCGAACACATATTATAGAAGATAGGCGAATACCAGTTCCGGTGCTGCAGCACAAAATTTACGGTACATAGATTCAGTTCAGAACAATTACACTATTTCCTCTGAATTTTGGGAGTGTAGGATTAAATTTCACCTTAATGACAGTAAGGGCTTTTGAAGATATCAACACTGATACTTTGTTTAAAAACAATGATATGAAACTGAAACAGACTGGCCACTTAGTAATTGTCCTTTCTTCATTTCAGTCAGAGGCCACACAAAACTGGGAGATTCCAAACTCTGGTATCACATTATTGTACTTTGGTACTTCTGTTCTCACCTATCAGGAAAAAATCTATGAGGCTGATCTCACCAAAGATTCATTGGCTGTCAAAGTAATTTTGGGTTTTATCAAAGAGTGAATGATTGTTCATTTTGAGAATATTTCTAAGAGAGATCTGTTCTTAAATTCCGAATTTGAGAAAAGAAATGCACCTACTTGAGAAACTCATATAAATGGGACAAATTCATTGTGGATATACCTTGCATTGTTTTTGGGTTTTTCTCTGGTTGTCTTCTAAAGAACTGAATTGCAGAAAATGAATCATAGGGAATTGTTTATCTTCTATATTTGCTGAATGTATAAAATGCATTCTCATAGCATACTGATGAATGAATTAAATATTTTTACCATTAAATTTATAGTATTATTAAATCTATTTGTTACATGCATCTACATTGTTACTGTAACTGATTTTTCTGCATGTCTATGAGAGCTTTGTTATGTGTGTTTACATGTTAAAAACTGCATTTTTGAGGTGCTCTATAAATATTAAATATTATTATTCACAGACTCCCAAATTCGTTTCAGTAAATAATTCCTAAAATTATTCACATATAATAAATTTAAGATTTCTAAAAGTAAAAGTAAAATTCTCATTGGAAGACCTTATTTGGATTAAATCATAACGTGTTTAATTTGCTGAATGTAGAGCAACAGTTCCAAGAGCAGTGGAGCTTTCACATTTAACACCTCTGTAATGTCCAATTACATTGGAAATGGAACGGGGAAGTGGTGCAACATTGTTTGAGACCTTAATTTAGAGGAAAGCAAAACTGTGTGACTGCGTTACTGGAGTTCTACCATACTGACAGCAAATGAAATCATCTCAAGACAGAAAAAATCACCCAAGCTTTCTTGATAGACTCCCTTGCTTGAGTGTAAAAAGATTATATATGACTGAAATCCAGATCTGTTTTCAGCTCACATACAGAACAGAAAAGCATACGTTCTTTGTGAAGGAAAGCATGAAGCTCTGGACTTTTCATTGTAGCCAACTAATGCAGTTTAGGACTATAAAGACATTATTTTCATAGAAATCTTAAGAAGAAATCTTAAGATGGTAAAGTCTATCCAGTGGTATTTTAATTCAAGCAAAAAGGATGAAGGTGCAGAAGTATTAATTTTGTTTCTCCTTTTGGAAAATTAAAAATTATATTATGCCGGCTATTTCATCAGATTATTGGTCTCAGTAGGTTCAAATGAAACTTATAAAATCAGTAAAATCTAAAAATTATGTCAATGATAGATGATCCTTCTGGCTCCTGCAATGCTCCCAGCAGAAATATTACATCACAACCAGGGTACCCGGGATTCTACTCAAAGATTTCACCAGAGAAAGTAATGAATGTTACTCTTTTTATGCTTTAGGAAAATTGTTGGCTGTGATGAGCGAATACTTTACAATTGTTTATGAGATGATTTGGAAGCACCCTGGACTTTTTGTAAACTAGAATGATTACTTTAAAAATTACTTTACATGATTGAAAATATTTTTAACATGCCAGGGACCTTTTGGTGAGTGCAAGAAGTAAAATCATGATGTCAAATGTCCTTTGTGTGTATGTGTGTAGATATCCATAGACATGCATATAAGCATGAATGTGGATATCTGTGCACTCATTTGACTATGTATTTATGTGTATATATTTTATTTTTTTATACACCTGCCTTCTGTAACTGCTCCTCACTTTGCCTCATCCTCTTTAAAGATTTAGGAAGAAAGACCCTGATGGGAAGCCTGGCAGATTACTACAGCCACCTAACTGAAAGATTGAAAATATAAAAGTGCAGCAATAGTCAGAAGCAATCAGAAAAAGAATAGCTCTGAGAGGCCATGATCTTTTTAATAAATGGACAAATAAGAACATTATCATAATAGAACTCTACATGCTCTAGTGCATGCTAAAACTGAATATATCAATCGGCTGTGCTACACTGGCTTTCTTTTCATGTGATGAAATGTATTCAGCAATGTGAGCTGGAAAGAATATGAACCTCAGGGAGATCCATGGCATCACCAGAAAGGACACAGAAGTAGAGAAGTTATAGTTAGGGCTGGTGAAATTTTGTAAAAAACTACCTATCTTACAACAGAAAATAATAAAATTTTGGGGTTTATATATTTTTCCCCATCGCACAAAAATTCTCAGTATACATTAAAACTTTACATTGGAAACTAGAAAGACCTGGAAAAAAATTTATCGGTTGATAATTTCCAGTCTGGAGTTTTTCATTAAAAAGATATCACTAGCAAAACCCATAGGAGAGTTTTTTGAAAAATAATCCTCCCCCTGAATCAGTATAGATAAATTAATTAATGGAACTCAAATGTCTTCTGGCTGAAAAAAAGACAGATCTCTGCCTGAGCTCATCAGCACAAAATACCTTAGCAAGAAATATAATCTTATTGTTATTAAACCTTCAAGAGACCTTAACAAAAATGCAATCTTAGTATCAACATTTAGGTATCTGCTGATTTCCTGTCTTGTGAGCAGAGCTGATTGAATGTTTTCTTTCACTGGAAAATGGAAAAAAACCCCAACATAACTATAAATTTTTTTTAAATCTTATTTTTACTGAAATGAAGACATTGTTATAAATTAAGAAATATTTATTCATATATCCATATATAAAAAGACAATGTTTTGAAGAAGTTTAAATGATTGTGCAGAAGTAACATTAAAACATTATATGAAGTTTAGTCTAAAAAAATTATTTTAATATTTATGATACTGAATTATATTTTTTTTCTGGGCACCAATGTGTCAGTGTTTTTAATAATCATGGTTCAGGTCAATCTCATCAGTGATTACAGATAAAAAAATTACTTGGTGTTGTTTCTAGCCGGAATGAAGAACTGAGGCTATATATTTCTATCCTCTCTATGAAGATGATTATTAAGTGGTGTGATGGCTAGATTTTTATTCCCAGCAAATCCTCATCTGTGGTCAGCAATATCTTGTCTTGAATGTACAGCAGTTTCAATTTCATGATAGGCAAAAGGAATCATACATTATTTCTGTAAACTAGAAGGATTCTAAAGGGTTATTAGAAACAGCTGAACTTGATGTCATATTCCCCATCTGTTACTGCAGATGCTCCATTCCAATGTGAATATTAAAGTAATTTGGAAAACATTTTTTTTCTTGTAAGGAACATTCAGAAGATGGAAGAAAGATTCCACAGCTTTTTATTATATACATGCTATGGCTATTTATGTTACAAAGAAAGTAAACATACTTAAACATACTTAACAATGCAGTGCAAGGCAACAATATTCTTAGCATTATTTTTAGTTCACATTTTCCCATTCAGTCTACAATATACTATCTCAAATTAAAATATTTTGTAACTAGTGTTTTAATTTAATTAAATTAATTTAATTTGAATAATTTTTTATTTTAAAATTACCTAAAATTATCAAGAAACTGTAAAACATCCCAGACTGGAGGAGACCTCAGAAGATCACCTGAAAGGGAAAGGGAGACTAGATGGGATGCTCTAGCATAATCTCTAGATGTGTTCTTAAAACCTCCAGTAGTGAGGACACTACCACAACACTGGGGAGGTCATTCCAGTGAATTCTGTACTGTAAAAATTTTCATTCTTATGTAGCTATAAATACTCCCCCAGTGCATCTTTAGAGCAACTAAAATTCTCAGAAGGCTGGAGAATCTCCCCTATGAAGCCAGACTTAAGAAGTTGGGGCTGTTCAGCCTGGACAAGAGGAGGCTTTGAGGTGACCTTATAGCAACCTTCCAATATCTGAAGGGGGCGTACAAGAAAGCTGGGGTTGGGATTTTTACATAGCTGTGTAGTGAGAGGACAAGGGGAAATATTCTTTCCTGTGAGGGTGGTGAGACACTGGCACAGGTTGCCCAAGGAAGTTGTGGGTGTCCCCTTCTTGGAAGTGTTCAAGGCCAGGTTGGATGGGGCCTTGAGCAATCTGGTCTAGTGAGAGGTGTCCCTGCCCATGCAAGGGGGTTGGAACTAAATGATCTTTTATGATCCCTTCCAACCCCAGCTATTCTATTATTCTATGATCCACTGTGTTTTGTCTTTAATAGCTTCTTATGAAGGCAGCCTCCATCCTCTTTGTAGCTGCCCTTCATGTACTGGACTATTGTGAATTTTCCTCAGAAGGCAGATTCTCCATCACTTTCATCATCTTTGTGTCCCTCCTTTAGACCCTTTTCTGCCTTTCCATGTTTTTCTTGAATTGTGGAGATCAAAACTGAACACAATATTCCAGGTGTTGCCTGATCAGTGCTGCAGAGAGTGGGATGAGCACATTTCTGTCTCTGCTAGTAATCCCTCTGCATATGCAGCATAGGATCCCATTTACTGTTGTTGCACTGCTGACTTCTGTTCAGGTGGTCTCCACTAGGCTTCCCAAGTATTTTGTCCTAGATGCAGGATTTGGCACTTGTCTTTGTTAAACTTCACACTATTCTTTCTCACCCACCCTTCCATCCTATCCAGGTCTCTCTCTAAGATGGCTCTCCCTTCTGACATGTTCACTTCACTTGGTGTTGAGTTTCATGTCATCAGCAAACTTTGTGAAGTTGTTTTCCATCCCATCATCCAGGCCCTTTATGAAGATGTTGAACAGTGCAGGGGACCCAGCTTGTGATGGGTTTCCAATCTTTGTAGAAATGCTTGATCTTCAACCTTTGAGTACAGCCTGTTAGTCAATTCCCTATCCATCCTGCAGACCACCCATCCCAGCTCTATCTTGCCAGTTTCTCCAGGAGAAGTTGAATGCTCTGCTGAAATCCAGGGAAACAACACCCACTGCTCTCCCCATGTTGACATAAGACTTTGCTGCAGAATCAGATCAGTTTAGTCTGGTATGATTTATCCTTGGTAAATTTAGTTTCTATAGGATGCTGAAATGGTATTTATTTTTTGCATCAATTCTCTCTAAACAACGCAGCTTTGAAAAGAAAACAACAAAGGATTTAATATGCTTTTTATGTATTTTAATATGTGTTTAAAAGGATCTTTGTTTCTGACATTTTTGTGATACTAATTTTCACTCATTCTTTCAGTTAAATTACAGCTTTTGAAGATCTTTCAGAAGTAAAGGTTACTTCTGGAGTATGTGCTTTTCAAATTACATGTTTTGATTCCTATTTCTTTGCAGTTATATTCTTAGTCTGTGGGAAGAACACATGCATTAATATATTGATCACTAGATGAAGAGTAAAATGTGTCTCCAAATAGTGCTGGGCTGACTCTGCAGGTCTACAGCAATTGTCATGTACTCCTAGTAATTGCAGCACTGCCATATTGACCCGAAAATATGCTGTGGACATGCCTGGAGCTTTAGCAGATAGGTGGGCAAATTGAAAACCTTAGAAATTTTTAAACAAATATTTAAATTTTTTTACAAACATCTGGAAAAATTTTCCAGTGAAAAAACCCCAAAATATGTAGTAGCTGCTATTATCTCAATTTTTTTTTTGTTATTTCTTTGATTTACAGACTATAAAGCAGACGGTCATTTTGTTACAGAAAATATAGAGGCAAAAAAGATAGATAATAAGAATTATATTAGTGTAAAAAAACCTGTTCGGAAGTCAACACTGTGTGTTCATAAACTTTCTTAATTCACCTTCTTTGATCTTAAAATGAATGTGTTTGTCTCCATCATGAAGCAGAGTTTCTTCCACTACTTGAATTTATTGAAAGAGTTGCCATACCTTTGGTTGCTGCCCTTCTCTGGTGATACTCAGTCTTATTCAATATTTTGTCAGCTACTAGTAAAAGTTTCAGGGGCAGATGCAAGGTGTCACTGAGGAAAATATAGACAACTTAATATATCCGTTAGGTTTTACTCTAAAGTTCATCAGCTAAGCATACATTTTAGGACTTTAGACAAATTTGCTATTTCTTATAAACTCATTACAATGACTATGTTAGGTGAAGATTTACTTGAAATTCACTCTAAATTTTCTTTAGATCCTCAAACATACTAATCCACTATATTGCTGATTTTGAAGGATTGTATGCTACTTTCAGAGCAGTGACTTTTTGTTTAATAATTCCCTGGAATCAAAACAGACTTTTCTCAGGGTCTTCACATGTGACCCTTTTAAACATTGATACACTTTAATCCAGTCCACTTTCATCCTTGAAAAAGAGGAGTGAGCATATTCCACACTTGCATCCTTTCTAATAGGACTCTTAATCCCCAGATAAGCATTGCATCCCTCCTAACATACACAGTTTCTGATCAGGGTTGCAAACAATATGCCAGACCTGGGCTTCTGATAAGGTGTATGATTGAACCACTGCACATCTTAACACAGAACTAACCCCTCTGCTTATGCATCTTAATTGCCTGATGGCCTGTTTTGAAGAATATTTATATATATATATATATATATATATATTCTTTCTAAGATCACACAACTGTATCATTATTTTGTTACCACTTTTATCTCTTTCATTACATTGTTGCATTTTTCATGTTTGTTAATTTAAAATGGACATTATATAATGACATGAAATTTTCTTCCTATCTGGTGGGTTAGCTGCGATTAACATAAAAAAAAAATACCACTGAAGTGTTTTCTTACCTTTCCTCTCAGTAGGGTAAGGGAGAAAATAGGAAGGATAAGAGAAATAAAGCTCATAGGTTGACATAGAATAATGAATTTTATTTTGGTTGGAAAAGATTGTCAGATCCAACCATTAGCCTAGCACTGCCAGATAAGGTAGTTGCTAACTACCTTATCTATATGTCCTTTAAATACCTCTAGAGATGGTGACTCCACTTCTTCCCTTGATAACCTGTTCCAGTGCCTGACAACCTTTCAGTAAAAAAGTTTTCCTAATATCCAATCTAAATCTCTCCTGGCACAACTTGAGACCATTTCTTCTTCTATCACTTTTTACTTGGAAAAAGAGACCAAAGCCACATCTCCACAAATTCCTTCCAGGTAGCTGTAAAGAGCAACCTGATGCCCCCTCAGTATCTTTTTCTCCAGGCTAAACAACCACAGTTCCTTCAGCTTCTCCTCATAAGACTTTGCTCTAGACCCTTCACCAGCTTTACTACCCTTCTTTGGACATGCTCTGGAGACACAGGCAGATCCCAATTAACTAGTACAGCACTGTCTTCAGAACAGCACCTACCAGACCACTCTGGAGCTGCAGAAAAAAATTTAATTGCCCTGGTTTGAGAGAACCAGGATAGAAATAATCTGTCTGGGACACCACCATTGATATTAATTTGTTACTTATTGAAATAATAATAATTAAAAAAAAAAAAAAAAGGTGTGGAAAATAAAAAGACATTAAAACAATGCCTTCCTCTTTTTGCAGGCTGAACTCTATTCCTCTACCCCTCTGTTAGTGCAGGGGGGGATGGAGGGCGGGAGTGGCATTCAGAACTTGGCAATTCCTCTCTTGTGGCTCTTTCTTCCTCACACTTTTCTTCACCTCTTACATGGCCTCTCCACAGGCAGCAGTTCCTACAGAAAAATAATCTGCTCCAATTTCATCCTCAGTGGGCTGTAGGGGAATCTCTGCTCCAGTGCCTGAAGAACCTTCTCACCTTGATGTCTGCAGGACTGTTTTTCCCACTTCTTTTTCCTCACTCTACTCTGTCTGCCCAGCATTTTGGCCTTTCTAAAACACATTATCACAGAGGCTGAGGATCTAGGAATACCCTGTAATGTGTGTGTCATAACTAGTTAGAGCCAGCTGGAATCTACCACATCCAGGGTGGGGTAGCCCTGGCCTCCCTTCACAGAGGCCACCCTACAGCCTCTGCTGCCAGGACCTGGACACCAACACCCTCTACAACCTCCATACCTACAATCCCAGTGCACCTAAGAGGTATTTTCACTCTTTTCTTGCCTTTGAATTGTGAACATATATTGATACTACATTAGACCCTTACAACTTAAATTTTGTACAGTGGAGTCCTTGCTGAGACAATGGATATTCATAGATATAACCTGAAGAGATTGTGAAAAGCTTCCGATTCAGGTAGGTGTTCATAGCTTTTCAACAGGCACCTGAAATTGGAACTTCTGAAGATTCACCATTGATAACAGCTGTTACAAATGACAGTGCCAATTTTCAGATGTATTGTATGGCAAAAACAAGAAATACAGATTTACTGTGGTTTTCATGAATTAAATTTACTTAAATTAGTACGGTAGGTTTACATGTTGCTTTTTTCCACATTTTTCCTTTGCAGGACCTCAATAGCTGAAGTTTCAGGTAAAGTCTCTCACTGAGAATTGGATTTTAGCATATTTCATTTTTTGTCTCTTTACAGGAGTAACAGTGAACACTTTGTGTTTACTCACTGTAGAGGTGAGACACTCCTGCCCAGGAATATGTGCAGCATGTGTTATTTCACACAGCAAAATGACTGATTTTTCTTAGAAGATATTACTTGCTGAAGTAAAGAAAATAAAGAAATAAAAATACAGTCAGGAAATACTACAAAGGTTAATTATAAATGCCTGTGAAACCATCTGTTCTTGCTGACATTGAAGACTTCTGAACCAGGCTATGCGTTTATTGAATGTGAACATATATACAACATCCAACTACAGTGTTCTTTTAGAAACCATTCTGTTCGTGGATATCTCATAATTTCTGAAATAAAGGAGATTAATAATAATTTAAATAATAATGCTTAAGAAAAGACTTTGACCTCTCTGGAACAGTCTCTTTTTTTCACAGAACTTGTGTGTTACTCCAACAACTTTAAGAGGAAATGTTTGTTACAGATTCCTCTCGTTTTTTTGTTGTTGTTGTTTTGCTTTGTTTGTTTTTTTAAACTATTAATCTTCAACACCTCTAACAGGACTGATGAAAACAGTTTAAAAAATCATCTATGTAAGGTGGGTATCTGTTCAGTGTGGATTAGATCAAATGTAACAGATTACTGATGAATTTCTGTCATAGAAGAAAGGCATTCCTTTTAGGTTAAAAAAGACAATTCATTATATGGTATTTATTGCTAAATCTGTGATTTTAGCCAACTGTACCCCATGTTCCGATTGCTAATAAAGGCATGAAGATTTACAAAGCATAATGAAGTTCTCTGAGGGGAATTTCTCTGTTGGGTTGTGTGAAGAAACACTTGTACTTTGTCTTTGAAACCTCTGAGCAAATGTTTCTTCTCTGACAAATCTGTTTTTCTGATTACTAAGTAGTAAGGTGAAAATATTCTTATATCAGAATATCTGATTCTTATATCAGTGCTCTTATTATTCATTGATTTGGATATGGAAAGGGACCATAAATGTACTCTGGCATGGTGATAGTGCTCTTACACAGTAATTTCCATATCAGATTCTATAGTGGCACGGCGAAGTTTGAAGAATTTCCATACATCTTATGTATCTTTGATTTATGATATAAACTTGAACCACTATGAAAAGAAAACAGAATGATTGAGTATAAAGCTAAACTACATTATTTGGTTACTTTAGCCTTGAACCTCTCTGCACTCCTTATAATGCTTCTTTCTTATGTCATATTTGAAATCTCAGTTGTGAGATTCAGACAATGGTCTAAGTGCTACCCTGATTGCAGACATTTCCTGGTACAGCATCTGTGGTAAACACAAATGTCTAACAGAGGCTGTGGACCTGTAGCTCAGTGAATATGGTGTAACCTTTATAGCAACAGCCCACAGGCTTTGTGCTAAGCTAACAATATAGACCTCAGGGTTTGTCAGGGTTTACCTAGACTTGCACTCCATGAAAAGTTCTTTAAGCTTGTTCAGCCATAACAGCTGCCTAACAAGGTGACTGTTCTCTCATTTGCCTTTGCTTTTGCTTAGCTGTGTTCAATGGCATTGTATGACATCTATTGTTATGTGTACTTTTTGTAAATAATAGATAGCAATAACAAGCAGCTATGTTATGTAGCATGTTTATGATGATCCTAAAATAAAAATGCAGTGTAAAGTACAGATTATAGCAAAGGCCTTGAAAGTGCAGGCACAAAGTGTTACCAGACTCCTTAAAGCTATAAACAATTTGCCAGCCATTAAATATTCTTTATTAATTGCATCTTTGGGAGTTACGTAAAACAATGTAAGTAGTAACAATGAATAGGTAGCTATTGTATGCAAAATATCATAAATTCCAAATATAGATATAAATAACGAAATTATAGAGCAATAAAAAAAAAAAAAGAAAATTCAGAGAATGGTAGAAAATGTAGCTAAATAATCCCAAACATATCTCAGAATGAAGAGAAATCTTCACCATTAACACCATACTCCTTACAGAAAGGATTCAGGGTGCTGCTGTCTCAGTACAACCACTCCCTATACTGAGGCTGTCAGTCCTGGGACCCAGTGGAGCAGTGGAAAGGCTCAGAAGTATGTAAAACAATTACAACTGTATATTTAGTAGTAATATTTTCTTTTTTTTTTTCTGTACTCATTTAATCTGGGCTGAAAATAATTCTTTGACTAGATCATTTCAGTCAGACTAGCTAGAGATTCCTGTATTTGTATTAAGATGTATTCCTTTAGTCTGCATAAACTGCCCAAGTTTAAGACCAAAAAATGATGAGAATTTAGGCTAGAGAAGTAGTCTATACACCAAAAGAACAAAGACAGAGGCAGAGACATTCAGACGAGGAATCTGTGATGATCCTATGTAGCAGGAAACATTTCATAGAATAATAGAACTCCTCTTGCTACCTTAAATTATCTAAAAGCTTCTCTTTCCAGGCTTCCTTCACTGTATATATGGAATGAATTCTGTCTGGTATTATTTGTTAGATCATTAATACTATATACAAAACAATTCTCAAAAAAATCCCACAAACAACAAACGCTACTGTAAGGTCATGAAAGTCAGAATTTTCATAGCTCAGACTTGCTTTTTGTATTATATTTAATCTAATCTAACATTGTATCGAATTCAAGAACTGCTGAAGTGAACAGAAAGTGTAAAGAATGTATTTATTGTTTTCTATACATTACTAGTCTACTCTTCCACACAATTCACTGTTTCAATCAGAAAACCAAAAAATTGGGAAATACATTAGCAGCATATAAATGGTTTTCTCTTTAGTTGCCCCATGATTTTGTGATTTAAAGGAAGTGTGTACTGTTTGTGTGAACATCAGAGCCTGTTGGAGTTACATGGGTAGGACCAAGAACTACTTTCAGCCTGAATAGAAAATCTAAATTGGCGATGAATGCTGTAGCCAAAGTGTTCATCTTGATAATAGCAAAACCAAAAACTGATTCTCTCTTCAGTGCTTTTCAGTGCAATCCATTTAAAGGCACAGACTACCATAAAAATGTTAGATAATGTATCTGAGCACATGGAGCAACATAAACAAATGTTGAAAATCCTGGTGATCTCTAACAGCTGATTTCACCACATTGCAGTTCAGTCACTTGGAAGGGATAACCCCATCTGGATTTAGTGAGGCACTATTCAGACCATGCTCTGTGCTGTCCTTGAGATGAATATTCTCTTAGCAGAGGCAGGCAAACTGAAAACTAGTGCAGTTTACAACCTTAATTTTTAATCACTATGTTTCAGTTTAGTCTAATAAGGGCTTTGAAGTTCTGTGTGTGAACACACTTGCTCACCCCATTACCCTAGGGTAAATACGGCATAAACTAGGACATTTTGTACACTGTAAAAAATGTTTGTTAAAATAAACCTAAGTAGAGTGTCATGATTATTAAGGATGCTTTTCTATTTATATTTTTTTTAAATTAAATTATTTGCAATGTCAGAGAACAGGGGCTTACACAGTAAGCCATTCCAGAAAATAATGTTTTTTACAGTTTTATGAAAAAGACACAAAATGCTAAATAAGTCATAATGTCTAAGTAAAGTGTTTTGCACTAACAACTTCTTTTTTCATTTAGTAAACTTTGAAAGTCATGAAAATCAAGAATTGCTGTCCTCTGGGCAAGTAACTAATTATATAGACAGACTGGTCCTTAGCTGTAAATTCTTGGTCCTATGCACTAAATCCTTCTTTCAGCATCAAGTTAAGGTTCTAGAAGGATCACTTTGCAACTTGTTTCCATGTTCTGCTTTGAGAGGACCAAGATTAAAACTGCCTATAGCTATAATGGCCTACCAGTGCTCTGGTACCCCCCAGCCTGTTGATGTGGCAGCTACAATGCGGCAGCTGTTTCTATGGGGAAGAGAGGGTGACTCAGGTGTACATAAAGGACCCATCATAGTTTTCCTTCCTGTGAGGCTCAATATAAAGTGGCTCCTGAGAGACTTACCTCTGTTGATCTCTCTAGTTATCCTCTTTGTTTGTTATTGTTCCCTGTATGGCTCCTTCTTCATCTTGAGTTCTCATTGGAGAAGTACATCGGTCACCCAGACAGTCTGTCATCTGCTTTCCTGTGTAGCACCAGCCTGGGTGCTCCCAGGCTGGCGTGAGGACCCTGGAGTGAGGCTGCTGAGTCCAGTCTGGGATTTTTCTGGTTGGAAAGTAATTACCAACCAAGGATTCTGGGTTCCATATTTTAATTATTTGTATGTATTTGTAATTCATTATTGCTGTCTCAAATCTTGAGCTTTTAGTTGGATTTTCTCTTCCCTGTACCATAGTTAGGGCAGGGGTGAGTGAACAGACACATAGGTTTTGTTACCAGCTGGTCCTAAACAGCAACATTCCTCCTCCATTTTCTTTGAAAAATGTTATGGCAATAAAAGGAATTTGTGGTGGCTTGGGAAATGTCAGCGTAAAGTTTGAATTTTTTTGGTTGGTTTCATGGAATTGTTAGATCACTGTAAGCTTTGCCTACCATACTTTGCTCAAGTACTTGGGCTAGGAAGAACAAGTGTTTATAACTGAGGGTTTCTGAAATGGAGAGAAGTGGAACTGCAGTGTACAAATGTACTACCTAAATGTCCTGTTCAGGCTCTAACTTTCCTATAAAGACTAATGAGTAACAGGACTGCCCTGAAAATTGATTCATCTGGTCACTTCATGTAGGTTTTGGAAGCGGAATGCATGCTTCTTAATAGGAGGGAGATGTCTAGATATTTCTAACATTTCTCATCTGATGTGTTACAAGTTGTGTATGGAGAGGCTAC